>NC_140053.1:4987379-6187379 GCF_963513975.1 Fringilla coelebs | reverse complement strand
CAGACAATAGGAAATAAGGACCAATGAGGTGTACTGCTGGGAGGGGGGATGCTGGAAAACATTGCCATGGGACCACCATCCAGAGGTGTGATATTTCCCTTAGCTGATGACGTTTCATCCACTACCAGCCTTTCACAGGGTGCTGGACCACGCTCTCAGCTGCAGCCTCTGCCTCTGGGAATGGCTGCAGACCACAGCAGGTTGCAGATGGATCAATAGGAGGGCAGTGTCCCTTGATGAATTCACGGCCACAGCCTCCATCCATCTTCACTGAGCTGCTCTTTGTCTCTGGAGCACCTGAGAGGGCAGGAAGGGATCCAGGTCCTCCCTGAGCTGCAGGATCAAGGCACAACGATTGGCCAGGGCTGTGCCCCAGCATGTGGGGGCACCCAGTGACCCATCCCAGCCTCCAAAGGGTGAATGTTCCTAGCCTAGTAACTAAGGGGAATAAACAACACAGACATAAATCTTCTGGCATTAGCTGGGTTAAATTAATTGTGTCACTGCTTTGGCAAAGAAACCTGAAAATATATAAAGCTCCGGTAAATTCAGGAAACTTTTTGTTTCTGAGGTCTCTTGACATCCCTCGGGTGACAAGTATGGGATGAGACAGACTCTGGAGCAACCCTTGAGTTACCTCTCACTTCGATGAGCCCATGGAAAATGCAGAATTTTCTAAAAGTGGCTTGAGAAAGCTTGCTCCCAATAACTTTGAGCATCCTGGATTCAGCTGAGTGCATCATAGGATCATGGAATGGTTTGAATAGGAAGATCATGTAGTCCCAACCCCCGGCCATGGGACAGCTTCTACCATCGCAGGTCTAGGGCACAGCTCCTGGTCACAAAACACACTCTGTTTTTGGGGGCTGCTCAGGGATTTGTGCACCCAGGGGACAGAAGGAACCTTGCAATGGGAAGCACCAGAGACCTCATTCCCACACCAAGACCAAGGATTGTCTTTCACCATCTCAGCCTGCCCATGGCCACCAAGTGGGACATGTGAGATGGCCATGCTCTGCTCAGGTGCCCTAAGTGTGAGGTGATGCAGGGAAGGCAGAAGTGAACACTAAGTATTTTTAGTTAAGGAATTGGTTGCCAGGGACAAGAAGATAATTCCTTCCCCATATATCAGGGAAAAGGCCGCAGTGCTGTTTGAAGCATCTAATTGAGGGGATTTATAGTAAAATGCAACTTGTCAGATGTGGCAAAGGAAAAATAGAACAGTCCCTGAGACGTGGAAATCAGTCCATTCATCATGGTTAATCTCAAATTTCTGTGTGTGGTACAGAGACAAACGTGGGACATGGGTATTAGGGATGGAGACAATGAAGAGAAATATGTCCAGGAAGGAGGTAGGGAAAAGGTTTAGTCTGACTTACCTGCCTTTGGTAAATTATTATTATTTTATGCAACTGCATGTGGTTTGATGGTCCTGTGGAGCTCCATGAACAGCTCCATCTGAACAGCTGCACTTAGGGGCTGTTTGTGGGACTTACACCACTGCCCTGCTCCTACCCTGTCCCTGCAGCCAACCCTCCCCTGGCTTGAGAAAACTCCATGTGTCCCTCCTGCACTATAGGGATGAGACTAGTCCGTGCACTGAAAGGGTGCAGGGAAATGCATCCCAGCATCTCACATGGAGCACTGGTAGCAGGGCTTTGCTTCCAGCAGGGACATCTGTAGGGGAAAATAATCCTCAGTGTCCTGGACATTTAGGTCAGGTTGGTGGAAGGGTGAGGTTTGGCTTTTCAGCTGAAATCCCAGCTGAGTTCAGCAGTGTGCCTCAATTTCCTCACCTGTGTGTTGGGACTGTTTCTTTCCCAGGAGTGGAGCTGGGAATGCTTGGGGCACTGCTCGGGGGAGGACAGGCTGTCAGCACGTGGGGCTGTGTTAGCAACTGCAGGCTGAGAAAAAAATCCAACCCAACACATTTTCTCCCAGGAGACTTGTTTTTTGCCCTGCTTTTAAAATTAGTTTCCAGGTTTTCTGTCCTGTGTCCTTGTCCCTCCTCCTAGACCTGCAATGAGGGGAGCACAGTCTCAAACTCTGCCTGACAAAAGAAAGTGGCTGCTGGGAACAGGTTTCCCTCATTCCTGCTCACCACATAGTATAATCATGCCTCAAATGTGGATATCCCTGTTGCATTTGACCGCTCTGTATCACCTGCTTCACCCCTGAAAGTCTCACAGCAGCACTGAGACAAAGAGCAGGAAAGCTGAAGCCACAGCCCTGCTGAAAACATTGCAGAGAAGGAAACCAAAGATTGTTACCAACCTCATAAAGTGAGTATTACCTTAGAGCTGTGTTGGCAGATTTTCTTCATCTTGAAGGCCTTACAAAATGCTTGGGTGGCCTCTGGACACCTCAGACCCCTGTTCATCCCATCAAACTCTGCTGGAGATGCAGAAGTTGTCCATGCAGGAAGACAAATTAGCGTCCTGCTAGGAGAAGGAAAACTCAGACACATGGAGCTGGGTTCACTCTGACTCATTGCTCCATGCAGCAAGTGACTGATTCCTTCATTTAGAGATAATTCCCTCCTGCCATTTCTTCTTCCCACACTGTGTGCATTGATAGGAGATCCCACATTTACAAATATATGGCAACTGCAAACTAAAACAAGCAAACTTAAGGAAACCCACAAAGATGTGGGATCTAACTGAATTTCTCATTTGCTTCCCAAGTTTCTCAAAAGTGTTTGCCATGTTTTTCAAATTGCTTTTGGGAGGATGTGTCAATTTTGAATAGAACAGAAACACAAAAGCTTTTGTTCTTCAGCTAATTAAACCTCAAGGCAGAATGCTAAACTGATCATAATAAAAGTCATAATTATTATTTTTCTCATTCAAAGCAAAGTCAACTGAAATTTCCCAATCAGCAGTTGGCATTTCCCATCAAACAGATCACAGTGGTTTGTGGTTGGGAAAAACTCCATGGTTTTATTCTGGAAACTGATCCCACCAAAGCACCAGCAGAAAGTGGCTCTGTCTTCACACACTGTGTGACAGAGAGATGCACAACCCTGTCAGCTTTGAGTCTCTTTGTGGCTGTGTCTGGCAGCACAGGGACCCATCACGATTCTGCTGCACTGGCTGTTGTTGTACACATGTATGTGAGTTCCATGGATGTACAAAGATGTACAGAGGCTCTTGCATGGGTCATGGAATCATAAGATTGGAAAATACCTCCCAGACCATGAAGTCCAACCTGTGCCCCATCCTCACTTTGTTACCAAGCCTAGAGCACTGAGTGTCATGTCCTGGTGTTCCTTGGACACCTCCAGGGATAGGGACTCCAGACCTCCCTGGGCAGTCCCTTGTAATGCCTAACAGCTCTTTCCATGAGGAAATTCTTCCTGATGTCAAACCTGAACCTTCCCTAGCAGAGCTTGGGGCCATTTTCTCTTATCCTGTCTCTGGTTCCCTGGTAGAAAGGCCCGACCCCACCAGCTGCCCCCTCCTTGTCAGATTTGTAGAGAGCCAGAAGGTCCCACCTGAGCCTCCTTTTGTCCAGGCTGAGCCCTCACTCTGTCCCACAGAGGAATGGGCATCTCCAGAGTGTTGCACTCACACCTTTTGAAATAACCCCACAGCATCATGGACATAGACATGGCACTGGTGGTGGAAATGTCCTGCAGAGATTGTGGCAGGGATTGTGACATTCTCAGAAATAGCTTGTGGTAAAAATACCTCCCCACTCCTCAGGTCTGCAAATGCCCATCAAGACAGGAAAGGATCTGGATGTCTTTCAAATCTGGTTATTTATTCCCTGTATGTTTGATGAAATATTAATCTCCTCATCTCCAAAAGGCAATCAAATAAAACTGAGAAGAGATGATGCACAGGGCCTCAACACAGACAACAAAAAGCAGCAAAATAAAATTGAAATTAAATTCCAAATGCAATGTAGAATTCTATAAAAGACATCTCTGCGTTGGCACAAAGGGCAGAGACAAAGTGACCTGGTGTTCTCAGGACTTGGCAGGCCAAGCAGGACCATGCAGGGAAGGGGGTGAAGAGGACTTGGATCAGAAAATTGCTCAGGTTGGTCTGAAGCTTTTCTGTGAGAGCTGTTGGTGGGATTTCTTTGAAGGTTTCTCCTTCCTTTTCTTGTGCATTAATTAGAGGGTGGGTTGGTGCCAAGGCACCAGCCAGCTTGAGCCATTGTGCTGGGAATGGAGGGAAGGCAGACAGTGGATCTGTTGGAGGTGGTGGTGGCTGGCACAGGGAGCATCCCTTCAGTGCGATGGAGACTGGCAGCCTGGTGGGAATGGAACTCCAGAGGGGGAAGTCTCCCTGCAGAGCTCCTACAAGGCCCCAGTTCCCTCTGCTTTCATGGTGATGCAGCCTCAAACTGGACTCAGCCACTGTCTGAGGAGAGATGCTGCTCTGTCTTCCTGAAATGGCCCTTGGAAAACATTCAGTGTTGCTGTGGATGGTGCTGGTACTGGAGGGATTGCACATGCAGCCGAAAAGAATGGCAAAGTCTTGTTCACTTTGTGACCTCTCAGCCCATTTTCTTTATGTGTTTGGGTCACATCTTCGCTGTACAACAATCTCACAGATAATCTGACATTGGATGAGGCCAAAAGCTTTCCACCATCTATGTTTCTCTGGCTGTTAGCAGTGTGCAGGTGACATGGGAAGTGGTGTGAGTACCTTGTTTAATAGTTGCAGTCATAAAATAATTTGGTCACATAGGTAAAAATCCTTTTTCAAATGTTTTTCTCCAGACATATGTTAACTGTGATCCTGTAGGGCCTCAGGGCTTCAGCTGGGGACAAAGGCCAGTCATTTATTTAGGATGTCTTTGGGTTTGCCCTCTTGTTCTATAAAGTCCTTCAGTCTATGAAAAGCCCAGAGATTATATATATATATAATGCTTTCTCCCAGAGAGTTTAAGGTTTTAGCAGTTTGCTAACTGTATTCCTCATGCATATTTTACTCCATCATTGCTCAGTCAGGACTTTTCCTTCATTAGCAATAATTAACCACTGAGTAAGGGCCAGCCAAAGGGCTGCAGTTTATTACAGGGGAAAGAGGAAATCCCAAAACTGCTCTGCTGAAAGGGATCTATTTCACCTTTCCTTATATGTCCTTGGATGTGTTGTGGTGGCACTGGGTGTGAATGGGAAGTTTGTGCATGGCAGCTCATGGTCCCTGCAGGCATAGGGAGCATTGCTGTGGCACTGCATGGGTCACTGCTGTGGAGCAGGCAGGAACAGGGCACGGCTGCCCACAGAGCAGGGCAGGTCTCTTTTGGGATGTAGAAGAAAAAATGATATTAGAACAGGGGAGGGGAGGTGAAAAATCCTGCTTTTCCTCCTTTCCTATCTCACTGAACGGCAGCACTTCCCTCTTGCCAATCTCTCCTCCTCTCTGCCTGACTCCTCCAATTCCCCTGTGTAGGTCCCAAGCTGTCTGGGATGGGAAGGCAGAGGCATATCTCACATCCAGGCTTCTGTTTGACCTTAGGCAACCAGGGATTTCCTGCTGGCAGAAATCATTTTCACTAGACTCCATGCATGCTGATGCAGGGCTGCAGGAAGGCCTGATATCCCAGTTATTCAGGGCCAGCTCCAGACTGTGTGAGGTCACTAGTCCCTGCCATGGCTGGGATGTGCATGGGGCAAGGACAGTCCTCACCACATCCCAGCCACCTGGCATTAGCTGTTCTGAACTGGGAGATGGAACACTATCCCAGAACGTCCCAGCACTGCAATTCCATCTGCCAGCAGAGCCCTCTCGGCCGCACTGACAGATTGTTGCAGCTCATTCTTCCCTCCCATCCTTCTCCCCTGATTTTTCCTGCCTGCTGCACAGCTGACAGGCTCCAGGGTTTTGGGACCCTGGAGCAGAGCTGGGATATGCAGCTTCAGCCTCAGCATCTAATTCAATCCCACTATCAGTCTTGCTGCTTGTGTTTTGCCAGTTATCCAGAAAGCAGCCCCACAGGAAATGGCAGGGTTCACCGTCCGTGCAGGAAGGGAAGGGGAAGCAGCTGGAGTCCCCTCTGTTCCTGTGCCAGAGGAAGGTGCATTGGCAGCACTTTTACCTGTGAAAGCCACAGTCAGCTCTGCCAGGCTCAGTCTCTCAGCCCAGCCCAGGAGCTTTCCAACACAACCACATCCACTCCAGAGCAGGGACATGGCCTCATGGGTCTTTTCCTACTTGGATTTTGTTGTTACACAGGATGACTCAACACAGCTAAAGCCTCCACATTCCAATTAACTCGAGAATAAGCATCTAAATTAATTAATTTGACAAGGTTTGGCTCCAGCTTGGCACATCTGTGCTCTGGTCTGCCCAGAGCTGCCTCTGGCTGGAGGGTGTGCTCAGCAAAGGCACTGAGCAGAATTTGTCCATCTAAGGCTGAGTGAGATGCTTGCCTTTGAAAGCTTTGCTGCTGCAATGAGAGGTTTCCTGTGCCCGTGAATTCCCCTCACAAAGGAAGGAACTGGCTCTATTTGCTTTCTTGGCACGGAGGTTTATTCTGAGTCCCAAAATGCTGGTCTGTGTTTATGCTC
This sequence comes from Fringilla coelebs, assembly GCF_963513975.1. NCBI lineage: Eukaryota > Metazoa > Chordata > Aves > Passeriformes > Fringillidae > Fringilla > Fringilla coelebs. The sequence goes on along the minus strand of NC_140053.1, from coordinate 6,180,853 downwards.
CAGCTCCTAACCCTGCAGGAAGGGTCACTGTCCATTCACACAGGAAAGTCGGGAAATCAAGGCCCAAAGTGACCCAAAGACACCCAACTTAAGAGGTCAAAAACCCCAAAGTGCATTTTTTTTTTTCTTTTAATAAATCACGTGGAAATTTAGGCTTTTTAATAACTGGGGGCTTCTGGTCAGTGGGGGTGATGCATTGAGCATTAGATGAGAGGCTCCCCTGAAGCTAAAGGTGCCAAAACATGTTGAGTGAAGCACAGAAATGCCCTTTGAGAAGTTCTGGTCCAGGAGATATTTTCCTTGGTACTTCCAAGGGCAGGTCACAGGAGCTATGGCTGCTTCATGGGAAGCTGTCACTTTTGCCACCCTCAAAACCTCCCAAATATTTCCTTCCAGGAAGCCACAGGGAGCAACTCCGTTCTTATAGAGTGCCTGGAGCATTCCAGAGGCTTGTCAGCTGATAAAAGGCCTTTAACCTAAAATCAGCTGTGTGGCCCAGGCAGGGGAGCGGGTGGGAAGGCAGCTCAGGCTGGGAGTGCAGTGGCTGCTCAGGACACTCACCAGAGTCTCCAGGAAGGTTATTTGTGGTTCTCCTCGGTTCCTGGGGTTACTAGTGCTGGTTTATCTTTCCCACAGCTAACCCCAGCCCAGACAATGCCAGCTCTGATAACATCACCTACTTAGCACCTTGTACAGGTTCAGGATTGAGTGAATTGTGGCTTTGCCAAGAGGTCTCTTTTCCCCCCATGGACAAGGTCAGGTCATGGTGTCCTCTACAGGTTCATTTTGTTCCTCTGCCCCAGAAGGATGCAAGGATGAGCATAAAGGCCACTCTGGGCTGCTGGGGTTTAAATAGGAGCCTAGTCCACCCTCTGAGTGATGCTCTAAAGTCCTGGTGTCCTCAGATGCTGGGTAAAGGATCTAAAATATGCCTTAGCAAAGAAAAATTTCTTGAAAGAGGAGGGCTGTGTCCTTGTCCTTGGACGAATTAGATGAGAATGGCTTCCACAAGGGCCGAATCCTCAGCTCCTCCAGGTCCTGCAAGGAGGTCAGGACAAAACGAATCTCCAATCTGTCAGTGTCTCTGGGCATGGAGCAGAGGTTTATTATCCTGTGGTACAAACACAGAAAACGTGTGTCCTGCACTCCCAGCACACAAAGCAGCAAGGGCAGCAGAAGTGATGATTTATGTTATGCTGCAACATGCTGAGCCAGCACAGGATCCTGCTGCATGCCCAGGGCACTGAACTGCCTCCCCAGGTGAATCCTCTGTGTGCTCCAGGGGCAGCAGTTCCAGAGAATATCCTGCTCTCTGGTGAAGGGAGGTAGGTCAGGGAGCTGCTTCTCTGAAGCACCTCCATCCCTCCTCACACAGGGGAGAGGACAAATTCCAGAGTGATTTGTAAGGCTCTGCAATCTAATCACACAATCACAGAATGGTTTTGGGTTGGAAGGGACCTTCAAAGGTCATCTTATCCAATCCCCATGCTCAGATGATAAACCATGACACCCTGTTATCCAAGGATCAGCAGCACTTAGCTTCAGTGGTGGGAAAAAGGGTTCTGTGCATCTTGACTGTGATCAGCCCTTATTCCCCATGGTGCCATCAGATCCAGGTGCTGCTCTGGTCCCTTCAAGTTGCTTTTATTTCATAGGAATCTCCATAAGCACTCAACTGTGCCTAAGTTTTCTTCTGCCATAAGCTTTCTAGGGCTGCAGCTCCTGTCATGGATCGGGAAGGGAAACCCTGCTGACGCAGACCAGGGTTTGACTGTGGGATTCTGGGCAATGGCTCAACCAGTTTCCATTCCTAAATCCATGTCTGGAAGCTGAAATTATCCTGTTTCCCCATTGCCAGACAAGCCCAGAGCCCGGATCTCTCCCATGCCGTGCCCAGGGGAGTCTCCTGCTGTGCTTGTGCTGCTGTACTGAAGGTGAGGGGGGAGCCTAAGCCACCAAAGCAATCATGGGGAAAGGAGGTTATGTGATTAACCTCATTATTCCAGCCAAAGGACCTGGAGCAGCCCCAGACAGCCTAATAGCTGCTCTGTGGATATTACCCAGCCCATCCATCTTCCATGTAATCACCGGGCTGTAGGGATGAGACAGACTGATCTATGGATATCTGCTGCCATTTAACCAGCCTGGAACTGGGAATATTTAACACAAAATTATTTGGGGGCTGGAAAACACCATTCAACAGGAAATGAAATGGATTCACAGTGGAAAAGGCCTAAAGGCATCCTGGTACTGAGCATGGGAGAGGTTTCTAAAGACACTGATATATTTCATATAGTGAAATGACATATTTTACCTTTTCATTTCAGTCTATTTTGTTTTAACTTTTATATTGCTTTGTGGGGAAAGGTTACAATTTTTCACTATTGAGGTATCCTCACTGGGACTGGTCACCATAAACTCCTTCTTCCCACCCCAAACAAGACATCTCTTAGATCAGATAAATCAAACCCTCAGTGAGCTGTATACAGAAGAAGGAAGAAAGTTTTCAGATATAGGGGGAAAAAAATTGGCTCAAGGAATGGACCAAAAGCACAGAGTGAGGGACTGGCTGGGCTATGAGAAAACTCTGCTGTGAAAGTCAGAATTATTTTCTGGATAACACATATAAAAATTTCCTAAAACCTTCCTGAAAAATGAGATCTAGTGGAGCTGATGGAAAGGAATTATCCAGAGATACTCTGCTAATGTATTGTGACAAGGTCCCTGCTGCAATGTGTTAAGTTCCCACTTAAAAGCAGTGGACAGAGAGAGCATGAATGAGTGAAAGCTGGAGTGAGATTCCTGTGCTCAGCTGTGACACCAGGATACCTCAGGCAAAAGCCAGCCAGAGACACTGGCACAGATCTATGGCAGGAGATAGCCTGGCTGTGTCAACAAATACTTTGGATTATCATTGGCTCTGAAATTGGGGGTGGGAAGTAGTGTTGGGTTTCCAGCTTTGCTGCTTCAATCAAAGAAGCACTGGAGATTAAGAAAACCAGCCAGGGATCAAACCCTGGTCTGGGAAATGCTGGGGAGCTACAGCACATCACTGGACTCTTCAGTATTACCTGGAGGTCAATAAATCTCAGTCAGATCCTACCAGCAAAAAAGGTGGTCCTAAAGAGGTAACTCAATGCCTTTTTTGCCTTCTGTCCATATCTCAGTATGTAGGAACTCATTTCTCTATTCCGGCTGTTTCAATACCAGCTTTTCTCTGGGGGATTCTGGTGTTGGTACCTTTTCTCCAGCAGCAGGAGAAAAGAGGCTCACCCATGTGAACTGGGAAGCAGCAGCTTTTGTTCCACAGTGATTTGCAGAGGTTTTCTGACTGTGAGGGTCTGCAGGACCATGGAGTGTTTGCAGGGAAGATGCAACCAGCAGGTCATTGGGACCAACAGACCAAGGAGGGAGCATCCTTCATCCACCTGGACTGGCTGGATTTGGATGAAATTGAGACATGGACAACACACCAGAGGGCCCAAGGAATCACAGAGTCAATTACGTTGGAAGAGACCACAGTGCGTCATCTGGTCCAGCTCAAGCAAATTCAGAGCATGTGGCACAGAATTGGCACAGAGGGTTCTGGAATGTCGCTGGTGAGGGAGATTCCACACCCTCCCTGGGTGACTTGTTCTAGCCTGTGGTCACCCACAGCAAAGTTCTTCCTCAAGTTCAGGGTCAATGGCTTTAGTTCAGTGGCTGAAGGCAGTTCTGCTCCAGACAAAGAGTATCTGAAATGCAGAGTCTGAGCCACCTCCTCAAAGCAGAGCTGGACAAAGCTGAGTGTGTCCCCTCCTCCTCTCCCACATTGCAGAGCAGGTGAGGATAGGACAGGTACCTAACAGCTACCTCCATCAAAATCCACAGCTGACTTTTGCAGTGTCCACTGCGCACAGTGGCTGTTGGATGTCTCACTGCAAAACAGCCAACACCTCTGGATGCCAAACACTGCCCTGATGGTGATGGGGGGAGCTTCTACTCACTGGGCTGTCCTCCAGGGTAAGCTGGGACAGAGGTACTTCTCCCTTGCAAGCAGAGTAGAGACCTGTGAGGTGAGGGCCCGTAGTGATGCAGAGTCCCCAAGCAGGTGTGAAGGAGAGCCACTTTATTCCAAAACTTGGTCATTTTAAGCCATTAGCCAGTTATCAGCTACATACTTTTAAATCGTAACAAACATAATTCAACCAGCCACCATACGCCATGATGTGAACACATGATGGTTATGTAACACGTTTTTCCATCCCTAATTCAGCTGAGTCTCTTTCCCATAGTCCTTTTTTACTTAGCCGAAGTAACAAGCCTGAACCATGATTTTACAAGGCCTCTCTTTTATAAAACCTTACTGATCAGTAACAGAAACCCCTTTGCCTCAGCCAGGCTGCTGGTGATTTCCTTCCCGGTAGAGAGAATTAACAGAGGCAAAGGTCAAATCCAAAGGATCAGATGAGAGCAGTTCTGGAGGAACAGGCGGAGTGCCAGGTCCAAACCAGAGCAGAGCCCTGCAGCTGGGACCAGCTGTGACAACTGCTCTGCTCCACAGGAAGCTGCCGGCAGGACCTTTGCTGCATTAGAAAGTGTATTTCTGTCCCTAATTGACTTGACAAAAGCGCTCTCTGCCAGAGACAGGAGGCGGTCCCAGTAGGAGGCTCACAAGTGCCATCACTCATGCCCTGGCCACTGACTGCAGAGTTCTCAGCCAAATAACTTCTGATGGCCAGACCTGCGTGTCCAGGCAGCCCCCACACGCTTCCTTTACAATGCTCTCCCTTGTCATCTCCGAAAGGATGCGAGGGTCAGCTGAGTGACAGAGATAACCAAATTTCTGTCCCCCTGAGGTTTCCCCTTCACCTGCCCTTGCTCACCCTCCTGTACGCTCCTCCTGCTCTCAGCTCCCTGGTCATCTGCCATGGATCTGGGTAGATGCCAACACTTCTTTCTTTCCTAGACTCTCCCAGCTGATGTTGGACATCCAAAGCCTTGCAGATGCCTTTTGGAGAATGGATAAATACTCATTCTATGTCTTCCAGACAGACACTTTGCAACAATTCTACAGCCTCAGTGGAATCAGCACAATTTTCTGCAGATTTCCAAGCTGAGTGCCAGTCAAATACAGGAATGTTCTGCCTTCTAATTCCTCCAAAGTATCACACTGAAATCAGAACTGTGACTCCGTCCCATGGGAATCTATTAAGTCTTAATATTATGAGCAATGTTCATTTAATAATGCTCCTACTCACTCAATATGCCATGAGTGTGTGAAGGGCGATGATCCAGCAAAACTCCTAGGTTAGCGCTCCAGAAATTTAGAAGTATATTGGTTTTTCTTTTTTCTGCATGTCCCCTGTGCTGTGAGAGCAGCACTGCATGAGGGTGCTGCAAGGGGGATGGAGAAAGAAGCCATAAGCTTTATCAGAAGTTTTAATTGAAATTAAATTGCATTTGATGTATGATGCTTAGCAATTCCTGAGGGAATGTGAGGTAGGTAAAGTGATAGTGCTCATGTGAAATGCCTTGTTCAATCAGTTCTCCACATTATTAAAGTAATTTGGGAGCATCGCTCCTTGCCATTGGCATAGTCTTGCCTAATCCAGGAAATGTGAACTCTGAGTATGTCATTCATGGCCCAAAAAGCTGAGAGGGTGGGACGTGCTTTGCTCTCGGAAGTGTGTGGTACATCCAGGGTTGCCCTGTACAGACTGTGGAATGACAGGCTGGAGAGCAGCTCTGGGAAAGGGACCTGGAGCTCCTGGTCAATGGCAAGGTCATTGAGTCAGCAGTGCCCTGGAGCCAGGAGGGAATTCCATGTCCTGGGAAGCATCAGGGAGGCCAGGCCAGGGAGGGGATTGTCCTGCTCTGCCCTGGGCTGTGGGGGCCCCACCTTGAGTGCTAGGGGAAGTTTTGGGCACAACAATGTAAGAAAGGTCTAAAACTGTTGGAGAGGGTCTGTCTTGGTTTGGAAAAGCCAGGTGTCTGCTAAAGAAGGTAGGAGCCTCCCTTCAAATGGAAAATACAAACCCCCTCCCTCTGAATTGTTATAATTTTGAAATTAAGGGGCTCTCAGGCAAAGATATGGGAATAGGAATAACAGTTCTTTATTAGGAAAAATAAAAATACAAATGTAATAGTATGAACAACAAAACAACCCTGCCAGAGTCAGAACATGCCCTGCCCCTCTGTGTGTCAGGGTGGTGGCACAGCCCCATCCCATGGTGGTGGCACAGCCCCATCCCATGGTGGTGGCACAGCCCCATCCCATGGTGGTGGCACAGCCCCATCCCATGGTGGTGGCACAGTCCCATCCCATGGTGGTGGCACAGTCCCATCCCAGGGGTGGCACAGCCCCATCCCAGGGTGGTGGCACAGCCCCATCCCATGGGGGTGGCACTGTCCCATCCCAGGGTGGTGGCACAGCCCCATCCCATGGGGGCTCAGCCCCATCCCAGGGGTGGCACAGTCCCATCCCAGGGGTGGCACAGCCCCATCCCATGGGGGCTCAGCCCTCCTGCAGTGCCAGCTGTGGCTCTGCTGCAGCAGGATCCTGCACAAGGGGGGAGTTTTCCTCTGCAGCTCCAGGGCTGCTGGAGATGGGCCTGCTCTCCCTCTGGGAATGCAGGGCAGGAGGAAGCTGCTCCTCTGGGAATGCAGGGGGCAAAGGCTGCTGTGCTGTTCCAGGGCAGATTGTATCCAGGTAGGAATGTGTGAAATCTCAGATTGTATCCAGGTAGGAATGTGTGAAATCTCAGATTGTATCCAGGTAGGAATGCTTGGCTCCTGCCCTGGGCAGAGCATCTCCCCATGGGATGGTGGAATTTGATCAGCCCTGCAGGAACACTCAGTGGCCCTGGACAGAAGAGTTCTCAGATCTCTTCACCTAGTCTCTCACAGATTGGGTGTGGAAGAGATAAAGAAAACTGCCCAATGAACAGAAGATAACTGCCCCACCTCTGACAGATGGCAATTAGAATACACACATTATCTTTCAATCCAGGACAGGGTCCAAAGGAGGGACACGAGGATGGGGAAGGGTCTGGAGGGGCCACACGAGGAGCAGCTGAGGGCACTTGGTCTGTTCAGCTGGAGCAGAGGGGGCTGAGGGCAGAGCTCAGCACGGCTGCAGCTCCTCCCCGAGGGCAGCTCTGATCTCTGCTCTGGGACAGGGACAGGACCCAGGGGATGCTGTGAGCTGGGCCAGGGGGATTTGGGATGGAGCTCAGGGAAAGGTTCTTCCCCCAGAGGGTGCTGGCACTGCCCAGGCTCCCCAGGGAATGGTGCCAGAGCTCCAGGAGGGTTTGGACAGCGCTGCCAGGGATGCCCAGGGTGGGAGTGCTGGTGTGCAGGGCCAGGGGCTGAACTGAATGATCCTTGGGGAACCTTTTACACCCAGGATATTCCATGATTCTAAGTTTAAGCCCATTTCTTGCTGCGAGTGTGGAGCTTTGCCTGAATTGAAAGCCTTGCTCTGTGCGCTCATAGGCCAATCCCTACCAAAATCATCACCAAAAAGAAAAGGGGAGGAATTTAAAACAGATTTGGAAAGACTGAGCTAGTAAGAATTTTACCTATAAGTAGAGATGCAGCTGAAGCCATAACTACAGTAATGTCTTTCCCCCATGGGTGGATCTGCTGCAGATGAAGAGACCTCAGGAGGATATCCCCTGAGTAAGCTGCATGGTACCAATGACACCATCACTCAGCAGCAGCTGTGGCTGGACTCCAGACCTCCAAACTCATCTTCCTGCAGGCTTTAGCCAGCCCTGGCTGTTGTCAGTGTCCTTCTGTATCCAACTGTGACCTTCTAAATTGTTGAAGTGCAGCTAGAGAAGCAGTGGAGACCAACCTGGGAACCTCACGGAGCAGTTTAGCAGAGGCTTTCCATGTTCAGTTGTGCAGATACATCCTGCAAGCCCCCAAATCTGTCTCTGGTAGCCCACTGGGTTGTGATGCCACAGTTACCTTGCATGGTGGCAATGCCTAATTAAACATCTGCCTCCTCGTCACCCTGTCCATCACCCTCAGTCCCTTATGAGGCTCTTCGTTGTGCTATACGATTACTGGGTCTGCTTAATCAAGTTGGCCAGGCTGGATGGGGTTCTAAGCACCCTGGTTTACTGGAAGGTGTCCTTGCCCTTGGCAGAAGGCTGAGACTGGGTGATTTTAAGGTCCCTTCCAACTCAAACCATTCTAGGATCCAACTGAACCTTTGAGTTTCTCCCTTCTCTCATTTTATTTGATGCACTTCTACCAGCACAAATGCAGGAAAGATTTCCCTAAAGACTCTGCTTCACTGTTTTCCAGGACCAGGTGCAGGTCCCACTGATGGTAGTTTTCTGAATGCAGAGCAACAGCATTTCTGTGTTTGTTTATTATTCAAAGGAGGTTCCTCAGATGCTTAAGGGTTTTCACCACACTGAACTTGCAGTAATGCAACACCAAAACAATAATTTTGAATCCTGAGAGAATGACTCTTAAATAATTCAGTCAGTGAGAAAAGCAATTCCAGGATGTTTATGAGATGGATGAAGGGTTTTTAATTAGTCAGCAAAACTTCATTTAAACACACGGAACTCCAGAAGGGGGATATCAACTCCTTTGTGGAGTTTTATGCTGTTTCCAGCATGTATCTGCTGAACTGGCTTTCATCAGAAGCAGAATGCAGCTTTTTAAAACCATTATAAGAGTCCTTGGGATGAGGAGAAGCTGCTGGCAGGTCCCGGGTGCGCAGCAGGCAGCGCCAGGGAAGGGGTGCTGGAGGAGAATGAGGTTTTCCTTGGAACAGCAGGAAACTGCTGCTGTCTGGCAGCTTGCCCAGGCAGGGACTGCAGGAATTTTTCCGCCATTGGAGGTGCCACTTCAGAAATGTGACGGGAAACACCCTGGGGAGCAGCCACACCCCCAGCTGCAGTAGCTGGATGAGCTAAATCAGCATTTCAGAATGCTCTGAGCAGACAAGGCTTCAACGTCCAGGTACTTCAAACCTGGCTGCTTTTACTTTTCGTTAAGGATGGAAAAGGTAAAGTTTTGCTGGAGTTACATCACCCGGGCAAGGCGAATTCCTTTGCTGCCTCCAGCCCTGCAGACACTCCCCTTGTGAGTCATCCCCCAGTGCCACTTGCTCAGTGCCTTCTCCCACTCAGGCTGAGTCACTCCCAGCTAGTGGGGTCCCCCCAGGATGGCACCAGCGGCAGGAGATAACCTGGAATCTGTGTTATTGGAGTGTGAATCTGGGAATCGCCCCGTGTTTCTGGGAGGAGGGAGCTAAAGGAAGGAGCTGGGCATTGTTTTCAGTTTTTGGAGCAGGTGCACTATCTACATCTAGTTCCCTGTTCCTGGACTGTTGCATGCAGGTTCATGGAGTAATATGTGACTGCTGCTCACCCGGAGGATGCAGTCCCACTGGAACCCGTAGGCTGGACTGTAGAGTCACTACTCAGTTTTCATATCACTGAGCTCTTGAGCCTGATCACTGCTGCTGGACACAGGCTGTTTGCTGGAACAACACCCAGCTTTGCTCTGGACACAGCAGATGGATGGCTAGTCTGTGTTGCACAAATTACTCATGCTCAGTGCAGAAAAACCTTGTGCCTCATTTCCAATGCAAAGCTGCCATGGTTCAGATCCTCACCACTGCTTATGTCTCTGCATTCAAGAGCACTTGAGTACCTTATATTTTCTCTGCAGAGAGACACTTATTCACTGGGATCAAATAATTTCTCAAGCTGCCTTCTTTACATTTTTCTTCCTTTTTTGATCAGCAAACCAGACTGAGCTCTGTATGTCTCCCATGGTGTGGCATTTTCTGTAGCTCCCGGTCGCTGCTTTCAGTCCCCTCTGAATTTCCACCTTCTTTTCAAGACCACAAATGCTGGCAGCACCTGAGCTCTCCATGTAGGCAGGGCCAGGGCAGCACATATCATTTAGCTGGGCATTTCTGGTTCTGTTGCCTCCAGCCCTTTTGGCAAGGCTGGTGTTTGGTGCTCATGTAGGTTCATTTTCTGAGCTGTCAAATTCCCCCCACAGGTAAGCCTGGCTTGTCCTTAACTGGATTAGGAATGATGAAGGCAAGGAAGAGGCATAAAGAGATGGATTACAACAGGCTTGTTGTATAGGAGACTTGTCACTATCACTGGCCTGTCTTCTCTTCTTTGATATTCCCTAAATTACTGAGCTTTGCACGTGATTTGATTGCATGTGATTTTCCATCTGCTTCAACAGTGGTGATGAATCAGCAGAGAGGCATCTTCTAGTGGAATGTGTCCATGGCAGGGGGTTGGAACCAGATGGTCTTTTAGGCCCCTCCTAACCCATTCTGGGATTCCATGATTCCTTGACCTGGTTGTGGTTCTGCAGCTCTCCACCAGAAACATCCCTCCCAAAGGTGGTTCCTTTTGGCAACTCTTTATTCATCTGCTTCAGCAGCACTTGCAAACCTGGCTTTGACAGGACCGGTGATATTTTTTCTCAGTCCAGCTGGGCTGATAAAGCCATTTTTGGTTCAGTGCTGATCTTTTAACTGGTGCTAAGCCAAAGATCTTTCAGAAATCAAAATCTACCAACTGTAAATTGAGTCTAAAAGTCCTCTTGACCAGAGACAGCCTCTGTCAATGAATGGCACAACATTCCCAACCTTCAGTTCCCAATTTGCTAAATCCCAAGATCAATTTTCCCATTATGTTTCCCTTGACAGACACCTGTTAGTGACTGTGGTCTGTGACAGCCTGCTTTTCTTCTCTGCACAAAGCTGCATTATTTTCTGCAGTTCCCCAAAGGAAGGATTTCCCATTCATTAGTATTTAATCTCAGTGTGCTGGACAGCACTCTGACCATCTTTTTGAAGACTTGGGAATAAAAATGATGTAAAATTACTGATTTGAAATAATATGAATACAGTTTTGTTCCTATCTGAAGTTGCCTAACAACCTCCTTAGTTACTAATGGACCAAAAAGTAGTTTATTTCTCTGATGCCATACAAGCATATTTTTCTGCTCCTTCACTAATACAAAATATAAATTCTATTTGAAATCCTTTCTAGACTGCCAGCATCTGTTTCTCAGAGATTTACAGCAGAATGAAACCTCATGAAAGGATGAGTCTGGAAATAACCCAGTGTTCTCCCAGACTGGTGTTTTTGTGAGAGAGGAAGCTATTTCTTAAAATACTTTGAAAAAAAAGCAAAGGCAACCTCTGGACTCTTGTTCTGAAAATTATACAGTTACACAGAGCACATTAAAGCCTCAAACAATCATTTATAGCACACAGTGTGAGAAACTGAAGCCTCCAGAAAAAGCTAAATTAAAAGGAAGAAGGACATAGAAATAATGGTTTAAGTGTCCCAGTATTCCCTCACTGCTTCTGGGGGGCACTGCACATTTCAGACACCCACCAGCTGCTCTCTGTCCCTCCCCAGCATGGAAATCATTGTTGGAAGGGCAGAGCCTTCCTCATACTTAAGGCTGCCAAAGAAACTTCGGTGCCCTGGATAGTGAGATTTGCCTTGTGGCCAGAGACAGGATGGAGTTGAGCTGCAGGCCGTGGCATGCACCTGCAGGAGCACATCGGAGCACAAAGAAGCACATGGCAGCGCAGACAGGCTTGTCTCTGCCTGACCTTGGCGGGAGGAGGCGCCTCGTGGCAGAGCCCTGCAGAGAGGAGCCTGCCAGAAGCTGACAGACGGGTGAACAGCCGTGACCACCCCACAGAAGGATATTAAGAAAGCGTGTTGCTGACATGGCGATGGGCGATAGGTCGCTTAGTGAGAATTACCGTATTAGGAAACACTGTGTCTTGAAGAAGTGTATAAAACCAGCTTGTTTCTTTGAATAAACGATTCTGATTCCCTGCCAGTCTGAGTCCGTACCTCAGTTGTTACATTGCTTCATCCCTGACACACTTTTAACCCGAAAAGGTCTTTGAAATAGGAGGCTGAGTTTCTGCAGGCACCTCAGAGGTTTCCTGCTGCCTCCACTGCTGACTGCAGTCGTGTTCAGGAGTCGAGGGTGTGAGTACAGCCACGCTCCTGGTGCTCAGTGTCTCCTGGTGGAAGTGCTTTGCTGAGGGCCAGCAGAGCACGCCAGTGGGAGCTGGGGATCCTGTGCCGTCGCTATAGAGCACGACACGGCACAAAGCACCAAGACTGCAGCAGAAGGGTATTTAAGAGAGATTTATAATAGCAACATGTTGCCTTTATAGTTTTTCAGGATATTTACATTCACTTAACAGACACATTCATTCCCCATTGATCATAAGAAAAAACCAAAATTCTCAGTAGGTGAACAAGGGGCCACATCATTCTGTGAGCCAGCTAGAGTCTGTAACTTTTAACTTTCTCTCTTGTCATGGTGACAGCCTTGGTGTCTTCCTCGAGAGAGATATGGGGCTTTCCTCATCTTCAGGAAACCTTCACTGGCTCCCAAGAGCAGCATAAATTGTCTTTCCTACACTGTGCTGTACCGGATACTATGCTGATTAACTTGGAAAAAAACAATTCTGTTTTCTTTCTATTGACAGGGTCTTCATGATCATCCAAACAGAATCTTCCCCACCACTCCCAGAGCCAACTCTTCTGTTGCAAGCCCTTACACAGAATCCCAGTGCCCAGAAGGAGGCGTGAAGGATTTGTGGATTGGTATGGGAGCTGGGGGGAGCAAGGCCCTTGCACTGAGTGTGGGTTCAGGTCCATGGAGTGGGCACTGAGCATTCCCCAGGCTCTGAGGAGAAGAGCAGGGCACATACCTCATCCTTTCCCAACAAACACACACAGAGACCCAGCAATAAACAAGCTCCAAAATAAAATGGAATTTTGCCCCAGAAAAACCTGCATTATGAAGCTTAGGAGCAGGATGATTCAGGTGTCCCAATCCACCTCTGCAAGTTTAGACTGATTTCCAGCTTTGACAGAAAACGCCTTTCTCCATCCTTTAGCTCCCTGCAGCCATAGTCATGGGAAGCAAAACGTTCCTTAGAAACCCTGGGAGTTCTGAGCCTCCAAGGCCTCCGTGCCATTGCTGTTTGTGCAGCTGCTTGGAGGGGTCACATGGCAGCACTGGGAACAGGCACTAAATCCAAACCCGTGTGGGTTCTTTCCATGGCTCTCCATGGTCCCATCCAAACCCAGCTGGGGATGGTGCTGGAAATCCCATATGGATTGAAGCAGGGCAGGTGAGTGGGTTATAGCTTGTGCTTGAAACTTAGTTTGAAATCTTTATTAGAAAATCAAGAAGCAACTTGAAAAGACTTCTGAAACTGATTAGAATTTCTAAAATATTGTGACTTGAATCACTCACCTCAGGTTGTAGGAGAGGGTGGAGTGGGGAAGGATGAATCCTGATTTCCCAGAGTGGTGAGGGAAGGGGTTTAAGAAAACCAGAATGAGATGAAAAGGTGGTTGTATCTTCATGAGGTGCCAAACTCAGCCAATCTCCATGTGAGTTGCACACATACATAATCCTCATTACATATTCCACCAACAGCTTCCACTCTGCTTCCAGACAGCCACCCACCAGCCATTGATGTTCCTTGCATGACAACCACGGAGTTCAGCAGCTCAGGAGTCACAAAACACAAACCAAAAAGGGAACTGTGCCATCACCTCCCTCATGTGGCTTCACCTGGGGCTAGAGGACCACTGCCCAGTGAGGGCACAGGTCTGGAGCCAGGGCAGCAGGGTGATTCCCCACACCACATTTTGGGACTGAATCATAAACTCACACAATGGTTTGGGCTGTAAGGGGCACATAAAATCCAGTGCCACACCCTGCCATGGGCAGGGACATCTTCCACTCGATCAGGCTGCTTCAAGTCCTGTCCAGCCTGGCCTTGGGAGGGTGCTGATGGAGAATTCACTGGCAGCAAATAGAAGTATTTCAGCACTGATAGTTTTGGGTCAGGAATTCTTCCTTTGTATCTCATGGCTTCAGTGGAGGCTGACTAAAATTGACACATTGAGTTCAGTTGCCTGAACACACATGGCTGGTGCTGTCTGAGGTGCTACAAGCTGTCCATGAGATCCTTGGGGCTGGAAAACAGAATATAGGACCAGTGGGAATACTGCACCCTTCTAAAGGTACAGCCAAAGGCTGAGGAGCTCCTGTTGCATCCAACATGGAGAGAGATACCTCCAACTAGGCAACCACGAGAAGCCCCATGGCTGGTGAGCTGTCCCACCCCTCCTGTTCTGTTCACTGCCTTCCTGCAGCTGAGGCTGGCACACCAGCCCCATGGCAGGGGTTGGAACAGGGTGGTGTTTAGGGTCCCATGCAACCCACAGCATCACATGGTTCCATGGGCTGACACACCTCATGCCATCTCTGGATGCTGAACCCGCTTTGGTCACAGCTTCTCAAGTGGGATTCCAGCAGAACTCACCCGGAGTTTGTTGCAGAAACAAGGGAACAAAGCCACCCTGCTGTCTCAGGCAGCTGAGACGAGGATGACTCAGCCCTCCTGGTTCCCAGGTCCCTGAATTTGTGACATGAACAAATGCTGCAAAACACACTGGGATGCAGGTCCTGCTCCTGAGAGCACTTACTGATTTTATTCCAGTACATTGATGAATCTGGCTGTGAATCCCATAGGAGCAGCTGGGCAGTGGTGGGTTATGAACAGAGGGATCTACAGTCTTCCAGTGTGAAACCAACTCAACTTACCCCTTCTGTGGGTGGCATGAACAAAAGAGAGGTCTCCCTTTCCTTCCAGCTCCTGTGGGGCTCCTGTTTCACTTGAGTCCACTCTTCCTGTGGACTCAAATGCACATAAAATCCAATTTGGCCTCTGAATTTTGCTTTATTCCACTGTAACAGGAGAACAAATTTTTGTCTTGTTAGAACAGCAAGTTCAGGTTGGACCAGATTGGCACAACTTTCCTCCATGTCTTGGTTTGGAGCAGAGTCTCAGGCTGGACATTTAGTTAAGGATGGAGCAGCACTTGGATCTTTGGCATTCAGTGTCCCAGGCTGGGAATGTCAGCTAGCTTTGTGACAAAGCCCAGTCATGACTACCTTTTCCCCTCAGTTCTAAAACTGGTATTTTCCATTAACTTCCCCCAAATTAACAACAAATTATCAACAACTAGAACAACTAATTATTTTTATGCTCATGGTGGCTTCCAGCACTGATCTAAACTTGGGTGAAAGATCAGAGGGTTTATGTGAGCTCTTGTTTATTGAGATCTGAGCAAGAGCCCTTTGTGTCTTGGAGTGAGTGGAAAAAATAATGCAAGGGCAATAAATATTTGTTCTTTGCCTGCAAAGGAATTTCCCTGTAAGTTTCACCAGTCTCCTAAAATACCCTGACGTTATTTTCTCTTTTCTCCTGTTGATTCTTGAAGCTGTCACTGTGACAGACAAAGGAAAGTGCTCTGCAAATCCCCCTCTCAACAGGGAAAGCTTTTAGCTGCTTTTACCTTTTTGTTTAATTTGTCTTTTCATACCTTCACTGTATTTTCTGTACCAACTCTTCAGTTCAGGAGGGGGATCATTTGTTTCCAGCCTGACTAACTCACAGACAATCTGATTTTCTCATTATTGTGTGTTTCATAATTCCTCCCTCATGTAACTCTGGAAGCAAGTTTTTGATCTGAGAATTAGGTGCTGAAAGCTAATAATGGGCTGGTTAAAAATTAATTTTTTTGCTTTGTAAGGAAAATAAATAAATGAATAGAGACTAACAGGTGTGCTACTAAAACATAAAATAACAGTGGCTGTCTCAAAGCTGGTTGGTGAGAGGGATATTTCTGTGAGCCACTGGAGTGGTCTGTGGAGATAATTCCTCAGATGGAATCTGCTCCATAGGTCTGGCTTCTCTCAATGAGCAGAGTATATTTCCTGTACATTAATTAACCATCTGAAATGGGTTGAATCTATTTATAAACCTATTCCAGATGCCTGAATTTCAGTTCAGGCTTCACTCACAGACTGATTATTTTTTTTTAATCTTTGGGCACAGAAGAGCTGCTTGATGCATCTAAGTCTGGTTGCCAGATATGACAAAGAGTTTTGGAGATGATTCAGACCTTGGATGCTTCCCTTCATTCCAAGAGAAATCTCCACCAGAATGGCAGAGGTGGGATGTGACACAAGGAGCAGGGCAAGGAGCAGGGATGAGCTGGGTGCTGGGGCTTGACAGAGCCTGAAATTGAATTTTTTACTATCCCAAAATATTACAGTGTTGGGTACTGTGTAGCGGGGACTGAAGGTATGTCAAGGTGGATGTGACAGGACCAGGAGATCTCTTAATGGGGTCTTTCCTTCCTGTATATAAGGTGGTCATGGACATTCCTGTGCGATCCAAACCTCTAACTAAAGATTTACTTTAGCATTTCTCTTTCCTTCACAGTCAGGCTCAATATGCCTTATTTCTACGAGCACAATAAGGAGAAATTCTAAGGGAGTGGAAAAAATCCAGAAACTTTGGAAATGTCAGAGTATTTTAGCAGGTTTTGATTGAGTCAGAGACCTCTGCATTGTCAAAATGGAAATTATTCTTTTGTGTTCATTGCAAGCCCCTGAAATGCCATTTCACCTCTGCTCAAGTGAGTAAAAAGTACAAGATGGCAGGTACAGAAGGGGAACTGAGAGAAAGAAATTGCTTATTCCTTGTGATCTGGAATCCAATGGAGTATGTGGGGAAATGCAATGTGGGGTTGAATGTGTGGTGTAACTATAGGAGCCCTTTTGGCTCCTGCATCTCCACTGCATCGCTGCTCTGCTGAGACTCCCCTGCTCTGCTGCCTCCAGCTTGGGGATGCCATCTGAGGACCTGGAGCTGCTGGAGAGAGTCCAGAGGAGGTACCAGGACCATCAGAGGGATGGAGCATCTCTGCTGGGAGGAAAGGCTGGAGAGCTGGGATTGTTCAGCTGGAGAAGAGACCAGAGGTGGCCTCATTGTGGCCTTCCAGTGCCTGAAGAGAGCCTGCAAAAAAAAGATGGAGAGAAACAATTTACAGGGGATGGAGAGACAGGACAGGGGGGAAAGGCTTCCCACTAGCAGAAGACAGGTTTAGATGGGATATTGGGAAGGAATTTTTCCCTGTGAGGATAGGGAGGCCCTGGCACAGGGTGCCCAGAGAAGCGGTGGCTGCCCCTGGGTCCCTGGCAAGGCCAGGTTGGACACTGGGGCTTGGAGCAGCCTGGGACAGTGGAATGTGTCCCACCCATGGCAGGGAGTGGGACTGGATGATATTTAAGGTCCCTTCCAAAATGGACCATTCTGTGATTCAAAAGAACAAACCAAGCTCCCTGGACAGCCAGAAGGAAGTTGATTATTACAACATCCCCATTAAAAATGGCTCAGTCCTTTTCCAGGTAGGTGAGAAAGAGTTGATCTCCCCCTACCACTGAGGGTTGTGGGAAATAAGAGACAAAACTTTCCAGTATCAGGCAAAGAAGCTTATTTCCAGGGCTCTCTCCCAAGAACTCAATTCACAGGAGCCAAACCACTTCCTCTGTAACCTCGGCTGGAGATAATTAGAGAGCATTTAAAGCAGAGCTTCCAACTTCCCCCAGCTCACCTGGGTGCTCCCACCCAGGATGGCAATTCTGCAATTTCCATAGGTAGATTTTTGCTGGGAGATTTAATGAAGTCACAGCAGAGGAACCACAGGGCATTAGTTACAGGGCTAAGGAAACAAATCTCACAGCATAATCCTGAGGTGCCTTTAATGTTCTAATTAAACCTATATATAGAAACTGCAGGCAGGAAAAATGGTGCGAAAAGTTTCTCATCTGACGAGTATTTTTCCATTCCTTTCACCCCCCCCAGCCTCAACCCCACCTCCCTTAACCCAGAGAGGGGCTGAAAAAGATCCTTCACATTGATTTTGATGGAGAAAGAGAGAAATGCCAGGCAGATAGAGATCAGCATTTGCATTCTCTGGGCCCTTTGGAAAGACACAGCATGCCCACGTCTGCTGATAAGGCTGACTTCTGCCCTGACAAGGCCAGGCCAGGCCAAGCCACAGAAGGGGTTGAGCATTAGGAGCCTTAGATTTTTCTTCTCTAATTGCAAGGTAGGGCTGGAGTTGGGGCAACAAATGTGAGGAGCTAGGAAATCACAGAGACTGTCTGAGAGAATTAGTATTCAGCAAAGGATGGCAGTGGGACAGGAGAACCTCACTCATTGCCTTCCTGTTTAGGAAGGGTCACAGGAGACAGATGAGGAAGGAGGACAAAATCCTGCTGTCTTTTGCCACTCAGCAAAGACATCAAAGTAATGGATGATGAATCAGATGTTGAGAGAATTGTTTAGGTTGGAAGAAACCTCTAAGATTATCTGGTCCAACCACTGCCCCAGCACTGCCAAGGCCACCACTGACCCATGTCCCCAAGTGCCACATCCATAGGGCTTTTAAATCCCTCCAGGGAGGGTGAGGCAGTGATTCCCTCATTGACCTGGGCATCTTGTTCCAGGGCTTGACAACCCTTTCAGTGAAGACATTTTTTCTAATGCTCACTCTAAACCTCCTCAGGTGTGACTAGAGGCCATTTTATGTTATCCTAGTCAGGACATGAGTTTGGGAGACAAAAGACGCCTTGAAGCAGAAGAGGGTGTTGGGTGAGAGCTGCTGAGACAGCAAGGCCATCCCAGGATCCCAGCGGCTGCAAGGACGTGGTGTTGCTCAAGCTCTTAACACTTTTAAGTCTTTCACAAATGGTCCTTCTCCCTACAATTTACCATCTGTATTTTGAACTTTCCTCCATCATGCATTGGACACAGAAGTTCTCAGGGAAACAGCACAGGAGCATACATTGAGGCGCTTGAGGCTTATGCAACACAGGGAGGCCAGATTGAATTTAAAGTGCAAATCCTGAAGAAAGGAACCTCTGTGTTAACAGAAACCTCTTTCAATCATATCAAACATTACCCAAACCAGGTTTTTGCCACTTGGAAAAATGCATCTGCTTTGGCAGAGCTCTCACTATTAGTCACAACCCAGTTTGGGGTCCAGCTTCCTGTGGGAGTTCCTTGGGTTATTCATGCTGTGATAGATGCTTCAGTGTGATCCTATTCCATCACAGTAGGACTGTCTGAGACCTCTTTCTCCTTTCTTTCATTTTCCTTCACAAGGTCTACTAGGAGCTAACAGCCAGGGGTCTCTTTATCCCTCTTTCATCCCTCAGGCAGCAGAGGGAAGGGCCAAGCCTGCTGATGCGGAGGCGAGCTATGTTCATTACCACCCTCTCCATGCCAAAGGAGCCCCTCCCACAGCAGGAATTAGTCTATAATTAGCTTAGAGAGTAAAGCACTTTTAATTAAGGATTAAAATTCAGCAGGCCATCTGCCTCATTTTATTTGTAAGCAATAGGCATCTTCTGCTGGCACCACCATTTTTCCTGGTTCTTCTCTCTAAACCCCTCATTTGGGCTGAGACTAGGGCTGAGCACGGGTGATGGAGCCAGGACACCACATCCACATTATCCCAGACAATGCACCGCCATTTGTTGGTTGTTACAGTGCAAAGCCTCTCTCAGAGACTGCCATGGGAGCTGGGATGGCATCCTGCTTTCCTTCCAGCCTTCCAGCCTGTGACAGCTGCAAGGATCCCACCCAGGGAATCTCAGCAGATGATTGTCCTCAGGTCCCAGATAAGCCCTTTGCTTTGCTCTGCAAACATTTGAGGGGCTCAGAAAAGCCAGAAGCACAATTCCTGACACTTTCTGCCTTACACAGTTTTGGGAGGTAGTTAGATGGGATATTGTGAAGGAATTCTTCCCCATGAAGGTGCCAAGGCCCTGGCACAGGTTGCCCGGAGAACCTTTGGCTGCCTCATTCCCGGAAGTGCCCAAGGCCAGGTGGGAGAGTACTTGGACTTTAAGGTCCCTTCCCACCCAAACCATTGTGGGATTCCATAATTCTAAAATTAGGACAGGTCTTATAAACCATAGCCATGGGATTGTTTGGGAAGCATGAGGAAAACAAACACAATTCTCAGTGTCCAAGAAACTTTGATGTTTGAAGTTAAAACTAAATTATATCTTTTTTGTTTTCAAGTTGCAAATGGATCAAGCCCCAGCCTTTCTGCAGTGCCCTGCTGTGAGACATGGGCTGGTGCTGCACATATTGTCAAGGAACCCAAGGGTCTCAAGGGCTCCTTTCTACCTAGAGCTTTCCCAATTACTATTGTAAAACCTAAGAAAGGCAGGAGGCACACTTGGGGCTGCTCCCTCTATTCTGGAGATGCTCTTAGAAAAGCTTTTTGTGGAGCAGCTGACTCCTACCCACATCTTTTATTCCCAATGACTTCCCATATACACATGTTAGCTGATGGAAGTGCTGCTGCAGCTCTTTCTACTCTCCCCCAGGATTATTGTTTTTCTTTATTGTCATTGTTACTAAGGGCACAACATGATTTATTTTCTGTAAAACAAGCCATGTTATAGTCAAGGAAAATCGAAAGGGCTGGGTTAGGAAGAGACATTAAAATATATTTTGTATGAAAATGAAAGATCATAAGCAGTTTCTTGGCAGACCTAATGTCTTTCAGGGCTGTTCTTTGGGAATAGCAATTCCAGGCAGGGACTCTGGCAAAAAGTAGAGTGCATTGATAGAATGAGAAGCTGTATCAGAATGGATATGCATGAGCTGGGCAGATTAATATTTAATGAACAGTGAAGCCTGCTATCCCTAATCATGGAGTGCCTGGGATTTGCAAAGTGACTAATTTTAAAGTATTTTGTATGGAATTATTCATGCATTAAAAAGTACATGACTCCCTTGCAGTGAAATGGAATTAAACTCAACAAAATTTAGTCATCAAAATGTCAGGTGTCAGGTCCAGCTGAGACAACAGGACAAGGATATCGCTCTTATTGAAGGACAAGGGGGAGCTGGAAATGTCAGGATTAGGGCACACAGCTTCCTGCAGGGAGGAATGGCCTCCTCCCAGTGGGTTTTCTTGGGAACCCAGAGTAGACAGATAATTTTTTTGCTTTTCAAAGCAAGGAAGAGCCAGGAGAAGAAAGAGGACCAGCAAGAGCTCCAGAGCAGGAAAATTATGTGGATGGATGAAAAGGCAACACAAGGATTCAGGTACTGGGGCAGGAGCAGGGCTGGGTCAAAACCAGTGACATCACTTGAGTGACATCTGTGACATCACTGTCATAGTCTTTATTTTTGCTTGCACTTTGTTTTGAATGGTGTCTTTCAAACTTCCTTGTTGATCCACAGATAAACAAGACTTTACTTTGGCTTGAACAAATCTGTTTTGGACCTCAGCTCAGACAATTCTCCTGGCACTTCTTTGTCTTTTTCTTACTGGTTTCTGATAAAAGGAGACTGTTTTAAAGAAAATGTCCTTTTCACTTGGAAAATGGGGTTTTAGTTGGGGGTGGGGAGGAAAGATTTTTTTCTCCTGCCATCTTTTAAAGTTTCCACTTTTTCCCTGACAGAAAACAGTTTGTTGAAGTTACTGTGTCTTTTTGAAAGACATTGTTTAACCCAAACATGGATTATGTGAAAATGCAGGAGGTAGAGGAGGCAGAGCCTTCCTTGCCACACAATCTGTGAACACAATGAATTCATTGGTTTACTGAGAGGAGATAAAAGAAACCACATTAAAGGTGTTTACACAGCTATTTGAGTGCTACTAATCGCGCCAAAGAGCGTTCAGGAGAGGAGAGAAAAATTCAGCAATAAAGGTATGGGAAAGGCAAGGGGGCAGGACAGGTGGGAGATGCCTTTCCTCTGTCTGTGCCTGCCCCGAGCTGAGCCCGGGACGGCTGGGATGGGTCCCGGCAAACACGGCCCCCAGGAATAAGAAAATCTCACCTGTGCTAAGACATGATATAAAGCCTGGAAGAGAAATGGGGTTTGCTGATCAGGAGGGAGGAAAAGGAGGTGGCAGTGCACAGGATCTGCAGCCTCTCCCTGTGTTTGCATGGAAGCAGTTGGAGCAGATGTATTTTGTTATTTTTAGAACAGAATGTTGACTCAGAAATCAATTTATCCTTTCTCTGCCGAAATTAAAATAGAAGGTGAGACAGAAAATGAGGAGAAAACACTTCATATCATCTTGAGAAAAATGCTTTAATCAACCTGAATAAACAGGTCGGATTTTTTTTGGTTTTTGGTTTTTGGATTTTGTTTTTTCTTTTTTTAGTTTTGTTGTGGCCTGGGCAAGGATTTAGAAGTGGGCGTGTCCAAAGGTTATTTATTCTTCCCTCTTCATTTTTTATTAGATCCCTGAAAAGAAATATCCATTATTTTCACAGCAATAATTCTAAGTACAGCTAGAAAAAGCCATGTTAAGTCCTAATTTGAATATTAAACATAATTAAAAGACTTTTCTACATTGTGAATTGTTCTCTTATCTGCCTGCCCATAAATGTCACTGTATTAATGGTCACGATTTGTCTCAGAGGTAGGAAATAGCTTTTTCCTCCCACCGCCTTTTTTGGGCAATAGGGAATCAAGCACAGCAGGTCATGCCCATACAACCAGGCAAAAAAGTTCCTGCTACACTTTTGCTTCATCTTCACTAGAAAATCCAGTCTCTTCTGGCCAACTGATTACTTCTGCTCTTAAATACAATGAAGAAATCAAGAAATGTTATCTAGAAGCAGAAAGAGGCAGAGACGTATTTTAAAAGTCTTTAATTTACTAAACTACAAGCCAGAAGAAAATTGGAGAAATTAATAACTCAGAGTGTGATTAATATGAAGTTTGTTTTTTTTTACTAGCTGGAGAGACAAGGAATCAGAAACTTGATGTGAAGAAAATGTTCATCTGAGTGTTTGGGCACTGCCAGTTTCTCACATCCTTGTGCTTGGCCAAGGCTTTTGAAAACACTGCCATCCCTGCCATCAAGGTTCTCTAGCTCAGAGAGCTCCTGCTCCCTGTGATAAATTTCCACGGACTTTGTACAGGCTAATGGTCTTTAGTTATTTATTTCTTTGATTTGATTTAAAGTCCATCTCTTGGTGACTGCATCTTTTAGAGATGCACAAAAGGATGGCTCCACCACACACTCCATGAAGTGTTGCACAAAAAAAAGGTAAAGAAAAATAAAAATAATAAGAAAGAACTTGCGATTTTTCACTCCCTTGGCCAGACCAAAATCTGGGTTAGGGACAATTGGAAATCATTGTCCTTGTAAAAAAAATGAGGCAAAATACATAAATGTTAGACCTGAGCATTGCTGCAAAATAGGCAGGGAGATGTGAAACTTGCCCATTTTTGTGGTGTGTGACATTTCTAACTTGCCAGGTACACAAAAGGTAGTTTTCTCTGCTTTTCACAGGCATTTCTTCTAATTTGCACCACTGGTAGAAGTGCCCCACAGGTTCAGCTTTTCAGCTGCAAATAAGGATTTAAAGAAACAGAATGTGCCCCTGAATTGACCGATTTTGTCAAGAAGAAGATTGAAATGGGAATTGAAGCTTTTTCTATCTGCTTTTATTGAATTCAGGCGGAGAACTGAAAAGCTGTGGCTGGAAGGGGCCCCCAAGCCACTCTGGGCTGAAGCATTTCAAGGTTTGTCAACACTTGTCACACTCTTCCAAGGCTTTATTTAGTGGGTGATTTCAACTTGTCCCCTGTGCTGGAAGATCTCAAGGTGTGTTCTGGGTTGTGTGAGCCAGGAGCAGCAGGAAATGCAGCACTTTGGGGGAGCAGAGCTTTGGCTGCTGCTGGGGGCCACGGTGACCCCCCTGCCCACGCCTGAATGTCCCTCCCAAGAAGGTGCTGTCGACCCTTTCCTTGTCCCTGCTCTCTTCTGCATCCACAGTGCTATCCCTTTCTGTATCCAGAAAAGGGTGAAAACCCCATTTGTGGATTTTTTAGGAACTTGCTGAGCACAACTCTGTGAAACCCTCCTGAGTGTGAATGAGCCCAAGGTGTTGTTTTGAGGCCTTTGCTCCTCCAGCTCCTCCATCACATTGATCCTTCTGCTGCTCTGGAGAAAGACGGAAGGGAGGTGTAACTTTTTCGTGGCTGTGGAGATCCAGCACAGGAGACCTGGAGCTCCCAGAAGAGCCGTGGCAGGCTGGAGTTGTGATGGGAAGAGGACATGGCAGCTGCCTCTGCTGGCAGCTCTGTGTGGCTGGTACAGCCCAGATCCCCCCTTTCCTACCTGCCAGAGCTTTCCCCCAGAAAAACTCTTGGTTCTGCAGAGTCTCAGTGCTGCCATTGCCCTGGCAGAGAGACAAAGTACTGGGTTAATTAAAGATCCAAGAGCATAATTGCAATTAAACCCAAACAAATTGCCTGGAGATGGGGGGAAGGCTGCTTTGCTTTGGTTTGTTTTTCTCAGAAAGGCCGAGAAGGCGCAGGCAGCCAAGCAAATGCTGCAACAAGGACATGCCACTGGCAAAGGTGTATAACTGCTGAATAAAAGATAAGGATATGGATAAAGGCAGGATTGGCAGCAGCATGGTTGCTCAAGCCAATTTATGTTGGTTTCACTCTAGGGAAATCCCAGAAGTCTGGGAACTGTCTTGCATCTGGCAAGTGTCTTTCTAACTTGGCTGGAAGCCTTCCCCAACCGGGGCAGCCCCACTGATCCATCCCACTTCTGATTCCCTATCCCAGAGCTGCAAACCCATTCTGAAGTGCTGTGATGGCCAAAGTGCCTCCTTGGGCTCCTTGGCCCTCACCAGAATTCATGCTAAGGATTTGTTCCCAAGGGATCTGCAGGAAGGACATAGGATTTGCTCTGCAGCCTGCCTGATCTTCAAGGAAAATCTCATGGATACATCAGGAACCAGCAGAAAAATGAACCTGTGGGGCATGTCCGTCCTGTGCCTGACCAGCAATGCCCCAAAGGGCACATGAAGGAAGTTTTGGCACCTTCCCACTTGCACTACACAAATTCTGAAATCCTTGTTTGCAGTAGACCCAGCTATTCACTCATTCCAGGGCTGCTTTCTGTAGAGCAGCTCCAGTGCCTCCCACTGAAGGCATAACATTGGAAGAAGCCAGTGAATTATAAGGTCTCCAACAGCAGGACTCAGCAAGTGGCTGCTGTTAATCTTCCCTTTGCTACTCAGTTTTTGTTCTGCCTGTAATAAATCCCTGTGCCCTTTGCTGTTCAAACTGCAGCCTCGCTACTGGGAAAGGGAGGGGGTGTGGGGAAACACTGGAGATTGCTGTGTGCAGAAATAAAATCAGGGATTCACGTCTTGGGCTGGCCAATACTTCTCCTTATCGAAGTCTGAGCCTTTGCGTGATCAACTAGTGTTAAATGAAATGCCAGGAGAACTCAGGCTGAACCACAAGAGATTGGAAAAGCTGCTGGATTAATGAAGGAAATGGGGCAGATGGTGCTCTGTGTTTTCTTTGAGCAGGGTAGAATGGGCAGTTGGAGACATGATGTGACGTTGCTTCCAAATCTGGAGTAACAGCGAGATGGGAATTTGTTAATGAAAGTCTCTTCCCCAAATGCCACCTCTGTGGATTTACATCTACTTGTGGTAAAGATAATATTCATAATCAAACTTAGAAAAAAAGGAAATCTGAGAATATCTTCTATTTGCTTTGATATGATCCAAATAATAATTACCATTTTGTTTCACAATTTCTTCCAATCTGGGGATTTGTATAAAACAGAAGTTAAAGATATTGAAAAGTAGTAAGAGAACACAGCACTCGGCAGCACTTGCATTTCTGCACTTCTGTGCAGATTCTTAATTTGTGAAAAATTCTGGATTTTTGACTATTTACCTGCACCAGAAGCAGGGGAAAAAAGAAAAAAAGAAAAAGAAAATTCTGAGAAAAATGGCTTGAGGGTTTTGCTGCAGAGAAGTAAAGCAGCAGATCTTCTGGCGGTGAGAAAAGCTGAGTCCTGGTGACAATTCAAACTTCCCCATCATCCCTCCTGGTTCCCTGGTCCCTCTGCTCACATGCTGCTGGGATTTGTTTCCTGTGACTCAACAAACCCCTAATCCCAGAGCTGATTTCATGCCTGGGGGTTATTTCATGGGTAGTTCTGATTCCTGTTGACAACAAGCTAACTTCATACTGCTGGCCAGGCTTGGGAGCACTGAGGAGGGTGCAGAGCTCCATGTGCAGCCAGGCAGGAGCTCTGTGGGACTGGCTTTGTGTCCCCAGGGATCACATCCCTGCGGAGCTGTCCTTGGAGCAGAGCTCGTGCCTGGTGCTACAGAAGATGCAGGTGGGCGTGGAGAGACGATAAATGTGGCATGGGTGATGTGCATTCAGAGGGATAATGCACCAACAGACAGAGCTGGAAAACGGAAAAGCTTTTGACACCTGCCCTCGCACCTGCCTTCACTTCTTCAGGGCCTCTAAATGTTACTGGCTCCTTACATCTGTACAAACAGCCAGTTCTGTCTATGAGGCTGTAAATTCTGCAGGAATCAAGGTCAAGAGGTAAAAATGAATGCCAAGGCACACCATCCACCAGAGCAGGGAAGGAGGCTTTGATGGCTTGGGGAAGGAGCTGGAGTGGTCTCCTCACATTGGAAAGACTGGAGAGGTGATCAGGAGACTGGAGAGGTGTCCCCCAGGACACGGCCTCTCACGCCTTCGGCATGGCTCCAGAGAGACCCAGCAGTGGGACACAAGTATAGCATGAATGGAATCGTTAAGGTTGGAAAACACCTCCAGGATAATCAGTTCCAACCTTTGATTGAATAAACCACATGCCCTGTCCGCTTGCTTTTTGAGCATCTGCAGGGATGGTGATTCCACTCCTTTTCCAGGGTTTGACAACCCTTTCCATGAAGAAATTTTCCATAGTATCCAGTCTGAACCTCTCCTGGCACAGCTTGAGGCCTTTTCCTCTTGTTCTGTTATTCCCTGGAGCACAGCCCGACCCCCCGGCTGTCCCCTCCTGGCAGGAGCTGTGCAGAGCCACAAGGGCCCCCTGAGCCTCCTTTGCTCCAGGCTGAGCCCCTGCCCAGCCCCCTCAGCCCCTCCTGGGGCTCCAGACCCTTCCCAGCTCTGCTAACTTCCCTGGACACATTCCAGCCCCTCCAGGTCTTTCTTGTGAGGAGCCCAAAACTGGATACAGGATTTGAGGTGCAGCCCCACCGAGTTCAAGCTGCCTGAGACTGTTGGAACGGAGGGGTTGGGCCTGTTGAGAACCCTGTGGAAATGACACCAAGCAGGATTAATCCTAGACTCTGTAACTCCTGGGCCTTGGTTTCTTCAAGCAGCACATGAATGGTTTCCACCTGGATCTTGAAAATTTCCATCAGAATTCGTGGGAAAAGAGGTTTTTAATACTGCACTTTCTTTGTCTATGGTGGGAGACACCAAGACCAATGGGCTTCTTCCCACCATGGTCCCAGGATGGAACACCAAAGCATTTCCTTTGAGGACAGTTCTATTTTTTCCACAGCTCCAGCCTGCAAATGCTGTGGATTGGTCTAGAAACCCTCACGATGGGAAGAAACTTGAGCAGGTTGATTTTGACACAGTAGAACTTTTTTTGGCATGAAAAAGAATTCCTTTTTTGAGCAATTCTCTTATTTAATTTCCAGCAGACAAGGAGTCACAACGAAGTAGCATTGAGTAGGAGTTGAATATGAGAAACAGACTCCTGCAGAGGGACAAAAAATGTGAACTTAATGAACTTACAGTCTCAATCATATAGAACTGAACAAGAGAGCAGTGTGTTTTCTCAAGTGACAGTTGTGTCGCTGTTCCCAAATGTTATTTTTTATTCCAACTATGCTAGCTGGGGTAATAAAAGATATGACTTTGCTCCCCATACTTTGCCCAGTTGATTTTTTTTCAAATACCAAATTCTGTTTCGTGTCCTCAGTAGATGCAGAATTACCCAGAGTTGCCCCCAATTGCAAGTGTAAATCTGTTAGAAATGGTTTATAGTAACACACAGACTTGGTTACCACAGCAGAGGGAAAATGTTTTCAAAAATGGTGTAGACTTACTCCCACAGAATGAAAATCCTTGGTCTCCTTGTTCCGTTTACATCTTACACTGTTATACCAACTCCGGGATTTTTGATACATTTTGTAGGATGTACTGAAAGGATTTTTAATATACTCAGATGTTGAAGAGTGCTGAACGTTTCACTTTTTTTTTATTTACCCAAACCTTTGGACATTATTTTAAAAAACCTGTGTGATATTTCTGAGGCAAATGCCAGAAATTTCCAAATTCCATAAATGTATTTTCAATAGACAGTGAAAAGCCAGAGCAGGGATTTGAGACTTCCACAGCATCAGATCCTTCTGCTCTGGTGTGACAATGGGAATTGCCCATGATTTCCTATAAGGGCATTCCCAGTAAATCTGTTTGCTGCCCTGCCCAAAAGCAAACATGAGCCCTTTCCTCCATTTCTTCCAAATTGCTGCGTCCCAGCTATTGGTTGTGGGTCATTTGTGTAAAGAGAAGAGAAAAGCCTGCTGGTTAAATCCCAGAATGGTTTGGGTTGGAAGAGACATTGAAGGGCATCAGTCCCATCCCCTGCCATGGGCAGGGGCACCTTCCCCTATCCCCGGCCGCCCCAAGCCCCATCCAGCCTGGCCTTGAGGGTTAGGATCAAATTCATTGATGGGGGTGTGAACCCCACTCCCATCTCTGCCCTATCCCTGTGGGGCACCACAGCTGGGCAAATGAAAGAGTTAAATGAGCAGCTTGTAAAGAAAATCTCTGTGTTTGTGTATTTTTCCTTCATTTACACCCTCACCAGCGGTAGCAGGTCTACAGCTGATGGCACAGAGTTCAGAAGTAGAAACTTCTAGCTGCGTGTTGGCCTTCATGAGGAAAAAAGATGGTAACACTGGAGAGTGGTGGTGGGGGGGTGACATCCTTTGTAGGGAAACACATGGCAAAGCTGAGAGTGAACTATTGTTCTCCAGGTGAATTATTAATGTTGACATAGGAAGGGATATTCCTTTGAAATTTGTTATTACTGAAACAACTCCTGCTTCTCCCCTCTCCCCACAGCTCTCAGACAGGGGTTTAGACCAAGGGCAGCAATCTTTGGGACTCCAGGGAAAACAAGCTTAGAGGTTACAAGAGAATTTCTCCAAAAACTCCGACTTTGCTGCTGGACTCCAGCCACTCTGTCCCTTTGTGAGTCACAGCTGGTGACAGGAGTCCAGAGGGGTCAGTGCCCAGGGTTCACAGACCAGTGCTGCTGGGCTGGTGCGGCGCTGACACCCGACGGCTGCAGCAGGGGATGGATGGATGGATGGATGGATGGATGGATGGATGGATGGATGGATGGATGTGCCTAAGCCTCCTGTAACTGGCTTTGGGAAAACCAGCACTGTCCAGAGAGTGCCACCAACTAAAGCCAAATGAATATTGCCATCTGCAGCTTTGTCATAATCTACAACTCCTTGGGACAGAGGAGTTGCTCATTTCATTGCCAGGGAGGTAATTTGGGGGAAAATTTCCTTTTTACCCCCCACTGTATCTTCCTCATTTATGCAGTGGAGCTTGGTCTGCTTTGATGTTCCCTGGAGCCCTCAGGGTTTTACTTCTGGAAGGTGCACACTTTCACTCAGGGATGAATTTTTTGCTTGTTCATTACTTTGGGTGAGGATTATTTTCTTACAAGGTTCCTTTTGCCTTCTGCTTTACATACAGAGTTGGTTTCTGAATGCTGCTGTTAGATTTGTCTGGAGTGGTACAGGACCAGAAAGGGGCAAATCCTGTCCCAGTGGGAGAACACATCTCTGTTCCACATCTCACCCCAGCTCTGGGGTGCCCAGTGCCGAGGACCTGGATAGAACCACTGCGGGCTTTTTCCTTTGCAGGCACTACCACCTAGTGCAGGGAACTGGAACTTCGTGTTTTTCCTTTGGATTTTATCCCGCAATTGCAATCGATTGGTGGAGCTGGTGGAATAATTGGTGCTTAATGAATTAACCACTGCTCCGAGGTGTTTGTTTTTCTTAACCACTGCAAGCAGTTCTCAAAGGAAGCACGATTTCCACAGCCAGGCAAGGGGTTCATTGTCTCCAAAAGGGAATTTGCAAAGTGACTGCTGTGGTTGCCCTTAAAAGAAAGACCTTTTTTTGGATTTTTGAAGTTGACTCAGTCCCTGTCTACGCAGGCAGGATAAACTCACAGAGTCCTGGGCTGGTTTGAGTGGGAAGGGACCGTAAAACCCATCCAGTGCCACCCCTGCATGGGCAGGGGAGGACACCTTCCACTATTCCGGGTTGCTTCCCATCCAACCTGGCCTTGGACACTTCCAGGGATGGGACAAGTGCAATTTCTCTGAGAAACCTGTTCCAGTGTCTCACCACCCTCACAGGGAAGAATTTCTTCCTTATATCTACTCTAAACCATGGGTAGCCATAAGCAAAAGCAAGGGAAAGGGAAAATCCTCCCCTCCTGGGAGGTTTGTTTGTGAACCTCACACCAAGTGAGTCAGGGCTCTGGAGGTTTCCCAAGGGAACTGGAGAACTGAGTGGAGCCTTCACATGGAAAACCTTCTCCTCTGGTGCTCCCCTGCCTGTTTACCCATCAAAGCTCTCTATGCTTCTCAGTCTGGCTCATTTTTCACATGCTCCAAAGGGATGCAGCGCTGGCCTGGTGTGCAGGAGGTCTCTGCTCCTCAGCCAGCACGGACTCCTGCTTCCAGAGCCCCACTGCTGGATCATGTGTGGAAAGTGGAAGGTGCAAACAGAGGTCCCTTGGCTTTTCCATACCTGTGGAGTGCTTCAGAGTTTGTCTGGATCATGCTGTGATTTTTACAACCCACTTTTCTTTCCAGGGTGCTGGCATTTTTCCCAGAATTAGAGAAAGAGGGAACAATGTGACTGTTACCTCCAGGTGAGGTAGCTTTACATTTTGGTTTGCCTTGAGATACTCCTCCAACACTGGTTTTGAACAGAGGCTGATTTTCCCAAATATGAAGACAGGTATGAAGACGATTCCAGACTTTGTGGAGACCTGCCTGCTAAGACATGATATAAAGCCATGGCATGTGCCCCCTATTTGTCCCCAAGCCAGAGCATCCTGTTTATGGTCACAACTTGAGCACAGAACCACAGAGCCATTTCAGTTGGAAATGACCTGTAAGATCATCAGGTCCAAGGGCCTGGCACGTTTTGTGGGAGTGAACAATGAGCAGAAGGCTGCAGGTGGTGGGAGTGTGAGTCCTCAGCCACCTGAGCACTCTGCATCCCCACCACTCGTTTGCAGTCAAGCAGAAGTTTGAAACAGTGGAAATAAAATTATATTATTCCAGGCAGAGCTGATTTCATGAAAAATACATTGTCTTTCCACAGCTTCAGTGAAAATATATTGGTTTCTGCCAGATGAAATTAGAAGTAATCTATTCTTAGAACCTGTGAGGAGCTGGCACGAGAGGGGAGTGGATATGAGAGATTTCAAATCTCTTTCAGGGACTGAATTAACTCACTGCAGCCCTTTGCCTGCAAAGAAAATTAAGTAATGTTTCCTCCTGCTAAACATGCACTGCAAAATAATCATATGAAAACACTAAAATATCCATTTATTTACAATTCTAGGTCAGGAATTACTGGTTTGCTTTGCTTTTGTTTGACAGGCATAGTTTTGTATTAAAATGGAACCAAATGAGTGTAACTATTACCTACCTTAAAAACACAAGTAATTTTTAATAAAACAGGAAGTTGCATTCAACAGCAACAACAAAAAAGTTTCTGGTTAATTAAAAAGGCCTTAAAATTCTGGGTTTATCTGGTTTTCCCAAAATTGTATCATGGCAGTTTCTGAGCTGAAAGCACTGCAATGAGAAAGCAAGACATTTCATTTGGCAAGTGTCAAGTCAAAGAAGCTTCACTTTTCCAGTTTTTCTACCAATTCTTTTGAGCTGAACTCATCAAATCCTCCTAAATCTTTGGGGCTGTTGAAAAGGACTCAATGTCTCTTTTTAACCCTTTTCAAACTTTGAAAAGATGAATAAACCCCCATTTGCTAAAAGGTCGTTGTGTTGATCAAAGACTTGTATCATTCTGTTGGCATTGGCTTTACTACAAGACAGTCCCAAATACAGCTTTCTGTAAAATAAATGGGCTTGGATTAACTCAGTTTGGACGCTCTTGAACTGCAGTGAAATCTCCTTGTGGTTTACCCTCTGACACCAAATTAACCTTCCCCTGAGCAAGGCATTTATATTCCAGAGTAAATGCACTCTCACACAGAGTTATTCTGCAATTACATGAACTTATATTTGGTCTCAGTGTGACAAGAGCAAGTGTGGAGAGCACAGGGTGAGCAGAGGATGAACAGCTTGAGCATCCCCTGCTGCCTGCAGGGAGAGGCTCCCTGTGCAGGCCTGCACTGGTTTCTGGACTTGGTGTTTGTGCAGTGAAAAGCAATCCTGGAATGAAGCAGGACAAATGACACAATGGGACTGCCCAAAGCTGTGGTTTGCACCTCAGCAACCTCAGTGAAATCCTCACCAGGGTTTTTACACCTGGCCTCTGCAAAAGGACAGTGCTTTAACAGAGGGGACATGAATCATCCTGAAAGAGATTTGCACATTCTCTGACTTTGCTTTCAAGTGGTCTCATGTCCATTCCTCTTAAACTGATTGGAAACCAGGGAGAGGATGAAACCAGAGGATGTTTTCAGAACCTGTAAACATTCAAGGCTGGATTCAACTGGGCATGGAACAACCTGGTCCAGTGGAAGGTGTCCCTGCCCATGGCAGGGAGTGGAACTGGATGAGCTGTAAGGTCTCTTCCAACCCAGGATTTGATGGAAGAGTGTAAGCAGAAATGGGCCATCAGACAGCTCATCCTGACAGCAGATCCCACTGCTTGAACCAGACTGGTTTGGTAACATTTGGGCAGGGAATGGAACATAGGAATGCTTCACCTTCCTAAATAGCTGAGTTCCACCACCACAGAGCAGCTTCTTCTGGAAAGTCAGCCAAAAGACCGATGGCATGCTGAAAGTGACTCCCCCAGGGCCTGGGGCCCTCCCAGCCACTGAGTGCTGTGAATGATGAGGAAATGTTGGTGGCTGAGTGTCGCTGTAGGACACGAAAGAACACACGCACACACACCGCTCTCCAGGTGAAGGAAAAAGAAGCCGTTTATTTTCTGACTCCATCATTTATAGTTTTACAAAAGTGACAGTAGATTGGAGGGTGACAGTGCCACCTCTCCACAGACACTGGTTTAACCAACAGTCTATCAACTCTCTCCTCCTCCATAGAGGAATGCAAAAACAATGAGTTGTTTACAGAAAGTGTGTGAGAAAGTTCTTCGCAAGAATGTCAACTTCAGAAAGCTTAGAAAGTCTCAAAAACCCAAAGTGACAGCTGAGCTCTGGCAGAGGCTGGGTTGCATTGCTGTGCTTTTTTTTTTGATTTACAGGAGTCAGCCCTGCATCTATCCTGCACATCTCAGCAATTTCCCTGAAGAGGAAAAAAAGCAGCTTTTGGCAATGTTCGCTCAAGCAAATCACAAGTTTCTCTTTAAGGGCTTTTACAACTCACAAATTTGCTTTTCTTGTATTTACAGCTCCTTCCTGGCCAGACTCCATCTTTGGGGGTGACCCACAGCAGAAATGATAGTTGCAAGGGCATGATGCTAAAGGGTTGGAGTGATGCCACCACAGGAAATGCTTTCAGGAAGATGCTTTCAGAAAGATGTTTTCAGGAGATGCTTTCAGGAGATGGTTTCAGGAGGATGTTTTCAGTAGATGCTTTCAGAAGATGGTTTCAGGAGGATGTTTTCAGTAGATGCATTCAGGAGATGGTTTCAGGAGGATGTTTTCAGTAGATGCTTTCAGAAAGAGATGCTTTTGGGACATGCCTTCAGAAGGTGCTTTTGGAAGATGGTTTCAGAAGAGGCTTTCAGGAAAATGCCTTTGGGAGATGGTTTCAGGAAGATGTTTTTGGTAGATTCATTCAGGAAGATTCTTTCAAAAGATGTTTCAGCTCCACCATCTCTGCTGCTCTCTCTAGCTCAGCTACAGTGACTGCACTGGGGATCCTTTCCCACTTGCTGGGCTTTGCTCTGCTCATAGAATCCAGGCTGGTTTGGGTTGGAAGGGACATTAAAGACCACCCAGTCCAATCCCCTGCCATGGGCAGGGACACCTTCCACTGTCCCAGGTTGCTCCAAGTGCTCTCCAACCTGGCCTTGGATGCTTCCAGGGATGGAGCAGCCACAGCTGCTCTGGGCACCCTGTGCCAGGGCCTCGCCACCCTCACAGGGAACAATCCCTTCCTAATCATCCTCTCAGCACTGATTCAGTGAGATCTTTCCTGGCCACTTTGTAAGAGTCAAGATCCTTGAAATGCTCCTCCATTCTTAGTAGCAGGAGCTGCAGCTCTGGCAATAACTGCTGTCACACTTGGCTTCAAGTGCAGATGAGTGATGGCCAATTTTCTGCTGGTTGAGAATTTGCTTTTGAAGTTCCCCACCTGCCCTGGCGGGCTGCTCCCTCACCACCCTGAGCAGCACCTGGGACCTGAGTCCCAGCTCATTTTTGGCTAGCAGCAAACCTCCACCACATCCTGCCTGGCCAGAAATATGACCAGACACAAAACTACGGCTGGGAAACAGACAGTGCTTGCTTTGTTCTTTCATTAGAACTTGATTTGGTGCTGTATTTAAACATGAATTACTGAGAAGGCAAAAACAGGGCTCTGGTCCTCGCTGGATGTTATTAAAACTCTAAATCAGGCTGCCTACAAAGCCATTCCTGCTGCCTTTGCAAAATGAAACAGGGAATTGGCCCCTTCTGTCTCAGCGGGGGGTGCAAGCACTCTCAGTGACCCTAATACAGCCCCTGAATTCTCCTGAACCTGTCAGTTTGCCCTGTAAATCACCACAACAGGGTTGTGGAGGAAAAAGACTTGGAAATGTTCTTCCTAAAAGGTAGCTCTACTGTAACTCAGACCAGCAGCTGCCCAGATCTCGTTCAGCTGTAAATTCAGGGATGGATTTCTTAGGGGCCGAGATTCATACCCCAAAATCCTACATCCAGTCTAAAACTCCAAGCCAGAAACATCCCCCTTGCTGGGGCATCTTTGACTGCAGGGACCATGGTGGGAATCCTGATTTAATCCCAGTTGCAACTCAACCTCACACATCCCGGTGGGATGGGCAAAGAGAATCAGAAGGGTAGAAGTGAGAAAACTTGAGTTGAGGTAAACCCTTCAATAAGCAAAGCAAAAACTGTGTGTGCAAGCAAGGCAAACTATAGAGTCCATTCCCTGCTTCCCACCACAGGCAGGTGCTTGGCCATCCCAGGAAAACAGGGCCTTTGGAAGTAAAAACCCATCACTCAGAACATTCCCTCTCTTCCTTCTTCCCCCAGCTAAGAATGACTTCATACGGTCTGGGGTATCCCTGGGATCAGCTGGGATTAGCTGGGATTCTGGCTGTGCCTTCCCCAGCTTCTTGAGCACCCCCAGCCTCCCCTCTGGTGGGGTGAGCAGCAGAAAAGGCCCTAAAGCTGTCAGCCCTGCCCAGAAAAAAAAGCAAAACATCCCTGGATTATCTCCAGCACAAATCCCAACCACAGCCCCAGATGAGTTATTGTGAAGGAAATTAACTCTCTCCCACCCACATCCAGCATGTGATGGGATGGGGGACATAAATCTATTATATTTAGGCTGATAGAACTGATTCTCTGTTTCAAAATACTAAAAAATAAAATAAAAAAAAATTCCAAAGTTTTGGTTTTGTTTGGATTTTTCATTGTTATTACACAAGGTTTAGGTTTTTTCAATTTCATTTTCCAGGCAGCCTTTTTCTGCCCAGATATCACTGAGCAGCTTCACCACAAGAAGCTCTGACTGACCTGAAAATGCATTTCCACTGCTCAGATAATTGATCTTCACTGCTGTCTGCCAAGTGAGAGCACTGAGTCACTCTATCCCCACCAGCCTGGTCACAGCCTCCCCCAGCCGGGCCAGTAAAGCTCTCACCCACAGAGAGCACTCAGCAGAGGGTTTTTTCCTGTATGATGGGAAAACAGAACCTTCCTTCATCTTCTGGAATGAACTTTCTGCCCTTCTGTAGAGAGGAGACAGCAAAGACACCAGGTAGAGGAATGGTGATGTATTTCATCCCATCAGAGAGTCCCAGACTGGTTTGGGTTAGAAGAGACATTAAGGCTCATCCAGTGCCAGCCCTGCCATGGCAGGGACACCTTCCACTGTCCCAGGGTGCTCAAGGCCTGTCCAACCTGGCCTTGGGCACTGCCAGGGATGGGGGAGCCACAGCTGCTGTGGGCACCCTGTGCCAGGCTCTCACCACCCTCACAGGGAAGGATTCATAGACAGAAATGAACTTGGATAAAAGATCTGTTTAGTCCAATTTGCAATTTTTTTCCCTCTGAAAGCAGAAAAAAAACTATTCTTTAGCTTTTCTGAGCCTTTTTTCTCACCCATCACCTCAGGTACCCTCTCAGAGAACATGTGATGAACAAAGGGCTCAGGGTAGGACCCTCTTCTGTCCCATCTTACACAGGCCAAAGGGACCCGTTACGTTGGGGCAGTTCCATGGAGCAAAATGCCTGAGCTGCTCAGCTCTGCCAAGAGCAGCTTTGGGCAGTTGTTACTGAACTGATTTAAATCACATCCAAAGGGAACACAGAAATTTCATGTATTCTTCCTCCTCAGAAAGGGCAAGGATTTAAGATGAGGTTTGTTCTCTTGGTGCAGAAACAGCTCCTCTAGGGTAGATAGAATCCTGCTGAGAGTAAATACCATCATCTGGTCGAGTTCCTGTCCCTGCTGCTTCTCAGCCCATTGAATAACCATGCACTAAATCCCCAACATTCCCAAGGGGGGAGAGTATTAGGCCTATCCAGCACACTGGGGAGCACAAATTAAATTACATGTTCCAGCTGAAAGCATCTCATGTGGCCTCCAGCACATTTCACCCCTTATCCATGACTCTGATTTCCACAAGGTTATAATGATGCCAGAGGACACGTCTCCAGCATATCAATCTATCCCCACAGCAAACAGTCCTTTCAGCCAACTCACTTCAGATTTCTGCCTTTGGGAGGTCCCCCTGCAGAGCTGCCTCCAGCTCAGGGGCCCCAGCTCAGGAAGGACCTGGAGCTGCTGGGATGAGTCCAGAGGAGCCACGGAGCTGCTCCAGGGCTGGAGCCCCTCTGAGCCGGGCTGGGAGAGCTGGGGATGCTCAGCTGGAGAGGAGAAGCTCCAGGGAGAGCTCAGAGCCCTGCCAGGGCCTGAAGGGGCTCCAGGAGAGCTGGAGAGGGACTGGGGACAAGGATGGAGGGACAGGAGCCAGGGAATGGCTCCCACTGCCAGAGGGCAGGGCTGGGTGGGATATTGGGAATGGGAATTGTTCCCTGGCAGGGTGGGCAGGCCCTGGCACAGGGTGCCCAGAGCAGCTGGGGCTGCCCCTGGATCCCTGGCAGTGCCCAAGGCCAGGTTAGATTGGGTTTGGATCAACCTGGGATAGTGGAAGCTGGGATTTGCTCTCAATACAAATGCAAGCAGAAGCTTTTTACCCATTGGCCCTGCCCAGACCCCCCAACAATCCCACCCTGGGCATCCCTGGCAGCGCTGTCCAAACCCTCCTGGAGCTCTGGCACCATTCCCTGGGGAGCCTGAGCAGTGCCCAGCACCCTCTGGGGGAAGAACCTTTCCCTGAGCTCCATCCCAAATCCCCCTGGCCCAGCTCACAGCATCCCCTGGGTCCTGTCCCTGTCCCAGAGCAGAGATCAGAGCTGCCCTCGGGGAGGAGCTGCAGCCGTGCTGAGCTCTGCCCTCAGCCCCCTCTGCTCCAGCTGAACAGACCAAGTGCCCTCAGCTGCTCCTCGTGTGGCCCCTCCAGACCCTTCCCCATCCTCGTGTCCCTCCTTTGGACACTCCCAACACCTTCGGGTCTCTGGCACAGAGAGATGCCCCTGGGGACCCCCAAGGACAGCTGTCCCCTGTCACCTCCCAGCTCTTTGCAATCCTTTGGCACCAGGATTGCAATTAGCTTTAAGATTGTTTTTTTCTTGATTTCCCAGATCAGCCATTTGAGGAAGGACAATCAGGGTTGCCATGGTAATGGAAGGATGACTTCTTAATTTGTGGGATTCTTTAATTATTCTGAGAATTGTAATCCCATGAAAACTGCCTCCTTTGGAGAAATTCAGTTAAGACCTGCACAGGCACTGAAAGAGAAGTTAAAAAGAAAGGAAAGCTAATGAAGATGGGTTTTGGGCAAAAGAATGAAAAAAAAAATTGGTGCATTTTTTTGCTTGTTTCATGTGCGAACAAGAACAAATGTCTGGTGTTATCCAGAAACAAGGGCCTGGAATGGGTCCTAAACTTTAATTATTCATGAGAAATTCAAGGTGTTTTTACAGACTTTCTGAAAAACAAGAGTATCAGGCAGAACTGACACATATAATTGAAAATAAAACCGTGTAAAACTTAATGGATAACAAGTAGGATTTCAAGGGCTATTTAAATGGAGAGGCACCAGAGAAAATATAATTTTTTAGTACATTTTTTCATCCCCAAATCTTAAAACTCGAGACTCAGAACAGAAGCAGCACTACTTTATTTTGTATAGGATGAAGAGACAACGTGGCTTGCTCAGGGTGGGCAGTGAAGCACAGGCACAGGAGGATGAAGCCAAAGTCCCTGGGATGTCCCAGCTGGCTTTGGAGATGAGCAGGTGCCACCTGAGTCACCTGTGACAGGAGCACCTTGGAACCCCAGTGAACAGAGCACTGGAGAGGGGCTGCTAAATCAGTTTTTGCAGAGAAGGTGGAGTGTCAGAGGGAGCAGGGCAGCCCCTGAGTGCTGAGAAACACCTCCTAAAATCCAGTATTCCCTCACTGGGGCCCACAGCCTCCAGGGGAGTATTAATGTGCTTTAATATTTCTGCAGGAGGAGGAGGGGGAGGAAGAAGGCACCTGGAGCATCCTATCGGCTGCTGGGGGAGAAATCTTCCCCCCAAAAAATCATTCTTCCAATGGAAAATGATGGTTCAGCTTTCTGCCAATATGATGTTTTCATCAGCACCTCTCTTTGGAGGGAAATGCACACGGAAATGGAGCATTTAATTGTCTTACTTTCAAAGAGCTTTATTGCCCAGAGCAGCTGTGCTGCCCCTGAATCCCTGGAAGTGTCCAAGGCCAGGCTGGATGGGGCTTGGAGTAACCTGGGATAGTGGAGGGTGTCCCTGCCATGGCAGGGGTGGGACTGAATGATTTTAAGGTCTCTTCCAAACCAAACCAGCCTGAGATTCTATGACCTTTCTTTAAAAGGCATTTCACGAGGCCATTTAAATATTTTTTGTTTTCTTTCAAGTAGATTCTTTTTCTTTTCAATTGCTTTCATTGCTTTCATTTTATACCCCATTATAAATTCAAGCACAATATTAAATGCACTGAATAAAAATTTCAATTTTCTCTATATATTAAAAAGCTGTTTAACTGAGCCAAAGCTACTTTGGAAGTGATCAGATTTAATTTCAGGGGAAACATCAAGATTCAACATTCAGTTCCTGTTTAGAAAGGTGGACTCCTTGAAGCAGCTGAGCCCTCCCTGCTCATGGGAGCTCTGTGTCCCCACTTTGGAGACACTGGCAGTCAAAATTTAAGTGACAAGAGAGTCCAAAAAAGGTCAGGGAAAGCCTGAGAAATGGAGGGGGAGTTACAGATCACTGTTAACTTAACCAAAGTCCTTCTTCCAGGAGTCATTGTGGTTGGCCCAACGCTCCCTGGCTTCCCTTCCAAACGCCTCTTGTCCTTTCTGCCTTCAAAGCCCACAGCAAGAGCAGCATCCTGTGCAGTCCCAGAGGGACTCTGAGGGGACATGTCAGTGTGCTCAGGGCAACCACAGAACGATCTGCAGCGGGGTCAGGGAAGGATCTGGAGCAGCTGAGGGAGCTGGGAAGGGGAGCCTGGAGCAAAGGAGGCTCAGGGGGCCGGGCTGTGCTCCAGGGAACAGGGACAGGAGGAGAGGGAACGGCCTCAGGCTGGGCCAGGGGAGGCTCAGATTGGACATTAGGAAAAATTTCTTCACTGAAAGGCGTGCACAGCTGCCCAGGGGTAGAGTCTCCGTCCCTGGAGGGGTTTAAAAGCCCTGCAGATGTGGCACTCAGGGACATGGTCAGTGGTGGCCTTGGCAGTGCTGGGTCAACTCAGGTGGACTCAATGGGATCAGAGGACTTTTCCAATCTAAATGATTCTGATTGTCAGACAAACCACTTCCCTGGACTGCAGCCATCACTGCCTTTCTTTCTTTTCTCTCTTTTTTTTTTTTTTTTTTGGTTTGTTTTGTTCTGTATTGTTTTGTTTTGTTTTGTTTTTTTCTTTTTTATCTTTTTTCTCTTCAAGTCCAGAGGGGAAAATCAAAAGAATGAACTGGCAGAAAAATCACAGCGATTTCCAGGGTTCAGGAGAGAGCTCTGGCTCAGGGCCATGGGGACCATGTACTGAGCCACATGGGGGACCAAAGCACCTCCTTTTCTTTGTAAAACACCCCACTGCTGTGCCTGTGAGGTCAGTCCTGTGTTTCTCATTGCAAACCCTTTACCTGGGCTGTGCTCCCGGGAGGGCTCAGGTGGGGCTGTGGAGGCAGAGGGGACTCACACAGGTCGAGGCCCTTCTTCTTCCCTTTTTCTTCCTCGAATAGAGCCGTTTCCCGGTGTTTCGGGGTGGGATCCCGAGCACTGCAGCAAGTGCTGGAGACACAAGAGGGCAGGCACAGGCTGTGCAAAGGAGAGAGGGCTCTGCACAGCCCGTGCT
The DNA here is from genome assembly GCF_963513975.1 of Fringilla coelebs. Lineage (NCBI taxonomy): Eukaryota > Metazoa > Chordata > Aves > Passeriformes > Fringillidae > Fringilla > Fringilla coelebs. Next base: position 6,140,235 of record NC_140053.1, on the reverse strand, counting down.
TGCCCTCTTCCGAGCCAGCCTGGCCCTCCCCACTTCCCTCCATCTCTGCAAAGGGGTGAAAAACAGGGATACGTCTTCTGGCCCTGCCTCGCTCATCTGCTGAAGCAGATTTGAAGCAGCATGTTCTGCGAGGAACATCCAGGGGCTGAGGCTGGGCTATGAGCTCCCTTAGCAGCTCCACCTGCCAGGGATGCTCCCATTCCCGGGCATTCCCAGCTGAGCTCTGCCACCTCGGGGGCTTTATGGGGCCAGCCAGGCTGCCTGCCCTCCCCTCGTCTCCCTCACAGGGGATGTTCACATGGGTGGCCAGAGGGGCCATCAGCCCTTACCAGCCCTTGCTTCCCATGTCCCTCACCCTCGCTGGTGTTACCCCACCCTAGCCACTGCTTTCCTTGGCTCCCAGGACATGGTGGCCCATGGCAGTCTTGGCTGAGAGCCACCAGCCCTCACCAGAGTGGGGCAGTGCCCAGAGCAGCTGGGGCTGCCCCTGGACCCCTGGCAGTGCCCAAGGCCAGGCTGGGCAGGGCTTGGAGCAGCCTGGGACAGTGAAGGTGGGGCGGAATGAGATGATCCCTTCCAACCCAAACCATGCCATGGTTCTGGGATTTGTCTCCCCGGTTTGTGCCCATCCCCAGGGGCAGCGGAGCAGAGCCCAAGCCAGAGCTGGAGCCAGTGCCAGGCAGCTCTGCTGGGCACGGGGCTGCTCCCTCCAGGCTGCAGCCAAAGCTCCCCACACAGTTCAACAATAAATGGCAGCAGATGGTTTATGGTGTGAATTACAGCAAACGGCATTGCAAAGGCAGCACCAATGGGGAGCAAATGAAAGCCTTAACAGGGTACAAATGAAAGTATTTACACATGACTGCACTGCGGGGAAGGGAGGGGGATTTGCAGATGGGCTGGGAGTGGGCAGCAAAGGGAGCCCCTTCTGGCCAGGGATCTTTTAGAGGGGAAGGGCACTGTCCCCGACCATGCAGGGGTGATGAGCACAAGGCGAGACCGGCAGTGAGTCTGGAGCCAGGAGCAAGGGTGGTACGGCCACTCTGCCGCTGTAATTCTGGGCCATAGCTTGTTTGGGTGTGCTCAGCTCTGCCTTTTCCACTCTCCTGGAAAGGTCACCACAAGGTGCAGGAGGTTTGTGCATCTGTCCTTGTCTGAATTTCAGTAAAATGCAGAAGGAACACAGCTCTGTTTAGCCACCAATGGACTGTACTGAGAGCCTGGCTTCACTCACAGGCACAGATGCAGGAGGAGGGACCATATTTTGCATTTCAGGGCTGATGTGGATTTGTACAAGAGTAAACCAGACTCTGGAGGCAGCTCCTGCTCTCTCTGCACCCCAGCTTTATTTTATTTATTTATATATATATATATATATAAATATATATATTTATTTATATATATATATATATATATGACAACAGAGTGCTGGAGCCGTCTGGCTATGGAAGGAGGCTTCAGCTTCAGGGCAACCACCTGCTATGAAAAGTCCTCCTGGGAAAATCATCTCGGGGCTCCCAAGTCCTTTGTCCTCTCTTTGCCTCAGATTCCATGGTGTAAAATGGAGAAAGTAGTGTTGTAGCAGGGCTGGCATGGGTAGCTGAGACTGAGAGATATTCCGAAAGGAACATCCATGCTGGGGGATGCCACAACTCCCCTTGCCTTTGGCTGCCAAGGCCAAATGTGGAGACAGCAGAGCTGAAATTATCTCATCTCGGGGTGAAAACCATCAGGAGGAGGACAGGGTGGCTCCCGGCCTGGGGACAAGGGTCTTGGGGGTCCATCAGTGAAGTCAAGCACCTGAAAGGTGAAGGGGCCAAATGGTGCAAATGGTCTGTTGTCATGGTAACTGCACTCAGGGTTATAAATCCAGAAACTGGGCTCATTTAATCTTTAAAGGTGGCTGAGAGTCATGAGGCATTGCCCTGCAGACCCTGACAAGCTCTGCCTGTGCTACCACCTCATTCCAACTGGGAAAGTCACGTTCTGGGCGCTTCCATGCTCTGGGACCCTCACCTGCCGTAGGGCTGGGTGCTGTACAGAGACAGAAATCCTGGGGTTTCATTCTGGATCTGAAAAAAGGCGAGCAAAGCCCCTGCCGTTCATGGGGCCGGTATGGAAGAGAGTTGCTCCGACCCTGCTCCGACCCAGCACCTCACACCTCTGCTGTGGATCCCCCTCATTCGCACTCCTGCAGTTGCACCACGCATGCACCGAGGCATCGTCACGGATCTGCAGCATCTCCTGGGTAGAAAATCCAGTTTTCCTCCCGTCCGCCCCCTCCTTCCCAACCTCCCGGCTGCATGCACATCTGGGAGCGCCTTCCCCAAACACATCCGTCACAGCTGCCTTCGGCGGCACACGGAACACCTGGAGATCCTCCGGGGGACCGAGCCTGGGGCTCAGGAGCTGCTGGGCACAGCCCCGGCCCCGCCGAGGCACAGCCAGGCCAGACTGAGCCCCGGCGAGCTGCGGGGCTCGGGTCCCGCTCCCTGCGCTGCGCTGCGCTGCCGCGGGGCTCCGGATCCCTGCGCGACCCACGGCTCCCGGCGCTTCTCCGGAGAGTCCTGCAGGGCAGGAGGGCTCTGAGGCACACAGAGCAGAGACGAGACGCTCCAGCCCCGCCGCTGCCCAGCTCTTGCCCTGACTGGGTTTTGCTCGGAGCTGCCGTGTGAAAGAGAAGCGGGTTAATGCACCTCTTTCCAATCGGCGTGCGTGCGTGCAGCTGAGCAGCAGTCCCCTTCTTTTCTTTTATTTTTCAGCCTTTCCTTTTATTTTTTAGCCTTTCTTTTCCCCTCCCCCTTTTGCTCTCCTATTTCTCCCTCTGAATTAGCTGCCCACCTTTCCCTTGCAAATCACACCGACAGCACAGGCTGGGTTTTCGGGGTGGTGTTTTCTGCCCAAAATGGAGAGGTGAGGAGGAGGAGAGATGCCTGAATCCTGCAGTCGCATCCCCGGAGCTCGGGGAGCATCTCCCGGTCGGGCTGAAGATATGCGGGAAGCAGCATGCTCGGCTTTCCGCACTAGTTAACAGCCTGCGAGCTGCCTGCGCTCCTTTTAGGCTCGCTAGCTTCATCTCAGCTCCCCTCGGCGCGTGTGTGCTTGTGTGTGTGTGCAGGGGGAGGACTTTATTGCCATTGGCTCAGCTTTCGCTGCCCACCCACATCTCTTCCACATCACCTTGGTGTCTCCCTAAATAAAACCAGCCCTCCTTATCGCACCGAGGAAATCAAGAGCAAGAGTTTGAATGGATTTTATATAAATATTTACCCCGACGAAGCTACTGCTGAGCTCGTGGGATAAACTCGCAGCAGCTGGTCTCACTCTGCTTCCCTCGCCTGCCTCCGAAAGGGTTTAATTACTTTGGAGAGGAGAGGGGAGAGATCCAGACCCCAGTTCTGGCTCCAGACTGACCCCAAAAGCAGGACCAGGATTTAAATGAACTATGGATCTGAAGGACAGCACCAGCGAGGGCAGCATGGGCAGCTTGCAGCCTTCCAGCATCCAGATTTTTGCCAACACCACCACGCTCCATGGGATCCGTCACGTCTTCGTCTATGGGCCGGTCACCATCCGGCGCCTGCTCTGGACCTTGGCCTTTGTGGGCTCGCTGGGCCTGCTCCTGGTGGAGAGCTCGGACAGGGTGGCTTTTTACTTCTCCTACCAGCACGTGACCAAAGTGGACGAGGTGGTGGCGAACAGCCTGGTGTTTCCTGCTGTCACCATCTGTAACCTCAACGAGTTCCGCTTCTCCCGGCTCACCACCAACGACCTGTACCATGCTGGGGAGCTCCTGGCTCTGCTGGATGTCAACCTGCAGATCCCCAACCCTCACCTGGCTGACCCTGCTGTCTTAGCCACCCTCCAAGAAAAGGCCAACTTTAAGCAGTATAAACCCAAAGTTTTCAGCATGCAAGAGTTCCTGGCACGGGTTGGCCACGACCTGAAGGATATGATGCTGTACTGCAAGTTCAGGGGCCAGGAGTGCAACCACAAGGACTTCAAAACTGTGAGTATAAGCAGACACTCTGCTTTTCTTTTCTCTGGGTATGTGGACCATGGTGTTGCAGAGCCAGGACAGCCCTGGAGGTCCCTGGCCGAGCTGTGTGGGTCCGGTGTGGTGAGACAGTGGCTGCCAGGCTCTGGCATGGCAGAGGAGGAGCAGGAGGAAGCCTGTTGAGCTGAAGTTTGTTTGTTGGAGTCCTAATGGGGGTTTTATGGGGCCAGACCTGTAAAGGGTTTGTAGCAGGTCCAGCCTCCATGCTGAGTAAGGCCCACGGCTCCCAGTGTTTGCTCAGGGTCAGATGGATGCTGCTGAGCATCACAGGGGGCCTGAGGGTCCATTGCCATGGCCAGTAGATGTCAGCCAGCTGAAGGAAGCAGAGAGGGCTGGACAGAGCCAACAAGAAGGGCAGGTGCTCGGGGCTGGTCTGAGCAGTGTCCAACTGTGTCTCTCCAGGTGTTTGCAGCATTGCTGGAACTCTGGAAGGGGAAATTTTTCTTCTTGTTCCTGGTGTTCATGGCTCATAAATCCTGGTTTGCTGCAGAGTGTGGTTAGCAGCTGGGTACCTGCCTGGTGCTGTGTCCTTCCTGAGCTGTGTTAGATGAAAGGAGGGAAAAGAGAAGGAGAGGAAAAGCAACTGAGAGGCTGAGCTCTGATCCCGGTCTGCTCTGAGAGGGGTGGAGGTGGAGTGAGCCGGGAGCTTGAGCATGCTGAGGAGGTAGCTGCTGCTGAGTTTCCAGCTTCTGGCTGACCCTGATGGCAGTGCAGGCTGGCCTGGGTGCTGTGGTGGTAAATGTGTCAGTGTAAAATAAAAATTACTCGGAGGTTGCCTGGCTGAAGTGATGCCCCTCTGTGCCACTGGGGCAGGTGAGTGGACTGGGCAGCAGATGCAGAGAGAGCTGAGCCCCATCCTGGCTGAGCTGGGGCATGCTGGGCTCTGGGCTAAGTCCCACTGTGCTCTCAGGCCATGCTGGGCAGTGCCTTGGCTCTGTGATGCTGGAGTCAGGAATGTTACAGGTTTCAGGTGGTTATTTCTTAGAAGTGCTGCTGGTTGTTCTGCTAATTATGGCGCGTCCTGCAGAGAGCAGGTCCTGGGCAGGGTTTGTGATCTCCTGGTTCATCAGCAGAATCTCTGTCTGGTTTTGGGAGAAGGGAATATTTTCTATGAGTGCTGCTTTGGATATCTGAACAAATGAGTCCAACTGACTCCAGCCCCAAAGTCATTGCCATCTCCTGGACGATGCTCTCTTTACACCCTGGAGCAGGAACATAGAATTGTACACCTCAGTTATTACCTGTGCATATCTCTGATGTGTGTCTATTTCAAACTGGCTATTCAGGCAAACCATTCCCTTGTTTCTGCTCCCTGGGCAGGTCTCAGCAGGGGTTGGGTCATCCAAGCCATAGCAAGGCGTCAAGCAAGTTCCAAGGAGAGGAGCTTGCTAAAGAGAAAGCGTGTATGAGAAGGTCTGGAGAATGGGATAAAAAAGGAGAAACAAATGCAAAAGTCCAGGGGACAGAAGAGTTGGGAAATGAGGTGAGATCCTAGGAGAATGGACAGACCTCTCTTGACTGTAGCAAAGTGTGGGGAGTGGGAGCTATTCTGCCTGTGGACTTGCTAAGAATGAAATAAGAACTAGCCAAAAGCAAAAACCTCAAAGCCAGGGAGCAACCAGCACTTTCAAAGCACCTTCAGGGCTTAAAAAAGGACTTTGAAAAGCAGAAGACAGGAGCTCTTGGCAGCCCCCCTGGGATCCAGCAGGGTGTCACCCCTAGCTATTGAGTTTTTGAGATAATTGCTTCTGAAACAATGATTTTAATTATTTTTTTTTCTCATGGGGAATACTGTTGTTTCCAGAAAGACAAACATTCCCTGTCTGCCAAATAAATGCTCTGCTTAAACAGATCAGGGCGAGCTAGAAAGAGACAAGATATTATAGACTGACAGCACTTGTCCTTGTCAAAGTGAGAGATTGAGTGCAATACTTCAGCCCATTCTGCAAAGCAGCTCCTACCTGAGCCAGAAGACAACATTGTCTCTCACAGAGGCAGGGCTTCCATCTCACTGACCCCAGGTAATCCCCCAGGTTATGGAAATCCAGGAAGCAGCACTCAACAGGGACACAACAACCCTGTTTTTCTTCCAGATTTTACCTCTCCGATAAAAGGCAGGAAAAAATTGTCTGTTTGAAGAATGAGTAGGTGTTTCCACAGGGAGAATGCTGTAAAGGTCTGTGAGCTGCCTCCAGGCTGAATCAGAACCTCATGTCCTGGATGAATTTTGCATTTAATCACCATCAACCTGTTGCAGCTGCACACGGGCTCAGTGACAGCACATCCATCCTGCTGCAGCACCCGCTGGAGAAGAGTCATCACTGAAGCCTGATTTGTTTCCTGAAGGGAAACAGGGTGTAAATTCCAGGGCAGCTTGCAATATGTCATCAGGGTGAAGAACTACGAGGGTTTTATATAGACTCCCCAGATTCTGGCAGCTGGGAGCAGAAGAGGCAGGAGCTTTGCAGCAGAGGGCTGCACCAAACAGGAACTCTGCACTAAGGTGCTGCTGGACGAGTCAGTGCTGTGCTGCCTCTGGTCAGCTCTGCCCTCTGGTGCGTGGGGGTTTTGTGTGCAGGGTGTCCCTGAATAAAGCCCACAGTGCTGCTGCTGCTGCTGCATGGAGAGAAGGAGCTGAAATGGCAGCATCTTGGCACTTTGAAAGACTTGACTTTACCCTCCTTGCTCCTCCACTGCCCTGTTTAAATCCTCTGTCACTGCTTTAATAACAGGGCTTGAGCTGTGTTTTCCCTACATGTCCTGTTCCTTCTCCCCCTAATACCTCTCAGACAGCATTTCCCATATTAAGGTCTGCTCACTGGAGTGTGTACGCACAGATTTTTTGCAGAAATACCCCAAAGGGAACAGCCAGGTCTTAGCAGGATGTGCTGATCCTGTGCTGACATTGCCACACACAGAACAGCAGAGAAAATAATGCAGAGCTCTGCTGTAGGCAAAGCCAGTGAAGAAGAGAAAATTGGCAGAACATGCTTTAGCAAAGCCATTCCCTTGGAGTATGTGGAGGAGGAAAGCCTGAGAGCAGCAGCCAAGGAAATCCCCTCCTTTTTTTCTGCATTGCTCCCCCCAGGAGGTCCTGGTTGGAGCTGACCTCGCAGATGGCATTTCCTGGAGGAGCTGTGCTCCTGCTGCTCCATGTGACATCAAGGTCTTCATCCCACTGCTGCTGAGCCTGGCACAGCTTGGGCTCATCAGCCCTCGCCGCAGCACTGTGATGTTTGGGAGTCCCTGTGGCTGTGTGGAGCAAAACCTCTTTCCCAGGGCTGCTGGTGTGGCTCGTGGCCTTCACTGCTCCAGTCTGGGATGATGCTGGGCAGTCGCAGGGACACTGGCAGGATGATTTTGTGTGGGGCCCAGCAAATGCGGGGGGCAGTGGTGAGAAAACCTCTGAAAAGCCTTTCAGCCCATGGGGCAAACATGGAGTGAGGGATGGGATGGCCTGGGAGTGGATGCTGGGAGTGTGAGCAGCAGGGGAATGGGATCTCAGTCCCCCCTTGCTGAGAAACACTGCCCAGCAGCACAGCCCTGCCCAGCACAGCCTGGCTGTGGCTCTGGGGGCTGTTCTGAGGGTGTGCTCTGGGTGTCTGGGGTGGTACCATGTTCCATTTGCTAAATGCAGCATTGGGCTGTGCTTCCTCACACATCCAGTCATTCCAGCTAACACAAACTTTTCCCTCGTGCCTGCTCTGCCTCATCAGGTGTCTATTTATTGCCAGTGACCATGACAATTGGAGGATAGAACTCATTTATTTTCAATACACATTCTTCTGACCTACAGGGTCCACATAATGAAGTGTATCTCATGTGAATATTGCTATTTTAAGACACGAGTTTCTGTCAATCTATCTGGCTTTCTCTATACGTATTTTTTCTGCCCTTCTTTCTAGTGTATCTATCAGGCCAGTGTTTAGTGAATAGCTTTCGCTTTTTAGACTAACTAGTCCATTCTCATCTGTTATACAACTTTCCCTTTCTTCAAGAAAAAAAATCAGGATAGTGCATACCTGATTCAGAAAAACATTACGTTTCTTATTTACCAATTTTTTCTGGAGAGTCACAACTTTTCCCAATGTTTGCTCCAGAATCTGAGATGCCATAATGAGATTTGCCATTATGAGATGTGCAGTAATGAGATGTGCAATTCAGTGATAACTTTTACACAAACAGGCTGTTTTCCAGTAGGAAATCATGTATGAAATCCAGCAAGTCTCTCTGCAGCCTTCCCAGTCTGCACTGGAATATCTCAATCTTGCAGGTGCTGTTGAGGGTCTGGGTGTGGGCACAGGCACAGAGGGAGTGCAGGGTTATAATTTTTGCTGCTGGTGGTGTTTCACTGGGTGTCTAAAAGGAGGTCGTTTGCTCCTGGCTCAGGTATCTAGCAAACTCTGCCCTTGGGAAGTACAGATCCTCATTCCACCCAGTGGTTTCCTGGATTAAATTTCTCTGTCCCTTAAGGATTTATGGGTGTGGTAGTTCCCTGTTACACTGATGGGTTTGGTATTTCATTTATTTATTAAAAAATGGTAGGATAATATTTTATATTTTGCAGGAAGTTTCATGGGTGGATGCCAGTTGGGATCAATGCTCATGAAAAACCATTCCTCGTTGGAATGGTCAATAGATTTAAAATTTAATGAAAGCTGTGGAGCTTCAGTGGGGCCTTTTTATGGCAAATCCAGTTTTAAATCCTTAAATACTATGTGTTGGTTTGGCACAGCCTGGGTTTTGGTAGCGGGGGGGCCACGCGGGTGGCTTCTGTGAGAAGCTGATAGAAACTCCCACCAAGTCTGACAGAGCCAGTCTCTGAAGGCTCTGAAGAAGGACATGCTGCTGGCCCAGTTACAGAGGCTGGTAACACCTCTGTGATGACATATTTAAGAAGAAAGTCAAAACAGTGCCCACTAATTTTTTTCCCAGGGGTGGCTTGGCAGCGCTGCTGGGGCCATCCCAGGGGTGAGCCTCACCTGCCTGGCTGCCCCAGCCAGCCGTGCCAGGCAGAAGGGCAGGGGCAGGGGTGGCAGCCTCCCCTTGGCAGGGCCCTGCAGGGGCAGAGGCGTTAATTAGCACCCGCGAGGTGGTGGCAGGGAAAGCGCAATGGGCGATTCCTCAAGACAGAACTTAGACAAGTTCAGCTTCTCGGTGCTGCAGGATGTGGCAATATCTTTGAATTGGTGGAACTTGTTGGCAGTGGTACCTATGGGCATGTCTTGGTTTGGAGAGCCAGGTATTTGCTAAGGAAGGCAGGAGCTTCCCCTGAACTGGAAACTGTAAACCCCCTCCCTCTGAATTGCTATACATTTGAAATTAAAAAGCTCTCAGGAAAAGATATGGGAGCAGTACTAACAGTTCTTTATTAGTGAAGAAAATAAAATTAAAATAAACAATGCCATAAATCAAACCAACACTGCCAGAGCCAGAGCACAGCCTGACACCCTGTGGGTCAGGGTGCTGCAGCAGGGCCATTGGAATTGTGGCTCAGCCCTCCTGCAGTGCCAGGGGTGGTTCTGTTGGAGCAGGGATCCTGGAGAAGGGTGCAGTCTTCCTCTGAGGGTCCAGGGGAAGAGGCAGCTGCTGTTCCTCTGGGAAATCCAGTGGAAAGGCTGTGCTGGTGCCCCAAAAACTCAAATTATATCCAGTTAGGAAATGTTTGACTCCTCCCTCTGGGCGGAGCATGTCCCCATGGGATGCTGTAGCTCTTATCAGTAATGCAGGGACATTTAATAGCCCATGAACAGAAGATGTCTCCCTGGAGGGATGATTGGTTTGTGGAAGAGATAAAGAAAACTGCTCAATTAACAGAAGATAACTGCTCCACCTCTAACAGATGGCAAATCTTGCAATCTGGGACAGGGCAGCAGTTTTTCTTCCAGTCAGAGGAGAGGAGGAAGTGAGGAGGTATGAGGGAAAACAACATGGTGGCACCACCGTCAGTGGTAAAAGAAGGGGAGGAGGTGCTCCAAAGTGTCGGAGCCAAGATTCCTCTGCAGGCCATGCTGAGGACTGTGGTGAAGGAGGCTGTCTTTCTTGTAATGCATGAAGTCCACAGGGGATGCAGAAATCCACTCACAGCCTGTGAGAGAAGTGTTCACACCAGAGCAGGTGGATGCCTGAGAAAGCTGTGATCCAGTGGGAGACCCAAATGCAGAGAGAGGGCCCCTGCTCCCAGAGACAGAGAGACAGAGAGAGCCCTTGCTTCCAAACTAGAGCAGCCTGTCTTTGGAGGACTGCACCTTGTGGATGAGTGACCAATGCCACTGCAGTTTTGGGAAGACTGTTTGCCCATGGGAGGGACCCCATGGCATAGCAGAAAAAAGACTCCTCTCCTAAAATGAACAGAAGAAGATCTGGAGTGATGAACTGACCAAAACCCCCATGCCTTGTCTCCCTGTGCTGTCAGTGGGAAGGAGGGAGGGGCTGGAGGAAATAAAGGTGTTTTAGGGGCTTATTTTACTTCTCATTATCCTCCTCTGACTGTGTTAATAATAAATTTACTTTATACCGTTAAATTTAAACCTGTTTTTCCCTTAGAGTGTTTTTCTCCCAGTCCTTACTGGAAGTATAAACAGTGGGTCAAACAACTCCAAAGGAGAGAAACTGCAGAAATGGGCTGCAGGTTGTTAACTTGGGGCATTGGTGCTCCACATTTGGGATGCTGATCTGACTGCAGATCTGACCAGAACAGTGACAGTCCTCCTTAATGATCTTTGAAAAGGGCTGTGTTTGGATGTGTTTTGAGCTGCTTCTTAGCCAGGCATGCTGCCCTCTCTCACTCAGGCTTTAGAATAGGAATAATTTAAACAAGTGGAAAATGTCAGGAAGAGGCACAGCCAAAGTGCCAGAGCCAGCTGGAGAGCAGAGGGGGATGGATGACAAGGGAGATGAGGCATGGGGAGGGCCCTGGGAGAGGAAGGACAAAGAATCTGTGTGTGTCAGAGCCAGATGTGGGCTCAGCTTCCCTTGTTGGAGCAGCTGGCACTTGGTTTGGAGGAGAGCAAGAGCTACTCCTCACTTCTGAGTGATTCCCATTCGTTAGAGTTCTTTATCAGGAGTCCAAATGAGAGCTCCTCCGTCCTGCACAGCCCACCTGCCCAGGGATTTGCACTCCAAATAGCAGCAGGGGCAAAATGCAAATCCACCCTTGGCATGGGGAAGAACTGCTGAGCAAGGGGAGTGCCATTGGAGTTCCAAGGACAGAGGGGAAGTTTGAGGGCTGCCAGCGTTTATCAGAATTGTCCTGGGAATTGTGTGAGGCTTTTCTTAGTGTTGGAAATACCTCTGAGTGCAGCTTCTTGTGCTTCAGCTCATTTCTCCTGGACAGACACTGAGAACTGAAGTGCCCAAAGCAGTGGAGAGTCAAGGTTGTCAACAACAGAGAATAAATCTGATAATCATCTGGCACTCTGTCCTGGTGCCTCCTCTGCCCGTGGCTCTCTGTGACTAACACAGTTCATGTCACAGGGTCTCCCTGACAACTGGCCTTGCATGAGTTCTCCTGGGTACAGTTTTCTGTCTGCAGTGGGTGGAGGGTGAAACCACAGGAAGCTTTCACATGTCCTTGTGCTCTCTCTATAGGAACCAGACTTAGTCTAGTCATGTCCAAAGCTAGAAGTAAAGGCCAGGAAAGACAAGGAATATATAAAAACCCCAGTATGGTTTCCAGCTGGAGAGGTAAAGTAGAGCAACATGGCTTGTCCATACCCCTCCATGCAAGTGTCCTTTGGAGTCTTCTTGGCAGATAATAAACAACCTCCCAGATGTCCCCTCTTGAGGAATCTTAGTGTTTGTCTGACCAAATGCAGTGATGCCCTGGGAAAAATCATGGTATGACTGCTGTGGGCTTAATCTAAACCCTCCCTGAGAGGTTCTGAATACCAGGTAGGTCCGTGATCCCCATGGACAGAAATGGGTAAAAATCTAAATCAGTTGTCATGAAGTTAAACAGAGAAATTTTCACTTGTTAAAAAAGAAAACAGGTCTGACTTCAGTGAGGGTCTCTGGCCTCTTGAGGTCCCTTCCAAGCTGAATTATGATTCTATAACAGAAAGCAGGTGCAGACCTGCTGGGTCTTAATTCCTTTTGCTATTTTTGGAGCATCTAATTTTTTCATAGAAACATAGAACCCTGGAATTGGTTGGGTTGGAAGGGACCTTTAAATCATCCAGTTCCACTCTCCACCATGGGCACCTTCCACTATCCCAGACTGCTCCAAGCCCCATTCAGCCTGGCCTTGGACACTTCCAGAGCCCAGGGGCAGCCACAGCTTCTTTGGGCATCTTGTGCCAGGGCCTCCCCACCCTCCCAGGGAAGCATGTTTTCCTAATATCTTACCCAAACCTGCTCTTCTTCAGTTTAAAGCCATTCCCCTTTGTCCTGTTCCTACACGCCCTTTTCCTCCATCTCTCTTGGACCCCTTTGGCAATGGAAGGGGCTCTAAATGAGATCAGTGTCCCCAGACTTCTCTTCTCCAGGCCAAACAGCCTTGCAGGACCTTGCACTTGGCCTTGATGGACTTTGTGAGGGTCACACATTCCCACTTCTCCAGCCTGTCCAGGTCCTACTGGATCCCATCCCTTCTCTCCAGTGTGTCACACAGCCTGGTGTCATCGAGCTTGCTGAGGGCAGCCTCAATCCTACTGTTCATCACCAACAGTGATGAAACCACAGCTCTAACCCTGAGGAGCTCTGCCCATCTCTGACCTGCTCTCATGCTCAGTTCAGCCTCAGCCCTCCTGAGAAATGAAAGCCACTTTGAGAAGACTATCACCTTCCTCTCTGTGAACTCTGTGCACAAGTTTGCATTATTGACCTAAGGACAAAAATTGCTCTAAAATGCAGAGTTGCTGACAGCTCTGTCTGCACTGAGCATTGAGGCATTCACAGCTCTGATTCCATAATGAGTCCACCACAGTTTCTCTGAGCAAACCCCTGTCTTTTCCCATTTTCTGAAACTATCCCTATTTACTTTAGAAGCAGACTGTGGTGATTCCATGAAAAAAACCTCTCAGATCCATCACTAAGCTCCTGCTGACAAAAAATGTGTCTGGCAGCTCCCGAGGAGCAGCAGGACAGGGAGGTCATGCTCAGCATCTCCATCTCCTCTGGCAGGGTCTGGAGTCCCTCCTATGCCTTCCCAAAGGCATTTGTCACAGGATTTGTGCCTGAAGTGCCATCCAGGCTCAGGCTGGCCATGCAGCAGGGTTCTGCATCCATTGGCACGGTCAGGGTGAGGTGATAAGGTGATTAGCTATTGAGATAAGGGGGGTGTGAGCAGGGTGTCAGGTGATTGTGTTGCTGCTACAGCTCCACCAGCTCTATATGGGACTCAAAAATACAAAACCCACTCTGCTTACTGGGCTGATGAGACCCTGCAGCATTCCATAGGAAGAGCTCTTTGGGAAAACAGACCCATGGAAGATTTTCTTGAGGGCTGGGAGTGGGGAGGACTCAGATCTTCCTGAGGGAGGAAATAGTGATCTGTGGCTAAATGTGAAGGTTGTGAAAGTCAGTGTCTATTTTGACACCTGCATCTGCTGAGAGGTCATGATGAAAAGCCTTAAACAGGTTGACTTTGTTGGAGGACAGAATGGTCCCCTAGAAGCTTGTTGGGACTTCCTTACCCATGGAAATCTGTGAGGAAACCTCTCAGGCACCAGAAGCTCAACCAGCTAAGAGGGAAAATGAGGTAGATGAGGTAGTCATGTCTGACTCCATCTGCCATGGATTAATGTATGAGACCTGCACCAGGAAAACAGAATCGCCTTTGGAGGTAAAAGAGAGTTCTTTCAGCATGACTGACACCAGTGTGCTCAGGGCCATCAAGAACCAATTCCACCCAGCCATGAATATTTACAACCAAGCACATGCCATTACTTGAAGAAAAGCTGAATTGTTTTGATTGTTTGTTGCTGTTGTGCCATGGAAGGAAGGATTTAGCCTGTGTGTTAAGGCAAGAAGCATGAAGTGAAGGAGTGAAGGGTAATGGAAAATGCACATATATTTGCTGAGGGTGAGATGGATGAAAGGAGGTTTAATCTGCACTTGGATTTCCCAAAGGAGCCCATCCAAGGGAATGGGGCCATCAGGGATTTTCATGTGCAAGAGGAGCTGCTCAGTTGTCTGCTGTCAGAGGAGCTAGTTCTGCTTCATGATTTCCTCAGAGACTGAAATTTGAAAAGAAAATCAGAAGTGAAAAATACTGAGTCAAATTTCATCTGCTCCTCAGGTGCTCCCCCTCATTGGTCTGATGTTGCACGAGAAGGGGATTTCAGGTTCTTGTCTCATGCCAGGTCTGTAGGCTTCCCTTTCAGTCAGTCTAAAGGTTGGCCAGATCTCACTTCCAGTGGGTGTTTCTTGGGAATTGGAGTCTTTCCTAAGGGAAACTGATAGAGATGAGTCTGTCCACCTTGCCTATATGAAAAGAATCCCAAACTAAAACCCAAACCCCCAAACTAAACCACTGGAGGTCCAAAAATGTTAGAAATTTTAGTGGGAACAAGTTTTAGCTGCTCTAGAAAATTGAGTTTTCATGATGCTGTTTCAGTGGTGATGAAGACTAATATATAAATGTAATATGAAGATGGGCATGAAATTAAAAAGTAATTGAAAATGAAATTAAAATTAAAAATTATTAAAACTTATTTTGCTTTTTAAAGGTTTTGTCATTATTGGAAGAACAAAATCAAAGCAACCATTTAGACATTTTTTGGTTTCTCATTGCATTTGTGTTTTCCACGCTCTCGGAAGTCCCACGCTCGTGCAGTGGAGGAGTTGTGCAAAAACTTCACTTTATGAAAGGGACTGAATCCCATAACAAACAGTGAATTCCATCCCATAATAGTGATTCAAACTTTTGCTTCACCTGAATGTTTGAGGGACATTAATCTTAGGCCAGGAGAGGAGATTAAATAAACCCCAGCAAATGCTCTCTGGTGATTCAGCTGTGTTGCTGTGAGAGGGGTAATTGAAGGGCTCCGTGACAGGAGGTTTCTCCCAGCTCAGTAGAAGATGATGAGCTGGAGCTCTGGAACAGCAGGAGGACAGGACAGGACAGGATTCACGTGAGGTTGCTCCATGTCAGCCCAGCAAACATCACTGCAGTTGCCATGGGCAGGACTAAATTAATTGCAGAGGAGAGTTAATGAGCAGTGGGAGGAATTAATAGAAGCTTAACCCTTGATTATCTGAACTTCCAACACCACCCTCCACTGCTCCCTGGCACTGAAATGGATGGTGAATCCTGAGACATCCAGGAAAGCCTCTCCATCCCTTCCAGGGCCTCCTGCGAGGCTTTGGAAGAGCAGGGCATGGCTCTGTCGTGTGTGAAGTAGTGTCAGCAGAGCTATGAACTCCTCAGCAGGTCTCCAGTGATGGAGGAACCTGTGAAAGCTGAACCAGGATGTCAGAGAGGCGTTAGTTCAACCTGGAATGGGGGATGGAATAATGGTTTGGGAGATGAGGGGACTCTCAGCCATCTGTAATAGGATGGTTTAGCTGAAGGGGACCTTGGGTTGGAGCTGACATTCACCACCAGATTTCTTGGTGTTTCAGTAAACAGGTGAACCAGAATTCTGCTCAGAAGTACAGTTTCTGTTCATCATACTGGTATTTTTCTCTGGATATACTGCTGGGATTAGGGTTGGGGGTGGGGATCAGGATCTCACAGGACATTACAAGTTGTGTCCTCTTCAGCTCAGGAGCTGCTGGGGGGGTACAGCAGTCACACAACCCTGATATATTAATTTCTTCCTTTGAAGCATTTACTGTTTGGGGAATTTTAATTTTTTTTTTTAATTAAAAGTGGCAAGTTTTCCTATAACTTTGGGAAAACTGCTGCTCTGATCATTTCTCAAACGTTTCCATCTAAACCAATCTTTATGTAAAAGATAGGAACAGTTTCCATGGATAGCATGACCAGGGTGTGGAGATCATGCTGGGGAGAAGAAGCTGCTGTGCTAGATGTTAAGATTGAGCCTTGTTAATTCAGCTGCATTTTTCATCCTCTGCCCTGCCCTCAGATGCAGCAGCCAGCATCTCTTCTACAGATGCTGCAGGATCACTCTAAATAGCCATTAACTAATGCTAAATTATGATGAAGCATCTCCTGAAATATGTGTGACTTGCACATGAATAACAAATGGATTTGTTTCTGTCAGGTATGGCAGGAGTTTGGAGCTGATCCACACCAATCCCAACAAGTCCCCCTGTAATTCCAGGACAGGCATGGAGAGAGGAGGTGCTGGGGTGTATGTGTCAGCTCAGGATGAGCTGTGGGAGGAGACAAGTTCCAGGCTGACAAAGCAGTCCCAGTTTATAGAACCCCAGTGGAGTTTGCCTCCTAAAGACATTAATGAGGGTGAGATCCCTTTGTTAGCCCCCACAACTGCATCCATCCCTGCAAAAAGGATTCTCTCCTCATTATCTCGTGGTAGAACAAAAAGACCCTCAGAGGTCAGTCTTGTGATGATGTCTCTGTGCATCTGCATCTCTCTGGGGAAAAACAGGTCAAGAGGGAAAGGATTTTTCTATGGTGTTTGTGCATGATACCAGAAAAATCTCCAAGTGTCTCCTGGGATGAGATTTTCCATATGAAAAATGAAAGCCTTTTGTCTTAAAGCATTTCTATTTTCCATGAAATTAATTAAAATAAAAATCTCAGTGCAAAATAAAACACTGAAATCCTGGGATGCCTCATTAAATGGATCATCTGGTTCAGAATTAAGTCCTGGAAAAAGTGATGCAGAGCTGGGCAACTTTTCACCATGTGCTGCCTCTACATCTTGCTCTTGTAGGTCAGCAGTTTCTATTGCACCAAGGTTCTATTTTATAGGGGTTTGGGGGCAAGCCCTGGTGTCATCTGAGTTAGTGGGGGGGAACTCTGAGTTACTTATTCATGTCTGGCTTACCCTGAATAGGGGGATTTAATTTACTGCTTTCAAACGAGTCCCCTCTTTCAAAGGGCAGTCAGAGCAAGATGCTTCTGACAGCTCAACCTCTGAGCTTTCTGGAGATGGTTTTGGGTTTATTTCCTGATAAGAGTAGGTTTCAGCAATTGTCCTTCCTTTGAAAGAAGAGAAGTCTCAAACCCATGTGATTTCTACGAGTTTCACAAAAGCTGGCAGCTGGGAGAGACCAAACTGGAGCCCAGGGAGGAAAAACAGGGTCAGTGCTTGTGTTTTACATTGTGTCTGACAGGGACCAGCTGGCCAACAAGCACATGTGCCCCATTTTCTCCAGGAGCAGCCTGGCAATAATGAGACAGCTCACACTTCTCTGGCAGCACAGCACAAGCAGGATCAAACGAGGGTGCAGAGAGCTGTGCTCCCCATGGGGCAAAGGGAACCATGCCAGGGGAGGTGTGGGTGTGAGGCAGGTCCTGGGTGGGCAGGTCTGCTCCTCCTGGTTTCTTCTGATGCTGCTCTGGGGGTCCTGAGGAACCTGGGACAGAGCAGGGAGAGGTTACAAAAGAAAATCCTCCGGGACATGAGCTTCATTCATTCTTCTGTTTCAAATTCTGAATAATTCCCAGCACTGGAACTAGGCCCACAGTGCTGCAGGACTCAGAATGCACGGAGGGACCCCAGCTCTGCATCCTACTCCTCAGGTCCTGGGTGGGAAATCCTGCCCAGCTCAGAGCCCCCGCAGCCCCCGGTCAGTCCAAGGCTCTCACTCCACTCTTTGGGTTGGCAATAAAACTGTCATCTCCTTGGGACAAGGGCTGTTTTTCTGTTTTATGTTTGCTATTAAACATTTATTATTAAAATTGATTGAACTTTAACTAAGGGAGGGGAATTGCTTTACCCTGCTGCAGAGAATGACACGGGCTGTGATTTTGTACAGACATGAGAAAATCCGTCATTCCTGGGTGGAAGAAATTTAAACCAAACAGATTTTTCTACAAATGTCTTTACTCAAAAAGCATTTTGAAAGCCTTTCTTACTGCATTTGCAAATCAGGTACACAGAGTACCTGAACACCCCCAGGTACTGCAGCTCTGCAAACCTCAGAGAGCTTCTGCAAGTGCCTGCAGGCTGAACAGCATCCTGAGGTAAAGCATCACCTCCCTTCCACTTTGGAATTCTGTTCAATGCTGATGGGGATTTCTGAACCTAAATCACTCCTCCACTGGGGGTGCCCGTGGCTGTTTGTTGGAACAATTAACTGCAGCATATTTTCTCCCCATGTTTCAAACCCATCTAACACCAGGTGTTACAGCACAGTTACCACAGGTAAATTCATGTGACAAACTATTTCTGGAGATTGAGCAAGGACAGTTCAGTTATCAGGGGCAGGGAAATGTGGTGTGCATTTATTTTGTTGTAAATAAGGCAGGTTAGCACAGTCCCCATTTACTAAGTAATATTGAAACCTGGAAAAGAGCTGTTAACACAGCTACTGTGAGCCCTTTGTGTATTCTGGTCTTTTGATGGTTTGTTTGTTTTTTTCTGTCAGGAGGAGAAATAAGTGTCTGAGTCAAGTATGTTCTTGTAATCCCACTTGTCTTTCAAAAAGACATACTTTCATTAAACCCAACAAAACCAGAAATCGGCATTGTGGCTTTAGTGCTGAGAAACCACTTGGTTCATCCCTTGTCTGAGCTGTGCCTGAGCAGCTCCATCTCTCTGCAGTGCTTCTCACTTGGAATAATTCCTCTCTTCTTTCAGTCCAGGCACATCCAGCTGTGTGATATTCCAGCTTTTTGGTGTGCACCAGGGTTCTCCCCTGGTGTCATCCACGTGGTGTTTGTCAGTCAAGGTGTGGGCACCTGCTTGTTAAAGATGGGGATGGTTCAAAGATGCAGATGATGAGTTTGTATCAGTTATTGCAACAGTGATGCAGTAAATCCCAGTTTTAGGCATATGATCCTTGCTACTCACAGGGAATCACACATTCCTAAAATATCAAGGGTAAGAGATAAAACAGCATCAAGTACCTCCAAGGAAGGTTTAGATTGAATATTAGGGAAAATTTGGGAAAATTTCGTCACAGAAAAAGTTGTTAAGTATTGGATCTGAGGCAGGGCAGGGCACTCACCAACTGCCCCTGGAAGTGTTCAAAAAATGATGGATGTGGCACTTGAGGACAGGGTTAAGAGTGACCATGGGGGTGGTGCTGTGGGTTGGACTTGGTGATCTCAGATGTATTTTCTAA
This sequence comes from Fringilla coelebs, assembly GCF_963513975.1. Lineage (NCBI taxonomy): Eukaryota > Metazoa > Chordata > Aves > Passeriformes > Fringillidae > Fringilla > Fringilla coelebs. The sequence goes on along the minus strand of NC_140053.1, from coordinate 6,121,013 downwards.
CCTTAACAACTCCCTGATTCTGAGATCCAGCTGGACATCCCCATAGCAGAGCTTTGGTGTCCTGCTCCTGAGCTGAGGCTCTGGAAACTGGGGTTTTCTGCCCTCCCAGTGTGCCCTTGGAGAGGGAGAAAGGGCTGGAGGAAGGGGAATGCTTGGGAGCAGCGCCTGGGCTGGTGGGGATGGGGAGGAGATGCAGGGAGGCAAACAGGAGCAGCAGAGGACATTGGCAAGGGGCCACACTGGCATGGCCAGCCCATTCCTTCCAGGCACCAGGAGGGGCTGAGGGAGCTGGGCAGGGGCTCAGCCTGGAGCAAAGGAGGCTCAGGGGGCCCTTGTGGCTCTGCACAGCTCCTGCCAGGAGGGGACAGCCGGGGGGTCGGGCTGTGCTCCAGGGAACAGGGACAGGAGCAGAGGGAACGGCCTCAGGCTGGGCCAGGGCAGGCTCAGGGTGGGCACAGCAGGAATTTCCCCATGGAAAGGGGGGTCAGGGCTCGGCACTGCCCAGGGAGGGTTGGAGTGCCCATCCCTGGAGGTGTCCAAGGAATTCCTGATCATGGCACTCAGGGCTCTGGGCTGGGGACAGGGTAGGGATCAATTACAGCTTGGACTTGATGATCCTGGAGGTCTTTCCCAGCCTCAGTGTTTCTGGGATTCTACGATTGCTGGAAATAATGCTTATCTATATTCTTTCTCCACATTTTTCATGCCAAGCTGACATAAAAAATACTTTGATGCTGCATTTCATGCCTTTCCTCCCTCCCTTACTAGTAACATGGAATTATGTCTCCATTCCTTTAAAATTCTGGGGTTTAGCAAACACATAAAGTACACTTAAACCCCAGCCCTGACTGTAAAGCAAATGTTCCTTTTTCTCTCAGGGAGCCATTTCTTTGACTTGTTATTTTGAGCTCCATCATGGTTGTTGCATGCAAAGGCAACTTTGTGGAAAAGAAGGTTAAGTGCTAAGGTTAAAACAGGTTCAAGTATAATCCAGAGTGCCCTTGGCAAAGACGGAAGGGTTTTAGTGGGTCTCATTTATCATTGCCTGACTGCTTAAAGTGCTTGACTGGCTCATTATTGTTTTTATATGCCTGTAGAAGAGCTGCAAAAGAACCAGTGAGAAAAGTATCACTGTTTTCCTCGTTTAACCCACACTCAACAGGGAACAATAATATTTAAGACTTCAGAGTGTAAAAGGTTTCCTCTTAAACCAAACTCCCTGGCATGAGCCACATGGAGCAGCTCGGGCTCAGCTCCAGAGGGGAGGTTCCTGTTGGTGTGGAATTACATCTATGACAGAAATTTAGAGGTGAGAGCCTGGAGCTGCTCCTGTCAGCTGGGGTTCCCAGGCCTTCCTGAAACCACTGCCTGATCTTCAGCCTTTCCTCCTCAGTCATTCTGCCAAAGCTTTGTCCTCCCCCCACAGGGGCTGTGGGCTCTGCAATGGAGGGAATGGTTGGACCATCCCTGCAAGGCAGGCAGCTGCTGGAACAGTTTTCCCAGGAGGCTGTGGACTCCCCATCCCTGGAAGTATCCAAGGCCAGGTTGGACAGGGCTTGGAGCCACCTGGGACAGTGGGAGGTGTCCCTGCCCATGGCAGGGGGTGGGAATGAGAAGAGCTTTAAAGTCCCTTCCATCTCAAACTGTCTCATGATTCTGGGGTCATGGAACACTAAAAAGAATATTTTGGAGCACATATCTCAAACATCAGTGAGCAAAGACCTGCTCCATGCTCCATCCCTGCCTGTTTGTTTTGCAGATGGATCCCAGGGGATACAGGCAGCGTTCCCTGTACTCTGCACCTGGGCGTGGCATTCACATTCTCTGAAAAATCCCTTCACCCAGGATTTTTCTCCTGGGAAGCTGAGAAGCCTCAGAGAAAAGGAAAACAATTCTTATCTCATTTGCTTCTCCTGTGTTGTGCTCATGTGGAATGTGTTTGGAGATTGTTCACCCCCAGGTGATTGTTCCATTGCATTCTGCTGGGAGTTGTTTTCACTCTTTGGCCAATCAGGGCCCAGCTGTGTCGGGGCTCTGGAAAGAGTCACCAGTTTTCATTTTTATCCTTTAGCATTCTGTAGTATTCTTTCTGTATTCTTTATTATATATAGTATCATAAAGTAATAAATTAGCCTTCTGAGAACATGGAGTCAGGTGCATCATTCCTGCCTTCATTGGGGCATCCCTGCAAATACAGTACCTGGGGATTTGTGTGCAGTTCTGTAAATCACCAGGATGATATGGCAGAGGTCCTGACTGGGGGGGTTTAATTAAGTGGCTGCTTTAATTCATGGTACCTTGTCAAGGCTCTTTACAAAGCTCTTCTGGAGCTCAGGAGGTGTTAATGCCACTGGAAAAGGCTTCATCCCAAAGCAGCTGAATCCAACCTGGAACAGGTACAGAACGAGACTGGGAGGAGGGTTAAGGAAAAGAAGCACCTGTTCTAGAGGGGAGATTATGAGAATTGAGCTTGTTTAAGTGAGTCTGGCAAAGGCTGTGTGAAGGAGTCTGATAACTCTGGAGAAATCCTTCAAGGGGATGATGACTGGGGAGGAAAGGGAGCTACTTCAGCCAAATCATGGTGCTGGCTTTGGAGCAAATGGTACAAATTGGTCATGGATAACTTGATGCTGGAAGCTGGAAAGGTTTTTTATTGTTATTATTTCTTGAAGGGACAAAATTCTGAAGTAATGGGGATAAAGAACGGAGCAGGGTTTTAACCAGGATTATCCCTTGGTGGTGGGACTGTGTGAGGTGGCTGCCAGGAACAGGAGGGTTCAAGGACCTCTCCAAGTCCATGGACAACAACTTTGTCCTGGACTGAAGGAAGGGGTTGGGTGTACACCTGGATTGTGGGAATCAGGCACCTCTCACCTGGGTTAAGCAGAGAGGGGGGGTGTCTGGGAAACCTGGAAAACACAGCCATGTCCTGGGAAACTCTTTCCCCTCAGTTCCTGGAGTAACACAGTATCAATTCTGTGTTTCTTGATCCTGAGAAGACTTTAATACCCAGCTTGTCAGTTCTCAGAATTCAATTAACTCAGCCCTTGTCCATGTCTGCATGGAGACAGGAATAGTGAGTCCAGCGGGGTGGAAATCCTAGCCAGGGCTGGGTGAAGATCCCACGTGGAGGCTGCAGCAGCTTCCCTTGAGGGTGTTCAAGCTGCCTGCAGTGAGAATCTGCCCAAAACATGAGTGCAAGACACCCCAACTGCAGACACTCTCTGGTCTGAGCTTCCTAAAATTACAGGTTAATGTTGAGAACATCCATGAGTGTTACTCAATTTCTCCCCTGCAAGGGAGGGTAAGAACACCCTGGGATCCTGTTAATGGCCAATCTGACTGAAGTCAGGGCATTAGATGTGGCTGGGTTTTTGTTTATCCATATTCATATCCCATCTGGGAGCCCCTGGGATGCTGTTGTATTAGACATCACACAAAAATGGAGCAGAAATGTGGTCTCTCCTCTGCTGCTTAAAAATAATAAAATTTTCTCTCTGATTTATGGGCTCTCTGAGCAGCAGGGGAGAAAAGGGAGGGACAGCATCAGTTCATTCTGACCAGTACTCACAACACAGCACAGAGAGAAAGGGAAAACCTTTTTTAAAATATATTAATAAATCTCCTCTGCAGAAATGAGTTACTTGGGCTAGATTTTACCCACCTGGGAACTCTGATTGTTGTCTCATGAAACAGAGCACCTGCTCTGTTATCCCATAAATAAGGGAGAGCAAATGCATTGTGTGCTCATTCCAAAGCCTGGCTCCCCCGCAGGGCTGGAATGTGCTGCAGCAGAGGGAGAGGGAAGAGATTTGGAAATTTGCCCTCCGGTTTCCTAGAGAGACAAGGCTGTGGGAGCAGTTAGGGAAACATTCACTCTGCCCACCGGGGTCCCCTCCATGGCTCAAAAGTGCTTGTTGCTGCTGTTAATTAGAACTGTGTGGAAACATCCCTGGCAAAGCTGGAGCCACAGCAAACGTGCCTGGCAGGGTTGTGGTCCAGGCTCCAACTGTAAATCAGCTGCCCTGGAAGATTTGGGAGGGAGCAGGAGAGCTGGAGCTCTGGCATCAGTGATGTGGGAATGCTCTTAGCACAAACCAAGGTCCAGATGTGGACTAATTAAGACCCACTGTGTGTTGACTTAGTGGATATTTAGCTAATGAAGATGAGGCTGGCAGCCCAGCTTTGTGCTGAATGTGCAGTTCAACCTCATTTCTCTTGGTTTTAGTGGCAGCACTGGGAGTTTGCTCTGAGTCCATCCTGTCCCTTTTGAATCCTAAACAGTGACCTCAGAATCTCCACTGATAGCAGGGCAGTGATGACCCTGCTACAACTAATTTGTGCTGCCGGCAGAGCTGGTACTGCTGGCACCCTTAGGTGCTTTGCAGGGTTCTGTGACCCATCTCCAGAGGGATTATCCTGAGGTAAAGGATGGATCAGGCTGCTAGAGCTGGGCTACTCCTGCTGCAGAAGGAGAGATGCTCTGCTTAACCAATGCAGAGAGCCTTAGAGGTAAATCCATGCTGGTTGTTTGGGATGAGGGACAATAAAACTGTCAGAGAGGGTGGGGGTGGCTTTGCTGGAGCTGCCTCAGGCACTGAAATCCCATCTGGTCAGCAGTACCAGGTTCATGCTGTGAACACAGCCATGAATGTGCAGGATGTGCCCCAACCCACAGCTCAGCCTTTCCCTGAGATCCGTGTCAGACTGGGAAGTGAGAGCTCTCCGTCTCCTGCTGCTGTATTCCAGATCATTTGCTGTGACTCTGGGCATATGTTGTCAATTCACCAGCACCTTTATGCAGTCAGTTATAATTCACATTTGCTGGTTTTTAATGAATGTTTGTTCACTGGAGCATTTGCCAGGGAGTGTGCGTGGTGTGCAGAGCCAGCCCACATCCCAGCAGCCTCCAGCTTGAGCTGAGCTGAGGAATTGAGCTCAGGAACAAATCAGGAATGTATTTTGTGACACACGCTGCCTGCAGTGTGAGACAGAGGGGACCCTGTGAATGGAAGATGCAAGAGAGTCCCAACAGCCACATGGATGGAGAACTTTCCTGCAAAGCAATGGAAAATCCCAGAGACAATCAGGGTCCTGCTGAAATTCCCTTAAAATCCAAATACAGGCTCAGTCACCACCACTCTGGAGCACCTCACTGTCTGCTGCTCCCACTGCAAGGTTTGTTGTCCTGGCTGGTATTCCCATCATCTGGATGGGGAATGGAAGCAAACCAGGATATATGGAATGCACAGTGATGAGGGGCCTTTGAGAAACATCCCAGGAGTCTCAGATCCTCAAGAGGGCATTGAGAGACACAAAGAATACTGTGGTATTTTTGGGGTCCCCTGGACAAAGGAGGAATTGAGAATCTGACTCCATGTTCTTAGAAGGCTAATTTATTATTTTATGAAATTATATTATAATAAAGAATGCTATTCTAAAACTATACTAAGGAATAGAGAAAGGATACAGACAGAAGGCTTAACAAAATACTTATGAAAAATTCCTGACTGACTCCTCAGAGTCCGACACAGCTGGCTGTGATTGGTCATTAAGTAAAAACAATTCACCTGTTGGATAAACAATCTCCAAACCACATTCCAAAGCTGCAAACACAGGAGAAGCAATGAGATAATATTGTTTTCCTTTTTCTCTGAGGCTTCTCAGCTTCCCAGGAGAAGAAATCCTGGCAAAGGGAGTTTTCAGAAAATATGAGAGTGACAGAATACAGACAGAGCTAAGGCTGAATGTCATTGTTCTAAAGATGCAGGACTCACTCAAAAAGGGAATGTGGGGACTTCAGAAACACTTGAGAGTGTTTTGGGAGCCTCGTCCACTTTGTTGGTAGAGAGAGCAATGCAAATTCATAATTACTGTAATAAACATGTGGCAGTTAATTCTCCCATTTGCTGGCTGTGTAAAAGATGCAGTGAGGAACAGGGACTGCTTCCCCTGTCCTTTGCTGGGAGAGCCAAGGCTGCAGCCTGTGCCAGGGAAAGATGTGTCAGGAAAACCAAAGAGCTGACAAAAGAGTAGGCTACAAAGTTGAGCAGCTCTGAGTCTTGCTGGGCAAAAACCTCTGACCGGGAAACTGGATTTCAGCAGCTTTTCCTTCCATCTCTTTGCCTTCAAGTACAGCTGCTGCTTGGACAAAATCAGCCTGGCTTTAAAGTAGGTCAGAGCTGAAGTCATCTCAGGATCCTCTTAGAAGAAGAAATACATGTCAGTGTGGCACCACTGTGGCTTTTAATAGAGCTGTTCTCCACTGGCTGCTTCGTGGGACTCAGATCCAGAAGAAAAGCTGCAGCCAGGTGGGACAAGTCATGGATCAGAAATCCTACCTGAAGGGCTGCACTCCAGCAGAGACAAGGACAGTGCAAGGGGAATGTGGAGGTCCAAATTCTCAAACTAATTCCAAAAAAATGGACTTGGAGAAGCATCAGGGTCCTGAGCACCTTCTTAGCAGCTTTGGGGTCCCAAAAACCGAATTATCCACTCAGAGTCTGGTGTCTTATTGAGTAATCCAAGGGGTTTTTTGGACAGACTGACAGCAATCCAGTCTGGACTATTTTAGTAGCATGAAGACACCCTGGGTACTCCTTTTAAGTCTCAGACATGTAATTAGCAGTTCCAGGTTCTGAGCAGCTCATTAGTGTTTGGGCAATCAGGAAGGGGACACCAATGAATTATGATTTCAAGCACCTGCTCAGCAGCTGTGAGTTCTGGATCTCTCCTGTTAGCAATGCCAGCGAGTTCCAAACCTGCTTTCAGGGAAGCATTTTCATCAGGCTGGAGAGAAATTCACACCTTTTTTCCCTGTAGCTGTCCAGCAGCCAAATTCTTGTGCCTCGTTTTCTCGGGAGGAGTGGTCCAGGCTGAGCTGCAGTTTGGCTGAGCTCTAAAACCGGTGTTTAGTTGAACACATTAAGCCCATCTGCTTCCCAAATCCAGCAGCATCTCCGGCCCTCCAGGGCAGCTTGGCAGTGCTGCTGATCTGACACAGCTCGGGCAGGAGGCTTTTTGGGAGGGCAGAGAAGGGAGGGAGAAAGAAGAGAAAGATGTGAAAGCAGATCAGCACAGCACCTCAGAGGAGCTTTCCCTTCTCCCGAGCCGCCCACCACACCACAGACACACAAAAGAGAAGAGAAAAATAATATTTGCTGACTCTCTGAGGAATGCGAGGCTGGAGCGAGCTCCATGTGAGGGATCCATGCATTATTGATGGCTCTGGGCTGTGCTCTCCCCTGCTGGATGAGCCAAGTGTTCTCACAGAGAACGGCTCTTACCAGGCAGTTTAACCCCCCTCCCTCTTGTCTCCACGGAGCTAAGGCTGCAGGACACAAAGGCAGAGCTCAGCTCCTTGGTGTGCCCAGGTGAGCCCAGCCAGGAGGGTCTGAGCTGTGCCTGGGATGGGATCCCCAGCCCTGGAGAATGGGAACGCTGCCAGTGCCCCCAGTGCCCCCAGTGCCCCCAGTGCCCCCCAGCCAGCAGCAATCAGCCCCTGCTATCCCTGCCCATCCAGGCCTGGAAGGGTCACAGCTCCTGAGCTGACACCTTCCACATGGGGGTTTTGCTGCTCCCTGGGAAATGCTGCTGCTCTGGGTGGCTTCCTGTCCTGCTGGAGCAGCGCCCAGATAAAGCAGCTACTTGGGACCAATTCATGTTCTCTTGCTCCGTGGTGCATATAAAATCCATCAGAATAAAAATCAGAGCAACACGAGGCGTGGGCTTGTTTGCATTTTACTCCTTTATTACAATAAAAGATGGAACTGTGTTATAACACCATAAGGTTTTATACTGTGTTACACTGGGCTGCATAGCTTATAAAGAATTTGTATTACATGTGAGGTTAAATAGGTTTCCAAGCACATATATTAAGGGGATATTTAGTATATAATAGATGATTTCATTATTAAAATGCCATCAATATTTCAATACAACAACCTGTTATAGATAAAATGGATTAAAGAGACGAGTTGGAACTGTTTTACCAGCCTTGAGTAAAATACTTCAGCAGTTTTGAAACTAAACAAGAAAACCCATGTGATTCATTTGGACTTTTGATCTGAAGTGGATTTCACTAAATCAAATTGACATTTTGCAGTGAAATGTTAGAAACGAGATGAGAACACATTTTGCTCTCAAGGGTTTTCTGATCTCCATGGAAAGGGTGGTCAGGGCAGATTAGAAAGGGCTGCCCCGGGCACTGGTGGAGTCCCTGTCCCTGGGGGGTTTAAAAGCCTTGTGGATGTGGCATTTGGGAACATGGTCAGTGGTGGCCTGTCACTGACATATTTTCTGAAAAATCCTTTCACTAGGATCTTTTCTCCTGAGAAGTTGGGAAGCTTCAGCTGCTCCATGTTTTGCTGCTTTAGAATGTGATTTGGAGAATTGTTTACCCAGCTTGTGAATTGTTTTTAATTAATAACCAATCACAGCCAGCTGTGTCAGACTCTGAGTCTGTCATGAGATTTTATTATTCATTCCTTTCTAGCTCTCTGATGTCTTCTTTCTTCTATTCTTTTTACTATATAATTTTGTTTTAATATAATATATATAAAAAATAATAAGTCAGCCTCTGAAACATGGAGTCAAGATTCTCATCTCTTGCCTTGCCCTGGGGATCTCAAACACCACCACAGTGGCCTTGGCAGTGTTGGGGATGGTTGGACTCAATGATCTCAGAGAGCTTTTCCAACCTGCACAAAGCCATGATTCTGTGATCATTTCCCCACACAGCCCCTGCCCAGCCTCCAAGCCAGGGCCAGGGGGCTTTGCCAGGCTGGTGGCACAGTGGGAGCCACCAGAGCAAAGGCACTGAGGGTTTGCAGAGGAGAATGTTCAGTGCCTTGAGAAAAACACGTGTGGGCTCATCCCTCTGCACCCTCTGCATCCTTGTCTCCTGGGCTCTCCGTACCACTGGCATTCCCCAGGCAGCAGAGGCAGAGCAGCAGGGCTATGAGAGCTGCCCGTGTTGCTCAGAGGGAGTAGGAGAGGGTTCTCCAGGAGAACAGGAATCCCAAAAGACCCTCCATGAGCTGGGAGTGACCTGAGCCCCGATACATAACATCCCACAGAGACTCAGAGGGAAAACATGCCAGAAATACACAAACATTGATCCAAACTCTGGGCTTGTGGTGACTGCTCTGAGGTGTTAATGACCAATGTCTTCCTTATTGGTATAAGCCCATCTGAATGACAGCCTGGGACAAAAGGATTTGTTTTGCTTTATTTTGTCTCTGGACGTTGGATTTCTGAGGAGCCTCAGGAAGTGGAGCAGAGAGAAACTCAGTAAGGCAAGAAGCTGTTTTGCCTCCAGAAGGCTCATCCAGCCCCATCCAGCCCCATCCAACCCCATCCAACCCCATCCAGCCATAGGAAAACCCTCTGAGGGAGCTTTGGGCTGAGCTGGGGCCTCAGACACCACAGGGGTGAGAGACATCTGTTCCAGGGGAAGGCTGGTGCTGTAAGGAAGGCTCTGGGATCAGCAGGGATCTGCTGATGTCTCTGTTTACTGGCAAGACATGGCCCAGGGGAAGCCTAAGGAAAAGTTAACAACAAACAAGGAATGTGAGTGTTGGGAGGCAGCAGGGACCAATCTGTGCAGCTTCCAGCAGGAGGAAGAGAAGGGAAGTTTGAGGAGCCATGAGGAATTTCTGAGGCAGATGCTGATGGGTTTGGGCTCAGACAGCTCAGCAGATCTTCTGTATTCATCCTTCAAGGAAGGCAGTGAAAAGGCCCTACAATTTGGGCCAGCAGATCTGAGAGTGCTTCAAGGCAATGCTTGATTTTGGAGCTCCTCACCCTAAACAGGACCTTCCCCAGTCAGAAGGGGAAGCTCTGAATCTTTATTATTGTTATTCAAACAGGAACCATATGAATGTGATTTCTTGATCAGTGGACCATAATAAACAACCCTTCTTCCTAAGGGATGATATCTCTTATTTTTTTATCCATGGGGGAAGTAGGAAAGAGATTTCTTTTGGCTCTGCAACCTATCTGTGATAGAGAAAACTCTTCCCTGAATCCCACCCTGATGGTTCAGCCCCTGCAAGGAAGCCCCTGGTTATGGGCTGCCATGGGGGTGTGCAACCAAAGAGATCACCTTGGCTTCCAGCATGGGATAACTCCTGGCAGAAGAGGAAATACAGGATACGAGGGGGTAGGGAGGTGTCAGAGCTTGGTCCAAGCATGTGGGAGGTTCCTCTCCTGGAGGATAGTCCTGCTGGAGGACAGTCCCACCCCCTGGCTTTGGAGCCACGAGGATTTGGTTTTCCCAGATGCATTTCTCAAGGGCTCCATGGAACCACAAAGAGAAGCACTGCAGATCTGTCAGCATGGCCCTGGGATGACATCTCCAAGGAAAGCACCATTTTTCTTCTCTCTTTGAGGGTCTTTCACTTTTATCCCATACCCACACAAGGCAAAGGTCAGACTTGTGCTGGAGAAGAAAGCCCTCATCCCTTCCAGGAGGCTTTCAGCCAAAGGCATGGGCTGTAAATCACCCTTGTTTCTGTTCTGAGCTGAGGAGATAAACACACTCCCTACTCACAACACAGTGAGTCTGTAGCATTTATTTCCAGTCCTGTCCCCCCACATGCCCACCCTGGCAAGACAAATCAGAGGCTGTAATTCTCTGGGAGGCAAGTTTTATGGGAAGCAATGCATTTTTCTGTCCCAGCTGCTAAACAGTCTGTGGCTCTGCAGCTGCTACCAGGTTTGGGCAGTTTTTTCTCTGGCAGACTTGCCATGATTTTCCAATTCACTGATCTAACATGGGATGATTAAGAGAAGTCTTCCCTTCTTGCCACTGTCATTCTTCCCCTCCACCATGTAATTCTTTCCCAATTTACTTTTGAACAAAGGGGCTCTTCTGTCTCCACACAGGTCTGAGGGTTTTGTTTTCTTTCTGTCTTATTTCCATGTTGCAGAGAAAGTTCAAGGAGCAGCTTTGTGTGGGTTTCTCAGTCCTGTTGAAGTTCAGTGTTTTCAAAGCTGGGAACTGGGTGATGTTTAAGGTCCCTTCCAACACAGGCCATTTTAGGATTTTATGAAACCTGAAGAATTTCTGCTGTGACCTTTCACTCTTTAAAGCCATTTAAAAGCACAAGCTCTCCAGAAGAGGGGGATATGCAGCAGATGACCCCAAGTCTGAAGCATAACTCAGCTGTGTTGAAGATGTTTAGCTTTGGATTGAGGTAAATCAGCTCCGGAGAGTGATCTGTGCTGCCACAAAGGACTGTTTCATTTAAAACAGCCCCAGGGCTCTGTCATTTTCAGCACTGTTTCTGTGGAATGTATTGGCATGTTTGGCTCTTTCTGGACCCTTGTGCAATCTCTGCTGCTGATCCTGGCATTCAACTGGCCATCATCATTATCTTGACACAATTTGAATGCAGTTGTGTGGTTACCAGGTTATAGTGCAGCTCTTTGAAGCACAAATACAGCCCCATTCTCCCCCCTGGGAAATGACAAAGAACCTATTAAAAAAATCTGTTGTAGTGAGGTGGGGCAGGGCTCTTCTCCCAGCTAATGAGTGACAGGATGAGAAGAAATGGCCTCGAGTTTCACCAAGGTGACTTCAGGTTGGATATTAAGAAAGATTTCTTCATGGAAAGAGTTATCAAGCACTGGTGCAGGTTGTCCAGGGAAGTGGTGGAGTTCCCCATCCCTGGAGGCATTCAGAGAACGTGTGGATGTGGCACCTGGGGACACAGGCAGTGCTGAATGTGGTGCTGGTGCTGGCCTGATGGTTGCACTTGATGTTGTCTGACCTCAACACCTCTGTGATTCTATAAAAAGGGTCTGGGTTTTTTTCCTGATGGTAGAGAAAGAATTAAAGATAAAGACATTGTACTGGGTTCCAGGGAAGCTGAGATTAACAAGACAACTTTTGTTTAGAGCACAGCATAGATGCCTCATTCAGGGAAATCTGGTACCTTGACTCTCCTGTGGTTTTTATTCACTCTCTGCACTGACTGGAGGATGCAGAGTGCAAGGATCTGGAGGGCAGGCTGTGTACACTCCATGTACACTGTGAAGTGATGTGGTAGCACAGAGCCAGGGATAAATTCCCTCCTGTACTACAGGAGTGTGATAATCTTCAACACCAGAGGTAACAGGAGCTACACAATGGAGATACACCAGGCACGTTGCCAGCCCAGCCTTGGTGGCTCCTGCTGCATTCAGAAACAGCATCATCCTTGTTTGTATTTGCTGCCTGTGTTTGTTTTTGTGTTTGTGTTGTTTGTGGGATGAGAACAGAGCAGGAAAAGAGAGCAGGGAGGGGCAGGGGTTATCACTGGCCTGGGGACAAGTGGAGGACACCACTTGGGACTGAGGGGGAAAAGGCAAAGGCAGATCAAGGCAAAGCATCTCAAAAGGGGGCACAAGATTATTAATGCACTTGTACATGCAGATTTTCCAGTCACAGGGACAAAGAATGGATTTCCCTGGACCTTCCTCAGGCTGCCCCCTCTGGCAATACCCAGACCTGGCAGCAGCTGAAAAGCTTCAGCAATGACAGCTCCGGAGCAGTGACCACAATGTTCCCTGGCAGGGGCTGTTTGTCCATGAATGGATCATTACTGACCCAGCAGCTCCTTCACACACAGCTGGGGGCTGCTGGGACAAACTGGTTGTGGGAGGGAAATATTATCTTAAATGGGAAAGTTAGGAGAGCCCTTCAGCCTGTGAGCCCCCTGCAGCCAGGCAGCTGTGTCCCTACAAAGTTAGTGGGATGAAAGATGGACCTCGAGCAAGGCCTGGCAGTTGTCCCTGCAGTGAATATCCATGACACCCTTTTATCCAGTGATTTCCCTTCAAGGCTTAGCTAATACCAGAACAATTTATCTGTGCTACATTCTGTCCTTGCAAATGTAGGGTCATCTGCCCCTGTTAAAAGCGTGAGAGTGGAGACAAAGTCTCTTGTGGCAAGGCTTTAAATCTAGAGAGAAGCTCAAGTGTGCCCCAGGTACTCCCTTGAGAGCCTGGCCTTCCAGCAGTTAATTAATTCAGTTTTAGGCCCTTCCATGTGCTTGGCTTTGGGGGATGCCAGTTGTACCTGTTCATTGGGTTTGCAGCTCTCCCTCTCTGCTAGCCCAGGCAGGATAATCACTTCCCATTATTTATTAGTGTACAGCATCCTCCTCCTCTCCAAAGGCATTTCCCCAGACTGTGGCTCCCCAGTCAAAGGGGTTTGTGATGGGAGATGATGCTTGGGCTGGAGCTGCAGCACCACAGAGAAAACCTCAATGTGTTTGTGCCACATTTACAGGCAATATTCCCACAGTTCAATCCCATGTACATCCCAAATACAATCTAGTGTTTGAGTTTGCATCCCACAAAAGGTGCTTTCGCCCCATTTTGGGGTCATAACTTGACAGATGGCACAGGTGGCATGAACTGAGCCAGTGCAGAGGAATCTGTTAGATTGGGTATTTCCAATGCTCAGAGTGTCCCAGCTTCCTCTGGAATAGGAATTGCTGCATTTCCCCCCAACATCCTGACTGCAGAGTTGAGCAGCTCATTTCTGTCAACCATGAGAAAACAGAGCAAGGAAGACAAAAAGAGACAATAAACCACTAGTGGGTTATAGGGGGAAAAAAAGGCAGGGAAAAATGTCTTCTGCCTTTGGTGTGCCACAATGGTTGCAGCTTCCAACAGGATTCAGGAAGGGATGAGATAAAGACAGCAGAAAAAATGAATGCCAGGCAAGACAGGCTCTGATTGTTATGGGAATTTTAACCCAGCCTGAAGCTATGCTCTACAAAAGTCTGAAAGCATAACCTCTCCCTGACCTTGGAAAAAATTTTCCCCTGCTTGAAAATAAAATTCAGAAGGGAAGAAAGGAGGAAATTGGTAGAAAAATCCCTGCAGCCTTTAAACACAGACATTATGAACACAGCTCATGCAAAGCTTTCTCAATCCCACAAGCAATTCCTTATGAAAAGCCCTCCCTGTTCCTGCATCTCACCTGCACCTGGGAGTGTCTGGCAGGGGAGCAGGGCACAGACTGAGCACCAAGATTTGCAATCCTTCCAGCAGGCAGAACAGAGGAAGGCCTGGGATGAGGGGTTGTGCTGTTACCTGCCTGCTTGAAATGCAGATCCAGCCTCTGCATTTCTTGCCAACACCTCCAAGCTAAAAATAGAAACGTTTCCTTCACAGTTGGCATACAGGAAGAATCTGAGTCTGGGGAGTGGGGCAATTACAAAGTTTTATGGGAACATCTCTCCTTTGCTGCATTGGAGCAGCAATGGCAGAGCAGCAGCAGTGACATCAGAGCATCACCAAGAAGAGTTGGCCCAGAGCCTACAGATGCTGCAAGATCTAAGAGCACAAACTGAACACCAGAGATGCTTCTGTGGGAGCAGAATGTCAGGCAGGAAGCACTTGGCCTCGGCATCCCAGGGGAATGGAGCATTTTAGCTCCCAGCTCCACCCTCCCTGAGTGGCACGAGGTGCCCAGAGGAGCTGTGCCTGGGGGTTTCTTTGCATTTAAAGCTGGGGCAGGTCCCTGCAGTGTCCCAGCCTGGGCAGCTTCATGGTGGCTGTGGATGGTGCAGCTGGAGTGGCCAGAGCCCTCCTGTGTCAGTTCTGGGGACCAATTCCAGAGACTGTTGAGGGCAGAATAAGCTGGAGAAGGTGTAAAAATCCCACTCTGGCACTGGTCATAACCAGATTTTGGGTCGAGGTGAGTTCCTGACAGGCCTGTCCAAAGAAAGCTTGGCTGGGGAGGGCAAAGGGATTCCTACCGTGGTTACTAAAGGGAAGGGAAGGTGGAAACACACCACACTTAAACCAGTTTCTGTACTTTAATCCATGATCGATCCACTCTCTGGAATCAATTCACCCACATCCAACTCACTAGCCCAGCATCCATCTGACTTGCCACCAATGCCATCCTTGCAGGTGAGCTGGGCCATGAGACTCCCCAGACCACACTCAGCAGTGACAGCTCCTGATATTGTCACAGCCCTCCCTCCTCCTGCAGCCCACTGTCCGCAGGATCAACATCTGGATGGCCAGTGCCCAGCACAGGATGCCTGGGGGCTGTCGGCCTCTTTGGGAATCTTTCCCCCTCTTTGGGACCTCTGCCACAGAAGGACCAGCTGGACGATGTCAGCAGCCTGCCAGGAAGAACAGCAAGGCAGTTTCCATCCTCTGGAGCTGTAGGAAAACCTCGCCACCTCTTCAGCCCAGTTCCAGCTGCCCTCAAACCCTGGTGATCCGAGAGGATTCTCCCTGCTCTCCTGTACCTGCACTGCAGTGACGACGGTGCCGGCCCTGGGAACCCTGCAAGGGCTGTCACACTTGGGCTTCCCAGCCTTCTGAAAGGAGCTGCACCCGCTGTGGTTGTTCAGAGGGGAGAGAGGAACTCTGAGCTGGCAGGACCTGCTCACGGAAGGAACCCAGTTTGGACTGTCCTTGTTAAAGTGCACACTGTTAGAGTGTTGCTACGTTGTCATGTTTGTTTGGGGCAAAGCATTGACTGGGAGTGAGTTTCATCCCTTTGGGGTTTGCAGTAGGAGAGCCCCCTTCTTTCTGTGTGTGTTGGTGAGGAGCCCCCTCTCCTCAGTTCCATCCATGAGCAGGGTGACCGTGCTGTGAAATGCCCATTTACAACCACAGTTGCTCTTTCTTAACAGGCTCCTTTTGGTCCTGGCAGGAGCACCCAAAACCCCCTCAGGAAATGTTAGAGGCAGGAGACAGCCAAGCTCTGCTTTTCCTTCAGGCAGCTCAGCCCTCCCATCTGTGTGGTCCTGCTGCCCACTGATGAGCTGAGGGGTGTGTGCAGTAACGTGTGGCCCAGGAAGAGTCAGGTCCTGCTTTGTTTGCCACTTTCCCAGTGATGTCTCAGGGATGTGGCACAATCTGTCCCCCATTTGTTAGGCCAGACCCCTGGGGTGGTGTCAAAGCATCAACAGGATCAACCTGAACCTTTTGAACGTGGTTTGCTGTGGAGGGAAAGGGGGAGGTGAGGTAGAAGGAATGGAAGGGAAGAGTGCAAAGCTCTTTATGCCAAAGAGAGAGGAGATCATGACCCTTTAACTTGGGTACTCTTCCCCCCCACCCCCAAACCAGGCAGATCGGGATGTTGGCATGGGAGGAGCAAGGATTCTGTCAGTGTCATCTGTTTCCTTTCTCCACAGCTGCCACTGGATGGGAGTAACGTGGAGCCCCAAACAGCACAGGTGTGTGGTGTGGCCATGCAGGGAGGAGGAGAAGCCTTGAACCCAATACTTGGCACCACCCCAAGCTCGGACCAGCCGTCCAGGGAGGGATTCACTGTGGGTGTCTCCAGCACAGGCATTGCCCAGGAGGTGCCACCTGCTCAGGCATTGCTGTGAGAAGAGGACAGTGGTTCAGGAGTGACTGCAGGAGGAGCAGAGCACCCACTGCACTGAATCCTCCAGGCTCTTGTGAAGAACCAGTTCACAGTCTGTGCTTTGAGGAAAGAGCATTATACCTGAGTTTGGATTTCAGACAGCCTTTGGATATCATCTTTCCCTGTTCCCTGAAAGAGCTGTCATCTCTAAGTTAAGAAATAACTAGAAAATACGAGGTCAAGAGCAAGGCCTCCTCCACCACCTCCCAGAAGATCCAACTGCTGCATGACAGACTCACATCATCTCTTGAAAACTTTTCCCAAACACGGCTCCTCTGCATCATTTGTTTCTGGCCCAGGTGGGCACCAAAGTGCAGACGCTGAAATGCTCCTGAATGCATCCCTCAGTTCCTTATTCCTGAGGTTGTGGTGGGGTCTCTTGTTACTGTATGTCAGGTTGATGGGAAGGTGCAGTGTGAGGAGGAGAAACTGCTCTCCCATGAGGCATCTCCTCTGTGGCTCTAGGTGGGGATGTCTGGCTGATGGCTGCAAGATGTGGCTGATGATTGCAGGCAGCTCTTGTTCAGGACAGCTCAGGCTGTCCCCTCATTCTGTAACACCACATCCCTGTCTGGGCTGAGCAGAACTGGGGAACTGACAGACAGGTGAAGGTGGCTGAGCCCCCTCTGCTCCCAGGCCTGCTCTGACACCGGTGGAATGTGCTGAAAGGGAGAGATTTGGGTTCCCTGCTTCGGTACAGAATGGGCTGGGAACACAGAGCATTTATCCAGGTGTTTCACAAGTGATACTGGCACTGAGTGAACACTGATGACAACTGCAAGGATTTCACTCAAAACTCTCCTGGCAGCATGGTGCCTCTTCAGCTCCAGGAGTGTGCCCTTCCTGAGTCTTTGGGAATGTCCCTCCAACTGCCAGATGCAGAACCTGAAGAGGACAGGCACCAGAATGAGGGACAGAAAGGAGGATATTTGTTATTATCCAGTAATATTTTAGGAAGCTGTGGAAATCAGGAGTATGGTTCAGTTGCCCCATGATCATGGAGTCATGGAATGGCCTGGGTTGGAAGGGATGTGAAAAACCATCCAGGGCGTCCCCCACCATGGGCAGGGACCCCTTCCACTGTCCCAGGCTGCTCCAGCCCCAGTGTCCAGCCTGGCCTTGGGCACTGCCAGGGATCCAGGGGCAGCCCCAGCTGCTCTGGGCACCCTGTGCCAGGGCCTGCCCACCCTCACAGGGAAGGATTCCTTCCCAATATTTAATAATTCTGCTGCAGAGAACAGACATTTCCCAGCCTGTGTCAGTGCATGATTGGAGGGGTTGATGCAGCCCTGGAGCCCATCTCAACCACCCCAGAAAGAGGGGACTCCTGTGTTCCTTCTGGAGTTACTTCTTATGGATCCAGCCAGCCAGGCCAGCCTTCCCACAGATCCAGACCTTTGCTAGAAGGTGCTGCAGAGATTTCATATTCCCAGAGAAAGGGAGGCATCATCCAAATATTCTGTGCCTGGATTTAGAAGAGAAACATTGAAATGAATCTGCACAGAAAATGAATCTGCTTTAAATCCTGGTTATTTTAGAACTACATCAAGCTCATGACAGAAAACATATCCTACCGTGGCTAATTCTGTTTTTGGATTAGCTGGGCCAGGGTGGGGAATTGAGCCAAAAAGAGCCAGAAACTCGTGCTGCCAAGTGCTGGCTCCCATTTGGGAGCACCACAGCCAGCTGTGCTTGGTGGGATGCCGGGTTGTCACTCAGGAATGCCCTGCCCTGATCCTGGCTCCTTGGCAGAGTTCCCAGGGAAGGAGGTCAGCAGGAGGGTCGGGCCCATTGAGTGCTTTGGAGGCTGCCCTGCTAAAGCCCATTGGGCTGGGGCTGGAGGCAGCAAAGCTCCCAGCAGGGAGCAGATGGGGTGGGAAGATCGCCCAGCACTTCCAAACCCTTCTCACGTCCCTGTGGCAGGGACAGCACGGGCCAGGAGTGACCATTCCCTGGGGAAAGCCAGCAGGGCTGGGGCTGGAGCTTCTCCTCTGCCAGCAGAGAAATCCCTGAGCTGATGGAGCTGCCTGCCCTCAGGGGCTGCCATCCTGCACAGCTTTCCTTGGCAAAGGCCTTGGCTCCACCAGCACAGCTGGCTCAGGGTTTTCCAGCTCAATTAGCTTTTGTCTGGTTTATTGAGATTTGGGGCTAAAGTGCAGAATATTGTTACTTTTGGAAGTAAGTTTAGGAGGATGAATATTCTGTTTGCCACTGGTACAGCAAATCCTAGATGGTTTTGGTTCACTCTGATGTCAATAAGATTTTTCCTTTTTTTTATAACCTCCTTTTTTATTTTATGCAAACCCCTACTCAGAATAAATCATCTCAAACCAAAATATTCGATCTCAGAGAATTCCCACTCCCTCTCCACATCCCCATTTTTGTCTCTCTCCATTTTTTTGCTTTTTTTGTTTTATTTTAATTTCCATTTGGTTTTACTTTTTTCTACAAAGAGAAACTGGCAAAAAGCTGGTATTTTCAGAGTGTTCTAAGGATTTTTTTAAGCCCATACCTAGCAGTTCTCTGCAGGCTCAGGGAACACAACCCCAATTCATCTATTCCTCCTTTCCCAGGGGCTGAATTTCCCTTTCACCCCACACCTGCACTGAGCTGAGCAGAGGAGCAATTGGATGGTTTGCTGGTGACTAAATGATATGAGGAATGATCCTCATATCATTAATGAATTGAAAAAATAATTTTAAAAAATCCTGAGAGATGAAGTGGATAAATCTCTTACAATTCTGGCATTTCTTGAGCAATTTTCAGCTAATAAGTCCAATTGAAGGAGGTTTTGAAATGAAACATCACTTCAAATGAAAAATAATCAGAGCTTGTTTCTTCTCAAAGTGCCAGATTGACACTAACACTAAAAAACCCTGAAATGTTTATGTTCTTTTTTTTTTCCAATTAACAGCTCAAATTTACAGCACATATTAGTAACAAAGTATTTTAGCTTTTTTAAACTGGAAAAATTGATTCCATCTCCCGTTCTCCAGGCTGACAGAGCTTTACCTTCTCCTTGTTACAATTTTATTCTGCTGCCAGATTTCAGACAAATCAGAGATTTAGTGTCAAAAAGCAATCAAAAGGAAGGAGCACCCGATAAAGCTTTTTGCTCAGATGAAGGGAGGCAGTTGCTTTGCACATGAAAGTCAGCATTATGAGTAAACTTGAAAATAGCCCTTTTCCTGAGTCTTGCCTCTAAATCAATATTTCAGCCGAGGCTGTCTCAGATGCTGAGCAGCATATGTGGCACTGGCTGCCACAGCCTCTGCAATGGCCCCTTCTCCACCCTCCCTGAGTGCATAGGGGCTACAGAAACTCAGAGGTGTTTGGAAAGCAGTGCCCTGCATGCCCCTAATCCTGTCCTTTGCCCCTAATCCCATCCTTCATGAAAACCTTCTGTGGTGGGGAGGTTCAAGATGTCAGTGCTGAAGGGATGGGATTGAGGGGTAGCACAGGGAGCCCCTTTCAGGACACTCCCAGTGGGGAAGGCTGTGCCAGATACCACAGAGAGCATCACAGGCTCTGAACTTCTGGACATCTGAAAGCAAGCAAGAAACCCCACCCTCAGCTCCTCTGCTGCCATCCTTTTTTTTGGAGATAATGGCAATGCTCTGTTTTCCAGAGAGGTTGTAAAGATTAATGCAGCCTTCAAGTGCAGGAGGGAGAACGGAGAAGAGAAAGGCAGGATGAGTTCTCCTGGTGCATGGGGACAAGAGGAGGAATAACCTCTTAAACAAGAGGTTTAAGCTGTAGGAAAGAGATTTAGGGTTGATGTGAAAACCAACTAGCAAAGTTGGACAGACAATTTCAGCCCGAGGAAGCAACACATAAACCATGGGATCCTCCTCTGGCACAGGCCCCTGCTCACTCCACAACATTACATGGGGCACATCTATGGGATAACACACCTCCCTGGAGCAGGATAACTCACACCTCCCTGGAGCAGGATAACTCACACCTCCCTGGGAGCAGGATAACTCCCACCTCCCTGGAGCAGGATAACTCCCACCTCCCTGGAGCAGGATAACTCACACCTCCCTGGGAGTGAGGATTTCTGGAGCACTTGGAGCTGTGCCAGACTCCAGCATCTGGCTGAATGTTCTCCTTTGGCAAATGACAGAGCTCTACCTCTAGAGCTGAGCAGGAGCTGCTGTGCCTGAAAGGGACCTGTGTTGTCACCCAGGTGACATTTGTGACCAGGAAGTGCTGAGTATAAGCAAGTGATGCCTCTGACAGGTGTGGAGCAGTCCAGATCTGAACGAGTTAAATGTTTCCTGCTGAAATCCTGGACTGCTATATTTAATTTCTCTTTCCCTCCAGTGGAAAACTTGCTTCTGAAATCATTTATTGGACATTGACAGAACGTTTCTCTTCCTCCTTAACACGAAAATATTTGGGAGGTAAGAATTAATCTTGTGTGCAAGTCACAAGTTTGGCACTGAAGCCATCCAGCTAAGTTTGGGCTCAAAGTGCCTTTCTCAGCTTTAGTCCTTGAGCTGGAAAGCAGAGTGCAGGCAGCAGTGCCAGTCTGGAGTGCACACACAGGAGATCTCTCCAGGTCTGATCCCTGTTCCTCACTGCAGCAGGAACAGGCAGAGACAGTGCTGAACTCCCCAGGTTGGTGCCTTTGGAGAGCTTGAAAGAGGAAGGACTGTTCAAGAACTGACAAACCTGGTGCCTCTGAGCTCTGGGCTTGTGGCCTTTGATGAATCTGCTCAGTCATCTCAGTGTGAATGCTCTGCTCTGCCAGGTACCGAAGAACCCAGAGAACACAGGCTGTGAAAAGCCACCAAGCCCCAGCACATTCTCCAGGGGTGCAGAGAGGCTCTGCCTCGTCCCCAGAGTGCCCCTCCTCAGCTGTGGGAGCCCCATCCCCATCCCAGGGGCTCTGCCCCTCCTCAGCCATGGGAGCCCCAGCCCACAGCAGGGCTGGAGCCTTTTGCAGCCCCTAATGAACTGAACCCCATTAGAGCACCCACTCCCCAGCAGCAGCAGAGCACGGCCACCCCTCTTCAGGGCTGGGGTCTCCAGAGCCAGGAGAGGCCATTCCTGCACCAATCCTCTCTCCAGCCCCGTTTGCCTCATCCCACCATCCCAGCAGGAGCCAGGCTGGCAGCTGGCAGGAAGGTGCTGCAGCCTCAGTGCCGAGCTGCAGGCAGAACATCTCCCCATCCTCAGGGAGCTGTGGCTCGCTGGAGCCCAGGACAGCAGGGCAGGTTTTAATCCAGGGGTTTCTGAGCTGCTGGATGTGCCCCGAGGGCTCAGGGGTTTCTGGGGCTGCTCATCAGCTGCAGGTGGGTGTCTGGTGCAGGTGTTTGGCTCTGCAGGGGAGGAGGATCCTCCCTCTCCGGGCTCAGTCAGTCCTCCCTGCCCATCTGGGGTTTAGAGGGCACAGGGAACTCCACACCCTGCTCTGGGGTGGGGGCTCACTCACACTCCCAGGGTGTCCAACCCCAGCTGGGTTTTTGGCAGCTCTGTGCTGGGAGAGGGGCTCATACAGGGGATTCAGCCTAAATAACTTCGGGCCTGCCTGAGCCTGGGAAGAGGCAGGAAGAAAGGAGAGAGTTCCATCCCTTTTGAGAGAGGGGAGGAAGAATAGGGGGTGTTTTCCCCTTTCTGAAGAGCAGTTTCCTCATCAGGACTCTGACAGCAGCCCCTTGGTAGCAGGAAGGGGGTGCCTGGTTTGTGGGGTCAGGACCTTGACCCTGTCCCTTCCCAATGTCCCTGAAGCTCAGGATGTCACCACAGAGTATCCAGAGGCAGGACAGAGACCCCAAAGCCCCTGAAAACACAAGCTGAGGAAGATTCTGCTCCCAAACCCTCCACTCCAATCCAGACTCAGCTTCCAGAAGCATTGCCCAGGGCAGGTCCCACCTTTGGCTCCTCCACAGAAACACAATTTGCTCCTCACAGATACATCCTGCCAGCCAAGCCTGTTGCCTCCAGGATTATCCGTGGCAGAGACAGAAAGACCTTCTCATTCCCAAAGGGAGCAAAAGAAAATACTTTAATTATCAGCCAAGTCGAACAAAGCAAATACATCCAGGTTAATGAGCATCCCAATGGTACACACCTTATCTGAGCAGGTAGCTATTTCCTACCTAATTGAAAAGAAAAGCTGTCCACTAAGTAAAAGTTCTTCTAGAGACTTTCTTTATGCAATTAAACTGCTAATGAGGCTGCTTAGTCCTCCCTGCTTTTCTTGCAGTATCTTCCCAGTGAGGCACCCCCATGTTCCAAGGGACCAGTAGACAAACAGAGGCAAGTTTCACTTCTTGGAGGCACCTGGTAGAATTTGGGGGGCTCAGGGCTGGCAGGAAGGGGGTGGCAGGTCCCATTCCCTCTGGGGATCAGGGCTCCAGCTGTATGCTCGGATTTCTCTGCTCTTATATCCACAAATCCAGCTAGAGCTGCTTGTGTCTAAACTCTTCCTTGGGGTGAATGTCACTTTTTCCAGTGACAGCTCTGTCTATTTAAGACATTGTAGGTGCCTGTAACCATTCCTTGGGAGCCTCCTTCCCACCTGAGCTGCTGGGCAGTGTCTGCTTCTCTTTAATGCAGTGCTAAAGAAGATGGAAACTGTGGCAGGGACCTCTGCTCTCGAATCCCTTCAATGCTGTGAGCCACAGACCATTCCTGCCTTTCAAGATGAAAAACAAACCAAAAAATAATTTCCTTTAGCCTAAAACTCAGAACCAGGATTTCCAGCCCAGGTGAAACCAGGAATTTTCTATTCCCCCTGCAGTGAGACTCCTGCCTTCTCCAGAGAAGGATCCTAGCTGGGCTTGGGGTTCAGCAGGAACCTTGCAGTGCACTTTCCTAATTCTGCCAAGCACTGAGGCTTCTGTGGATGTGACTGGGCTTGCAAGTGCTCAGACTCTTCAGGGGAATTGCTTGTCATCCTTGGCTGCTTTACAGCTGTAAACATCACAAAGACAAAGGCGTTGGAGTGCTGTACTCACATTGTACCTGCTCTGCTCATAGTTAACAGGAGATGGACTGCAGAATGAATAACAGCAGAATTCACAGCTCTCCTTTTCTTTTTTCCCCCTGAGTGGCAGTGAAATCTTCGCTATCTCCCACACCCACTGCTTTTATTATTTTATCAATGCTCAGCACTGCCACAGAAGTGATGGAAACATGGGATGGGCTTTATGAGCCACCACCAGGCATGGCTACAGATCTAATTATAGATTCCTGAAATTTGCATCAAAGTGTTTGGACGCCCTATGGAAGGGCAGAACACAGCTGTACTAAATAGGAACCACAGCAGCCTCCTGCCCAACATTTCACAGCCTAAGTAGAGAAGGCAAGAAAAAGATGGGGATTAATTAACTGGTACCAATTATTTGGTGCAGGGGGAGAATGGAGAGCAGGTGAGTTCAGGCTGAGTCTGTCCCATGGATCTGTGGTGCAGCAAAGAGGACAGCCTGGCTGGAAGGCACATGGGTTCATCTGTCTGATCACTTGATGCCATGTTCTTCCCACTGTGCCAGAATGTCAAGAGAAGGAATTTATTAAAGATGGAATCTCAGAATGGCTTGGGTTGGAAGGGACCTGAAAGCCCACCCAGTGCCACCCCTGCCATGGGCAGGGACACCTCCCACTGCCCCACGGTGCTCCAAGCCCCATCCAGCCTGGCCTTGGGCACTTCCAGGGATCCAGGAACAGCCACACCTGGGTACCTGTGCCAGGGCCTGCCCACCCTCACCACATTCCCAATATCCCGTCTAACCCTGACCTCTGGCAGTCTGAAGCCACCACTCCTCTGTGCTCTCTCCAAAATCTGAAGAAAACCTGTGCACAGGTTCTAGAGCTCAGGGATATGTGGAAACAGGGAAACACACCTGACAAAAGTGACAGCAGAGGCAGAGAAGGACAGAGAAGGGACAGAGGAGCCAGAGGCAGCTGCTGAGGGAGTCCCTCTGCTAAAAATCAGCAGATAATCAGCACATCTAATCGTGTGTGATGGGCTCCATCTCCTTGGCTCTTCAGAGCCAGCAAATCTCTGCACTGCTATTGATTTTCTGTCTGGCTCCTCAGGGATGGTGCTCACTGAAGATAAGGGCTTCCCCCTTGGGCTGCAGCTGAAGGAGGCAGGGAAGGCTCTCACTGCTGGAGCACAAGCTCCTCCTGCTCAGAGCTTACTGCAGAAAGAGGAATTGTGTGCAAAATCCTGCTTGTGTGGGGCGTTTGTGTGTGCCCAGCAATGCAGCAGGAAGGATTGATCCTGCCCTAAGCATCTTGTCACTGCAGGCCTGGGGACTTGGGAGTCAGCTGGCTTGGGGTTGCAGGTGCCATCTCTGCATGCTGGATTTATAGTTCATTTGGGCTAAATAAAAAGTTACTCTGATTCAAAAGCAAGAAAGGGGCTGTTTCTTATGCATAGAAAAAAATTGTTTGTTTCAATGTAATGGAAATCCTTCATGTCCTTATGATATAAAAGAAACGTGGATGAGTTGTCATTTTTCTAATAGGAAAAAACTTGTTGTCAAAAGAATTCCACTCATTTTACTCCACTTCAACGAGACCTTGTCATTCCTTGTGAGTTTGTTTTACACTTGACAGGAGCAGGAGACCGAGGCACCAGCAGTGCTGGACCACTGCCCTTCTCTGTCCCCTTTTCTGTCTGGGCTGTGCCCTGCTGGGGCAGGAATCCGGCTGTGGGGAGTCAGGAGACAAAGCCCTGTCAGTCCTGGACTCATCCCAGAGCTGCTCACACCACAGGCTTTGGGATCCCTCTCCTCAGGTATCACTTCATGCAGTCCGTGAACCAGCTTCTAATGGCTTCATCCCCAAAACTGGGTTTGCTGCTTTTATTCCTGCCAGCAGGCCTGGAGTCAGCTCACACAGCTGGGAGCTGGGAGGGAAGGCTCGGTGGGCGGTAACAGCTGCAGGGAGATTTTCCACCTGTTAGGAAAATGAATCCACAGACACCAGAGGTTTATGTCCAAAAAGGAGACAGGGCAGTCCTTTTTGGCTTTATTCAAATAAAGGGAGAGGCCATGGGACATTCCCCTGGGATCTCTCCAATTTTTGGAGGATGCAGCCTCCTTTTTATCCCAATTTCCCAAACACATTTCCCTTCTCTCTTTCCCCATTTCTGAGGTACTTGAGAGGTTCAGACTTCCCAGAACGCCTGATACCAGAGATTCCCCTCTAATGTATAACCCTCCCTTTTCAGTTTTAATTCTTATGGAATTTTAGGGGGTTTTCTTCCTCATTGTTTCTTTCATCTTTCAATGTCTAATTTCATTTATCAGCAAACCTAAAGTTTATTTGTAAAAGCAAATCTCTTTTTCCATTCATCAATCAGTGGAATCCTTCCCATTGTTTCTTTTATCTCCCAGTTTTATCTACCAGCAGACCCACAGCTTGTTTGTAAAGACAAATCTGCTATTCCTCTCACACCTCAAATGCTGCCTGGGGAGCTCTGGAGTGGGAAGATTTAGGAAAGGTGGAGGAGCAGGAGCAGCACACACCTGGCATCCCAGAGGTGAAGGGTGGAGAGAGCCAGTCCCATGAAGGGCAGCTGAGGGAGCTGGGAAGGGGCTGGAGCCCCAGGAGGGGCTGAGGGAGCTGGGCAGGGGCTCAGCCTGGAGCAGAGGAGGCTCAGGGGGCCCTTGTGGCTCTGCACAGCTCCTGCCAGGAGGGGACAGCCGGGGGGTCGGGCTGTGCTCCAGGGAACAGGGACAGGAGCAGAGGGAACGGCCCCAGGCTGGGCCAGGGCAGGCTCAGGGTGGGCACAGCAGGAATTTCCCCACAGAAAGGGGGGTCAGGGCTTGGGGCTGCCCAGGGAGGGTTGGAGTGCCCATCCCTGGAGGGGTCCAAGGAAGGCCTGGATGTGGCACTCAGAACTCTGGGCTGGGGACAGGGGGGGATCAGGCACAGCTGGGACGCGATGATCCTGGAGATCTTTTCCAACTTAATGATCCTGGGATTCCCTGGCCCAAATCACTGCCTTGTGCACCACAGGAATGCCCTGCTGTGGGGTGTCTGTTCTGGGATATAAGCCACATCCCTGGGATGTTTGGAGAGGGAAGAGGCAGTGCCCTCTGTCTCCTCCAGCAAAATGTGAGAGAGCATCTGGAAAAACTGGGGGATTGGTAGAAATCACCTTCACTTTAATCTTTCATGAGCAAACACAGGGATGCCTCGGGGAGGTGCATATGAATGACATACCAAAGCAATATAAAACGGGCTGTGCAACAGGTTCCACACTCCAGCCCCACTCCTGGGCCCCCTAGGATTCACGTTGTCAGAATTATTAACAGCACTGTCTTGTCCTGTTATGCAAACAGCCTTTTTGCCCCCATTTTGGAATGTGCAACATTCCCGTGGTTGGCAGGAAGGCTGCCCTATGCTGGAAGAGTCAGATAAAACATTGGGTGATATTCTGGGCTATTTAAGTGGAAAAACTCCTCAGTGGTGTTGCTCTTCTCACAGCCCAAATGCATTTTCTTTTGCATGGTTGAAAGCACAAGTTGTGTTTAATCCTACCCCCACAATTCCTCATATCTCTGTGCCCTGAGCATGCCAGGAATACCAAACTTGCAATTATCCTTTTGAATTCAGCTCCTTTGGATTAGTGTCTTGTTTGTGGATTGTCCTCTGAAGTTCATGGGTGTATTTGCTAAATAATCTGGACAAACTTCAGCTCTGGCAGGGAGTTATCAAATCCCCAGCTGCCTTTGCCAGGAAAGGGCTGGGAAGCCACTCTGGATTACACGGCTGCCAGCTCCCCTGATTTCATTCTGAATCTTGCAAAACTTCATGTTTTCCTAAAAGCCTCAGCTCCTCAGCTGAAATGTGAGCCTGCCCACTGATGTCATTACAGAGCTCTGCACTCCGAGCTGCAGAAGAGGCTGCAAGGGGGACTGAAAAGGCTGAAAATACAGCCAGAAAATGAAAGGGACTCGTGGCCATTGACATCTCCTTGTTTGAAAGGCAGATCTCATTATTTTGTGGATAACTGGCTGGTTTGGTTGGACTTGTGGAGGGTCAGAGAGCTGAGCCCCTCCCCAGGCAGGCACAGACACAGACACAAGCATGGACCAGCCAAGCCTGAGTGTGTTGAGCTGTTACCAGGAGAGAGGGGTAGGGCTTGTGCTGCTTTTCCACAAATTCCTTGGAGCTGCCAAATCCTCTGCTGCTCCTCCAGCCCCTGCTTGGGCTCTGCCCACCCTCTGCTCCCTCCCTGAGCTCTGCAGTGCTCAGATCCATTCTCTGAGCAGTATCTTCCTCACAGTGCCTGGTTCCAGGTGTCTGAACCTTTAAATGAGGCAAAACTCCATGTTCATCCCTGGAGATCTTGGTGTCTTGGGCTTCTCTTTCCCTCTGTCCCCAACATGTGGAGAGCCAGACAGAGCAAGCATTTGACAATATACAATGTGAACACCTGCAAAGCCAGTGCCCAGTGCCAGGGCACAGTGCCCACCTGTGCCAGGTGCTGCAGCCCTGGCCAACCCCTCTCTGTGTATTTAGAGAGTCTGAGGGTGTATGAGAAGGGTGGAGAAATAACAAATGGTGCTTTAATGCCAGCTCTCATCACAGGATGTCCTCTGGATGTGCCTTGGAGGGCAGCAGAGCAGGAATCCATCCCTGCCCTGCACTTCCCAATGCCGCTTCCCAGACCCTTGGTGGGTGCTCAGCAAGAGAGGAAATGTCCAGGCAGGGGGGTTGGGATGTGGCACATCCATCACTGCTCTGTCAGGAGGGATTCTGGAGGTGCCAACAAGATGTTTGGTCTGTGGAACTGCTTGGATTGCTATAAAGCACTGAGATTTCTGCTTCCAGGATGCAGGAGTGCCTGGAAATGGTTCTGGCAAACAGGCAGTGCCTGGCAGGGGAGTGAGAGTTGGGAACAAAGGGGTTCCCTTCCCAGTGCTGAATTCAGTGAGGTCAGGGCCTGGGAGAGGCAGGAGCGCTGCCTGTCCAGACTGCATTCCAAACTGGATGCAGGTATTTTCACCCCAAAGAGGTGCAAAGATGTACCTGGGCCAGACCCCAAAGTCCTTCAGGCTTTGCCCAGTGACCTGTGGTGAAGGAACCTGAACTGCCCCACGGGTGCAGGACTGGCCAGGATGAAGGATCTCCAGGCTGTGGACTCAACAAGCCCTGGAGGACTCTGGAAATAACTCCTGGTTTTTGTCTCCTGAGAGCTGGGACGTCTTCATGCTCTGGGCTGCATCCCAGCTTTTTCACTTGAGCTGCTGCTTTAACCTGTAACAAAACCCCTGCCAAGCCAGAGTGAGGGAGAGCCTGGATATGGTGGGACAATCAGCACACAGCCCATTCAAAGGGCTGTGAGGAGGAGATCACTGAGTCTTTTCCACTGGAGGAAGGAGCAGATATTTTTAAAAGCAGCTGTGTTTCCATAGAAACCCCAGGAAAGGGTCCTGCAATGCAATGGGGGAAGGGTGGTTTTCATCCAGTCCAAACAGCTGCCAAGAATTTCAGCGCTGAAGAAGATACAAACCCCCTGTACCACAGCTGAGCTGGAAGGGGAGGTCCTTTTCCTTTTCCTTTTCCTTTTCCTTTTCCTTTTCCTTTTCCTTTTCCTTTTCCTTTTCCTTTTCCTTTTCCTTTTCCTTTTCCTTTTCCTTTTCCTTTTCCTTTTCCTTTTCCTTTTCCTTTTCCTTTTCCTTTTCCCCCTTCCCATCTGTAGAGAACCAATTCCAGCCTCCTCTGCTCATCCTCTGAGCTGGGTGTAGTTTAGGACTGGGATATATCCTACAGCTAAGATATATCCTACTATTCTTATTCTTATTCTTATTCTTATTCTTATTCTTATTCTTATTCTTATTCTTATTCTTATTCTTATTCTTATTCTTATTATGCAAACATGTGCAGCAGCCTGGGGAAACTTCTCTCTGCCTTGGTTTGACCATAAAACAAGGGGACTTCCTGAAAATGAAGAGGACACAATTCAACCCCCCTAGCTGTACTTCCTGCTGTGTGTTCAGTGGGCTAAAGAACAGCTTTGTGCCAGAAGCAGGGATGAGGGATTGGACTCACATCATTCCCAGAAATGCCTCAGCTGAAGCTCAGAGACAGTGAACGACCTGCCTGTAGACAAACAGCAGGGGACTGGGGGACAGTGGGTAAAAATCTCATTGCTTCTCAAATCAGATGGTGTCAGGCTTCTGCTGCTTGTGAGCCACAGCAAACAGTGCTGCTCTCCAGTCAGGCTGGATAATCCTTCCAGGCTCAAGTGGAAAATGTCAGCTCACCAAATCAGCAGCACCATCATCGCTTGAAATAGGTCCCAAGGCCAATCCAGTTTTGCTCCCTCTCTTCTGCACCCCATAGCAGGCCAGGGATGATAATGAACTGCAGTGCACTTGACCCTAATAATTCAATTTTCTGCCTTAGTGAAGCAGAAGAGCCATATTTTTAAAAACTCATCATAGTGAAGGTACCTTTGGCCTGGGAGTCCAGGATTAGAGACATAAAGTGAAACTACCTGAAAGCAGTGAAACCATTGGCTCTCCGTGACTGATTGTAGGACAGGAATCCTGGCTGGATGTAAAAGCAGTCTTTGCTGGAGAGATTAAGTTTTTTTCCAATTTAGGGCAGATGAGAGCATGTGAAAATTGACATTCTTGGCAAAATTAAATTTCTCTTCATGCACAGGGAGACTTTCTGCTTAAATCCCTGTGAAGCTTCCACTTCCAACTCAAAATGGAGAGACAGGAGGATTTGATTCACTCACCTTGACACCAAGAACACCTTGATCTGGGTCTGAAATTATATTTCATTTTCCAAATGCTTCACAGAAAAGTTCTTTCAAGTCTGAAAAGAAACATTTTGACTTAAAAGGAGAGATGTAAATATGCCATCTTGGCTGTTTCCACTTCCCCACCCTGTTTTCTGTATAAGTTCATGTACAGAAGGGATTTGGAGTTCTGCACTGGACCCTTTCTGACCAAGTGTTTCCCTGAACTCCCAGCCAGGCCCCAGGACTGTGGAGGGCTTTCCAAGGCAGGTGCATTCACAGTACAGCAAATTGCACAGATTTGACACTGGCAATGGTGAATAAAATCCTTTCTACACTTGTTAACTCTGGCAGAAGAAATGAGTTAAGCTCATTTGTCTCCTTCCTGAGATGAATTTTTCATTTTCTCTTCCAAGCCTATTGACATTTGTGAAATGATTTTCTGGCGTTTGTTCAGTCAATAAAAGCTGTGGCTGGATTTGGAGTGAGCACAAAGCCCTGCCTGCCCCCAGCCCTGCACAGAGGGTGTGCACTGGCTTATCACAAAATCTCTGATTCTTACCTCATTTGGATACACTTCAGGTATTGGCTTTTTGTGTCTGTGTCAGAGCTGTCAGCGGGGCTGGGAACGTGGCTGATGAATTCTGCCTGTCTCCACCTCTGGAAAACACAGCAGAGAACAACAGCCTTGGAGCTGTAAGGGAATCAGCAGCCTGATAAAACTCTCAAACCCCTCGGTTTAAACTCAGAGCCACTAATTCACACCAAACTTACATTTCACACAGTCTGACAGCTCAGCCCGAGGATCCATGGCCTAGGAAGTTTTTGGGCTGAGTAAGTCATTGAATCATGGAATATCCTGGATTGGAAGGGACCCCCAGGATCACCCAGTCCCAACCCCTGGCCCTGCCCAGACAGCCCAACAATCCCACCCTGGGCATCCCTGTCCAAAGGCTCCTGGAGCTCTGGCAGCCTCGGAGCTGTGCCCATCCCCTGGGGAGCCTGGGCAGTGCCCAGCACCTTCTGGGGGGAGAACCTTTCCCTGAGTTCCATCCCAACCCCCTGTGACACAACCTCAGGCCATTCCCGGGGTCCTGTCCCTGTCACAGGGAGCAGATATCTGGATCCAGAGAACTGTATCCAAAACAATTTTTCAAATTTCAAATGTTAGTTGCCGGTTTGTAAAAAGGGGGAGCAAAAGTCTCCTGTGACATCTCAAGCATCATGGGGAGCAGAGAAGTAATTTCCTTCTTACCTGAGCATCTCTCTGAACCCAAGATGATAATGCTATTTTCCAGCAAACCTTGGACAGGACAACCTGGTCTCATCAGCAGTTTCCCTGCCCTTGGAGGGGGTTGGAATGAGAGGATCTTTAAGGTCCCTTTCATCCCAAACCATCTGTGATTCTATGACTTTTCCTGCAAATAGAGTAAAGCAGTGATTTAACAACTAAATAAAGCTTTCTATTGGCTCACCCTGTCAAACAGGGGGATGAATTAGTAGGAAAACTGTTTCTTTAAACATCTCAGTGCTTAGAAATGGTGGGATCTGCCTCTGTGCCCTTTGAATGGGAAAGTGGGGGAGGCAAGGGAGGAAATCTCCCAATGAGCTGCCAAACGCTGAAAGAATTAATAAGTATGGATCATTCTTATTGTCCCGACCCAGGGTGCCACAGAATTCATTGGGAGTCTCAGCACTGATTTCTGAGGATGCCAGGCTGAGGAGAAGAGGAATAGAACAGGAATAGATTGACTTTGAGCAGTCAATGGGGATCTATTGACTTGTGCTGCTAAAGCCTGGCCCATCCTCCCTGCCAGAGCATGGGGCTGGGAAGGGAGCAGCCTTTAATTAGGAGTGAGGCAGCTCCAAGCTCCATACTCCTATCTCCCCCTGGTTAATCCCAGGATTAATTTTAAAGCTTTTTTTGCTCTTTTTGAAAGTTTTTTTTCTGGAGATGCCCTTTGCTGCAGCCAAGGAGAGCTGCACAACACTGCCTGCAAAGGGCTGCTTGGGAAGGGGAGCAGGCAGCAAAGAGAGATGAAATGTTCAATTTTTAAACTGCTAAATAGCTAAATAAACTTTACTGCCACTTTCCAGCCTGTCAAGTGGTGCTTCAGTGTGTTTGTGGAGGGTGTTCAGGTGTTTGGGGACAGATCTGTAATTAGAAGAAGTAAAACTTGCCATCTGGAGAGAAAATCTGCTTCCTCCTCGCCGTGGCTGAGGTCGCAGCAGCTCCACATGTGCTGCCAGGAGAGTTTGCTTCCTCAGACACCACCTGCTTGGTGCTCTGTGTTTATCAGTGAGGGAGGGCTTCTTCTGAACAATCTGATCTGGTTTGGATGAGGGGTTTGCTTTTCCTGCAGGGAAAGTCAGGCTAATTGAAAATAATCTGAGTTAAAGGTTCCAGGAGATAGCCCAGGACAATCCTTCCCTTGCTGGCTCTCCTGCTGGCACTGCCCTGAGATAATTAGTGGCTCTCTCAGTTCTTTTGTGAATTGGTAAGATATGCAGCTTTTTGCTCCAGCAGAGTTCTCCACTGACTTGGTTGGCAGGGAAAGCTCGAAACTGAGACCCAGGAATGACATGAAAGTTGAAGTATCAGAAAACCAGTAAGAGAAGCCAAGATTTATTCACAAGTCTGGTGTCCTGGGAAGATTCCTGTTACTTGTTCCCAGCCCTGACCATCTCTTTGCCCCATGGCCCCACGTTTTGGGAAGGAGAAGGAGCTCTGCTGACCCCTCTTGGAGCACAGAGCAGGGGAGGTCATGTTTGCTGTGACTTGCACTGGGAGATTGCACATATGCAGCCCATCCCTCACTAAAAAACAAGGAATACAGGTGCTGAGAATGTTGTTTTGGTCAGAAAAAGGTTTCACTGGAGAAAATAAAATCCCTTTTTAAATGCTGTAGTAAGGAGGTTTCACACTCTGATCTTTCAAGTGTAACAGAAACTCTAATGGGATCTCCAGCTTCCTGCCAAGCCCGGGGATTTGGCATCACCCCCGTCGTCAATATGCAACTAATGACCCAAGCCATTAAATCATCTTGGGTGCCTTTTCTTGCTGAGTACGAGGAAAAGACCTGTAATGGCTATTTTGGGGGTGTGTGTCTGTTTGTCTGGAAGGACTTGGAGCTTAGAGGATTAATGTTCCCAAATAAATTACACTGGAAATATTTTAGGTGAGTGGTTTCCTTCCCCTCGGTTGTGTCCTTGTGGCATTGCTGAGGTGGCTCCTTGGTTGTTCTTCCCTGTCCTTCTGCCTTCTTGTCCTGCTCTGACCTGCTGGAGCACAGCAGGACTTTGCTCTTGGTGTCTTCAGGAAGTCCTGAAGATGTGAGAGATGCCCTGTATCTGCAGTATGGGTGTGGCCAGCACTCCTGACTTCCCATGATTTCTTGACCAAGACCCAAACACACCCAGGAATTGTCAAAGGCTCTCAGCTACCATTTTAAAAAGCAATGTGTTGACAGTGCAACAAAAAATCCCACGTTTTTCAGCTGAGTCATCCAAGTGCTTGCCTTGACTTGGGGCTGGATTTCTTCTTTCCACCCTTGGGAAGCAGATGACATTCAGCATCTTTTCTTTCCCTGTTTTGATTCCAATGAATCACCTTTCAAATTACAAAATTCATCCTGGGGAGATCTTGGCTTTGCTGAAAGTCTGATTCAAGGAGGATGCCTGAGCATGAGGCTCCATGCCGATGCTGCTTGTTCCTTCCAGCTCTGCCTTCTGCCTTGAGGGGTTTATTCCTGGTTTATTCCCACAGTTTTCCCAGGGCTCTGGCCTTGGGAACATTTTGGGATGTGTTTCATCTCCTCAGGGACACAGAGCTTGAGTCAAGCATCATTCAGGCTCTGCATGAGTCTAAAACTGTTCTTTCACTCAGTGCAAGAAGCCAGAATTCTGAACTAATCCATGCATTTCCCAGTTCATAACCTGAATTAACTCTTTTAGATGCTGCTGCTGCTTCTGGAAAAAATAACTTGTCCCATCTGCTTAAGGGATCCTTTTGGTCCAGAATTATACAAAAGATAAAGAAATACTGCTTTAAAGAGCTTTTCCACAGAAAGTTTAGGGTTTCAAAATCACTTGGGAAGAATCTACCATGACCTGAAGGTAATCTCATTGTTTCATGTCTACTTCTAAATATCAGTCTACACGTGGTCCAAAATGATTTTTGTTATTTCTGTGTTTTCATTTGAAATGAAGTAAGGGTCATTGAAATCTGCAATGAACCTGGAAATGTGTTGTCTCCAGTTCTGATCAGTGGATGTCCAGAGAACAAGGAAAATATTGTAAAGAATAAAATTGTTCAACTGCTTCCCTTGCACCTCCAGCAATGGGGTTTGTGTTAATGCTGGGATTCTTGTCAAGGCCTCACCAGGAGACTCGTTTCCTCCCTGAGAATGCCTCTAATGGCTTTTTTAAGAAGCACCCAAATAGCTAAAGAATCATCCAGATCCTGCTGAAGCATTCCAAATGGGCTCTTTTGGAAAAGGAGACAAGGATTTATGGCTGGGGAGTGCTTGTTGCACTGAGTGTGGGGAACTGTTGCTCCAATAAGAAGGAGATTTATGGCTTCCAATCCATCAGAGCCTGAGCTGCACCAGAGCTTTTTATGACTGGAACCCTGTCAAGACAGTGCAGGCACCTGACGGTGAAGTCTCCATTTTCATGAGTAAAACTTACAATTGAACAGTTTTGGTTGTCAGACAAGATGCCTCAATCAGCTGTAGATTAGGGGAAAACCAGCTCTCCCAGATGATTTATTGAGTGCAAAGTACAGTGAGGGCAGCAAGGCTGGGGGATTCATAGCATCAAAGGATGGTCTCAATTTGTGTTTGCAAAAGGTTCTCCTGCGAGTTTGAGACCTCTTTTGGTGGCTGCTAAGAAGGTGCTGTGCTGTGTCACAGAGTCAGGGAATATCCTGAACTGGAGGGGATCCCCAGGATCACCCAGTCCCACCTTCAGCCCTGCCCAGACCCCCCAACAATCCCACCCTGGGTATCCCTGGCAGTGCTGTCCAAACCCTCCTGGAGCTCTGGCACCATTCCCTGGGGAGCCTGGGCAGTGCCAGCACCCTCTGGGGAAGGACATTTCCCCGAGATCCAACCTGACCCTCCCTGGCACAGCTCCAGGTCGTGCTCATTGGGGCCCAGGCTCAGTGTGAGCACAGGAAAGCATCAAGGTGAGCCCATGTCAGGGGGTGGACCTGGAGGGTGTTTAAGGTCCCTTCCAGCCCAAACCATCCTGGGATTCTGTGATATAATTTCTAATAGAAAAAGAATAGCTGCCATCAAATCCCTTTCCTGCTGGAATCCTGGGACTGTGTTGTGTGGAATTCAGGTGCCCTGCACCCCCTGCCCCTCCTGAGCTCTGTGTATCCCTGTGGGAGCTCTTGGCTGCTCTGGATTTCCAGCTCCCTGCTCCTGCCTGCTGGAGCTTCCAAGCTGGTTGTGTTGAGGTCTTTGCTCTGCTCACACTCTGCTGATGGAGAGCATCCCATCGCCTTCATCCCAACCCAGAAACACTTCCAAGAAGCGAGGTCAGTCTGCACTGCCCCAAACCCCAGCTCTCCCTTTGTCAGGGTTTCCCAAGGCCCAGCTCAGTGTAGTTGGAAGCAGACCGTGCCTGAGCTGCTGCTGTCCTCTGTGATCCTGCCTTGCCTTGGCTCCCAGGACTTTCTTTTCCTGGCTCCAGGATTCCTCTCATCTTGATGTACCTCTGAAGGAGCCATTCTGGGCTTGCTTTGTAGCTCTTGAGGAGTGAGATGTCCTAGAGAGAAATTCATCTTCCCTACCCTCCATCCACTTCCCAAGAGAGGCATCTCTCATCCTTCAGGGCTGCTCCTTCTCTCTGGATGGGTTTTGCTTGGCTCAGCCAGAGCAGTTAAATGTCCCCACCTGTACAATTAACCAAAAAAACCCACCCCAGTTCTCCACATGACATTGAATAAAAGGACTGAAAATGTAAAAGTGAATTCCCAGAGGTGCAGTTTAAAAGTACACTCCACTCCACTTAAGTCTAAAGTTATCCTAAATAATTCCTCCTGGCAGTTTAATGGTGGGGATTTTGCTGTAATGCTTCCTCCCTGACATCTGCAATGACCCAGTTTACTGTTTTTACAAATAATAATTTGTCTTAATTTTCTCTTCCAAGTAGCAAGGAAAGGAATAAATGGGTGAAATCCAAACCTGGTAACCTTGCTGGATATTGTAGGTCAATAAATTATCTTTGTGCACAGCTTAGTGCTCCAGGTTTCCACTTGAGTGGATGAGGACTCTTTTAATGCTTGTTAAAATAGCAGAGATAAGTGATTGCAGTCTGAGGATGGAAAACATTGAATAATGCAAAGATCTGTGGATTTTGTGATTTTACTTGGCTGGGGGAGAAAAATCCTTTGATTCTTTCAGAGCTGGATAATAAAAGCTTTCTTTTCAGTTCAGACTCTACATGTTTTTGAGCCAAACGTGGCTCTGGAAAGTAATAATGCATTCCTAATGAAATGATCCAGTTGGGCTATGCCAGAGCTGGGCATTTCTGACTGGGTTTTCAGTGTAAAAATCCAGCACAGGCTGAAGATTATTCTATTCTGAAGCCAGAAAACCTTGTCAGAAACACCATTTAGAGCTGCTAGTGCAGCTGAAGTTCTGGATGCTCTGGTGACCAGAGCTGGTGGCCAAAGGTGATTTACTCCATGGAGACCTGATTGTAAGAAGTCCTTCAAGTTGACATCACTCAAAGCAGGGTGAGGCTTCTCAAGGGAAGCCCAGGAGTTTTAATGAGGCAAAAATGTTCATGGAATGAGCCTGACTTCCCTAATTGTATTATTATATCCAGAAAAATAAAAATCTTCAAAGACACAGGCAACTTTTTCAAGACATCAAAAAATTTTAGCAAGAAGCTGAAAATTTTAAATGAAAACCAAGTTTTACCCTTTTTAAACTTCCATTTTTCTCTGCAAACATTCTGATGAACTGGAAATCAGGTTCTCCAGGGCCCATTTCAACCTCCCCAAGCATCAGTTTCATTTCTCCTCCTGCACAGGGAAGGAGACTCATTTAGACAATTTCTGGGGCTCAGCTCTCACCACAGATGGCCCTCCCTGCACTTGTGCTGTCTCAGCTGCCTCCTGGAAGCAGTATCTGAAATGAGGTCCATCCTTTGGAATCCCAGTGCCTTCAGTCGTGGTCATGGACTCACATTTTCAGCCCTGAAGAGCTGCACAATTTTTTCCTTTCTGATAAGCAAGTGTTGTATTCAACTGTTCTAATATTTTATTGCCTTGTCAACATGTGAGAAAATAATAATTACAGCCTGCTCTGCAGGACTGGGAATTCTAATCAACACCAAAGCAGGATCTGTACATAATTAGAAACTTGTTTTAGCTGCTTTTTCAGAATTTATCTCTCAAGCAATTGTCAGTGTCAGCAACATGGTTCAACCAGCAAATCTAAAAGTGAGACTTTGTTGTTAGTGCTGCTCTGCAGATAAAATCACCATTTGCTCCAAAACAATGAAGACTAAAAACTGCTGAAAAAAGCTCCCCAGATCAGTGAGAGGCACTGTCAGGTTGTCTGAAAGGTTTTGGTGTTTGAAGAGAGCCAGGGTTTGTCTGTACCTTGTTGCTGTGAGATTTAGGGCTCTTGCTGTCACCCCAGGTGTCAGGGAAAGGGCATTGTCCCTGTTTGAGGCCTGGAGCAGGAACAGACACTGAAATCACATCCTCAGGACTCGCCCCAGGAGCCTCGGTCACAAAAGGAACATTTAGAAATGGAGTTGAAGAGTCCAAAGAATTTTCATTTCACTGGAGCCAGTCCAGGGTTGGAACCCAAACTCCCTTTCCAGCAGCGACCTGGCCCCAGTTGCTGTTTGTTCTCTGAACTTGCCCATGGTTCAGGCAGTGATAAGCCCTGGCATTTCCCAAAGATCCACCTTGCTGTGGTGTTATGAGAGTCCCCAGGATGAGGTGAGAGATGGGAATTTGACTCCAAGTTCTCAGAAGGCTGATTTATTACTTTATGATATATTATGTTATGTTATATTCTAAAACTCTACTAAAGAGAGAGGATACATCAGAAGGCTAGAAAAGAATGAATAATAAAAACCTGTGACAGACCAGAGTCCCTACACAGCTGGACTGGGATTGGTCATTAAGTTAAAACAATTCACATGCTGGGTAAACAATTCTCCAAATCACATTCCAAAGCAGTAAAACAGGGAGAAGCTGAAGCTTCCCAGGAAAAGAAATCCTGGTGAAGGGATTTTTCATAAAATATCAGAGTGACACCACCTCCCTCCGTGCCTTCCCCCCGGCTTGCACCCATGCCAGGCTTGGTGTCCCTGTGGCACCAGGGCACACGGAGGGGTGGAGCAGGTCCAGAGGAGCCACGGAGCTGCTCCAGGGCTGGAGCCCCTCTGAGCCAGGCTGGGAGAGCTGGGAGGGCTCACCTGGAGAGGAGAAGCTCCAGGGAGAGCTCAGAGCCCTGCCAGGGCCTAAAGGAGCTCCAGGGGTGTCACTGTCACATTTTCTGAAAAATCCCTTTGCCGGGATTTCTTTCCCTGGGACGCTGAGAAGCCTCAGAGAAAAAGGAAAACAATATTATCTCATTGCTTCTCCTGTGTTTTGCTGCTTTGGAATGGGGTTGGACATTGTTACTCCAACTGGTCATTGTTTGAGTGGTGTTGTGTGAATTGTTTTGACTCAATGACCAATCACCGTCAGCTGTGTCGGGACTCTGGAAGGACTCAGGAGTTTTTCATTAGTATCTTTTAGCCTTCTGTAAGGATTCTCTATTCTTTAGTATAGTTTTAGTATAGCATTCTTTCTTTTATATAATATCATATAATAATAAATTAGTCTTTTAAGAACATGGAGTCAGATTCTCAATTCCTCCTTCGTCCTGGGGACACAGAAAATACCACACAGTAGAGCTGGGGGCAAACATTTTAGTAGGGACTGCTGCAACAGGACCAAAAGTGATGGTTTTCAACTAAAAGAGGGTGGATTCAGACTGGCTTTAAGGAAAAAAATCTAAAACGAGGGTGGGCAGGCCCTGGCACAGGGTGCCCAGAGCAGCTGGGGCTGCCCCTGGATCCCTGGCAGTGCCCAAGGCCAGGCTGGACAGGGCTGGAGCAGCCTGGGACAGTGGGAGGTGTCCCTGCCATGGCAGGGGTGGCACTGGGTGGGTTTAAGGTCCCTTTTCTGCCCAAACCAATCTGGGATTCTCTGATCTGGAATATTGGCCAGGTCTGATGCTGGAACACTCCTGCTCTCCTCCAGCCTTCAGGACAGGGACTCTTCCAGGAGCAGAGCTGGGCAAGCTGCCACAGCGGGACAATATTTCAGGCTGCAGGAGCTGTCCATGCTAAAAGCAAGGGGAACTCAAGCCTTGGTGTGCTCCTGTGTCTGTCTGCAGTGCCAGAAGGCAGCTGGTGAGCTGAAATATCATCAGAGATCAAATGTTTGGGAGCTCACAGTGGAGAGAGGTGGAAAAGTGCCTGGGACAAAAAATCCTGAGCAGTTTTATCCCCAGACTGCTCAGAAGGTACTGCCTGCATTGTTCTGTCTGCTCTTTTCTGCCTGGGCATCTCATTTATTCCCTCTCTGACTTTCAGTCTTTGAGCTGCTGTTAATTTAAGATGCTCCCTTGTTCACCTCTCTTATAGATTCAAGAGCTCTTCTGGCTGAGATGGATTGGGATCCCTGGAAGGGCATTAAAATGCTGTGTATGGCAATGTTTTACCCAGCTCCTCCAATCCCTTTTTTCTTGCATCTTGTTCTGCATTTGGATCCATGGGTCCAGACCCTGCAGTGCTGCTCCTGGGACTGCACTGCCTTCATTAAGTGCACACACGTACCAAATTCTCTTGATTTTTGCCTTTTTTTTTCTCTAAGCACCTGAGAAGTCTGGGCAAATGTGGGAAGGCAGGAAAAGATCTTTTAAATGCATTATAAATTCTATTTTAACTCAACTAATTATAGCTACAGCATAATTAAAATATTGTGAAGGAAAAGAAAATAATCCTGCTGAAGTGAAAGTGTGTTAACAGCTTGCATCTGCAGAGTTCTGAATCACTGCACCTTTGTACCTGACAGCAGAATGCTCAACAGCCCCTCCTGGCAGAAAGCCCCAAGCTGCTGAGACCAGCCTTTCTTCCCTCCTGAGGGGCAGCTCTGATCCCTGCTCTGGGACAGGGACAGGACCCAGGGGATGCTGTGAGCTGGGCCAGGGGGATTTGGGATGGATCTCAGGGAAAGGTTCTTCCCCCAGAGGGTGCTGGCACTGCCCAGGCTCCCCAGGGAATGGTGCCAGAGCTCCAGGAGGGTTTGGACAGCGCTGCCAGGGATGCCCAGGGTGGGATTGTTGGGGGTCTGGGCAGGGCTGAGGGTGGGACTGGGTGATCCTGGGGGGCTCTTCAGGCCCAGAATGTTCCATGATTCCATCATCTGTTGGCTCACTGGTCCTGGTCAGAGGGATCTCCTGCTGCTCCTGTAAACTCCCTCCTATTCCCTTTCCTAAAGGTGAGAATAAACACATTGAAATGTTGGCAGCTACAAATCAAAATGTCACACCAGAAGAAAAATCCTTGTTACATAAAATTTCTCCTTTTCTATTGATTGGAAAGTTCCAGCAGGAGAAATGAAAAATGTTGAACTTGATTTCATGAGCAGGGATTTTTTTTCAGTTACAAGCAG
This sequence comes from Fringilla coelebs, assembly GCF_963513975.1. Classification (NCBI taxonomy): domain Eukaryota; kingdom Metazoa; phylum Chordata; class Aves; order Passeriformes; family Fringillidae; genus Fringilla; species Fringilla coelebs. The sequence goes on along the minus strand of NC_140053.1, from coordinate 6,080,201 downwards.
AGGAACAAGCCATTGTGCCTGCAAAACAAATGCAAGTATTTCCTGACCAGGTCTACCTTAGTGATTTCAGGACTAATAAATTTGCTGGTGGAAAAATATTATTACACCAAATATTCATCAGTCACGGAAAAGAACCAGATATGTCAAAGACTGGGGGTAATACATGTGAGATAAATATCCCTATACAGGTCAGTGAAATCCCTTCAATCCCAGAATGGGTGAATTACTTTGCTCAGTGCCCTATATTCCTGCTGCAAAAAGGCAAGGAAGGATGGATGGTTTTCCGTGGCTTTTATTGAAGCAGGGATTATCATGTGCAGCACAGAAATTACAGAGGGAATTTCCATGTCTCATGTCCCACTCAGGTCAGGCAGGATGGGGATGACAATATTTCCTTCTGGCCTTAAAGAAATGCATCTGTGAAAACACAATCAGAGCTTATGGGCCATTGGATCCATGTGCTCTGAAATGACTTTTTTAGCACTAAAAATGACATTATCTGCAAGAACAAATAAGCTGTGTCTGCTGGCATCAGCAATCGAGCTTGGAAATGGGAAAAGTATGAGGAGAAAATCCCAGCCTGCTTAATTGCCTCACAAATCAAAGCTCTGGGCAATAACTCCTGTTCAGGGGAAATTCAGATGAGAAATATGATTACTGCTCTCTGCAGGGGAAAGGCAGCACTTGGACAAAATATGGGCTGGATTTTTCCTAGTGATCCTCGTGCCAGGGCCTGACTTGCCAGAGCTCATTGGGAAGGTCAAAGCTTTCTCCTGTTTCAGCAGTTTGGTGCAGGGCAGGGGGGACTCGAGCTAGTGCAGCTTCTGCCATGGGGTGGGTTCATGTCCTTCCATGTGCACCAGGCAGAACTCAGGGCGCTCTGTGGGCCAGTCCATGGAAATTCAAATGTCTATGGGGAAAAGAAAGAGATAAATCTTCATATTCTTTCCATGAAAACAGCTTGAGGTTTTAACAATGGGGCAGCTGATAAAGTGTTTGTGTATAAATAACAGCTAAGTAAGTGTAGTGTTGGTGTTCACATGCATTAAACTTCCAGAATGTTCTGTGCAGAGAACCAAATATCTTACCAGTAGCATAAAAAGTTTGTTTTATTTGACCTGAGTCGTGCATAAATCCAGTGCCAAATGCCTCTGGCAGGCTCAGCCTGTGCTGGAGTGACACAAGGGCCAAGCTGGTATCTGATGGTTGGGGCTTTCTGGAGAGGACTTGAAGGGATGGGAGCAATTCCATGAACCAAACCCACTCAGCATAAATACAAACATGAATATCTGGGTGCAGGGGGGTTGTGTGTCTTTGCACGAACTCTGGGGTTTGGGTTTGGCTGTTCTCTGCCTGTTCCTAAGTCCATTTGCATCCTTCTCTGTCAGATCACTCCACGTTGGATGTCCCAACACTGCTGCCTTTGTGGTTGTGGTTCTGTGCAGCCTCGGGGCGAGTGCCAGCCTCAACTCCCTCTGTTCCCAACTCAGGTCTCTGTTTTCCTTCCCATTTCCTCCCTCTGAGCCCCAGAGTGACTTTCCCTTTCTCTGGAGAGGGAAAGCTGCTCCATGGGTGGCAGAAGGACAGGAGGTCTCGTGGTATGGCTGGGCTCAGTCTGAGCCTTGGCCATGGCAGGGGTTCCCCCAGCAGCTCCATTCCTTCCCCACGGAATCTGCTCCAGGCACAGGAGGAGCTGGGTGGCTGCAGCAGCTGGGAGGGGAGTGTGGGAGCTCAAGGAGAGGTTGGTGTGAAGGACGGGGTGAAACCCCCTCAGCAGAGCGAGTGCTGCAAGGGTGAAGCCACTTGCCTTTTTTTCTTGGCATTATTAGAGGGTTCAAGTGGAATTTAATTGGTGCTTTAGCCTTGAGCTGTCCTCAGTGTGGGAGCTGCAGAGCAGCCACTGAGTGCAGAACCAGGGAACTCCAGCTCTCACCTTTCCTGTCCTCTCCAAAGCAAACAAACAACCAAACACTCCAGTAATTAACTGCACACCCAGACTGTGAGGAGCACTGCTGGGAGACATCACTCAGGAGAGGGCAGGAGGAAACATGAGCCTGAAAAAGCTGATCCAGGAAAATAATGAGCTTCTCCTATGGAGGAGGATGTAAAAGGAATCTGGGCACTAAATTCCTCCTTAGAACTGTAGCATCAGGGATTTTTATAGGTTGGGAAAACCCTCTGAGATTATCAAATCCAACTGCTCCCCCAGGCCTGCCAAGGCCACCACTGACCATGTCCCCAGGTGCCACATCCACGTGGGTTTTAAATCTGCCCAGGGCTGGGGACTCCATGCCTGACAGAACCATCAGTCTCCAGCATCTGCTTGGAGCAGGTGGGAAGGTGGAGCTGCAGGAGGGAATCTTGCTCTGATTATCCACGGGAGGGTTCCTGCACAGCACCTGAGCTGCTGAGTCACAACATCAAGGAACAGCCCTGGGCAGAAGGACTCAAGGACACCCTGTGGGGGATTCTGACCTGATCTAAAAACCAGCTTGGGTTTGGACCAGTCCCAAAGGATTTCCCTTACAGGAATTCCTACTGCAGTTAAAGGAACAATTCCCATCCCAGTGTAGAGAGGAAGAGTGGAATTGGAGTGACCTGAGCAGCTCCCCATGACTGCCAGCAGTGCCCAAGGACAGTCTGGGACACAGCTGGCACAGGGCACTGCAGGAACAGCTGGAGGTGGTGCTCCAGGCTGAGCCAAAGCAGGTCTGGGTCATGCTGCCAGACTTTCACAGAAAGTTCCTTTTCCCTGTGCCTCCCTTCAGCTGAGTCATTGCTTTGGGAGGGTTCAGCAGCAGTTGCTCTGCAGGGGGGGCAAGGAACAGGCACCAAATGTGCCATGTGATGGATCTGGTGCCTCGTTTGCTCCATCTGTGGAATGCAGATCAGTTCTCTGTTCCTCTGCAACTTCCTGGGAGATGTAGCCATGGGAGTGTTAGGTGGGAATGGCTGTTCCAGGTCAGGCACAGATTCTGCTGGGAGTCTGTCCCAGCTCCCTGCTCCCAGGATTCCAACCATCTGAGAGCACAGCCAAAAAAGCTCTTCCAGCAGATGTCCACAAACTCCTTTGTTGGCTGATCTGTGCCCTGTGGGGCTGGTCCTGGCAGAGCACTCCAGGTCCTCCCAGCAAAAACACCTCCCACTATTCCAGGGCACTCCCAGGACAGTCCAGGCTGGCCCTGGGCACTGCCAGGGATCCAGGGACAGCCACAGCTGCTCTGGGCACCCTGTGCCAGGGCCTGCCCACCCTGAAAAAGAATTCCTGAGCTCAGGGAGCATCTCCTGAGTAAAGTCCTGGGTGTGGATCTGTGTGTGATGGCTGCTGCACTTGGAGAAACGAGCAGAACATCTTTTCCAAATGTGTAATCCTTGCAGACAGTGCTTGAGCTTCTTCAAGTATTCCCTGTAAAAATGTGTCATGTCCAAAACACTCAGAGTCCAGTCCAGATCCACTCTGTTGATATGAGCTGTAAATGTGCCCCCACAGAAAATGTCAAAACAAGAACCATCACAACAGGAGGTAAAACTGTCAGAACTGAAGGTTGGGAGGTTTAGAAGGTTCTGTTTCACATCCCACTGAGTGATTCTGCAGAGGACTCATTCCCAAGGCAAACCTGGAAATCACTGACAGTTCCCCTGGGAGCAATGGAGAAATGGAATTGACTTTGATGGAATGGAATGGAAATCAGCCAGGAAAGTTTGGCATGGCCAAAACCTGGTCCTGGTCCTGGTCCTGGTCCTGGTCCTGAAGGGCAGGTCTGGGATCTGCACAGGAAAAACCTCAAGATTCCCTCTCCTCCCGTTGTATCTGTGCTGTCCAGCAGTTCATCTTTAGGGGACAGACAGAGGGGCCATATTCATCTTCTTGTTCTCCCCAGGGTGTGGAGAAGCCTGAGGAGTTCCCAGGATGATGTTTAGATGGCCCACATGGAGGGTGATGCCTCCAGCACAGAGAAACATCATCCAGGGTTGGTCAAGAGAAGTCCATGGTATGTGGAGTTCATTAGGAGCTCTGGATACAGCACAGCAGTTGTGCCAAGGCAGCAATAAACCCCTGCAAAATGCATTTTCTTGTGAGTGCCCCAGGGGTGCTGTGGGGCAGGAGCTCAGGGGGAATCGTTTCCAGCTGTCTCAAATGGACTCTGGGAGCTCTTGGTGCTTTGAGCATGGAATTATCCTGGAATTATCCACTCCATCCCTGGCCAGGAGCCACTGCACAAACCTCCCTGACATTTCCATTGCCATCTCCAGCAGCCTTTGCTGGCAGTAGCCCCTCTGATTTCCTCCCATTTCACTTTTAAAAACTTTATTCAACAACTTTGTGGAAACTAATTTGATCCTTCTCTGCCCAAGAAAACACAATCTGGCAGGAGCATCACTGAAATAATGGACACAACCAAATCCCAAGGATTTTGGCTGTTCCAGCCATGGAGGAAGTTGGAACTACATGATCTGTAAATTCCCTTCCAACCCAAACCATTGGGATTATGGGATTATTCAGTTTTCTCAGCTGGAACCTCCTGCAGATGGAAAATAACCCAAGAAGGGTTACAATGGAAAATGAGTTGGAAGAGGCCTTTACTATTTTTGTGTCTCCTCTTCAATGGTTGCTCACCACAATAGTAGGAAGGGTCCTGGAACATCATGGAAGCTGCTGGAACAGAGGGAAATGGTCTGTAGAGCAGCAGCCTCCACACCTTGGTTTGTACCACTGCTAATTGGGATTTTCTGGAAATTCAGCCCTATTTCTCCAATCCTGCCTCCAATTCACTGAATTTCCCCTACCTATGAAGGAAGAACACAAGGGCAGCTGGGTTTGGCTCCTGTCTGGTCTCTTGTACAGCACAGGGCATTTCCTGCCTGCTGTGTCTGGCCCCACATCCCCCTTGCAGTGCAGGCAGCTGTGGCCTCTGGGGGTCTGTTTTCCTTCATTAGGTGTCAAGAGAACCCAGATAACTCATTAGAATGGAGATGTCAACATCGAGGATGTTCACATTTGGACAAAGAGCATCAGCCCAGAGTGTCTGAGCACAGAGATACATTTAATCACGTTTTAGGTGTCCAGAGAGGGAATGTCAACAGCTGAGCCAAGGCAGCCTTTTCCTTCCCCAGCACAGATAATTCAGTCTCAGATACTGGAAAGAAAGATGACAAACCTCCCCTTTGGCTAGGAAAGGAGTCAGTGTGGCTAGCTGGATGTCAATACAGATTTTGTGGATGACTGCGGGTGGGGTTGAGCCCGAGTGTTTCACACAGCCATGAAGCAAAGGCTCAGTCTGTGGTCACACATCATCATTTGTCAGAGCTCATCCTCACGGTTTAGGGAAAAATATGCCCAAGCCCAGTCCTTCTGAATGTGCTGACTGAAATTCCCAGACTCCACCAACAGTAAAATCAAACCTGCTGTCCTGTCACAACAGTTAGCAGCAAACAGATCACTCTCAGTGGGCATCTGTAACTCTGAGCATACAGAGAGCTCACCCAGAGAGAAGAAACCTGCTCGCTGCTGGGAGGGCTGAGGATGCAGAGGTGATGCTGGCTGTTACCCTGGCAACCATCCCCATCTGGGAGGAATCTGAGGCAGGCGCTCTGACCCCTGGAAAAAAATGTTTGAACATTTAATGACTTAAATAAGGAAATAATTCTTGGCTATTGGGAAAGGGAGAGGTGTTGTAGCTCCAGCTGATCACTCAGAACCATAATGTGGGAACTCAACATGGGCTGGTTCCACAGGTTTGGACTTTGGCAAAGAAGGTGCCACTAAATCCCTTTCAAGAGACAGTTGGAAAGGAATAGGGCCTGATTTGCTGCTTATTTCCATTCTGTTATTCCAAATTCACAGAGAATTTCCTTTTAAAGGAGACTAGGTGGTTGAGGTTATTGGCAATAACCAGGACATGGGTCAGTGATGGCCTTGGCAGTGCTGGGGAATGACTGGACTCCATAATCTGCAAGGGCCTTTCCAACTTTAATGAATCTCTGATTCTGCAGTTCTAAGAAGGAGGAATGTGGTGCCCAGATTCCTTTTGCATCCTCCTCCACCAGAAAAGTTCATTATTTTCCTGGGTTGGTTTTTTCAGGCTCCTTGTTTTCCTGCTTGCCCTCTCCTGGGTGATGTCTCCCAGCACTGCTCCTCTCAGTTAATTACTGAAGCATTTGTTTGTCTGCTTTGGAGAGGACAGGGAAGGTGAGAGCTGGAGTTCCCTGGCTCTGCACTCACTGCCTGGGGAATTCCACCTACACAGTCCTGGCCTTGTAGAATCTGAGCAGGGAATCCTGGAATGGTTTGGGTAGGAAGAACCTGAAACCCACCCAGCACCACCCCTGCCATGGGCAGGGACACCTTCCACTATCCCAGGTTGCTCCAAGCGCAGTCTAACCTGTCCTTGGACACTTCCAGGGATCCAGGGGCAGCCACAGCGGCTCTGGACAACCTGAACTGCTCAGTTCTCTCATGTTATTCATAGAATTTTCAGCTATTGACCCCAGAGCAGTAAGAAAATGCTCACATGAGTCTCATTCTCTCACGTAATTCAGATTTTGAGCTGCAGCTTAAGGTTATCTCTGAATTGTCTGTTAGTATTTATATGACAGAGAATAAAAATCCAGATAGCTGGAAGATCCTGAGACATGAAAAACCTTTGTAAAAAATGTGGAGTTCCAGTTTTGTTTCTTCAAACATGAACTCAGACTGCATTCAGTACAGTCTTCATATTTATCCAAGGATCATAAAATTGAGATTTCTGCACAGCAAGCAAACAGAGGAGTGTGTGGGGATGGATACAAAGGCAAATGTGAGCTGAAGAGAGATAAATTAACTAAAAGCCTGGATCCTGTGTGTCTACAGAGAAATCTCTGTTAATTGAAATGAAAACCTTCCCTGGATCATTTCTCTTCACTAAATCTCTTTTTAGAAATTGCTTTGGTCAGATATTCCTGTGCCTGTATTGTTGATGTTGCAGCACAGAGCCATGGAATTGCTGAGGTGGGAAAAGACCTCTGAGATCATCAGGTCCAACTTCTCACCAAACACTATGTGGGGCTTGAGGCCAGCAGGTGCCACCACTATGTGCAGAGGACACTCAATATTCCAAGGACTCTGCCTTCCCTCTGCATCTAGAGCAGGGCTCAAAGCAGAGGGTCCCAAATCCCACAGAGCATTCTGGAGCCCAGGCTGTTCATCATTCCCACGTGGCTCGGTCTTTTCCTGTTCTTAATGAAACTTCTCAAAAGCTCCTGACTTTTCTGATGCAAAATGAAAACAAATGTGCAAACCTCAAAGAGTTTCACAATTGATTTTCTCCAGCCATGCCAGATTCCTGGAGTGTGTCATTAATGTTCCCAGTGGAATTGCTGGGTTTCTCACTAGGATGTGCTCCTTGCTCCCTCTGGATCCATGGATCCCTGTGTGTCTTTGCCACACTCATTGATAAAAGACAGTGCAGAGCCTGTGCCTCTGGCCCAGCCCCTGATCCTGCTGGCTGCTGTTCCAGTCCTGCCCTGTTCCTGCTGGATCAGCCTTCACCCAGTGACATTTAGGGATGGCAGCTGTGACCTCCCTCCCTGAATTTCCCCACTCATGTTTCTGCAGCCCTGATCCTTCAGAATATCTGGATGTGGCTTTCCAGCTAAGGGAGAGTTTCCATTCTTCATTGGACACTGTTCCCTACTGGTCCATCCTGCCTTGGGAACATCTCACATGCTCCAGTGAGCAAAGTGTCCAGGAGCAGAGAGATCCCTCCACATCTGCTGTTGCTACAAGAACAGACAAAACCCCTGGTGGAAATGAAAAGCAGCGTGAGTTGGAGTTCCTGGCAGAGCTGTGCTCTTTTTGTCTAAAGGGAGTAGGAAGATGTGGCCAGAACAGAAATTCAATTCATCAGTCTGGCTCCATGGTTACTAAGAAACAGAGGGATGCTGCTACACTGGAGTTATTTCATTCCCAGATGAGAAAGGGATGCTCGAGCTGAAATATAAATTTATTTCTTTGAAATGATTCTGTTTCTCTAAGACAGGAGCCAGCACCCCAATTTAATCTGCACTGGCAGTGGATGCTCCTCTTTGCTTTGCTCTCTGTCCTTCAGGAGGGGATGGGCACCTTTGTGTGCTTAATTAGTTTTTCTCTTTTTTTGCATTAACCCACATCACCCTCAGCAAATCAGGTTTTATCCTCAGTAGGTAAAAATAAAGAAAAGGAATGCCTTCAGATGAAGGAAAATTCCCCACCTGTTTTTCAACTGAGCTTCAGGAAAGCCACAGGACAAGGCAGAGACAGCAAAAAGGCGAGGGTCAGGTCTGAGAATAACAGGTTTGTGCTTAAAAGGGGAGAGGGTTTTCCCACAGATCCCCAGAATCACTGAGGTTGGAAAAGACCTCCAAGATCACAGAGTCCAACCTGGGGCACCTCCAGGGATGGGCACTCCAAACCTCCCTGGGCAGTTCCAGTGCCTGACCCCCCTTTCCATGGGGAAATTCCTGCTGTGCCCACCCTGAGCTGCCCTGGCCCAGCCTGGGGCCGTTCCCTCTGCTCCTGTCCCTGTTCCCTGGAGCACAGCCTGACCCCCCGGCTGTCCCCTCCTGGCAGGAGCTGTGCAGAGCCACAAGGGCCCCCTGAGCCTCCTCTGCTCCAGGCTGAAATTCCAGCTGTTGTGTGCTCAGTCACCTCTCTCTGCAGGGAACTCCAGGATAAAAAGGCAGCTGAGGCAGAGGAGAAACACCAGTGCCTCCACCTCCTCCTCCTCATCCTCCTCCTCCTCCTCTTGTCCCTTATTTCCCTCACCAGCTCCTTGGGGAACATCCCCACTCCCTCAAAGCAGCCCAGGGAAGGGTGGCACCAGGATATTCAGCCAAAAGCTTCCCTGGGGTAAGGTTTTCCCTCCACAAACCCAATCCTATCCCTGCAGGCTCCTCCTGCCTCTGTGACTCATCCCTGCCTACCCTAATTCTCATCCTGGCCTTCTTCAGAGAGCTACTGCTTCCCCTGAGCCCTGGCAGGGAATTCCATCCCACTCAGCTGATTTATTCCTCCTCTGGTGAAGTGAGCACTGCTTGAGTTCATTCCAGCAACAATGGAAATACCCAAGGGCTGCCTTGGTTGCAGCAGCCCGATGTGATGGGTGCCCACCAAGCTCCCTCACTGCTTTCTGGGGCTCCTGTTGAGGTCAGAGCGTGGCTTTGGGGGCACTTTTAGGTGCCACATTTCAAACTTGGCTTAAAAATCTTAAATAATGACTGCCCTGGAGGAGAGCAGAGGTTTGCCAGGCCTGAGAGGAGTGTGGGGGCTGTCAGTCCTGACATCCATCAGCTATGGAAAATCACAGATAGAGACGGAAGTTCAGATTTCACTGTGCTCCTTACATCCCTCAAGAACACTGATGGGCCCCTGCTGCTTTGTGCTCTGCTTCAGACAGCACCAGAGAGTTTGGGCTAATTTCAGCTCACTAGGAATCTTGTATTTCTAATGGAAAACTGTGGTCTTTTGTTTTGCTTTTCCTTTTTAAATCTATCCAACTTATTTTCCTTAAAATTATCAATAAATTCACAGCTTGTGGGATGTTCATATTTTTAATGCAATGTGAACTCAAACCTTTCATTCTCCTCTTGCTGCTGGTTCCTTATGACAATCTAAAAGGTTTTACTTTTACCTTTCCTGTAGCAGCTTCCATTCTGTTAAAACCTGGATGTTGCTTTTTGTGCTGGATGCTGCAAAGCCACTGTCAGCATTTATGACATAAAGCAACACCACGAGCTGTAAATACTGCCATGAAACTTTCCCAATTTAAACGAAGTTTCAAGTGAAACAAAAATATTTACATAGTTCACACCTGTTCCACAGAAAATGAGAAATATTGACTTCTTGAAGGTTGCTTTCATCCCAAGTTGCAGTACAGATCAATACTCCTGAAAATGTTATTGTTTCTGGTCATCCTTGTTATCTTCCCTTAAATCAGGGAGCCTGGAGAAGAGGAGGTTCCAGAGTGACCCAACTGCAGCCTTTCAGTGCCTGAAGGGGCTCCAGGAGAGCTGGAGAGGGACTGGGGACAAGGATGGAGGGACAGGCCCCAGGGAATGGCTCCCACTGCCAGAGGGCAGGGCTGGATGGGATATTGGGAATGGGAATTGTTCCCTGGCAGGGTGGGCAGGCCCTGGCACAGGGTGCCCAGAGCAGCTGGGGCTGCCCCTGGATCCCTGGCAGTGCCCAAGGCCAGGCTGGACACTGGGGCTGGAGCACCTGGGACAGTGGGAGGGGTCCCTGCCATGGCAGGGGTGGCACTGGGTGGGTTTAAGGTCCCTTTCAACACAAACCATTCTGTGACAATAAACTTCCATGCTTTCCCACTCTGCATTCCCCTGGTTTCCCATTTGTTCACTTTGTGGGATTGCCTGGAACAACCTAAACACGGGCAGCTTGCAGGGCTCGGCTTTCCTGCAGCACCACTCCCGTCCTGCCCTGCACAGGCTGGCACCGAGACCTCTGCAGTGCCAGGACAGACACTGATTGTCACCTTTGCTCTTTGAACAGTGACACAACTCCACAAGTCCCTGGTTCAGTAATGGATGAGCATTTGGGAGCCAACAAAGGGCTTTCCTTGTGTTGGACATGACACAGAAATATTAAAAGTGTTGTTTTATTCCCTGTAAGAGCAATTACTCCTTCAGGAGAGTGACTGCAGTGCTTACAGGAGTTGCTTTGGAATTAAAACCCTTGCAGGGCTCTGACCTATCTTACATGGTCTGGGAAATAAAATCCACTTGAAAATTGCACTGTGTTTCAAAGTCAAGAGCAAACACAGGAGGCAGGAACACATCATAAAAGATTTCAGTAGAATTCACCTTCTGATTCTTTCATGGGCCTGGTCTTTGCTGTTCCTTCCCCTGCCTGTGTTCTGGGCCTTCCTCGTTGCTCCCAAGTCAGCATTGCTTCATCCAAGGCACATCAGACCATGGAGGGAAGTGAGACCAGCACTGACTATCCCACCACACACAGATCTCTGGTGACCTCAGCAAGGCCATGAAATTGTGGGGTGGTTTGGGTGGGAAGGGACCTTAAACCCACCCAGTGCCACCCCTGCCATGGCAGGGACCCCTCCCACTGTCCCAGGGACACCTCCCACTGTCCCAGGCTGCTCCAGCCCCATCCAGCCTGGCCTTGGGCACTGCCAGGGATCCAGGGGCAGCCCCAGCTGCTCTGGGCACCCTGTGCCAGGGCCTGCCCACCCTCACAGGGAACAATTCCTGCCCCATATCCCATCCAGCCCTGCCGTCTGCCAGCTTGAGACCATTCCCTGGGTCCTGTCCCTCCATCCTTGTCCCAAGTCCTTCTCCTTGCCACAAGCCTCCTTCACCTCCTGGAAGGCTGCAACTCCTTGGTGCATTCCCACACTGCCTCCACCCCAGTGCCAGCCCCAGAGATGGGAGTCACTCCTTGTACACACCTCTGCCTTGGAGTTTTGCCCTGGTCTAAACTCATTCCTCAAACCCAAAATTCATTGGAACAGAATGTTAGACAGAAGAAAAGGAGCTATCGAGTCCCTTTGTTCTTACAAACATCCCTTGACCTTTTCATTCTCCTTGAAGGCTAGGCAGAAATTCTTTTCAGATGTTCTAAACGTTGCCAGCAGGTCCAGCAAGAAGGACAGGAGTTATTGCCTCCCCAAGGGATCAGCCTGCTCTCCTTCCTCCTGGTGGGGAATCCAGGAGGAACTGAGGAGTGCTGGGCTGGGAGGGGCTCGGCAATGGCTCATTTCCTCCCCCAGGGGATGGCTGAGCATTCCAGTGGGTGTTGTTAAAATGCTCCAGGACACAGAGCAGCTGCTCATCCTCACTGCTTTAAATCTTTGATGTTAATTGGTGATGGCTGCTCTCAACACCTCAGAAATCCTCTCAAGATGCCCAGCTAGGCAAGAAAACTCTCAGGGAACAACACAGCCCTGGGAATCTCACCCCAAGGTCCTGGTTTTCACTTCATAATTAATAACTGATATCCATTTCTTGGTGCCTCAGTTTACCCAGGTGAACGTGGATGTGTTCCTGCCAAGGCAAGGAGACACTTCAGTTATGGAGCCCTGCACACCTGGAAGTGTTGATGGGTTCTTTGGGATTTCCTGTCTGGCTGAGATCCTTCAGAGCTGATGGGATCAATTCTATCAACACTTCTTAACTTTTCTCTCATTGTGGGACGTGTTGTGCTTTAAATTGAGGGTTTGGGTTTTTTTCTGAGCACAGAACATCTATGGGGCACTGAAATAACCACCTAAAATACAGAAAGCACAGCTGCAGTGTTGCATCAACTCATGCACGGTGGTTAATTGCAGTCCAGTGGCAGTGGAAATTCTGCCAGAGCAATGATCAGCCCTGGGCACTGCCCACAGTGCTCACAGTGCATTTCCTCCCCTCCTCTCCCTCGCCGTCCAGGGCTGGCCAGCTGGGTGGGAGCAGACACTGCTCACCCCAGCGCCCTTCTCCAGCTCAGGGAATAATCCCAGCGAGCAGAGGGGGCTGCCCCTGTCCCCCCGGGCCCCGGGGGCTCCCGGTGCTGAGCAGGAGGAGGATCGGCCCTGCTGGGCCGTGGAGCTGGGCCGGGGGTCCCAGCGCCCTCCCAAGGGAAGCCGCGGTGGCCGTGGACACCAGGGCGGGGACGATCCATCGGGAAACGCCGGCAGGGTAAAATGTCAGCACTGAGGGGGAGCCTTAGGAGGGGGGAATCATCCCTTAGACAGGGGACATGCTCTCTAACTGAGGGGAAGCTCGGGCTGCAGGGAAACCCAGGGGGAATTCGCACTTTTCACGATCATGAACAGCGGGGTCCCAACGTGCCGGGGGCTGGGACACTGGGCAGCACGGACAGAGTCCCGAGCCAGGTCTGGGGTGCTGGGTGACCAGGACAGAGCCCCGGTGCCAGTCTGGGGTGCTGGGTGACCAGGACAGAGCCCCAGTGCCAGGTCTGGGGTGCTGGGTGACCAGGACAGAGCCCCGAGCCAGGTCCGGGGTGCTGGGTGACCAGGACAGAGCCCCGGTGCCAGTCAGGGTGCTGGGTGACCAGGACAGAGTCCCGAGCCAGGTCTGGGGTGCTGGGTGACCAGGAGAGAGCCCCGGTGCCAGTCTGGGGTGCTGGGTGACTGGGACAGAGCCCTGGTGCCAGTCTCGGGTGCTGGGTGTCCAGGACAGAGCCCTGGTGCCAGTCTGGGTGCTGGGTGACCAGGACAGAACCCCGGTGCCAGTCTGGGGTGCTGGGTGACCCAGGACAGAGCCCCAGTGCCAGTTGGGGTGCTGGGGGTCACACCCAGCTGCTGCTGCCGCTGCTGTGGCACAGCCAGAGCCGGGCTCAGGAGCCGCCAGGTCCCCAGGGTGTCCGGCTGGCACAGGCAGGGCAGCGCTGAAGTTACTGCTGCCCTGCAGAGCCCTGGTGGCCCCTGGAGAGTTCCAACACGGAATTGCAGAGCCACAGGAGGTTGGGAAAGCCCCCCGAGATCAACCATGAACGCAGGAGTGGCGAGTCCATCACTGACCGTGTCCCCAGGTGCCCTGGCCACAGGGTGTTTAAATCACTCCGGGGACGGGGACACCCCCCTGCCCTGGGGAGAGCGAGAGGAGGAAGGGCAGAACCCATCCTTTGCACATGCAGAGGAGACCTCCTTGGAAATCAGGAAACAACAACTTCCCTAAAAATTAAACAACTCTTCCCCCCCCGCCTTTTTTTCCGTTTTTTTTTTTTTTTTGGTTTGGTTTGATTTTGGTTTTGGGGATTTCTTGTTTTGTTTAGTCTTTTGGTTTTTTCTTTAATTTGTTTTGGTTTTTTGTTGTTTTGTGGGGATTTTTTGGGGGTTTCTTTTTTTTTTTTGTTTGTTTTTCCTTTTTCTTCCCCCCCTCCTTTTCTTCTATTTCTCCTGTCTCCAAGTCCAAGAAGTTCTATTTTCATCCTGGGACCTTCTGAAAAGGGACTTCCTGATTACCTCACAGGTGCTTGTTTGCTTTTATCCTTGTCAAAAAATCCTGACACTGTGGTTTTCTCAGGATTTTACATTTCCTGGAGTACCAATCTGAAAACGTCTACCTTAGGAAATCATTCTTTTCCCTGTCTTTCACACCTGACATGTGGAGACAGCATCAGGCTGTACCTGCAGATTTAATCACCTTGATGAAGACACCTCTCAAAGTTCCCCCATCTTTCATGACAAATTAAGCCCGTTTAATCTGGCTCAGCTCAGTCAGGCCCCAGGCACAGGAAAGCCCATTCTGGGACACTTTTCCTGAACATTAAAGAGACAGATCTCAGTGTGACACAGACAATGTAGGATTTTTAAAAACTGAGACCATTTAAATGTTCTGAGAGCAGCAGAAAAAAAAAATAAAGTCTGTTTGCAAAGTACTTGTTCAGATCTGGCATAAATACAACAAAAAATTGCATTAGTAGTGAATTATTTGCATTCCTTTTCCTGACTCCAGTTCCTCTGTTGAAGTTGTCCTTTCCATTTGACAGCCCCTTTAATCCCCTGACTCTGCAATCAGATCCATTCAGAGAACTCCAGAACACAAAGGAACTGCCATTCCAGCCCAGCCTCTGGATGCAGCCTTGGAAATTATAGAGCAAAACCCAGCAGGAAATCAGTGGCTGATTAGCTCTGGGATTTGAGGAGCTTCTGATTTGAAAATTGGTGAGAAAATTCCCTTCTGGAATGATAAATGGGCTGACTTCTAAGGGCTTTGTTAGTTTTGGGCAGAGCAAACTCTACTAAGCATCTTCTCAAATCCCAGCTATCCCGGAGCAGGGGTAAGGTCTGGAACACATTGTCTAGGAAGGGAGCAGAGCTGGGAAGGGTCTGGAGCCCCCAGGAGGGGCTGAGGGAGCTGGGCAGGGGCTCAGCCTGGAGCAGAGGAGGCTCAGGGGGCCCTTGTGGCTCTGCACAGCTCCTGGCAGGAGGGGACAGCCGGGGGGTCGGGCTGTGCTCCAGGGAACAGGGACAGGAGCAGAGGGAACGGCCCCAGGCTGGGCCAGGGCAGGCTCAGGGTGGGCACAGCAGGAATTTCCCCATGGAAAGGGGGGTCAGGCACTGGAACTGCCCAGGGAGGTTTGGAGTGCCCATCCCTGGAGGGGTCCAAGGAATGGCTGGAGGTGGCACTCAGGGCTCTGGGCTGGGGACAAGGTGGGGATCAGCCACCGGTTGGACTCGATGGTCTTGAAGGTCTTTCGCAACCTCAATAATTCCCTGATTCTATGTGGAATTCTATGTACAGTCACAGAATCAGAGAATCATGGGGGTTGGAAAAGATCTCTGAGACCACAGAACCCAACTTTGGAATCCGTCTGTCACCATGTAATTTTCTGAAAAATCCCTTTGCCAGGATTTTTCTCCTGAGAAGCTGAGAAGCCTCAGAAAAGAAATGCAACAATAATTATCTGATTGCTTGGAATGTAGTCTGGAGGTTGCTCACCAACAGGTGCATCTTTGATTGGTTCCATGTGAATTGTTTTTACTTATTGACCAATCCCAGTCCAGCTGTGTCAGACACTCTGGTCAGTCACAGTTTTTTTATTATTCATTCTTGTCTAACCTTCTGCTGTCTCCTTTCTCATTCTTTAGTATAGTTTTAGTATATACCTTTCTTTTAATATAATATATATCATAATATAATAAATCAGCCTTCTGAGAACTTGGAGTCAATTCTCATTTCTCACCTCGTCCTGGGACCCACAACACTGCAACATCCCTCCATGCCAAATAAACCCTTCCCAAAGTGCCACGTGTGCCCCTGAGGGACCCAGGGCACACAGGCAGCCTGACGAGGTCTCTGGTCTTGAGATGACCCCGAGGTGTTGGAAAGTCTCTTTTTCCCAGCCCCGAGACTGAAGAAGAAGACAGGGTTCCTCAGCTCTGGTTCTCAAGGTTGTTTATTTTCTCTTATCTGTTACATTCTTCTCTGACCTGCTGAGGTCTGTCCAGCAGGTCGGTTCATGGCACACTGACTGCCTTGGGGTGGTGTTGGCTTTTTATACTAAAACCTATGAGTACTTTATTTACAATAATTTCCCAATACCTGTCACCTATGTTAGACAGTCTGTCTCTATCCTAAACCAATCCAAAAGTGCCACCATCACAGCAGAAGATGGAGGACAAGAAGAAAAAGACAGAACACACCCAGATCCCTCCATCTTGCCTCTTGAATTCTAAATCCCCAAAATTCTACATTTTCACCCAGTGATAAATTCACTGTCATTCTGCTCAAACTCTTGTGGCTGTAACTCCTCACACAAGGTTGGTGATTGTTTCCATGGGCTAGGATTGAAGGCACAGGTGTCTTTGAATCTGTGCCAAGGTCTCTGAGCCTCCAGGGCAGTCAGAGGAATTTCCTGGGTTCTGACAGCAGCCGGGCAGGCACCCAGGGCAGAACAACCCAAAATTATATTTTTCCTCAGAACACTGCTTCAATAACACACCAGTGCTCCTTGTTGAGCAACATGGCAGCAGAAGTACCATTTCCAGCCAGCTCTGGGCTGGGATTTCCAATCCATGTTAATGCTCCAATCCTGACATTTTGGTCATGTAATCTTATTGAAAAAGGTTTGTTCCCCTTTAGTTTCATGGGATTTTCAGATTGGTGTTTCAGGTATTTAATGCATGTATTAAACCAGCCCTGGTCATTCTGCCCCAGGCAGACTCTGAGAGACACCTGAACCCCTGGATAGTTTTGTGCTGTTATTGCTGGCTGTTCTGTGATTATTCTTTAAAAAAGACTAAAGTAGGGAGTAGGAAGTTGGTTTGTACTGTGTTGTAATTAATGCAGAACAAATCTGAGTGCAATCAGGATGTTTTGATTGCAGCCTAGTGGGATTTCTGGGGGTCCTTTTTAGCCATGACATCATGCTAATTGGATTTTGGCACCATTATAAAGGAGGAATTGAGGAGAAACTGAGGATGCTAGAAGTACTCAGGTACAACTCAGCCTAGGGGAGACCAAACCCACTTGGTCCATTCCTGCTCACAGGTAGAGGAGAAAATTCAGGGGACCAAATTTCCAGTTTTTAATCCCCACATAAAGAATTTACATCCAGAACCATGATGAATTTTCCCCATCAGTGTTTCTAACATGAAATTCTAGGAGGTTCAGTGTCAGAATTTAAAATCTTGTGTAGAATGAGTCAAACCATCCTTTGCAGCCTTAAAACCTCCTCTAGGAAAGCTGGAGAGATTGCTTTGGGATATTTCTTATAGTTCTCATTATCAGTTTCAACTGTGCAAAGGACTGAATGGTCCAAATTATCAGCAAAACTGGCTTGGAAGTGTCTCAGGTTTGACATTAAAAGGCAGGTTAATTAATCAGTGCAGTGACAAGAAAGATATGGTTCCATTTTCATGGAAAAATATAACTGAGTATGAATCCAGAGTTTCTTCAGGCCTTGTCTTCAATAATTCCTCCTTTCTCATCTTAAAAATGTCCATGGCTTCTTCAAGTCCTTGCTGCCAGATCCCCCCAGAGGAGTTTTCCCTGACAGCCACAAACAGGCCCTGGAACACTGACTGCTGCTCTTTAAACCAGCCCAAGTTTTCCCAATGCATCAAACAGCAGGATGGGGATGGGGGGAAAATCTGTGGTGGGGGCACAGATTTGGAACACAACAGCATTGGAATAATTTGCAATGCAAAAAATTTTCTAGTAGCCAAACACAATTGTTCCATCAACACTGATGGCAGCCCAGCTCCTCAAACCCAGCTGAGTTTGGAGCAGCTGAGCTTGTGAGCTTGTTTCCTTGTTTCCTATTCCATTTTTCAATTGAATTCTGGGTGGGGGCTGGATAGAAATGGAGTGGAGAGAAGCTAAGCAGGACTTTCTGCTGAAGTTTGGAGACTAGGACACCACAGCTTGCCTTGTGTCTTGGTTTGGAAAGCCAGGTGTCTGCTAAGGAAGGCAGGAGCCTCCCCTGAAATGGAAAATGTAAACCCCTCCCCGCCCCTCAGAATTGCTATAAATTTGAAATTAAGGGGCTCTCAGGCAAAAAATATAGGAGCAGGAATAACAGTTCTTTACTAGGGAAGAAAATAAAAAGGTCAAATAAATGCTGCAATGAACCAAAACAACACTGCCAGAGCCAGAACACAACCTGACACCCTGTGGGTCAGGGTGCTGGCAGCAGGGCCATTGGAATTGTGGCTCAGCCCTCCTGCAGTGCCAGGGGTGGTTCTGCTGGAGCAGGGATCCTGGAGAAGGGTGGAATTTTCCACTAAGGTCTAGTGGCAGAGGCAGCTGCTGTTCCTCTGGGAATCCAGTGGGAAGCTGTGCTGGTGTTCCAGAATCTCCAGAGTATATCCAGGTAGGAGTGCTTGGCTCCTCCCTCTGGGCTCACATCTCCCAATGGGATGCTGCAGTTCTTATCAGCAATGCAGGGACATTCCATAGCCTGTTATCAGCAGGTGTCTCCCTAGTTGTAGAAGAGATAAGGAAAGCTGCCCACTTAACAGAAGACAACTGCCATAGAGATGGTAAATAGAACACAATTTGCTTGGCAATCCAGGACACCTTGGTGGTAAGAGAAGAATAATGATATCATCCTTACAGAATCCTGGAGTGGATTGGCTTAGAAGGGACCATGAGGATCACCCAGTGCCAGCCCTGCCATGGCAGGGACACCCTCCACCAGCCCAGCCTGCTCCAAGCACTGTCCAGCCTGGCCCTGGACACTTCCTCTGTGGTGTTTGGGAGGAAAGTGGGCATTGGGGAATGGCCCCTTCCTTCTCAGGGTGGGGATTCCTTCTCAAAGTGTTGCTGAACTCCCTTAGTCCCCACTCCCCCCCTTGGGTCACAGATTTTGTTTTCTGAGCTGAAATGGAGGTGCAGGAGTCTGTTCCTGTGTGTCACTGCTGCTCCAGCCAAGCATGAGCGTGGTGCCAGGGTTCCATGGGGAGTGCACACATCTTGTGAGCCTGTGTTGTTAGCAATGAGCCAGCACCCCCAGCCTGCTCCCTGCAAGCCAAGTGGGAAGCTGACAAATTCCCATGGTACCTGAGTCCCTGATATCTGCAGCAAAACCTGCTGGCCCCTGTTAGTCCTTCTCTGCTGTCTTTTTCCACACGGCTAGAAAATCAGGATATTTCACATCTTGCCTTCTTCATCAGTGCCTCCAATTCCTTGGTGATTCTTGTTTAGCCTTAGAAAGAAAAGGACTGCTGTGCTGACAGGGAATTCTTCCTTTTTGCTGTGGCGTTGGAGCATAAATGAGATATGACAGAACATCTTCAGGTTGCCTTTGGCACAGTTGAGTGTTAAATGCTGCTCTAAATTGAAGGGTTTCTGTGTGGCAGTGTCAGGACATACCACGTTTAGTCTCCTTTTCTGTTGGAGAATTTTCTCTTTTTTTCCAGTTTGAGTTGGATTTGTTTCTAGGAGTCTCTTGTCCTATTTTCTGCTGAAGTACAAAGGTAAATAAATGGTATTTAGGTGATTAGAATCCCTCAGTGCCCATTTCAGGCATCTCACAAAGCCATTAAGGATGGAAAGGAGCTGATTTGGGTTCTGGGGAGGTCCCTGTGCTCCAGCTGCCAAGGCTTTGATGGCTTTGTTTGGTGTCTGTGCTCAGAAGAGTTTGCTCATGTTCCTTGCCCAAAGGCCATGGGATGGATCCACACCCATTGTCCTGGGCCAAGTTTGCTCAGTAGGGAAAACTCCTGGTGCCCTATGGCTCCAGGAAAATACAGAATTTGGCCTCCACCCTCCATCAGACCCAGTACAGACAGCTGTCAGTAACACCATTTTCCTTCATTCTTGAGAACTTTGACACCAGGATTTTTTAGGGTGTAGTCACTGAGAGCATTAAAAATGCTGCACAAACCTCACACCATTTACAAAAGCTCTTGGAGTACAAAGCCTCTGTTGCAAATCAAAGCAAAGCATTGAGGCCAGAGCTGAGAAAGAGATCTGCAACTTTGTGGCAATTACCAAACACAATTATATTCCTATAATAAAGAGACTAAAAACCTCACCCAAGCTCTATGATTCTAATTATAATCAGGCAGTCAGAGATACCCATCTCTCACAGGACTCTGGAGTGAATTTAACACTTGCAGTAACATTTCTTGAATGCTTATGAACAAAAATGTGTGAACTTCTGTCCCCAGATAATGACAGAATTAAATTTCTTTGTCTGATTCAGTGATTTTTTTTTTGTTGTGCAACAGACCCAAAAGTTCAGGTGGAAATCAGACCCTTTTGAGATTTAAAAATAGTTTCTGATTCAACCTCGTGCTGGAGGATCTGTTTGCATTTGGGAAGAAGGAGGGGGCTTTTGATGATGAACTCAGCTTACAGCAAGGCTGATGGGTTTAACCCTGGGGGTGACAGTGTCTACCTGTGCCCAGCAGCTGCTGGGCTTTGAACCCTGAACTGGGCACAGCCTCAGGAATCACCTGCAAAGCAAAAACTCTTTCCTAGTGGATCAGAGGGTGGGAAGAGTCAGACTCAGGGGTTTATTCTCTGTTTGCCTTCATGTGCTGCAATAAAGTGTAGCAACATTGTGGCTTTCAGCAATACAAGAAACTGATGAAAGAGGCCCTTTATGAAACCCATCCTCACATTTGGGTATTGCCATGGAAAGTGAAGAGAAGCAGCTCCTGAACTACCTCCTGCCATCTCTCAGCCCTTCAAGCAGTTCAGCTCTTTGTCCTAACAAAAGACCAATTTCCCTCTCCAGGCTGCTCTAGGCCAAGACCAAGTGACCCTGGCTGAGGGCAGGAGAAATGAGGAAGGCCTGAAAGGCTGAAATCCCAAGCTTCAGAAGAAAACAAAGCCAAGGTGTGCAGGAAACAGTGCCAGGGTCAAGGTGTTGGATTGATCTCTCCTATTTGTCCTTTGTGCTGGCAGATGGTGTAGGAAGCCACTTCACCCAAGGGATCACCAGGAGATTCAGAAATGTGTTAGGCAGGTGCTTTTCAGTTCCCTTTTGTTCTGAGGTGGAGGTGTTTGAGGGCAAACAGGGAAAAAATAGAGAAAGAACCAAGGAAAAAACCGGTGAATCTCTACCTGACCCTTGAGATCATCCATATGGGCACAGACAGACCCCAGGATTTCACAGGAATTTCCATTCTCCCAGATGAATCCCACAGTGCCTGGCAGTGCAACCCCCTGACACACACCAGATGTGGATGCACACCAGATGTGGATGCACACCAGATGTTTTCAGTCCAGCACATTCAAACACCCGTACCCCAACCCTGGTTTTTTGTCCCCACCCTCAGCCCCGTGGTACCAAAGCTCTGGCCTCACCATGATCCTCCCCTCCCTGAAACCTTTGGAAAGTTTTGCTCTGAATGATTCCTCAGCCATAAATTCCCAGCCATGGGAAAGATCAGCTGATAAAATGTCCTTTTTGTAGCATTCAGGCTGTCCTGATGGTGCTGAACTTTCCTCCTGGTTTGTCAGCTGTCTCTGGGGTGAAATCTTGCCCTGGTCATAATTTTGTGGTGGCAATGTGCCAGAAGCGAGGCAGACTCTAAACAGGACCGTCTGTCTGGCCTCCTGCTCTCTCCTGGAAGCTTTTCTCCCAGGAATGCCCAGTGCCACGGTATCTGGCTCCAACACTTTGCTCTTTTCCTGCAGCTCTGACCAGGGGACAGCTCACAGGTTGTGGCCTGGGAGCTCCATAAGGAGAAGGACTCACAAAAAGCTGCTGACTGTCCTCGTCCCTCTAAAGATGCCAAGGTGGAAGGTGGGTGCTGCTGCCTATTATCTGTTTCCAACAAGCATCTCCTGTGGAAAAGCTGGTTGGATTAACATTCAGGCAACTCAGTCAGACACACACCACATCACCACAGCTGGCTCAGTGAGACAGGCAGAGGACTCTTTTTACAAGAGTTAAATCCAGAGAGGTTCATTCTGTGCAGATGCTGGAGGGAAGCTCAGGCAAAAAGAGAGCAAGCACTTGTTCTGGACAGCCTAGGAATGGGAAGGGATGGGGGGGAACTAAGGGCAGGGCAAAGGGGATTGGTGGGCAGGGGAGAGGGGCAACCACCAGGGGTACCCAGCCAGGGAGGAAACAAGGAAAGGAGAAACCAGGGGAGGTTGTGAAATACAGGGATCAGCGAGCCAGAGGTCCATGAGGAGAGTTCATTCATCCTGAGGTACTTGTCTGTACCTCTGGATGAATGAACTCTGTCATAAGTCTTTCCAAGGCAATGCCCTTGGGAATTGGCTGAGGGGAGGGAGTTCATGGGATGCTACATCCCTCCAGTGAGCTAGGCCTTTCCCTGTTTTTTTTTTCCTAAATTTCTTAAATTAAGACTCATTGCCACATGGATGTATGTCTGGGCTTATTTTCAGTGTCACCAAAAGTGGTTGGTGCTCAGCAGATTACCTGCCCAAAGAACAGCAAGAGGTTGAGAACCCAAACTTCCTGCTCCAGGCCCTTCAGCTTCTGCTGTTCTCATATGTGATTTAATTTAATTTAATTTAATCTCTGTACAACCCTTCCTGGGAGCACTCAGTATCATGAACCAGCTGTGTGCAGGGATGGCCACCCCAAACCTACAGCTCAGAATTCTGCATCAAGAGGAAACCTGAACTGTAGGCTGTTATTTGGGGTGTTACTGGAATTTCTCCCCATTCCCACAGTCCTGGCAGCCAGACCCCTTCCATGTCTCTGGTCAAAGTCACCTTTGTGGCACTTGGGTGAGACCCTGGTGTCTGAGGGGTAAATGTAGCTCCTGGGAACATTGAATTCCCTGTGCCACCCCTGAATTCCCTGTGCCACCCCTGAATTCCCTGTGCCACCACTGAATTCCATGTGCCACCCCTGAATTCCCTGTGCCACCCCTGAATTCCATGTGCCACCACTGAATTCCATGTGCCACCACTGAATTCCATGTGCCACCCCTGAATTCCATGTGCCACTACTGAATTCCATGTGCCACTACTGAATTCCCTGTGCCACCACTGAATTCCATGTGCCACCACTGAATTCCATGTGCCACCACTGAATTCCATGTGCCACCACTGAATTCCATATGCCACCACTGAATTCCATATGCCACCACTGAATTCCATATGCCACCACTGAATTCCCTGTGCCACCACTGAATTCCATGTGCCACCACTACTGCTCTTCAGGGCCTTTCCCACATCACACCCAGAAACTCTCATTTGGCAGCTCTTAATAAGCCTTAATCTCTTTTGCTGCACTCTTTTACTAAAGCTTTATTAGAAAGCATCTCCAGTTGATTTTTCTGATGGAAATGCAGAGTCTATCACAGATAAAATTCCTGCTGCAATTGAGAATTGCACATGTAATAGATGTATAATTGAATTTTTATTAACACACTTTGCTTGCACTCTTAATTGCTTTGTACAAAATGTGTGGCTGTATTTTTGTCTCCAAGAACTCCAGGCCTTGTTTCCCAGGCAGTTATTGTCACCCTTCCTCTAGGAAAAGTTAAAATGTAAAATTTCACAACTCTCTAATTAACTTTCCTGCGCTCTGTAGTTAAAAGGTAGTTAAACCCATAAGCATTCATTCAACTTTAATGAGGATGGGGAAGTAATTGCATATGCATTTCTTTATAATTATCACTTAATTGCATTACCAGTAGATTTATCTCTTGCTTATTTAGCCAAGCTCAGTAAAGAATGTATGAGGCAGAGCTGGTGGTTGTTTGGGCTGTTCCAAGAACAACAATCAGGAGCAGAGAGCTTTGCACACCAGCTCATACTGCAGGGACAGATTTTTTCCAGGTTTAGCAAACACTTCTCTTTAAGACCAGCTTCAAGTGCTCCATCAGCTGTGGCGGTGGTAAAGCTCTTCAAAGACCAGCAGGAAGCCAAGACATCCATCTTTCCATTTCCTGGCTGGCTTCGAAGAGCTCGGCTCCTTTTTTTTTAATTTTTTTTTTTTTTTGCTTAATTGTCTCTTCTGACATAATTCAGGCATCAAGAAAATCAGTTTTTCTGGTCCAAGGAAAGCTCCTTGTGCTGAAGTAGCTGTGATGTGTTGGAAACTTCCTCCTCTCCCTTTGCTCTGCAGGGTCCCTGTGGGCTTATGCTGCTGTGGAACACAGGGATGTTCCCTTAGGTCTGGGAAGACAATTTCCCTGGAATTAACATGCAAATCTGGAACTCAGGGCAACAGGAAAGCTTGTGATTTCCAAATGAATTTCCAAAGCATACTTATTAGTAGGTGAAGAGAAGGAGCCATTTCAGAGTGATGTTTCAAGGGGCAATAAAAGCTTCAAGCCAAGAAAATCAGGCTGTGTGTCCTGATAAGCTCCAGGTGCTCCTAGGAATAGCACTGGTTGTTGTTACCCTCATGTAACAGGCTCTGGAATAAATTTGTTCCTTATTAACTGGAACTCTCTACCTCTTGTGTGCCTTTCTGGTAATGATATTGATATTTCCTAATGCTGCTCATTACAGTTCCCAGCTTTGGCTGCTTGGGAATGTGTCTGAGCCTGTGTTTCAGGGAGGATTTCTCATGCTGTGTGTCTGCCTCACTTCTTTTCTCCCAGCAAGATCTGTGCAGGATTTTTGCACCAAGAAATAGAACAGAGGGTTTAGGCAATGTTAGCAAATCCTCTGTGATGGCAAATACAAAATGAAATTTCACTGAATCCCATTTATCTTGTGATATACTCAGGCCCCTATGGATTAAAGTCCAGTACAAACCAAGTGCCTTGGACTATTGTTCAAAACAATAAAAATGAAAAATCATCCAGAAGGAGAAGTTGATCTAAAATATACAGAATGTATGCTAATAAATACAAGTGATGTGTATATTTAATATCCTTTTCGATCCCATTTTTGATACTGGCTTCATTCCAGGCAGAAATTACACAATCACTTCCCAGAGATTCCCATTCCTCTGGGAATGGCTTTTCCATTCTCCACACAGTTGAAATATTTGTAACATTTTCTGGAAAAGGCTCTCCTTACTCAGAACTTTGTTTCTGTTTCTGCCCTCAGAGAAATAATAATAATGAAAAGTTCAGCTCAATCCATCTTCCCATTGCCACAGTTACAGAAAATTCAGATTTTCATTAAAACCCAAACGGTTGTCACCTCAAAAGACCAATGCTCTGCAAAGCATTGAAATGCTTAATTGTCATTGATTTTTAGCATTACTTAGATTATTTCTTCTTTTGGATCTAGGCACGAGTGTTTGAGAAAGGGTCACCTCTGAGTTCGTGGCAGCAGAACCCTGCCTGATGTTCCCTGGGAGAAGCCACAAGTTAAAACAGGACCAGTGGGAAGGTCAGCTCTGTTCACAGCAGATCCTGCAAGTGCAGCTGCAGTAAAAAGGGACTGGGAGCCCGGGAGAGCAGGAGGAGGGAATCACTGCCTGCTGGAATTCTCTGAAGGAGCTGGGCTGGGGGGGACATTGCTTTGTGCCACACAGAGAGATACCAGGCACAACCCTGGGAACTGCTGGGCTGCTCCAGAAATCCAGAACAGCTCCAGAAACCTGGGCTGCTCCAGAATCCAGCACTCCAGCTGCTGCTGAAAGGAGCAGGAATGTGGTGGGAACATGTCCAGGATGGTCAGAGTCAGGTCCTGCAAGGGTCTGGGTCTGGCCACGGGTTCTGATGGAGTCAGAGTCCTGGACCCTGCTTCTGCACCTGCTGCCCTGGGATATTTGAGCCAGGAGAAGGAGGGGGCTCAGACTTTCAGAAGGACTGATATATTCTCTATTTCCTTCTCCCCCAAAAACTAAAAATAAAGGAGAAAAAATTTGGGGAAGGGGAAAAGTTGTACAGATTTTCTTTGGAAAAGTTCTTTTATTTTCTCTCCAGTTGTCAGCCCTTCTCAGCACATTTGGGTGATATTTTCCTACTTCCCTTGCAATACAAAGCCACAAATACACTTCCAAGTGCAAACTGAGATTCTCACACAGTTTCCTGATTCCAGGCACTGTGGCTGAAAAAAACACTCCAAACAACGCAATTCTTATTTGAAAAGTGAGGCGTGCTAAAGACACCAACAGAGCTGAAATGTGAATCTGATCTGCAGAGTATTTATAGAGGGAAAAGGAATGAGAAAATAAAGCTGAATTCCAAATGCTTTCAAAGAAAGGTGCAGTTAGCACTCAGATCACTTCCAAGGAAAATAGTGAAGAAATAACTTGTATTTGAGATTTAAATTTTTTTTTTAATCTCTGTGATGAATGTTGTACCTGGGCTCTGAGAGGGCCAACACCAGGCCTGTGTAGCAGAGAATCCTCACGCTGGGGTGGTGGAGAGCACACAGCTCTGGAGAAACAGCCCAGGGAGATGGATTTCAATCCCATGCAGCAGATGACTCCTGGATCCTTTTCTTGCAAAATTTAACAATTTCCCCGAATATGGTGATCAGCCACCTCTTTTTGCTGAAAATGGTCCTGCAGTGTGGCAGGACATACCAGCCCAGCTGAATCATTGTGCAGTTCCAGCTCTCTTTAAATACAGAATAATCTCCAGCACACATTGGTTAAAAATTCAAGGACAGATGAATAATGAATATCAATGGACTCTCCTGCATTAAAATTCAGTGGTAGCAGAGGAAAATGGAAACAGGACATTTTCCAGGATCCTGCAGGACAATTACAAGCACTGTTACTCCTCCCTGGAACAGGCTCACTGCCCCCAGTTATCAGGGATTTCCCTAAGCACTCCTCGAACATGAGGGGATGCAGCCCCTGAGCAGGGAAAGGTGCAAAGTGCTGGGGCAAAGCCTCCTTTTGCTCAGGAACTCCTGACTGGGATGTGGAAGGAGGAACTTCTGGAGAATTACACATTTACAAGCTTGAAGTGACTATTCAGGAGTAACACAGGGCAGCAAATGGCAGCCCCTGTTCTCCTCTTCTAGATCATAGAACCTTGAGAAAGTGATTTAATTTTGATTTCAAGACTTCCCACAGGAACAGGCTGTAAGGCCAGGAGGGATCAGCTGGTACTGGCTCTGAAAATCAGTGCTCCAGTTTAATCAGGAATTAATTGAAGGAATTCCTTTGCCATGGGAGAATGCCTATGGGTCCACCCAGCAGTGTGACTTCCCAGGTAACTTGAGAAAATCTTTGCTGGCCTCAATAACTTCCTGAGGCTCTCCTTGGGGTAGCTGGAGGTTCACAGGAGTCTCCTGGAAACATGGACATCTCTACATGCAAATATAACAATACAAGGAATAAGAAGCTTTCTAAGCAGATGCAGCACTAAGGGGGTTCTCATCCCTGGCAGTGAGAGGGAAAGAGTCAAATTTTGGGATTAAACATCATAAAATGCTAAACCAGAGTCACAGTGACTCTGGCTTGTTATGCAAAAGTACAAGTCAGGAGTGTGACAGGAGACAGTTTAATTCCCTTCTCAGTTCCCCTCTGCTGCCTGGCAGAGTGGTGGGGAGCCAGGTATTCCAGCAGCACAGAATGCTTGGAGAATCACATTTTCCCATTTCCTCCCTCCTCCTCCTCCTCCGTGCCTAAGCCTGATTCCAGCTGCCACTCCAGGCACTCCCACACCCCTCTGGGGAGCTGGGATGTGCTGGGACTCCAGTTCTGTTCAGGAGGGAGTGGATCCAGGAAAGGCAGAGGCTGATTTGAAGGACAGTGCCTAAATCCCTATTTACCATAGACAGCCCCTTCCTTGTCTTCCCTTTTTTATGGCTCTGCTGGCTGTAGTCACACAGGTGTGTGAAGCCATGACCTGCAGGCTCAGTGGGACAAGGGTGATGATTTGTGTTTGGATACAGTCTGGATTCAGGATATTCCACTTTCTCCTTGGCTTCTCACTTCCCTGCATCTTCCTGGCACTGTGCCAGCAGTGCCTGTGGCTCACAGGTGAGGGATAGAATTCCTGCACATGGAGAAGATAAAATTTCTTCCCAGGAATTTATTTTTCATGGCAATAGTTGTAAAGCATTGGCACAGGCTGCCAGGACAGGGGTGGGGTCACCATGTTTGGAAACGTCCAGAAAACATGTGGATGTGGCACTTGGGGACAGGGCTTGGTGGTGAATATAATGATGGTGCTGGGTGATGGTTGAACTCAATGATCTTGAAGGTTTTTCCAACCTTAAGGACTCAGACTCTAAGGTCAGGTCCCAATGATCTCACCCAGTATTTGAAAGCCCAGCCTGAGTTTTGATGAATGAATTCAGAGGGATATGGTCCTGCTGTCAGTTTATCCCTGGGAGATTTCCATCCCTATTGCAAGGGAAGCTGATCTTGGGAGGCAGACACTGAACCCCACAAGTTCAGCTCAGTATTAAGGCTTTTTTCCTTCAAAAAAAGGATCAGGCAGCTCAGCTGTGAAGTGGGAGCCAGAATTATGAATGGATTTAGTCCAGCAGGAGATGGAAGTGGGTGCTGGGGAGGTGGTGCTTGCAAAGGTTCCACTGGAGATGGACTCTACAGCCTGCTGGGGAGAGCTTGTTCTGCTCAGGGTGAAGTCAGTGACTTTCTGTATTATTTCCCTTTTTTTCTTTTTAGTTTTTCCCAGTGTGGCAAAAGGAAAAGGCACCACACTGAAGGTTTGGTTTGGTTTGGCTGAAGTCCTTGGGTGGTTGTGAGCTCTGGCAGCACTCTCATGGTTTGTCCTCACCTGTGTCAACTTCCTGGGCTACCCAGTTCCCAGATTCGTGTCCTTGGGGCACCTGGACCCAGGGATTCAAAGATGAACCTCTGGACAGGCAGGGCAGCCCCTGCAGCATTTAACAAAGGCTGCAGCAGCACAAGAGCCCTCTCACACAGGGACCAACGGGGCCCTGGGAGGATGTAATGAAAATCAGGATTCTGAGCCCAGTGACTCCTCAGTGACTCCTGCAGCATCCCCTCCACATCCACAGGCTGATACAGAAACCCAAGGGGCAAAAGTCCTGCTTGAACTCAGCAAGGACTTGTTTTGCCAGCAAAATCTTTTCAAGTGACTGTGGCTGCCAATGAAAAGTTGGATTGGGAGGGGAGGAAGGGGGAAAATGAAGTGATTCAGCAATTCCCACACACGGAACCAGGGAGTGACTGGATGTGCTGCAGCCCCATCCAGCTGCCTCTCTGAGCAATCCAGCTCCAGCCTGGCTGGAATGCAGGAGGTTTCTGCAGCCAGGTTAAATGAGGAGCTGGTGATGACAGCAGACATTGTGGAAATGTCAGGATTAGCATGTGCTGAATGAAGGCTGGGGGGCCCAGCTCAGTCCAGGGGCTCGGGAAAGTGAGGAAAAGGAAGGCTGAGGAAGGGAGAAGGGCTCTCACGTGGCTCTGCAGAGCTGTCAGAGCACCACATGCACAGTTCCTGCCAGAGCTGGTGCTTTCTCAGGGGTTGGAACATCAGAAAGACCAGAGGTCAGCTCATTGAGGCAGCATTGCCCTTCCAAGGAAGTGGTGGAGAGCAACATCTCCTCAGCCAAGGGTAGGTTTGATCTTAAGGAAAGATTCCCCACATTCATTTCTAGAGCTCCTGGGTCCTCCAAGGCAGGAAAGGCTCCTTTGTGTTCAGTCTCACTGTTTCTCACCAGCTGGTAACTTCCCATTTTCATTTTCCCCATCCCCTGTTGTGTTTAGAACAAAATGAACAAAACAATCCCAACTGGAACAGAGGAGGTGTTTGTAAACTTCAGAGCCGCTCACTGAGTCCTTACAAACCTTGGGGAGGAAGTTATTTGTACCAAATCCCGTTCTGTCAGGACTTTGTGGAGTTGTTCCAGCCCAGCTCTGTGGCTGAGGGAATGAGGGATGAGCTCGGATGGATGCACAGCCTTTCCTGTGGGATCACAACTTTGCATCTCCTTGGATCTCAGTGTCCTCGGCATGGCAGGAATGTTTGGAAGCTGTTCCTTGGTTGACTGAGACAAGGAAGAAGAGAAGTGCAGCCTGTACTTCCTTTCTTGTGTTCTCCCTCAGTCAGAAATGCTTCTGGAAAAGGAATCACAGAGTCACAGGATCTCAAAGGTGGGAAAAGACATCCAAGATCCAACCTTTGACTGAACCCCACTAAAGCACATCACCAAGTGCCACTTTACTCATTTTCTGAACAATTCCAGGCATGACGACTCCACCACTCCCCTGGGCAGCCCCTTCCAAAGCCTGGCCACTTTTTCAGTGAGGAGTTTTTTGCTGTTATCCAACCTGAACCTCGCCCGGTGCAACCAGAGCTCCCCTGGAGCTGCTTCTCTGCTGTCTTGACAAGGGCACCAGCCCAGGGTCAGGGAGCTGTGGAGCACCCTGTGGAGCCCAACCTGTCCTGCAGCCCCTGGTTCTGTTCTGTGCAGAGGGCAGGTCCTGCAGGTCCCTCTGTTGCTCTGAGATCATTTCAGAGTTAACCCAGGAAGTGCAAAGGCAGACAAAGCCCTTTTCCTAAACCAGTGACAAGTCTGGCTCACTGCAGAGAACTGATTATCTGCAAACAAAGCAGATCTGCACCGTGTGCAGATGCATTTATGGCTCTAATTCCTGCTGAATTGGTGTGTTTGCTACCTGGTGTCACGGGCACACACTCGGCACAGGAGACTGGATTATCCCTATTGTAAATGCTCCCGTGGCAGGGAGGAATGATGCACCTGACTCCATGCTGTCAGAAGGCTAATTTATTGCTTCATGATACTATATTATATTAAAGAATTCTATACTATACTAAAGAATACAGAAAGGACACTTACAGAATGCTAAAAAGATAATAATGAAAACTCGTGACTCTCTCCAGAGCCCCGACACAGCTTGGCCCTGACTGGCCAATGAGTGAAAACAACTCCCAGCAGAATGCAATGGAACAATCACCTGTGGGTGAACAGTCTCCAAACACATTCCACATGAGCACAGCACAGGAGAAGCAAATCAGATAAGAATTGTTTTCCTTTTCTCTGAGGCCTCTCGCTGCCTTTCAGCTTCCCAGGAGAAAAACCCTGGGTGAAGGAATCATGTTCAGGGAATGTGAATGCCACATATCCCTGTGGGAGAGAGCCCAGCAGGCTCGGAACCAGCTCTGACTCATGTCCCAAACACAACTGCCTCGGTGGCTTTGGGTTCTCCCACCTCTCCTGAAAGTGTTGGGCCACAGGAACTGCAGAAGGAACATTTTTTCCATTTATCACTAGGAGATATTTGTGGTAGCAGGCCCCCAGCTGGGTAATAATTAGCATTGACTCCATGATCCAGAAGGCATGAAAGACACTTTATTATTAGAAATCTACAGTTCTTACAGAAACAATGGTGGACCTAAGACCTGATTGGTCTCAAAGTGAAAACCTCTCACATGCTATTGGTGAATATCAACAGCACACTCTAGAGAACCATATCTATACACAATGGTTACAGAAAGAGAGATAATAATTGTTTGAATTCTTTCCCTCGAAGTTTCCCACAGCTTTTACACAGCTCCCCAGGATTTTTCTGGGAAAGTCTGTGCCTGTTCTCTGTGGCCAGAGAGCTGCTGCCACAGATATTCAGTTCAGCCAATGTGAATCCATGGCTGAAGCAGAACAGGGATAAGCAGGAGATGAAGTTAATTTGCCTGATGGAACTAAAAGGATGAAAAGGCCCTTTTTTCACTGTTCCTTTCCACCCCTGTCCTCCTGGAATCCGGATTAACATCATTAATTTCTTCCCACAGCTCCATTTGCTGCATGCAGCTAAAACAGGAGTGGAGTTCTCTGTGGCTGGCTAGGGAGGGGCTGGGATGTTAATTCCTGCATGGTGAAAATTTGGAGCCTTGCTGGAGGCAGGGAGAGATTGCTGTTCTTGGGAGCCCAGCATGAGGATCTGCTCCTTGATATTATTAGGGAAATCACCAAGCATTTCTTAATAAGATTTTTTTTAACAAACTAATCAGCAATATTGGATTTTCAAGGATTTCAGAGGGAATTCTTGCTAATTGAGGTGTTTTTTTCCATTAGCAGCTCCCAGCAGGAGCCTTGCACACAGGTGGAAGAGCACCACGTATCTTGTAAAATCAATAGTGCAGCCAAATAAAAAAAAAGAGCACAATTAGTGTGGCTGATTCAAATTAGAATTGCAAATTCCTAATGGATCCAGATGTCAGGGCTAGGCAAGGCTGGAGGAGTCTGGTGTGCTTAAATTCAAGGAAAAGATTGGCACAGTCCATGCAGTGATGTGAATTCCCACTCCCTTCCCCCAGGAAAGCAGCTCCCTGTTCTCTGGAATTGTCACTCCTTCTCCCAGATTCCAGGTGGGTTTAATGACAGCCCAGTGCTGATCAAACACTTCTCTCTCCCACAGATGAAGGGAACAGTCAAGTGTGGGTTTGTGTCCTTCCTGGAGCTCAATAAAATGGTAATTTCCAACTGAAATCCAGCCCTATGTGTTTGTACCCTGCTCTGAGCTCCAGTGGGGCTGTCCTGCCTCCCTTTGTTGTGATAAGATCAGACTTGATTCCTCTGGAGGAGAGGGGCTGGGGGCTGGGGATTTCTGCAGGGGAAAAGGGCGAGAACAGAGCAGAACTGAGTCTGCTGAGTCTGTGGGAATCCTTTGGCTGCAAGCTCCTCCATCCTGGTCAGGAAATGCAGGTGCATTTGGAGGACAAATTCAGCAAATTCAGAAAATAAATTCAGACATTTTTCACTGTGCAAAGAATCACTGGGCACAGGGAGGAGCAGTGAGAGGAGTCTGAGTGGTGCAAAGGAGCACAGGAGGCAGGAAGAAGAACCTCCTTTGGCTTTGAGCAGTCACACAAGGAGTGTGTTCATGCTCCAAGTCTCTTGTTGGCCTGAGGATCCCCCTTGCAGAGAACAGGGAGTCCTGGAGTGGTTTCACTGGGAAGGGACTTCAAACCCCCCCCCAGTGCCACCCCTGCCATGGCAGGGACCCCTCCCACTGTCCCAGGGACACCTCCCACTGTCCCAGGGACCCCTCCCACTGTCCCAGGCTGCTCCAGCCCCAGTGTCCAGCCTGGCCTTGGGCACTGCCAGGGATCCAGGGGCAGCCCCAGCTGCTCTGGGCACCCTGTGCCAGGGCCTGCCCACCCTCCCAGGGAGGAATTCCTCCCCAAAATCCCATCCAACCCTGCCCTGCTTCAGGCTAAGGCCATTCCCCCTTGTCCTATCACCACATGCCAGAGACATCCTTGTAATCAGAGTTCCTGTTTCTCTCATGAATTCCTGTTTCAAAAAGCATCCTAAACAATTATTTTTGACCAGCCAATCTGAGACATTGCTTGAACCAGACAAGAAAATCTTTTGTATTGTGCAGCTGCCTCAGAAAATCTTTTAACACAAAGCTGCACATCAGAAAATTCTCACAATAACCATTGCTAAGAATGTACCAGTGTTCCTGGGGCTGTGCCCTGGACCAGCAGAGCAAATATCTGCTCCTGCATCTGAGCGTTTGCTGTTTGAACCTCTGCTCTCCCCAGAGAGGGGTCTGAGCAGGGGAACCCTTTGCTGAGGGGAGGAGGAATCAGTCACACACACACACTGGCTGCAGGCCACGCTCCCCTGGCTTGTACAGATGTGTTATTGTGCATGACCAAGATTTCATTGCTCTGAATTCCAAGGCTTTGGGGCATTCCTCTTTCAAAAGCTTCTCTTGCATCACATATTTTACAGGAGACTTCTGGCACTCAGGGCTTCAGATTGCTACAGACAGATCTATTCCCTCCATGCCTTGGGCTTTATGCAAATGCTGCAAAAGAAGAAAGAAATTTTCCATAAATACAGACCCACACTCCCTGTTTTCCATTCTTTTCACACATGCTGATTTTCAGGTTTTTGCTGCTGGATTTAATTGCATTCCCAAGCTTCCTCCCCTCTTCCCTTCTCAGTAAAGTAAAACAAAACACCTGGGCTCTTGCTCTTGTGTTATGCCTTATTTTCTTTTCTTTTTTTTTTTTTTTTTTTTTTTTTTTTTTTTTTTTTTTGTTAGCACAGCACACAGAAAAAAAACTTCAAAAAGTGTATTGTTGAGTCTTTTTTTCCAGCTTGCCATGGAACACAAACCAGCTGATGGAGCTGGCTTAGGTTACAAGAGTTTTTCTGCCTATCTTTGTTTAAATAGGAATGGCTGAGGTACTACAAAATGTACTCAAAGAAACTGTTCTTGGGGCTTTAAAAGAACTGAAAGCATCCTTTTCTTTTTTTTTTTTTTTTCCCTACTACAAATTCCTTCATTGCAGCTCTTTCCTTCAACCTTGAGTGAGTGTTAAGTGTGGGGGAGCAGCACTTGGGTCTGACCCGGATTTGGTCTTCAGCTCTTCTCCATAACAGGCCTCTATTGTACCATTCCTGGGAGAATTTCCTGGATTTTCCTGGTTAGGCTGGAGCTCAGGGAAAGGTTCTTCCCCCAGAGGTGCTGGCACTGCCCAGGGGATGGTCCCGGCCCCGAGGCTGCCAGAGCTCCAGGAGGGTTTGGACACACTCCAGGGATGCCCAGGGTGGGATTGCTGGGGGTGTGGGCAGGGCTGAGGGTGGGACTGGGTGATCCTGGGGTCCCTCCCAGTTCAGGATATTCCATGACTCCAGAGCTGTGTGTGCTGGGAGGAGAGGATTGGATACCTGACTGTGATTCTGAATTTGGCTGGTATGACTCCATCAGCTAAGGAATGTTAAAACAATTAAAACTCCAACCTGCTGATGCCAGCAGAGCTCCCAGCAGGGATGGGGCTCTTCTGCCAACACCCCACTGCTGCCAGGTCAGCTCATGGCACTTGGAGACACTTTATATTGAAGCTGGCAAGGGCCACACACCGAGTCTGGTGGGGCAGTTGTGCCAGAGGGGATCTCTGTCATTCCAGCCTGTCCCCAGCCATTCCCTGCTTCCCAAGGCTCTTCTGGTCTCACAGCTGATCACCAGGAATGGATTATCCCCCTTGAGCCCAGTGTGCTCCAAGCCATGGAGAATTTGGCCTCTGTTTTTCTCTGCAGCTGCTGGAGCAGCACAAGGCAGAAGAGTTTGGATTCCACCCTCTACAAATCCAGCCCAGAAGTGGTGTCAGCCCAAAGCAGCACATTCATGTCAAAGGAAACGTGTGTGCCCCAAAAGCTGTGTGGCTTTTGCAGGCTGTGGAGGCACTCCCTGGAGCAGGACCCGTGTCAGGCTGAATGGACAGGGCCAAAGCCCTGTTTGGCTTCTGGCTGCCCGCAGTGCTGGCACACACCGGGAGGATGCACTCCCAGGAGGGGCCGGCACCGCTTGCAGCTCTTGGAAAGGACTCCCTGGGATTCAGAACTCCTGCCAGTACTTCAGCTTCAGTCCTTCCTATCCTAGCTGCAGGAGGCAGTCACAAACTCCAGCTTGTTCTGTCTGAGGAGCCTGAGAAGAGACTTTCTCCACCCTGCAACTCCCCCTTGTCCTGTGTCTTCATCCCTTGCCCAAAGAAGCCCCTCTTCAGCTCTCTTGGAGCCCATTTGGGCACTGAAAGGGGCTCGAAGGTCTCCCAGAGCTCTCCAAGCTGACCACCCCTGTGTACTGATGTTTCTCCTGCCAGGCAGTTTATTAACCCTTTGTGAACCCTCTTGCTGAGTGAAAGTGCAGCTCCAGGCTGGGTCTGGAGTTGTAAAAAGCCTCTCAAAAGCTAAAAATGATTTTTGAGCCACTGTAAAACTGCTGTGGGCTAAAAGAGGTCCTCAGCCTTGCCTGGCTCCTGGGAGGTGTTCCTGTCATCCTCACATGAGGATTTTTCAGCTAATTGACATCACCATGTGGACATTTGCCGTTGCTCAGTAGCACTTCCCTGCCACCAAATAACCTCTCCTGGAAAATGTGATTCTCATTTCCAACTTCACAAGGGACAGTTCCCAATACTCACTGCAAGGGCTTGGTCTGTTGGAGCGCTGGGATCCTGCAGGGAGTGCCAAGGTCCCTGAGCAGGAGCCCATCTGCAGCTCTGTGGAGGAGCCGCTGGCCCAAAGCAGATGAGGGGCCCGTGGGAGCACAGGTGTTGGAAGCCCACTTTGGCTTTGTGCCTTGTCCTACAGCTCTCCCACAGAGCTAGTGAGAATTGTTATGAACTTTGGCCAGGCCCACTGATTTGTGGAATAAGGGCTTTACACATAAAGACTGTAAAGCAGGTATGTTTTATTCCAGCTGGGACACATGGGGGATATTTCCACCAAAGCCATGTGTACCTGGTGAGACAGGCTTCAGGTTTAAATCCACATTAATCCCCCAAGCCCACAGCTCTCTGCCCACCCCATCCCTGCCCAGAGTCTGGTGGTGTTGGGAAGGATGAAAGTTTGACAAGAAAGTCTCACAGATATGTGTGCTTGGCAGAAAGATTTTTGAATGTAGAATCTGAAGAAGGAATAGAGATGGAAGCAAGTTTTGATATAGAAGAAAAGAATTGCTGAGCCAGTCTCACTGGGTAACCAAGGAGGCAAAGGGTGTGTTAGTTAGAAGGGGATTTTATGGCTTAGAGCAAAGGATAAACCCACCCCAAACAAGAATATGTTTTTACCAAGCAGAAAGAGAGCACAGGCAAACAAGCCTGCCAATGTGGCAAGTAGAAAAAAGGTCTCAGAATTTTCCACTGCAAGAAAACTGAAAAACAACTTCTGGCTTAAACTGTAATGTACTGACTTTAGTGATTGGAGAGCAGTAACATGAATATGGTAACGATAGCAGTTATGATAGGCTAGAGATAATAGTCAGGGCATAGATTGGTTCTACTGTATTAAGAGGCTCAGCAAAGAAAAGTCTATAATGCAATGGAACCAAAACCAAAGGGTCTCCAGGCCTGCCTGCAGCTGGAGCTGACAGCTGTAGGCACAGGCTCTGTCACCCATGACCCTGGACTGCTGCAACATCTTGGATGGAATAAACTGCATTTTGTGTATAATAAACTGCATTTTGGATGCAATAAACTGTATTTTGTGTACAATAAACTGCATTTTGAATACAATAAACTGCATTTTGGATACAATACACTGCATTTTGAATACAATAAACTGCATTTTGTATACAATAAATTGCATTTTGAATACAATAAACTGCATTTTGGATACAATACACTGCATTTTGGATACAATACACTGCATTTTGAATACAATAAACTGCATTTTGTATACAATAAATTGCATTTTGGATACAATAAACTGCATTTTGGATACAATACACTGCATTTTGGATACAATACACTGCATTTTGGATACAATACACTGCATTTTGAAGAGCCGCCTGGTGTCCTGCATCTCTCATTCAGGCTCTTACAGTGGTGCCATGCCTGCTGGTGGTAGTGGGTCTTTGAAGAAAGAACATCATCTTCCTCAGTTTTCACTGTTTGACCCTTTCTTCTGGGCAGGTGCAGGGGAGGTTTGGCTTTTTCTCAGGTCAGGTTTTCCCGGCCAAAATCAGGAGCCTGCTTCTTGCTGGCTCCTTAAGCAAAAGGTTCTGCTTTATGGGTTTCAACATTATCTGAGTCCTGCTTTACTGAGTTTTCTTATCTTTATGGCCTTTACTTACAAATAAATTCTTATGTGTTCTGTTACAAGTTGTCTCTACCTTGCAAGTTACATTCCTGTTACAAACTGTGTTCTGTACTTTTGCAAATTTACTAAACAAACTATATATCTTTCTGTTTCCCTCCACCCGCCTAAGTACATTATATGCTTCTAACACTCTGAATTCTCATATACATATATGTTTCCCATATCACTACTTTCTAATACCTTTAATTTATCAGTCTGGTGTGGTGGCCAGGACACTATAGGGCACCTGAGATGTGTTGAGATCAGAGCTGTTTGATTATTTCAGTGTGCTGGTTTCTCTGTTCCCAGTGAGCTGGGCAGTCCTGCTGGACCTTTGGTGCTGCAGAATTGGGACAGCTTTAAGGTGAAACCTGTAAGGACTGGGAGCAGGCTGGAGAAAGCAGGAGCAAGCTCTGAGCAGGAGCTCCGCGGGTGTGAAGCTTCTAGACTGAACACGAACACCTGGAAAACCCCAGAAAAAATGTTACACACCATAACTGGTACAAAATTACAGTAAACAAAGGGAAAGGAGCCGGGGTATCCCACTGCAGCCTGCCATGGGGCTGTGCCCTGGATACACAGGGCTCTAAGGAAAACAGGCTCCCTCTCACCCGAGCTCTGCAGTCTCACAGCTGCAGAAACTCCCAGAAGCTCTGGGGCCACATTCTCCCTCTGTCTCCCAGGATTCAGGGTCCTTGGATTCTCTTGCCTGAGGAACCATGGCTGTTTAACAGGCAAATTGCCTCACGGACATTTTCCACCCCATTTTCTCAAACACGCTCAAAGGCTGAGCTGATCTCCTGCACATTTAAAGTGCTCAGCAGTGATTGAAGAGGGCAGCAATGACTCCACACTTCCTTCTGAAGGCTAACTGGCTCGATAGGCTGGGTTTAAGGCTAATCCAGAGTGCACCATCCCACAGCATTGCAGTAAAGGCAGATGTGAAGGCCAGCAGCTGCAGGAGGTGCCTCAGGAGCAGTTTGAGCTCGGCTGTAGCACCCATCTGGCCCGTGGCTGTTCCAGGGAGCTGCCAGGGATGGCTAGATTATTAGAGAGAATGCAGTGTGTGGAGGGGAGAGTGAGGGACCAGTCTTGGTGTGGAGCTTTCCTGGGGCAAACCTGTCCCCAGGTGTCATTGATACCATCAGGGGATTGTGCTTCCCTAATTCCTGCCCACACCTGGGTGTAAGAGCCTGAATGAGGGATGCAGGACTCCAGGCAGCTCTTCAAAATGCAGTTTATTGTGTACAAAATGCAGTGTATTGTATCCAAAATGCAGTTTATTGTATTCAAAATGCAGTTTATTGTACACAAAATGCAGTTTATTCCATCCAAAACATTGCAGCAGCCCAGGGTCGTGGGTGATAGAGCCTGTGCCTACAGCTGTCAGCTCCAGCTGCAGGCAGGCCTGGAGACCCTTTGGTTTTGGTTCCATTGCATTATAGACTTTTCTTTGCTGAGCATCTTCATACAGTAGAACCAATCTATGCCCTGGCTATTATCTCTAGCCTATCATAACCACTATAGTTACCATATTCATGTTACTGCTCTCCAATCACTAAAGTCAGTACATTACAGTTTAAGCCAGAAGTTGTTTTTCAGTTTTCTTGCAGTGGAAAATTCTGAGACCTTTTTTCTACTTGCCACATTGTCAGGCTTGTTTGCCTATGCTCTCTTCCTGCTTGGTAGAAACATCTTCTTGTTTGGGGTGGGTTTATCCTTTGCTCTAAGCCATAAAAACCCCTTCTAACTAACACACCCTTTGCCTCCTTGGTTACCCAGTGAGACTGGCTCAGCAATTCTTTTCTTCTATATCAAAACTTGCTTCCATTTCTATTCCTTCTTCAGATTCTACATTTAAAAATCTTTCTGCCAAGCATACATATCTGTGAGACTTTCATGTCAAACTTTCATCCTTCCCAACACCTGGGCAATCCCACGGGACCCAGGGGAGAGGCTGTGAGGCTCGGGGAATTGCCATTCCAAAAGGCAATTATGTTAAAGCTTTAGGAGAGGCCTCCAAACAGCACAGCTGCTCTGGCAAATCCGCTCAGACGATGAAAGAACATTTGAAGTCTGACAACTTCATTTTCCTCTACAATCACAAGTACCATAGGAAAATGCCAGCTGGCCAAGCTGGATAACTGAGGAGCGGGAAGGGTTTTTGAAAGGACAGCAGTGTGTGGAGACTGAAGCACTGATAGCTCTGGTGATTTACTTGTAGTGTGTGTCTGTGCAAAGTCTCTGCATGAGCTTTGATAAATGATTTGGGATTCCAAGACCTGAGGGCTCTGGGAGATGAGTTACAAAGTGCTGAAATCCTGATCTCCCTCTTCTCCAGTGGCCAGGGGAGAGATCCAGCTGTTTCCAACATGGGATCCAAACTTGTTCCCATGTTCAGAGAAGGGTTCTAAGGCCTCCTGGGATGGCAACAACAATAAACTATGGTCATGAGCTCCACATTCCTCTCGCTTCTGGTAGAGTAAGAATTAGACAGATCTCTCTAAAGTGCATCCAAGGGTGTATTTCTTTAAATTTGCAGATAAGGGAAAAACAAACTTAAATTTAGTGGTATGGCTTTAATCAGCTGAGTGAATAATGCACTCAGGGTGGAAGTTTTAAGGGAATGACCTGGTGCTCAGCTGGGAATCTTTAGGAGTTCTGTGGAAACAGCACCATGTTTTATGTGGGTTTGGCTACCACTTTGGAAATAACTCCATTATAACCATGATTCTCAGTTTTAGGAAATCTTCCTTCCTAAAGTCCTGCTGTGGTTACCGAGAAATTCCTGTAGGTGCTGGAAATAGCTCACACTCTATAGGAGAGCACAAGCCCTGCTTAGCAAAAGACCACCAAAAGTTCCTGCTTTTACCTGTACCCTCCCAGCAGCTCACATTTCAGAGCTGTTGCATTTACCAGGATTTATCTGACCTTTGGATAAACTCCAGATCCTCCTGCTGGCATCTCTTCCCTCCTCCTGCACATCATGCAGGGTCAGGGGCTCTGGGATCTCCCTGTGGAGTGCTGAGGCAGGTTAACCCCCCCTCACACCCATTTCAGAAACACCAAGCTCTGAACAATAAGACTGTGGTAGAACTAATCCTTCCAAAGTCTTTATTCTAGGAAAAGGGGAAAGCTGCAGGGACCACAGAGTGGGAAAACTGTCCTGGACAGATTGCTCCTCAGTGAGTTTT
Source organism: Fringilla coelebs (assembly GCF_963513975.1). Classification (NCBI taxonomy): domain Eukaryota; kingdom Metazoa; phylum Chordata; class Aves; order Passeriformes; family Fringillidae; genus Fringilla; species Fringilla coelebs. The sequence goes on along the minus strand of NC_140053.1, from coordinate 6,039,657 downwards.
GCAGTGAAAATGGAGGCACAAGGTAACCCTTCACTAATACGAGTAGAAATGTTTTTAGTGAAGCTTAAATCTCTCTTGCCTCTCCCCAGATAGCACCTGAGGAGGCTGGAGATGGCCCAAAGCAGCACACACAGCCCCAGCTCTGCTCTGGAGGTGTTGGGAATATTCCCACCTCCTGCTGCTTTGCACATGGATCACTCTGCCTTCCCTTCCCATTTTACCTTAACTGTGCTGCAGGATCCTCATGGTTCAGGGTCACATGGAGCAGAGCCAGCACTTCTTTCCTCACTCTGCCTGCTCTAATTACTCTGCTAATTACTAGTTGCTCATCATCAGCCCATTGCTCCCCTCTAATTCCTTTGAAGACCTGTCTCCATGTGCCAGGCACATCACCTGGGGAGCAGCAGCAAAAGCTCTGGGGGTGGAATTTCTCTTCCTGGGGCTGGGACTACCTGGGTCAGTTCTCAAGGGTATTTTCCAGAGCTGTTTTGGACATCTGGGGGGTTTCTATTTTGGACAGCTTGGTTACTACTGAAATCTTTTTTGACAAACTGGGCTTCCCTGCCAAAGCCCAAGAGTCCAGGAAATGTTTGGAGAAGACTCTCAGGCACAGAGTGGGATTGTTGGGGCAGTCCTGTGCAGGGCCAGGAGCTGGACTCGGTGATCCTTTGCAGCCCATTCCAGCTCAGAATATTCCATGATTCTGTGCTCATGATCCCAGGGAAATCGGTGCTGTTCTGGGTATAATCAGGATAAAAGAAAACCCCCTTCATGGGCCTGCAATAGCTGCTAAGCCTGGATGCTGCCTGGTCCTTCCAAGTCAACTCCAGGCTCCAAAGGTGTCTCTGGATATTTAAATGTGATCTATGAGAATTCCAGATGAAACCCCAATTCCAAATTCTTGGTGACCAGGCCTGGAATCCTCCCCTGGCAGGGTGGGCAGGCTCTGGCACAGGGTGCCCAGAGCAGCTGGGGCTGCCCCTGGATCCCTGGCAGTGCCCAAGGCCAGGCTGGACACTGGGGCTGGAGCAGCCTGGGACAGTGGGAGGTGTCCCTGCCATGGCAGGGGTGGCACTGGGTGGGTTTAAGGTCCCTTCCCACCCAAACCATTCCATGATTCCATGGTTCTAAGTTTGGAAACGTCCATGAATGGAGCCACAAGGGGAAGACAGAGCCCGGCTGATGGGAGGCAGCGATCTCCAGGGTTCCAGAGGAGAGGAAAAGCAGAGTTCTTTCCCCATTGTGCTCCCTCCAAAGCCATCTGTGTTTGCAGCCGTTCCCAGGACGTGCTCGGGAGGGAACCATCTGTGTTTTCCCTGGGAGAGACAGCTTGTGGGGAAATAGACAGGTTGTTAACGAGACAGGCAGATGGCAAATCCAGCCGATGTCATGATGACTGCACTCCAAAGGGATAATCAATAATCAGGCAATTAGGCTTGGCTTGGATCAGGAGGAGACTGGAGACATTCAGGAAGATGCGTTTTCCAAGCCTCCTTTGGAGATTCAGGGCTGGAGCTTCTGCAGCAGCAGAGTTTTACAGGAACCTCCTGCAGATCATGGAACACAAACCCTTAATCACAGCTGATTGTTCACAGAGCAGCTGATTGGCAATACGGGAATATTTTATGGACTATAACTTTATTTTGTTTCAAAGTGAATGTCTTATCCTCCTCCATTATTTCTCTCCTCTTATTTTCTTCCCCCTTTTTTTTTTTTTTGGTTGTAATTTTCAGAGTTCTTTTGGGGAATTTATTTAAATCTTATTTACTTAAATTAAAATTTCTGACTTCACAAGATAATTTGAAGATAAGAGTCAAAAGCTTGTATGAAAAGAAAAAATCTTGTCCTTGACATGAAACACTTCTCTAGTAGATTTTATATGTGGATTTCAAAGAGTTTAACATGACTGAAAATGTTTTGGTGTGCTGATTTTCACTTTACTGAAGTGAGGTCCTTGAAACAAATATGGGTTCAGTCTAACCACACAGTTCATTAGTCTAGGAGTCTAATTAGCTTCTGCTCAACACAGAAAAAAAGATACCAAGGGGAGGCTGAAAGTCTTAAAATGTGTATGTTTTTTACTGGCCAGGCCTGATTGTTCCTTTTTGAAGTCAGTGTTTGAATTTAATCTTTTTTTGCTACATGAAATAGAGTCGAATATGAAATGCAGCCCTTCTAAATTATTAACATTAAATATTTACACTGAAGCAGACAAGCACGAAAAGGAGAAGTTAGACTGTGAGTATTGATGGATTGGGAGCACCTTCTCAACCCACTGAAACCCCCAAACAAACCCCAAACCAAAATACCACTTGCAAAATGAGTTGTTAAAAGCCTTGGGAATTGGACCCATCCATGCAAAGTGAAGAGAAAGAGGAGCAGAGCTGGAAGATTTGGAAATTCCAAATGTTTCATTTGCTGGAGTCCTCAGCCTGCCAGCAGAGTGAGGACACCAAGCACCAGGAACTTAAACCAGGCAAATTCAGATTGCAAGTAAAACATAAATGTTTAACAGAGGTTAACACAGCTCTGGAACAATTCACAGTAGGCATTGTTGCATTCTCAAGCTGCAGCAATATTTTAGTAAAAAAAAATCTCTTTTCTCTTTCCCCCAGAAAGGTATTTTCCAGTTGGGATACAGAGTAACTCAAACACAACCAGGGACTTGGATTATGCAGAAAAGCAGATCTCGTGTTCAATCCTTTTTGCCCTGAAGTCTGACTTGTTTTGACAGACCTTGGACCATGTTTCCCTGCCAGCTGTTACCCATTAGAGCTGGAATTGTTATTTGTCTCCTGCTGAGATTGGCTGCTTCTACACCAAAACTGTGACTTCCATGAGCCATTTCTGGAAATCCCTTCTGAAGTTTATCGTGCACTCAGTGCAATTTGGGACTTCAGGCCAGGAGGGAGAAAATGTCCAATTTGTGAAATTTGAGGAACCTGGTTTTTAAAGAGTGCAATAACTCTTCCCAGAAGCAATAATTTCAGTAAGAGAAGACAAATCTTTGCCGGACGCATCCAGAATGTGGCACTGAAATCAGACAAGCCTGAAATGTCCATTTTATGTAGATAAATGTGTCCACACAAACTCTGTTATTATACCCCAATGCTGGGACTAAATCAGATTGTAAGAGTCTGAGCTTTTGACCAAGCAGATACTTCTTATTTTATATTTTCTAGCTCTAAATGAATTCATCTCTCACCTATATTGGCATGTTTGGCCATGGTCTCTTTGCACTTTGCCTCTAGACTATGTGTTGAATCACGTCAGTCTGGGTATTGATGACCTCGTGAAATCATGGAATGGCTTGGGCTGGAGGGGACCTTAAAGGATCATCCAGTGCCACCCCTGCCCTGGGCAGGGACATCTTCCACTGTCCCAGGGTGCTCCAAGCCCCATCCAGCCTGGCCTTGGGCACTGCCAGGGATCCAACCAAATATTCCCACAAATTCAGAGAAGATCCAGACAAGATCCATAACTCCTTGCCTTGCTCTGGGATGAGGGAGCAGCTCCTCTAATCCCTCACCACTGATGGGGGTTTGGCTCCATAACCCCACATTCCACAGGAAGCAGATTTTGGTTAAGCATCCTGGGCCAGCTTGAACATGCCCCTGCCAGAGTTCAGCTCAACCTCCCTTTATGAGGAGTGTCCTGAAATCCATCCCCCTCTTGCTCCACTTCTGGACACAGCGGGTGTGTCGACGCAGGGGTCCCCCCGCCGTGGGTGTAATTAGCACTGACTCCATGATGTAGAAGGTTGAACCACTGCTTTATTCCTCTATACTATGTTATAACTATATTCTTAAGAAACTTGTAACCCTTTCCAACCTGTCCAATTCAGCTTTGACCTCATTGGTCAACCAACCAAATCACCACCACCCCTTGGTGAACAAATCTCCATAACACATTCCACATTTGCCTAGCAACAGGTGCAGCCAGTGGAGATGAGAATTGTTTTAATTCTTTCTCTGAGCTTTCTCACAGCTTCTCGCAGCCTTCCCCAGGGAAAATGCCTGGGAAGGCCTGTGCCTGCTCTCTGTGGAGAGAGCTGCTGCCACATGGATGAACCACTGGCAGAGCTAACGATGGAGAACTTCCATCTGATTTGGGGATGCAAACTCTGTTCCTGGCTGGTCGACATTCCTCATGAATAATAAGCTCCTCACCCGGAGAGGCACTGGAACAAACCCATCCCAGCTCCACAGGCAGAGCAGGTGCTGCCCTTCAGCTCCTCAGCGATTCAAGGAGAGCTTCACCCCCGGCTGGCGGGGTCTGGGAGCTTTGAGTTCAGCAAAGCTGCACCACAAACTGCACCAAGGGCTGGGAACCCCAGCAGGAAGAGCCAACTCAGGGCCCTGCAGCACTCTCAGGTTTGGTGTTCCTGGAATGGCTCCCGAAGTATTGAAGAGTCTCTTTTTCCCAGCCCCGCAATCGAAGAAGTTGAGATTCCTTGGCTCTGCTTTTCAAGGTTGTTTATTTTCTCTTATCTGTTACATTCTTCTCTGACCTGCTGAGGTCTGTCCAGCAGGTCGGTTCATGGCACACTGACTGCCTTGGGGTGGTGTTGGCTTTTTATACTAAAACCTACGAGTACTTTATTTACAATAATTTCCCAATACCTGTCACCTATGTTAGACAGTCTGTCTCTATCCTAAACCAATCCAAAAGTGCCACCATCCCAGCAGAAGATGGAGGACAAGGAGAAGGAGAAGGACAGGACATGCCCAGATCCCTCAATCTTGCCTCCTGAATTCTAAATCCCCAAAATTCTACATTTTCCCCCAGTGATAAATTCACTGTCATTCTGCTCAAACTCTTGTGGCTGTAACTCCTCACACAAGGTTGGTGATTGTTTCCATGGGCTAGGATTGAAGGCACAGGTGTCTGTGACTCCGTGCCAAGGTCTCTGAGCCCCCTGCCAGGGTCTGGAGTCCTCCAGGGCAGCCAGAGGAATGTCCTGGGTTCTGACACTGCACTGCAGGCAGAGATGCTGAATTAGCTCCCAGGGATAAGCAACAATCTCTTCTCATCAGTGCAAACTCACTCTTTTATGGGACAGCTTCTGCTTTTTCCTAGAAATGTGTTTGGAAGGAAGGAGTGACTGTGCTTGGAAATTGAGATACTGAACAGAAAAATCTTTATTCCTGATGTTTCAGCTTTTAACTTGCATTTTTATTTCGAAACTTGTGAGTTTCATCTTTCCAAGTCCTTAAGGATGTGCTGAAATGGAAGAAAAATGTGCAAGTCTGTAAAAGAACAAGCAATGGAAAATATCTAAGCTTTCAATTTAAAAATGTTAAATTGTATTTATTTTTGGAGTATTGGAAAGTTCTGTTCTTGATTCAGTGATTTTCTATACAAAAATTTCCAGTGATTTTTCTCCTCATTAAGTTGGTATCTTTGTTGAAGCAAGGAAAGATAAAGGTGCTTTTTCTCAGTCAGGATGTGAAGGGCTGTATTTCATGGAATCCTGGACTGGTTTTGGTTGGAAAGGCCCTTAAACCCACCCAGTGCCACCCCTGCCACCCCTGCCATGGCAGGGACACCTCCCACTGTCCCAGGCTGCTCCAGCCCCAGTGTCCAGCCTGGCCTTGGGCACTGCCAGGGATCCAGGGGCAGCCCCAGCTGCTCTGGGCACCCTGTGCCAGGGCCTGCCCACCCTGCCAGGGAGGAATTCCTCATTCCCAATATCCCACCTAACCCTGCCTTACCTTCAGCTTAGGGCCATTCACTCTTGTCCTAACATGACATGCTCTTATGAAAAGTTCCTCTCCAGAGCTGTAGGAAATGTTTCTGTTCCTATAAAGTCATTCTGACGTTGTTTAACTTTTTAGCATTTATATTGTGCATTTTTCCTGTTTGTATTGGACATCAGGAGGAATTTCTTCATGGAAAGGGTGGCCAAGCATTGGAACTGCCCAGGGAGGGGAGGAGTCCTCACCCCTGGAGGTGTCCAAGAGGGGCCTCATGGCACTCAGTGCTCTGGGCTGGGGACAAGCTGGAGATTAGTGACAGGCTGGACTCAATGTCCCTGGAGAGCTTTTCTTTGATGATTCTACAATTCTCTGTTATTTTCTATTTCATTGTTTGTCAATAATGGACCTCAACAGATGGTGCTATCAATGAATATCCAACAAAACTCTTTAAAAAGTGTGTATTGCTTTAGAGAAGTGCAGCAGTTCCTAAGTACTGATTGAAAATCTGGTATTTTCCACGTCCAAATATCCTGTTTATCCTGGAAAATGTTTGATTACAGCAAGCTGCAGACATTTTCATCTAGAAAGAGATGAGACATTTCAATCAGTGCTGAACAGCAGAGGAACTTAATGATGTGAAAAAACCCCTAAAAGCCAGACTACATTAACTCTTATATGCTAACACATTATCTGTGCTAGAGGGAGCAGAGTGTTCATGAACTAATAGGCAAATAATAAAACCAAGATACACTGGACCAGAATTCCTTTTCTGAAACCAGGGAATATTTTTAGAAAGCTAGTATCTCACAAAATTCCTGTTTAATGAAGTATTATATCACGGAAATGAATTGTCAGATGTTAATTTCTGCTGAAATAGGAATTCTGAACTTGGGAAGGCTCTTTTCAGGTTCTCCAGCCCAGTTTTCTAAGGAAAGAGGCTGCTGCACAGGTTTCTGTCTGTGTTTGAACCCATGGGTCAAGTTCAAGGGAATTTGGGGAAGAATTAGAGGTGTCAAAGGTCAGACAGGTCCTGTGGATTTTGGGAAAATCAGAAGCCATATGAGCCCTGCAAGAGATCCCATAAATCAGGAATGGATCAGACCCTGTGAGGCCCCAGATGTCCACAGGTGTGAAGGTCATTGCAGGAGCACTGGGTCAGCCCACGAACCCAGCAGCAATTCCTGAACCCATGGGAATTCCTGGAAGCCAGGCCTGGATTCCTGGCAGCAGACCCTGCAGGCTGAAGGCATTAATGGGGATTACACCAAGCCCTCAGGGAAGGATCTGCAGTGGGACAGGGGGACAGGAGCTGCACCCCTGCAGTGGGACAGGGGGACAGGAGCTGCACTCCCCGCCCTGGAGACACAGGAGGTGCTGGGACATGAGAAGGTCATTGGTGCCTCATCCTTCCCAAAAGTAATTTTGCATCCAGCCAGCAGAGAAGCTCCTCCCGCCCCGGCAGGGCTCCGAGGGTCATTTCCTGTGAATATCTCGGGCATCTGTGAGCAGGGCTGATGCTAATGCCGAGCGACAGGAGCGTCTTCTAGCCCAGGGCATCGTCAGCAGGGCGAGTGCTCCGAGCTGACAGCCAGGCTCCCTGAGCTGTCACTGCCCCTCCCGAGCTGTCCCGGGGAGAACAAAAACAGCAGCATCCCTGCCTGGGGAGGGAGGGGGTCCTGGCAGCTGTGAGGGGTGAGGGAGGGCATGGGGGAGGCTTGTCAGCCCAAACCAGGCTGCAGTGCTGGCTCAGGACGTGGAGCTGACTCACCTGGAGCCAGGGATGATGGTGAAGGGTTGGGATGCTGCCTGGAAGTGCTGCTGGAGAAACGGTGCTGTCCTGCTCCAGCTGGGAGAGGGGTCACTTACTGCAGGCAGCTCCTGCAGGGCTGAGCCTTGGGATCACTCTGGGAACAGGGCTGAGCTTTGGGATCACTCTGGGAACAGGGCTGAGCTTTGGGATCGCTCTGGGAACAGGGCTGAGCTTTGGGATCGCTCTGGGAACAGGGCTGAGCTTTGGGATCGCTCTGGGAACAGGACTGAGCTTTGGGATCGCTCTGGGAACAGGACTGAGCTTTGGGATCACTCTGGGAACAGGGCTGAGCTTTGGGATCGCTCTGGGAACAGGGCTGGCAGCGCACGGGGCTGAGCTGTGGCTGAGCAGGGAATCAAGGAGTTGATTCCCTGATTCAAGGAGGTTTCAGTGTCCTTGCTCTGCTGGAGAGAAGCTGCACAAGAAGCCAGGAGGGAGCAGGTCCAGGACAGCTGAGCTGGCTGAGGGGTATTGCAGACTGGGAAACATCATGGACAGATGATTAGCTGTGCCCAGCTGCATAAAGGGGCCATCTCCTGTCTCTGGGAAAGGGAACAGGGCAGATGCATCCCTGTGATGGGAGCTGTGGACTCACTGGAGAAGGGGCCTGTGTGCTTTGACCCCAGAGTGGTTTGGGTTAGAAGGACCTCAAAGCCCACCTGGTGCCACCCCTGCCATGCCACCTTCCACTGTCCCAGGCTGCTCCAAGCCCCGTCCAGCCTGGCCTGGGGCACTGCCCGGTGAAATCAACAGGGCAGGAGATGTTTCTCCTTTTTGATGCCTTTATTAAAAGTGATCAGCTCAGGTGGGGAGGCCCCACAGGTGCACAGTCACACCCCCGCTGCTCCCAGGAGCGGCTCGGAGGAGAAGGAAAGCGCAGCATCTGTCCAACAGCAGGCAGAGCTGGAGTCCCGTCCCCACGAGAGCAGCAGGGACAACATCCCTTGTTCAGTCTTTTTGGTTGCTGTCCAGGGTGCTGGCTCCGACCGACATCCTCCCAGGTCATGGTGAGGGGCAAAAAAGGTCCCCAGTGTCTCTGCCGGCTCTGGACCCTGTCCCTGATATCCAGACATCACCTCCATCTCCTTATTCTGGGTCGGCTCGTTGCTTTAGGGGTCTTCTCCTGGATTTGGTGGGGGTCCTGTCTCATTGCATTCTAGGTCCGAGGTTACTTTGCATGTATTCCGATGTATCCCCCTCTCACCCATCCACCCGCCTGGCCGCAGGCAAGGTAGTACTGACAAAAAAAGGGGAATTCTGAACAATAGAGAGTTAATGACCGACTCTTAACAGGTGATTACAACACGCAGCTAACAAAGAACTCTCCGGGGCCAGCAATCGGCTCCCAACTCAATTTGTAACTCTGCAACCCTTTTTAAAAAAATGGGTGACTCCTTTTTTTACTCATAACACCAGGGATCCAGGGGCAGCCACAGCTGCTCTGGGTACCCTGTGCCAGGGCCCTGAGTGAAGAATTCCTTCCCAGTCAGGGGCCACTTTCCTTCTGGAGAACATTTCCACAATAAAAGGGCTGGGTATAAACCTGAGCTTGTTCCCCTAAGCTTAGGATCATCCCTGGGAAAGCACAGACGGATGTGAACTACTCCCAGAGCTGGGATGGTGCCTACAGGGTTACACAAATGTCCCAAGAGCCATGAGCAGGATGTGGGGAGGGAGAGACATCTCGGGTGTGCCCTTGTAATGCAAAGGGAGCAGCTCCTCCCTGGTTGTTTCCGTGCCTCTTTTCCCAACACTTGTCACAACAGTGTTTGTATTGAGCTGTTGAATAAGAAACGGCTTTCATTTTCCAGGGTCCAAGGGGGATTTGGGGTGATAATCTGGGTCAGTGAGCTCGGGGAAGAGCTGAGCTGTCAGAGTGGGGGTCCGGCACAGGGCCCCTCTGCAGACAGACCTGGTGCATGGATCCCTCCTTACTGGGATTCACACAGCAGCAGCATTTGAGGAAGCACCTGACCTCTCTTCCTTTGGTATTAGGAGTTCCTAGACCCAGCCCTGGGGTAAATAGCCTGGGGAAGTGCAAAGTGCAACAGGAGAGCGTGTGAAGCTCTGAGCCGGGAGCTCTGCAGAGGTTCAGGGAAATCTATTGGGATCAATTTTCACAATTTTTGGATAGCTGGGAGCATTTTATTTGGCTTGAGGAAACCACCTCTTTTGTGTTCCTGTTCACAGGGAGCACTGGGCTCCTTGGGAATTGCTCAGTTCCTGGTTTAATGCAGAATTTTAAATCGGGTCTAAAAGAGCTGCCAAGATCTGAGCGGGACAGGTGCCCTCCCCCCACCTCCCCGGAGCAAGGGCCAACATCCCACCTTGAACCAAAGAGCCGAAAGCTCCTGTGGTTCCAGCAGTGGCCCGAGGTGTTGGGGGAATTCCTCTGTACTGGGAATATTGACACTTCAACCTCAGATTTACCTGTCTCACTGAGAGCTGGGCTGAAACTGGTTAATTAGCCCTTGGCTAAACGCTTTGAGATTCTCAGATGAAAGGCAGCCTGGAGGTCCAAAGGATGTAGAGCGTTTATTACCAGCTGAGAGAGACATGAAGAGCTGCAGAGTGTTGAAAGGAGTCCTGCCAATTAATTTACACTTAAACAAAAGTGTTGGGATTGTTTTGCTGAAAGTTTTGTTTTTCAGAAAATTGAAAAATAAGAAGTCAAACCAAAATCAAAAAGATAAAGGAAAGGGTCGAGACTCATTGGATAATGTGATGCTTTTCCAGGTTCTCTTTTGCTGATGAAAGCTTTAACACTTGACAACTCTGTGATTCTCAACAATAATGCGCAGGAAATATGTAAAGGCTCATTTATTGCTGTGAAAAGCAGGTAAAATAAAGCTGCTAAGAAAGTGAGGATGCTGTGGTGAACCAGTCTGTCTACTAGGAAGGAAAAATGTTTTGGCTGCTTTCTCCTCTGAGCTGAAGTACAAGATAGAACCAGAGCACTTAACCCAGGAATAAATCACTGGCGTTTGGAAGATGTGATAATGAGGTGCTAATTAAAGGTGGGGAAGGAGCAGGGAAGGGCAGAGCAGAGGCAGAATCTGCCCTGCAGAGCTGGTCCAGCCCTGGGCCCAGCACAAGCGGGACCTGGAGCTGCTGCAGAGCCCAGGGAGGCTCCAGGATGATCCCAGGGATGGAGCAGCTCTGCTGGGGCCAGGCTGGGAGAGCTGGGGGTGCTCACCTGGACAGGAGACCAGGGGTGACCCCACTGTGGCCTTGCAGGGCCTGAGGGAGCCCCAGGAAACATGGAGAGGGAGGATTGCCAGGGATGGAGGGACAGGGCCCAGGGAATGGCTCCCACTGCCAGAGGGCAGGGCTGGGTGGGATATTGGGAATGGGAATTGTTCCCTGGCAGGGTGGGCAGGCCCTGGCACAGGGTGCCCAGAGCAGCTGGGGCTGCCCCTGGATCCCTGGCAGTGCCCAAGGCCACCTCTCCTGGATGAGAGGTGATTTTATTGTCTCCTTTTGAATTCAGAATAAAGTTCAAGTTAGACCCCTCGGCTCCAGAGAGCTGCTGCTGGCAGAGCTGGGGCGGGATGCGGATCTGCTGCGCCAGTTCCATCAGCAGCTCCTCGTTTCAGGATCATGTTTTCGTTTTCTGTAACACCACGGCTGTGGTTGCCTACAAAGGGGCTGGAGGGACTCCTCCCCTCTTCCAGCAGCTCCTGGGCACCAGTTCTGGGAGTGGCAGAAGTGCCTTGCCTGGTCAAGAGCCTCAGGAGAAATAACCCCGGGTGTGTCCAGGACAGTGCAGGGAAGGCAGAGAGGGTGTGGTGGACACAGGGGGCAAAAAACAAGAGATGAGAGAGACCCTGAGCAGTCCAGGTGGAGACTGAAGGGTCTGTGAGCACTTGAACACCATGACTTGGACTCTGCAATTAAAAATACAGACCAAACTTGGGGTGATTATCCAGAGTTCTGCTGGCAGTTCTCACCAAGGTCCAGAGAGACAAGGAACCGATCTGTGCTCAGATCAAAGCCCCTCTTTTGGAAATACAGGAGTTGAGTCATTCCCTGCTCTCCACAGAGATCACAGAGCTCTTGTTTGCCATTCTTGCAGCGCAAAGTCCACAAAATCTACAAGTATAATAAAATTATGTGTGTGGGAGAGGAGAGAAGAAATGTAAATTTGTGTTTTGATGATTTATCTTGGAAAACAAGAAAAATCTCATCTGAAAACTCTGGATAATGAGACCTGTTGATTCCACCCAGATTGTGCCTTTGTTTGGATGCTTTTAAGAAAGTGAATTATATTTGTCAGTAAATATCCACTCCAGCAATATGGGGCAATATGACTTTTTCATGGAATCCCAGAATGGTTTGGGTTGAAAGAGACTTTAAAGCTCTTCCAGTTACACCCCCTGGTCTGCAGGGACACCTTTCACCAGCCTGGGGTGCTCAGAGCCCCTTCCCAAGGATTTGTATCCTCTGGTCCCAGCCACCTTCTAAAGCTGAGTGAGTGACTCACAGATGCTCTCAAAGAGCCTTTGGTGTATTTGGGGACAGGAAAAAGAGATGGTCCCAAGGCAGTAATTTCTCATGGATTTTTATTTCTTTTTTTTTAATTGACCCTGGCCTCAGTAAATCCTTTATTTCTAAGAAAACCACAGGGTATAAAAGAAGGGTTTGTTGTTTCTTTATGCATTAGTTTCACTTTGGTGGATTTTTCAGAACAGGTTTAACCTTTGCCCGCTGCTGGTACAACTGGAACATGTGAAGAGCTCAAAGGATGGGCTGGGAGCATGGGGAAGGCTGGAAAATAGGCAGGGATACCTTAAGATAAAGCAGCCAACAGATGGGAGGAGCAGTTTTAAAATGAGCAATGCAGAGCCCATCCCATTGTCCAGAACCATCCAAGGGAAGTGTCCTGTGACCTCTGGGACTCAGAGGGGCAGAAAACCTTGTCTGGAAACTCTCCCCAGTCCTTTTATGCTGAATTCAGATGTTCAGACTTTCACCTCAGTTGATAATCCCAGCACAGGGCTCTCCTGTGATGATGGAATTCTGCTCTGAGGGATCCCTGCCCCAGCTCCCTTGTGCCCAGGGGAAGATCTGAGTTACAATTCTGCTCCCAGGAACCTCTCCCTGAACCACAGCTCTCCTCTGCAGCTCCTAGAGCTGGGGTACAGCTGATGTGATGGTCAGTGACATTTTCCACCTGGTTTCCCAGGAAAATCTGCAAAGTATCTACACATCAGCTCTGACCTGAAGTCTGATAGTCATCGGTCCTCGAAAAAATGAAAATAAAATGTCCTTGCTCTGAGGCTTTCTAGTAAACCAGGAAGTCAGGGAAGGAAGAACACCTCTGTCTCTGTAGGAGCAAAGTGCTGCTCCCAAAGAGATTTGAGTGAGACAGGATGGATGCAGGGAATGGCTGCTTTGCTGGCACTGTAGGAGGGGAGAAATCATTCCCTATGCCAGGGCCTAATTCTGATCTCTATTTTAGACAGTCTCTGATGCTCTTGGGGCAACTCCTGTGTTAGGTGTGGTTTTCAAAGCAGAGGGGCTCCCACTGGAGCAGTGTTTTGGCTTTGGACAGCTCAGCACAGTTCTGTGGGCTGGCTTTGGTCAGATACAAAATCTAAACAAATAATGAGCAATGTCTGCTCTCCTTTCCCTCAGCTGTCTGGCAGAGGAGGGTTCAGCTCCAGGTACAGCTCATTTGTCAATAATGCCACATGCCCCAGTGTCCTCTGTGTGGGAATCCTTAAAATCAGAAGGTTTGGGGAGAGCTGCAAAAGGCAGGCCTCAGAGACAGCAGAACTGTGATTAGAGCTGAGCAGTAGCTATAAGATTGGTCAGCAGAAAAATTATGTAAGTAGAACATAAGGACAAATAGAACAATGGTCTGTGTATTAAAGCTTGTCTAGAATACCTCCTTAAGCTGCAGAAAAGTATATCTAGTGAGATATTAGGAAGTTCTAAGCTTAATACTGGAGCTCTGTGCATTGTATCTTCAGGCTTACAAGCAGGTATTGTATTCAAAATAGCAAGCATTGTTTTAACCGAAGGTACCTGTGCTTAAAGTGGTTGGATAGAACTGCAGTCAATGTGCTTTTGCTTTGTGTGATTGGTCAAAAGACTTTTAAAGTAAGTTGTAACATAAAGTTCTTTGTCTGCTGCTGGGGACGTCAGCTGCTGGCATCTTCCCATTGTCATAACCATGGAATGAGACTGATGCTGGAAAATACAACAGCCTGAGACGCCTTCCCTGCAGTCCTGCCCCTTTTGTGCTTTGTGCATAGACCCCAGCTGGGGATAGCCCTGCAGTGCTTCCAGGGACTGCTTCCATGGTTCACCTTCAGCACTTCAAGAAATGCTCCTGCTTTGCACTGAGGGAAACAAAGTCAGGGTAGGACGTGCTAAGTATGGCAGAACTTGTGATGTCCTTCAACGAAATGACAAGTGTTTAGAACGAATCATGGAATCCCGGGGTTGGGTTGGAAGGGACCTTAAAGATCATATCATTCCATCTCCCTGCCATGGCAGGGACACCTTCCACTAGACCAGGGTGCTCCAAGCCCCATCCAACCTGACCTTGAACACTTCCAGGGGAAAGCCACAACCTCATTCCAGCCTTTATGTTCAAATGCCTCTTATACTCCACCACTCTCTTACTTTTTTTGAGCACTCCTACACATAAGAGATGCAAGGCTACTCCATTTGTGTCCTTCCCTGAACCTTACCAGTCTATTTTAGACCCAGATGAAGTTGTGGGCCCTCTGAGGCAGAAATAAAGCACCTGCCATGGCTGCAGAGCTCCCATCAGCTCTGGCAATAATTGTTAATCATGAGTAGCTTTGTAATTTGCCAACCCTTTTGCAGAAATACCACAGACTCCTTGTGTGGGGTGTGTGTACACCAGGATTCCAGAGGCCATCTGAGGCCCTCAGACAGTTTCATGTACTCAGTCAATTTTATACATTCAGCCAATTTTATACACTCAGCCAGTTTTCCATAGTTTCCCCTTTGTTCTGGAAAAAGCCTATTCAGGCAGGTAATGCCTTTCCCTCTCCTGCACACAAGCTTGGCTCTGTGTCCTAGCTTACAATATAAAAATGTATTCCATTCCCATTGTCCTGGTTTAGGGCAAATTTGGGAGAAAACCTCCAAAGGGGGCCCCTCCAGAAAGCAAACCCACATGACCCCTTCCCCCAACCCGTTTGGGAAGGATTCCTGGGAGAGAAGTGGAAAGAACCTGTTTATTGAACAGCACAGCACCCCCAGCACACAAAATGAACAATACCGGATGACACCACTCTTTCACCTCTTTGAAAAAGATGACAAATTCAGAAAGTCTCTCTGGGGTGGTCGCTCTGGTATCAGTCCCTCCGGCGCTGGGGCAGCTGCTGCAGCCACAGGGTGCAAACTCTTGGTGTTCCCAGGTCCCAGCCCTGAGCAAGTTCGAGTGGTTCCAAGATAAGGAAAGAAAAACAATCCAGGGAAAATTCAGACTGCTTAGCTAAACTAACTAATGAGCAGAAGCAAAAATCAAGATCAAAGCAGAAGCAAGAGCAAAGCAAAAAGCCAGGCAAAAAGCAAAAGCAGCACTATGTACTGCCCTGTCTGTGTGTCCCACCAGCCGTGGGGGAGCAGCTGATAAGAAAACAAAAAACAAAACAAAACAAAACAAAACAAAACAAAACAAAACAAAACATTCGCTCTTCAGAGCCAGCCTTGAAAGCACAGAACATAATATCCAGCATAAACAGAGCACACGAATGGGGATATAAACATCATAAGGTGACCCTAGGACACCCATCCTCAGGAGCTGCTGAAACCAGGAGGGGCATGGGTTTTTCCTTCTCTCCTGTTAATAGGCCCATCAATGTCTTGCCACATGACCCAGAGATAGCCTCCTCCAGGAGCCATCTCTGTTTAATGGGTAATCAAGGACCCACAGCATGGCTCAGAAGGGTATCAGCCCATTGTGAGATGCTCTGCCCACAGGGGAGGAGCTGAGCACCCCTACTTGGATATAATCTGGGTTTTGGGACACAACAAGCAGTCTTTCCACTGCATTCAACTGCATTCCCCCTTACCCACTGAGCTACCAGATGGTTTCTACAGAATCACCACTTCAACAAGACCATATCACCTGGACTGCTGCCACCACCCTAACTAGCAGGTTGTCAGGCTATATTCTGACTCTGTCAGTGTTTTTTTCCTTTTGTATCATTGCATGTATTTGATTTTTTTCCCTTTTCCTAATAAATTGTATTTTGGACTTGGAGTCTTCTCACTGGTTTTGCTTTCAAACCAGAACACTCTCTATGGCTTTTCTCCATCCCAATACCCTTTCTACATGGAATTCTTCTCTGAACTGGCTCTTGCCTCTGTTATCTCAGAGGTACAGACAGAGCAGCTGTGGAGCTCCTCTAAGCTTTTCCTGCTGGCACTGTGAGAGGTTTCATCCTCCTCAGCCACCTGTAAATCACCTGTGCTGGAGGAGCAGCTCCTGCTCTTTGTACCCAACGTTCAGGTACTTGTGAGCTCAGGTGCTGTGCTGCTGGACCATCTCCAGACAGCTCCATCCTGACCTTCCTGGACAGCTGGACACGTGAGGTGACCCCAACAGACATTGTGGAACGTTGGACTCAGCCTGAAGATTCGGGGTGACTCAATTGTGACCTTCCAGGACCTGAAGGGGCTACAAGAAACATGGAGAGGGATGCTGGACAAAAGTCTGGGGTGACAGGACACAGGGAATGGCTTCCCCCTGCCAGAGGGCAGGGATGGGTGGGATATTGGGCAGGAATTGTTCCCTGGCAGGGTGGACAGGCCCTGGCACAGGGTGCCCAGAGCAGCTGGGGCTGCCCCTGGATCCCTGGCAGTGCCCAAGGCCAGGCTGGACACTGGGGCTGGAGCAGCCTGGGACAGTGGGAAGTGTCCCTGTTCATGGCAGAGGTGGCACTGGGGGGGATTTAGGTCCTTCCCAATCCAATCCACTCTGGGATTCTGTTTATGGAGCAGAAGGGACAGCGAGTGTCACACATGGCATGTGCAGGGAAATGAGGAATTGGTTCTTAACCCTCTTAACCCATTTAGCAAACTGCTTACAAATTCTGGTGAAGGAGTCAAGGATATGGAGCAAGTAAAGAAAATCTCTGGAGCAGATTAGTATTTTAGAGGTTGTGCCAAATTTTGCAGACAACACTGTGTGGTCCGGCTGCTGCTGCCCCCCCAGCCCCAGAGCAGTGCCTGGAGCTTTCCCTGTGTGCCTGGAACTGCTGCACCCAGAGTGGCACCAAAGGGCTCTTGGAGCTCCTGGGCTGAAACAGAATTTGCCAACATGCTTTTGATTGACTTAAAGGCCTGGAAAAGTGCTTTAGAGAATATTAGTTATTTTCTAATTTGGTTTTTTTGTGGACCCTGTTTTCTTCTCTCCAACTTCACTAAGCAAATCCACGGGTTTGTTTCCCCCAGGCTTTATTTAAAACATTCTCTAGCCAAAGGCAGAACTCAAAATCTTTTATCTGTAGATACTTTTTGTATTTGTGCTTTTTTAATGAAACAACTTTATGATTGACTCTGTTGAGTTGGGAATCTGAGCTGTCCACCTGGGATTTGGGTTAAAAAGAGGTGAGTTGATTATGGACTGGCAGTACCTTCTCAGACACTTCCACTAAATCTATATTTTCAATTAAAGTGGTGACTCTCTTAGTATCTTCTTTTCTATCTGATGGGGTTGAGGATTCAGGACTTTATGGCAGTGATACTCAGCAAGAAAACCTGGGACAGCTGGAACCATGGACTTATGGAATCATGGAACAGTTTGGGTTGGAGAGACATCAAAACCCATCCAGTGCCACCTCTGCCATGGCAGGGACACCTCCCACTGTCCCAGGCTGCTCCATGCCCTGTCTAGCCTGGCCTTGGGCACTGCCAGGGATGATTTTCAGTCCAACAGCTCCTATAACCTCCTCACTTTGAATTAATTCTTCTGCCTCCTGCCTTTCCCCTGCTTTACAAACATCCTGTGCTGAGTTGTGACAGAGCTGGGCAGGTTTAACCCCAGAGTCCAGGCAGGTGCTGCCAGAGGCCAAAACAAAAGGGAACAAAGCAGATCCTGCTTTTCTATGCTGTCTGGGCTGCAGAATGTGGAATAGCACAGCACCTCTGTGCTCCATTTCACAGTATTGATCCGCCCCCGAGGCAGATAATTATAACTATATAAAATAGATATTCTCTAATTGATCTATTACAACATAGCATGGAGAATGGAGGCTTTGGGAGAGCTCACTGGGGCCTTCCAGTACCTAAGGGAGGCTGCTAAAAAAGTGGTAGTGACAGGACAAGGGACAATGAGTTCCCACTGCCAGAGGGCAGGGTTTGATGTGATATTGTGAGGAAATTCTTCCCTGTCAGGGCAGGGAGGCCCTGGCACAGGGTGCCCAGAGAAGCTGTGGCTGCTCCATCAGAGCCCTGAGCACCCTCCTGCAAATCTCTGCAGAGCCCAACTCTGCCTTTAAAGCAAAGCTCTCCCTGTATGTATTCCATGGTCCTCCAGGCCTGTTGATAACCCCGTGCTGGGCTGCAGAACAGGGAATTTTCCACATCAAACATCCCTTTGTCTAGCCTGAAAGCTCCCCAAGTTATAAAATTGTGAAGAAGATTTCTGATACTTTGAAGAGTGATGACATCATATTGTTCTGGTTCTGTTTTCTGTGGATCCAGAGTCTGTTGTGCAGGTGGTGGATACACCCTCCATATTCAGTGAGAGCCTGTTCTTCTTACAGGCAAATTGTATTAATTAAAAAATAGCATTTTACTGAAAATAGAATAAAAATATTTGGAAGTTTTGGAGCATTTTGGAAGCAACTAAAGATATTGGAAAGAAGGACAGGAGTTCTGCCTCCCAAAGAAGTAGGCCTTTCTTTGCCTTAAATCCTTAAGAAAGTTGGGGTAAAGTTTTTGGAGGAGATGCAGTATGAGGTTTTCCTTTTTAGGGACAGCACTTTCTAAGCTGCAGAACCTGAGTGGTAAGAGTGGGAGAAATTGCACTCACAGTGCCTGGGGACAGTTGCTCAGGGCAGAGGTGAAGCCCATGTGAGTAAGGAAGGGAGGGAGAAACAAACCCCTGTCCCTTCCTGCAGAGTCAGGGAAGCTTCTGCCCTCACTTCTCCCATCGAGGTGGGGGGACACTGGCACAGGTTGTGGCTGCCCCTGGATCCCTGGAAATGTCCATGGCCAGGTTGGAGAGGGCTTGGAGCAACCTGGGAGAGTGGAAGGTGTCCCTGCCATGGCAGGGGTGGGTTCGTGAAGTCCCTCCCAACCCAAACCACTCTGGGATTCTGTAATTCCAGGATCTCCTGTTATGCCGTGAGTTGATCTGGTTCGTTGTCCTGGGAATGATGCCTGCTCTGTGGCAAGACTGGAGCCAGGAAAAAGAGGGAATGGGGAGGAAAAAGGCCCCAAGCCCGGCAGAGTCCCTCTCTGTGAAGGCTGAAAAGCATCCAAGGCTGTCAGATGTAAATTCCTCTCACTGATGTTTCTCCACGTTTTCCCAGTGGAAAACCAGTCAGAAATGGTGTCCTGAAATCAAGTCAGAGACTCTCTTGTCACCACTCAGTCCTGTACTCCAGAGGACCAAAAACTGCAAAGAAGGCCAGAAAAAATATGGGAGAGATAAAATTCTATCCCTGTGGAACTGAATTCATTCTGCCAAACAGGATCTGAGCTTTTGGAAGAGGTTTCCTTTTTTCAGCATCTGACTGGGATCTTTTATTTTTCTCTCTTTTTTTCCACTGAATTCCTTCAAACACTTCCTTGATTTTCACCAGAGTGTCATGTGGAGCCCAGCCCCTGGATCAGAGGAAACATTAAATTGGGATTTGCAGATAAAATCAGCAAGCTGCACAAGTCAACAGCAAAAGCCCCTGACATGGACACGTCCCCTTAATAACAAATCATTGCCAAGCATCAGATGCTGAAGGAGAGGATCTCCTGAATGAACCAGCTCCTAAATCTTTCCATTCACACTGAAGGAAGAGGCCAATGCCATTTTTCCAATGAATATTCCTGGTCACAGGAAAACAGGCTGTTAACAGGCAAGATCCGAAGGAATAAAATGAAAGGATTTAAGTTTCAAGGCTAAGTCTACATTCCAAAGAAGGACTGAAATATATATGCATAAATATAAATAAATACAAATACAAAACAAAATAGAAATGTAATTTAAATGGTTTAAGTGCTGAGAAAGATAAGGGTGTTACCACAACAAAGCAGCTAAGTGAAGTCCCTGGAAAGGCTTCTCAGCTTGTTATTGCCCTGGAAAAGCCGTGGAGGAATAGCAAGTAGGGAAATGTGAACCTGTTTCCTCACAAATTTTGGTCCTATTCACACTCAAAAATTCCCTTGCAGTGCTCAGGCTCTGGTGGGTTGGCTGTGGCTGGATTCCAGGTGCTCCCAAAGCTGCTCTGTCCCTGCCCTTCCCAACTGGACAGGGCAGAGGAAATGGGATGAAAGGCTCTGGGCTGGGATAAGGACAAGGAGAGATCAGCCAACATTTCCTGCCTTGAGCAAAATAGACCCAGCTTGGGGAATTGAGTTTAATTTACTGGCTAATAAATCAGAGTAATACCATTGGAAATCCAACAAAATCTTAGAATGCCTTGTGTGGTGCTCCCAGGAGCTAGGTGGGCCTTCCAAAGGAAGAGCCTCCTTCCCCATGTGTTTGTTCCCATTAAAAGACATTTTCTGGCAGAGGGGGAGTGGTGGTTTTGTTCTCAGTTCTTGGCACCTCCCTGATGAACTTCTGCCCTGAAAGTGAATGAAATCAGTATTTTATTCCCTGTCTAGGAGCTGCTGCTGCTTTGGAGGCTGTAGTGTAATGAACTTGCTGTTTATTACAATTAACAAATAAATCCCTGCATCTTTAAATTAGACCATAAATCTCTCCGTGCAGTTCAATACTGCAGTAATGATGTTTTCCTTCCCAGAAGAGATTCTTCAGTGATAGGAGCCAGGCAACTTCCCTTCCAAATAACGTGACCCTGAGGACATTCCCTGTGACACATTTGGCCTTTTTGTCAGTGGCTTCCTTCCATCAGAATCATCTGAATGAGGTTTGAGCACAGCTCTGCCAGCTGGTGAATGATAGCAGCTTGTGCTGCAGAGAAAAAGGCTGTCTGGAGCTTCCCCCAGGAGCCTGGATATGCCCTTGGGAATGGAGAGGTTTATTGGGGTTGTGGTGCTGCTCCACTGATGGTGGCACCAGCTGAACTGGAAGGGCTCTTCCAACGGTTGTTGCCACATTTCTCTTCACAGAGAAAAGCCAGGCACAATTCTTCCCAAGAATATTTCTGGGTTTCACATTCCCTGAACCTCGGAGAAAGGGAAAACACAATTCTTATAATTTGCTGTGCCTGTGTTGTGCCAAAGTAGAATGCAATATGGAGATTGTTTACCCACAGGGATGGTGTTTTGTTTCCCTGGCCTGCCAGGGCCCGGTGTGTGTGTGTGTGTGTGTGTGTGTGTGTGTGTGTGTGTGTGTGTGTGTGTTGGGATGTTGGAACCCAGGACATTCCTCTGGCTGCCCTGGAGGACTCCAGACCCTGGCAGGGGCTCAGAGACCTTGGCACGGAGTCACAGACACCTGTGCCTTCAATCCTAGCCCATGGAAACAATCACCAACCTTGTGTGAGGAGTTACAGCCACAAGAGTTTGAGCAGAATGACAGTGAATTTATCACTGGAAAATGTAGAATTTTGGGGATTTTTAGAATGGGGGTTCAGGAGGCAAAAGGGAGGGATCTGGGTGTGTCCTGTCCTTCCTCCTGTTTCTTCTTGTCCTCCATCTTCTGCTGTGGTGGTGGCCCTTTTGGATTGGTTTAGGATAGAGACAGACTGTCTAACATAGGTGACAGGTATTGGAAAATTATTGTAAATAAAGTACTCGTAGGTTTTAGTATAAAAAGCCAACACCACCCCAAGGCAGTCAGTGTGCCATGAACCGACCTGCTGGACATACCTCAGCAGGTCAGAGAAGAATGTAACAGCTAAGAGAAAATAAACAACCTTGAAAAGCAGAGCCAAGGAATCTCAACTTCTTCTTCGCTCTCAGGGCTGGGAAAAAGAGACTTTCCAACACCTCGGGGTCATCTTGACACCAGAGACCCCATCATCAGGACTGTGGGCTGACAGTCACGAGATGTTGTGCGGTTGGAGTGCAGTTGAGTGCTTGGCAGATTCAGTTTAGATGTAATGTAACATAGTGTAATATAGTATAGAATAATATAGTATAATAAAGTAATTAATTAGCCTTCTGATAAGATGGAGTCCTCCTCATCATTCCTGGTGAATCAGGTGATGATTCTGTGACCTAAAGCACTGAACTTGAGCTTCCCCCCTCTCTCCTTTCAGACTCAGGTGCTCCAGCTTGGGAGGAATTCCCTGTCCTTCTCCATCCTTTGTTTGCTCTTCTGTTTTCCCCAACACCAACATCACCTCTGTCTCCTCTGGTGATGTTTGGCAAAATATTCACTCAAGGCTCTGTTTGCTACAGGTTGGTGCCACTTGAAGCTCCCAGTAATCAAAACTGCTGCTAATTAGGTGCAGTGCAATTAAATCAACAAATCAGAGACACAATCCCAATTAACAATAATAACTCAAAACAATTAAGCAGCTACTGCTGGACTTATTTTCACCCAACTTGCAGTAAATGAGCCTTGTGTCCAGCAGGCCTTTAGCTCCCAGGTAAACACAGTAACAACAAGTCTATAAAGGGAAAAATCAATAAAAGATCATTTGCAACTTGTAATAGGTTTGCAAATCTGAGAATGAAGAGTAGATTGCATTTAATAAAGCTTCAATTAATTGTGTGTTTACAACGTGGAATTTGAAACAACCAAGATTGAGTTTTCCAGAGCAGTCTATAGGGATGGAGATTAGGAACAGCTGAATATTTAAAGCACAGAGCCCTCTCTCCTGTTCTCTCTCTCCTTGTGTTATTTTTTGTCAAAAATTCCCAATAGAATAATTTCAGCAGAAGTTACACTTTTGCTTTTGAATTTACAGAAGCTTTCAAGTGCACAAGTTTTCCTGGTTTCATTGTAAGATCAGATTTTTTTCTGGTGATGAAACAGAGACAGAATTTGCCCAGGAGGGTGCAGGCCTTATTTCCACTGCCTGGAATTGTTCTTGACCCCCAGCACTTCCAGCTAAGGAAGACCCTTTAGGATGTGCTAGCTTTGCTCTGAACCAAAGGCAATTCCTCCTCTTTACTCACCCCAGAATCAGCTGAGCAAGGCTTGGTAGGAGAGGCAGGACCAATTGGCACTTCCTTGTCTTTCTATTTTTCCCAGATTTAGATTTGTGATATCAATGTTGGAGCAGCTGGAGGCACCAGCCTTGTCCCTGGGGTTGGGTCATTCTGGCTGAACATGTGTTTTAAAGCATCTTTTCCAGAAATTTGCTAAAGACATTAGATTTTGGTCATTGCAAACAGCTGCCTTTGCTATTTGCAAAAATAAACTCAGAGGAAGACCTGCCCTGGGACCTGTTCCAAGGACGAGGGAAGCCTGGAGAGTTCCTAGGACGAAGGAGGTACTGGAAGTTTTCCTTTGGCTGGGGAATTTGTTTGGCTGTGAAAGGTCACAGTTGTTAAACTTTAAGTCCTTGCCCTTCTGTTTTATGCAGAAGCCCTTTAAGATTTAATGGAGGAGTCACTGGAGTGTGGCAGGTGTAGGTGTGAGGGCCATGGCAGAGCCCCGTGTCCTCCACTGTCCTTCCCACACAATTCCTGCCAGCTGGGAACAGCAGAAATCCCTCGGGCTCCTCAGGGAATGGCACTGAAATGTCTCAGCTGGGAAAGCTGTCCTTAGCTGGAGACATCACAGAACCTGGCATGCACCACTTCCCTTGGGCCCTGCTGACAATCATGGAGTGGTTTCCTGGGAAGGGACCTTAAATCCCACCCAGTGCCACCCCTGCCATGGCAGGGAGACCTTCCACTATCCCAGGTCACTCCAAGCCCCATCCAGCCTGGCCTTGGACACTGCCAGGGATGTGGAGTCCACAACCTCTCTGGGCAAAAGCCATCTTTCCATTTTTAAATTAATATATTTATGAATATCTTGGTTTTCTTTCACCCTGAAAGTCTCTGGCTTTCATCTCAATTCAGTGAGTCTTTCATTTCCAGCCAAGCCATTTTATGGCCCTAGCACTGTAGAGGGATAGAATGTAAGAAAATAGAGTGCAGAAGGTAAAGGTAGTCTCACACCTGAGGAGTTGCAGCTGCACTAATCACCAAAGATTAGGAACAGGCCTGCCATTAATGGGCCACAGCTGTGTCCAATTAGAAGAGTGCTAAAAACGAGTGGGTTTGCTGGCTGTGCTGTGAGGAGAGGTGGGGTTTGTTGGCTGTGCTGTGAGGAGGGATGGGGTTTGCTGGCTGTGCTGTAAGGAGGGATGGGGTTTGCTGGCTGTGCTGTGAGGAGGGATGGGGTTTGTTGGCTGTGCTGTGAAGAGTGTTGGAGGCTGTGAAGAAGGAGTCAGTGCTGTGAGGAGCTGCCCGTGAGAAATCACCGAGAAGGCTCTTTGCAATCAGATGATAACACAGCACTGTGTCTCTGTGTGAGTGAAGTTCTGTTGGATCTCTTTTTCATGCTAGAACAGCCTGACGGGGCAGCACTGGGCTGGAGGACTCTCCTGCCCAGCTCCCTGCCTGTTTTGGTTCTTGGTGCTTGCCTGTGACTTCTTTACTGCTGTTGGTGCTCCAGGGCTGCCTGGGGGCCTCCAGGCTGTGAGCTGGCAGTTGGACAATCCCTCCCCAGCAGCTGGAGCTGTGCCTGGAGTGTGTGTGGTCCTTGAGAAGCCCTGACATTGTGATGTGGGCTCTGCACCTCACCTGGGGTTCCATAATCCTCAGGGGGATCATCGTGGCCAGCCCTGGAGTGTGCTGAGCCCTCAGCAAGCCCTGGCACTGCTGTGGCCCTGCCTGGGTGTGAAAACACAATCGCTTGTTTTTAAAATTTTAAAAGTTTAATAGTAATAAAATGGTTATAAAAATAGTAATATAATTAGAGTAATAATTTTTGACATTTTGGATTAGGACAATATGAGACAATAAAAACAAAGAGTTAGGATGGTCCAGGTACCTCTTGCTGGGCAAAATAAACCTGATAAAGGACCCACTTTAACAGAGGATTAACCCTTAAAAATAATAGCCTGTTGCATATTCATACACCTCATCCATGATGCATAAATTCCATTCAAACACAGGATTCTGTCTGGGCAGTGTCAGCTTCTTCCTCTGAATCCTGACAGCCTCTTCAGGGCCGAGTGAGGCAGGAAGAAGTTCGTTTCTTTTGATAAGGGAGCAATAAATTCTCTTTCTGTGAAAGATTTAGGTGTCCTATGGCTGCTATGTGGTGTGAGTCCTTTCTTTGAAAAAAGTGTCTTACATAGCATAGTTTCTATTTTAACATTATGTTATAACCTAAAACTATACTTAACACACTACTTAAGAAAATTAATACTGTATAACTTTCTAACATAACACATACAATATTCATTTTAATATTTGTAAAAAGCTAATCATAAAATGCACATTTTTCACACTGGCTTATCAGGGCCCATGGCACTGGGGGCCAGGTCCCCGTGATGCTGCCACAGGAGCTGCTCCTGGTGCTGTGCTCCCACTCCAGGTGAAACTGCACCTGCTCCCCAACAAGTCCTTGCAGTGCAATTGCTCCATAATGAATATCCTGATTAATCTGAGAGCCTATGCTAATTACAGCAGTGCAAAGTCATCTGGAGTCCCAGAGGCTCTGCCATTCCCCCCAGTATGTACCACTTAATATTAAGGAAGATTTTGCTAAGAGAGGGAAGCATGAATAATGTATTGCTGGATAATGGTAAACAGTGATTATTATTCCTCTTTTCCCTTGGATGTACCAGCATTGTGTTAAAGACAGGCTTTGTTCAGAGGAAAAGGATAATTGGAAACAGGGAGGTGATGCAGTGTCTGGCAAATTACAGTCATGTGAGCGTGGCAGATGGTGCCACCGTGTCTGACAATTGCTGCAACACCAAATTACTTCCTCGAGTCAAGAAGGCCAATTTTTGCTGGATTTGTCTGTGTTTACAAAGGATAAACAAACCTGTTTGCACGGAAATGTGGGAGGAAGCCTGGAGAGAGCCCCCCCAGCCTGCTCTGTCTGAAGCTCTGAGGGAGCTTTTAAGGTCCAGAGCTCTGGAGCCCCCTCTGTTACCCCCAGGCAGCAGCAGAGATCTGCTGCTAATCCCCCCAAAAGCTCTGGCTCCTGGTGGGACCAGTGCTGGGCTGAACTGGGGCTGGTGCAGCGGCTGCAGGAGCACAGAATTCTCGTCTGTGAGGCAGAGGCACAGCCGTGCCCAAGGCAGAGCCAAAGTGAATTTATCCAAGTCCAGCAGTGCCACAGCAAGTCTAGGCAGGAGTAAATGAGTGAGGACACAATTCCCTGTGTGCAGGTGAGGCCCTAAGCTGTGAGCACAGCTGGTGGAGCAGAGGTGTCCAGCAGCTGGTCAGAAGGGAAGCTGTTGTTAGTCAGAAGTCCCTGGGGGATTTGTGGATGGTTGTGCACTGCTTTGACTTTCCACGGAGTGGAAGTGCCCTCAGCTGAGGTGATATTGGCACCTACATAAAAGATTTGTTCCCCCTTCTCATTAATGCACAGCCAGAAATCTGCTTCTTAAAGACTTTGTGTTCCAGGGCCTCACCTGCACACAGGGAATTGTGTCCTCGCTCATTTACTCCTACCTAGACTTAGGATATACTGAATTGGGTCAAGGATTCCTCTCACTGCAGCTGAACACTTTATTATCACAGTGGTGGGAACAGCTGGGCTGCTCAAGGAGCATCACATCAGCTTGATGGTTTGGCTTGATGATCTTAAAGGTCTTTTCCAGTGTTAACAATTCCCTGATTCCATGATTCTGTGATCACCCAGATGCAGGCTCCTGAGCAGGGCTGGGAGCTGAGTGTGAGGCAGCATTTGCTGCTCTGCCTGAACTCCTGCGTGGTATCACTGAAACATTGAATTATCCAGCCCCATGAGCCCAGGCTGAATCATCACCAGAATGCTGCTGTCACCCTGATAATGTCACAGCAGGGCAGTGCTCAGCAGTGATGGTGGCACTGTTCAGTGTTGCCACATTTCCCTTCACAGAGAAAAGCAAGGCACAATTCTCCCCAAGAATATTTCTGGGTTTCACATTCTCTGAACCTCAGAGAAAGGAAAACCAATTCTTATCTCATTTGCTGTGCCTGTGTTTGTGCCCCAGTAGAATGCAATATGGAGATTGTTTACCCACAGGGATGGTGTTTTGTTTCCCTGCCCTGCCAGGGCCAGGTGTGTGTGTGTGTGTGTGTCAGGACTGTCACTGACAGTCACGAGATTCTGTGCAGAGTTGAGTGCTGGGCAGATTCAGTTTAACTGTAATGTAACACAGTGTAATATAGTATAGAATAATAGAGTAATTAATTAGCATTCTGATAAGATGGAGTCCTCCTCATCATTTCTCCCCTTTGTCAGCAGTGAAAATATCTCCTACAGCTCAGTGCCCTTCCCCACACTCAGCCCTCAGCCTCAGGGCTCCTGGCTGGCCAAGCCCACTCAGGCACAGGCTTGGGACACAAGGCAAGCTGTCACCTGCAGGAGTTTCATCACTGTCCTGTTCTGCACCCAGTTCAGGCCCAGTCTTGGTGTGGCCCTGCCTGTGGAGCCGCTTTGCAGCCACCTGGGTACCCCGGGCTGGCCCAGCCCTGTCCTGCCAGGCCACCCCCAGCTCCTCAAGGAAAAGTTTCAGCTCCGTGTCCTGCTCCACCTGCCCACAGCCCTGTCCTTGGCCAGGGGCCAGCCCTGCTCCTGCTGTGACAGCTGGAATTGCTCCCTAGCCCAGTTCTATCAAAATGATCTGGATTAGCTTAAAACATTGCTAATGGTAGGGTTTTGTTTGTTGAATTTTTTAAAGCTGTTCTGACAGAACCAGGTTAGACAGCAAGGATCTGATCAGTGGTGCCAGCTGATGGCAGAGCTGGGAAGCTCCTACCCCACCTCAGCTGAACCCAGAGCAGCTTCTGTGGTGACAGCCCAGAGTCCTTTACCTGTCTGCAGCTCTCGTGGCACCTGGGACCTGTTGGAGCCAGTGTGGCCCAGAGGTGGCAGCTGTGGTGCCCTGGGTGACACCCTGCAGGACCCTGCTGGGAACTGCCCAGCCAGGAGGGGCAGGTGCTGCCATGGAGGATGCAGGAAACGCACTCTGGAGAATTTAGACAGGATTTGAGCTGGAGTGGGAGCTCTGGTATTGTCACAACCTGTTTCACTTTGTTCAGGCAGGATTTGGCTCCTCTTGGGCCAGGCAGGATGTCCCTGTCCCTGTCCTGCCCACACAGAATGGAGGGAGAAGGGGAAGGGACGTGAGGCACCATTGTGAGCTGCCAGCCCAGGAGCCAAACACCCTGGGCTACACCCAACAGAGTGGGAGCAGACTGAGGGGGGATTGTCCCCTCTGGGGGGGACATGGGACCCCAGCAGCAGAGCTCCTTCCAGGGCTGGGACCCTGAGCTGCAGGGCCTGGAGCTGCTGGGATGAGTCCGGAGGAGCCACGGAGCTGCTCCAGGGCTGGAGCCCCTCTGAGCCAGGCTGGGAGAGCTGGGGCTGCTCAGCTGGAGAGGAGAAGCTCCAGGGAGAGCTCAGAGCCCTGCCAGGGCCTGAAGGGGCTCCAGGAGAGCTGGAGAGGGACTGGGGACAAGGATGGAGGGACAGGACCCAGGGAATGGCTGCCAGTGCCAGAGGCAGGGCTGGATGGGAGATTGGGAATGGGAATTGTTCCCTGGCAGGGTGGGCAGGCCCTGGCACAGGGTGCCCAGAGCAGCTGGGGCTGCCCCTGGATCCCTGGCAGTGCCCAAGGCCAGGCTGGACACTGGGGCTGGAGCAGCCTGGGACAGTGGGAGGTGTCCCTGCCATGGCAGGGGTGACACTGGGTGGGTTTAAGGTCCCTTTCCACCCAAACCAGTCTGAGATTCCATGTTCTGATTCCATACTTGATGCCATGAAGATGTGCAGGGGCTTTAAGGCTGGAAGGATTCTCCTGCAGGACATTCCAAAGGCTGGGCTGAGGTGCCTTTTTCAGCTGTGTTTTTCTGCTCAGGAAATCAGCCTGGCAGGAGAGGGGCCCTCACAAGGGAGGAGCTGGTATAGGAGAAAACATCCCTTGGAAGAGCTGAATTCCTCCTGAAAGGTCACGGAATGAGTGTTTTACTCTTGAGAAGAGCTGGTGAAATCCTGCTGCAATGGAGTGGGAACAGGAGGAAATCTGGGTATTTTTGGAGGGAAATTTTGGTCCATTAAATACTCAAGGGAATTTCAGAAAAAGAAATCCCCAACCTCCAGGATATCTCTTATTGAACAATTTGATCTTCAAAGCACCCAAACTTGAGAGTTATGATCCAAAGCAGACTTTAGTTAGTGAATTCCTACTTTTAGGCATGTTCTAAGTACCTTCAGTTATTGGTTCCCAGCCTCAAGCACTCAGGGTTTGAATTCTCACCAAGAAATTTTAGAGCTCTGAAGGGCCTGGTTCAAGAATTTTAAAGATGAGAACCATGGGGCAAATTTTGTAGCTGAACTTTTCCTCTCTGATTTTTAAATTGCAGAGAGCTGTGGCAGTGGATTAGAGCTCAGCATGAGTTTGCACTGAGGCTGGAGCTCAGGAGCCCTCCAGGCTTTCTGTCTCCAGGGCTAAAACACTTCCAACACTTCGGCTTTGGGCACACCAAGGCCTGGTTTCCCAGTCCAGCCTTTTCCTGGTCCACCACACCAGAGGCTTACATTGAAATTTTCCACCTAAGTTTCTCCCCCACCCTGCCCCCCTTTTTTTCTTTTTGTTGCAACATTTCTTAGGGAATTTTATCCCCCTTGCCCCTTTGCTCCCGGGGGTGGGGTGGATTTGGTGTTGGGGGGTGTGTTGCCCTGTTGGCAGGGCTGGGATGGTGGGACAATAAATAAATAAATAAATAAATAAATAAATAAATAAATAATTGCACCAAGCTGCCTCCCCTGACCTGGGGAGCTCTTTGTAATCCTTCACCAAGGAAGCTGAGCCAAGTCCAAGACCAAGCAGAGAGAAACCAGCTCCTCTGGCTGGCTTAATCACATTCATCATCCAAGAGCCGCTCCCAAAGCTCTGATGCAGTTTCCAGAGCACAAGGAGCACAGACAGTATCAAACAGCTCAAAAGGGAGAGGAAAAAGGGGCATGGTGCAAAATGCAGAGCAACAAAGTAAAATCTCCATTCTAGAACTGTTCAGCTGCATTTTGGAGATTACTTTGAAGCTGGTGAATCTGAAATTCCTCATTAGTAGCCAATGGCAGATACAGGAGCTTCTAATCTGGGTATGAGGAGATCATTCCAACTTGACCTCCCTCTCTCCACTTGATACAACATTTGCTTCAATCAAAGAGGTAATTAAACTCCTGAGATGAGAAATCCCCACAGTTCATGTCCTGAATACAGCGCAGCAAAAGTTCTTCAGTAATGAAATGGCACAACCTGCAGTTACTGCTGGAGCCAGACAATGCCTGAGGCAAAAAGACAGAATAACTTCTGTCAAGGATGCTCTGCTTGCCCTGAAGTGCCCTCAGGAGCCCAGGCAGGTACAGCCTTCTCGGATTTCTGTGGTCAAGATGGCCCCCGAGGTATCAGAAAGTCTTTCCCAGCCCCGCAACCGAAGAAGAAGTCAAGATTGATTGGTTCTGCTTTTCAAGGTTGTTTATTTTCTCTTATCTATAACATTCTTTCTATGACCTGCTCAGATTTGTCCAGCAGGTTGAGTTGTGGCACAGCCCCTGCCCTTGGGGTGGTGTTAGCTTTTTATACTAAAACCTACAAGTACTTTATTTACAATAATTTTCCAATACCTGTCACCTATGTTAGACAGTCTGTCTCTATCCTAAACCAATCCAAAAGTGCCACCATCCCAGCAGAAGATGGAGGACAGGATCCAGAAGGAGAAAGACAGGACATGCCCAGATCCCTCCCTTTTGCCTCCTGAACCCCCATTCTAAATCCCCAAAATTCTACATTTTCACCCTATGACAAATTCACTGTCATTCTACTCAAACTCTTGTGGCTGTACTCTTCACACAAAGTTGGTAATTGTTTCCATGGGCTAAAATCCAAGGCACAGGTGTCTTTGACTCTGTGCCAAGGTCTCTGAGCCCCCTGCCAGGGTCTCGAATCACCCAGGACAGCCAGAGGAATGTCCTGGGGTCTGACAATGCCTCAGCATTCCAACCAGGGCTCTGTGCAATGGAGCTGAATAATGGCGAGGGAACCATGGGCATGGGTGATCCAAGATACTGGGACTGCAGGGAGGGGAAACTGCAGCTCCTTCCCCTCAAAGGGGTTCAAATGCAGATCAAACCCAGAGCTGGCCCTGTTCCAGGTGAGGATGGAGAAGCCAGGAGGAAAACTGTCAATAGTGGGGCTTTTCTTTAGAAGCTCCATTTTGTTGAAACAAAAGCTGTTCAGGAGAACTCGTCAATAGAGATGTGGTTGAGTAATCCTGTCTTTTGTCTGATCCCAAGGACATGGTTGGGATGGAATCAATGCACTGAGCAGAGAAGCGCCAGCATCACCCAAAGCAAGTGGTGTGATGACTCCACCAGGAAGGAAAAATAATGCTGGGTTTGGGCTCAAAGCAGGGCTTACAGGACTGGGATTTCCTGCCCAAAGGGAAGCCTGGTTTCCGGTGAGTTTGCAGATTGGCTTGAGAGGGGAAAGTCTGCAGATGTCTGGGAAACCCAGGAATTTAAACAGAAGTCAAGACAAACTGAGGCTGCTCGGCACTGCTGGGCCATAGATCCTTCCCTGGGCTTTCTAGAAAGATTTTTGTTCCTGGAACAGATTCTGTTGCTGACCTGAAAGGAAAGAGGCAGTGAAATATCCACCACAAAGCACCTCTGGAATGCCTGTGCCAGTTTGCAGAGAGTGCTGCTGGAATATACAGCAATTGCCAGGGCCTGCCCACCCTGACAGGGAGGAATTCCAAATTCCTTCTTTCTCCCTGGTCCTTCTCCCACCAATAAATCCCAGGATTTTTCTGAGATTCGCAGTACAGCTCTCCCTGGAGTTCTCACCTCACAAACTCCTGTCTTGCCACAGGTGAAGAAAATTGCATTTCAGTGGATGTGTCCAACACATTCCTCATTTGATGTGGTTTTTTTGAGCACCCAGGCAGGAATGAGCAGCTGGTTCCCCAGCCTGGTGCCACTCCACATTCCAGAGCAGTTTTCTCTTGCACTCAGGTTTGCAGCATCAGGAAATGTCACTGGCTGTGTCTGGGGCTGCTGGGACTGTGAGACTCTTGTCGCAGCTCACATTTCCTTAGCTAATTATGCCGTGTGAACCACCAGGAGCAATGGGAGCTCTTTGCAAACCATCTGTTGATCAGCTCCTGCCTGGAGCAGAGAAATTGGGTGCCCTGGTAATTACACTCCTCCCTCCTGTCACTGCACATGCTCTGCCTGAGTGCTGGAAATGCCTCATCCTTTCTGAGGCTGCACAGATCTGTGCCTTGTTTCCTTCTCCTTCACCCCAAGGCAAAGAATTTGATGCTGCCTCTGGAGGTCTCCCAGGATTTCCTGGCTGTTTAATCAGGGCCATGGCTCAGATCACAGGGTTGCAGTTTGTGTGTTTGTGGTTAACAGGACGTTTGTCTTTCCCCAGGCAAACAGGGTCTAAAAGGGATGGGCTGGGAAGGCTCTGAGCTCCTTCAATAGATTCAATTGCTCTGTGTCTGAAAATCTGCAGAGCTGCATGTTCCCTATTTCCACTCTTCCTCCTCCACCAGGCAGTGCCAGGTGAGGAAAAGCCTTTGAGGTGGTGCCATGTTCTGTCTCTTCTTCCTTTCACCTGGATCAGGGAAGGATTTGTACAGAAAGCACCCGTGGTTCCCACCAGCACAGGGGGATCTTAAAGCATCCCTAAGAATAGTGACAGGGGCCAGGGAATGGCTCCCAGTGCCAGAGGGCAGGGCTGGATGGGAGATTGGGAATGAGGAATTGTTCCCTGGCAGGGTGGGCAGCCCTGGCACAGGGTGCCCAGAGCAGCTGGGGCTGCCCCTGGATCCCTGGCAGTGCCCAAGGCCAGGCTGGACACTGGGGCTGGAGCAGCCTGGGACAGTGGGAGGTGTCCCTGCCATGGCAGGGGTGGCACTGGGGGGGATTTAGGTCCCTCCCACCCAAACCATTCCATGTTTCTATGATCCTGTGTCTCTATGAACACCTTGCCCAGGCCATGGGCAGGGACACCTTCCACTGTCCCAGACTGCTCCAAGCTGGCCCTGGACACTGCCAGGGATCCAGGGGCAGCCACAGCTTCTCACCTTAGTCTCCCAAGACCAAACTTCCCTGTTTTGGGACAAAGCAGGACCACTGTAGCCCCTGAGATGTTGAATTTACTCATCTGCCCGCAGCAGAGCCTTTGCTCTCCTCACTGCCCTGAGTACTTGGCCAAGCTCCTCAGGCATTTCTGGTGGATTTGGGACTGCTCTCTATGGGGCTTTTGCAATGGATGGGGACTCCAGGGTTATTTAAAAGATGCAATCTGCCACAAACCAGCAAAGCTGTTTGAAGCACTTGTACAAAACGCAAGAATTATTCCTAAAGCAAACTGAAGCCTGCAATAGGAATCTGCATGTCTGATGCGCTGGCATCTGCAAGGATGGCTTTGGTCACCTTTGATACATGCAGTGCTTAGCTTATGCACAGGACATCATCACAGCAAACTTTAGGAAAGGAGTTTCTTAGGGAAATAAAATCCTTGGTTTCACCAGTTTTCATGCAGTTCCCTTTCTAATTCTAAGCTGAAGCAAGCAGCAATTGTGATCCTCACAAAGAGAACACGAGGAAGAGCTGTTCTTACAGTGCAGGCCCCACCAAGGCAAATGAAAAATTTAATGGGATTAATTTAACCAGATTACATCCTTGTAGCAAATACTCCTGGCCCAGAATCAGAATCACATTACCTCTGCCTCAAATTAATTGCCTGTCAGCTGAGCTGGTGGCTGTGGGCTGCACTCACCTGCAGCAGAGATGAGATAGTAAATGCAATTTAATCCCTTTTCATTGCAAATCAAGCTAAATTGCTCCATCTCCCTTACTTGAGCTGGAGCAGAGGCTCAGGACTGCTAAAGGAGCAGATTAGCATCAGACTTCCCTGAAGGGCTGAAGTGGCCTTGATTTGCTTTATCTTAATTTGCTTTAGATAAACTCAGTCACTTCAAGAACTTCATTGTAAGGTATTGTCGAGAGGGTTTTGGTGAAGACAAGCCTGTGGTGGATCCAATTTCCTTTTCTTTTTTCTCTACAAACATTTGTTTCTGCTCTGGACCAACAAAGAGCCGCCTCTGCAGAAGGTGGGAGCAGAATCAACACAAGCTCACTTCAAAGCCTCTCCTAATTTGTTTCCCCAGCTTCACTCCTGACATCAGTCGAGCTCCAGGAGCTGTTTACATTTAGCTCCAATAACTTCAGATAATGTACTATTAACTGCTGAACTAATGATCCCAGACCTAGCATTTCCATCAGGACCTTGCCCCATTGAGCTGACACTCCTCAGATCATTTTCTCTCTCATTAAAGTAATTAAAGACAACATTAGGAAAGACCTTCAGGCAACCAGAGAGAGCTGATCTCCCTGAATAAGCAGAGCACATCCACAGTTGTAGGTTCTTTTGATCTGGAGCTTAATTGCTGGAAGTTGGGCAGGGATCTGAGTGTGAGGGTGCCTGGCTCCAAGGGACAGTGAGGGGCACCTGGGACTGTCCCCTCCTGGTGGCACTTCTGGCGGATGGGGACTGAACCTTCCCAGGCATCCCATCTCCCTGGGCCTGCACTGGCCCAGAGCTTCTGAGGGGCTTTCCTTCACTGCAGGATTTCATCGGGAAGAGGCAGAAACACAAGAGGGGATAGAGATTCTTTCATGTGTTTGTGCAGAGGAATTCAGTGAAGAAATTTCCCCTGGGGATTCAAGGCTGTGCAGTGATGAGGGGAAGAGCTTTGGGAAGCCCAGTCTAAATTTGGCCTTTCCTACACGACCCCATTTGCAAAGAGTATTTCAGAGGAGTTTTATCATTCTGTTCCCCATAGCCAATAACACCATGGTACTGTCAAACATGCCCTGGATCTGCTTCATTTCTTCAAAGGAGGAATTTCTTTCTGGAAAAGGTGCTCAGCCTTGGCAGGGGCTGCCCAGGGAGAGGTGGAGTCCCCATCCCTGGAGTCTGGACATGGCACTCAGAGCTCTGGGCTGGGGACAAGGTGGGGGTCAGGCACAGGGTGGGCTCGATGGCCTTGGAGGGATTTTCCATCCTCAGTCATTCTTGGATTCTGTGATTCAGTCTCCCATTCTCCATAAAAATAAAAATAATTTTTCAGGACTACAATTGCAGCTGCTGGACAGTGGTCTCATGACTTCCACAGGTGATCTGGCTCCTGGTGTCCTCTCAGGGCCTTGTCCCACCTGTCTCTGCAGCCCCTGGCCCAGGAAGAGCCATTTCAGGACCACCTGAGCTGAGATCAGGGCTCATTCCTGTGGAATGGGATGTTCATCCTTCCCTGGGGCCAGTTCTGGGGGTGCCCATAAGGCTCCCATGGGTCAGTTCAGCTGGGTCAGGACTGGGGGTGACCTGGTGGGGTGGATCTGCTCAGATTTGGGGCTGGTTTCTGGCAAGGGGGGGAGGAACAGTCTGGAAGCAAGGGGAAGACGAGGCTGCTGTTGGGAGCTGATGGATCAGCTCGTCCCATCTGCTGGAGCCAGAGCTTTCAGAGCCTTTCAGTGCTGCAGTGCTCCAATTTCCCCACTGCTCTGAGAAACTGGGCTTGTTCTGCTGCTTGTGGAGCTCTTCTCTCTGCTCTCTCCTGTGCTGCCTTCCCTGAGGAATTGTCAGCACAGCCTCACTTTTCATTTCCAGCACCTCAGCCCTGACTCAGGGAATTGATGCAGGGTGTGCTAAGGAGATGTAAGATCAGCTGATGTCTCTGGGCAGGCCTGAGCCACTTTACCATGATTAGAGAAATGGGGAAGGGGCTGAGGGAGCTGGGCAGGGGCTCAGCCTGGAGCAAAGGAGGCTCAGGGGGCCCTTGTGGCTCTGCACAGCTCCTGCCAGGAGGGGACAGCCGGGGGGTCAGGCTGTGCTCCAGGGAACAGGGACAGGAGCAGAGGGAACGGCCCCAGGCTGGGCCAGGGCAGGCTCAGGGGGGATCTGGGGAAAATTTCTTCATGGAAGAGGTTGCAAAGCATTGGAATGCCCAGGGCTGGGGTGGACCCCCCATCTCTGGAGGTGTTCAGAAAACCTATGGATGTGGCTGGCACCTGGGGATATGAGTCAGTGGTGATGGTGATGGCTGGACTCAATGACCTTAGAGATATTTTCCAAATTTAATGACCCCATGACTCTGTGATTCTAAGAGCCAGGACAAAGCCAGAGGAAGCCAGCAGCATGAAGGACACTTGGAAATCACGAATAAACCTTGCAAGAGTTTTTGTGTGGGTTCTTAGCTGGCACGGACAGGGATTATGAAACTCGGCGTTATTTGCTTGGCTCAGACCTTGGGAAGTGCCCAGGCTTTGACAGGAGCAGTGTCCTTTGGTCTGTCTTCAGTTGATCACCTTCCTGCTGGCCCCAAAGCCCAGGAGAAACTCAGGTAATTATTTTCAATTGTTTTTTTGGGAAGAGCTGATCAAAAGTGACTGAGGCCTTAATGAAAGCTGACCAGCTTTCCAAACTCAAGATGAAAACCCTTTGGCTTCATTCCCCTGGGTTGGAGAGGGAATGTTGGAATTAAAGACAGGGGAAGAGAGAGCAACAATTAACAAAATTTCTCCAGAGGGGCAATTATAAAAATAAAGCAGCTTTATAGTAGAAATTCAGTTTTGTGGAGTAGTTCCCTAAGTAGAGCATGGTGCAGTTCATTCTCTTGTGCTGTAAATTAGTACCATTTTAGAATTTTGAAGAACAGATCATCTCCTTTTGCTGTTACTCTAAAAGCAGCTACTGCAGTCAAAGCACTGTTCCAAGGCTGTTCTCAGTAGATGCTGCCAATTTATCCTGGAAGAATACAAGTGACAGCTCTGCAGCTTCGTGACAAAAGTTTAATTCAGCTTTACACAGCCCTGATTTCAATTTACACAGAGAAATCCTGCTCCACTCACTCAGTGTTTCTTATCGGGGCTGATTCCACATTGGCTGAACAACTTGTTGTGAATCCCCTGCAGCTGCCTCGAGTCGTGGCTCAGGGATGAGCTGCTCCCTCCCATCAAACCACAACCAGCTTTGTGACATTTCTGATAAACATCTCCCCACGTTCTGAAGGCTCAGCTCCTGTGCACTTAGCTTTTTCTGCAACGATGTGGAAGAGAAATAGCTCCAGATCCTGCATGGAAGGGGAATCAGAGAAAATGGGATGTGACCCACCTGGCTTCAGGAATTTGAGGAAAAAGAAAATGTTATGAAGGAGGTCCCTTTATAGCTAATTTAATAAACCACAAGATTAAACATTTAGCAGCAATTTTAACTGAGCAGCAATTTTATATAAAATAATACAATCAAATATAATCAAGGAGTTACAAAAAGAAATTTGGCAGTGGTTTGGATAAAGCATAAGCAAAACCTATTGGGGTATGATCAGGGTAGGGGAGTGGTTTTCTCACCCTGCCTCCCGTACAAAAAGCACAGGAATCCAAACACAACTCATATAATGTATGCTAATACATATTCATCAATATTTTCTTGTGAATCTCCTCCTATTTTCAATTCTTGAAATCTACATCACTCTGCTGCACAGCGCATGCTCCACTTGTTTCTAAGGGGTCTTCTGGCTTTTGGTGGTAACATCTGATGAAGGCTCCTCCTCATCATCACTGTCCTTTGAACAACCCCACAGGCTGCACATGTGCCCCAAGTCTTGTGTTATAGAAGCCAGCATTATATCCCAAAAATAGGCCTTATTATTTCATGGATGCCTGGAATCATTTCAATTTTGTCCATTTCAAGGCTGATTGTCTAATTATCCTGAGGCCTATTCCGTTTTAGGATTTTACTTATCTCAAACTACATCCTGCATCCTATTTTCTCATGAACATCTGTAAACATCTGTTTTGGGACACTAATTACATATCCTTTTCCTCTATTACTTTCTAATAAATATTTTTTAAAATATCAGTATAGTTATAATTGTTAGTAAGAATTATATTCATTTATCACCAAAAAAAACCACTTTGGGAGTGAATGTTTAGTCTGATGTGAATCACAGAATTGTGGGTTGGGAAGGACCTTAATGCCTACCCAGTGCCACCCCTGCCATGGCAGGGACACCTCCCATTGTCCCAGGCTGCTCCAAGCCCAGTGTCCAGCCTGGCCTTGGATCCAGGGATCCAGGGGCAGCCCCAGCTGCTCTGGGCACCTGTGGTAGTTTTGCATGAGAGGCATCCACGAAAGTGATGCAAAGCTCCCAGCCACGAAAAAGCTGCACACACCTCTGTAAAAAACACACATTAAAGATGAAAGAAACCTGTGAAAAGTACATATTACATGATTGGCTCTTTGCAGATACTATATGTGTTATGTTGTATTAATTAGTAGTACTGTATTTTTTTAAGTAGTGTGGTAAATATACTTTTAGGTTATAATATAACGTTAAAATAGAAACTATGCGATATAAGATACTTTTTTAACTAGCTCAAGAAAGGGATGAAATAATCAAGAAATTCTTCGTCCAGAGATAACAGCAACAAGACACATAAATCTCCAAGAGAATAATTATTGCTTCCTTATTGGAAGAGACCAACTTTTCCCATCTCCTTCCTGTCTTTGAGGAGCCAGCAGGATTAAGGGGGAGAAGTTGACAATAACCAGAAAACACCCTGTGTTTGAAAAGAATTTATGCATCATGTATGAGATGCATGAATATGCAATAGGCTATTGCTTTTAAGGGTTAATCCTTTGTTAGTGGGCTTGCTTTCAGGGCTTAATTGCCCTAGGAAAGCATCCTGACATCCTTATTTCTTTGCTTTTTATTGTCCTTCATTGTCCTAACTCTGATTGTCCAAATTCTTATTGCTGTATTATTTATTACTATTTTTATAACCATTTTATTACTATTAATATTTTAAAATTTTCAAACAAGTGATTGGTGCTTTTCACAAAACCCAAGAACTTCCCCTTTCTTTTCCAGTGGGCAGAGGGGTACCAGGGCCCGGGCCCCTGATTTGCAGAAGCAAACAAACTCCACAACTTGTGTGAAAGTTGTAAAGCGGCATGTTTACATGACAGCGCTGGACACATGTGGGAATCATTCCCCTAAAATGACATGCGTGCCTCTGGGAACTCCAGATCCCTTTTTAGCTCCCTCTCAAATACATATGCGCGCAATTTCACAATAGATTCATACATATTCATTCTACTGATTTCGTGTGACATTTGCCGTTAATTTTTCTTTATCAGAAAGAATTCCTGAGTCATTTTGACCCTGCTTTCCGTAGCAGTCTCTCATGTGTTTCAGAGTTCAAGGGCCCCCTCCCTTATCTCAGTCCTGTAGTGGACACTGAGATGGTTAAGGCCCCATGGAGGATGTAAGCTTGAGATAAGCAATTGCTGAGTCAGAATAGCTAAGCCTGGAGTCCTCACTTAGGTCCTCTGGCCTAGCTTATCTCTCTGTGACCCTATAGGCTAGTTTTCCCTAACCCTTACAATTGGTCAGTTTTCAATCCCCCCTAACCCTATATAAGCAGCCATCCTGGCCCATTCTGGCAGAAGAGCTGCTGTCGGAACCCTTCATGAATCCCTGCAAATAAACCATGGTGGAATCTCCGGGGCTGTCTTCTCCTCTCTCTCCGTCTGCGTATGTGGGAGCCACTGAGGCCGCATCCTAGCAAGCAAAGAGCTGAAATTATAAAAGAGCTGAAAATCACTAAGAGCTGATAATCACTGAGCTCTCTAAGGTGTCAGGCTATAGGGCATTTAGGGTTTGGACACTCAGCCTGCTGAAGGCTGAGCTGCCCGGCCCGAGGCTGCTCGCCTGAGGAACCCTGGACCCGTCTCGCTGTCCGGCCAGAAGAGGCCCAGCGGTGGCACACGCTGTCCTTTGGCTGAAGCAGCTTCTCCAAGTATAGGTTTTTTGTGAGAACAGGCAGTCAGACTAAACAGCAAGTTACAGACTTAACTCAAAGATGTACATTTCCCCTAAATCAAAACGGATTTCTACTCTGGAAAGTTTCCGCTCTGTCTGACCCCCCTTCCTGGGGCACCTGCTGGGCCCCCCCATCACCTCCTGAACAGAAAGGGGGGAGCGCTGCAGAGCCCAGGCAAGGCTGGAGCAGCGCAGCCAAAGTTCCACCACTGGGAAAATTCACCCACGACCACAGTCAGGGGAAAAGAGGAACCATCAACCCCCCATGTCATGGTGCACTGAGGTTAAAGTGACCCAGCCTGGCGACAACAGGAGCGGGACAGACCCCCTCACCAGCTCTGCAGATCCCAGCTATCAGCGATGGCCCAGGAACAAAGAAACAGCAACACGGGTCTTGGGGTGGAACTGGGGTCATTTTATTTGATGGTGGCCTCCCTGAGTCCAAGATTCCAAAACACCCAAGACCCAGACTCAAGCTTTACAGAGGTTTTTATGACATGTCTTGGGAGGAGGATTTAGAGCAACAAACCAATAGGGGTATGGTTGGGGAGGGGTCTGAGGAGAGGTATTTTATGCTTGAACCAATGGAGGGACACCAGGGAGGGGAATAACTTGAGTAAACCAACAGGGTTCGAAAGGATACAATATTGACAGGGAAATTTCTGGAAGAGAGGGCAGGTTCGGGGAAGGATTGACATCTAATGGGAGGAGGAGCAAGGAAGGTTCGGGGGGAAAAGGGTAGGGATTAGGGGGGATTATTAACTGGGGAGGGGAGGGGTTTTAGGTTTGGCAGGGAGTGGCTGGGTAACAAACAGGACTGACCCTTAGCAGAACTGAGTAACAGTGAGGGTCTGTTTTTAGAACATTAGATACAAAATGGAGAACCTGCGCCTCTCCAAAAGGTAGGGGGAGGATAATATAAAGGGATCGTAAAATCACAAATAAACAGTAGGCATGCTAACAAAACTTAGACAAAACACACTGCAACACCCCTAGCCACAACTCCCACCACAAATAACCCGACCAGAGTCAAGTAACCATCCACAAGCCCTGAACAAAATATTAACTCTTTCAGTGCTTCAGCCCTCCCTCAAATAAAAAAAAAAAATCCCCAAATATACAAGCAATATAGAAGAACAACTTAGAAACACCAAAGCCAATAAAAAAGAAGTCAAGTCCCAAATAAGAAGATACCTTTAATTTTAGACTAAAATTCTCTTATAAGGATATAGAGAAAGACTCTTTTCCCTATAATACATAAAAATATAGGGAAATAAAAGTGTTCAGATTGTAAACATCAAACAAAAGCCTCCATAGTAAAATAAGCAAATATTAAAATAGCTATAATCATATAAGAAGTTGAAAGAAAGAAACAAAGAAAGAAAATAATTATAAAGAGCCTATACCCCCCCCAAAAAGAAACAAACTCTATTCCCCAAAATAAAAATAATTTTAGAGATAAATAATAAAAAACCTTTGCGTTTAAACAACTGATCTTTGAAACAATACCCCATAAGTTAACATAACTGATAAACACAACTATAAAAAAAACTTAGAGAAAATAAGAAAGATTTCACAATCACAAATTTCCCCAAACAATTTTTGTGAAAATTCAAAACCACACAGCCTGTGCCAGGAACTCCCCTGTGAGCCCTCCCTTTGCTGCTGGTGCTGTGTTGGGTTCTTTTACCTGCCCTGAAAGCAGCTCTTGGATAGCAGGACCTG
The DNA here is from genome assembly GCF_963513975.1 of Fringilla coelebs. Taxonomy (NCBI): domain Eukaryota; kingdom Metazoa; phylum Chordata; class Aves; order Passeriformes; family Fringillidae; genus Fringilla; species Fringilla coelebs. Next base: position 5,998,233 of record NC_140053.1, on the reverse strand, counting down.
AGGGCACAGCAGCAACCCCAGGGCAGCTCCTGCTCTCCCACAGGGAAGTGGAGCCCATTGCTGGGCAAGTTTCAGAACAATGGGTGTTTGTTCCAGAACAACAGGTGTTTGTGTTTGTCCCTTTCTTGTTCTGTGTGCTCCAGAGAATCCCTTCCCAGCTCCACGGAATCCCTTCCCTGGACAAGGCTTGGCAGGGGGTGGCCCTGGATGGGCTTTGAGGTCCCTCCAAACCCAAAGTGTTCCATGAGTCTGTGACTCAGAATTGGGATCCCTGTGCTCCCCCTGTGCCAGAATGGGACAATTGCTGACGTGTTCAGTTCTCAAGTTCACACCAGTGAATTGGTGACCCCTGTGGGAGCTCCCTGCTGAGCAGGAATTGGGGATATTTGAGACACTTTGTGCCACACATTGACACTCAGTTTGCACTCATTGGAGTTTCAGTTATCGTTCTCCAAACCCTCCTGGCCTGAAATTGTGTTTGTGCTTGTTCCCATCCCAGCTCTTCTGAGCAATTCCTGTCAGTTGTGAGAAGGAGACCTGGATCAAATACATCATTAAATAGCTGGAGAGGAAAGGGCAGCCACAGTGACCTAAGTGCTGGTATTTATCAACTTCCAGCCTTCTCCTTTGGAATATTAATGGTTCCTTAACGTACAGTTTAGAGTGGAATTACCTCTGTACACTGAATGCTTTGCAGAACACACCATAAATATTCCATGGAGCAGAATGGATTCATAGAGTGCAATATTTATCTCTGAAGGGGCAAATCTTAGCCAGGTATCGCTGAGTGGTAACAGACTGCAGGGTTTTGCACAGCCTCTCACTCTTAGCCTTTATGTGATGGTTTTATTTTGGAAGGGTATTTTGCACTTTCTGTATCTAGAAAGAAAATGATGAACAGCTTGGCTCCTGTGGGACTGGAGGGAGGATGTAAGTGGTGGATTACAGGTTGTAAGGGAGCTGTGGGTGACTGCAAACAGTTTTTTACTGAGCAAAGTCAGGCTCTCCTTAAAGGAAGGATAAATCTTGTTCATTGGAACAGAACATAATTGTTCCATCGAACTGGTGCTGCAGAGCTTTAAACAGCTTGGGGGAAGGAGAGGTTTCTATCCAGCCACACATTCCCCCCAGGATCTGGCAGGGGAGGGGGAAAACCAGCAGAGATGGAGATCTGTGAGGGAGGAGAGCTGCTGAGCTTCCTGCAGCTTGAAGTACAAACAAAGAAAGCTTTTAAAGGGTTTGTGGTGCTCTGTTCTGTTTTGATGAGCAGCCAGGAAAAATAAGGAGAGCCTGTCCTATCCCTTCCTAAGGAAGATGTGTTACTTCTTGGGGAAAGCTTGGCCAGTGTCTGGGTAAGAGAATCAGGCCAGAGTTATGGTGTGCAGAGACTGCAGAGGTGCTGTTTGTCACCTCGGGGGCTCTCTGCCTGTTCAGGGCTTGCTGCACTGCCCTCAGCCCTCATAAACCAGCCTCTCTCCTGTGATGGTGTTACCAGTGCTGAGCTCTCAACATGGATGCTAAGCTCAATTAATTTGTTAAGTGCTTTGCTCTTTGGATGAAAACTGAATTTTAAGTATTGCTCTGTCAAATTCCATCTTCTCAGTCCTGCAGCTGAGGATATCCAGATGAATTTCAGGCTGATAGATTCCCAGCATGTCTCTCTGTGGTGTTCTGTGTGGATTAGTTTTACAGCCTCTTAATTCCAGTACTCCATGTGCTCCTTATGCAGAATAACTGCAAAGCTGTGCAGACTGGGAGGGGATTCCTTGGGTAAATGCTGGCCTTAATTAAAGTGCCTGAGTTTCTTTTGGTTTATGCAGAAATTTGAAAGTGACAGAGGATCAGAGGAGGAGGGAAGTCAAGGGGAAGTCGAGAGGTGATGTGAGGGGCTGGGTTTGAGTCCTCCCTGTGGTGCTGCTTGGTCCCAGCAAGTCACTCCCTGGGCCTGAAGTGCTCCTCACACTGAGGGGAACATCCTAGTGCTTGATAAGGTGATGAAAAGCTTTGAATAAACACCCTGTGTTTGCTGTTAACATGGAATTAGTTCTTTCTGGCATTACTTTGCAATAGGAGTAATTCTGCTGGTTTTGTTGAGGACCTGGGGGTGGGACTGCCCCAAGGCTCACAGACAGAGGTGCACATGGATCACCCATGCCCTGTGTCAGCTCCTGGTGTTTCACCTGGTTCTGATGACCTTACTATGGGATGTCTGATGCCTCTTCTAATGGCAATGAAGAGGAACAGAATCGTGGAATCATGGAAGGGTTGGAGTTGGGAGGGACCTTAAATCCCCCCCAGTGCCACCCCTGCCATGGCAGGGACACCTCCCACTGTCCCAGGCTGCTCCAGCCTGGCCTTGGGCACTGCCAGGGATCCAGGGGCAGCCCCAGCTGCTCTGGGCACCCTGTGCCAGGGCCTGCCCACCTTCCCAGGAGGAATTTATCCCAAATATTCCATCCATCCCTGCTCTCCTGCTGCTGCAGCCATCAGGGCACTGAGCATTGTCACAGTTCTCAAAAAACAAATCTATTCAGACTCTTTTCTTGTTGTGGGGACCTCCCTCCCCCACTGGCTGGAAGAAACATGAAGGACAGTCTGCCCAGAGATGGAGCTTTTCCAAGGGAGTCCTGGTGGGGAATGCAGAACAATCCATGTCTCTAATGGGTTCTCAGAGAATGGGAATGTCTGTCAGCCTGAGGTGACAGCTCCCACACCCCTTGCCCTGTAGATAACAGCTCTGTCCCACAACACCACACAATCCATGCACAGCTCCCACTGGGATCTCACAGCCTTGGAAAGGAACAGGATTCACTCTGCAGCTCCTCTGAGCTCAGCTGCTCCCTGGGCAGTTTCCCTTCCCTGACTCAGGATTCTGTAGATGCAGAAAAATGGGATCAGCCCTGGCCTGAGTGCAACAAGGAGCCATCTCCTGACATCCTCCACATCCTCTCCCATCCCCAGCAATTCATAACCACAGCTCTAATTTGCTCACTGCTAAACATCCACATTGATATCAGAAACTGTGTGAAAAACCTCCTTTGGGACTCTGCTGCTTTGAGCCTTTGAAGAGATGCAAACAATGGAAATCAGGAGCAAGAGATGGAGATATCAGAATGACAATGCACTTATTAAAGGCCTGAATCCTGCCAGGGGTCTGTTCTCTGGGTAGAAATTAAGATGATCACAGGAACACTGAATTAAATAGAATAGTCATGAATGAAACCTCACAAAAGGTAGACATGTATTCCTGCACCTCCACAGAGAAAGGAAGATTTCAGAGTGGATAATCAGCCATGCTTATTTCTGTATTGTTTCCTCCACATCATTCTCCTGTTCCATCTTCACCATTCTTCAGCTGAGTCTGCCCAGGGAAAACAGGATAAATACTGTCTTTGGGACAGCAAATGCTGCCAGAGCACTGCTGAGGGCTGGAGCAGGTCCCCTGGGTGACCCAGGGACATGAGGTGTGAAGGGTGCAGAGGGAGGCAGCATTTCTGTGTCACCGTCATATTTTCTGAAATATCCCTTTGCCAGGGTTCCTTCTCCTGGGAAGTTGAGAAGCCTCAGGGAAAAAGAAAAACAATATTATCTCATTTGCTTCTCCTGTGTTTTGCTGCTTTGGAATGTGGTCTGGAGACTGTTTATCCAACAGGTGAATTGTTTTTACTTAATGACCAATCACCATCAGCTGTGTCAGGACCCTGGAGAGAGTCATGGGTTTTTCTTGAGTGTCTTGTTAAGCTTTCTGTAAGTATCCTTTTTCTATTCTTTAGTATAGTTTTAGTATAGCATAATATAATATAATATAATATAATATAATATAATATAATATAATATAATATAATATAATATAATATAATATAATATAATATAATATAATATAATATAATATAATATAATATAATATAATATAATATAATATAATATAATATAATATAATATAATATAATATAATAATAAATTAGCCTTCTGAGAACATGGAGTCAGATTCTCAATTCCTCCTTCATCCTGGGGACCTGAAAACACCACATTTCTGGGCATGGTGAGCCTGCTCAGACATGGGCTCAGTTGTCTGCAGCAGTGAGAAAACCATCTGGAAACCTCTCCCAGCAAAGTGTCTCTCCCATTCCCACTGGAAAGAGGTGTGACAGCTCCAGCAGCTCAGGATCCATGTTCTGTGTTATTCATTTGACACCTCCTTTTGTCTGACAAGCTGTACATGTAGGGCTTTGTGGTTCCCTGTGTCCATAGGGCTGGATCAGTAGCTTCCTCCTGGATGGACAGCTTTGAACTGAATTTACTGATTTGTGTTGTGAAAATGTCAAAATGAGCAGAAAATATTTATTGTTAAGTGCCAAAAATATTTACTTGGCTTTAGGAGAAATGAAGGCAGTGCCTGGGCAGAACAGGTCAGTAGGTGATGCTGGAAGAGGAGAGAGCAGATCCTAGGAATTCAAACAAGCACCTTACACAATGGCTGGAGCTGGACCAGGGAGGGTCAGGTTGGATCTCAGGGAAAGGCTCTTCCCCAGAGGTGCTGGCACTGCCCAGGCTCCCCAGGGGATGGTCCCATCCCCGAGGCTGCCAGAGCTCCAGGAGGGTTTGTACAGCGCTACCAGGGATGCCCAGGGTGGGATTGTTGGGGGGTCTGGGCAGGGCTGAAGGTGGGATTGGGTGAGCCCTGGGTCCTTCTCAGGTCAGGATATTCTGTGATTCCATGAGTGGAGGAAATGTCACAATTCGTGGAAATTGTTCAGGTTCATAATTATACCATAAAGGGACAAGAAAATCTCTATTTTTCATGCCTCTGTGTTCAAGAGCAGAACAAGAGTAGGAAAAGAACTCCTTTGGTAATTCTGCTTTCCAGGGGCCCATTAGAGACACAGCCAGATGCTCCTCTGCACTCACTTCAATGGATCTCAGATCCAGGGAATTAATTTCCCATCCTCTATGCAGGGAGACACATTTAAGGAGCAGGTCAATAGGAGCAGGTGGGAATGGGACACAAAGGACATTTTCCATTGTGTGTAACTGGGATAAAACAGCTCTGGGAACTGCTCAGGCACTGATCCCACTGTCAGGTGAGTCTGTTCAAAGGAGTGCAACAGTGGCTGGATCTTCCCGGATTTGATGCTCTCTCCAGCAGGGCTGTTTGCTCCCTTTGAAAGGAGGGGTTGGGGTCTGCTGTGGATGTTGGGGCCTGCAGTGTTCCCAGCAAGGAGGGGACAGCCCCTGGGACAGGCTGGGAGAGGGGCAGGGCAGGCTGGGGAGGCAGCTCAGCAGCTCCTGGGGCCCAGCAGAGCCTCCTGGGATGGAGGATGAGCTTCGGCAGCACAAAAAAGGGGGAGAAATGCTCAGGGAAGCTTTTTGAAATGTCAGGTACGGTGAGACTGGTTTCTAAACGAAATCACAACCAGCTCTGATCTTTAAACTTTGTAACTGGGGCTCTGTTTCTTCCTTTTTACCTTTGTCGTGTCAAGCAGCTCTTTTGACAACATCATCTCCACATTAACTTTGTTACCTGGTGTTTGCCTTTGTTATCTGATATTTGAAGTGAATATCCCATTATATTATTTGGGAATAGTTCTCAGGAGTTCAGACTATTTAAAGCTACAAAGCTTCCATGAGAACTGAATTTTCCAGCTCAAGTCTAAGTCAGTCACTGAATTCTTATTGTGAATATCCTGTCCTGCAATGTTGTATTGAGTGAGAAATTAAATCACTTAAACTCATGGCACTGAGAGTTAATTCCTCATCCTAAACTGGCCTTGGCGTATTGGGGGAAAGGGGGATGTGCCGTTCTGAATGTGAGATTGTCATCTTAATAATTGTTTTCAAGTACAAATACAAAAAAAACCCAAAAAACAAAACCAAAAAAAAAAAATAGAGATTGAAGTTGTTTTCTTTGGTTCAATGGAGCAAAAGCAGCAAATGCTTGATTCTGATTTCTGTCACTGGAAATTAATTCTGAAGGTCAGAAGATGAGTAAATAGTGGAGCTGAAAAGATTCTTTTCAAGTTAAGAACCTTTGAATTATAAATAGTAATTTACTGACGAGAAAACAACAGAAAAGGAGGTTATAGGATAAGGGGAAAAACAGATCCTGAAAACTTCTTCATTGATAAGTTCATGAACATTTGCCATGTTTTAATCCCAATGTTTTACTTCCTACTCTTTTTTTTAGACTCTAGCTTGAGGAAATGAAAGATGGGCAGAAGATAAAGCATAAAAATGTACAAAATGTAAATTCCGTATCTATCGAAATGGAAGGAGGAGAAAAAAGCTCTCCAAACTTTCTATTTACAAACCAGAGCTGCTTATCAAAGACCCTTCCAGCTGCTTCTGGGCAGTCAGAATTCCCCCATAAATCCCCGCAATGGGAGGATAGAAGGAGCTGTGAGAGCTCTGCTCTGTCCCCAGGGGGGTTCAGTATAGTATTGGCAAGGAGGAATGATGAGGAGGACTCCATCTTATCAGAATGCTAATTAATTACTTTATTATACTATATTATTCTATACTATATTACACTATATTACATTACATCTAAACTGAGCCTGCCCAGCACTCAGCTCTGCACACACTGCACAGAATCTCGTCACTGTCAGTGACAGTCCTGACACACACACACACACACACACACACACACACATGTGGGAACTCGGCGCACCTCTCCTGATGCCCAGAGCTACTGAGAGAACCCTTGGGGAGCTCGGGAGCCTTGGGATGTTGCTAAAAGTACCTGGTGGCTCAACTTCGACCCTACAAGAGATGTACCACCTATATGTGGGGATATAGGAATCACTGGTGTGTAAAGGATATAGAAATAGAACATTTACAGGTCAAAGTACAGATTTTAAGATTTTGGTACGGGGGGTTGGAAAAACAAGATGGAGGGAGTTGGGGCCTGCCACATGGTTCTTCCTCCTTCTTCTGTCTTCCATTTTCTGTGTGATGTAGGTATTTTTGATAGGTTCATAGTAAAGGTACACTTAGTAATAAAAATTATAAGTATTGGAGACGAAAGATAAATATAGTTTACGTAGACTTTGTTATAAAAAGACACAACTGCCCTGTAGGCGGTCAGAGTGCCTTTGGCTGCCTTGCTGGTCAGACCCCGGCTGGGCAGAAAGAAAATTTTTGTAGATAAGAAATAATAAACAACCTTGAAGACCGAACCTGAGAGTCCAGCCTTGTCTTTTGGAGCCCGGGAAGCGAACCCATCTCACCCTTGTCTGGGCAGAGACAAATAACAGCCCGAGCCCAGACACACACACACCTGGCCCTGGCAGGGCAGGGAGACAAAACACCATCACTGTGGGTAAACAATCTCCATATTGCATTCTACTGGGGCACAAACACAGGCACAGCAAATGAGATAAGAATTGTTTTTCCTTTCTCTGAGGTTCAAAGAATGTGAAACGCAGAAATATTCTTGGGAAGAATTGAGCCTTGCTTTTCTCTGTGAAGGGAAATGTGGCGACCGTTCAGCCCTTCACTGCCCTGGTGGTTCCATGCTTGGGCTGTGGATCCACCTGGGTTCTCCCCTGGGATGGGCACAGCCAGTCCTGGGGGCTGGCAGGGGCTTCCCAGGGCTTCAGGGCACAGACTGGCTCTTCATTTCCCAGTCAGGGAACCAAAAATGTCATGGTTTGATGCTGGTGCAATGCAAGTGCCCCTGTGAAAATATATTCTCCCCAGTGGCTGCTGTGAGATGTAACCAGAAATAGAGCAAAGCAGGCTCCAGCTTAGGAATAAAGGAAAAAACTTTATTAACTTACAGTATGTAAAAAGGAACACACACAGAACTCAGAATGAAAACCTTCCAAAGCATTCCTCCTCCTCCTCCCCCCCCCTATTTCTACCACAGCACAATGAGATAAAACCTTGGATTATCAGTGAAGTTACCACCCCTTAGATAATCAACTCTCAGTTCATCACCACCCTTCAGATAATCAATTCTCTGTTCATCAAGAAGAGAGGAGTCCTTCTTGTACCATAGGCTTCCCCTGGAAACACAGTTCAAACCTTGTGTGTTTCCATGTCACACGTGGCACTGCCCAGAGAACATTTGCCATCGTGACATCTTCCTTCCAAGCCCAGTGCTCTCACCACTGCACATGGACCAGAGCTGATTCTAGGTTTCCCCTTTTAATGATGCTTTGCCCAGTTCCAAAAAAAGCACAGTCTCTGACTTTTGGGACACCTGTCCCCCCCAAATTCACCCCCTGGGGCCGAGGGGTCTTGAGAACAGAGATCTTCCTCTTATTCCCTGAAGACAGAGGGCACCACCACCACCCTCCTCACCCATTGTCTCTGTTCATGCCACTCCTTCACACAACATCACTGCACTCTCTTGGCTCCAAGCCATCACCTCCCCCCTAAATGCAGTCTCTGTGTCGCAGGAAAAATGGTTCTGTCCATGGCTATACAAGAAAAGAGTCCAGCCAAAGGCGACTTCATCATCTCCTCCCACTTAGGATTCTTTTCAACTTCTTCTGACATCTTTCACTTGCTCAGACCTTCACCACACTTGCCTGTTTCCTTCTATAGAAGCCCCACTTCACTGCAGGGTTAGCAGGAACTGCTGGGAAGTGTCCCACACTTGGCCTTTCCCCTCTGCAGTCCTGGCAGGCTGAGCAGGACACATGGACCTGCCTCTGGTGCAGGCATTTCTGCTGGAATTCTGCTCCCTTTCCTGGACTAGGCTTTGCAAGAAGCACAAATTGGAATAAACAAGGGACAGGGCATGGAGTCTCCCTCCCTGGGGACATTCCAGGAGCATCTGGACAGTCCTGGGCCATGGGCTCTGGGATGGCCCTGCTGGAGCAGGAGCTGGGACCAGAGGGGTCACTGTGCTCCCTTCCAGCCTGACCCATCCTGGGATTCAGTGACACTCCAAATAAAATTCCCCCATTGCTTAAAGGGCAAATGCTCCCTCTACTCTCCTAGGGAAAGATGTTCACAGGAGTTTTGGGGGTATGAACCTCTCCCTTAGCACAGAAACTCAGGCCTGACATTTCCTTCTATTAGATATTGGATATTGGGAAGGAATTCCTCCCTGGGAGGGTGGGCAGGCCCTGGCACAGGGTGCCCAGAGCAGCTGGGGCTGCCCCTGGATCCCTGGCAGTGCCCAAGGCCAGGCTGGACACTGGGGCTGGAGCAGCCTGGGACAGTGGGAGGTGTCCCTGCCATGGCAGGGGTGGCACTGGGTGAGATTTAAGCACCCCCTACCCCCCCAAGTTCCTGTGGTTTTTGGCTGATTTTCACCAGTAGTTTACTCCTCCTCACTTTGCTGGTCTTATTTTATTGCTCCTAGGGATGGATAATTCCCTGCCCATCCTTCTGGCACCAGGGAAATCCATCCTAATGATTGTGCTCTGCCAGCTGATGAGGGCACAGCGAGTCAGGGAATCAGTGAGGCTGGAAAAGACCTTTAAGGTCATCAAATGAACCAGCAGCACCACCATGGGCACCACTGACCCCTGTCCCCAGGTGCCACATCCATGTGGTTTTTGCCACATCCACTGCCCTGGACAGCCTCTTCCAGGGGCTTTGCAACCCTTCCCATGAAAATGCTTCCCTATTATCTAATCCAGGCCTTTGCTGGTGCAACTTGAGGCCATTAAATATAAAAGGCCATTTAATAAATACAGCAGGACCATAAGGCAGGGAAATCTTCCTGTGCCTCAGGGCCCTGGGCATGCTCTTCCATCCCATGTGCAGATGTATTTTGTGCTGGAACCTGGCTAGGATCCAGGGATAGGAGCACAGGCAGGAGTTCCATGGCTCAGTGCCACCTCCTGAACAGGTCACTGCCTTGCCAGCCACAGCAGAGGAGCCACAGGCTCAGTGTCACATGCAGAGGGAAGAAGAGGTAATTTCCAGTCACATCCTTCCTTTCCCTTGGCTCCCTGGGTTCTGTCCCCAGTGCTGCTCCACTCCCAGCTCTTCCTCAGGAAATTTAGCAGAACATGTAATGGTGTAACAAATGGAATGTTTGCATGGTTAATTGATAGCACTTTTCCCTGGAGGCTAATTACAGTCTGAGCCATTAAATCACAATTAAGATTTGTTTGAATATCCAAATGATTATGAATCTCCTTCCTGGAACAAGGAGAAGTGCAGCACTCCTGGCTGGGCCAGACAGGTACCTGGATTTCAGTTTTTGCAAGAGTGCTGACCCTTTACCCACTGGTGACCTGTCCAGCAAACCAAACTCCCCCAGCCTAGCTGACCCCTGAAACCTCTGAGGAGCTCTATTTACTGCCTGGTATATCTCACACCTTCCTAAATCCTGGGGTAAGGACACCAGTAGGAACTACAGATTCTGCTGTTTGCTGGAAGCAGCTGATGCTTCCAAGTCTCAACCTCTAGGGAAATCATTTCCAACACTCAGGGGATTTTGATGCTCTCAGGGCTCATGACTGTTACCATGATATTTTCTGAAAAATCCCTTCCCAGGATTTCTTCTCCTGGGAAGCTGAGAGGCCTCAGAAAATAATAAAAACAATAATTATCTCATTGCTTCAGAATGTGGTCTGGAAATTGTTTACCAACAGGTGTAGCTTTGATTGGTTTCATGTGTACTGTTTTTAATTAATGACCAATCACCATCAGCTGAGCTGGACTCTCTGGTCAGTCACAAACTTTCATTATCATTATTTTCCAGCCTTCTGATGTATCCCTTCTCTTTCTTTAGTATAGTTTTAGAATATAATATAATATAATATAATATAATATAATATAATATAATATAATATAATATAATATAATATAATATAATATAATATAATATAATATAATATAATATAATATAATATAATATAATATAATATAATATAATATAATATAATATAATATAATATAATATAATATAATATAATATAATATAATATAATATAATATAATATAATATAATATAATATAATATAATATAATATAATATTATCAGTCTTCTGAAACATGAAGTCAAATTCTCATCTCTCGCCTCATCCTGGGGACCTCACAACGCCACACATGACCTTGTGTCACTCTTTGTGTGGCTGGGCACTGGAGAGGGAATTCTGTCCCTGAGCCCGTGGCACTGCAGCTTGGGTGTGTTTCATTTGTGGTGTTGAACAGTGGCCTGACATAAAAGTGCACTGAAAAAGAGGAGTTGGGCTTCAAGGTCCCTTCCAACCCCAACCATTCTGTGCCCAAATGTCATTTCCCTTCCCATGTGGGGGGGATGTGCTCTAAGGAAAAGGCAGGGGGGTAGATTGGCCACCCTGAGCTGGGAGTGTGTCCCTGGAGTTTCTGAGGGAATCCCTGAGAGGATTCACCTATCAGACAATTCCCAGGATCCAGGAGCCAGGCCCAGGTGAGACACACCAAACACCCTGCTGGCCTGGCTGTCACCCTCACAGGAGGAGGAAATTCTCCTGGAGCTTTCTAGAAAGAATAGCTAAAGACTAGCACAATTGGGAAGCTTTATTTCAACTGCAACCTTCCCTTCTATTTGTGCTCGGAGCTGACAACTGTAATTCTCCTTCCTTTTCCTTCTGTGAAGGGATAATTTGATGGTTGGTAGAGAAGGCTGCAAGTGACATTTGAGGAGTTAAAGAGCTGAGGTGAGGCTGTTGGGAGGAATTTTACAGCAGCTGTTGGTGCTGGGCTTCAGTGCAGGAAAATGCTGTGGGGATGTGCTGTACATATAGATATTGATATTATTTTTCTAAAGAAAAGCTCTAAGTTTAATGAGGAGTGTCTGAGGAAGCTGGGCAGGGGCTCAGCCTGGAGCAAAGGAGGCTCAGGGGGCCCTTGTGGCTCTGCACAGCTCCTGCCAGGAGGGGACAGCCGGGGGGTCGGGCTGTGCTCCAGGGAACAGGGACAGGAGCAGAGGGAACGGCCCCAGGCTGGGCCAGGGCAGGCTCAGGGGGGATGTTGGGGGACATTCCTTCATCCCCATTCCTGCTGTGAAGGCTGGTCCATGGTGGGGTCAGCAGGAGCTGCCCTGCAGCACTGGAAGGTTCTGGAAAGGTTCCTCAGACCCCTCTCCCTGGTGCTGCAGGTTGGCAGCTCAGGACAAGAACCATTTGTGACTTTGGGCAACACAGAAAGCAAATCCTGTGTGTGAACTCAGCTGAATTTCCTGAATGTGTTTTCAGTGAGTGTGGAATTGGGTTTTAATTTTAATTTTCCCTGAGTAGCTCACAACTCTGCTCTAGCACTGTCATTGCTATCATCCAGGTAATTACAGACCCATCATGGAAAAACAGCATCCCAAATCCAGTTTAATATTAATCTGTGTCAAATTTCCAGTGACAGCAGGGAATATTGATGCTATTATCCCCTAGCAGCAATACAGAGCTGGAAAGCAATAGACAGACGTTGTATTTAGAGGGAAAAAAATGTAACCAGCTCCATAAAATGTCCAGTCCTGCACATCAGGAGGAATTTCTTCCTGGAAAGGGTAGTCAGGCCTTGGAAGAGGCTGTCCAGGGAGGTTTGGAGCCCCAGTCCCTGGAGATTTCCAAGGAAGGACTGGACATGGCACTAATACATCCATCCCTCCAACCATCCATCCATCATCCATCCATCCCCCATCAATCCATCCATCATCCATCCATCCCCCATAAATCCATCCATCCATCCATCCATCCATCCATCCATCCATCCATCCATCCATCCATCATCCATCCATCCATCCATCCATCCATCCATCCATCCATCCATCCCTCCATCCATCCATCCATCCATCCATCCATCCATCCATCCATCCATCCATCCATCCATCCATCCATCCATCCATCCATTATCCATCCATCCCTATCCCTCCATCCATCCATCCATCCATCCATCCATCCATCCATCCATCCATCCATCCAAGCTGATTCCTACAAAATGAGACTTTGATGTGTGGAAACCCCGATCCAGCCCAGACTGACAAACTAAAGCAGCTTTCATTTTCCTGCCAGGGAGCAATCCAGGAAATTGCTTTGTGTGGATTGAGCATCAATCTGGACCCAAATGGTCTCACACTGCAGGGGAGTTGCTGGGGTTGGATTTTGTGCCTCCTGATCATTTTATTTTTTTAAGAAAACCCACATTTTGGATAAAACTCCTCTGCCAAGAGCAATTTCCCCCCCTACCCTGCGGCCATGAGCGTCCATGCTGCAGTTTGGGCACCAGAAAGCCTTGTGATGAATTAAACAAACCCAAGTGCTTCTGCTGCTGGGTTTGGCAAGGGAAGGGCAGAAGCCACCGGAGCCAAGAGGCACAGCACGATCAGGGATTCTCATTCCAAGCTTTCAGGACTTTCTGCATTTTAGGCATTAAAATACCACTGTTCTTCCCACAGGAGGGGGATTTTGCTTGTCAGTTCACAGCTGCTTTTGTGTGAGTTTGCTCAGACTCTCCTAGTTCCTGGTGGAAGAAAACAGCAATGCTGAGACAGTTCTGCAGTCATGTAAAATTGGGATTGCACTGAGATTTTGGGGAGAGGCAAGTGAGACAAGGACAATTATCGCTGCCCAGCACAAGGTGTGACTGCACCAGGAGGATTAAAGAATCCTGAAATTCCAGAATGGTTTTTGTTGGAAGGGACATTAAAGCCCATCCATTTCCACCCCATCCACCCCCAGTGGATGGTTAGGGACACCTTCCACTATCCCAGGGTGCTCCAAGCCCCCTCCAGCCTGTCCTTGAACACTGCCAGGGATCCAGGGGCAGCCGCAGCTGCTCTGCACAACCTAATCTTCCACCTTACCTCCCCTTAGCAGGTTCTGTCACTGATGTTCAGCTTCCTAAAGCCTCTTTACAGAGAAAATCCTTTATAAGTGTGGCAAGAAGTAGGAGAGGGCAAAAGGAAAGTTCTACACTGAGCACTTATTGTATGGAAAATGTCTGAAAATGTTCACAGAAACAAAAATGTTTGTTTTTCTCCATTTGCACTGGGAAGTCTGAATGTCAAATTCTCTTCAGTTTCCTGCCACCCGTGGCAGGGATAATAGGATAATGCAGCCCCAAGCAAAGAGCAGTGGGAATCACTCCCTGTGCCACTGTCCAGGATGATCTCCAGGATTTGCCCAGAGGACCAAAGCTGCAGTGTTTTGGGACTCTGATTGCCTTTGCCTGGATTGAGAATTCTGCCTCAGTTTGTAAAATCCAACTCAATAACAGAAGTCTGATAACCTCAAGAATGCTGGGAGTGTATTTTCTGCCTTTGTTTGTTCATAGAGGACCTTTCTTTGTTCAAAATTATTAAAGTTTAATTATTATGCAGTCACAATGTGTTCAGTGTTGCTCTTGTGTTGGAACCTTGACTTCATCAATATTCACCACTTTCCAGACTGCTGCATTTGTTAATTAGGTAGCAGTTATTGGAGATTTGGAGATGTCTGATGAGAGAACTATTTATTATCATCACAGAATCCCAGAACAGTTTGGTTTGAAAGGGACTTTAAGGACCAGATCCATGGGCACAGACACCTTCCCCTGGAGTGGAGGGGCAGAACCAGTTCTATAAGCACTTAAAGGAAAATAAAAATAGGTTAAAATACAGGTTCCCACTGTATTGTACCTCTTTGATTTTGGAGGACTCTTCCCACTCTGGCTGTTGAAAATGAGCTGATCTGCCCAGGATGCAAAAGGGAACTGGATGTTCCCACCTTTCCCTACCATGAAATGATTTTGTTAAAAGCAAATAACTTTTATTCCCCTCTCCATGGGCCTACTTTTGGCCTTGCTAAAGCAGAATCCTTAGAGAGCCCATAAACATTTCTGGTTTCAGGTTCCAAGGTCCCGGGTCAGTTCCCGCTCTGAAATCTGGTCACAGGCTGAATTTCTGCCATTCCCTGCTAGGGAAAGCTCAGCAATCCACCAGAAATCTCCACTGGTCTCAGTTATTGTACCCAGTGCAGGTTTGGGGGTCTCCTCCCCTCCACAGCCCCACACCAGGGTGTGCTCAGCCCCCCTGGGATCCCTGCCTGGTTCTGGGATTTACCTTTCCATACCAAACCCTCCAAGGTAAAGGACCCATGGAATGGGAAAATGACCTCAAAAATCAGATTACTGCCTCCAGAAGGACACAGCTCCTCCACGCCCTCCCCCTGTGCTGCCTTGGAACCAGCATTCCTTGGAACCAGCATTCCTGCTTGGTGTTCCTATTGATCCCATGAATAAATGATTGGCTCCTCGTGATGGGGAAGTGGTAACTGGAGTTTCCTTAAGGGCACAAGTGCCAAGCTAAATATTTCAAGCCCCCATAAATAATTGAAGCCTCTCTTCTGCAGAAGGAGATTGGGACTGTAATTCCCTTTCCCAGTGAATGATCTGCAGCCTTCTCAGTGGAGGGAACTCACCTGGGAGGCACAAATAATTTGGCAGTTGTGTGCTGGGTTGATTTCTGTACCCAAGGCAGCTTGTGTTACTTCTGCAGGTGCAGAGGCAGAGCAGTTTCACATTTCCCTGACACAGGGCTGGGCTCCAAGCAGGGAGCTCCTTGCTGAGGTTCAGGCAAATCCCTCAGGCTCTGCCATCCAGGAGTTGTGATTCTTTGTGGATTTAGTGAAAGATGGGGAAATTGGGGCCTTTTGGAGTCACATCTTCATGGCAGCAAAAAGTTTCTTTAAATATTCATTAATAATCTTTGTCAAAATTAAAAGAATATCAAGAAGGGAGATGATATCACTGCAGGGTTTGGGAGTCCTGGGAAGACTTGGGAAAGGATGGAGGCTGGGAAGACACAGGAGAGAGTAAACTCATTTCTACCACCAGCAAAGGCTGACTTTGGCTGTGAGATAGGAATTATGCAGTGGCAGAGTTCAGGAGAAGGCAGGAGGTGGAGGAGGATAACCTGGGCCTCAGGTTTAAAGGTACAGCCCACACAGACCTGATTTCCATAAACCAGGAGTGGGTAGGGAGCTCTCTCCTCCTGCTCTTATTCCAGGTAGCTCTGGGAGGAGGAGCAGCACTTTTTTGCACAGACCAACACTGAAGAGTGTTCCCAGCCCAGCTGAATCCAGCACTTCCTCTGAGCCAGTAATCCCCTGGTTCTGAATTCAGGTTTCTGGACTAGTGCTTTTCTTCTAATTTGCTAATTAGGTGGGTTCATTAAAGCAGCTGGGGTTGTTTCTGCCACCTCAGCATTTTCTCGCTGGACACTGTGTTCTCAGTAGTTCACAAAAAGTTCCAGCAACTTTTTGTGTCATAAACTGTGGGATTTTCTTTGAGGTCTTGTGAGGAGTTTCCTCAGGTGGTTTGCTAAGGAGCCTTCCAGAGGTACAGCCCAGCAGAGGATAGATACCCTCATTTTGCTGCCACTTGGAAGCACTTTGCCAAAGACAGGGAAATATTCTATGCTGTACTGTAACAGAGAGAGAAAACTGTGACCCTGCTGAGCTCCTTGCCTTGAATTTGTACAACTCCTGCATGGGGAAAACAAGGATTGTATCGATGCAGGATGGCCTCCAGCTGGGGAATAACGTGCAATGACTCTTGTGATTTCAGAAGGCTGAACAATTGCTTTATTAAGTTATTGTATATTACACTACTGTCTTGGTTTGGAAAGACAGTTGCCTGCTAAAGGAGACAGGAGCCTCCCCTGAAATGGAGAATGCAAACCCTCCCCACCCCTCCAAATTGCTATGAATAAGGGGCTCTCAGGCAAAAAACATAGGAGCAGGAAATAACAGTTCTTTAATAGGGAAGGAGAAAAAAATATAAAATGATAAAATACAGCAATGCAATACACCAGAACAACACTGACAGAGTCAGAACATAACCTGACACCTGTGGGTCAGGGTGTTGGTAGCAGTCCAGTTGGAAAAGGGGTTGCAGTCCTCCTGGAGTGTCAGGCATGGTTCTGTTGGAGCAGGGGAGTCCTGTAGGAAAGGGGTGTCTTCTTCCTCTGCAGATCCGTGGAAGCAGAAGCAGCTGCTGTTCCTCTGGGGAGTCCAGCGGAGAAAAAATAACAGCCTGGTGTGTCAGCATCTTCCTGGTTTTATCTGCATGGCACTGCTTGGCTCCTCCTCTCACTTTGGGCTGTTATAGTTCATATCAGTCATGTGGTGACATTCAATAGCCCCTTATCAGCAGATGTCCCCTGTTGATTGTGGTCACTCAGGAAGAGAGATAAGGAGCATTGCCCGCCTGACACCAGAAAACTGCCATACAGATGGCAATAGAATACATCTTGCCTTGCAATCTAGAACAACTATACTATACTAATACTATACTAAAGACAGACCCATGACCCTTTTTAGACAGTCAGGACATAGGTTTGACCTAATTGATCAATCAGTCAAAACAACCATCACCAGAGTCCAATTAACAGATCACTTTTGGTAAACAATCTCCATAACACATTCCACATGTGCCAAACAACAGGCACAGCAAATAAAGATAAGACTTGTTTTCTCTTCTTTCTCACTACCTTCCCCAGGAGAAATCCTGGAAAGGTTGTGCCTGCTGCTCTCTGTGAAGAGAGCTGTAACCACAGAATTGGGCTGTTTGGGTAAATCAGGGCAGGAAAGCTACAGGAGCTGCTGTGACAGAGGGTTTGACTCACAAAGCTTTTCACTGTGTAAGACACTTCTGCCTGAGGCTGGTTTGTTTGGGATGCAGGAGACAGGAGCAGTTTGGGGCCTGGGAGTGCCCCTGAAGCATTGAGGAAGCCGAGCTGTATATTCCAAGCTCCCTAAGCCAGTATTTACAGTGAGCTCCTCTGGTGCAGGCTCTGGCTAATCCAGAGAAACGCAGCCCTCTGGATATTCCAGGTCCAAGTCTGGGATCTGGTGCTGCTGGAGCTGTGCCTCACTGCCCAGCACAGCTCTGAGGTGCAGCTCCTTCAGAGTTTGTCGCTCCTGGACTCTCTGAACCTGTTCAGCTTTTCAGCTGAGTGGGATTTGTTTCCCAGCTGGATGTTCTCTGTCCCCACGCTGGAATCACCAGGTGCTGCTCCCTTGGCTCTGCCTGCCCTTGCTCCTGTGCTCTTGCTGTGGTTTGGTTCCCATGGAGCTGAGTTTCTTCGTGGCTCTGGTTGCCTGATGGGCTGTTTGCTGGCTTTGATAAGAGGCTCCACAATTTATTTTTCATGAATCATCTTGGGCTGCCTTCCGGCCTTGTATTTTTTATGAGGATTTCACAGCTTACATTTGCCCAATGTTTGGGATGAATGCTCATTAAGCTTATCCTGATCCTCAGGCAGCTCAGTGAGGCACCTCCAGCACGTGCCTGCTTTGCAGCACATGAGTAATTCCAGTGGTTCCAAGGGAATTCCCCACTCAGATCTTTAAAGATAGACACAACCATTGGTAATGTGCTCAGCTTGGGGCTTGGTTCTTAGCAGAGCAGGTCTAAAATAACAAATTGCAGTGTTGGCATTGTCTGGGGAGTGGTTTCTTCCTGTGTTGTTGGGGATTGGGCAGGTTCAGGCACTGAGAAATCACATTTCCCTACCACTCATGGCACATCCAGGACTATTTTAAAAGATAAGCTGCTGGAATATTTATTTTTATTTGCTTAAGGCTTGTGTTTCCATCAAAATGACAAATATAAAAACGAAGCATTTAAAGTGAAGGAAGGAAGGAAGACTTTATTCAATTCTCCTCTCTGGCAGTCAGGGTATTAAAAAACCCAAACTGCAGTTGTCAATAGAGACAAGGTCCAGGTCCAACCTCCAGAGGAGTTTAGGAATTGTCAGGGAAACCTTGCATTGTCAAAAAATCAACTTTCCCCCAAAGCATGCCCATTTTAGTGAAAGATTTTCCATTCAGAGAAGTGTTTAAATCAGGGGATGTTTGACTACATCCAAACTGTGTTTTAGATAAAGGTATTTAGGTGAAGGTATTGCCAAATTTGGCAAACATCGGATTAATGAATCTCAGAATCATGGGTTTAAATGGGACATTGGAAAGGGATTCCTGGCTGGGAGGGTGGGCAGGCCCTGGCACAGGGTGCCCAGAGCAGCTGGGGCTTCCCCTGGAAGTGTCCAAGGGGCTGGAAGCAGCCTGGGACAGTGGAAGGCATCCCTGCCCATGGCAGGGGTGGCACTGGATGGGATTTAAGGTCCCTTCTAACCCAAACTCATTTCTTTTAGTGGTAAAAGACATTCACTGAATCCCAAATAGAGGAAGTTTCTCTGAAATGTGGAAAATAAACACCAGAAATGCAGGAATTGAACAACTCTTTTGCTGGTGCCTCCCCAATGATTTCCACTCTTGCTGACTCAAATCCACTCCTCAGTGGCAGGATTTGCCTGGGGCTCTTTCCTGGAGCAGTCAGTGCCCTGGTCAGGGGCTGTGGGCTGGCTCTGGGTTTGTGCAGAGGGTGATTATTTAACCAAATGCTTTAAAGGAGTATTGAACCTTCCTTGGTTGGGGGGGGGGGGGGGGCTTGGTGGCTTTTTATTTATTTAACTTCCATAGGTAGATATTTATTTTTTTACCTTCTTGTGTGATTTCTAAAGGTGGTTGGTTTTATTTTTGCTGTAGAGGAAAAAGAAAGGAGAGCAAACAAGTGAATTGCAAACACAAAGTGATTTCTCTGATGGAGCTGTAAAGACAAACAAAAGGAAAGCTGTGGGCACTGTCACTGAACCGACACCAACTTGTTATCAAAGGAAACACCCTTATCAGAGCATTGTTTAATACAAATGCTCTTGTCTTGGCCTTTGTAGGGATGGAGGATTTAGAACAACCACACCAGAACAGCAGGAATAAAAAACCCCAAACCACCCTCCAGGTGCTTGAGAAACAAAGGGTGGGGACTCTCAGCATGGTTGAGATATTTCCACTGATTGCACACAAAGCCTGGTCTGGGGAAGTGCCTCAACTGTCCCTGGTGCTGATGCCACGTCTGTGGGGTCCTGGCATCTGGGCATTGCCAAGGATCCTCCCAGCACAATTCATCTGTCCCACTCCCATTCCCAAATAAAATAAAGTCTCTTGGGAAGGGATCAGGAGAAGGCTCCATAGCAGAAATTGTGCTTGGAGCTAATGAGACAGTGATTGTGGTTAATTAAATGCCAAATGACTGCAATCCCTGCACATGTACTGGAGGCAGTGGCAGCTGCTGAGCTGCAGCCTAGAATTACCAACTGGACCCAGGACCAGTCTCAAAATTCTGATTATTTATTTGATTTAATTTTATTGTATTCAGATTTAAGCTAATACAAATGTGGTGTTTTCCCTCTGGCGTTGTATCGTTCCTGGGATCAAAGGATCATGGAATGTCAAGACTTCTTGCTGGCCATGCAGGCAGGGTAATGAAAAGAGGGCTCCAGGGAGCACAGGTGTGAAAAGTGCATATTATGTGGCTCAACACAGATATTTACTATATGTAATAAGTTGTATGGATTATTAGTGCTGTATTAACCTTTTAATAGTATGGTAAATGTAGTTTTGTAGTTAAAATATAAACTATGTATGTGGGATATTTTTTTTAAAAGAAAGGAATGAAGTACTTGCACCGAGCTAGCAGCCACAGGACACCTAAATCATTCAGAGAAAGAGAATTTATTTCTCCCTTATCAGAAGAAATTAACTTCTTCCTGCCTCGCTCAGGCTTGAAGACGCCATCAGGATTCAGAGGAAGAAGCTGACACTGCCCAGACAGAATCCTTTGTTTAAATGGAATTGATGCATCATGTATGAGGTGTATGGATATGCAACAGGTTATTATTTTTAAGGGTTAATCCTCTGTTAACGTGTGTCCTTTTTTGGCTTATGCTTCCCAGAAAAGGTACCCAGACTGTCTGTAACTCTCTGTTCTTATTGTCTCGTATTGTCCTAAATTCTAATTGTCCAAATTTTTATTACTCTAATTATATTTCAATTTTTTAACCATTTTATTACTATTAAACTTTTAAAATTTTAAAAATGAGTGATTGGCGTTTTTCACAGCGGGGCCCTGGAGCGGGCAGGCGGGCGTGGCACGGCGCTAGGGCAGGCAGGGCTGCAGGCAGGGCTGAACGTTTCCTGCCTCCTGCTAGTGAAGATCCTGGTCTGTTGTTTCTGTTGGTTGGTTGGTTTCTGTGCTTTTGTTAGTAATGTTTTTTACAGGGTCAAACCTGCAGTTAGTACGAGTGTACGTAGCCAGGTAGAGCCCTCCAAGTCTGTGCTGTCAGACCCATTTCTGTGCCGAGTGTTTGAGCTCAGCAGTGGTTTCAGGGAGTATTGCAGAGGAAACCTGCCTGTGGTGTGAGCAGGTGAATGAACTCCTTTCACTGGTAGCTGAGGGGGTTTAGGAGGGATAGGTCATGTTTCACTGATCTGGTCTCCTTTTATGCAGGAAAGGCTGTGGATGTGTCTGTTTGGACTCCAGCAAGGCCTTTGGCACTGTCTCCCACAGCACACTCCAGGGCTGGGACAGGAGCACTCTGTGCTGGGTTCAGAGCTGGCTGGATGGGCCCAGAGAGTGCTGGTGAGCAGTGCTGCATCCAGCTGGCAGCCAGGCAGCAGGGGTGTCCCTCAGGGCTCTGTGCTGGGGCCAGCTCTGCTCAGTGTTTGCATTGGCCACATGGATGAGGGGATTGAGCCTTTCATTGGTAAATCTGCAGGTGACACTAAGCTGGGAGAGTGTGTCCATCTGTTGGAGGGTAGGAGGGCTCTGCAGGGAGACCTGGAATGTTGGAGGGATGGGCAGAGTCCAATGAGATGAAGTTTAATCAGTCCAAGTGCTGAGTCCTGCATTTTGGCCACAATAACCCCCTGAAATACTCGAGGCTGGGGATGATGGGGCTGGACAGTGTCCAGGCACAAAGGGACCTGGGGGCACTGGTTGAAGCTGGCTGGACATGAGCGAGCAGTGTGCCCTGGTGGCCACGAGGGCCAAGGGCTCCTGGCCTGTGTCAGGAATGGTGTGGCCAGCAGGAGCAGGGAGGTCACTCTGCCCCTGCTCTGGGCACTGCTGGGGTCACACCTCGAGTGCTGTGCCCAGCTCTGCCCCTCAGGCTGGGAAGGACCTTGGGACACCTGAGCACATCCAGAGGGGACAGCGAGGCTGGAGAGGGGCTGGGAACACAAACCCTGTGAGGAGCCACTGAGGGAGCTGGGGATGCTCAGCCCAGAGAAAAGGAGGCTCAGGGGTGCCCTCATCACCCTGCACAGCTCCTGAAAGGTGCCTGTGCTCAGCTGGGCTGGGCTCTGTCTGCAGGGACTGACAGAACCAGAGCACACAGCCTCAGGCTGCACCAAGGGAAATATAAGTTGGATATTAGGAAAGAGTTTTTACAGAAAGGGTGAGAAAGTTCTGGAATGGCTGCCCAGGGAGGTGGTGGAGTCCCCATCCCTGGGTGTGTTTAACAAAGCCTGGATGTGGCACTGGGTGCCAGGGTTTATTGAGGTGTTGGGGCTGGGTTGGACTCGATGATCTTGGAGGTCTCTTCCAACCCAGTGATTCTGTGACTTGGGACAGACCCACAAGGCTCACCCAGTCCCACCCCAGGCCCTGCCCAGACCCCCCAACAGTCCCACCCTGGGCATCCCTGGCAGCGCTGTGCAAACCCTCCTGGAGCTCTGGCAGCCTCGGGGCCGGGACCATTCTCAGCAACACTGAAATTCTGGGGTTTAGGAAGGCAGAGATCAGTGAGAATTTCCCAACAGAAACAGCTCCAGGCCCACTGGCATTCCTGTAAAATTGATGTTCAGCTGTGGGATTGTTGGAGAGCTGGGAACCCGTGGCTGTTTCTGTGGGCTGGGCATGGCTCTGTCCCTGTTCCCTGCTGTTTGCCTGGAAGGTTTTCCTCAGACCTCAGCAAGGAGGAGTCCTGGGGGGAATAAAGCAGTGCCAGGAATCCTCAGTGCTTCCCAGGGAGGAGGGGGAATGGGGTGCTTGGGTCTTGTATTCCTCATTCAGAGGAGCTCTCCAGGGGTTTCAGTACCTTCCCCATGGGTTTTAAGTGCCTTTGTCCCTGTTCTGCTGCAGGGCTTTCCTTGCCTCTCCATGGTCTCTCCATCCCTGTAATGCCCACCAGGGACACCCTTCATTGCTGAGTGTCCCTGTATCCCCTTGGGGCTCTCCTGAGATCCAGCCCTGCCCTGCCTGTGTGCCCTGGAGCTCCCTGGAGCAGGAGAAGCAGCTTCCAGGGAATGGTGAGGGAGGGATAAGATGGGAATTGTGGCTGTGGGCTAAAACTGAGCCTCTTTCTCCAGCCTTGCTCTCAGGCCCTGGGATGAAGATGCTTTGAGAAAGGTGACAGGTTATTTTCTTATTAAAAACAATCTTTCCTAGAAGTTTTCCCTGTGTATGAGGCAGAACCTGAGTCCCCCTCAGCAGCTGCAGCCTCAGGATTTTCCCAGTCCCAGCTCTAGGACAGATCCACCTTCTCTCCAAAGGTTACATGTGAAATATCCCCTATTAAATGAAGCCTTTGGATTCTCTTGGTGCTTTTCTGCCTCATTAAACCCAGACCATCGATTAAGCAACAGCGGCAGATAGGAAAAGGCAAAATTACTTGGAAAGAATTGGCCTCTCTGGAATCTGGGAGGAAGAAACCACAATCCTGCCTGGCAGGGAAACATCCCTGGGCATCCGTGAGCCAGGGAACACCCAGCTGCTCCCAGCTCAGGGCCTTTTCATTGCAGAAAATGTTCCAGAACAGCTCCTTGGCTGACCAAAAATGTTGCTAAGTTACAGAGGGGAATTTTGGAACAATGAAGTCCCTTTCTAGGCAATATTGTCACTTTTCTCCACACAGAGCCAGGATGACCATGGGAAGATTCTCCCAGGATGACCATGGGAAGTGTCTGTGCGTGGTGGGGTCTGGGCTGTTTGGTCCCCAGTTCTCAGCTCTGCTGGTCCTCACAAGGAGGGGCTGGGGCTGGACAAAACATTCCCTTGGAAGAGCTGGGCTCTTCCTAAAAGAGAGTTAGGGCCAGATTAGGGCCAGGGAAGCTGAAAAATGGCCTGGAAGTGTCGTGAGAAGGAGGACAGGTGTGGTGTTGTGAGGTCTCCAGGATGAGGTGAGAGATGAGAATTTGACTCCATGTTCTCAGAAGGCTGATTTACTATTCTATTCTATTCTATTCTATTCTATTCTATTCTATTCTATTCTATTCTATTCTATTCTATTCTATTCTATTCTATTCTATTCTATTCTATTCTACTAAAATGATACTAAAGAAAGAGAAAGGATACATCAGAAGGTTTAACAAGAATGATAATGAAAGCTTGTGACTGACTCCTCAGAGTCCAACACAGCTGATGGTGATTGGTCATTAATTAAAAACAATTCACATGGAATCAAGCAAAGATGCACCTGTTGGTAAATTATCTCCAGACTGCATTCCGAAGCAGCAAACACAGGAGCAGCAATCAGATAATTATTGTTTTCATCCTTTTCTGAGGCCTCTTAGCTTCCCAGGAAAAAATCCTGCGCAAAGAGGATTTTTCAGAAAATATCATAGTGACAGACAGGGGAAAATGTAAAATCTCAGATGTTTCAGAAAGAAAAGGAAAACTGAAAAGAAAAACAATTACAGGAATTCAATGGTTCTTACATCTCATCAAACAAGCTGGGAAACACAGCCCCACGTGTGGCTGTGCAGAGATTCAGTGCTGAGACCAATTTTAGTGATCTTGGATCATGGAATGGGTTGGGTTGGAAGAGACCTTAAATCCCAGCCAGTGCCATCCCTGCCATGGCAGGGACACCTCCCACTGTCCCAGGCTGCTCCAGCCTGGCCTTGGGCACTGCCAGGGATCCAGGGGCAGCCCCAGCTGCTCTGGGCACCCTGTGCCAGGGCCTGCCACCCTTTGAGAGCTGAGGGGCCACTGGCTGGACTCTGGAATCCACCAGGGAACGAGTTCCTGTTGGAATGACCCCTCTGGGGCCCGGATCCCAGTGAGATCCAGTCCAAACCCCCTCCCAAACCCCCAGGGACAGGTGAAAAGGGGGTCCTGGTCCTGCTGGAGCTGCTGCTGCTGCTGCCAGGAACAGAGAAATGAACAGTCCCAAAGCTGAGAACACAAAAAGTGATGGAATTTCTGGATCAGGGAGGGAAGGCTGGTAGGAAGAGGCTGAAGAAACAGAGCAGTGATGAGGAGAGAAGTGTAAGGAGTGCCTGAGCTGTGGGCACTGACAGCACATATAAAAATACTGGGGAGAGGAGAAAGAGCTGCTTTGGAGAGAGATGGAATCAATCCCTGCAGGAGGTGAGGAACATGCTTGGAACCACATCTCTGCACTGGCTTTTGGACAGGGCTGGGTTTGGGCTGCGGAAATTAATAAATAAATAAATAAATAAACCCCTTTTGTTTTTCTATGTGAAAACCAAACATCTCACAAAAGTCTTTTAACACTGGAAGTTCTGCTAAGAAAAGTCACAGCTACTTTTCCTGGCAACTGAAGGCAAAATATCTTTTGCTGTATTTTTATTATTTTCTAAATTATTTTCTGTGAGAATTGTGACCAGCTCTGAGTCTCGGTGAGCAGGATGAACATGGGCACCTCTGCTCTGGATGGCCTTCATGGTGATAATGGACTGGGAGAGGAGGAGAGCAGGATATTTGTGGGATTAAAGCTTCAGCCAGCCCAAAGATCCAGCTCAGCTGTTCCCTGCCAAACTGATACTCAGGTGTGAGGAGCATTAAGGGTTCCTGTTCACTTGGACAGGGGAACTCCTCCTAAATCAGAGCAGGATAAAAAAAAGGAAATCCAAATAAAACCCTGTGTGGGTTTATTGGCATCTCCTGGGATGTGAGGCACAGGTGGGAAGGGAAGGTGGCAGGGTCCCCAGGAGAGCATCTGCTCCTGTCTGCTGAGGGCTCAGCACTGCATTCCCACCAGGCTGGATCCTGGGATCGGCTCCAAAGCAAGGGAGGCTGGGATCACTGCAGGGCCAGGGCTGATCCCTTCCAGCCACGAGATCCTGCAAAGGAACAGAGGGTTCTTCATGCTGGGGGCTCTTCAGGGCTGTTGGAGTCTCCCCAGAACACTCTCCTGGCAATTTTACTGAGGCAAATAATAATAAAAATCCTGGAGGTCAAAGCCACATCCTTTTAAAAAATAAATTTAAGAGGAGCTTGGGTGTGATCCAGACCAGACTGGACAGGCAGGGCAAACTAGCAGGAAAAGGAGCAGTTAAAAAAGGAAAATCTCAGCCTACTGGGTGATCCTCTGGAGCACAATAAAGGTGGAGAAAACTCCCTCATCCAACAGAGGGAGGTTCCTGCCAAGATTCACAAAAGCTTGTTCAGCTTTAGCTGCCAAAGACTGAGTTTGTGGCAGGTGAAGGTAAATGAGGCCCAGGTCTGTGAGAGCTGAAACCTGCCAGCTCGGCCTGGGCACCTTCCTGGGCAGCAGGGAGCTGAACCAGCCTGTGCTCAGAGCCCAGGCCCTCCTGCAGTCAGTCCCACTTTGGACAACGGGGGCACGTCTCAGGAGGGTTGGGAGCACCTCTGCAATTCCCTCCCAGATCAGTTCCATTTACACGGCAAAGCATTCCCCAACCAGCAGCAAGGAAAGCTCTTCCTGAGACTAGAAAAATCACAACAGCAACTCTCAGTGCTTAGACAGCACTTTGGAGCCTGCCCAAGCCCCAGTTACTGAACCCAGACGTGCTGCTGCCCCTCCTGCCCCATTCCCAGCAGGAAATGCTCCAGGATTAAAAATCTGCAGCCATGGGTGCTCAGGGTGCCTGAGGCACAGGGTGGTGGCTCCAGAGCTCTGCTGCTTTTATGGAGCTGAGAAGGGTGAAAGAAGGATCCCCGTGTCAGCAGAGATGATCAGGCCATGAGCAGGGCTCACCTTTCCCTCCCCTGGGCCGGGGCAGCCCCAGCTCCATCTGCAGAAGTCCTGGATGAGGCTCCAGGCTCTGTTCCCTCAGGGAGGTTGGGATGAGCAGGGAACAGCTCTGAGGGATTTGGGCTCAATTCAGCAGCAATGGGCAGGGTGTGGCTGTGGGTTCTGTGGCAGTTCTGTCACTGTGACAGGACACACCAAGGGCTGGCAGCAGTTCTGGAGATCCTCCCTGGCTTTTGGGATACTGTGGGTGTTGTCCCATTGCTTCTGAGGCTCTGCCTTGCCTTGAACACCTCATCCCATCCTCTTCCCCTCTCCACCCAGCCCCTCCCAATGGAGAGCTCCCCAATGCAAAATGACAAGCACCAAACATCTTTATTGCTGGATCAATCCTGGCATTAGGGAGGGCAGGATGCTGCTTCCAGAGCTTCCCCCAAACCAGAGGCTGACATTCCCTCCCAAATCCTGGGGCACAGCCCAGGGGGGAGAATGAGAAGGCAGAGCTGATTTGTGAATCCCTCTTTAATCCCATTACCTGGAGTGGTTTGAGGCTGGCAGGACTCACTGGGCTCACAGCACGATGAAAAGCCAGGATAGAGCACAGCTGGGAAAAGGGCATTGTCTAGACACTGCTAAGGGAGACAGCCATTGGATTTGCCCCTTCCCCTTTGCTCCATTTTTCACTCCCCCAATTGCTGGAGCAGAGAAACAGCAATGCCAGGGCAGTGCCCTGCACCTCTCACAGCTCTGGGCTGTTCCTGGGACAGATGAAGGGGCAAAAATACCCAAAAAGGGGCAAAACCACCTCTAGAAACCCTGCAGTGCTGTGGCATTCACATTTTCTGGGAAAATCCCTTTGCCCAGGATTTTTCTCCTGGGAAGCTGAGAAGCCTCAGGGAAAAAAGAAAACAATAATTATCTGATTTGCTTCTCCCGTGTTTTGCTGCTTTGGAATGTGTTTGGAGATTGTTCACCTACGGGTGATTGTTCCATTGCATTCTGCTGTGAGTTGTTTTCACTCATTGGCCCATCAGGGCCAAGCTGTGTCAAGACTCTGTAAAGAGTCACGAGTTTTCATTATTATCCTTTAGCATTCTGTAAGTGTCCTGTCTGTATTCTTTAGTGTAGTATTCTTTAATATAATATAGTATCATAAAGTAATAAATTAGCATTCTGAGAACATGGAGTCAGGTGCATCATTCCTGCCTTTGTTGGGGCATCCCCACAAATACAATACAGTGCTGACTCCAGGCTCCTTCTAGGAGCTGCTGCAGTTCCCTGGACTCACTGCAGGATTCACCTGTGTGGGAAGAAGGCTCCTCTGGCTGGGCAGGTCTCACCTGAGGGCTCCCCCTGCTTGGCTGGGATGCTCCCAGGACGTGCTTCAGTGTTAAAGGACAATGCACAGCAAGGGTTCCTGCTCAGGGTCACTGCTATAAAGTGTTCCCAGGGCTGGCTGGGGTTGTAGCCATCTGCACTTTGAATTTGAATTGCTGCAGGAAAGGGGGTGAAGGAAAAGAAGGGGAAGGTGACATCAGAATGACATTTTCTTGGGGAGGGAGGCAGTTTTCCAGCTGCTGGGGCTGATGGGTGTGGAGAGAAGCTCTGATTGGTGTGGTCAGGGAGGAAGAGCTGAGCAGTTACTCTGTCCAAGAGCTCCTTTGGCAGCAGCTCAAGGGAACCAGGTCTGGATTGGGGCAGTCAAGAATTGCATGAGACCTTCCCAAGGAGCTGCACCTTCACCTGCAGCCCATTGACCACTGACCCCACTGACTGCTGACCCCACTGACACCACTGACCACTCACCCCACTGACTATTGACCCCACTGACCACTCACCCCACTGATGCCCCTGACCCCACTGACCACTCACCCCACTGACTATTGACCCCACTGACCACTGACCCCTCTGGGCTCAGCCCCTGCCCAAAGCAGAGGTAAATTTTAGGTGCCTGTTTTAGTGCAGGTGAAATGATGTAGATAAAACCATTAGTACAGAACACAGAAATTGGATTTTTAGGGGTCCTTGCAGTGACCCTTGGGGATAGGGAACGGTGACCAAGAGTTTGACTCCAAAATGTCAGATAAAAATGAGACTGAGCCATTTGCAAACCTGACAACTATATTCATGAACTGCAGTTTCTCATTATTTCAGTTCAAAAGAGCTTTTCACTCTAAAATTTATTCTATCTTAATTAGGCAATAATAAGCTTAAAAAATAAACAAAAACACATTTTCAAGGGAATTCAGGCTTTGTTGAGACTGAAAAGGATTTGTTTTGTTTCCAGTTTTCAAAAACAAACAAAAAAATCCTAAAACACAAAAATAATGATTCTCACATTAGCCAGAAAAAACACACCAGGTTTTTCCTCTCACTGTGTCTCCATTTTTGCTCCACTTAATGGAATAAAATTCCCACTGTTCACACAGCTCCATCTTCTCCCCGTGCAGAAGGTGCAGCCAGATAATTTGAATGGAGAGGAGTCTTTGGAAAGCACAGAAAGCACAGGTGGCCCTGGGGACAGAGCTGCACCCAGGATCTGTCACCTGGGGCTCCTCAGCTCCCTGGCCCCACACTGCCCATGGCAGGGGCAGAGTCCCCAGCCCTGGAAATCCTCAAACCCACAGATTTTTCCCCTAGGGTGGGGTTTAGTGGTGACCCTGGTGCTGGTGCTGGGCTGCTGGTTGGACCGGAGGATCTCACCCCAGCCCTGGCAGTGCCCAAGGCCAGGTTGGACATTGGGGCTTGGAGCAGGCTGGGCCAGTGGAAGATGTCCCTGCCATGGCAGGGTGGCACCGGGTGGGCATTGAGGTCCCTGCCAACACAAACCCATCCTGGGACTGTGTGATTTTAAAGGTCTTTTCCAGCCTGAACAGTTCCCTGGCTGCCCCAGCTGCTCCTCTCTGGGTATGGTCCAGGCTCTGGGTCTCTTTTCCAGCCGCTGCAGTTTCCTCTGCCCTGTGCCCCAGACAGAGGCAGCCCCGGGCAGTGCCGGTGTTTTCCATGCTCTGCTGCTCCCTGCTGCTCCCAGATCTCCCTGGCAGGGGAGATGAGCTGGCAGAGCTGCCTGGCACAGCTGCTGCCCAGGGCTGTGAGCACCGAGGTGGAAGTGCAGCAGAATTCCTGGGATCCAGGGGCTGCGGCACCGGGAGGCTCCAGGCAGGGCGCAGAACCTGAACCTGCTGTGACAGAGACTGCAAAGTGTGGCTTGTTCCAGAGCAGAGAGACTGGGGGTCCAATGTCATCCAGCTCCTGCCCTGTGGGAACAGCTGGCAGGAGCTTGTGGTGCCAGGTGTGGGACTGTGCCTCTCCTGGCAGCTGTGCTGGGACAGCTGAGCTTGAGTTCTGCCCCCTCCTGACACAAAAATGAGAATTTTGGTTCTCTGGAGCCCTGCAACTGAGCCCAGGGGGTTGCCTGAGCTTGGATTTTGCCTTTATTGATCCCAGCTGGGTTTATTTTATACAAAGGCTTTGATCAGGACACACAGTTTGCAGCACTTGCTGTGCCCTAGTCCTGACTTGCTGTAAGAGCTGCATGAGCTGCCAGAGTTCCTAATTCTTTTTCCACTGCATGGATTCATTCCTCTGTTTGTTTTAAGGTTTGAAACTAAGGTTTCTCCTCTTCACAGAGAGCAGCAGGCACAATTTATCCCAAGCATTTCTCCTGGGGAAGGCAGTGAGAAGCACAGAGAGAAGAAGAGAAAACAATTCTTATCTCTATTCACTGCTCCTGCTTTTGCACATGTGGAATGTGTTATGGAGATTGTTTACCCAGAGTGATTTGTTAATTGGACACCAGTGGAGGTTGTTTGGATTCCTTGGCCAGTTGAGTCAAAGCTGTGTCCTGGCTGTCTCAGACAGTCACAGGTTTTTCTTTAGTATCTTTGTAGTATAGTATTCTTTAGTATAGTATCTCTTTAGTATGTAATTTAGTACAGTTATTAGTGTAATATAGTATAGCTTAATAAAGCAATTGTTCAGCATTCCTGAATCATGGAGTCAGAGCACATTATTCCCACACCAGGGACTCCCTGGATCAATATTCTCTGACTAAATACATTCAGTTGTACCCATCAGCTGCCTTGGTACTGGGCATTTCTTGGGTAATTTTCCCCCAAGATTTGGGATTTGCTACTTAGGGACTCAAACATCCCAACTCAAGAGCTCCCAAACAATTGTAAATAGAGCAATTTGGTGCTCCTGCAGCCCTCCAAGTCCGAGAGAGATCTGGGAAAGAAAACTCAGCAAAAAGTCTCTTCTAGCAAAATTCAGGGTTAAATTCTTCCTTGCTGAGCCACAGAGGTGGCTCAGACATCAGAGGTGTCAATTCTGTGTGGGACCCACCTGTCCTTGCCAGGGCCTGCCCCAGGGCTCCTCTCACCCTTCAGGGTGGAATTCCCCCCTTTCCCTGTGAAACAGCAGCTTTTCCTGTCATGTTTGCTCCTGACCCTGCAGGGCCTTTAAATGCTGCCGACAAATATTCCAGGTGCCCCTGCAGGACACCTTCCCTCCTTCCCTCCTCCAGGACCATTCACTGCATGGCTGCCTTGCAAAGCACATAAATTTCATTTAATTTGTCTGGAAATTATTCACATCCATACAAAAAATATCTTTCAGTGTGGCTATTTCCCTCTTTAGATTTATCCTTCTCCTTTGGAAGTAAATTGAAACAGCTTTACGACTCCATCCCATAGCATGGAAATAATTTTATTGGCATTATAAGACCTTGTAATTCACCATCTGAAGGTGTTTGATGGCACAAAAGCTGTGTCCCAAGGTTTTCCAGAGCCTGGGATAACACAAGTGTCTGACTTTGCTTGTTTTCATCATTAGTTTTCAACTGGGGAACTTAAGAATTCAATTTTAATATTTTGTTCTCTCACCACAGTGAGAACACTGGATTTTATCACGGAATCAGGTGATATTTGCCTGTTTGGGGAAGTTCTTTCTATGGAACATCTAAACCTGGATTGTTGTTTTTTTACTGGAAATTAATTTATTCTAAAGGTCAGCATCTCCCAAGGAATATAAATTAAATAATCCAGTGGACTCGGGTCATTTTGTTTCTTCTGAAAGTAAGAGAAATCTGATAGGAAATGTTTGACCCAAAATACTGAAAATGCTCTCCTGATAACCTGAACAAATTTCAATTCCCAGTTAAAAAGTTGACATTAATCTTTGCTTTTCTTCAACACCCAGTGCTGACCAAGTATTCCTGCCTTCTATGCAAACCCTTCAGTGTCTTCCTTATGCATTAAATCTGAATTTTCCTTCAGAAAAGAGAACAAGAAGAGAGAGAGAGAACAGAACTGTTCTGGTTCTGGCTTTGAGCTGGTTTTAAGCTCCAGAAGAGAGCTGGGCCTGGGTAGGTCATTCTCTAATCCTGATGTGAGAGCTGGCAATGGGAATAAATCCATTCCTGGGATGGAACAACCCCATGAGGAGTGAATTCCTCAGTAGCTGAATTAAAAGGCGAGGTTACAGAGTGCAGGGGTGGATTGGAGCAGTTTGGGCTGACACTGCCCACATCCATGTGGGTTCTGCATCCCTGGCAGTGCCCAAGGCCAGGCTGGATAGGGCTTGGACCACCCTGGGACAGTGGCACTGGAGGGGCTTTAAGGTCCCTTCCAACCCAAACCATTCCATGATTCCACAATTCCATGACAATATTTAAACTCATTACTGGGCACTGCACATAAAATCCCCAAGCCAGTTTGGGCACAGCAGGGTGGCTGTGGGACAGGGCAGTCTCCCCTCTGCCGCTGTGGGGAGAGGGGCTCCGGAGGGAAAGGCTGAGGCTGTGCCAGGCAGGGCTTTGGTTTGGGGGCCAGGGCACCTGTGCAGGGCAGGGATTCCTCTGGCAGCTGGGGATTCCTGGAAAACAATCCTTGGGATGCTCCTGCAGCTTCCCCAGGGGGGAGGTTCCTGCAGCTGTGCCCTTCACTGGGGTGACTCTGGCGTTTCGGGGTCTCCCTGAGCCCGGCTGCCGTGGGTGAGCAAGGCAGAGAAGTCCAATTAAGCACGACCTGTCCGGGCCCCTCAGGCAGGCTCCAGAGCCTCAGGCAGTCTTAGCAAGCTCAGCTCTTAAGTGAGATCAGGTCTTTAGGTATTAACAGCTCGTTTGTGATTTCAGCTCTTTAACTTGCTAAGTGCCTTTGGCAGACGCTGGGAGAGAGAGGAGAGGGCTGTCTGAAGTTCCACGGAGATGTCCTTATTGGAGTCTTCTGCAAAGGTTCTCAGGGACAGCATCTTCTGCCAAACTGGGCAAAAGTGGGGGTTTTTATGGGGTACAGGAGTTTTAGGAATTGTCCAATAGTAAGGGTCGAGGGGGAAGTGACCTACGGTCTTACAGAGAGATAATCAGGGGTCTGAGGGTGGAAGAGGGGCTTCTCAGGCCCAGTCATTCAGACTGCAGTCTTAGGCTGCAGACTGCCAGGGAGGCATGGCAGGCCCTGTGCCTGCTGCACGTCACTGGAGCCCCCTGGGCCGTGCTGCTCACCAGCCCCAGCTGCTCCCATCTCCTCCCAGCAGTCACATCCTGCTGCTCTTGTTGCTGCCCAGACTTGCCTTTTCCTCCTCAGAAATATTTGTTGGAAGCACAGAAGGGAAGTCCTGAGCAGAGAGTGGCAGCATCATCAGCATTTATTTGAAATACTTGGGTTGGCTTGAAAAATGAATGTGCAGGGACCTTTCCATGACCCCGAGCTGGAGTGTGGAGCTGTGGCAGGACCGTGCAGCATTTATGGAAGTGGTAGCTCCTCCAGTCTCAGTCTGGGAGCAGAAACCCTCAATTAATGTTCCTGCCCTCAGGCCCCAGAGCCATCCTCACCCTCATTCCTCCAGGTTCCCTCCTGCTCTCCCCTACTCCTGACAGATTGCACAGGATGGTGAGGAGGGGAGGAATGGGATCTTTACCTGCATAAACAGAAGGAAAAGAGGAGAAATCAGATGGAAGAATGTGTTCCCAGAAATGGGAATGCAGGAGGAAGCTGTGGGGATTCTCTTCCCACAGAACTCCTTGTGCCTCTTTGTTGTGCTTTGAGCACTTGCTCTGCTGGGCTAGACTGAGTTTGTGAAATGTTCCCACTGGCACAACAGAAACTCCAAGGAGGGATATCTTTGGGAGCCTGAGGTGGGGTCATTCCCTGAGCTCAGAGCTCAGCTAGGATGGGAATTCCATCCCATGGAGGTGGAGCTGGAGGACACCGAGGTGAGGGTGAGCATGGCTGGGGAGGAGGAAGAGCAGTGGGAAATGGTCGCTGCCAATGCCCTCAGAAGTAGGAGGTGAGATCTCACTGGAAGCAGATCCAGGGAGGAAGAAACTACGAGGAGGGCTCAGCATTGTTGCTTTGATAGCAACTGTGAACTCAAACCATCCCAATCTCCAGGGAGAATGGAAGGTTCCAGAACAGGCACCTCCAAAATGGAACCTCCCCATTTTACTATGTCTGCAGAAAATGGGAAATGGGTTAGAGGGGAAAAGCTGAACTCCAGCAACAGCTAGTGTGTGCAGGGACCTGCTCAGAATGGGCAGCACCAAATAACACCCAGCAAGGGAGACAGTTCCTGGGGAAAATGGGATCAAAGAGCACCAGGAGAGGCCATGGAAAACCCTTGCAGATGAGCCTCAGGTGTTGTGTGAGAGGAAGAGTTGGTGTGACTGCCACAGCTGCAGAGCCCAGCCCAAGGAGGGGTCACAGAGAAGCAATTTGGGTCAAAGCAGTGCTCCTGAGGAGATCCATGTGGGGAGAAGGAGAAGGAGAAGGAGAAGGAGAACGAGAACGAGAACGAGAACGAGAAGGAGGCTGGAAATGCCTGGGAACGCCTGTTAAGGCACTTACTGGGTTATACTTTAACCCAACCTCCAGTGACAGGGCAGAGTCTTCCAACATCTCAGGGCAGATTCCCAACACCAGGAGAAGCTGTGGCAGAGGAGCAGCACCCCTGGCAGGGATCAGTGCCCTGGATTGCTGATTCCAGGAGTGCCAGATCAGCCAGCACCAGTCCAGCCTCAGGCACTGAGTCCCTGCTTCCAGCCCCTGCATCCTGCAGTTCATGGGAATCAACCTGGTCTGTGTGCAAAGTTCAGTTTCCAGCACTTCCTTGCATAAATCATTCCTGACTCTCCTTAGATGCAATTCCTGCTGTATAGGAGGGCCTAACAATCAAAAGAGATTTTTATGGAATTGTAGAATCCCAGAATGGTTTGGGTGGGAAGGGACCTCAGAGACCATCCCGTCCCACCCCTGCCATGGCAGGGACACCTTCCACTGGCCCAGGATACTCCAAGCCCCAATGTCCAGCCTGGCCGTGGACATTGCCAGGGATGGGGCAGCAGGATCTTCTCCAGTTCTTCTGTGTTCTTCAAAGGAAAAATTCCCTTTTCCTGCCCCTGCTCCTGTGGACAATCTGCAGTTTTATTAGGATTCACTTCGGACACCATGAGACCTTTCCATGCTCTGAGCTGTGGTCCCTGGGATGATCCTGATGAGTTTTCTCCTCATTAGCACAGCAAATTGCTTTGCCCTGGTGCCTTTTGCAGACACAGCAGCTGCTCCTGGTGCAGCTCAGGGCTGTCGGGAGCTGGGAACTCACTTTGCTCTGGAGATACCCAGAGCCTCTGGAAACTGCTCCTGGGCCTTGTTTCCATCTATTTTTGCACAAGCTAAGGCAGTCTATTGTTTGCATAGTGGAGCAATTATGTTAATAATACTGCAGAGCTGGGCTTTATTTTCCTATTGATTTTAGTGACTTAGATCCGGCAGGAATTTCAGTGTCTGGATGAGTAAAAAAGGCAAAATGTTTATAGGAGAGCATAAACCTCATTCCATGCACTCCATTTTACAAGTAGCTCAAAATGGTTTTTTAATAAGCATTTAAAGTGATATATTCCCATCAATAGAAGTTGTCATGTCTTATCTGAGAAAAAGTGATTTTAAATGGTTCTTGTAATTAACTATTTATTTATTATTAGTCAGTTATTTACAGAGGTCTATTATGGGGAGGTTTAGTGTGTGAAAGCCTGCCCAGTGCTCCTGAGGGGCTTGGAGGGGCTGGGGAAGTGCTGGGGCAGGAGCTGCTGGAGTAGGAAATGAGGAATGAGGAAATTAATTCATTCAGCTCATGTTCTTCCTTCCACAGAATCAGGGGGTCACTGAGGTTAGAGAAGATCTCCAAAGTCATCAAGTTCAACCTTTGTCCAAATCCCTCCATTCCCATTAAACCATATCATGAAGTGCCACATCCACAGGTGTTTTGAACACCTCCAGGGATGGGGACTCCACCCCTGCCCTGCCCCCCTTCCCAGGAGGAAATTTTCCCCAGATCCACCCTGAGCCTGCCCTGGCCCAGCCTGGGGCCGTTCCCTCTGCTCCTGTCCCTGTTCCCTGGAGCACAGCCCGACCCCCCGGCTGTCCCCTCCTGCCAGGAGCTGTGCAGAGCCACAAGGGCCCCCTGAGCCTCCTTTGCTCCAGGCTGAGCCCCTGCCCAGCTCCCTCAGCCCCTCCTGGGGCTCCAGCCCCTGCCCAGCTCATTCCCTGCCCTGGACACCCCCAGCCCCTCCAGGTCCATCCTCAGTCCTCCCAACCCTGACCTCAGGCTCTGCCGTGGGGCCTCATCTTCTCCTTGGCAAAGCAAACAAGGCTTTGACTGGGGGGCAATCCATGGACTGTGGGCCTGCCCTGGCTGTGCTGCTATCGGGTTTCCTTATTCCAGAAAGACCTAAACACAATGACACTTCCCAAGCCTGCCTTAGGCTCTTTCACTGGTTGGCCCAGAGCAGGTTCACATCCCTGGATTGAATTCAGACCATTAGGTGGCTGCTGCCATCAATTTAAACCCAGGTCTGGAAGGGATCTCCAGAGGTCTTTTAAACTCATCTGGTTTGCTCCCAATTCAGATTTATGGCAGCAGTTAAGGATATTAATTGATATTTAGTCTTTTAAAAGATCTTAAAATCAAGCCTGAATGGTCGACTGCATTCTCAGGCCGGGGTGGTTTTCACAGCAGTTCCCTCCTGACCTGCTGAGGACAAATCCCTGAGGAATCCAAAGACAGGAGCTGGAGCAGGGATTGACTGTCCAGCCTGTCTCCAGTGGGAAGGGGAAGGATTGTTTTGCTGCAATTCCTCTGAGATTTGTAGTCACAAAAGACACACAATAAACCCGAGGGAGCCGGGGAGGATGGAAAGCTCCTCTGACAGGGAGTTCTGGCTGCTCCCAGTGCTCCCCTTCTCAGCACTCTGCTGTGCTTCCAGCACTTGCTCTGATGGGCTCGATGGATTGATCATTTGAAATGGCACAACAGAAGCTCCTAAGGAGGAATATCTTTGGGAGCCTGAGGGTTGGGTCATTCCCTGAGCTCGGAGCTCGGCTGGACAGGGAATTGCGGGGGATTCAGGGGGCAGGCAGGGGCTGAGCTGCACATCCCCAGGACCAGGGCAGGTGCTCAGTGCCAGCCCAGCAGCAGGATGGCACCAGCAGCCGTCCTGCTCTGCAATTCCGCACCCCACGCTGCCAGCAGGGAAGGCACCCGGGGAACAGCGGAGTCCTTAACCTGCAGCGCCTTGGCTGAGGTGTTCTCACCATCAGCTCCTCTCCCACCTCCCTGTCTTGCCAGGAATCCTTGGAATGCCGGTTTCGGAGTTCTGCTGAGGCTCGCCGGGTGAATTGCACCCTCTAGGGTTCGAGAGGAGCTGCAGGACGGGATCTGTGCAGCTGCTGCAGGGACGGGAGGAAAGCAGATGAAAGGAACCGGCCTGGCAGCAAAAATGCTGGACATGGAACAGCTGGAGTTTGGGGCAGCTTTTGGAGCTTCAGGGCAAAGGAGCTGCGAGTGCTGGGCAAACTGGGAGTGAGTGCCGTGGGTAACTGGGCACACTGGTCCCTGAAATAACTGAAGTGAGGAAGTGTTTGTGTGCAGCATTCCCTGTCCTGCCCCTGCAGCGTTCCCTGGGAAGCACCACCCCAGCCGTGGGTCCCACAGGGTTTGGTGCAAGCCCAGGTCCCTTCTGGCCCTGACCCCTCGTTCCCTGTCCCTCCATGAGTGAAGAGGAGCAGGGAGTGGATCTGCAGGTGCTGCCTGGGAGCTCCGGGCTGGGTTTGAGGAGGGTTTGGGGTTGATCAGAGGATTCCCCTCTGAAGCAGCTCCTGTCTGGCTGGCAGGAGGCTCCGAGCCCCAGGCAGGGTTGATGATGATCTGAATGGAGGTGGCAGGGAGCAGCTCCCACCGGGACACATCCCAGCCACCCCCAGCAGCAGCCAGAGGGAACTGGGAGCCAACAGCACCAAGGATACCGAGGTGAAAGGGCTGAACTGCCCGGGAGAGGGGTCAGACACAGAGAGACAGATCATGGAATCCTGGAATATCCTGAGTTGGAAACGACATTCAGGGATCATCCCACACCCTGTTCCTGCTCAGGATCCCAACAATCCCACCCTGGGCATCCCTGGCAGCGCTGTCCAAACCCTCCTGGAGCTCTGGCAGCCTCAGGGCTCTGCCCATCCCCTGGGGAGCCTGGGCAGTGCCAGCACCTCTGGGGAAGAATCTTTCCCTGCAATCCAGCCTGACCCTCCCTGGCCCAGCTCCAGCTGTTCCCTCGGGAACTCCTGCCATGGGAATTCCCAGGCAAGTCTCTGCAGAAGGCACTTGATCAGAAAGTCCCCAGAATAATCCCCAAACCTGGGAAGCAGCTGGGAAAAAGGAAAAGAGCCAGATAAAAGGCCAGGCTTATGCTTGGATGCACCAGGAGGGTCATTCCTTCAAATCCAGGAGACCTCACTCCTGCAGTTCCTCATCAAAATGCCACAGAAAAGCAAGGAAGGGGCTGCTCCTCACAGAGCTCCAAGACAGCTTTAAAGCATCCCCTGGGATGTTCCCACCTTGGAGATGCCCCTTCAGTGGATGGATGGATGGATGATGGATGGATGGATGGATGGATGGATGGATGGATGGATGGATGGATGGATGGATGGATGGATGGATGGATGGATGGAGAAAGGGAGAGGAATGGAAAGCACACTCGTAGCTTTGTTCTGCTCAGCTGCTGAACACACAGGAGCAATGATCCAGTAAGGAACTCCACTCTCAGTTCCTGGGAAAACTGAGGAGCAGTTCAGGGCTTGATTCTTTCCTTCCAACCTGGAATAAATTATTCCCTGCACTGAAAGAAGACCCTCCCAGCCAAGTTTGTGAGCTGCAGGTTTAATGAGAGCACAAACCTCTCTCTCCTACTGTGCAGAATTGCAGACCTGATTAACACCCAGCACTAATCACAGAAGGGTGCAGGGAACTGGCTGGAACTAGAAGTTTTATTCCCTGGAAATGTTCACAAAACAAGCAGTTGTGGGACCTTATGATGTGCTTTGGTGGGAATGGTTGGATTTGGTCAGAGGTTTTGGACTTGATGATCCTAGAGGTCTTTTCCAACCTAAATGATGCTGTGATTTCATGGACCCAGGAGCTGGATGGCAGTGCCCAACTGCCACAACCCCTGTGCTGCTCTGCAGCACCACAACAGGCACTGCCAGACCTGTGTTTTAAGGATATTTATCTTTTTTCCCCTCCTTTCTCTGTGCTCCCTCCTTTGTGCCACCTGTGCAGCCAGTTGGCCAGTTCCAGGTGCAGATGGCTGCAGGAGGGAGGCTGAGGCTGACTGAGTTCCTGCAGCTGCAGGAATCGGTGCTGAGGCAGGAGTGCAGCCCTTGGACGTGCTGCAGGTGTGGGAAGAGCTCTGTGCTGGTTCCCTGTGCCAGAGCAGAGGCTGAGCTCTCCCAGCTCAGCTCACTGGGGGAGAAAGCTCCACTCCCAGCTCTGTCTGGCTGAGAACAGCACCAGAGGATCAGGCAGCAGAGGAAAGCAGGCCTGGCAGTTTTCCAAGAGAATATTCCACAGTGTAAATCTGATCTTTTCACACAACGAAGAGAGGCTGTTCTGTTGTAAACTTGGGGTTTTGGGAGGAGAAATGGACAATATTAGTTCTGTGGGCTCAAAGTCAGCATTGTCCAGAGAGAACATGGAAAAACAAATGAACCCTTTCCCATCATTGGGAGGAGTCTCTTGGAGATCATGGAATCATGGAATGGTTTGGGTTGGAGGGACCTTAAAAGCCCTTCCATTCCCACCCCTGCCATGGCAGGGACACCTCCCATTGTCCCAGGCTGCTCCAGCCCCAGTGTCCAGCCTGGCCTTGGACACTGCCAGGGATCCAGGGGCAGCCCCAGCTGCTCTGGGCACCCTGTGCCAGGAGCCATCCAGAGGCCCCTGTACCCAAATCTTCAGCACTGTCACCTGTGCCAAGCCCTTTTCACTGCTCTGCCACCTATTTTACACTGAAGCTGGGTAAATATTGTCCCTCCTCAGCTGCTGTCTGACATGAAATGGAGATGTGATTAAATTTCTGAGTGTCTGTTTACCATAGAATTTGAAAATTTGTGAACATTTTTCATGTGAACACTGCACAAACCCCAGTTACCCCTGGCTCAGTGCCTGGGTTTTGTCACTTGTGTACCCACTGCCCCTCACTCCTGCCCATCAATAACTGGGGCCAAGGACAGTGCCAGGAGGGAAATGGCCTGAGCAGAATTGCAGCCTGTGCGTGCTGATTCATCCACTCCCTGTTTTCTACTGTAGATGAGAAACCCCCTCAGGATCCAAGGAGCAAGAACAGCTTTGCGTTCAATACATTGAATTTTTCTGGTATAGAAACAAAACAAACACAACCCCAAACCAAAACCCCACCTCCTGCCCAAGGTGTAAAGGGCAGCGGTGAGGTGCAGGTGAGGTGAGTCAGGGCTGACTCATCCCAGGCTTACTCACCCCAAAACTCAGCTGCATTTTTAGTGCTGCACAGAGAAATAGAGATGCTAAGCAGACCTTTGAATATGTCACTGTATCTCCCATGGAAAGACTTCCATTAACTCTGTCACATCCTGGATCAGTGAACAATAACTCTGATGGATCTGGAGATTGGTGCTCCTGAGCTGCTACCCAAATAAGCAATTACTCACTTAATTAAGATTCGAGTCAGGAAATTAAAAGCAAAACTTAGAAGTATGTGTGTGTGAAGGTTGGAAATTCAAAACTGTTCAAAACTGATTTTGAATCACAGAAAGGAAGCAGGATAAAACAGGAGTAAAGTCACAGGTGAGGGTCAGGCTCTGCTCCCAGGGAACAAGGGGCAGCCTCAAGCTGTGCCAGGAGAGGTTTGGGTTTGATTTAGGGAAAGTTTCTCCACAGAAAGAGTTGTCAGGCACTGGTAGAGGCTGCCCAGGGGCTCTGACTGAGAATTCCATTATTTTAGCTTTCATTTCTGGCTGCAAGCTGGATCAGCCCCCAAAATACCAACATTGCAGTGGCACTCAGGGAAGTGTTGATTAGGAAACAGCAACCTGAAAATCCCTGTCTGTTTTGAGCAAAACACAAACCTACTTTCAAAGCAATGTCAGCTTTTGACAGATTGAAATTTCAAAATGTTGATTCAGAAGCTTCAGTTTGGAGTCTCCTTAAAGGAATGCCCGCTTTGACAAGATCTGTGTTTTGTCATGTAAACTTGTCAGCAGATTCCCATGGGATCTCCTGTTCTCCCCAGGGTGTTCCTGGCTGTGCAGCTCTCCATGCACAGCATCACTCACAGGACAAGCTCACAAAAGGATTTAGAAAGGCTCTGGCTCCCTGTTTGTCCTGTC
Organism: Fringilla coelebs; assembly: GCF_963513975.1. NCBI lineage: Eukaryota > Metazoa > Chordata > Aves > Passeriformes > Fringillidae > Fringilla > Fringilla coelebs. The sequence goes on along the minus strand of NC_140053.1, from coordinate 5,956,827 downwards.
CAGAGCCAGGATTTGGGATGTAGCCATGGAAAATCTGGGTTTGATGGGTTTGCAAGCAATTCAAAGAGCAGGAAAGGGAAAGCATCAAGGGGAAGATGGTATTAGGGGTAAAAGCAGCAGCTGGAAGTTCCATGTTCTGGCCCTGGATGGGTCTCTGTGGGAGCTGACCCTTGGCAGGGGGGGAGTTGCTTCTGCCTCAGCTCCCAACTCCACCCCCAGTCCAGACTGGTTTTGTTCTCCTCCATCTGGGATAGTTCCCTGCCTGCAATGGGGGTTGGAACTGGATGGTTTTAAGGTTCCTTCCAACCCAAAGCACTCCAGGATTCTGGGGGTGGAGTATTTGCTGACCTGGTGAAGTTTTCTGGAGATCTGGATCCTCCCTCATGGGGCATTTACAGTCTGAGCACCAAAGTTCCAGGCTGCCCAGGGAGTAAAGTTGGGCTCATTTTAGGGTTAAAACTGCTTTGGGATTGGAGTTTTCCACAGGATTTCCAGAAAAAATCAGTCACAGAATCATGGAATGGTTTGAGGTGGAAGGGATCCCAAAGCCCACCCAGTGCCACCCCTGCCATGGCAGGGACACCTCCCACTGTCCCAGGGACCCCTCCCACTGTCCCAGGCTGCTCCCAGCCCCAGTGTCCAGCCTGACCTTGGGCACTGCCAGGGATCCAGGGGCAGCCCCAGCTGCTCTGGGCACCCTGTGCCAGGGCCTGCCCACCCTCACAGGGAGGAATTTATCCCAGTATCCCACCTAACCCTGCCTTACCTTCAGCTTGGGGTCATTCCCTGTGTCCTGTCCTTCCATCCCTCTGCCCAAATTCCCTCTCCAGCCCCCTTGTAGGGCCCCAAATGCACCCACTCACTTCCAAAACCTTTTCCACCCTTCTATTTTACTTCCAATCTTGATTTCCTTTAATTTTCCACAAGTTTCTTGCTTTTCTCCCTGCAAATCCACAATAAACCCTGGGCATTTTCATTTTCTCTCAGTTTCCATCCCAGCCCCTCAGCTGAAGATAATTTTCTGTTTCCACAAGCTGAGGGTATTTCTCTCATGACCTTGCTCACCTGTGTTTAATGAGAGGAGCAGAAATGTTGCTCTCAGGTGAGACAGCACCACCTGGCATTTTCTCAGCAATCAACTCACGCTGATGTGTTTTACCCAAGTCTCCCACTAGATGGTAGGAGGGGATTGGAAAGGGAATTCACTCCAAAATGGAAGAAAATTCAGTCTAAACCCCCCCACTATCCCCCAGCCTCTGAAATATTGGAATGACAGCCAAGGATGGCAGAACAAAGAGGGGGTGCTGGCCAGTGAAGGGCAGGGCAGGGCTGGTCCTGTGCCACATTCACAAAGGTGTCACAGGAGGGCCTTGGATGCACTCCAGGAATTCCTAGCTCAGAGGGTGGCTCAGTGTAAACAGGGGCTTTTCCCTCCGTTTCTGCTCTCTTGGAAAATCAAACATCTGCTCTGTAAATTCTCCTGCACAGTCAGGCTGGGAGAGCTGGGGGTGCTCACCTGGAGAGGAGCAGCTCCAGGGAGAGCTCAGAGCCCCTGCCAGGGCCTGAAGGGGCTCCAGGAGAGCTGGAGAGGGACTGGGGACAAGGATGGAGGGACAGGACAAGGGGTTGATCCCACTGGGGACAGATCCAGAACAGAGGAAAAGAAAAAAGAAGTAATCTGAGACAAGAGGAAGAGAAACTTCTCCCTCTGACTCGCCGTGGCAAGGTGTGGGAGCATCAGTCAGCCCCAGCTCCTGTCACCATTCCTTGTCCCCTCAGAAAAGGAGGAGAAGGTGCAAACACACGAGGTGGGGGCAGGGACAGTTCGAAGGAAAGCAAATGAAGATGGGAAGAGGAGTGGGATTGTACAATGAAGTGTTTGATTGTGAAACACTCCGGGAGCAGAGAGAAACCTGAAGTGAGAGAATTCAATTTCCTTCCACTGAACACATTCCCAGCGCTGGTACCCCGGGCGGGGAGAGCTCCTTGTGCCATGTGCCCAGCATGTCCTGTGTCACACCCAGGGTCACACCCACAGCATGTCCTGTGTCTGTGTCACACCCAGGGTCACACCCAGAGCATGTCCTGTGTCACACGCAGGGTCACACGCAGGGTCACACCCAGCATGTGCTGTGTCAAGTGTCACACGCAGGGTCACACCCACAGCATGTCCTGTGTCAGTGTCACACCCACAGCATGTCCTGTGTCAGTGTCACACCCAGGGTCACACCCACAGCATGTCCTGTGTCACACCCAGGGTCACACCCACAGCATGTCCTGTGTCAGTGTCACACCCAGGGTCACACCCAGAGCATGTCCTGTGTCAGGGTCACACCCACAGCATGTCCTGTGTCACACCCAGGGTCACACCCACAGCATGTCCTGTATCAGTGTCACACCCAGGGTCACACCCACAGCATGTCCTGTGTCACACCCAGGGTCACACCCACAGCATGTCCTGTGTCAGTGTCACACCCACAGCATGTCCTGTGTCACTGTCACACCCACAGCATGTCCTGTGTCACACCCAGGGTCACATCCACAGCATGTGCTGTGTCAGTGTCACACCCACACCATGTCCTGTGTCACACCCAGGGTCACCCCTACAGCATGTCCTGTGTCACTGTCACACCCAGGGTCACACCCAGAGCATGTGCTGTGTCACACCCAGGGTCACACCCAGGGTCACACCCAGAGCATGTGCTGTGTCATACCCAGGGTCACACCCAGGGTCACACCCAGGGTCACACCTACAGCATGTCCTGTGTCACACCCAGGGTCACACCCACAGCATGTGCTGTGTCAGTGTCACACCCAGGGTCACACCCACAGCATGTCCTGTGTCACACCCAGGGTCACACCCACAGCATGTCCTGTGTCACACCCAGGGTCACACCCACAGCATGTGCTGTGTCAGGGTCACACCTGGGGTCACACCCAGAGCATGTCCTGTGTCAGGGTCACACCCAGGGTCACACCCAGAGCATGTCCTGTGTCAGGGTCACACCCGGGGTCACACCCAGCACACCCCAGAGCTGCACGGGCACAGATCGTTTGTGGAGTCAGGAATTTGTCACCTCCCGTGGGGCCGTCTGGGGACGGAGCCGCTCCAAGGCTACAGCTCGCCCTGGCTCCTGCCGGCTCTCCCCTGCCCGAGGGGCTGCAGAGGCCCCGGCTGTGTTTGCCCCACGGGCAGGGCTGTGCTGGTCCCTGTTTGCCCCACGGGCAGGGCTGTGCTGGTCCCTGTTTGCCCCATGGGCAGGGCTGTGCTGGTCCCTGTTTGCCCCACGGGCAGGGCTGTGCTGGTCCCTGTTTGCCCCACGGGCAGGGCTGTGCTGGTCCCTGTTTGCCCCACGGGCAGGGCTGTGCTGGTCCCTGTTTGCCCCACGGGCAGGGCTGTGCTGGTCCCTCCCAGCTGCAGGAAGGCCGTGGGTCACCTTCCCCTGCCTGCCCCTCTGCAGAGCCCCGAGCACAGTGCCAGGCTGGGCTCGAAGGAGGCCGGGAGGTGCTGTGCTCTCACTCCCAGCACAGAGGTTCTGGTGGCACTGACAGAGCCTCCCATTCCCTCACACCCTCCTCATCCTCCCTGAAGCCTCCTCTGGAGCAGGGAAAGCATCGTTCATGGGAGATTCAGGAAACTGCCTTGGGAAGCTGCACTCTGTCGTACAGGGAATGGCTGGAGCTGGGCCAGGGGGATTTGGGATGGATCTCAGGGAAAGGTTCTTCCCCCAGAGGTGCTGGCACTGCCCAGGCTCCCCAGGGAATGCTCTTGGCCCGGAGGCTGCCAGAGCTCCAGGAGGGTTTGGACAGCGCTGCCAGGGATGCCCAGGGTGGGATTGTTGGGATCCTGGGCAGGAACAGGGGTTGGGATGATCCCTGTGGGTCCTTTCCAGATCAGGATATTCTGTGATCCTGGACTGATGGGTGGTGTTACCAAAAATCCATAAAAACAAAACTCCTTCACACCAATGCAGCATTAAGAAGCAGAAACCCTTTGTTCAGATGGATGTACAAGGGGATATCATCTCCAAAATATCCTGGCTGCTGAGTACAGAGAAAGCTCCTGGTTTAGATTATATTTTACATACATATCCATTGATTTTCCTGGAATAAACATCCATATGATAATCATTTCCCCAAAATAATTTCCATATTTTCCCTCTGTGGAGGTGCTCTGCAGTCCTGGGGTCTCTTGTGGTCCCTGATGTTTGATGACCCCAAAGTCACACCTAGCCCCTGGTGAACTGGTTAAACTGGGCACAGCTGGGCTGGGGTTTGCTTTCCAGCTCTTTTCCTACAGAATGGGCATTGTAGGTTCCATAGGCCAGTGGTTTGAAGAATGAGCACTGTATGAACCCACTGGGGGCAAACAATTCCTCATCTGGCACCTGTGGGGCTGTGAGACCCCTCCCTGCAGGGTCAGAGCCCTCCACAAGTACAGAATCCACAACCTTGGGAATTTTCTGCAGGAAAATGCCCACTCTGCTGGGCAGTTGACTCCTCTCTGCCTGAGCCCTCTGTTCCCAGGTAAATAAATCAGTGACTGCTTTATCTCTCACAGAGAGGTCTCACTCCACCAAAGCCCTCTGCAAACCTCCCCTCGTGTTCCTGCAGGGGAGGAGAGCTCTGCTCCCCAGGGCTGCAGTAACTTCAGTCACCAAAGGTGCCTGGGGGAAAAAACCAATCAAGAGAATTTGTTCCGCGCTTCAGAGCGGGCCAGAGCTGCAGGGTGACAATCCTCCTCTGTCTGGTGGCTTTTCTGCCTGTCTGGGGTTGCCTCCCTTTGATCCTTTATTATGAAACGAGGATTTGGGAGATAGAGCTGGCGCTGCTTCCCTCAGAACCTGCCCAGGGAGGTCACGGAGCCAGGATTAGACACGTTCCCTGCAGGAGCAGGCGCGGCTTAAATCAATGTTTTTCATGGCCCTTGACGTTCCTGTAGTGTTGAGGCACTGATGTCACTCTGCCACAAAAGAAAAGGAAAGCAAAAAGAAGGGGATGAAAAATCCATCTCCACCAGAGACACTCAGTGCCTGTCTCTATGTGAAAATTTAATCCAAGTAAGTTGATTTAACTATTAAATAAAATGCTACAGGATTATATTTCCAGGCTTGGATGATTGACATGCAACTCAAGACTATGTCTGGACAATTAATAATGCATCCACTTAAATTTGGCTTTTGATCCCTAATTCCCTCTCTTCTCTCCTTTTTTCTCCACGAAAGTCATGGGAAGTTGTAACAATTTTTGTTATTTTTGTGCATTTTGTTGTCACATTTTCTCACTGGTGGCAGCAGAACTCACCTTGAGGCTGCTTGGACTCAGGACAGGTAAAACACCTCACAAGAGTCCCCAAACCTGCAAGGCCCAGCTGAAACTGTCCCTAATTCCTGAAGGGAAGGAATCAGTGGACACATTTTTCAGATTTATTTTCTCCAGATAAAAGGTGTTATTTACACCCCTCTTTTATGAGGCTTCCCTGAGCCTAAAATTCATGGAAAAAGTTTCGATCAGTCCTTCACAGTTTCAAGTTACAATTTTATTATTGCTATAAATCTTTTAACCATGGAAAGGGTGCTTGCTTTGTTGGTTTTCCACTCCATATCTTTTAATTCCAGCATTCAGAGGGACTCTCTCCTTGCCCACATTTCCAAGTGCCAGTGGAGACAACGGGAAATACAAACCCTCCAAAAAACAAGGAATTAGACTGGAGCTGAAAATGTGTTTTTAAAAATCCCCTGAGCCCTGGGGATTTTCCAGAGGTGTCCTGGCTGCTGGGCAGGCCAGATTGTGAGCGTTTATTTTTGGTTCTTAAAGCCAAGCACAAGTCCCAGCCATCATTTAGTCCCCATCTCCAGGTACCTATCTCCTTTTCCTCTGGATTCTCTGAGGGTGTTTTTTCTCCTCAGGACCAGTGATTGCCTTTAGAGCCCAGGAGCAGCTTTGCCAGCTCCCTTTCCTGCAGTTTGGAGGCCCAGCTGGGGCAGGAGCTGGAATCCATGAGATCCATTGGGCTCCTGCCAGGTGGGGCAGGGCAGTGCCCAGTGCCAGCCCGGCCAGGGGAGCTGCAGAGGGAACTCCAGTGTGCCACTGTCACCGTGATCAGCAGCACAACCAAACACTCTTCAGGGGGAGAACTCTGTGCAGCAGGAAACAGGCAAACAAAGGTTATTGTAAATATACCACCGACGAAGGAAGGAACGATGAGGAGGACTCCATCTTGTCAGAAGGTTAATTTATTACTTTATGATACTATCTTCTATTAAAGAATACTATACTATACTAAAGAATACAGACAGGACACTTACAGAATGCTAAAAATAATGAAAACTCCTGACTCTCTCCAGAGCCCCGACACAGCCTGGCCCTGATTGGCCAATGAGTGAAAACAACTCCCAGCAGAATGCAATGGAACAATCACCTGTGGGTGAACAATCTCCAAACACATTCCACATGAGCACAGCACAGGAGAAGCAAATGAGATAAGAATTGTTTTCCTTTTCTCTGAGGCCTCTCGCTGCCTTTCAGCTTCCCAGGAGAAAAACCCTGGGCGAAGGAATCATGTTCAGAGAATGTGAATGCCACAAAGGTAGATCCCAGAGCAGGAGAGCCAATGTTATCCATCATTCCTGACATGAACATCCCTTATCTCCAGGGTGGGAGCCCTGCCAGCAAGCCAGCAGCTCTGGGGCCTGGAAGAGCTCCTGAGGATTGATGGGAACCGGGGAAAAAATCATCTCTGAGCAGAGAGTGCTGTGCCAGCCTGGAAAATGGTCTGGGGTTGGGAAGGATGAAAGTTTGACAAGAAAGTCTCACAGATATGTATGCTTAGCAGAAAGATTTTTGAATGTAGAATCTGAAGAAGGAATAGAGATGGAAGCAAGTTTTGATATAGAAGAAAAGAATTGCTGAGCCAGTCTTACTGGGTAACCAAGGAGGCAAAGGGTGTGTTAGTTAGAAGGGGATTTTATGGCTTAGAGCAAAGGATAAACCCACCCCAAACAAGAAGATGTTTTTACCAAGCAGAAAGAGAGCACAGGCAAACAAGCCTGACAATGTGGCAAGTAGAAAAAAGGTCTCAGAATTTTCCATTGCAAGAAAACTGAATAACAACTTCTGGCTTAAACTTTTAGTGATTGGAGAGCAGTAACATGAATATGGTAACTATAGTGGTTATGATAGGCTATAGATAATAGCCAGGGCATAGATTGGTTCTACTGTATTAAGATGCTCAGCAAAGAAAAGTCTATAATGCAATGGAACCAAAACCAAAGGGTCTCCAGGCCTGCCTGCAGCTGGAGCTGACAGCTGTAGACACAGGCTCTGTTGCCCATGACCCTGGACTGCTGTAACCTCTTGGGTGGAATAAACTGCATTTTGTATACAATAAACTGCATTTTGTATACAATACACTGCATTTTGAAGGGCTGCCTGGAGTTCTGCATCCCTCATTACGGCTCTTACAGTCTGGGAATGAGAGCAGTGGGATCTCTCTACAGGAGGGCTTGACTGGAGACCCCAGGCCCTGAGCCTGGAGCTCCTGGGGGTTGCATTCACATTCTCTGAACAGAGAGAGATAATTCTCTCTCTCAGAGTTTTTTTCTGTAGAAGCATAGAGAAAAGAAAGAGAAAAAAATTCATATCTCTACTTGCTGCTCCTGTTGTTCTTGCACATGTGGAAATGTGTTAGGAAGATTGCTTACCTGAAGTGATTTGTCAGTTGGATTCTGCTGAGGGTTGTTTTGTTTCCTTGGCCAGTCACTCAGAGGCTGTGTCCTGGCTGTCTCAGGCAGTCACGAGATTTCTTTAGTATAGCATACTATTTTTTAGTATTCTTTGTAGTATAGCATCTCTAATATAGTATAGTATAATGTAATATAATATAGTTTTAATGAAGCAATTGTTCAGCCTTCTGAATCAATGGAGTCAGATGCCAATCATTCCTCAAGTCAGGGGCTCTGATTTTGCTGTACCTGGGCAGGGCTGAATCCACAGGCGAGGACTGACCCCCTGCTCTTGCAGGGCTGGATCCAACCCCCTCAGGATGCCCCAGGCATTCAAACCCCCCCAGAACAGCTGAGCCCCTTCCACTGAGCACAGCCTGGGCAGGGACACGAGACAGGAGGGACAGGGTGGCCCTGGAAAGGCACAGAGGGTTGGGATTTATCCCCACACTGGAGCTGTCTGTCTATGTCTGCATTCCCTGCACCATCCTGGAGAGAAGGGCCCAGGAGTCAGGGGGGCTCAGCCCCAGCTCCTGGGTTTGGGGCCTCCAGGACAGAAGGGGACCTGTGGGGTTTGGGTCCTGCAGCTGGGGAATTGTCTGTCAATTGCCTGGGCTGGGAGGGTTTGTGTGAGTGGAAAAGAGGGAATTTCCTCTTCCCTGCACCCGCAGCCCTTTGTGACAGTCCCAAGGGAGGGTGGCACTGAGTGCAAGGGGAGGTGACAGTGGGGCATTCATTCAGCCACCACTGATTGTCTGGGTTTGTTTGAAAGCTGAAGGAAACAGGCATGACTTCGTACTTCTCCTGGGATCAGGATTGAAATGTGTGAAGCAAATCAGGCTTTGGAGCTGCCTGTCTGTTCCAGACACTGCAGGTAATGAGCTCAGAAGGGAACATTGCCAGTTTTGGACCACCACACTGACGAGTGAAGGATCCCATTTGAACCAGCTCTGAGGACACTCCCTGAACTCCATTTTGTCAGAAATGATTTGACATTTTTTCCCTAAGTAGATAAATAAACACATCAAATATATCACACATTTTAACAATGATCATAGACTCAGAGAATCCAAGACTGGTCTGGGTTGGGAGGGACCTTAAAGGGCCACCCTGCCATGGCAGGGACACCTTCCACTGTCCCAGGTGAGTTCATCTGTTGTTTAAACCTGTCTGTGCACCCACAGGCCAGCATTAAATGAAATGTAAGCAACAGTGAGGGAGTGTCATTTATCAGCATGACAAATTGAACTGAAACATTTCAGTCCAGCAGGCCCAAGCTGCATTTCACAAATGAAGTCAAACAATTCTGTTCTGGGATGATGGATCTGCCTGGGCTGTAAACAGCAAAGCTTCCAGCTTGGATGGCAAAGGGGTCTCTTTTCTGTTCCCAGTCTGTTCTGGAACTTGTGGAACATCTGGAACATGAGCCTGGAGAGTGCTCCATGGAGAGCTCAGAGCCCCTTCCAGTGCCCAAAGGGAGAGCTGGAGAGGGACTGGGGACAGGGGATGGAGGGACAGGGCCCAGGGAATGGCTCCCACTGCCAGAGGGCAGGGCTGGGTGGGAGATTGGGAATGGGAATTGTTCCCTGGCAGGGTGGGCAGGCCCTGGCACAGGGTGCCCAGAGCAGCTGGGGCTGCCCCTGGATCCCTGGCAGTGCCCAAGGCCAGGCTGGACACTGGGGCTGGAGCAGCCTGGGACAGTGGGAGGTGTCCCTGCCATGGCAGGGGTGGCACTGGGTGGGCTTTCAGGTCCCTTCCAAGCCTGGGATTCCATAAGTCTGGCTCCGTCACTATTTTACCTCTGTTCCCATTGAGGATCCAATAAAACCTCAGCCCAGGATCCTGTCTCAGGCTGGCACAAACATTCCCTGCCTTCCCATTTTCCCAAGGCTTTGAGCACAGGGGCCCCAGGACTTTCTTTCTTTCCCAGGCAATTCCAAGGCCTGGCAGGGTCAGCCCTGAGCACAGGCTCTGGGAGGAGGGGGACGCTGGGGGTCGTGGCACCTCTCACCATCTCCATGCCAATGAACCTCACCGAGTGTTCCACAGCCTTGTTCTTCCTGTCACTTCTGCTCTCTCCCGCATCACTCCTGCACCATGGAGAGGCCAAAATATTAATGAGGACATTGATGAAGCTGAGGCTGAATTCCTTTAATTCGTTCCTGGCTGAGTTCCCGCTTGCATCCACAACTCCACTCCAGTTAATTCAGAGAATTGATGACTTCAGCCTTGTCAGGTGCTTTGTAAAATCTCTATTGGTGGCTCATTAATGGGAGATTTTCCCCTTTTGGAATTCTATCAGCTAAGGAGGATTTTTTTAATAGGGAAATATAAATATCTATGAGTAGAGGAAAGAACATGAGCCCTCAGTGCCTCCCTCCAGCCTCTGTCAGTGGTGGCCCAGCAGAGAAATCTCCTGCAAGCCCAGGGGGACTGAGGCAGTGTGACAGTGTCCTGCCAGCCCGTGGCTCTGTGTCACTCAGGGTGAACAGGGGACATTTTTAGAGTCACCTCCCATCCTTCAGAGAGCTTATCTGAACAAGCCTTGTTCCTTTAACCTCCCCGTCCTCCCATGCTCAGGGATCAGGCTGGATTTTGGGCAAATCCTTCCTGGAAAGGGCCCTCAGGGCCTGGCACAGCTGCCCAGGGCAGGGGTTGCTTTCCCTCCCTGGAAGTGCTCAAAAATCAAGCAGAGGTGGCACTTTGTGCTGCTGTTTACTGGGAATGGGGGAACTCAGTCAAAAGTTGGATTTGATGATCCTGGAGGTCTTTTCCAACCTGGGATTCCCCAGGCTGGGTCTGTGGTGTGTCTGGTGCCCCACTGCAGGGAGGGGTGGCTCTGCTCAAACAGCTCCAGCTCCTTTCACACCAGGAGCTCCGTTCTGAAGGAAACCTCAAAGGAAAAGGAGCTGGGCTTGGGCCAGCAGCTGCCCCCTCTCCAAGGGGGAAGGTGGAGAGACTGGAGAAAGGTCCCCAGGTCCTGTAGCTGAGGACAGATCATTGGCCAGAGTCTCCAGCCAGGGAGAAAAGGGAATTTCACATCCAAGGTCCTTCCTTTTGGCACCACCTTGCCTTGTCACTGCAAATGTTCCATTTTACTCCTTTTTTTTTTTTTTTTTTTTTTTAATAGAAGACATGTCTGTGCTGAGGATTGGGGTTTTGAATGCAAAGGAGAGGAGAAGGAAAACTATAAAAGCTGTATGTGGGAAGCAGACTCTGTTTGTGAAGGTTTTCTTTAAACACTTCCAAACAAATATTTCCAGGCACACGGAAAAAGAAGTTGGGAAAAAATAGAACTGCTTGAAAAACAAAAGAGAGAATTTCCTGCATTATTTGAATCCAAAGCAGCTGGCAATCTCTGCTCCCACTGAACAGCTCTGGGGAGGTTCATTTTCATCTTCAGGTGCAACCCCCAGACTCCATACTGGTGCTTTCCAGCCTCCTCCATGGAAAACCAAGGAAATGATCCCCCCCTGTCCAGACTCTGCTGAGGTGTCTCAGTACTGGGGCCAGTTTTGGGGTCCTCATGACCAGAATGACCTGGAGGGGCTGGGGGTGTCCAGGGCAGGGAATGAGCTGGGAAGGGTCTGGAGCCCCAGGAGGGGCTGAGGGAGCTGGGCAGGGGCTCAGCCTGGAGCAAAGGAGGCTCAGGGGGCCCTTGTGGCTCTGCACAGCTCCTGCCAGGAGGGGACAGCCGGGGGGTCGGGCTGTGCTCCAGGGAACAGGGACAGGAGCAGAGGGAACGGCCCCAGGCTGGGCCAGGGCAGGCTCAGGGGGGATACTGGGACAATTTCTACATTGACCCAGGCTGCCCAGGGCAGATATGGAGTCCACATGCCTGGAAGGGCTCATAAAACGTCTGGATGTGGCACTTGGGGATGTGGGTTAGTGGTGAACGTGGTGGTTCTGGTTCCTGCTTGGACTCGATGACCTTAAAGGTCTTCTCCAACCTGAACAATTCCATGGTTCTGTGATTCTGTGTACAACCCCCCCACAAATTCTGTGTCCAGGTTCTCCAACAACCTCCATGGTAAGATCCCGTTTCTCCAAGGGGAATAGGTGTTGCCCTGTTCCTCTAAAGTTCTTCTGATGTTTACATTTTTGTAATGGAGCTTCTCATGCACTTTTCATGTAAATAATTATTGTTTTGCACTCCTTTCTGGAGGAGGAGAGAATTGATGGAATGCTGATTTGACCAGTGTGGTTGGAGAGGTGAAAATTTCATCCTCCAATCCAGGGTCACTTTTGGAATTCTATAAATATTGAGGTCCAGAAATAAATGCATCTTTTTTTGCCTTGGACTTCTCAGCGGGTGAGTGTCACTCATTTTGTGTCATGTCACGACAAACGGGTCCTGTCATGCCTGGCTCCTGCCTGAAGCAGAGGGGTCTGGCTGCTGTCACCCACCAGGGATGGGGACCTGTCCTTACTGGGCTGGCACAGGCTGAACCCAGCCAGGAACTGCCTCTAGCCTGCAGGAGTGGCAGGGGGGTGGGACGGTGGGGACAAGTTCCAGGGCTTGGAACCTGTGGGTTATTGCAAAGGGCCTGGGTGCAGGGCCCTGCTGGGAGCTGCCACAGCTCAGAGCAGGCCTGGGAGAAGTAAAGAGAGTGATAAAGAAGATAGAGAGAGAGAGGATGAGAGGATAAGAGAGCGAGGTTCCTGTTCTAATACAATAAATCTTCTTCTGTGCTGAATATTCTCATTCTCACTAACCAATCTAGCACATGATACAAATCCTGTAGCATTTACATACAGCCTATAAGAATCATTGCATTGCCACAGTGTGTTACATTTTAAACCCCAAAACCTCCTCTTTGGGCCCTTCTGCCAAGCCAGCAGGGTCTGCTCTGCCCCTTGGAGCTGCCTGCACGCAGAGGGTGTTGTTCCATCAAAAGGGGATCACCTTCAGCTGGCCATGCCATTGTTTTCCAGTTGTTCAGTAACTGAGGGATCTCAAAGCTTGCTTTCATTTCAACCTCGTTTAGAGTTTCCATATTCTCAAAATCTTTTGCCAGGCAATCATATTTATAAGGCTTTCCTGTTTCATCTTCCCCAACACTAGCCTGTCCTGCTTATTCCACTTCCCAGAGGGAATCTGCCAGCCCAGCAATGCCTGCTCCATTCCAGGAGACTTGAGCTGCAGGAATGCATCAGCTTGGGAAATCTGATGGAGACAGAGGAATCAACAGCAAGGAGAGGGAGACAAACCCAAATCAGCTCATCCCAGCCCCCCTTCCCCCCCAGGAGCAGTGGGGAGGGAGCTGGGCAAGGCCTGGCTCTCAGCAGAAGTGTCTTTACAGGGATTTTTCCTTGCTCCTGATGATTGGCTGGGTCACTAAAATGAGAAATTCTGGTTTGATTCCTGTCAAAACAAAAAGTTCCTCCTTGATTTGGCTGTATTTATTTATTTATGCCGCTCCTTCTCTGCTCTTTAGAAGTCCAGTGGATCACACAGGGATTGGGAATTTAATGGATGGTCAAGGGACCAATTGCTTCATTAAGAAGACTGAGAAATTGAAATCCCTGTGATCGAAAGGGATGCAAAATTTCACGTTCTTCAAAATGTGGAGTGAGAAAATAATCTGGCTTTTCCTCCCAGCTGATTCTGACTCTGGAAATTGATGGGGAAAACCTCTTTGGGTTCTAATTAGGGTTTTTGTCAGGGCAGAAATCTCACAGAGCTGGGGCTGTCCCCAAACCTGCTCAGTCCCAGCAGCCCCTGGCTCTTGGTGGGATGAGGGTGGGTCACACACTGGCACCTGCAAGGAGGGCTTTGATTTCTTTTAATTTAACACTTCCAGCTATTCAGAAATTCTGTAATTTCCCCTCCCAATTCATAAGAGGCCTCCTGAATTCCATGCTGGAAATCTCCAAGGGCAGTAGCAGTTCTAGACCATGATAGCACCAGTTTAATGTTCATTAAACAGTGGGAGTTTCTGTTTGAAATCCATATCCTCAGTGCCAGCCCCTGCTGCTCCACCCTGGCTGAAATCCACCCCGAGGAGAACAAGGCCAAAGCTTCATTTCAGCTCCACTAAACCCTTGGAAAAACAACTCCCCCAGTTGTGAGCACATCAATTTTATTTCCATGGGAGATAAAAGCCTAACAAATGGGAACAAGGCTCCCATCAGCATCAATCCTCTCCCCTCCTAAAGGCTGCTTTTTGCAGCTCTGCTGACAGCCAACCTGGAAATGGACTGTGAACAGGACAGAAATAGGGAAGGAAATAAATGCTGAGGGATTGACATAGGGAGAGCACTGAAATCTTGAGTTCATGGAATCACAGCGTGGTTTGGGTTTGGAGAGATCTTAAAGCCTATTCAAATGCACTCCCTTCTTTGGGCAGGGACACCTTCAGCTCTCCCAGGGTGCTCAGAGGTGACAGAAGGGGTGCAGCCACATTTCCCTTCACAGAGAAAAGCAAGGCTCAATTCTTCCCAAGAATATTTCTGGGTTTCACATTCTCTGAACCTCAGAGAAAGGAAAACCAATTCTTATCTCATTTGCTGTGCCTGTGTTTGTGCCACAGTGGAATGCAATGGGGAGATTGTTTACCCACAGGGATGGTGTTTTGTTTCCCTGCCCTGTCAGGGCCAGGTGTGTGTGTGTGTGTGTGTGTGTGTGTGTGTGTGTGTGTGTGTGTGTGTCAGGACTGTCACTGACAGTGACGAGATTCTGTGCAGTGTGAGCAGAGCTGAGCGCTGGGCAGGCTCAGTTTAGCTACAGTGTAATATGGTATAGAATAATATAGTATAATAAAGTAATTAATTAGCCTTCTGGTAAGATGGAGTCCTCCTCCTCATCATTCCTTTGTCAGGGCATTCCCTGCAAATTCAATTGGGAGGTATAGGGTCTCCAGGGTCTGGAGGTGACAGAAACTCTGGGTTTGTGGGTGACAGGAGCTCTGAGAGGAGATCAATGACATTGTCCCTCTTTTATTGTAGAGATGGGAAACAGGAAAGCACCAGAACTTCCCAAAGTCATGAGGGAGTGCAGTGGACTGGATCCACATCACCATTCCAGTCCCTGGAGGGACAGGAGCCAGGGAATGGCTCCCACTGCCCAAGGCAGGGATGGACGGGATCTTGGGAATGGGAATTGTTCCCTGACAGGGTGGGCAGGCCCTGGCACAGGGTGCCCAGAGCAGCTGGGGCTGCCCCTGGATCCCTGGCAGTGCCCAAGGCCAGGCTGGACACTGGGGCTGGAGCAGCCTGGGACAGTGGGAGGGGTCCCTGCCATGGCAGGGGTGGCACTGGGTGGGCTTTGAGGTCCCTTCCCACCCATCTATCCTGGCATTCTGATTTCAGGATCTATCCACTGTCCCTGCTGCCAGGGAGCTCCCCAGGGATCCAGAAGAGCACTCAGTTCACTGCTCCCTCTTGTTAGAAAAAGGGAGCAAGCTCAGGGCTGTGAGTGAACACATCTGAACTGACCAGCGAGCTGGGGACTGCAGGACATGACAGAGAGCCAGAGGTGTGGAAACCCTGCAAACCTTGTGCCAGAGCCAGGCCCAGCCTGGGGATTTGCCAGCTCAGGTTTGGTGGCTGGAGCCTTGCTGGTGCTGAGGCTGTGTGGAGCTGTGGCTGCTCTCCCAGCTGAGCTCCACATCCCTGCCCCTGGGAGAGGGAGCCTCACTCAGGAGCAGGGCATGTGCACCCAGGTCAGGCTCTCCTTAGTGACCAGAGGAATCAGGGACATGACCCCTGGCATGAGCAGGGAGGGTGGGCTGAGCCCTGCCATGGCTCCAGGGAGCAGCAGCAGCAGGAACAGAACAGGAGCAGGAGGAGGAACAGGAACAGGAACAGGAACAGGAGAAGAACAGCAGCAGGAGCAGAAACAGGTGTGGAATAGGAACAGGAGCAAGAACAGCAGCAGGAATCACAGCAGGAACAGGAGCAGGAACAGGAGCAGGAGCAGAACAGGACCAGCAGCAGGAGCAGCTCTCCAGAACCAAGGGATTGTTTTCCAAGGGCCTTTGTGCCATTCAGGCTTCCCAGACTGCCACATGTGCATTTGCCCCATGCTGGAATTTGTGTCTCTGCATGGAGCAGAGCGAGGAACTGAGGGGTCACAGAGCAGCACCTTTCAGCCCTTCCCTCCTTCCTTGTCAGATCATGCTCTGATATTTTTATCAGCAGCAGAAATGCACCCTGTGGTTAGAAAGACCAATCTTTAGTCATAAATTTGAATTAGTCCCTTTCTCAGGCTAATTTTAGAATCCAATTATGATCAAGAGAAGATCGTGAAAGAAAAATAACAGGAAAAATTCACTCCAGATCTCTCACTGTGATAGAGCCTGAGCAGCCTGCACCAGCCTTGACTTAATTGGGAAAAAACCCCTGAGTTTATCTTGATTTGTTTTACGTGAAGACTGGGGGATAAGGGTGAGGAAACTTCAGTTCTTGTTCAAGATCTAACAACTCTGACAAGTACATGGAAAACAGATCAGAGGGAAGATCTTACTGTGCCCAGATGGAACAGGAGGGGAATTAGCAAATGGCACATTACCATATTTCTGATGGCATTCCAGTCTTCCTGAGAAAGGAAAGGTTTGGAGAGATTCATTAATTAATTTGTGGAGTTTACAAGACACCTCCTCTTGCTTGGAGCTGGAGACAATGAAATGCTGCTGCATCTGAACCAGGATCCTGCCAAAAAAGAGGATGGAGCCTGAATTTCAGCCTGTAGCTGTGTTTAGATCCTGCCTGTGGCATCTGGAGAAAACGTGCCAGGAATTGGGTGGGAAGTGGAGTTCACAACCTGACCAAGTCCCACCTTTCCCCAGAGAGCATTTCATGCCCTGTACAAAGTGCACAGGAAAAGAGGCCCCTGCTGAGCTGATCTGGGGCTCTCACAGGGAAAAGGTCAAAGAGACCTTGAAGCTGCAGCTCTAAATCCTGGGCTGGGGAACAGCCACAGCCCAGGAGGCTCCAGTTCCAAGAGGCTTTTGGTCAAAGAGCTCCCTGGAGCAGAGGGAAGCATGAGGGCCCTGCCTGTGTGCAGAATTAATTGGTCTCACCCCATCCTGGAGAGCTGTTCCCACCCCTCTCGCTGAACCCCAAAGGATCAGGAGGATTTTAAGATCAGAGAAACACACTCCTGACAGGGCCAGTCTAGTGTGAACAAACTGAACATTTTTATTGCCTGTTCAAGGCTCTGCCTATCTGGAATATTTAACCTATTTAACCAATAAACACACAGAGTGCTTGGGAAACATTCTCCCAGAAAAAAGAGTCTGTGGAAAGCTCAGCTTTGCCATGATGGCTTCTCTAAAAAAAACCCCTGCTTTTAAATTGTATTAGAATAAATAAAGAATTCTGAGAGAGAAGGTTCCCCTGAGCCTCCTTTTCCCCAGCTGAGCCCCCCCCAGCTCCCTCAGCTGCTCCTCATCCCACTTGTGCTCCAAAAGAATGCATACATGCTTCCAGAGTCCTCAATTCCACAAATATGTGTGAGTAGCTGGCTTGGGGCAGCAGAGAAAATGGACTTGAAGTACAATTGTTGAAACTGAGGTAGGTTTTCTAAACTCTTTCAGGGATCTACAATCCTTAATAATCAAAGGAATATGGACAGCATCCCCCTGGAGCAGCACGGACAGAACCTCCCAGCACAGGGAATTCAGCTGGGAGTTTGCTCCAGAGGAGATGGAATCATCCCTGAATTAAAGGTTCACATTTCCTCCTGTTGGATTACAGGTGGAGTTTCTCTCTGGGGGATAAAGCAAATGAAAACCACACAAAAATGCTGCTTCCCAGAAATCCAGGCTGCTGGGAAACAGGATGAGCTGGAGAAGGACCCTGGAGCTGAGAGGGCTCAGATGTGGTTTTAGAGGCACCCCAGGGCACAAAGGATGCTGATTGCTAAAATCACCTTTTGTTCCACCCCGTTCTGCCCGGGCCAGGCTTTGCCCAGCTCCTGCTCCTGCCTGTGCCCAGTATTTTTATTTTTGCAGTGCTGAACTTTGAGGTCAGTGGAAGAGAAAGGAGCTGTTCCCTCAGCTGGGTTTGATGTGTCAGAGGATGAACCTTGCCCTGCTCTGCTCGATGTGTGACGTCCTCATTAACCCTTAATGGGAGCAAAGTCCTGGCACAATTAAATCCCACAGCCCCAAATCCGGGGCTGACCGACCTCCCCAAGCAACCAAGGGAGAGGCACCTGGGCTGCCCTGCAGCCTCTCAGCGAGAACTGAAAATAAAAGTGCATCACAATTAGTGCCTTTCACAGGAAAAGGTCATTTGTCTCTTTGGTGAGAAAGGAAAGGAAAAAAGTATTAAGAAATCAACAGGGTTCTCCAAACAAAGGGCAGCTTCTCCATTCCAAAGGGCCTTTTGCTCAGACGTGGATGTTACATGAACAGACAAAGCTTTTCAGAATGTTAACAGGGAAATGAAGCTCTTCAAAATCCTTGATATTCAATATTTCATTTATTTGAATATTTGGGAGAGACACTTCAGTTTCCTCAATTAATCTGTGAATTATTCACTTTTTCTTTCTGTTTTGAAGAAGGATTTGTATTTTCCTTTTAATCTTTTCACACTTTTTTGCCATTAAATTAAAAAACCCCAAATTTAATTTTGAGTGGCATCTTCCTCATCTTTTATAGGAGTGAGGATTGGAAGGAGTGTTTTAATCTCTGGTTTCATGGCACCAGACTCAGTACTGGGGTAAGTGGGTGCTCCCAGAACCTGAGTGCAGCACAAGCTCCAGCCAGGACCTTAAAATTCCATAAATGCATTAAAAATGCAGCAGTAAGAGCTGGAATGGAGGATCCAGCAGGAGTGAAATGGTGCTGCTGATTTTATATCTTCATTTTACAATTCATTTCTCAATTTCTTTGTGTATTCAGTGAGTCACTCTAATCACTGCTCGACTGGCTGTGATGCATTGAAGTCCCAAGGTCCCCATGTCACCACGGGCAGGGGGTGACAGTGCCCAGCTGTAGGGGACAGGCTCCTCCTTGTCCCCACCCCTGACTGCCCTGTCAGGACCACCTGCAGTCCTTCCCTCCAGGAATGTGGCAGAAGCTCCCAACTAAATTGCTGTTGGTATTTCCCTCTCTCCTTAGTGAGTGTCTTGGTTTGAACAGACAGGTGTCTGCCAAGGAAGGCAGGAGCCTCCCTTGAAATGGAAAATGTTCTTATTCTTGTCCCCTCCCTCCAAACTGTTATACATTTGAAATTGAGGGGGGCTCTCAGGCAAAAATATGGGAGCAGGAATAACAGTTCTTTATTAGGAAAGAATATAAAAAGATGAAATAAACAATGCAGTAATACAAACCAACCCTGCCAGAGCCAGAGCACAGCCTGACACCCTGTGGGTCAGGGTGCTGCAGCAGGGCCATTGGAATTGTGGCTCAGCCCTCCTGCAGTGCCAGGGGTGGTTCTGCTGCAGCAGGGATCCTGGAGAAGGGGGCAGTCTGCCTATGAGGGTCCAGTGGCAGAGGCAGCTGCTGTTCCTCTGGGAATCCAGTGGAGAAGCTGTGCTGGTGTCCCAGGATCTCAGATTGTATCCAGGTAGGAATGCTTGGCTCCTCCCCTGGGCACAGCATCTCCCAGTGGGATGATGGAACTTTATCAGCCCTGCAGGGACACTCAGTGGCCATGAACAGAAGAGATCTCCTGGAGGGAGGATTGGCTGTGGGAGAGATAAAGAAAACTGCCCCATGAACAGCAGATACCTGCCCCAGCTCTGACAGATGGCAAATAGAATCCATCTTGCCTTGCAGTCTGGGACAGTGAGGGTGCTCAGAGTTCATTCAGGGCCCATTCAGTGCAGACTGCCTTGGATAATCCTGCTGTGTGCAAAGCCTCGCTTTGTTAATTCCATGTTTAACTAAACTTCAGAACTAAACTCCCTGAACACTCTGCTCTTGGCACAGAGGGGTTGGAGGGGTGGGAGGCCCTGGCACAGGTTGTGGGATCCCAATCCCTGGCAGTGTCCAAGGCCAGGCTGGACAGGGCTTGGAGCCACCTGGGGCAGTGCAAGATGTCCCTGCCATGGCAGGGGTGGGACTGGGTGGATTTTGTGGGCCCTTGGAACCCAAACTCATTTCTTTTTCTTTTAATGGTGACAGGAACTCACTGAGCCCAAACCAGAGGAGATATCTCTGAGATGTGGAAAGTAAAACCACCCAGAAATGCATGATTTGAACACTTGGCCCCTGCAGGGGCAGGTTTTGGTCAGTGATGCCTTTTCTGTCTGAGACAGAGTCCAGCCCTTCCTAAACCTTGAGAGATGGAGGGGACAGACAAAAAGTGACAAAAGGTCACAAAGGCAGAAGGGCTGAGCCAGCATTGCTCCAGGAGAGCCAAACATCTCCTGATCAGGCCATTCCCTCAGAAGACCAAAATTCCAGCCTTAAATCTGCCTTAAGCCTGACTCAGACACCCTGACAACCATTTCTCCACAGCTGTGACAAGTTCTGGAATGTTCCTGGATAGCTGCTCTTAATCCTCCTCCATGCAGATGATGCAGAGCTTCAGGCTTAAACCGTTTGACTTGAGGAGCTGATGTTTAACAAGCTCTTTAATTCTATTGAATTCTGTCTGTGCAATCAAACATTGCTTTGGGGCACTGCAGTGTGAAGGATTACATTATCCTTGTAGGATATGGAGGCATCATCCAAATTATTTCCAACTACAGAGCTGAAATATTTATTAACTTCTGCTTGTTCTGTGTTGCTGGGCTGGTTTTTCATCTTAGCTGGTCCTAGAGTCACTGGAACTTATTCAGCCTGAAATTTTTAGGATAAAGTTAATGTGCTCTCAGCAGCAAAACAAATTATTTTGATCTCTGTGCTTCCTTCCCAAAGAATCAAATCAGGTTGGGAAACCCCCAGGATCCCCCCTATTGATATTTTTTATCATTTTATGAAAATTCTGAGCTCTAAATTAATTTGTTTTCTCAGAAGGGGTGTGGAGGAAGATGTTTGAGGACTTTTTATCACCAGAAAAAGTGAATTAAAAAAAAAAATCCTCTTGATAGTGCTTGGAGGGAAGTGTGAAGGTCCTGGGGAAGGAGGAACAGAAAGACAAAAGGATGGAAGGAAGGCCCTATGGATTTTTGCCTAAAAGGAATTTTCTGCTGGAGGGAAGATGTTTAAAGGGAAATATTTAACCCCTTAACCAGAAGTTCCATCTCCTAAGCAGACATGGAGGATCCCCTTTGAGCAGAGCAGTCCAAGAGCCACTGCTGTGATTTCCTTCTGAAGCTGTTCTGCAAATGCCCAGCAGTGATTCCCATCAGGATGATGGGAGAAGGAGAGGAGAGCCCTTCCAGCCTTTGGCTGTTGATGTGAGAGGGTTTTAGGAAAAAAGTCCCTTGGACTCACCCAATGTGTGTGTGCGATCCTGCCATTCCCTGAGGGCTTTGGCTCCCATTTGCCTGGAAAACAGGAGCCATTCCCACATTCCACTCTGTAAATCACCAACTGCTTCGGGATGGCTTTGCCTCCTCCTTTACCAGTTGATTTTCCTACTCATTGCTTTAGCCTGGCCCCTCTCCCCCCGCCCAGAATGGAAAGAGAAAAACAAACATTTGTGTGTGTGGTGCCTGGTTGGCACTTGTTTCATGGGGGCCAGGAGCTGTCAGAGCCACAAATGAGCAGGATTTTCCCTGGAATGGTAATTACAGCCTTTGAGTCGTGCTGAGCGGGGTTTGAAGTGTAAATGTGCAGTTAAATCAAAGTTTCTGAGGCAGCAGTACAGGGACAGGTGTCCAAGAGCTCAGTGAGGACAGCTCTGCTGTCCTGGTGGGCGACAAGCTGGACATGGAGCAGTAGAGGACCATGGAAAGGTTTGGGTGGGAAGGGACCTCAGAGCCCACCCAGTGCCACCCCTGCCATGGCAGGGACACCTCCCACTGTCCCAGGGACCCCTCCCACTGTCCCAGGCTGCTCCAGCCCCAGTGTCCAGCCTGGCCTTGGGCACTGCCAGGGATCCAGGGGCAGCCCCAGCTGCTCTGGGCACCCTGTGCCTGGGCTGCCCACCCTGCCAGGGAACAATTCCCATTCCCAATCTCCCATCCAGCCCTGCCCTCTGGCACTGGGAGCCATTCCCTGGCTCCTGTCCCTCCATCCTTGTCCCCAGTCCCTCTCCAGCTCTCCTGGAGCCCCTTCAGGCCCTGGCAGGGCTCTGAGCTCTCCCTGGAGCTTCTCCTCTCCAGGTGAGCACCCCCAGCTCTCCCAGCCTGGCTCCAAGAGAAGGTTTGGATGTGAACCTGAAGCTTCATGCTTTTCTCACAGAATGCAGAAAATCCTGAGAAGCTGCAGTTTTCCCAAGGCCTGGGATGAAATCCATCTCACCAGGGAACAGCACAGAAGATGAATGTCCAGAGAGTCCCATGGCCCTCTGGATCTGCCCACAAGCATGCCCCCCTCATCTTCCCCCATGAGGGGCTCAGGCAGCCCTGGTGGGGTTATCCAGCACTGAGGGAATGCTGCAGCTGGAGTGTAGAGAGAGGGAGAAGGTGGAGAGGAAATGCAAGTGTTTGGCTAAAGGAAATTTATTTCCTCATCCTGGCACTGAATTTGCATCTCTGTGGGGCAAGGTCCTGCTCCTGGCAGGAATCTGCACCTGCAGCTGGCTCCTGGCACTGGGGACACTGAACATCAAACCTTCTTCTCTAAATGCTGCTTCATTATTTAAAAGCTTTTTCCTTCAGGTAATTGTTTCAGTCAGATGCTTTTTAAAGCCTTTTTCTGAGAAGAGCAACTCCTGAATTAGAAGCAATCTCCAGCTAATAACAGTGATTGCTGCAAGGCCTGCAGTGAAGGAGCTGCTGGGGAGTTCATGGCTCCCGCTCCATCCAGGCCAGCCCATTCCTCTGGGCACTTCCCTGCTGTCATCCCTGGGGAGTTCATGGCTCCTGCCCCACCCCTGAGGAATTCATGGCTTCTGCCCCTCCCAGGCCAGCCCATTCCTGGCTCCTGCCCCATCCAGCCCATTCCTCTGGGCACTTCCCTGCTGCCGTCCCCACCGATCCCAGCCGGAGCTGCATCCCCTCACCAGCCTGGGGACTGCACGGGGCCCTGTCCCTGCTGTCACCCTCTCCCTGGGCCCTGATTCACGGCCACAGTCCCTTCCCATGCTTTTAATTAGTGTTCAGAGTAATCAGTATCCAGAGGAAGCACTGGCAAGGAATGATGCTTGTGAGGGGCTCTCAGGCACTGCAGGAAGGCTCGGTGAGGAACTGTGAGTTACACCCCTGTCACTGGGGGCTGCTGCAGCTCCAGTGACACCAGGACCTGCACTGGGGCTGCACTGGGAGAGCTCCTGCAGGATCTCAGGGCGTTTGGAACGGAGCCCAGACTGATTTGGGCACAGATTATCCCTGTGCTGAGCTCATCTGGATCTCAGAGCTAGGTCCAGCAGGGGCTGGGACAGCAGAGCTTGACCTTGAGCACAAACCCTGTCCCCAGTGACAGGATGGATCTGTGGGGGTTTGCAGTCAGACATAGCAATTTTGTCCTTTCAGAAATGGCCCAAAACGTTTCTGATCGACTGCAGGGGTGGCTTTGGCCCAGGGGGAGTGTTTGGAAATGAAACATTTAATCCAGGGGTCAATAAAAACAGAATGACAAAGTGTGAGTGCTGTGAGTAGTTTCCTTCCCTCTCTCTCGTTAACTGCTGAGGCTGGAAATCCATCCCCATCCCAGGAGCAGCTGTAGGAGACACCTGATAACGCAGAACAGCAAAGCCATTAACCTGGAGTCACAGATTGCTGTTCTCCTCCTGCTGAAGCTGCTCAGAGCAGGTGACAGGAGGGACAGACAGCTCCTGGCTGCAGCCTCTGATCCCATGGCAGGGAAATGTCACTGCACAGCCCCAGGAGGCTGCTCCAGGAGACCCAGGAGGCTCTTTCAGGAGCAGCAGGAGGTTGTTTCAAGAGCTTCAGGCATAGAGAATGTCTCTGGGCACCCTGCAATCCGTGTGAGGCTCTGTGGCTGCAGCTCTCTTCGCAGAAAGCAGCAGGCACAAGTTCTCCAAGGATTTTTCCTGGGGAAGGCAGTGAGAAACCTCAGAGAAAAAGAGAACACAATTCTTATATCTATTCACTGTTCCTGTTGTTTTTGCACATGTGGAATGTGTTATGGCGATTGTTTACCCAGAGTGATTTGTTAATTGGACACCAGTGGAGGTTGTTTGGATTCCTTGGCCAGGTGGGTCAGAGCTCTGTCCTGGCTGTCTCAGACAGTCACAGGTTTTTCTTTAGTATCTCTCTAGTATAGTATCTCTTAATGCATGTAATTTAGTATAGTATTAGTATAATATAGTATAGCTTAATAGAGCATTTGTTCAGCATTCCTGAATCATGGAGTCAGAGCACATTCATTATTCCTGTGTTGGGGTCGCCGTGCCTCTATGATAAGGCTCCAGCAGGGTGATCCCTTTGCTGTCCCAGCCCTGTGGGCTGAGCCAAGCTGGCAGTGCCACACCAGGGCAGGGACCAAGGAGCCTGAGCCCCTTCAAACTCCTTTTGGACCCTGAGCAGAATGTGCAGATCCCCAGTCTGGTGGCTGCTCCAGGCACAGGGCTGGAGTGGGAGAGGTGGGAAGTGTCACCCTGACCCTGCTGTGCCACCAGCGAGCTCCACCCTGGGGAAGCTTTGAGGGAGGGGATGAGGATGGAGGGTGTCTCAGTTTGAAAAGCCAGGTGTCTGCTAAGGAAGGCAGGAGCCTCCCCTGAAATGGAAAATGCAAACCCTCTCCCTCCGAATTGCTATAAATTTGGAATTAAAGCGGGGCTCTCAAGCAAAGATATGGGAGCAGGAATAACAGTTCTTTATTAGGGAAGAATATAAAAAGATAAAATAAACAATGCAGTAATACAAACCAACACTGCCAGAGCCAGAACACAGCCTGACACCCTGTGGGTCAGGGTGCTGCAGCAGGGCCATTGGAATTGTGGCTCAGCCCTCCTGCAGTGCCAGGGGTGGTTCTGCTGGAGCAGGGATCCTGGAGAAGGGGGCAGTCTGCCTCTGAGAGTCCAGTGGCAGAGGCAGCTGCTGTTCCTCTGGGAAATCCAGTGGAAAGGCTGTGCTGGTGTCCCAGGATCTCAGATTGTATCCAGGTAGGAATGCTTGGCTCCTGCCCTGGGCAGAGCATCTCCCAATGGGATGCTGCAGTTCTTATCAGTAATGCAGGACATTCAATAGCCTGTTATCAGCAGGTGTCTCCCTGGAAGGAGGATTGGTTGTGGAAGAGATAAAGAAAAACTGCCTCATGAACAGAAGATAACTGCCCCAGCTCTGACAGATGGCAAAGACAATACACATTGCCTTGCAGTCTGGGACAAGGGGCAGTTCTGTCCCTGTATCCAGGTGCCACCTGCCCAGGGGAGGATGTGCCCTGTAGGGACAGCACATTCCGTGGGGCTTCAGAGCTCCATCCTGTCTCATTCCTGTGTCAGCCCAGTGAGCCTCACCTCTGCTGGAAAAGAGATTTCAGAGGGTAAAATAGAGCAGCTAAGGAGGAAGTGCTCCTTGCCATCCCTCAGGAGCACAAAGCTCTCTGTCCCCACAGAAACTGTGCAGATTTTTCCTCTCCCTTCTCCTTTCCATCTGGCATTTCCAAAGCAAGGGCATGAGCCACCCCTCCCTGGCCCTGCAAGGGCAGATGATCACCTGCTCTTCAGGAGCTGTCTCCTTGTATCAGCTGAGACTGTGCCCTGGGCAGCACACCAACCCACCCCTGTGTGTGTCTGCACAGGGAACAACAAACATTCCTCTCCCATCAGTGTCAGTGTGACTGCCAGGGTATCCAGGAGTGTCACTGCCACTGCAAAGCCCCTCACAGGATTTCTGAGTGCTGCATTTTACCCCTGAAGGATATTACCATAGCTACTAATTATTAATAACAGCCTGTAGTGGAGGCTGACAGCTGTCTCTGGAGGGAGGGAATGTTCTGTAGCTTTGGGATCCATCCGTGCTCTTATTTAGCAACACAACTGAGGTCTCTTGATCAGCCCCTTTCAGCCTGGAGTAAAGCAGGGATATCAGAGAAGTAGTTTAGGGTGGAAAGGAATTTAAAGCCCATCCAGCCCCACCTAGGGACACCTTCTACTATCCCAGGGTGCTCCAAGCCCCATCCAACCTGGCTTGGACATTCCAGCATCCAGGGGCAGCCACAGCTGCTCTGGGCACCCTGTGCCAGGTTCTCCTCACCTGCACAGAGAAGGATATCCCATCTAAACCTACTCCCCTTCTGGAGGGTTCAGGAGTTTCACCACTTCTTTGTTCCTCTTCCCTGTTGGCTGCCCATGGCAGGGGTTGAGGGAGTGCCCTAAAATGCCTTCGGTGTCAGAGGCCTTTGCCTGTGACACTGTGACATGTCCAGTTTGCTCTGTCACTCACCTGGGCACAAAGAGTCCTTCAAACATAAATCCACCCAGGAGTCCCTGCTGAGACATGGCTGTTTGGACACTGCACTGGGAATATTTATACTTTGTCTATCAGTGGGGGAGGGCTGAGAGGATCCTGTTCCCCACTGCCCAGGACAGGGAATCTGTTCCTTGGGCTCCTGATGATCAAGGCAAGAGCAGGAGATGCTTTTGGAGGTGTAAGGATCCAACAGGATTTGGAGCTAAATTTCTGCAAACAGTTCCAGGGCTGGAAGGAAACACCTCTGGGGAGGGTGCCCAAGGTGCTGCTGATCCAAGGTGCTGCCTTTCATTCCACTGCTGGCTCCCTGTCTTCTCCCTTTCCCCCCTGAACACATCCAGGCTCGCCTGGCTGCGGGAGCCGAGCCTGTCCTGTCACAGCCAGCCCGTGATGTGACACAGGGGAACAGGAGGTGACAGGGCAGGAGCAGCCTGATGGGCTGGAGGCTGAAGCAGAGGTGGAGGCAGTTATTTTGGGAGGGGATGCCAGGAATTTACAGGGGATGTAAAGCAGAGCTGACAGATGAAAGAGCCAAGCTGCTGCTCCCAGCCTTGGCAGAGGCACATGGTGACCTTGGACGCTGCTGTGGCTCGTGCCCAAAGCTGAGGCACATGGTTCTGAAGGGGTTAATGGCCCTGGGGGCAGGGGCTCGTGGTGGGACATGGGGCTGGAGCAGTGGATCCCAGCTGGGAGGGCTGGAGAAGCTCTGGGCTGAGAGCAGCCCAGCCCAGCCCGGGCCCTGAGACACCTGGGCATGGGCAGGGCTGGGCTCCCCCTGCAGCCTCCACAGAGGGTCTGGGCAGGGACAGCGACCTGCAGAGAGGAGACCTTGGACAATCAGGGGTGCTGTGTGGGGGGAGGTGACTCCCACCCTTTGTGTCCCTGAATGTCACTCCAAAAGGAGTGTATGAACTTTTCTGGTCTAATTGATGGTGAAAACCCTTCAAACCCTGCCCTGTTATGGCAGAGCTGGCGAGGGAAGAGTCATGGCCAGGCACAGGTGGGACACAGGGATCATGGGGATGGTTGTGGTGGATTCATTGATAAAGTTTAAATATTCCCAGTGCAGTGTCCCAATAACAACTCCATCACCTGTTCCAATGGATTATTGGATCATCCTGTCCATCCATGGGATCAGGTGTGTCAGTGAGACCCCTTTGCTGACTCATCTTCCCTGAGGGGAACTTGGTCCACTCAGTCTCAGGTCTGGTCTCAGTCTGGGTTTAAGGGACCATAAATGAGCAGCTTTGGGCAGGTTTGTGGCCTTTGACTTTGCAGGATCTGCAATTCCAAAGCCACAAGGCACCTGTGGGGCGGCTTTGGGATTTGATCTCAGTATTAGAGCAGAGCTTGGCACTTCCCACTCCGCTGTCCAAAGTGAGTCCCCTCTGTGCCCACTCAGCTCTGCACAAATGACATTCCACAGGTCAGGAGGGGCAGGAGCTCATGGGGGGAAGGGCTGGGTGTGACCAGGCTGCTCCTCAGGTGAGGTCCTTGCTTCCCTCTGCCCTGTAAATGCCCAGTGCTGCCCAGGTGTGTTCTGTGCATCCCAAACCCTGGGCACTCCAGGCTGGGAGGAAGCTCTGCTGTGCCCAGAGTGACTGAGCAGCTCTGCAGGACTGGGAACCCCGCTGGCAGGAGGAACCCCAGAAGAGCAGGAACTGCCAGGGGGGTTGAACATCGTGAGATGAACCTTTAGGGTGGTGCAAAGTGATAGTGGGAAAAGAGGAGGAGTTTCACCCAGGTCCCAGAGGATTGATTCCCATGGCAGGAACCCACGGGGTGTGCCCAGAGTGCTGCAGGGGTGAGGAGATGGAAAATTGGATTTTCCACAGCTCTGGCTGTGACCTGTCCTGCTGCCCATGGGGCAGGGAGGACATCAGGGAGGGACGTTCTGCTGCTTTGCAGTGAGCTGGAGCAGAAACCCCTGGTACAGAGGCCGTGGGAAGGATCCTGCTGTCATTCCCAGACACAAATCCCATTTCCCGTTCCTCGGTGAGGGAGACCTGCAGGACCAGTGCCGCAGGGTCAGAGCAGGCTCTGGGAGCCAGGGGGCTGCCACCAGCCCCTGCCCCACCCTCTCCTCTGAAGGGGACAAGAACCTTTCAGCAGAGGCCTTTCCTCCTCACACCTGATTGCCACTTTCATTTCCATCGGGGGAAAAACAACTGGGCAGTGACTCTGGGGCTGGAGCAGCTCCTTCACAGGGCTGGGGAAGGTCCCTGCACTGGCAGAAACCCCAGCCCAGAGTGTGGGGCTGAAACAAAGGCAGACTATTCCCTAGAGAGCACAAATACTTAAAGTATTAATTAGAGTACTTACAAATACCTTTTAATCCCAGATTTTCTTTTCCCCTGCTTTACACTTTCTTTGTTTACATTATCCTCAAAAATTACATGAGTAGAAAAAAAAACACTTATTTTTTTCAAATTCTCTTTTTTTCTTGCTTTATGTTTTGTTTGATTTTTTTTTTTCCCCAAAGCTCCACAAATACAAGAAGTGGATTTCACTGGTTTTGTTTTGCAATGAGAGAGTAAAGCAATTCCACTTGATTTAGGAGGCAGCAGTTGGGGTGATGATCACAGAAAGAGGCTGGAATTGCTCAATAAACTGGAAGGTCTCGTCCTTCTTCCACTTCCATTAGATGTGGGGCACTCTGGGGATGAGTTCCCAGGGATAGCACGAGTTCCAGGGCCTGGAGTGGAGCATCCTCATCGTGGGTCTGGCAGAACTGTCCTGCCACAAATCCTGGATCTGTGGGGAGACTCTCCAGGACTTTATTCCAGCAAAATCATTTTGCTCACAGGAGAAATACCCTGGAATAAAATGAACTCCACTCCCCTCTGCACTTGGCAGAAGCAAATAAAATGGTGTCTAATTCCTTGTTTGCACTTCCAGGGGACAGGTGAAGGGGTTTGAGGGAGAGGTGATGCCTCACAGCTCCCTCTGAGCTGTGCAGGGTGCTAGGAATTCTGGAGTAGGAACCAGGACACTTGGAGTTCCCTGGGAGCCCCTCTCTGCTCCCCTGCCTGATGGAGACAATTCCTGTGGGGTGGGGAAAGGTGCCTGAGGAGTGTTCTGTCACACCTGGGGTCAATGGGGCTCTTGCTTTTTGGGGTCTCAGTTTTCCTCAATTCCAAACTCTGGCCAGGGCTGGAAGTAGCCTCTGCCCAGGGATATGCTGCTCCAGCTGTGCTGCTCCAGGACAGAAATTCCCCTGGGATTTGGCACAAGCTGAGCTGGGGTTTGCATTCCCAAGTAATTTGCTCAGATTTAATTTCCTACACAGCTCTGTCTCTCCCCTGAGAAGTTTTGGCCCCAATTCTGTGACCTCTGAGATGAATTCCTGGAACAATTTGGACATTTTTGTTCAGACACAGCAATGCTGACACTGTTCCAGCCCTTCCAGTGGTCAAACAACAGCTCTGGAGAGCTCAGCCAAGGCATTTCCCAGCTCCTGCCAAATGTGCTTCTCACAAATGTGTTCCTCCCTCACTCCTGCACCTGGGATGCTGCTGGGCATGGAAGGAAATCTTTTTAGCTCCTGTGTGTCACTGCAGGTAAACGCACCAGGAATACAGAGATGATTCCACACTTTGTGAAGGACAAGGGGTGTAATTTAGTGGCTGCTGAAATTCCTGCTGGTGCCCTCCCTGTGGGATACCTGGGATCACCTGGGAGCACTGGGCTCCAGGCCTGGCTCCCCCGTGCTTGGGGACAGCTGCTTTGTGTTTGTGCAGTCCTGCAAAACCAACAGCACTTAGAGCTGGTCTGGAGAAAGTTTCCCCCCCAAAACCCCTGAAAGTTCACTTTTATCAACAATTTACCCTGAAGTCTTTATTTGGAGCAGACACAATTGTATGGAAAGTGACAGGAGGAGTCCTGACCAACATTCAGGCTCTGTGAGGAAGGTGAGACATTAATCAAGAGTTTAATTCTTCTGCCTCCCCAGTCCTGCCCAGCAGAGCTATGACCCCAGCTTGGGGAGGGCTGGTTCCTAAACCCCAGAGCCCTGGGAATGGTGTGGGAAGTGTGGAGGGTTTGGGCAGCACCCTGTGGGGTTTCTCCCTCCAAAGGTGCCTCATGGGGAGGCCCAGCATCCTCAGGTGAGGTTGAAGGCCAGCATCACCTGGAAAATTGCAATTTATCTTCTAGAGCAGAGCTCTGATCCAGGGTTTGTCTGCCTGGGGGAATAAAAGCGTTTCATGATTGCTGTGCCCAGCTCCTTTGAGCTCTGGGGATGTTTGCTGCACTCCAGGGCTCAGGGAGACAAAGCTGCCAGGGGGGTGGGCTCAGGGGGGTGGGGGGAGCACAGGTATCTACACTCAGGTGGGTGTCCAGAGGGGGATGAGCTCAGGTGTGTTCCCAGCCAGGCAGGAGCAGCAGCTGTGTGATGATCCCCACCCCACCTGTGCCCACATCATCTCATCCCTGTTTCCATGGGGAGCAGGGACCACTCCCAGCGCTCCTCCTGGCCCACCTGAGAGTGCTGCTCCTTCTCTCTGGGAGAAACCCCTGCAACTTCTTTGTTTCCTTGATTTTGCCCAGTCCTTGCAGTGCTTCCTGGGGGCCACACCTGTCACAATCCACTCCTGCTAGTGAGGGTTGTGATGGTTTGTTAACTGATCTCAGAGTGCAAAAACAACACGGAGATGAGATTTCAGCATTAATCAAAACAAATACACGTTTTATGGAGTGCCCACAGCAAATGTGATAGAGGGATTTAGAAAGGAGATAAAAGATAAAGAGAGGGAGAGGGGAAAGGGGTATAGCTACCAACAGAGAGACGAAATCCTCAAGGCCTGGACAATGGAAATGTGTCTTGGGGAGAATCTCAAAGTCCTGGTTAACTCAGGGGTCTATTATGATCCTTTGCTGAGGGGGGAACAGGTACAGGACAATGGAGAATGAGTCTGTTGAAACTGCTGAGGGGGAACAGGAATTAAAAACAGGCACAGACAGTCCATGTTCTCAGCAGTGAGAGAGGCCCATTGTTTTCTTGGTCCAGGTAACACACCTGGGCAAACATCTTGCTTCCATCAGGCCAGCTCCCACCCCCATTAGGACCATGGGGGTCTCAGTCCTTGGGAGGGGGGCTCCAATCTCCGTCCATCATGGTGGTAGTGAGCAGATGAAGGGTTTTCCATGGGGGACCACCAAAGTTACCCCTGAAAGTTCATCTGGCCGAGAGGTGGGAAATTCCTGGGCCGCTGTTGTGAAGCAGACACGAGCATACAGGGCGAGTTGCCCCTCGGCAGGCCCTGCTGGAAGCACTGTAGACACAGCTGGGAACAATCCCTTGGTGAGCATCCACCTCAGCCAGGCCACAACGCCAGTCAGGATCCCCAGGTCCTGCTCTCTGCTCTTGTGACAGTCATGAGCCAAAGAGCAAAACTTCAGAACGTCTCTTACAAGGCCCAACTGAGAGCAGGGCCAGAGAGGGCTCAGGTCTGGCTCCAAGGGGAGAACCAGGAGCAGGGTCCTGGTGCTGGCTGGGATGAAGGTGCTCTCCCTGCCTGTCCCAGAGATGCCAGCCCCCAGTGTGGCAGTCTGAATAGCTGCTAGCACGGTGCAGGGTGAAGAAGCAGAAAGGATCTTTGCATGATACCCACAGATGGTTTATTCAGCCATGCAGGGAGATGTTCAGGTGCCAGCACCCACACCCAGGGAATCTGACTTTCTCTCTGTGTCTGGGCTCGGGCTGTTATTTGTCTCTGCCCAGACAAGGGTGAGATGGGCTCGCTTCTCGGGCTCTAAAAGACAAGGCTGGACTCTCAGGTTGGTCTTCAAGGTTGTTTATTATTTCTTATCTACAAAAATTTTCTTTCTGCCCAGCTGGGGTCTGACCAGCAAGGCAGCCAAAGGCACTCTGACTGCCCACACGGCGGTCGCATCTTTTTATAACAAAGACTACGTAAACTATATTTATCTTTTGTCCCCAATACTTATAATTTTTATTACTAAGTGTACTTTTACTATAAACCTATCAAAAATACCTACGTCACACAGAAAATGGAAGACAAGAAGAAGGAGGAAGAACCATGTGGCAGGCCCCAACTCCCTCCATCTTGTTCTTTTCCAACCCCCCTGTACCAAATCTTAAAAACTGTGCTTTAGCTTATAAATGTTCTATTTCTATATATTTTACACACCAATGATTCTTATGTCCCCACATATAGGTGGAACATCTCTTGTAGGGTCAAAGTTGAGCCACCAGGTACTTTTGGCAACATCTCAAGGCTCCCGAGCTCCCCAAGGGTTCTCTCGGTAGCTCTGGGCATCAGGAGAGGTGCGCCGAGTTCACACATCTCTGCAGGGGCCTGGGGGCTGACCCTGGTCTGGGGCAGTACAAAGGTGAGGGAATTCCCAGCCAGGGAATAGGGAGGAGTGGCTCAGGAGCACAGGAACAGACACAGGAACGGGGGAAGGAGCCAGCGGGGTCTAAGAGCTTTTTGAGGGGAGCCTCTTGTGTCTCCCTGGACCAGGGAATGCCCCCCCAGGGGTCTCCACACCCCAGCCCTTCTGGGGACACTGTGTTGGATCCTCAGGCAGCTGAGAACAAACCTCAAACCTTTGGTTTAAGGCCTTCAAGGCCTTTGGTTGGGCCTTGAGTTAATTGGCAGTGAACTGGAGATCATGAAGAACAGACTGGTGGATGTTGCTTGGAGCACAGCCCTTCCCCAGAGCCCTGCCAGGCCAGGCACATCCCAGGCTGTGTGGGGCAGAGTGCTCCTGTTTCTGTCCTGCTCTTAACTGCAGGGAGTGCCCAGGCTGGGGAGTTAATTAGCAATTAATGAACTGCAGGTCAGGGAAAGACTGAGCAGTAAAAGGACCCTTTGCTGGGTGGTGTGGCGTTTCCCTGAGTGACCCCTGCACTTCCTGGGGCTCTTTTGGGAGAGACAGAATCCTGTGGGTGATGGACACTCTGGGCTGTGGAATTCCAGTCCAGATCCTGGTGCATCCAACCCCAAAACCAGAGCCCTGAGCTGATGAGCACATTTTCTCCGTGACAAACTCAGTGAACTGGCAGAAACTGTAATTTTTTATTGTTTTCCTACCCTAGAGTGAATTAACCCTGGGATGACAAGCAGGAGAGCCCAGGGGATCTGCTCAGGTGAGACCTCACCTGCAGAGCCCAGCACAGGAGGGACCTGGAGCTGCTGCAGAGCCCAGGGAGGCTCCAGGATGATCCCAGGGATGGAGCAGCTCTGCTGGGGCCAGGCTGGGAGAGCTGGGGGTGCTCAGCTGGACAGGAGACCAGGGGTGACCCCACTGTGGCCTTGCAGGGCCTGAGGGAGCCCCAGGAAACATGGAGAGGGAGGATTGCCAGGGATGGAGGGACAGGGCCCAGGGAATGGCTCCCACTGCCAGAGGGCAGGGCTGGATGGGATATTGGGAATGAGGAATTGTTCCCTGGCAGGGTGGGCAGGCCCTGGCACAGGGTGCCCAGAGCAGCTGGGGCTGCCCCTGGATCCCTGGCAGTGCCCAAGGCCAGGCTGGACACTGGGGCTGGAGCAGCCTGGGACAGTGGGAAGGGTCCCTGCCATGGCAGGGCTGGCACTGGGGGGGATTTGAGGTCCCTTTCAACCCAAACCATCCTGTAATTCTGCGATCCTCTGAGACTCCTGAGAAGAGGCAGCAGCTGAGCTCAGCTCTCACAGGGGAATCCTGGGCAGGTCCCAGCCAGGGGAGCTGGGCTGAGTCTGTGCCTCTCTCACTGCTGAGCTTGGCTCAGGCACAGAGGCAGCTCAGCCCAAACCACTTTGATCAGGACTTGTCTGAAGTCTCCTCACAGCAGGAGAACTGCCTTGGCTCAGAGGGGCTCAGGGGCTGTCAGGGAGAGCAGCCAGGGCAGAGCTCTGCCTCCCCTGGAGTGCCACAGACCCCAGGCTGAGCTTCCCTTCCCTTCCCTTCCCTTCCCTTCCCTTCCCTTCCCTTCCCTTCCCTTCCCTTCCCTTCCCTTCCCTTCCCTTCCCTTCCCTTCCCTTCCCTTCCCTTCCCTTCCCTTCCCTTCCCTTCCCTTCCCTTCCCTTCCCTTCCCTTCCCTTCCCTTCCCTTCCCTTCCCTTCCCTTCCCTTCCCTTCCCTTCCCTTCCCTTCCCTTCCCTTCCCTTCCCTCCTTCCTGGAGTCCTTTTCCCAGAACCAGCTGTGGGAGCGAGCTGGGCTCGGGAGGTGTCCCAGGGCAGGCTCAGAGCCATCCTCGCTGTCCCCAGGGCCGTCCCCTCAGTGTCACCTTCCTGCTGAGGGTCTCCTGCCACCTCCAGGGTCAGCTGCTAAATGCAAAAACTCTTCCAGTGTCTCTAAACTCCCTTTTCCAAGTCATTACCTGGATCGATGGACAAGGGTTTATCTTTAATCTGAATTTCTGCTGGCTTTATCATTTCTTTTCTGTTCCCCTCCCTCTGCTCCTGCTGAAGGAATGGAAATATGGAAATGGGGGGAAATTCAGCTTTGGGTACCAAATTATTCCTCCCCCTCCAGAGCAGTGAGGAAATGTGACAGAGTCCAGAATTTTTGAAGGGATGACTTTATTGACCTATTTGGTCTGAATTCAGCCCTGTTTTGAATGAGGGAAGGGCTGGAGCTGTGTCAGGGAGTGTCAGGCTGGATTGCAGGGAAAGGCTCTTCCCCAGAGGTGCTGGCCCTGCCTAGGCTGCCCAGGGAATGGTCCCAGCCCCGAGGCTGCCAGAGCTCCAGGAGGGTTTGGCACTGCCAGGGATGCCCAGGGTGGGATTGTTGGGGGGTCTGGGCAGGGCAGGAGCTGCACTGGATGATCCTGGGGATCCCTCCCAGCTCAGGATACTCCAGGACTTCAGGAATTCAGACCAAGAGGGAAAGAGCCACAGCCTTTCCAACATCTGCCTTTTCTCTGAAACCTCTCCAGAGTGACTCTGGAAGGTTCCAGGTGCCAGAGGTTCCAGCTGTGAGAAGATGGACTCCATAAAGACATTCATGGGCAGGGGGGACCAGGGTGGCAGGAAAATCCTCCCCCTACAGGCCAGACTTGCCACAGAAAAAACCCAATAGCCTGGAAAACGAGGAGAAGGCTGTGGAACAGTGACCCAGCCACAGCAGCAGGGATTAAGGAATATCTCTAATTTTAAAATGAATTTCAGATGCATAAAATGGTGTTAATGGTCCTGAGGGTGCAGTGGGCTGAAATGTCCTTCCCAGTCCTATATAAATCCATAAATCATCTTGTGTGCTCTGCTGGGACAGAGGGGCCGTGGAACAGGTGCTTTAGGTGGGATCTTTTACTGAACTGGAATTATGGCAGTCTAGAGAAGTCCAGGCTCTGAGCCTAAGAGGAGTCCCACAGGGCTGGGCACCTGCCCCCCAGCTTAAGGCTCCTTCAGTTCCAGCTCCTGAGGGAAAAGCCTGGGAAAAGCAGGAAGCAATACTGCAGCAATAGCTGTGATAGCATGCCTGCAGCTCCCAGGGATGGAGGGTGGGAATTCTCATTTCCATTCTCTCCCTGAGTCCAGGCTGGATCCCTCTGGAAGTACCTCCCTCCCTGCTACCCCTGCACGTGAGATCCAAGCAGGGCTTGTCTCTCATGAAACGCTGCAGCTGAGGCTCTGGAGCTCTGCAGGATGGGCTGAGATCAAAACCTCCTTCATCCTCAGCTGGAGCATCCACATGGTGCTTCCTTTGTGCCTTTTCCCAGCTCTCATGGCCACAGGTTCCCTGCAAAGCACCTTTAATCCACTCCAATCTTGTTCTGTGGCTGGGTTTAAAGCTCTTCCCACATGCCCTGTTCCAGCCTCAGAAGTTTTCCAGAAGGTTCATGGGCTCAATCTGTTGCTGCAGCCTCATTTGCATATGATTTGCACTTTGCCTGGGGTGTTTTAAGCCACCAGCTCATTAGCAGGACTAATTTGGGGTTGGCTGTGTCAGGTTTTAATGCAGAGATGCCCCCCTGGCAGGTTGGAAAATCCCTGCCCAGGGAAGGGACACCCTGTAGGTACCATGGATGTGGGCACTGGGGTGGATGGGGAGCATCTAGAGAGGGTCAGCACAAGGCCTGGGAAATTGGGAATGTTCAGGGGTTTCCAGGGAACCCAGGGAGGTTTTTAGGTTCCTTTTCCCACTCCAGGCAGGGTTTCCTGGCCTCAGTCACTGTGTGTTTGTCCAGTCTCTGTTTATGGCTCTGATGGAGCCTCAGCACCACCCTGGGCCCTCCAAACCTCCCTGGGCATCTCATTTAGGGTTTTTAACCTAAATTTCCAGCCAGATGTGACTCCTTGTCCTGGTCATGGAGCACACTGTCCCTGTCCCTCTGCAGCAGCTCCCATGTATTTGCAGATTGTTCTCTCTGTCCTTCTCTCTCTGATATTCCAAACCCACTGTCTGGCAGTGGGAGCCATTCCCTGAGTCCTGTCCCTCCATCCTTGTCCCAAGCCCCTCTCCATGTTTCTTGGAGCCCTTCAGGCACTGGAAGGCCACAATTAAGTCACAAAGCTTCTCTTGCCCAGGCCCTGCACCATTTCCCAGCTGCTTTGTGCCATCCAGGAAAGCATTGCAGGAATTAGCTCTGGAAGTGTTCTTATCCAGGGGATTGGAGAGCAAAGCTGTGCTGTTCATGAAGGACATGATCCCAGGGTCAAATAGAGAGAAACATTGTGAGGGCTGGGGAGTTTTCCTCTGTGGAGACCCTGGGGGGCATTCCCTGGTCCAGGGAGACACAAGAGGCTCCCCTCAAAAAGCTCTTAGACCCCGCTGGCTCCTTCCCCCGTTCCTGTGTCTGTTCCTGTGCTCCTGAGCCCCTCCTTCCCTATTCCCTGGCTGGGAATTCCCTCACCTTTGTACTGCCCCAGACCAGGGTCAGCCCCCAGGCCCCTGCAGAGAGAAAGTCAGATTCCCTGGGTGTGGGTGCTGGCACCTGAACATCTCCCTGCATGGCTGAATAAACCATCTGTGGGTATCATGCAAAGATCCCTTCTGCTTCTTCACCCTGGACCATGCTAGCAGCTATTCAGACTGCCACAAATGGGGCCCTGAGACCAGGGTCAGCCCCCAGGCCCCTGTGGAGAGTCATCCAGACCCTCTGCATGCAGGTGCTGGGACCTGAACATCTCACTGTGGTGCTGAATGAACCATCTGTGGGTATCATGCAAAGATCCTTTCTGCTTCTTCACCCTGCACCATGCTAGCAGCTATTCAGACTGCCACAAATGGGGCCCCAACAGGGCATTCCTCCATTCACTGATGGCCCAGATTCCTGTGAGTGGGGAATGCTCTGAAGACAACAGGGTCACATCAGCAGAGAAACTCCAGATGGAAGTGGGAAATGGGGCTCCATCAGCAATTCCCAAAGGGCTGGGGCCATCCCTTGAAAAAGAAATAATGCTGAAATTCCCTTAGGATGCAAAAGTTGAAATGATGCTGCTGCTTCTTTCCTTCTTCCTTGTGCTCTGTTCCAAATGAGTTCATGTCCCATAAATAAAGGCCTGGTGGAATCCCAGCAGCTGCTGAGAGCTGATCTGGACAGTCCTGCCGAAGGCCCTGGCAGTAATTACCCTGTTACTGCCCCAGAGCAGGAGAAGAATCTTGATATAATATGAGAAACAGCTTAAATCACTGGGCCTCCAGTCCCTTCAGGCAGCATCAGTTTAAACTTCTGATTTGAACATACACAAAGTCTCAAAAGTTAAAAAAAGACAATAAAAAGGCAGGTTTGTGGTATGGGAAGTGTCCCACGGCTCTGCTGGAATCTTTGCTCTGAGAGCTCCCTTTCCCTGCCAGCTCTGCTTCATAAACCCCTGGCTCTAAATCAGCAGAACAGAACATATCATTTCCAAATAGCAACATGGGCCCATGGCTCTGTCCCAGCATGGCCAGCCCCAGCTGCTGCCAGGAGCCCCCCAGGGAGCTGGGGGTCACCCCAGGGTCACCTCAGGGTCACCCCAGGGTCACCCCAGGGTCACCTCAGGGTCACCCCAGGGTCACCCCAGGGTCACCCCAGGGTCACTCGGACAATCGGGGGGCACCACAGGGACGGGGTCTCTTCCACAGGATCTGCCCAAACCTTCATTTCTGACAGAGGTGAGCAGCAGGAAACATCTGGAATGGACATAAAATCATTGTGTTCATAAAAAGGGACCAGATGGGCTCAGGTCCTGAGGCCTCACACTCAAGGGAGCGGCTCTGTGGGGACACAGCTGTGGAAAACCAGGGTGATCCAATAAAGCCAGGTGATCCCAATGAGGCCAGGTGATTCCAAATAAAGCCAGGGTGATCCAAATAGAAGCAGGGTGATCCCAGTAAGCCAGGGTGATCCCAAGTCCCAGCACCCTCACAGAGACCAGCTTTCACTCCCTCAAACCCCCCCAACATGCAAAATTTCTCACGGAAGGTTTGCTTGGAGCACTCCCCTCCCTAAGTTCAGGCTGATTCTGAATTTTCTTTACAATGTCTGAAGCAGACAGGGTTCTTTATTCATCAGTCAGGCCCCTCTCACCCCGAGGGCAGCATTTCCACAGGGTGCCCCTGTTCCAGAGTGCTGGTGGCACTCAGCTGGATGTGACCCTGGTGCTGTAGCTGAGGGAACACTGAGCACCTCCTGCTCACCTGGGGCTAGGCAAGGGTCCAGGTGAGCCCTCCAAATAAAGGCACACCTGAGGGGTTCCTGCTTCAGCCAGGGCAAGGCAGGCAGAGAACAGGGCTCTGAGGGAATGGGGAGCCCCAGATCCTTGGAGTGCCTTGTTTGAGCAGTGCTGAGCACAAGAACAGAGGCTCTGTGGGAATGGAGAACCCCAGATCCTTGGAGTGCCTTGTTTGAGCGGTGCTGAACATGAGAACAGAGGCTCTGTGGAAAAGCAGAACCCCAATCCAGGGAATATTTTGTTTGAGCAGTGCTGAACACGAGGAGCTGTGACAAGGCTTCCCAGAGGCAGGAGTTAAATATAGCCCCTGGATTTTCTCGCTCTCACAATTGGGACCTGAGCTAAAGACAATCAAATCTCATGCTGGTTGCAGGAGCTGCTGCAGGCAGCTGCAAGGGGCCTCCTCCTCTCCTATGGCTCTGCAATCAGTCACAAGTGATGTAACACCATTAGTAAACCATTAGTGACCAGTAACTATTCCTGATAATTAAATCTGGGACAGTTCCTGGGCCTGACTGATCCTGTCTGGCCACAGGCAGCTCTTTTTCCTTCTTCACTCCTGAATTCCTCCCTCTTAGGAAAAGAGGCAGCAGAAGTTGTCTTGGAAGCAGCCTCCAGAGCTGAGGGTTGGCGAGGCCTGGTGCTCATTAGTGAGGGATTATGAGGCTTTAGGATTTGCTTCCTGGGAGCTCTGCCCAGCACTGCAGGCCCTTGGAGCAGTGCAGGGCCTGGCACTGTGAGATCCAGTTCATGGAAGGAGGAATTCACCTGGAGCAGCCTCTTCTCCACAGTTCTGCCACAGCCTCTGTGCCTGGAACCAAATCCATCTATCCAAAGTGCAAATTGAGAAAAGGGAGAGCAGCTCAGATTGTGAATAAATGGCACTGCTGTGGTGCAGGGCTGATCCTGTTCCCATCCCTGGGAAGGCTGGCACTGAGCTTTGCCCTCTCCAGCTGCAGTTCTGCCGCGCTGAGCCCTCAGTGACCCCTCTCTCTGTGCCACTGTGATGGCACCAAGGGCAGAGCCCGGCTGGGGACAGCAACTGGCTCCTCATTCAGGCTGAAACTGTGAATTCCTCCCCACAGAGTGCCCCAGGAGGTGTCAGGTGCCGTTACTGCATTTCCAAAGGGAATTAATGCAATCGGCGGAGGCTGGAGTGCTCCAGGCAAGGGCACAGGGAGGGGAGAGCCTTCTGCAGCTCCCTTGCAATGAAGGGATGGTGGGGATGGTCTGATCCTGGTCTGGGAGCACGGGAGGGAACAGTCCTGGATCCA
This sequence comes from Fringilla coelebs, assembly GCF_963513975.1. Taxonomy (NCBI): domain Eukaryota; kingdom Metazoa; phylum Chordata; class Aves; order Passeriformes; family Fringillidae; genus Fringilla; species Fringilla coelebs. The sequence continues at coordinate 5,916,842 of NC_140053.1, read as the reverse complement.
GGAGCTGGACCAGAGCCTCCCCAGAGCAGGCTGTGTTTAGGGGCACAGCAGAGCCCACAGCAGTGATCGCCCCTGCACAGCAAACTCCTCTGGCTGTCTGTCCTCTCTGCTCCCCTGGGCACTGCCTGGGTGGGCTCCTGGGGAGTGCCTGTCCCTCGGAGCTGTGCTGGGTCTGGCATGTCCCAATGCTCCCTGCAGGGTGTCACTGAAGGGATCCAGGGCTCCCGGGAGGCACTGGGAATCCTTCACGAGGGACATGAGCGCCCAAAGTGCCCAAAATCCTTTAATCCCTGTGCTCTGGTGGCAGCTTGGCTGTGGGATTCCCAGCTGCCCTTCCACAGGAAGGAATGAACAGGGCCAGGCAGGGACAGGGATCCACGGCTGGCAGGGAGGCATGAGGGTTCTAGAGGATCTTTCTGCAGAGGTGGGAGATCCATGACAGAAAATTCTCTGGGAGCAGTTGGGCTTTTCTTGGGGTCCCCAGGACAAAGGATGAATTGAGAATCTGACTGCATGTTCTTAGAAGGCTAATTTATTATTTTATGTACTTATATTAAAGAATTCTATACTAAAACTATTAGATTAGAGAAAGGATACAGACAGAAGGTTACAAAGAATGATGATGAAAACTCGTGACTGACGCCAGAGTCCCAACACAGCTGACAGTGATTGGTCATTAAGTCAAAACAATTCACATGGAACCAATCAAACATTCACCTGTTGGATAAAACAATCTCCAACCACATTCCAAAGCAGCAAAACACAGGAGAAGCAATCAGATAATTATTGTTTTCATTTTTCTGTGAGGCTTCTCAGCTTCCCAGGAAAAGAAATCCTGGTGAAGAAGGGAGTTTTTAGAAAATGTGACAGTGACAAGCAGTTGTATTGTATTTGCAGGGCACCCCTGACAAAGGAAGGAATGACAAGGAGGACTCCATCTTATCACAAGGCTAATTTATTACTTTATGATACTATATTCTATTAAAGAATACTATACTATACTAAAGAACACAGAAAGGATACTTACAGGTGCTAAAAAGATAATAATGAAAACTCCTGACTCATTCCAGAGTCCTGACACAGCCTGGCCCTGATTGGCCAAAGAGTGAAAACAACTCCCAGCAGAATGCAATGGAACAATCACCTGTGGGTGAACAATCTCCAAACACATTCCACAGGAGCACAGCACAGGAGAAGCAAATGAGATAAGAATTGTTTTCCTTTTCTCTGAGGCCTCTCAGCTTCCCAGGAGAAAAATCCTGGGTGAAGGGATTTTTTCAGAGAATGTGAATGCCACACAGTTGGGAGTGGCTGGTGGAGCTGGGAGGAAGCTGCTGGGAGTGTGTGGGAGCAGCAGGCTCCTTGTGTTCCATGGGCATCCCTCATGTGCCAGGGCTGATCCAGGAGTGCACAGAGCTGCCGGAGTCACTGACTGAAGTGACACAAGACACGTGAAGAGGAGAAGCTTTGCAGAGTGTGATTGCAGGGAAAATGCCTCCCCTAGCAGAGGAATTGCATGGGCTCAGGCTGACAGGCAGGAGCTGGGATGCTCCACGAGGAGCTCTGGAGAAGAAGCTCTGTGATCCCATCCTGCACAGCTGGGCAAGGACCATCCCTCCTGCCATTCCCTGGGAAAGCCCTTCTGGCACAGCCTGAAGAGCTGCAGCCCTGAGCAGAAGTTCATTAATTTACAAATTGCATTATTCATTGCTGCTTTGCCCAGCCCTGGATCCCTGGTGGTGATTGTGACAGGGTGGGTGCAGTGGGTGCTGGCCATGCTCAGGGTGAGCAGATTTCACACCAACATCCCCAAAACAGGCAGAGCTCTGGGCTTTGGGGGCTCCTGGCCTTGGAGCTGCTCCCATTTACCAGAAGGATTCTGGATCCATGGGGGATCAGTGCACTGAGAGCTTCCAGAACACCCTGAGGGACACAAGAGGGGCACCAGGTTCCTAATCCAGGTTTTCCCAGCCTGGTTCTCCTCTTCCACACCTTCCACACCACCAGCACTGGGCTTTGCCTCTAGCACAAGACATTTCCCCACAGCTGGAAGCCCCAGGGACAATGGGGCAGTTTGAAGTCCTCTCTCCTTGTTGAGAGCTTTCCTTTAGGACTTTCCCGACTTTTCCTTTTCCCCTGTTGCTGTTTCTGTGTCCAGTTCCCCATTTTTAGCTCTGTGCCCCTCTGGCTGAGCATGAGCTGCTCCCAGAGCCCTCCAAACCAGCCCTCTGGTTTCTGGGCCCTGGATCCTCCTGACAGCTCCGCCTGGAGCAGATGCTGGACTTCCACATGCTGGGCAAGTTCAGAGACCCAAGCAGCTCTCACAGCTCCCTGGCTTCTGCTTTAGGATTGATTGAGCCAAATTCAGCAGAATCTGGATGTCTTTGGGCACTTTGAGTGGCAGCAGCTCAGAGTAGATCAGCTCTGTCTAAGCTGCACTGAGCTTTGATCTGAGGTCTGAGGGCTCCGGTGAAATCCCTGGGAGCACAAAGCTGTGAACTCCTCAGAGCAGGAAATGCTGGTCCCCTTCAGTGACCACCCATCAAATCCCATTGCCGGGTGGATTATCATAGGAACAATCCCCCTGAACCCCAGAATTCCCTTTAGGAAGGGCTGGATTTTCTCCAGCCAGGCCAGCTTTGAGGTAGCAGCGTTATCCTTTATAAGATCAAGGGGAGTTGGGAAAAGCTGAGAGCTGGCAGGCACACTTGCCATTATTCAGGAATAGAAGCATCAGATTTGAAAGCTGAATGGAGCTGGGGATGATTGCTGAGAGTTTAATTCGAGCTGTATCAGTTGGTTCATCTCCCAAGGAAGGCGGAGGTGGCAGGGATGCAGGGAGACGGCGCTGGCTGCAGGCAGAGATGTGATCACACGTTCCTCTCCCGGGAGGAGCAGGGATTGAGGCACTTTGGAGCCTGGCTAGCCAGGGAGCTCCAGCTGAAGCGCTGTTCCCTGTGATCCATGGCCAGTCAAATCCCCGCCGCTGGATTCTGGGTTCCCATTCCCGGGAAGGAGAGCCCGGTTCCTGCCCTGGCCGCTCCCCTGCTGGTGCCTGTTGCTTTGCAGGGAAGGGTTTCCCCACGGTCTCCAGGCTGCCTGAAATCCCTTTTATCCCTGCACGCTTTCACAGCCTCGCCCCTGCCTTTCTCAGCTTGCCAGGGAAGACAATACCCTTCCCACTCCTGTGTGCCAGCACGGATTATTTTGGGAATGTGCACCATGGAATGGAGCACAAAATGATGGACTGCCTGGAGAAAGAGTGGCAACTCCTTAAATCCTCCAAAATGTTTCATAAGAATTCCCAAATGCTCTGTTCAAACCAGCACAGGCTGATTGTTGTTAATATTCCACCGAGAAACCCCACATTTATCTTTGTGTGCCTTTATGGAACTTCTGTAGGAAGATTTTCCATAGGAAGAGAAGGTGACACAGGTCACCAAAAATCCAGTTTTCAATTTTAAAGGATTAAATTCAGTCTGAACTTTGAGCAGGAGCAGCTGGGGCAGCAGCAGGGGTGACCTGACCTGAGATGGTCGGGTGATGTTTCCCTGGTCTCTCTCCCTGACACTGCTTTGGGCACATTTCCAATCCCCTCCAAATCACAGTTCCAATCCTCAGATTCCCAGAGTAATAATGAGGAAAGGACCCCAGGAGCACTTGGAGCAAGACTCTTCCTTGTGAAGGAACTTTGGTTGGAATAAGGCCCCACATTTCCTGGCCATTGCCTGTTTCCATCAGGTTTGCTTTTCTCCCTTATTTTCCCACAAAGCTTCAGGATCTGCTGTGAAAAATTAAAGCACTCTGATGCATTTTTTAGCACAATTTCAAATCTTATGCTAAATTAAAAGTGACTCTGGTGTCGCTGCCTTCCCTCCTGCCTGGCACATTAGAACAATAACCTGGGTCTTGTTAATGTTTGCTTATTCCTAATTTTGCCCCTGGTTTTTAGCAGCTGCCTCACCTTTTGTTCCTTGATTTCTCTTCCATCACCTCTCCAGCAGATAATCAACCTCCTTGGGAGCTGCCCTCCCTGATGAATCCCTCTCTTCATCACTCCCTGAACCCAAGATCCCAGTCTGGGTTAGTCCCTGGAAGACAAAGCCCAGCTCCAGCAGCTCCTCATCAGGGAGGGCTCTGGGCAAATGTATCATTTTTAGTTTTGATTTTGTTCTTGTTCTTTCATTACCTTAAGAGCACTTTCCCAGCTTGACACCCTTTAACTTGGCTGCTCAGAATATTCCTGGTATTTAACTTCAGCTCAGAGCAGAGCAGCTTTTTTTCTCTTCTACATCTTCTTCTTTTCCTCCCGGAGCTGCCCTGAGCTGGGACCTGCTGTGACACTTTGGGGTCAGAGCTCACACCTGAGGGACACGGCCCCAAGGCTGCTCTCCAGGAGCTGCCAGGCCATGCCAGGTGTCCCTTCCTGGGTGGATTTCCAGCTCTTGGCTTTTCAGGGTTGTCACAGGCTCCTTCCCCAGCCTTCTGTGGCCCTGAGGAATCCATCCTGGATTCCCATTCCCTGCTCAGCTGCTGCCTCTCGTTCTGCCCTGGAAGGAAAGGCAAAGGCTAAGCAGGATCACACAGGGCTGGGCTCCTCAGGGCTCTTCCAACCAGGAGCACCCTGGGAACATCTGACAGCTTTGCTTCTGTCCATGTTGGATATTCCAGGCTGACAAGATCGTGGAATCACAGAATCCTGGATTGGGTTGGGTTGGAAGAGCCCTTAAAGCCCAGGCAGTGCCACCCCTGCCTCTGGAGGGAGGACTGGGGGGTTTGGGTGAAGCCCCAGGGTGACAGATCAGGGGTGCAGAGCTCCCCTCAGGATGGGGAACATGGAGCAGCTCCCTGGCAGCTCAGCAATCCATCAATCACTTCAATCAATCCATCCATCAGCTCAATCAACTTCATCCGACACATATGGTCAGGATATAAAAATTTCTAAGCCTGTGTGCCGGAGCTGAGATTCCTGCAAAGTTAAGCAGGGATAAATAACAGCCAAAGAAAAAAAAAAAAAAAAGAATAAAAGAGGGAAATGAAAAACCAAGTGGTGGTCCAGCTTTCTCCATGGTTTAATTCCAGCCTTTTCTCCTGGCCCCAGCCTCTGTCTGAAAATTCATCAGGGCTTGATGATGGTTTGCAGTTTTCATTTGTGCTTTATTTCCCCCAGGAAAGCTCAGCTGTGAGCCCAGCATGGGGCTGCTGAGGGGCTGGGGGAGGTTTCCAGCTGGGCTCACAACTAGGTGAGAAAGGAAATATTTTGTTTCAGGTTACCCAGTGAAGCAGGGCCCTCCATGGGGGCTCTGTGGGCTTGGGGGATGTGGTTTCATCCTGCCAGGCAGAGCTTTGCCAGGCTCCAGTTCCCTGCCTGCCTGCTGGGAGCTGGGGATGGAGGCTGGAGACCAAAAGAATGGGCTGGGTTTGGTCATAAACCTGCTGTGAGTGGGGTCACCCCCCAGTGACCCAGGGAAATGTCCCCATCAGGGGCTGCTCTGCCACTACAGGCCACACTCACCTGGCACTGCAGTCAGGCAGTCAAAATTCACCCTCTGAAGGATTCCAGGGAATCTCCTGAGCTGCGAGGGACCCCCAGGGATCATCAGCTGCAGCTCCTGGCTCTGCACAGAGCCCCCAGAATCCTGCCCTGGCCCACCCCAAACCCTTCCTGCCCCCTGGCAGCCCTGGGGCTGTGACCCAGGACAGGAACAAGCAGGACAAGGCAGGCACAGGGCTGGTCAATATTCCCAGGAAAGCCAGGGAATTCCTGCACTGTGAGGCTGCCCCAAGCTCACTGAGGTCAGCCTGAAGATGCTGCTGGTGGGGCCATCATTCCTCTGCTTGGCAGAGGCAGATTTGGGGCTGCAGGAATGATTTAGGAGCAGATTTATCTGATTTTTCTCATTCCTCCAGGCTGCTCAATGCATCCTGAGGTGAAACCCTTCATGTAGAAATATAAATAATTATGGAATTTAACAGAGCTCAGCGAAAAACGAAAGCAAAGAACACAGTAAAAAGCATAACTGGAGTGTTTTGTTTCGTAACAACTACAGAATTGAAATGATTTATTGCATTTCCACATTCATGTTCAATTCATTTGATTATTGCTGTGGAAAGGAAACTTGAAACTTCCCATTTCAGCCTTTTCTAAACAACATTTTGAGTGGGTGTCCAAGATCCTCCCATTCACACATGAGGAAACAAAAAGCAAAGCAGGAAGCTGCAATTTGAAAGTTAAGTGAAATAATTCCTTGCAGACAGTACAAAACATCTCACTTGACCTGAAAGAAATATTGTTGGAGAGTTTCTCTGCAGCATTCACATTCTCTGTACAGAGAGAGACATAATTTCCTCTCTCAAGATTTTTCCTGGAGAAGCACAGAGAGAAGAAGAGAAAGCAATTCTTATCTCTACTTACTACCCCTGTTGTTTTTGCACATGTAGAAGGTGTTAAGAAAATTGTTTCCCTGAAGTGATTTATCAGTTAGTTTCTGGTGAAGGTTGTTTTGTTTCCTTGGCCAGTCAGGTCAAAGCTGTGTCCTGACTGTCTGGAGACAGTCACGAGTTTTCTTTAGTATGTATCTTTATATAGCACAGTAAAATATCTCTTTAGTATAGCTATAATATAGTATTAATATGATATAATATAGTTTAATAAAGCAATTGTTCAGCATTCTGAATCAATAGAGTCAGATGCCAGTCATTCCCCAGTGGGGGGGTTGCCTGATTCCACTGTATTCATCCTGCCAGGAAGGCAAAGAGAAAGGAAGAAAGAGAAAATAACCTTTTCTTCTCCATGTGGGAGGTTTTCAGTGACCTGAACCAGGAGTTATTTCTGCAGCTCTGACCACAGAATTCCAGATGCCTCCTGGCCTCAGTCCCAGGATTCACTCCCAGTCCCAGGTGCTGCTCCTGCTTTGGATGGAAGAGTGATCCCTTCCCCAGCCCAGAGCTGGCCTGGCTAAATCCTGCTGCCAGGTGGGAATGGGGGACCCCTGCAAAGGCAGCAGGGCTCCTGTCACCTGAAACAAAAATCCTTGGGATTGGATTTGCTGTTTCTGCTGCTGCCCAACTCCTGCAATCCCAGCTCCCCTTGGAAAGGCCAGCCCTGTCCTTTCCTGCAGCCCCAGGAGGGCCTGGAGAGGGTTTTCCCCCAGGAATCAGCTCCTGTCCTGGGCACTGCTCAGGACCCAGCTCCTGCCCCTCCAGCTGGGCTGGGCCAGGGGAGGCTCCACTCTGGGATGGAACAGGGAATAAAGGCTCCAGAGCACCTGGAACTGGGATGGAGCAGGGAATAAAGGCTCCAGAGCACTGGAACTGGGATGGAACAGGGAATAAAGGCTCACAGAGCACCTGGAACTGGGATGGAGCAGGGAATAAAGGCTCCAGAGCACCTGGAACTGGGATGGAACAGGGAATAAAGGCCCCAGAGCACCTGGAACTGGGATGGAACAGGGAATAAAGGCCCCAGAGCACCTGAGCTGGGATGGAGCAGGGAATAAAGGCCCCAGAGCACCTGGAGCTGGGATGGAACAGGGAATAAAGGCCCCAGAGCACCTGGAACTGGGATGGAACAGGGAATAAAGGCTCCAGAGCACCTGGAACTGGGATGGAACAGGGAATAAAGGCCCCAGAGCACCTGGAACTGGGATGGAACAGGGAATAAAGGCTCCAGAGCACCTGGAACTGGGATGGAACGGGGAATAAAGGCTCCAGAGCACCTGGAACTGGGATGGAACGGGGAATAAAGGCCCCAGAGCACCTGGAACTGGGATGGAACGGGGAATAAAGGCCCCAGAGCACCTGGAACTGGGATGGAACGGGGAATAAAGGCCCCAGAGCACCTGGAACTGGGATGGAACAGGGAATAAAGGCTCCAGAGCACCTGGAGCTGGGATGGAACAGGGGATAAAGGCTCCAGAGCACCTGGAGCTGGGGCAGCTCAGGCAGCAGAGCCAAGTTGCTGCTTTGCTCCCATCCCTTGGCCCAGCAAATCCCCCCAAGGGGCAGCCAGGGGAGCTGAGAGGAGTTCTGGGAGATCAGGGAATGGTTTGGGCTGGAGAAGGACTGTGAGGCCTGAGTGCAGGTGTTAAACTGGGTTGGAGTGCTCTGGTGATCTCAGCAGAGCAGGAGGGGAGGGCAGGGGCTGTCCCAGGGCAGGGGATGCTCCTGGGACCCACTGGGATTTGGCAGCCCTGGAAATGCTGAGTGGAAGTGACCCCAAGGCTCATCCAGTCCCACCCCAGGCCCTGCCCAGACCCCCAACAATCCTCTCTGTGCACCCCTGGCAGCGCTGTCCTGGGGTGCTGCTGGGATTTCCCAACCCTGGGGCTGGAATTCCCTGAGCCCCCGCTGTGCCTTGGCTCCCACACGGCCATGGAAGGTTCTGGGCTGCACCAGGCTGGGCTGGGCATGCTGGGTGTGTTCCAGCCCCTCTGGTTCTGGTTCAGCCCCCCAAGGAGCCAGGCTGTGTCCAGCTGTGGGCAGAGGCAGAGCTGGGGCTGCTCTCCAGGCTCTGATGATGGACTCAGAGCAGCAGCCCCCGGGCAATGGCCCAGCCCTGGTTCCTGCCCCCATCCAGCCTGGAGCTGGGCTGGACAGACCTCACACAGCTCTGGGTGTGCTGCCTGCTCTGAAACGATTCAGCTGAACCATTGCAGCATCACAGGGCCGTGCATTTATCTCCTTAAACACCCAGCAAAAAGCTCCATAACTCACAGAACTCATCTGCTTTGGCAACTGAAAGAAAGGCTCTGCAGCAGGGAAGGAGAGAGAAAATCACTCAGAAATTATTGCAGCAATGTGGCTCCTTAGAGGAGTTGACAATAATATGGGTTTGATTATTTCTGAAGGAGCTTAACTGACCTTTACAGCCAGATTCCATTAAAAATGAATAATTTTCCATTTAAAAACATATTTTTCCTGGTAGTGAGTAGGAAATGTAACCAGATAACTTTGTACCCTTAAAAAAAAAGTGTTATCCATATAATCTTTGGGAGGAATTAAAGAAAGGAACCAATCTCTTGGCAGCAGTGAAATTTCAAAGCCTCATTTTGCTGTGTTGCTTTAAAATAAAGAGACAATTCCATTCCTGGGCTGGAGCAGCCTTGCTTGGTCCCTGCTCCAGCTCAGGAGCTTCTGAACAGCTCTGGGAAATAACGATCCTGTTCTGGCCTGGCCACATCAATCCTGCTGAGCTTGGGCAGAGAGCTGGGGAGGAGCTCAGAGCCCAGCCCTGGCACAGGAGCTGGGGAGGTTTTGGGATTTTTGTGTTTGAAATGGCTCCTGAGATATTAGAAAATTGTTTTTTTTCTTAGCCTTGCGACTGAAGAAGAAGTTGAGATTCATTGGTTTTGATTTCAAGGCTGTTTATTTGTTTTTATCTATAACATTCTTTCTCTGACCTGCTGAGATCTGTCTGGCAGGTCAGTTCATGGCACACTGGCTGTTTTTGGGGTGGTGTTAGCTTTTTGTATTAAGAATTACGTGTACTTTATTTACAATAATTCTCCAATACTTATTACCTATGTTAGACAGTCTGTCTCTATCCTAAACCAATCCAGAAGTGCCACCATCCCAGCAGAAGATGGAGAACAAGAAGAAGAAGAAGGACAGGACACGCCCAGATCCCTCCATCTTCTTGAACCCCCATTCCAAATTTCCAAAATTTTCACCCAGTGATAAATTCACTGTCATTCTACTCAAACTCTTGTGGCTGTAACTCTTCACACAAGGTTGGTGATTGTTGCCATGGGTTAAAATCAAAGGCACAGGTGTCTGTCACTCCGTGCCAAGGTCTCTGAGCCCCGGCCAGGAGCTGGAGCCATCCAGGGCAGCCAGAGAGATGTGCTGGGTCCTGACAGGGAGGAGCTCACAGCCAGCCCGGCCGTGGAGCCTCCCCAAGGGGATGCCTTGGCCACATCTGCAGCTCCTCCCTCCTCCCTTCGTGCCCTGCCCTCCCCAGGGGCCGGAGCTGCCTGGGGGATGCTGGAAGGAGGATTTCCCCCAAGGCAAAGGAAATCCCCCTGAGCTGGGGAACCCTCAGGGCTGCTGGGAATGGCAGCAGGGACCTGCAGGGCCGAGTGCTCCGGGTCAGAACAGCCCAGGTGAGCCCAGGCTGAGCCCAGGTGAGCCCAGGTGAGCAGAGCTCAGCCTCAGCACTCCCCAGCTCCCACTGAAAGGGTTCAGCAGCAGAGAAAGTCCCATTAAAGCAAAATCTAGAAAGCAGGAGAATTGCCCCTATTGGCATGAAATGTGTAACCCCTGCTGCTTCAGGAGTAAGGAACCCAGATTTTGCAGGCTTTGTTTATTTATATCTGTTAAAATATGAGATGTGAGGAAGATTGGAAACTGGGAAGGCATTCCTGGCTGTGAGGGTGGGGAGGCCCCATCCCTGGAAGGGTTCAGGGCTGGACAGGCTTTGGAGCAGCCTGGGACAGTGGGAGGTGACCCTGCCATGGCAGGGGTGGCACTGGATGGGCTTTAGGGTCCCTTCCAACTTAAAACCATTCTGGGATTCTGTGATTTTATTCCAGTTTGACCAGTACCAAAGAAAAAATTTTTAACCAGGGGTGGATCAGCCAACAGTGCTGTTCTCCCCATGAATTCCAGGGAAACTGATTTCTCCATTTTCTCTGGCACAAGGGAGGCAGAAACCGATCTGATAAAATCCCCCATGGCTGAACCTGACCCACAGTGGCAGAGACAAACATGGATGAGATCTGCCACCCTGGCCTTGGGCACTGCCAGGGATCCAGGGGCAGCCCCAGCTGCTCTGGGCACCCTGTGCCAGGGCTGCCCACCCTGCCAGGGAACAATTCCCATTCCCAATCTCCCATCCATTCCTGCCCTCTGGCAGTGGGAGCCATTCCCTGGCTCCTGTCCCTCCATCCCTTGTCCCCAGTCCCTCTCCAGCTCTCCTGGAGCCCCTTCAGGCCCTGGCAGGGCTCTGAGCTCTCCCTGGAGCTGCTCCTCTCCAGGGGAGCCCCCCCAGCTCTCCCTGCCTGGCTCCAGCCCTGGAGCAGCTCCAATCCTTCCTGTCCTTCCCCAGTGCAGGATGCAGTTGCAGGAAATCTGGGAGAAGGTTTTCAATCAGGGGCTGTGCAGGGCCAGGTTTCGGAGCAGTGGCCTTGGAATGTCACATTGCAGAGCTCCAGCTGGGTTTGGGCTCTGAGGAGCTCCTGCCTGGTGACTCAGAGCAGAGGTAAGGTGTCAGTGTTTTCTCTTTCTGCTGCAATAACTGAGTTTAGTTCTATTCTCCCCAGTTCAGAGCAGCAAATTGCTTTTAGGCCTTTCATGTCCTGATCCTGTGCTCCATCCATAGAGTTACTGGAAAAACCTTGAAGAGAAAACATCTCTAGGGCTGCTCTGCCCGGGGTTCCTCCTCGTCACTCACACAATTTTGGCCTCTCAGCTGTTTGTTCTGGGCTTCTTTTACAGAGTCCAGCCAGGCACAAAGCCCTGCAAGCCAGAACAGCTCAGCTCCACTTGGAATTTTGCTCACACAAAGAATTTAATCAGTAATCCAAGGAATGAAAAACCTCAGTGAGGGCAGAGCTGAACACGGATCAAGCAGAGGCTGTAAAAAAGCTTTACATGGGCAGACTGCAGGGAGAGAAGGGAAAACTTCACTTTGGGACTATTGCTAAATTCTGGTGCTCTGCTGACAGCCTGAGAGCTGCCCAGCCTGGGACTGGTGTCACTCCAGGCTGCAGCTCCGGGCATTGTTGGGGTTTTGTTTCAGCCTCACAAAGAGCTCATTAGCAGAGCTGAGTGCTCCCGGCTGGGCAGGGACTCCACCATCTGGCTCCCATTCAGAGCTCCTGGCCCTTTAAGGGGATTCTGGTTTGCCAGAGGATGGAGGAATGGTTGTGCTGGAGCCATTTCCAGGCTCTCCACTTCCAAACATGTATTTGTTGGACTGGGGTGGGATCAAAGCTTCCTCTGCTCCCTTGGCTGCAGGTTTGGCATCCCCACTGCTGGCACATCCCTAGGCTCAAATGCCAGGGAGTTTTGTGGCCTCTGTCAGTCCCAGGCAGCCCCGAGGGGGCTGGAGGCTCATCCCTCATGCAGTCCATGCCCAGGTGAGCTCTGGAAGAGCAGGGAGTGCTCCCAGTGCCCCCTGCCCTCCCTGGCAGTGCCCCCTGCCCCCCCTGCCCTCCCCTGCTCTCCCTGAGAGAGACTGCTGGGCAAGATGAAGCAGGAAAGCCTTATAAATGTGATTGCCTGGCAAAAGATTTTGAGAATATGGAAACTCTAAACGAGGTTGAAATGAAAGCAAGCTTTGAGATCCCTCAGTTACTGAACAACTGGAAAACAATGGCATGGCCAGCTGAAGGCAATTCCCTTTGGATGGAACAACACCCTCTGCGTGCAGGCAGCTCCAAGGGGCAGAGCAGACCCTGCTGGCTTGGCAGAAGGGCCCAAAGAGGAGTTTTTGGGGTTTAAAATGTAACACAGTGTGGCAATGCAATGATTCTTATAGGCTGTATGTAAATGCTACAGGATTTGTATCATGTGCTAGATTGGTTAGTGAGAATGAGAATATTCAGCACAGAAGAAGATTCATTGTTTTGGAACAGGAACCTCGCTCTCTAGCCCTCTTTACTCTTCCTTGCTCTCTCATCCTCTTTACCATGCTCTCACCTTCTCTCTCTTTCCCTGTCTCAGGCCAGCTCTGAGCTGTGGCAGCTCCCAGCAGGGCCCTGCACCCAGGCCCTTTGCAATAACCCACAGGTCCCAAGCCCTGCCTGCAGAGACCTCTCATCTCTGTCCCCACTGTCCTGCCCCTGCCACTCCTACAACTGACCATGGCCAGTGCTTGTGCTGTGTCTTTTCCTGAAGGGGAAAACTGCTGAGCTGGAAAAGCTCCATCCAAACACTTCCCAGTGTCCTCAGTGGCCTCTCTGCCACGGCATTCCTGTCCTTGTCCCTTTGGTACCTTGCCTCTCCTGCTGCCCTTTCACTGCTGCCTCACCTGAGGCTGCTCCTTTCGGTGCTGCCGCCTCCCAAACGGCTTTTCTAGGGTTAAAACTGTCCTGGAGGGTGAACCCCCGCCTCCGAGGCCCCAGGCACCGGGATCAGCCATCGGGACAGCTCCCATCAACCCGGGACAGCTCCCATCAACCCAGGACAGCTCCCATCAACCCGGGACAGCTCCCATCAACCCGGGACAGCTCCCATCAACCCAGGACAGCTCCTATCGACCCGGGACAGCTCCCATCAACCCGGGACAGCTCCCATCGGAGCACAGCTCCTTTGTCCCTGAGCCCAGCTCAGCCTTGGCTGCTCCTGAGCAGCTGGGACACAATTAATGGCACTGGGATACAATTAATGGCAATTGGGATACAATTAATGGCACTGGGATACAATTAATGGCACTGGGATACAATTAATGGCAGCTCCAGCACGAGGCTCAGAACAGCCTGACTCGGCTCATATTTAACATTCCAAGTCTCCTCTGCTTCTCTGCAGAGACACAACTGAAGTGATTCTTTTCCTTTTGTCTGGAATGGATCAATCTGGATCTTTGGGGCTGATTTATGCCTCCTGTTCCTTTCTGAAAGAGCTTGTCCTCCCCAAGCCAATTGGAAAATCTCAGTGAAAGGGAATGGGGAGGGCTGAGGCTGCTTTTCCTGAGCTGCCAACTGAGATTCCATCAGGGGTTGATCTTTTCCACCCCTGAATTCACAAGGGATGGGATTCACCTCGGGGACTGAGTGTATCCACATGAGTGAGTTGTCCCGAGTTCCTGGTGGTCCCTAAATTCAGGCACTGGATGACAGAACACGATCCAGCCATGGAAAAACAGGTGTGGCTTGTAGGAATCCTGTGTGTGCATCTCCTGGGAATTTATTGTGCTGTCCCCCACTCCTAAACCTGGATGAGGAGAGTTGAAATTTCCCTTTCTGCTTTTCTATTTCCTTGTGGAAATTTGTTGGGAAGAGACAGGATCAGCCCCAAAGAGGACAACAGAATGTGTTGGCCAAGGACCAGGTGGGAGGAACATCATCCCTGGAAGTGTCCAGGGCAGGGGGCTTGGAGCACCCTGGGACAGTGGGAGGTGTGGCACAGGGGTGGCCCTGGGTGGGCTTTAAGGCCCCTTCCCAGCCAAACCATTCCAGGATACCATGAGCTGTTTGTCAGCTGTGTCCCCAAAGCTGGAGGGGGATGTAGGGAATCAGGGGTGACACTGACCATTCCCGAGGGGATGCTCAGCCCGGCAGCCCAGCCAGGCCTGCCCCTCCCTGGAGTCCATTGTCATTGGAGGGTTTCAGCCTCCAGCACATCCCAAACACTCCCAGGGTTTTGTTTACGGTGGTGTCACCATCATATTTTCTGAAAAATCCCTTTGCCAGGATTTCTTCTCCTGGGAAGCCAAGAAGGCTCAGAGAAAAAGGAAAACAATAATTATCTGATCCACTTCTCCTGTGTTTTGCTGCTTTGGAACTTGATTTGGACATTGTTTACCAACTGGTCATTGTTTGATTGGTTTCATGTGAATTGTTTTAACTTAATGACCAATCACCATCAGCTGTGACGAGGCTCTGGAGAGTCATGAGTTTTTCATTAGCATCTTGTTAAGCCTTCTGTCTGTATCCTTTCTCTATTCTTTAGTATAGTTTAGTATAGCATTATTTAATATAATATAGTAACATAAAATAATAAATCAGCCTTCAAGAACATGGAGTCAGGTTCATCATTTCCTTCCTGCTATGAGGGAACCCTGCAAATACCACAGGGTGGGATAGCCCTGAGCTCTGCTCAGTGACAGGGACACGTAGGGGGTGCTGTGGTACCAGTGATGAATCCCAGTTAACCCACTGGAAAACTGGAATTAAGGGTCTGGATTCCAGCCCAGCCAGGGCAGGATGATGCCATTTCTCTTGGAATATCTATCCCTGCTAATAGAACATGCTGGAAAGTTGGGAATATCCTTTCAACGTGTTTGGTCTGCAAGTTTTTGTTGGGTTTTTTCCCCCCTGGTCTGAACACCTTTGCCCTGATGGACCTTTGAAGGTTTTGTTGTTGTTGGGGTTTTTGGAGGTTTTTCTCTCTGCTATGGTTTATTCACTGAAATATCAATTCCTCATCAAAAATTCATCAGCGGTTTTGGCTCTAGCCCACCACTTTCCAGCCAAGAAATGGCTTTTCTCCCTCAGAAAAAAAACCTTTTGCTAAGGTACAACTCACATTTTGTGAACTTGTCTTTTCTCCTGAAAAACCCCTAGCTGCATGCAAACAAAAATTTCTTTTGATTGATAATCTTAGTCCAGTCCTATTGGGAACATCAAGCTTGTGGTGTTGAAACTCTTCTGGCAGCTTTTGGGGTTTTTTGGGAAGGGGTGGATTTTTGGAAACACCATTTCTCCTTCTTCCAGCCTGAGTGAGAGCACGGTGGAGGCATAGCTGGATCAGGCAGAGGCTTTCCTCTGCTTGTCAGACACCAAAATATGAATCTCTGTCTCTTCAAAAGCTTTTAGGGACTGCGGCTCTGGAAAAGCTCTGAATTCCCACCTGGCTTTCTCTACTTGTCCCTCCCAGAGGGAAAAGTGTCCCTATTCCAAATGTATAGATAAAGGAATTGGGAAATGGGGAAATTAAAGTCAAAGCAGTGGTGGACAGGAGGCACCCCCAGACCCAGGCCCTGCTTCATCACATGCTTTCCCTGGGGGATGGATCTCGATGATCTTTAGGTCCTTTTTGGGGATCCTTTCCAGGATTCCCTGGGAAGGACTCTGGCACCCTCTGCCAGCCCTGTGGTTACACTCTGGGGTCAGAGCCATGAGCTGCCTGCTGTGCCCAGGCTGTGAGCCCAGGACTAAGGATATGCCATGAACAGGGAAAGAGGGAAGAGCTCAGGAGCTCCGTTCCTGCCCCATGCAGTTCAGCCAAGGAGCTCTGACTGAAGAGATTTGTGGGTTTAATGACATTTTATGGCTTCTTTTGTCTTTTACTCACAGCTTTACCAGAGCTTTGGTCTGGAGCTGCCAGATTTCAACTTCTGCTTTGTTTAATGCTCCCTGAGACTTTCCCAGGGCTGAGGAGCTGAGGTTTAATATTCCACATCCTTTAGGAAACAGCGGGATCCTGCAGGGCTGGGAGCTGGCTGAGACCTCGCCTGGGCTTTCTGCTGCTTTTTGTCTTCCTTGAAACAAAGGTCTTTTTTCTTCTGCTTTCCCTCACTCTGAGCCTTTCCCAAGGCCTCCCTATCCCTGAGCTTTGTCTGACCCTGTCCTGGTTTAGGGCAAATTTGGGAGAAAACCTCCAAAGGGGGCCCCCCCAGAAAGCAAACCCACATGGCCCCACCCCCAACCAGTTTGGGAAGGATTCCTGGGAGAGAAGTGGAAAGAACCTGTTTATTGAACAGGCACAGCACCCCCAGCACACAAAATGAACAATACTGGGTGACAGCACTGTTTCACCACTCTGAAAAAGATGACAAATCCAGAAAGTCTCTCTGGGGTGGTCGCTCTGGTATCAGTCCCTCCGGCGCTGGGGCAGCTGCTGCAGCCACAGGGTGCAAACTCTTGGTGTTCCCAGGTCCCAGTCTGGAGCAGGCTTGAGTGGTTCCGAGATAGGGAAAGAAAAACAGTCCAGGGAAAATTCAGACTGCTTAGCTGAACTAACTAACGAGCAGGAGCAAGAGCAGGAGCAAAGCAGAAGCAAGAGCAAAGCAAAAGCTGCACTCCCGTCTGTGCGTCCCTCCAGCCATGGGGGAGCAGGCTGATAGCAAAACAAAACAAAACAAAGCTTTGCTCTTCAGAGCCAGTCTTGAAGAACAGAACATAATACCCAGCATAAACAGAACACACGACTGGGGATACCAGCATCGCCCTAGGACAGACCCACAAAGCCCCAGAAATGCATTGAAATGTTCCGAGCCTCAAACTGAGCTCTGCTGCCCTCGGCTCTGAGTCCAGCCTGGAAGGCAGAGGATGAAGCCAAACCCAAGGAGAGTCAGCCCAGCCTAGAAGGGGAGGGTTTGTGCCTCCCTCATTAATGGGAGCCGTTCATTAGCAGGGTCATTAGCGAGTTCCTAACTGTTTGATTACCCCAAGCTGTGCTAAGGACACAAAGCTGGAGGAAAATGGGGCTTTGGAATGAGGCAGCGCTGCCCAGTTTGTTATTTGTGTGCTGAGCAAAGTGTGAGCTTTAGGAGCAGCCACGTGGGAAACATGGGATGCAGAAGCAGGGCTGGATGGAGCAGCATGGAACTCACGTGGCCCTGGCAGAAAATGGAATAACACAGGACGGGGTAATTGGGAATAAACGGTGATAGTGCGGGATGGAAGGAAAAGCTGATCAGTTCTTCCTCTCCTCCTTCCAGAGAGGATCCAGGTGGGATTCTCCTCCAAGGGGGTTCCAGTCAGGAATCAGAGAGGCACAAGGCCCCGTTCCAGGTGGGATTCTCCTCCAAGGAGGTTCCAGTCAGGAATCAGAGAGGCACAGGGCCCCATTCCAGGTGGGATGTCTCCAGGGGGGCACTGCAGCTCTGGTCCAGAATCCCGTGCTGTTGCTGGGGTTTGAATCCCTCCTTTGGGAAACTCCGGCCCTCCAGAGCAGCCCCGTCTGAGCATTCAGCCTCTGCTCAGCCTGGATTTCTTGCTATTCCCTCCATCCCTTCTGTTTTCCAGCCCCGGGATGGTCCAGGACCAGCAGAGCTCCAGTCCAGCCCCTGTCCAAATGGTCCTGGGTGAGGAGAGCCGGCGTGACTGATTCCAGGTGATAGGTATCAGACGTCTGGAATAAAATAAATCCAGGCAAAAATCAGATTTTCAATCAGGCTGGATCACCAGGAACTGTGAGCACTCCCACTCTGTCATGGTGTCTGGAGCAATAAACCTCGGATTTTCCCACAGCGAGCAGACCAAGTTAATTTGATGTGGACAGGACCATTGTGAGGGGTCAGCTGGGTGTTAACAGCAGAATCAGGGTTTTATTTTGCTGCTCTACACGGGCTCCATTATCCCTTCGTACAGGAACTGAGTTTAATCACATCTGGCAGACCTGCTGCCTGTAATGTGTCCCAATATCCCATTACATTTTCAATTTACATGTATTACCTTTCCCTGGAAAAGTTCCCTGCACTTCTGTCCGCAGAATTAAATGGCCATTATGAAAACAGAGCAGGACATTTCAGTGCTCTGCGTGTTTGATCTCACCCTGGGAGGCAATTAGTGCTAATGAGTCCTGAATCCAGCGTCTACCTCTGATTTGACTCAAAAGTAGAGCAGCTGAAAGGCCTCAAGCGGGAGGGCAATTCCAGAGGGGGATTCCCTTCCCACAAAAGCGATAATGGAGAACACAGGAGCTGGGCAGGGCAGGGCACAGCCAAATCCTGAACTTTGGACCAGAACGTGTCTGCAGGGACTGCCAGGGAGGGAGGAGCAGCATCCCAGATCGAGCCTAGACACAAACACACAGCCGGGGGGCAGTGATGGTGCTGAGATAAGGAATTAAACAGGAGGTGTTTGAAGGCTCAGCAGAAGGAGAGGGAACACGTTCAGAGCAGGTTTAGGAGGAGATGAGAGCTTGATGCCCATAATCTCCATTGATCTGGGCATTTCCAGCCCCATCAGAGAAGGGAGAGGAGAGAGCCATTGATCACACGGAGTCGTTAATCACAATCATTAACGACAGTCATTAATCACCCGGAGCTGTGCCCCAGGGTCCCTCAGTCCCTGCCTCTGCCTGGACAATGGTTCCAGGGCGTGTTTGACAGGCAGGAGCAGCAGCCTCTGGGATTTATTTCCAGCTGAGGCATTCCCAGCCTGGAGCTCAGGAAAAGGGCAGTGATCCAAGAGAAGCAGAGCACCCGAGGGAGCTGCAGGAAAGCCCAGCCCCAGGAGGGGGGTGAGCAGGAGAAGGGTGCTGAGCAGGGACAGGGAGGGAAAATGCTGGAGCTGGTCCACAGGGCTGAAACCAGGAATGTGCCCAGCACATCCCGTGTGGGAGCTGCTGCCCTGGAAATGGGCACCGGCTGCTGGGCGTGGACACGGGCAGAGGGACATTGCTTTGTTTTTTTAAGTTTTTTTAAGCCTTTTGATGTTTGCATTCTTGTAATGAACTTTCTTATGCTGTTTTATGTGAATAATTCTTGTTTTACATTCTTTCTGGAGGAGGAGAAATTTGATGGACTGTTGGCTTGTCCAGTGTCATTGGAGAAGTGGCACTGTCATCCTCCAGTCCACTGTCACTTTTGAAAATCTATAAATGTTGAAGTCAGAACTTAAACTTCCCTTCTTTTTACTTTAGAAGTTCCAGTGTCCACATTGTTTTATTTCATGTCCTGGAGTGACAGAGGGATCTGCAGGACAGGAGCCTTCCCTGCCAGCTGCAAGGCAGCCGTGAGAAATTCCAGCAACATGCAAGGACAGGATAAAATGTGCTTGTTTTCACTGAGGGAGGGAGGATTTGGATTGGATTGAAGGGAAGAGATTTTCCTGTCAGGGGAGTGAGGCCCTGGCACAGAACAGCTGTGGCTGCCCCATCCCTGGGAGGTGCCAGGCCAGGTTGGATGGGGTTTGGAGCACCCTGGCACAGTGGAAGGTGTCCCAGGGGTGGGAACTGGAAGGTCTTCAAGTTCCCTTTCCATCCAAAGCATTCCCTGATTCCTGGCCTGTGACGTCTGTGAGGAAGGCTCTGCTCAGGACCCTCACACAGGATTTAACAGATGAAAATATTCCCACATTTTTAATGAATAAACACATCAGTCCCACTGGTTTACTCCTCATCTGAACTTTTATAAACTTTGCAGCTCCTGAACACGTTGGGACCCCGGGGCCAGGAGCAATAAAGGTCTTGTTTAATGCAAATATGGGCAACAAGGAGAGCAGCAATAATGAGGGAGAAAAATCAAAAGAATGGTTGAATATTCCACAGTGCGACATTGCCCTGAGCTCCCTACAGGATCTAGTGAGATTTAGGGTTTGGGAGAACAAGAAATGAGAGACACAACATGGCAGTGCGTGGAGTTTTGTTTCCAAATGCAGGAATTGGAGCCAGAGCTGTAGAAGCCCAGAGAAGCTGGTTTGGGGGTGTCAGGTCCTCAAGGAGCAGGAGAGGTGGATGTGGAGTAAGGACATCTCCCAGGACTGGCTTTGAGGGTGTTCACTGGCTTTTCAGCAATTCCTCCACGAAACCCTGAGATCTATTTTAAATATTAAATCCCCAAGCTTTGGCTTTGGAAGCATTTAAAATGGAATCAGGGTTCGTTTAACCAGAGGGAAGTTCAAAGGTGACAGAAGGAGTTGAGATAGAGCAGAACATCATGGAACAGTAACAGCAAATTCAGAACAAGGAAAATGAGCAGGGGGATGCTCTGGGGCTACCAGGGGGACACTGGAGGGAGTGAATTCCCCCTTCACTTCACCTCCAAACAGCAGCCACTGCCCTCCCCTCAGCACAGGCTCCTGTCCCCTCTCCAGCCTTTCAGGGCCTCCCAAAGGCTGCAGCAATGTAAGGGCTCAGCACTCCTGGGGCTGCAGATAAAATTAAAGGCAGCACCAGCAGAATTTTCCTGGGACACTGGAAATCATCCCCCCTTCCCTTTCTGTGGGGGTGAGGGAATTCTTCTGGAAGCAAGAAAAAGCAAAGGGATGATAATAGCCCAAGAGCCCTGGAGACACAGGTGTGCAGCTCCCTCCAGTACAGCCCTGGATCATGGAATCCCACACTGGGTTGGGTTGGAAGAGATCTCAGAGCCACCCCTGCCATGGCAGGGACCCCTCCCACTGTCCCAGGGACACCTCCCACTGTCCCAGGCTGCTCCAGCCCCAGTGTCCAGCCTGGCCTTGGGCACTGCCAGGGATCCAGGGGCAGCCCCAGCTGCTCTGGGCACCCTGTGCCAGGGCCTGCCCACCCTGCCAGGGAACAATTCCCATTCCCAATATCCCATCCAGCCCTGCCCTCTGGCACTGGGAGCCATTCCCTGGGCCCTGTCCCTCTGTCCCTTGCACACATCCCCTCCCTGTTCCCTCAGCTCCCTTGGGCAGCCTCAGGTCCCTGTGGAGAGCTGTCCCCAGCCCCCATCACCCCATGGAGGTTTCAGAAAGGGATTTTTGTGAGCTGCTCCTTACTCACACCATGAATTCTGTCCAGGGAAAATCAGAGCCCTCCCAACCCCTGCTGTCCCAAAATCCTTCCCCTGTGGAATAACTTGTCAGCAATCACTGCCCAGCAGGGCCATCACTGCCTCGGAGCAACCTCTGTGCAGCTGGTGGGGTGAAGCCTCCCCATGTTCCCACCCTCCTGTGTTTGTGCCAGGCACAGCTGGCTCCCTCCATCCCAGAATAACAAGCAGCTGTGTTAGGAAAATTAATCCACAAACACCAGAGGTTTATGTCGAAAAAGGAGACAGAATCGTCCTGTTTCACTTTATTCAAACAAAGGGAGAGGCCATGGGACATTCCCCAGGATCTCTCCAGTTTTTGGAGGATGCATCTTCCTTCTTATCCCAATTTCCCTCTCTTTCCCCATTGGCCTAGGTACCTGAGAGGTACAGACACCCCGATACACCTGATAGCAGAGATTCCCCTCTAATGTACAACCCTCCCTTTTCATTTTCAATTCTTACGGAATTTAGGGGGTTTGCTTCCTCATTGTTTCTTTCATCTTTCAGTGTCTAATTTCATTTATCAGCAAACCTAAAGTTTATTTGTAAAAGCAAATCTCTTCTTCCATTCATCAATTGGTGGAATCCTTCCCATTGTTTCTTTTATCTCCCAGTGCTGGTTTTATCTACCAGCAGACCCAGAGCTTGTTTGCAAAGATAAATCCACTGTTTGTCTCGGCTGGAACACACCAGGCCCAGCTCCCAGCCCGAGCTGCTGTTCCAGGAGAGCTCTGGCAGCTCGGGGGCTCAGCACACCCTGCCTGCCCCAGGTGCTCCATCGATCCTCCCCAGGCACACAGCAAGGGGATTCTCCAGCAGAGCCCGGCAGCACTCACAGAGTATCGGGGCAAAGATCTCTCCTTTGTTGTGCAGGCAGCAAACAAAGCCAGGAACCTTTTGTGCTTAGGTGAAAAACGCCAATCACTTGTTCTTAAGATTTTAGAAGTTTAATAGTAATAAAATGGTTATAAAAATAGTAATATAATTAGAGTAATAAAAATTTGGACAATTAGGATTTAGGACAATACCAGACAATAAAAACAAAGAGTTATGGACAGTCTGGGTACCTCTTTCTGGGCAAAATAAGCCCGAAAAAGGACCCAGGTTAACAGAAGATTAACCCTTAAAAGCAACAGCCTGTTGCATATTCATACACCTCATCCATGATGCATCAATTCCATTCAAACCCAGGATTCTGTCTGGGCAGTGTCAGCTTCTTCCTCTGAATCCTGACAGCCTCTTCAGGGCTGAATAAAGCAGGAGGAAGTTCATTTCTTCTGATAAGGGAGCAATAAATTCTCTTTCTCTGAAAGATTCAGGTGTCCTGTGGCTGCTATCTGGTGTGAGTACCTCATTCCTTTCTTAAAAAAATATCCCACATACATAGGTCCTATTTTAACTACAAAAGTTACATTTTAACTGCAAAACTACACTTACCATACTATTAAAATGCTAATACAGCACTACTAATCAATACAACAAAAAGGAAGGAAGGAAGGAAGGAAGGAAGGAAGGAAGGAAGGAAGGAAGGAAGGAAGGAAGGAAGGAAGGAAGGAAGGAAGGAAGGAAGGAAGGAAGGAAGGAAGGAAGGAAGGAAGGAAGGAAGGAAGGAAGGAAGGAAGGAAGGAAGGAAGGAAGGAAGGAAGGAAGGAAGGAAGGAAGGAAGGAAGGAAGGAAGGAAGGAAGGAAGGAAGGAAGGAAGGAAGGAAGGAAGGAAGGAAGGAAGGAAGGAAGGAAGGAAGGAAGGAAGGAAGGAAGGAAGGAAGGAAGGAAGGAAGGAAGGAAGGAAGGAAGGAAGGAAGGAAGGAAGGAAGGAAGGAAGGAAGGAAGGAAGGAAGGAAGGAAGGAAGGAAGGAAGGAAGGAAGGAAGGAAGGAAGGAAGGAAGGAAGGAAGGAAGGAAGGAAGGAAGGAAGGAAGGAAGGAAGGAAGGAAGGAAGGAAGGAAGGAAGGAAGGAATGCTCTCATCTCTGGAAAGTGAACTCAAGTTATTCCAGCTGCCACAGCCTCCCAGTTCTGCTGCTGGCTACAGGTCTGCAGTCTGGCCTGGAAGGGAGATTTCAGTCCAAATTCCAGTGGAACGAGGAGCAGAGATCCTGGGATCCCTCCACACCCTTGAGCTGCCAGGCTCAGTCTGTGCCTGTGGCTCATCCTCTCTGTCTGTCCCAAAACTGAGGTTCCTTTTCCCTCACCAGTGAAGACCTTTAAAGAGGAAGCAGAATTTCCCATGCAGCCTTTCCTGATGAAAACATTCCCACTGAAAGCTATGACAGCAAAGGTTTCCTGTCTCACCTGGCAGAGGAGGAGGTTCTGAAGCCCTCAGACTGAGCCTCTGCACTTTGGTTTTTGCTGTGCTTTTCCCACTGTCAGATATCAAAATCCCTCACTGTCCATTGATGTGTCAAATCCCCTTTTCCTGAAAAATCACCCAAAATGACATTTTAAGGCCACAGGCTTTGCTGGGAGCCCTGAGAGTTCTCCCTGAGTTCTTTCTCACTGAGCTTGGCTCAAGAGAATTTGGCTTCCTCCCACCAGAACCTGGGCAAGGTTTTACTGTCCCCAAAGGGGAGGTGGCGTGGGGAGGAGCCAGGGAAGCACCATGCTCTGTTCCAGGCAGTGCAGTGAGCTCCTCAGGCTGTTCCCCACCTGGGTGGGAGGAGAATCCCCCAGCTCCAGGTCACTGAGCTGGGCAGAGCCCCTGGAGATAAGTGGCATGTGAAGAGGATCAATCCTAAAAGCCCTGGCATTCTGTCTCCTGACAGTGATGATTGCAAACCTCTCCAGCCAGGGTTTGCTTGATGGTGGAATTGTGCAATGAGGTTCTTTGGGGTTGTTGTTAACAGTTAAAATATTCCCTATTCCCTGTCTGCCCTTTTGCCATAAGCAGGAGGCTGAGGTCTCCAAGATCAGCTGAATTCCCCCTTCTTTTAGGGAGGGAATAATTCCCTGTGTGCCAGATCTGCAGGAGAGGGGCCTGATTGGAAAGGGAAACAGGAAACAAAAGATGTTATGGAATCTCAGACTGGGTTGGGTTGGGAGAGACCTCAGAGCCCACCCAGTGCCACCCCTGCCATGGCAGGGACACCTCCCACTGTCCCAGGCTGCTCCAGCCCCAGTGTCCAGCCTGGCCTTGGGCACTGCCAGGGATCCAGGGGCAGCCCCAGCTGCTCTGGGCACCCTGTGCCAGGGCCTGCCCACCCTGCCAGGGAACAATTCCCATTCCCAATCTCCCATCCAGCCCTGCCCTCTGGCACTGGGAGCCATTCCCTGGGGCCTGTCCCTCCATCCTTGTCCCCAGTCCCTCTCCAGCTCTCCTGGAGCCCCTTCAGGCCCTGGCAGGGCTCTGAGCTCTCCCTGGAGCTTCTCCTCTCCAGCTGAGCCCCCCCAGCTCTCCTGGGCTCCCAGGTATGGTGTCAGCTTTTGGCTCCGTGTCCTGCTCCTGTTGCCAGGGGATATTGAGCAGAAACTGGAAACATCCCAGAGATTGCCAGGGTGGGTGGGTTTCCCTCAGGATCCCTGGGGATGTGCCCAGGGCTGCACGGAGGGAGCTGCAGCTGGAGAAGCGCTGGGGAATGTCCCAGGCAGGAGAGGCTGCTGTTCCCTCAGCTGCTCCTGGGGAGAGGCTCGGTCTCCCTGGCAATGCTCTTTGGGAACTGCGAGCTGCTGGGAGCAGGGATGTCTCCCTGGCAATGCCCTTTGCAGGGAACAGCTTGGGAACAGAGCAGTTCAGAGCATGGGGGGCTGGCAGTGCTCACCAGGGCTCCAGGACAGCAGCAGGGTCACCCTGAGCCTCCTCCACTGTGGAAAGCAGCGAGCAGGAAAAGCCTGACCTGGAGATCCTGAGCGTCCCTGGAGCCGTGGGAAAGGCAGAGCCGGGGTGGGGGGTGCCAGTCCTGGGGAAATGGGAGCCAGGGGGAGCAGAGCACAGAGCAGCAGGGGAAGGTTCCCTGCCCCTGACAGGGGCTGGGGATGAGATGGTCCTGAAGGTCCCTGAAGGTCCTGTTCCATGGACCTGTGACTCCACTCTGAGCTTCCACTGCTCCCCAGCACTGCCCAGGCCATCCCTGTGCCACCCACCTCCACAGGGCCTTAAATCCCTGCAGGATGGGCACTCCAAAGCTCCCTGGGCAGCCATTTCCAAAGCCTGACCACCTTTCCATGGGGAAATTCCTCCTGGTGTCAAACCTCACCCTGCCTGGCCCAGCCTGAGGCCGTTCCCTCTCCTCCTGTCCCTGTTCCCTGGAGCACAGCCCGACCCCCCGGCTGTCCCCTCCTGGCAGGAGCTGTGCAGAGCCACAAGGGCCCCCTGAGCCTCCTTTGCTCCAGGCTGAGCCCCTGCCCAGCTCCCTCAGCCCCTCCTGGGGCTCCAGCCCCTTCCCAGCTCTGCTCCTTGCCCTGGACACCCCCAGCCCCTCCAGGTCTTGTTTGCCATGAGGGGTTCAAACAGAGCCCAGGATCTGAGGTGGGGCCTCACCCCACTCATTGAACTTTGCCTCTTTCCCTTCCTCAGCAGCACTGAAATTCCTGAGAAACCTCTTCCTGCAGGGATACAGAGCTGGAAATGAAAGATTTGGTCCTGCTGGTCAGGCAGGTCCCCCAGCAGGAATCCCAGAGCCCCTGTTCCCTGATGGGTTCCCTTGGAATAATCCTGAGTCTCTGTTTTTGGTGTTTTGCTTTGCGCTAACCCAAAATTCAGGTCGAATTTGGGCTGCCTGGAATGGCCTTTTCATCCTGGAAGAATCTCTAAATGATTTTCCTGTTTGGAATTCAAAGAAAGACTTCAAAATCTCAATTTTTTTGTCACTGAGGAAGGAAAACTTGAACAAGTCAAAACATTGGGTCTTCAAGCTGTTTATTTCCATCTGACCTTTAAAACCCATTTGTGGTGTAAACTCAGTGACATCCCTGAGCTCCGAGTTATTCCAAACAAAAACCATTTTGTTGGAAATGACAAAATGGGCTTTCAGCAATTTCTCAACATTTTTCTTCCTCCAGCAGGAGATTCATCAAATTGATCCTTTCCCTGCGGTATTTTTTGCTAAAACAAATTGACTTTGCCTGGAAAAGGGAGATTTTGTCAGTGGGAAAGCTGCACCAGGAGTTTTAGGAACAGCCCTGTTGGGCAGCAGAATGGAAAGGGCAGGGGTGGAGGGCTTGGGAGCGTGGCCTCTGCTGTGGCCCCTCCGTGGGGCTGGGGGTGCCAGTTCCATGTCACCCCTCCTCAGCAGGTCCCTGCTGGCCCCACGCCCTCCCTGGCTGCTGGGGGCTCCCCCAGAGCCCCCTGCCCCGATCCCTGTGCTGGAACAAAGCCCTGCTGCCACGTGTCCTGCTCAGTCCTGGCACTGCAGCTCCATCATTAATCAGGAAGTTTTTATAAAACATGAGTAGAATCCTAATTCCCATCCTGGACTGATTCCAGTCTCTCTGCTGGTTCTCTCCCACTTCTGCCTGGGAGCTCCTGGTTCTGCTTTGGGGTTTTGGGGGCTCTTAGCCTGGCTGGAGGGGGTCCCAGGGTTACTCACAGAACAGCAGCATCAGAGCTGCCATTCCCATACCCACATCTGAGGCTGAATTTTCATGGAATTACTCCAGACTGGGTTGGGTGGGAAGGGCCCTTAAGGACCCTCTCATTCCCATTCCTCACCATGGGCAGGGGCACCTCCCACCTGGAGGGATTCCTGTTTTGCCTGAAGCTGCTCTTGCTGACCCCATGTTTGGGTGTCTCTGCTCTGTCCTTGTCTCTTCCCAGCTCCCTTTTCCCTGGCTGGTTCCAGACTCCACGTGTGCACCTGGATTTTGGCGCTGCAGGGAATTTTCTGATATTTTCCTGTGTTTAATTCACCACCCCTGTTCCTGGCGTGCTCCCAAACCGTTTGCAGGAGCTGCTGCTCTGGGATTTGAGGCAGAGAGTGGGGGTTGGTGCAGGGAGAGCAGGAGAGCAGCTCATTCCCTGGGGAAATGTGGGATCCAAGCCTCCCTTCCCCAGCAGGAATCCTGCTCCCAAGGGCTGGGACATCCCTGGTGCAGCACAGCACACCAGGCTGGGCCAGGGGGGAAGGGGCAGGCAAGGATTTGTTTGTGGCTGTGATGAGGGAGCTCCTGGTCCAGCCCTGGAAATCCCAAATTCCAGCTTGACAAATGTGCCCAGAGCCCTTCCAGGCCTTTGCCTTATTGCTGCTTCCATTTATTTAGGAAAAACCATTGGGATCTGCCATTCCCCTTCTGCTTTATTCCAGACACTTGGTGGCTCCCAGCCCATCCACCTGGATTTGCACCCTAAACACACCCAGGTGGAGAAATACCCGGGAATAAATGGGCTTGGGGCAGGATCTGGGGGCAGACTGAGAACCAGGGGGGTCTCCCAGCCCTTTATCTCCTTTCCTTTGCAGGGCTCAGACCCAGCAGCTCCAGGCTGTGCAGAGGCCGAGGGCAGGGGTTTATTGTTCTGGAATTGTCCCAGCTCAGAGCAATGCCCTGGCAGGTTTAGGATGTGCAGCACTGGGTAATTTGGAGTGAGGGTGCTCAGCCTTCATCACACAGCCCCTGCCTGTGTCACACAGCCCCCCTGAGCAGCACATCATCCCCCAGGAGCTGCTGGCCACCCTCTCCCTGCCTCTTCCCAGGGCTTGGGGGGTTTTTCTCCCTCCCTGGGAGCACAACACTGACAACAAAGAGCCCTTCCCCAGGGAGGAGCCCTGCTCTGGGCTGGGATGGATGTGTCAGCTCTGTGGAAAGGTGTGAGGGGAACTGGAGCATGGAACTGGAGCCTCTGGAACACCTGAGAGCAGCCTGGTGGGGAGGCTCCTGATGCTCAGGAGAGGATGCTGTGCTGCCAGGAGCCAGGCTGCCAAGGACTGTCCCAGGTGTCCCACACTGTCCCACCCAGTCCCAGCTGTCCCACCCTGTCCCACCCAGTCCCAGCTGTCCCCAGTGTCTCTGGTGACACTGAAACAGGCAGGGGAAGGGGGCATTGGGTCCCACAGAACCTCCTGCTCCTGGTGAGGGACTGAGGTTCTGTGGCTCCTGCCCCTCCAGCCAGGATGGGCTTCCCAAGGGAAACAAGCTCTTGTCTGCTGTGATTTCAGAGATTGTTCCTGCCACAGGCATGAGCAGGGGGTCTGGAGAGGGCTGAGAGCGCTGCTAGCTCACCTGGGGAGCAGGAGCAGAGGGAACAGCCACAGGAACTGAGGGAAAGGGAGGGAAAAGCCTGGAGACCCCTCAGAGGTGTGAGAAGGTGGAGCAAAGGCACATCCAGGGTGACAAACCTGAGTCTGCCTGTACAGACACGGCTCTGGGCTGGAAGGCACCTGGGGAAGGATGTCCTGGGGGTGTGGGCAAGGATGGGCTCCAGGAGGCTGATCCTGAGCCCACAGAGCTGCTCAGGGCAGAGGGGCTGGTTCCCAACACATCCCATCAGCCAGGCTCTGTCCCAGCACACAGCACAGGCCAGGATCACCCAAGAGCAAAGCCCAGCTCTGGAATGAGCCAGAGAGCAAAGCCCAGCTCTGGAATGAGCCAGAGAGCAAAGCCCAGCTCTGGAATGAGCCAGAGAGCAAAGCCCAGCTCTGGAATGAGCCAGAGAGCAAAGCCCAGCTCTGGAACGATCCAGAGAGCAAAGCCCAGCTCTGGAATGAGCCAGAGAGCAAAGCCCAGCTCCTGAATCACCCAGAGAGCAAAGCCCAGCTCTGGAATGAGCCAGAGAGCAAAGCCCAGCTCCTGGCTCACCCACAGAGCAAAGCCCAGCTCTGGAATGAGCCAGAGAGCAAAGCCCAGCTCTGGAATGAGCCAGAGAACAAAGCCCAGCTCTGGAATGACCCAGGGAGCAAAGCCCAGCTCTGGAATGAGCCAGAGAGCAAAGCCCAGCTCTGGAATGAGCCAGAGAGCAAAGCCCAGCTCTGGAATGAGCCAGAGAACAAAGCCCAGCTCTGGAATGACCCAGGGAGCAAAGCCCAGCTCTGGAATGAGCCAGAGAGCAAAGCCCAGCTCCTGGATCACCCAGAGAGCAAAGCCCAGCTCTGGAATGAGCCAGAGAGCAAAGCCCAGCTCTGGAATGAGCCAGAGAACAAAGCCCAGCTCTGGAATGACCCAGGGAGCAAAGCCCAGCTCTGGAATGAGCCAGAGAGCAAAGCCCAGCTCCTGGATCACCCACAGAACAAAGCCCAGCTCCTGGATCACCCAGAGAGCAAAGCCCAGCTCCTGGATCACCCACAGAGCAAAGCCCAGCTCTGGAATGACCCACGGAACAAAGCCCAGCTCCTGGATCACCCACAGAGCAAAGCCCAGCTCCTGGATCACCCAGAGAGCAAAGCCCAGCTCCTGGATCACCCACAGAGCAAAGCCCAGCTCCTGCAAGCCCCGCAGGGGCTGGGGCTCCATCCCCAGATGCTGAAGGGAGGAACTGGAGCTCAGCAAAGGCCCTGGGGGGAAGCACACAGCCCTGCCAGCCCTGCCAGCCCTGCCAGCCCTGCAGGTGTGTCCAGCACTGGCAGAGCTGAAACAGCTCCCATCCCCTCCCCGCAGGGTGGATGCCCACCAAAGGCAGGAGCCTGGATTCTGGCTCTGAAAGCCTCCAGCAGCTCAGCTCCTGCTCAGCCAGGCAGGCAAAGGGAAGGGCAAAGTCCCACTGCAAGGCTTTGGTGAGTCCCACACTTCCCCCAGCTCTGGGGGAGCTCTCAGGGAGTTCATTCCCTGCTCTCCATCCGTCCTTGCCAACAATTACAAGTTTCCCATTCAAGCTGGGGATCAATGC
Organism: Fringilla coelebs; assembly: GCF_963513975.1. NCBI lineage: Eukaryota > Metazoa > Chordata > Aves > Passeriformes > Fringillidae > Fringilla > Fringilla coelebs. Next base: position 5,886,983 of record NC_140053.1, on the reverse strand, counting down.
TGGTGATTTAAGGGAGATGTTGTCATCAGGATCCTGCTGAGGGCTGAAAAATGGCATGGGCAGCGTTCAGAGAAAGGGAGGAGCATCCATCAGGGGAACTTTGCCTCCTCTTGCTTTCCCTTGGCTTCCAGGAGCTGGGCTGTGCTTGGCAGGGACAGGCTGTGGAGCCAAGGTGACCAATTCTCCCTCTTTGTCATCCCCTGGCCCTGCCAGCTCCCTGGGAGAGTCCCAGGGCCAGGTTTGCAGCTCAGCACAGCCTCAGCATCCTGGGTTCCCACCCCAGTTTCCATCCCAGGCACTGCCCATCGCTGCAAACCAGGGCAGCTCCGTCCCTCTGGCCTTTCCATCCCCTCTGCTCACCCCAGCTGCCACTTGGGGGGCACCACTGGCCTGGCAGGGCCTTTGTGGGGGCTTTTGCTCCCTGGCACCACCGGCTGCAGGGGTTTGTCACCTCCTGGGGCTGCAGGGGTTTGTCACCTCCTGGGGCTGCAGGGGTTTGTCACCTCCTGGGGCTGCAAGTCTGTCCCAGTACCATCCTTATATTCCAGGCCCCAAAACTTCCTTTTTTCTTTCCTTTTCCTGGGCTTCTGTTGTGTTTTCCTGCACTCAGCACAAATCTGCAGCTACTTCCAGTCCATTTGAAATCCCACTGGTATTTTGGGGCACATAAATGATCTGCCTTCGGAATTTCCCTTGGCTCTGGAGTGGAGATGTGCACAGAGTGCCAGGGAAAATCAGGAATGCCACATCTGATTTATCAGAAAACCTAACACAGCCCCTCCAGCCTGGATTGGGCTGGGAATATCCAGCAGCACAGGGCCAGCAGGAAGTGCTAAAGGGATCTGTTGGGAAGGATGAAGGTTTGACAAGAAAGTCTCACAGATATGTGTGCTTGGCAGAAAGATTTTTGAAAGTAGAATCTGAAAAAGGAATAGAAATGAAAGCAAGTTTTGATATAGAAGAAAAGAATTGCTGAGCCAGTCTCACTGGGTAACCAAGGAGGCAAAGGGTGTGTGAGTTAGAAGGGGTTTTTATGACTTAGAGCAAGGAATAAACCCACCCCAAACAAGAAGATGTTTTTACCAAGCAGGAAAATAGCACAGGCAAACAAGTCTGCCAGTGTTGCAAGTAGAATTTTCCACTGCAAGAAAACTGAAAAACAACTTCTGGTTTAAACTGTAATGTATTAACTTTTAGTGACTGGAGAATAGTAACATGAATATGGTAACTACAGCAGTTATGATAGGCTATAGGGATCCTTCACCCCCAAAAATTTTAATTCTTCTCTTTAAGCCAGAAGACATCAGTGACTGCCAGGGGGTTTTGTGTTCAGGGGCCTGACTTTGGTGCACATGGGGAAAGAAGGGACAGGAGGGTTCTGCAGGGCACCTGGGCTGTGACCTGCTGCCCAAGCCGCATTTCTGACACTGCAGTGCGAGACCCAAAGGTGTTGGGAGTGTCCAAAGGAGGGACACGAGGATGGGGAAGGGTCTGGAGGGGCCACACGAGGAGCAGCTGAGGGCACTTGGTCTGTTCAGCTGGAGCAGAGGGGGCTGAGGGCAGAGCTCAGCACGGCTGCAGCTCCTCCCCGAGGGCAGCTCTGATCTCTGCTCTGGGACAGGGACAGGACCCAGGGGATGCTGTGAGCTGGGCCAGGGGGATTTGGGATGGAGCTCAGGGAAAGGTTCTTCCCCCAGAGGGTGCTGGCACTGCCCAGGCTCCCCAGGGAATGGTGCCAGAGCTCCAGGAGGGTTTGGACAGCGCTGCCAGGGATGCCCAGGGTGGGATTGTTGGGGGGTCTGGGCAGGGCCTGGGGTGGGACTGGGTGATCCTGGGGGGCCCTTCCGGCCCGGAATATTCCAGGATTCCATGAGTCCAAGGAACAAATAAGCACCATTAGTAAGGAATTACTTGCTAAAAGCCTCTCTAAAGACCCGGGAGCTGCTCAGCCCCACCTGCAGCGCTGCCAGCCCTGCCTCAGTTTCCCGGTTAATTAAGTGGGAAAGGGAAGATGATGCAGACAGGAGCCAGGGGGGCCATTAGCAAAGCTCAGCCAGGAGCAGCTGAGCATCAGACCCAGGGCATGAATTATTTATCCACATTAACATTTCCAGGACAATGAGGAAAATGAGCTGGAAATAGCTCGGTGGTTCCTGGGCTCTGCCCAGCACCTCCCAGGATCTTTCCTTCCTGGAGCAGTGGATGTTCTGGCTGGCTGGGGGATTTTGCAGGACATGACCTGGGCCCTGGGAGAGCACTGAGATTGAATCCTGGGGTGATTTATGGGAGCTGGAAAGAAAACCAAATTGACAACCCTTTGCAGTCCCCTCCAAAATGACACTGAAATTCCTTTAGTGCAGGGAAGGCTGGATGCAAAATGCAATGTGAAAGGGAAAAAACATTTGGGGGATGCTCAGGAATGGTTTGAGCTGCCACACAATCCCCAAGACAAGTCCAGGTTTGGTCAGATTTACAGGAAAGCTCCAACGTGAGAGGATGAAAATAACATTTCACATCTCCCCTGGCCTAATTTCTGCCCTTGCAAATAAAGAATTCCTGTGTCTGTCCCTTCAGTGCAGTCACATCCATATTTCCATGGATTTGGGAATCTGGTGAGCCCACACAACGAGAGAGGAAAACAACAGCAGATGAGCCCAGAGCCATGAACACAGGGAGCTCCCGGTGCCCAGGTCAAGAGCTCCACTTTAATGGAAATGTTTGTTCAGCAACGCTGGTTTGGAGCATCAAATGAAGTGATTCTTATTCTCTTTTTTTCCCACAAACACTTCTTTCCAAGGGAAGAGGTTTAAAATGCAGAGCTAGTTGGAATCTGCTTTGCTGGGTTTATTTGTCATAAATTGGAATCAGTGCAAAAATCTGCGCTATCAGTTACAGATCGGGGCTTCAAGAGAGAATAATGAGGAGCAAACTCCCAGCTGGGGCTGCAGGGGAGCTGGGAACGAGCTGGAGATGGATGCTGCTGCTCAGACCAAATCCCAGGGTGGGCTCAGCACAGGGGGTGGCAGGGCTGGCACCTCCAGGTTCTGGCCAGGAGAGCCCCGGGCTGGAGAGAGAGCAGCCAGAGCAGCCCCAGCTCCTGCAGTGCCTCAGGGAGGGTCCCCTCGTGGGGCAGGCTGTCACTGACACCTTCTATGAAAATCCTTTCACTAGGAATTTTCTCCTGAGAAGCCTCAGAAAAGAAATGCAACAATAATTATCTGCTTGCTTGGAATGTGGTCTGGAGGTTGCTCACCAACAGGTGCATCTTTGATTGGTTCCATGTGAATTGTTTTTACTCAATGACCAATCCCAGTCCAGCTGTGTCAGACACTCTGGTCAGTCACAGGTTTTTATTATTCATTCTTGTCTAACCTTCTGCTGTCTCCTTTCTCATTCTTTAGTGTAGTTTTAGCATATACTTTTCTTTTAATATAATATAATATCATAAAATGATGAATCAACCTTCTGAAACATGGAGTCAAGATTTTCATCTCTTCCCTCCTCCTGGGGACCCTCAAACACCACCACAGCTGGGCTGGTGCTGAGGGTGGGTTTGGGGATGGGCTGTGGGGTGGGGCTGGACACTCTGGGGAGGAGCTCTGGGCTCTCCTCTTCCCCTCTGGATGTGCTGCCCAATTTCAGTACATCAGAGCCAGTGATTCAAAATTCAAAGTTTGGCCAGGAACAGGACCAGGGAATGGCTGGAGATGGGACAGGGCAGGGTCAAGTTGGATATTGGGAAAGGCTCTTCCCCAGAGGTGCTGGCACTGCCCAGAGAATGGTGCCGGCCCTGAGGCTGCCAGAGCTCCAGGAGGGCTGGGGCAGCACTGCCAGGGATGGACAGAGGGGATTGTTGGGGGTCTGGGCAGGGCCAGGGGTGGGACTGGATGAGCCTTGGGGTCACTTCCACTCAGCATTTCCAGGGCTGCCAAATCCCAGTGGGTCCCAGGAGCATCCCCTGCTCTGGGACAGCCCCTGCCCTCCCCTCCTGCTCTGCTGAGATCACCAGAGCACTCCAACCCAGTTTAACACCTGCACTCAGGCCTCACAGTCCTTTTCCAGCCCAAACCATTCCCTGATCTCCCAGAACTCCTCTCAGCTCCCCTGGCTGCCCCTTGGGGGGATTTGCTGGGCCAAGGGATGGGAGCAAAGCAGCAACTTGGCTCTGCTGCCTGAGCTGCCCCAGCTCCAGGTGCTCTGGGGCCTTTATCCCCTGTTCCATCCCAGCTCCAGGTGCTCTGGAGCCTTTGTTCTTTGTTCCATCCCAACTCCAGGTGCTCTGGAGCCTTTATTCCCTGCTCCATCCCAGCTCCAGGTGCTCTGGAGCCTTTATCCCCTGCTCCATCCCAGTTCCAGGTGCTCTGTGAGCCTTTATCCCCTGCTCCATCCCAGTTCCAGGTGCTCTGGGGCCTTTATTCCCTGTTCCATCCCAGTTCCAGGTGCTCTGGAGCCTTTATTCCCTGTTCCATCCCAGTTCCAGGTGCTCTGGAGCCTTTATTCCCTGTTCCATCTCAGAGTGGAGCCTCCCCTGGCCCAGCCCAGCTGGAGGGGCAGGAGCTGGGTCCTGAGCAGTGCCCAGGACAGGAGCTGATTCCTGGGGGAAAACCCTCTCCAGGCCCTCCTGGGGCTGCAGGAAAGGACAGGGCTGGCCTTTCCAAGGGGAGCTGGGATTGCAGGAGTTGGGCAGCAGCAGAAACAGCAAATCCAGTCCTGAGGATTGTTTTGTTTTGTTTTTTTAATTATTCTGTTGTGGTTTAGTGGAGAAAACACTCCAGAAGATGGGCTGGTTTATCCAGTGGGGGAAGAAGAAAATCCTCATAGAATCCAGCCCAGGAACAGCTTTGGGAACACCTGGTTTCCTGAGAACCCAGCCCAGGAGCAGCTCTGGAATAAGGCAGGCTGTTCCAGGCAGGATTTGCTCTCTAATCCCAGTCCAGATCTACTTTTTAAAGCTGAGTCTCACCCAAGGCCTGAGGAGTTTTGCAGCTTCCCAGAAACCATTGCCACAGCAATAAAAATTACCTGCTTGTATTGAGAGTTGTATTTTTAGCCTGAGATTGAAGTGTTCTGCTCCAGAAGCAGCCACTCCTGCAGGGAGGGAGGGGTTCTCAGCACTAAAGCTTGAGGATAAAATTCAGAAAAAATCCTTGCTCAGGGTGTTTTCCCCCCCAGTACTCCTGTGGAAGGACTGGCAAAATATTTTGTGCTTTGGTTTTTAGATAAAAATTGAGGGAAGTGGCTGCTTGCCCCCAAAATGCTCTGATTTTCCTCATGGAAGCAAAGGTACAACATTTATTTTGCACATGAACCTCCTATTTCTCCTTTCTGGTTTTTTGGGGGGTTTTTTTGTGGGATTTGTTTGGATTTTTTTAAGGCTTTTTTTTCCAATATTGGATTTCATCCAAAAAATATTGGTCCTCAATTACTGAAAATCAATTTATTCTCTTTCTGAGCAGTTGGCTTAATCCAGTGCAGAAAAGTCCATTAATGAACTCTCTCCCAGATGAAAACAGAAGCAAAGCTTTGCATTTCATCAGCGCTTAGGGGAAGCTGAGCAACTTAAGCAGGGCCAGCAATATTTTAATTAAGCCTTGCTGAGATTGTCTCCTGCTACAAGAGCCCTGTTTAATTACATTTGTTAAAATACCCTACAGTGGATTGAGTCCCAGCTCAAAGGGGTTTCTCCATGGTGGGAATGCCAATAAATGCCTGTCAGAACCCAGGACATTCCTCTGGCTGCCCTGGAGGACTCCAGACCCTGGCAGGGGCTCAGAGACCTTGGCACGGAGTCACAGACACCTGTGCCTTCAATCCTAGCCCATGGCAACAATCACCAACCTTGTGTGAGGAGTTACAGCCACAAGAGTTTGAGCAGAATGACAGTGAATTTATCACTGGGTGAAAATGTAGAATTTTGGGGATTTAGAATGGGGGTTCAAGAGGCAAGATGGGGGAATCTGGGTGTGTCCTGTCCTTCTCCTCCTTCTTGTCCTCCATCTTCTGCTGTGATGGTGGCACTTTTGGATTGGTTTAGGATAGAGACAGACTGTCTAACATAGGTGACAGGTATTGGGAAATTATTGTAAATAAAGTACTCGTAGGTTTTAGTATAAAAAGCCAACACCCCCCCAAGGCAGTCAGTGTGCCATGAACCGACCTGCTGGACAGACCTCAGCAGGTCAGAGAAGAATGTAACAGATAAGAGAAAATAAACAACCTTGAGAACCAGAGCTGAGCAATCTCGACTTCTTTGGTCTCAGGGCTGGGAAAAAGAGACTTTAATACCTCGGGAGCCATTCCAGGAACACCAAACCTGAGAAGTGCCAGCGTTTCCCTTGGCACTGCAGCCCAGGGGAGGCCAAACTGGGAGGGAGCCCTTGGGGCAGCTTTAACTCACCCCCAAACTGGGGCTGAGGCACTCTGGGGCTGCCCAGCAGGGAATTCCCAACAGGACAGCCCCGCTGCCAGGATCCCTGCCCTGGGGTGTGCCAGCAGAGATCACCCCCTGTGGGACAGCATCCCCCTCACCCAGGACACAGCTCAGCCCTGGCTGGGGCACAGCTGCTCCTTTGGGCCAGGAGAAACCGGGGGGTGAGTCCAGAGTGGGGGAAAATGTGGGGGTGAGTCCAGAGTGGGGGGAATGTGGGGAATGAGTCCAGAATGTGGGGAAATGTGGAGAACGTATCCAGAGTGTGGGGAAATGTGGGGATTGTGTCCAAAGCAGGGGAAGACATGGGGATTGTGTCCAAACTGGGAAGTGTCCAAAACTCCTCCCCACACACCCAAAGTTCCTCGAGCCTGAGTCCCAAGGTGTGCAGCAGCTCTGTCAGGCTCTGTCTGGACACGCAGGACTGCCCCATGGTACCAAAAGAAGCTGGAACAGTTGGAGCTGGGGGTGTTAAGGCACTGCTGAAGCTGTTCCAGAGGAATCCTGTGGCCTCTGTTTGTGGAAGGAGGCGGGTGCACTGCTGGGAGGGGAGATGGGGCTCACAGAGCCCCTCAGAGCAGGGTCTGTGCCCAAAGGGGTTGGAAATCTGAACCTCTGACCCTGCTGTCAGGAGCTTGTGGGTCAGGAATTTCCTCTAAGCAAAGGAAATCTTGTGAGGGACTTAGCAGTAGGGAAAATGTTGCCTGATTAGTTCCAAAATCAATGGCTTGGGGAAGCCCATGGAACAGGCAGCTCTCTCTCATCAGAAACCAGCACAATTTAATTAACTCTGAATAGCACTTGGAATGGGGAACACTGAACCCACTGATGGATGGGCTGAAGCCTCCAGGGAGGCTTGGATTGGAAGCTCTGTCTGATTCCCTGGGTGCTCCAGCAAAAAATTTGTGGCCGCATTTCTTTTCACAGAGAAAAGCAAGGCACAACTTCCCAAGGATTTTCTAGGATTCACATTCTCTGAACTTCAGAGAAAGAAAAAACAATTCTTATCTCATTCACTTCTCCTGTGTTTTGGAACAAGTGGAATGCATCGTGGAGGATTGTTTAGCTGAAGGGAATTGGTAATTGGATTCTGGTGATGGGGTTTTGATTCACTGACCAGTTCAATCCAGGTGTGTGTGGGGGGACTGTGGGCTGACAGTCACAAGGTTCTGGGCAGTTCAGTGGAGTTGGGTGCTTGGGCAGATTCAGTTTAGATCTAATGCAATATACTGTAGAATAATATAGTATAATAAAGTTATTAATTAGTCTTCTGATAAGATGGAGTCCTCCTCATCACTTTCTCCCCTCATCAAGAGTTACCCTGTTTTACTATAAAAATTAAGGAAGGGATCCTTTCCAAAGCCTCAGGGCTGGAGGCTCTCTGGTTCATTTCCAAACAAGATTTTCCCTTCACACGTTAGTTGGTCCCTGGTCCTCCCAGGAATGTGAATATTTGCTGAGTCTTGAGCCAAATTCCTTTTCCCTTCTCCAAGGTGTAAATCAGGAGTGGCAGCACTGGAGTTCCCAGGGCCACACAGGAGAAGGGATCAACACCTTGGAGCCACAGGCCTGGGGCTGGCAGAAACAATTCCCAGGAGCCAGGACACAGGGAATGGCTTCAAAGTGGCAAAGAGGAGATTTAGATGGATATTGGGGATGGGAATTGTTCCCTGGCAGGGTGGGCAGGCCCTGGCACAGGGTGCCCAGAGCAGCTGGGGCTGCCCCTGGATCCCTGGCAGTGCCCAAGGCCAGGCTGGACACTGGGGCTGGAACAGCCTGGGACAGTGGGAGGTGTCCCTGCCATGGCAGGGGTGGCACTGGATGATTTTTTAGGTCTTTTCCAACCAAACCATTCTGACATTCCATGATCCTCACAGGAGTCTCTTTGATTCCCACCACACCTGCAGAGGCTCTGTGTCCCATCCCACCCACACCCCTCCTGGGGAGCCCTGCCCATGGCACACAGGTGCCCTGGTTGCCAACAGCCCTTGGCAGGGGTGGTGGGGGCTGCCCTGGAGCTCAGGTTCTCCTCAGGTATCCCCCCAGAGTCTGGAGTGGCGCTGGCACAGGGTTCCAAAGCTGTGGCCCCGGTGCTGTGTGGCAGCTGTGTCACTGCGGCTGCCGGGGGCACAGGGCTGTCCCCAGCCCCGGGTGGCTCTGGGTCACTGGCAGCTGCCACAGCTGCTCAGTCCTGGTGTCACCAACCCTCTGAACCCTGGTGCCACCCCCCTGCTCAGTCCTGGTGTCACCAACCCTCTGAACCCTGGTGCCACCCCCCTGCTCAGTCCTGGTGTCACCAACCCTCTGAACCCCGGTGCCACCCCCCTGCTCAGTCCTGGTGCCACCCCCCTGGCTCCCCTTTGCACACAGGACTTGGTCCCCTGCTGGCATTTCCAGGGGATCCCAGGCTAGCAGACCCCACAGAACCCCCAAAGCTCCCCGAGGGGTTTTGCAAGGATTAGAGCAGGAGAAGCTGCCACCCCTCAAGGAGCTAGCAGCAGAGACAGGGCTTGGCCTGGTGCATCCCTCAGCCCTGCCCAGGGCTGCTCCCTGGGTCTGCTGCTCCTTTCCCACTGCAGGGATGTGGGGCTGGAGACATGGGAAACCAGACTGGATCACAGCTGGTGCAGGCTCAAGGAAAGAAATGAGTCAGGGGTGAGTGCAGGTGTCCTTGGGCAGCTCCTGTCTGTCTGTCCTGGCTGGGATCACACTCAGCACCTGCTCTGTGCCAAAGAGAAATTCTAGTATCTCTGGGACTGCAGCATCCAGCCTTCCCTAAATCCATCCAGCTTTCCTAAATGCACCCAGCCCTCCCTAAACCCATCCACCTCTCCCTGATTCCACCCAGCCTTCCCTGAACACATCCATCCTTCCCTAACTGCACCCAGCCCTCCCTAAACCCACCCAGCCCTCCCTAAACCCATCCACCTCTCCCTGAACCCACCCAGCCCTCCCTAAACCCACCCAGCCTTCCCCAAACCCATCCACCCCTCCTGAAATCCACCCAGCCTTTCCCAAACCCACCCAGCCTTCCCTAAATGCACCCAGCCCTCCCTGAATCTATCCAGCCTTCCCTAAACCCGTCCTAAATCCACCCCTAAACCCACCCCAGCCCTCCCTAAACCCATCCAGCCTTCCCTAAATGCACCCTAAATGTCCCAGCCGAGGGCACAGGGACACCTGGGCTGAGCTGGGCTCCCAGTGCAGTGTAAGAGAGAGGAAGGGCTTGGAGAAATCACACTGAAGAGCTGAGAAGTCACATTGAATATCTGTAAAGTCAAATTGAATATTTGTGAACTCATATTGAATATTTTAAGTTCATATTTAATATTTTTGAATCCACATTGAATATTTGTGAAGTCACATTGAATATTTGTTAGCTGTGACTGCAAACACCTTCCCAGGACCCAAGGGAGGCAGTAAATTTGCCCAGCCAGGGAATGATACAGTAGGAAAATTCACCAGGTGTCAGAGGATGTTTATCTGAGCTTCCTGGAGATTCCAGGCCGAAGTATGAGAAGTGTCAAATTAGATCAGGCCTAAGATCCATCTTAGACTGGTACTGCAGCTCAGAGAGGCCCCAGTTCACCATCTTGTCCAGGTGGGAAATGCCCTGTTTTCCACACGCTCCTCAGCCCTGACAGCTGCTGGGGAGCTGTCCCTGCCCATGGCAGGGGTGGTTCCAGCCCAAACCTTTCCAGAATTCTCTGGGATTATTCTGGCTTCTGCTCCCTTGTTGGCCATTAACCACTGAGTCCAGGCTCTCTTCACTGTTTGGGTACAGCTCAGTCCTGGGTGAGCTCACACCTTCCCCAGGCACTGACCTGTCCCAATCCCATCCCAGACCCTGATCCACCCTAATACCATTCCCCAGACCCTGATCCATCCCAATCCCATTCCCCAGACCCTGATCCATCCCAGTCCCATCCCCCAGACCCTGATCCATCCCAGTCCCATCCCCCAGACCCTGATCCATCCCAATCCCATTCCCCAGACCCTGATCCATCCCAATCCCATCCCTCAGGCCCTCATCCATCCCAGTCCCATCCCCCAGGCCCTGATCCATCCCAATCCCATTCCCCAGACCCTGATCCACCCTAATCCCATTCCCCAGGCCCTGATCCATCCCAATCCCATTCCCCAGGCCCTGATCCATCCCAATCCCATCCCCAGGCCCTGATCCATCCCAATTCCATCCCCCAGGCCCTGATCCATCCCAATCCCATTCCCCAGGCCCTGATCCATCCCAGTCCCATCCCCAGGCCCTGATCCATCCCAATCCCGTTCCCTGTTCCCCAGGACATGGGCAGGGGACAGGACACACACCTGGGATGGTTCAGCCACTGATTTTGGGATCCTTTCCTTCTTGCAGGCACTGAAGCCGCAGCAACATTGGCTAAAAGTCCTTTCCTGGCCAGGGAGAGCAGATCCTCCCTGGCTCATAACTCTGAAGGGATGCAGGAGGGCATCCAGTGTTTGTTTTAGGGTTGTTGGGAGTCTGGGGCTTGTCCTTCTGGACAGAACCACAATTTTTCTTCTTGCAAGCTAAGCAAGAGTTCCCTGAGCTGAGTGTGGATCTGGAGAGGAGGGAACAACTTGGAAATGAAAGATGATGGGAATTAAACATGATCTAAAGTTGCTGCCACATTAAAATGCAATTTTAGGTCTGGTATCTCCCATTCTGCAGGACTTTGACATGGAGTGCAGGCACCACTGTGAGGGAAAGCTTACCCCGATCCCAGGCACATAAAGCACTGGCTCTGCCTGGGAAGGGCTTCCAAGACCCAACAATAAATAAGAATAATGGAGCCTTAAACACGTCCCTAAGCAGGGCTGAGAAATGCCTCCATAAACTGCAGAGTTCCCTGGGGAAGCAAGGCAGGGTTTCTGTGGTTTGTCTGGAGAAAAACAAAGGCAAATCCATGGAAAGTGGCCCGGGGCTGTCGGGGTGGCCAGGCCGGTGGGAGGTGCCACCTCCTCAGCTGGACCCCGAGCCCGAGCGCAGGAGGAGGGGACAGCGCCAGCCTCGGGCTTTGCCTCATTTCCATGGCAACGCGGGGAGCATCTGGGAGCAGACAGCTCGGGAAGAGGAGCCAAACTCCAGCTCTGCCTTTGGGCTCCATCCCTGCTCCATCCATCCCCTGTCCCGGAGCAGGTTCAGCCGCCAAGGGGAGCTGGCTGCCCCTGCTGGCTCACTGATGCTCACCCTGCAGTCCCTGAGATTTTCCATCCCATTTCAGAGGGGATCCATGGATCTTCCCTCCTGCCCAGCCTCCTCCGCGCTCCACAGGAGCCCAGGGCTGCTTTGCATTCCAGACAGGCTCGTGCTGCAGGAGCCAAGCTCAGAAAATTCATCCAGCACAGTTTGGGAATGCTCTGGGTTAAGCCTGACTGGGTTAAGTCTGACTGGGTTAAGCCTGACTTGCCTGTCACTGACAGGGACCATGGGCAGTGTACTGGGTGTCACCTCAGGCAGGAAGAAAGGGACAACGAGGCCATGTGTGCCTGCAAAACAAGATAATTATTGACAAATGGCTGGGCTTTATTCTGCCAGATCCCATGAAAGAATTTCTGAGCTCTTGCTGAGGGCTGGGGAGCATCCCCTGGATTTGGTGTGTGCTGGGATCTCCCTGAGAGCTGCTGGGATTTGGGAAGCTGAGGCTGGCTCTGTGCAGACTCTGTGGATGTGTCACATGAGGGGTGCAAGGGGGTGGTGCCAGAGGGAGGATGATGAAGGAGCTGGGATGACAACAACCCTTGGAGTATGGAGGAGGAACCAGGAAAGCTTTACTGCCAAATGTTTTCCTGCCCATTGCCCCCAGAAAATGCAGCCTCTGCCTGTGGCTGCCTGGATTCCACAGCCATCCCAAAATATTCCCTGCACCCCACCTCTCCTTCCTCCTTTCCTATCACTTCTGTGGGGTGATTTCATTGCGACCTGTCACAGCCCAAAGGGGCTCCAGGAGAGCTGGAGAGGGACTGGGGACAGAGGGACAGGCCCCAGGGAATGGCTCCCACTGCCAGAGGGCAGGGCTGGATGGGAGATTGGGAATGGGAATTGTTCCCTGGCAGGGTGGGCAGCCCTGGCACAGGGTGCCCAGAGCAGCTGGGGCTGCCCCTGGATCCCTGGCAGTGCCCAAGGCCAGGCTGGACACTGGGGCTGGAGCAGCCTGGGACAGTGGGAGGTGTCCCTGCCATGGCAGGGGTGGTACTGGGTGGGCTTTGAGGTCCCTCTAACCCAAACCATTCTGGGATTCTGGGATTCCTGATGATCCCTGCTGGGCCTTTGAGCCCTGTCTCTGCAAATTCCCAGTTGTTTCAACCCCTGCTGGGTTCCCTCACTCCTGGTCTCCATCCCAGGGTTTTCCAGACTCCTCATCCTCCCAGAACTGTGCTGAGGCTCTGGGAGCAGCAGAGGGGCTCTGCCCTTCCTGGGAACCTGCAGGAATAAAGGACTCCAGCCCCAAAGTCTTTATCCAGGACAATTTCCTGTGGGGTGTGTATTGGGGCTGTGAGGGGAAGGGATTTGTCTGAGGCTGAATCAGTGGGGTGTGGTATTTGCTGGGTCCCCAGGATGAAGGAGGAATTGAGAATCTGACTCCATGTTCTTAGAAGGCTATCATATCATATCATATCATATCATATCATATCATATCATATCATAGAAAACTGTACTAAAGAATAGAGAAAGGATACAGACAGAAGGAATAATAACAAGATGCTAATTAAAAACTCATGACCCTCTCCAGAGTCCTGACATAGGTAGACTGTGATTGGTCATTGAGTTAAAACAATTCACATGAAACCAATCGAACAACCACCTGTTGGATAAACAATCTCCAAACCACATTCCAAAGCAGCAAAACACAGGAGAAGCAATGAGATAATATTGTTTTCATTTTTCTCTGGGGCTTCTCAGCATCCCAGGAGAAGAAATCCTGGGCAAGGGGATTTTCCAGTGACAGTGACAGCGGGGAAGCCCAGAGCCCTGGCTGAGCTGAGCTTAACCCAGGGCAGGGAAATGGCTGTGCTGGTGCCACAAGTGCCTCAGAACTGCTCTGCTGGGAGCAGCCCCTGGATGCACACAGACTGTGCTGGGAGCTGACCCAGAGCCAGCGGGGTGGAATGGACCAAAGTGCTGCTAAAGCCTGGAATGTTTTCTTGTTTCTGTGGCAAACAGGCCCCAAATACTCTCCCACTCTCCCTTCACAACATTTCCTTGGAGTTTTTGCTGAAATTGAGTCCTTTCCCCAAGCAGCCAAAAGGAATATGGGGGGTTGAAAATGAGTGATTGTGATGACAAGTCAATTTTCCAAAGGAAGGAAATGCCCGCTGCTCTGGAGGAAGCCCAGCACACTTTGTCAGAAGGTCTTTGGGGTTTTCTTTAATTCTGTCAGCCCCATTCCCCCAAATCCACTGCAAAGCTCTCCCTGCCTCTTGCTGAAGTGGGTTTGTTATGGAAGGTGAGCTCCGGGCAGGCTCAGGGGAGGTGGGCAGGGTGTGCCGGGGTGGAATGCAGCTGTGGGGCCCTGATACAAATGTTTGCCTCTGCTCTGCTGCCCCACATGTCCCTGTACCACCATTTCCAACACTGAACCCCTTTCCTTGCAATGATTCAACTGGGACAGACCAAAAGGAGCCAGGGAAAGGCAAATACTGCAGCTGCAGAGATTGTGTGGGCAGCCAGGCTGCACCAGGAGCCTGAGGGTGGTGTTTTCAGGGTCCCCCATGGCAGGGAGGAAATTATGAATCTGACTCCATGTTCTTAGATGGCTAATTTATTATTATTTATTATTTTATGATACTATATTATAAAAAAGAATACTAAACTAAAACTAAAGAGTAGAGAAAGGATACTTAGAGAAGGCTTAACAAGATACTAATTAAAAACTCCTGACTCTCTGCTCAGAGTCCGACACAGCTGGCTGTGATTGGTCATTAAGTCAAAATAATTCACCTGTTGGATAAACAATCTCCAAGCCACATTCCAAAGCAGCAAACACAGGAGAAGCAAATGAGATAATATTGTTTTCATTTTTCTCTGAGGCTTCTCAGGAGAAGAAATCCTGGCCAAGGGATTTTTCAGAAAATATGATGGTGACACCTGAGGGTCAGGAGTGATCCAGAAATTATTTTCTCTCAGTAGAGTGAGGTGACTGTGAAGCAAAGCACCCCCTGCACCCTCCCTGCCACTCCCCGTGCCCCTGGTGAAGGACTCTCCTTGTCCCTGGGTGCTCCCAGGCTATTGCAGGCTGAAAGATTCCTGAGGACAAGGGACCCCAGGCTGAGGATTTGCTCATAATCTCTGTCCCTGTTCATCTCTCTGTTCATCTCCCTGTTCATCTCTCCAGCGTTCCCAGAGTGGATTGAGCCCCTGGTGGGTGTGATGTTGTTTCCCTCCATGGAGGTGACGCTGCCTCTCCTTGGCTTACAGAATCCACAGGCTGGAGCATCAGAGAATTCCAGACTGGAATACATAACATTCATATTCAGTTATAACATTTATAACTGAATGTTATAAAGGACATTGAAGCCCCTCCAGTGCCACCCCTGCCATGGGCAGGGATGCCTCCCCCTGTCCCAGGCTGCTCCAGTTTCTCTTTAGACAATCCAGTCTCTCTTTAGACAATATCCACCCTGGGGAGAGGAAGGACTGGATACTGAGCAAGGGAGAGAAGGGATTTTGATTTGAGCCATGATGTTTAAGTAATATCTTCATTAAAAGCCCATGTTTCTTTACACATTGCCTGGTTTTTATGTTCATTTTTGAGCTGAAACAGACACCACACAGGTGTTGGGCAGGCACTAACCCCGAGGGCATTCCCTCTCAGAGGCTCTGTCCACAGCCAGGATTCTCCTCAGGAAGGGCTGCTCACATCCTCGGGGTCACCAGCTCGTGCCTCAGACTCGCAAACTGTTCAGAACCTTCCTCTGATTCCCCTTCCTCCCTCTCAGCCCTGGGCATGCACAGGCAGAGAAATGGGAGCTCCCAAGTCCTGCTCTGCCCCATTCCTGGGTGAGCATGAATGGGGAGAGTTGGGAATAAAACCATTCCCTGAGGTTTTGCAGGATTCATTTCTTTTGTACTTGAACCCTGAGCCTTGAAGAACCCTTTGAAGACCCCTCAGTGTTCAGGGATCCCTCAGGGACACAACATCAACCCCAAAGCTGTTTCCCCTCCCCAGCTGGTGTCCAGAGGGGCTGAATCCCTTCTCCACCATCTCCCTGCCTGCCTGGAGCTGCAGGGAGGCTTTTCCTTGCAGCCAGGCCTTGGATCAGGGCCAGCCCAGCCACTTGGAGCTCCTGTAATTAGTCAAAATGTGAGAGTGAGTTATTTTCTGACAGAAGATGTGGGCAGACAGGAGCTTTAAGGCTTCATTAGCCCCAGCAGTGGCGGGGTCAGTCCCCCGGGCTCGGTGGCCCGAGCTGTGCTGGAGAGCAGCTCCTGTCCTGGATGATGAACGAGCAGGGACTGATCTGCCAGGCTGGGAACACATGGCAGTGTCACCCAGCCGAGGGACACCGCAGGGCTGCCTCCCTGCTGCAGGAGCTGAGCCCGGGGGCTCTGCTGTGCCCCGGGGGAGCCGGCAGTGCGCGGGTTAAACCCCAGGGCTGATACAGCGGGGCATTCCCGGAGGGACCGGCTGGGGCTCCCCTGCTGGGCTCTCAGTGCCTCAGTTTACCCCTTTGCAATGATTCTGTTCCTGCCCGGAGCTGCTAGGGCACTGCCCGGGGAACCAGCTCCGGGAGGGGTCAGACGGTACTGCCACGGTGCCCAGGGTGGCATTGCTGGGGTGTCTGGGCCGGGCCAGGGGCTGGGATGATCCCTGGGGTCCCTTCCCATGCAGATTTTCCCTGATCCTGTGTGTACAGTGCAATCATCCATGCTGCTGCTCCACGGCACTCTCAGCCCAGTCTCCAGAGTGAGCTCCAAGGGCTCCCAGCCCTGGCCAGAGCTGCCCTGAGCTCAGGCTCGGTGGCAATCAGGCTGTGATCCCCTGTCCATGAGGCTCATTCCGAGCAAAGCCAGCCCTGCTCCCCTGCCCCAGTGACAAAGAACCGGCTCCTGTCACCCGGACAGCTGCCAGCCCCAGTGTCAAAAATAGGTTAGAAACGGCTGTAAAATAATTGATAATTGTTAAGTGTGATGGATGAGTAATGCGATGGTTGACTCTCACAATTAACAGACAAATATCATGTATATAGGATAAGAAAGGTTGCATAGGTTTATAGTTCTGTTGTACCCCCTTGCGTGGTTATCAAGGGACAGCTGGGTTGGGACATCTGGGAGGGTCAGACTGTCACTGTGGCAACATCTGACCTCCAATCCGGATTTGAGGAAGAGCTCTCCACCACTGGACAGCGAAGAAGGGGTTGATGGACAGAACTTTGGGAGGGGTTAAAGGGTTAAACGGGAAAACCTCCACTGGGTCAGAGAGAGCACATGGCAGGGAAAGTCTTTTCATCCGTGTGGTGTGCTGTAACCATTTTTCTCTATTCAGTCTTCTGTTGTATTTTTGATAAACCTTCCTAAACTATGAAAAGTGAGTAGCTATTTCTCACATTAAGTGAGTGTGTTTGTTTGGGTGTTATATTGTAAAAGGCGTTAGAAGGGTAGTTATAAGAAATTACAGCTGAGTAAAGTGCACCACTCCCCAAGCAAAACGAGCCAGCCTGGACAGAGCTGTAATGGGCCAATCATGCACCTTAAACCGTTGTGAAAAATGCCAATCACTTGTTTATAAAATTTTAAATAGTATTAAGAAGGTTATAAAAATAGTAATATAATTAGAGTAATAAAAATTTTGGACAATTTGGATTAGGACAATATAAGACAATAAAAAACAAAGAGTTATGGACAGTCCGGGTACCTTTTCTGGGCGAAATAAGCCCAAAAAGGACCCACTGTCAGCTAATTCTCAGAAAGTACAGAAACAACTCCTGGCTCATCCTGCCCTGCCTCCAAAGCCTCTCTGTCTGTCTCCCCTTATCGCTGTCCTTCGGCTTGTTATAAATGATCAGCCAGAAATCCAAATTAATAAACGTGAAGGATTTTATTTTCACAACCAAAACATGGTCCTCAAAAGCCACAGCCAAGGAGACGGCGTCGAGCGCGGGATCGGCACTGGGTGAACCCTGATCCGACCTCTGTTGCATTGTGTGAAAAATGCCAATCACTTGTTTTTAAAATTTTAAAGGTTTAATAGTAATAAAATGGTTATAAAGAAAACAATACAATTAGAGTAATAATAATGATTTGTACAATTTCAATTAGGACAATATGAGGCAAAAACCAAAGAGTTACGGACGTCCGGGTGCTTTTCTCGGGGCAGCACAGGCCCGGGAGAAAAGGACACACCGGAACAAAGGATTAACCCTTAAAAACAATAACCTGTTGCATATTCATACACTTCATGCATGAGGCATAAATTCCATTCAAATAAAGGATTCGGTCTGGTCATCGTCAGCTTCTTCCTCCTAATCCTAACAGCGCCTTTGAGCCGGGAAGAAGTTCGTTTCTTCTGATTAGAGGGCAATAAATTCTTTTTCTCTGAAGGATTTAGGTGTCCTGTGGCTGCGAGCTCGCTGAGTCCTTTCTTTAAAAAAATATCTTACATAGCATAGTTTCTATTTTAACATTTTGTTATAACCCAAAATTATCTTTAACACACTACTTAAGAGAATTAATACTGCATTACTTTCTAACACAACGCATATAATATTCATTTTAATATTTGCGAAAAGCCAATCATAAAATACGCATTTTTCACACATTGGACTCCCCTCTGTTCATGAATGCCACTTCCAGAGGGGCTGTTTTATACAGTTTTTTCTACCTGAGGCAGAGGTGCCCCGGTTTCTTTTGTAACCCTGCATATGTATGGAGGTTTCTTTCACTGTGCAGGGCTGGACAATCGATGTTTCCTGAGTAGTGGCAGGCGCTGATCGTGTCAGGGGAAGTCAGATGTTTTCAGATGTATGTTCCTTGGACTTTGTTACCCTGATTGAAGGTATCCACCAAGCGATGATCACCCTTGGGTGTTCCCTGATGGCTCTGGAGGAAGCCCATCTCCGTGCTGGCCACGTTCTTTATTAGTAAACGAAGCATTGTTCTCCCGCTGCCTCCAGGAGTTTCATAATTCCAATGTAGTCATCTGTCTCCGGGGCTGCTCGTGGTCAGAGGCTCGTTGGATGTTACAATTTTTATTGTATACATTCTCCCCTTAAGCATGAATTATTTTATAACATATATTACAGGCTGAAGCAGTTTCTTTCTTTCTTTCAAACAGAGGGTTTTTTTGCGAGAACAGGCAGTCAACTAAACAGATATGCTCACAAGCTGCAGACGTAATTCAAAGGTGTACTTTTTACCTAAATCAGAATGGATTTCTACTCTGGATAATTTCCACTCTGTCTCACCAGAGACCTCCTGCTTTTCTTTCATCACTCTCCTGTGCACGTTAATCAGAGTAATTGAAGTTGTTTGTCATGTTAGGCATTAATTTCACATTCTCTTCAGTTACTAAGGAAGGGTGGGAGGGGTGCAGAGGTACCTTGAGTCAGCTCAGGTCCAGCAGGGCTCCTTTGTGCTGGTTTTGTGATGCTGCCCCTGATCTACTGCCTGGTTTGCTCTCCCAGCTATCTCAAGTTTTCTGTGAAGCAGAGCAGCCCAACTCTCTGTTGTTAGAAACTCTCCTGGCCCTGTGGCAAGTGAAAAGCAGCACCTAATAATCCACCACAAACTGAGAAAAGAAATTGCTTCTGAGCTCTGAGCTGCTCCTCTTCACGTGTCATCATTTTTGTCTGCCTTGGAGCATCTCTCCAGCACCAGGGCTCAGTCACAGTACTTTTGTGTTACACCTTTTTGTTTTCCATTTTTGATTTCTGTAGATGAATATCTGCAATAAACCCCACAATAAGATAGCTCCAGAGGATTTGGGCGAAGCTGTCCCTGAGGTGAAGGTCCAATATGCTCGAAGAAATGGCTGGAGCTGGCCCCTGCAGCTGTTCCAGGGCATTGCCTGGCTGCTGTTCCTGTTCTTGGCTCTGGTTGGCTTTGGGATCCTGGCTCCTCTCTGCCCTGCCACTGGCTGCCTGCTGGTTACAGCATGTCCTTGGATGGAGAGGAGAGCAGGGGCTGGTGCAAACTAGTGCTGGTGCAAACTAGTGCTGGTAGTTCATTAGCACAGAACACTTGTTAGGTAGCACAGAGAGCACAGGAGAAAACCACCTGAGCCAGAATGTTTCTCTGAACAGTAACCATCATCTTGATCATCTCCTGACTATAAAAAACAGTTGCTTTGAGATCCTCACTTTAGGTCATTGATGTTCTGCTTCATCACTCTCCCTGAAGGTTACTGCCTTTGCCTCCAATGCTCTTCTGCTGCCTGCTTCTGCCTGTGTGTCTCCTCTGCTTTGTGCCATTACCAACATTGTGGATGGGATGTGCCTTGCCTTGTCTGGCCTTTGCAGCTGAACCAAACAGCGGCAAAAGCTGAGCTGAATTAGGGGCAACTCTCACTATTTTTAAGCTAAGAGAAGCATCCCCGCTTGTCTCTCTGGCAGTGCTTCTCTCCTCTGTAAATGAGTATAAGTCATTTCCTCTCACTGTTCCTCCAGTTAGAACAGTCATTTTCTTGCTTCCTTTTGGCCTTCCTCGTGGTTTCTTCACTGGCTGTGGTTCCACAGCATCCTGTGGGATAATATCTGTGTTTCCACCATCCTCCTGGGATAAAAGGAGAAAACCATTAAGCAGGATAATCCCTGAAACAATTTACAATCTCTCATTCTGGTTGGTCTTGGACTGCCTTGCCCCACTAAGAGCACCCAGACCCCTAAATAGCTGGTTGTCTCTGCTTTTCCAGCTGGGAAGTGCATTAGAAGATGATCAGCAATACTCCTACCTCTTGTCTTTTGGGCTGGGGAGATGAGTAAGTTCCAAGAACTCTGGCCAAGGGGCCTTGCCTGTTCTGTCCAATGACTGCTGCAGAAACAGAGGGTGAAAGTCTTCAGGCTAGAACAGAGACCTGGCCAGCCCCTCTCACACGTGTCCTGGCTGAACTGTCACTGCCTGTCACATCAAAGGTGCCTCTGAGGCCAGGAGCTGAGATTTCCCAGGGTTCAGTCCTGCTGCCGTCCTGGGTAGCCCCAGCAGTTACCCCAGAACACCTCTCCTTCCCTTGTCCTTGTTAGAAAGCTTCCCAGGGCTGCCTAGGGATCCCATCAGGCTACTGCCATGGCATCCTCAGGCATCCTCATGGGATGATGTTCTCTCACCTATGGCTGCTTCTTTGGTCTCCCCCTCTTTCTCTTCAGCAAAATCAGGTTTGCTGTGGGGAGGAGAGGGGGCTCAGAACAACACAGGGATAAACAAGGGCCTTTCTAAAAGTTGTGTGATGCTCGTGCTGTGGGGAACCTTGTGCTGGAACCTTGTGCTGGTGTTTATCAGGCTCTATCTTGTATATGCTGAAGTCATTAGAAATATGACATGGTTTATATTAAGATTGAAAACACTCATGTGCTTCTCTGGGTGTGCTGGATAAGAGGGGAAGGAGGCTGTTTGCTTTGTGCTGGGCCTGAGAGCAGGGGGCTGCATGCAGGAAGTGACTAACGCTGCTGCGTTTAAATTAAAGAGGAATTCCCTAATTTAAGCTGATCACAGAATCATGGATGGGTTGAGGATCTTAAAGGCCAGGGGCAGGGACAACTTCTCTTCTTCCAGGCTGCTCCAAGCCTCATCCAGCCTGGCCTTGGACACTTCCAGGGATCCAGGGGCAGCCACAGCTTCTCTGAGCAATCTGTTAACACAGGATTAACCCTTAAAAGCAACAGCCTGTTGCATATTCATACACCTCATCCATGATGCATCAATTCCATTCAAACCCAGGATTCTGTCTGGGCAGTGTCAGCTTCTTCCTTTTAATTCTAACGCTGTCTTCATGGCCGAGCGAGGTGGGAAGAAGTTCGTTTCTTCTGATAATGGAGCAATAAATTCTCTTTCTCTGAAAGATTTAGGTGTCCTGTGGCTGCTATGTGGGGCAAGTCCTCTCTTTAAAAAACATATCTTACATAGCATGGTTTCTATTTTAACATTATGTTATAACCTAAAACTATATTTAACATACTACTTAAAAAAATTGATACGGTATAACTTTCTGACATAACACATATAATATTCATTTTAATATTTGTGAAAAGCCAATCATAAAATACACATTTTTCACATTCCTCTATACTATGTTATAACTATATTCTTAAGAAACTTGTAACCCTTTCCAACCTGTCCAATTCAGCTTTGACCTCATTGGTCAACCAACCAAATCACCACCACCCCTTGGTGAACAAATCTCCATAACACATTCCACATTTGCCTAGCAACAGGTGCAGCAAGTGGAGATGAGAATTGTTTTAATTCTTTCTCTGAGCTTTCTCACAGCTTCTCGCAGCCTTCCCCAGGGAAAATGCCTGGGAAGGCCTGTGCCTGCTCTCTGTGGAGAGAGCTGCTGCCACACCCTGGGGAGGGACAGCCCCAGGAGCGAGAGGAATAGAGGATTTGTCTTTACAAACAAGCTCTGGGTCTGCTGGTCGATAAATCCAGCACTGGGAGATAAAAGAAACAATTGCAAGGACTCCACTGATTGATGAATGGAAAAAAAAAAGATTTGATTTTACAAATCAACTTTAGGCTGATAAATGAAATTAGACATTGAAAGACAAAAGAAACAATGAGGAAGAAAAACCCCTAAATTCCGTAAGAATTAAAAATTAAAAGGGAGGGTTATACATTAGAGGGGAATCTCTGGGATCAGGCATTCTGGGAAGTCTGAACCTCTCAAGTACCTCAGGAAGGGGGAAAGAGAGAGGGAAATTGGGATAAAAAGGAGGCTGCATCCTCCAAAAATTGGAGAGATCC
This sequence comes from Fringilla coelebs, assembly GCF_963513975.1. Classification (NCBI taxonomy): domain Eukaryota; kingdom Metazoa; phylum Chordata; class Aves; order Passeriformes; family Fringillidae; genus Fringilla; species Fringilla coelebs. Next base: position 5,864,643 of record NC_140053.1, on the reverse strand, counting down.
CAGGGGAATGCCCCATGGCCTCTCCCTTTATTTGAATAAAGCCAAAAAGGACTGCTCTGTCTCCTTTGTGAACAAAACCTCTGGTGTCTGTGGATCAATTTTCCTAACACAAGGGACAGCGAGCTGGTCCTCCTCAGGCACAAGCTCTGGCTGGAGCAGCACTGCTCTGCTTCTCCGGGTGCTTCCTGAGGAAAAGGGAAAATCAGGGACTGCACTGGGGGCAGGGCTCGAGGTTCCAGGGGTGCTCTGAGGTGCAGGACTGTGGGGGATTTTCTGTGTTCAGGAACAGTCATGGAGTCCCCTCGGCTTGTGCTGATCCTTGGCTCACACAGTCTGGGGAGAACAGGATCAGCATGGGAATCCCTGCCTTTGGCTTAGCCAGCCAAACTGCATCCCAAATGTCCCCAAATCCATCTCAAATGGCCCCAAATCCTGTAAGTGTGATAGGCACACAGGAGCTGGAAAGCTGACCCCTCACTTTGCACAAAGTTTATGGAAAAATAGAAAAGAGGATTTTATTCCCCCTTTGCCTCCAGAAATCACAAAATTATTGTGGCATCACAAAATCCCAGACTGGTTTGGGCTGGGAGGGACCTCAAAGCCCATCCAGTGCCCTGGGCAGGGGCACCTCCCAGTATGCCAGGCTGCCCAGAGCCACCCCCAGCCTGGCTTCAGGCACTCCCAGGGATGCAGCTTCAACAAATTCCATCTCCTTCCCTTCTTGGGAAGTCACCCAGGAGGACCCTCGGGCCATGGTCACAGTCACAGCTGCTCCCAGGGGCCACAGGGATTTTCTAGCCCAGGAGAGGCCTCAGTTCCAGCCCCTTTGCTTTAAAGGCTGCCAGGAGATTCCCTCCTCACCTGGCCATGTTCCAGGAGAGCCCCTGGCTGATCCCAAGGACCCAGCTCGGTCCAGGTGAGCGATTCCCCACCCCTCAGGTGAGTCACAGCTCAGGCAACATCCCGAGGGACTTTCCCTGCCCAACCATCCTGCAGGAGACTTTCTAAGCTTTGCAGCTTTTCACCAATCCTTTTATTTCAAACAACAGCACTAAGAGGTGCTTTGATGAGTGAGGCTGTGTTTTAAAAGAGAAATAAGGTTTTTTCCTTGCATTTTGGGGGATTTGGATTACCTTGTGGGAAGGTTGCTGTGCATTTACCCTGCAAAGGTCGGGACAGGCTGAGCAGGGATGGAGGTGTTGGTTAAAGAAGTGCTGAGCATGGAGGGACCCGAATGGAGCCTTTTGTGAGTCCTGGTGGGAGGATCCTCCCTGGAACCACTCCTTCCCCAGCAGATGTTTGATCCGAGCTCGGAAGGGTCCCGTTCTCCCCTGGGCAGGGAGGGCAGACAGACCTGTGCCCCTCTGGGCACCTCTGGGCAATTCCTCCTTGGCAGCTGCTCTGCTGTCACTGTCATATTTTGTGAAAAGTCCCCTTGCCCAGGATTTCTCTCCTGGGAAGCTGAGAAGCCTCAGAGAAAAAGGAAAACAATATTATCTCATTTGCTTCTCCTGTGTTTTGCTGCTTTGGAATGTGGTCTGGAGATTGTTCATCCAACAGGTGAATGTTTCATTGGTTTCATGGGAATTGTTTTTAATTAATGACCAATCACCATCAAGCTGTGTTGGAACTCTGGAAGGAGTCACAAGTTTTCATTAGTATCTTTTAGCCTTCTGTCTGTATCCTTTCTCTGTGCTTTAGTATAGCTCATAAAATAATAAATCAGCCTTTTAAGAACATGGAGTCAGATTCATCATTTCCTTCCTTTGACGGTGGTCCCAGAAAATACCACACTCCGCTGCCCTGGGTCGGGGCTGTTCCCATGGGCAGGAGAAAAAAGGGATTTCTGTGTCTGTGGGCAGGGCTGGGGTGGGATCTCACTGGGATCCCAAGGAATGAGGCACAGCAGCCCTGCTCCCTGCTTTGGGAGGAAAGGAGGATATGGCAATAGACATCAGGGATAAATCCTTCCCTGGAGGGTGCCCAGAGCAGCTGGGGCTGCCCCTGCACCCCTGGCAGTGCCCATGGCGAGGCTGGATGGGGTTGGAGCAGCCTGGGACAGTGGGAGGTGTCCCTGCCATGGCAGGGGTGGCACTGGGTGGGTTTAAGGTCCTGTCCCAATAGGACACAAAATGAACGACACACATGCTGAAACCTCCATGGTAAAAAAAAAAAAGAAGGTTTATTTATCGACCTCGATATTTATAGAATTCCAAAAGTGACCCTGGATTGGAGGATGAAATTGCCACCTCTCCAACCACACTGGTCAAACCAACATTCCATCAAATTTCTCCTCCTCCAGAAAGGAGTGCAAAACCATCATTATTTACATGAAAGTGCGTGAGAAGCTCCATTACAAAAATGTAAACATCCGAAGGATTAGAAGAATTTAGAAGAACAGGGCAACAAGGTCCCTCCCAACCCAAACCATTCTGGGATTCCCTGAAGGTGTGGGGCAGGACATCCCTACCAAGGGCTACCCCACCACCCTGAGGAGGGAATAAATTGGAATAATTCTCTATCCCAAGGGAGCAGCTGCTCCTCGTGGAAAGAGAAGCTCTGCAAAGACTCTGGCTACAGAACAAAGTTACTTTGCAAAATAAGGACAATTCCATTGAAATGTAATTGTTCACCACTAATTTTCCAATCTTCTCTTGTTAAAGAAATTCTTGAGACATCACAATGAGAAGCAGAAATGGCACCACAAGAGATGGATGAGGACTTCTAGGGAAAATAAAGGATCAGTAAACAGCTGAAGAGCACCTCAAGTGCTCACATGTCCTGGTTAGCAGGTCTGAGTAATGAGGAAACTTGTAAAAATTAAACTGTGGGTTGTTTGTGCCACAATGATTAAAAAAAGAAGAGTCAAACAGTTGGTGAATTTATATGCAATGAATAAATGAATCAGTTCTATTTTCTCCAGAGGAATCAAAGCAAACAAGAGAAGGGCTCTGTATCTGTGCACACAGCATTGTTTTCAAACCTCAGCTGTTACAAAGCAGAAAATATTTGCAATGGGGAGAGCAATTTGAGAAATTAAATCACTGTGGGAGGGGGAGTTTGCAGTTCTGCCGCTCTCCTGATATCAGCAAAGCCCATCAGGATTTTGTCTTGGTGTGGGGAGCAGAAGGAAATGAGAATGTCAGGGGAGGACAGCACCTGGAGGAGGAATTATTGCTTCATTGTCTCCTGCAATGCCTCTAATGGATCCTCTGGGGATGGGAGCTACAAAAGCAGCCTGCAGCACAGGGATGGGGTTATTACCTCCGTGTCCAATTAAAGGTAATGTTGGGTGATTTGTTGGGGGCCATGGTCCTGCCTTGGCCAGGGCACCCCGTGGGGCTGTGGCTGCTGCCCTGCAGCTGGGGGGACTCAGGGACATTCCAGCCTGGGGGGGCTCAGCTCAGGAACAGGAATTTTGGAGGAGATGCCAGGTTTGTGCCTTTGGTACCTTCCAGTGTGGGGGATCTTGGCACAGTGGGAGTGTTCAGCTCCGAGACCCTGCCCTGACCCGTTCCCCACCTCCTGGAATCAGTGTTCAGCTCCCAGTTAAAACCAGTTCTAGACTGGAGCCTAGCCTGGGCTCCCCACGCTGCACCTGAGCCAGTCGAGCTTTTTGGAAATTGCTCTTGGATCACCCACAGGACATCAGCCTTGATCCCAGCACAAGGAACATCCTCGAGCACGAGGTCTGGGATAAAACAGACCCATCCTGTGGCCTCTCTAATGCTCTTGGGCAAAGCCCTGAGGCACAGATTGATCCCAGAGCCCACAGGCTGATCCATATCCCTGAGCCAGCACAAAGCTGGCTGAGGACATGTGAGCATCCCTTGTTCCCTCCTCGAACAGTGTTTGCATGGAAAAACTCCTCCACCACCACCACAGCTGTCCCAGTGCTGTGGACAGACTGCTCCCTGCTCCTTCCCAGTGTCCCAGGCAGCACAGGACTGTGGAGATGTTCCCATCTTTCTCCTCACACTGCCTGGCTGCCTTGTCCAGCTTGGCAAACCCTTCCCTTTCCCTGCTCTGTTTGCTGTGAAGCAGGAACAGATTGTGATGGCAGCAGACAGCAGAGCTGACAGCTCTCAGCTCCCCCAGCTGCCTCAGCTCCTTCAGCTCCCTCAGCTACCCCAGATCCCTCAGCATCCTCATCTCTCTCATCTTCCTCATCTCCCTCTCCTCTCTCAGCTACCCCAGCTCCCTCAGCATCCTCATCTCTCTCATCTTCCCCATCTCCCTCTCCTATCTCAGCTCCCTGATCTCCCTCACCTCCTTCATCTCTGTCATCTCCCTCTCCTCTCTCAGCTCTCTCAGCCTTGTTTATGAATTAAGGTAATTTTTCCAGCCCCCAAAGTGCCATCCTAGGAACCCTTTGGAGCTGCTCAGCTCCCTCACAGCACCACCCAAATCCTTCATGCCCAGACATGGAGCTCCAAGCTCCTTCTTTTCCACAGAACCCCAGAATGCTTTGGCTTGGAAGGGACCTTGATGATGATTTTGTGATTTTGTTCCAGCCCTGCCATGGCAGGGACACCTCCCACTGTCCCAGGGTGCCCCAAGCCCCATCCAGCCTGGCCTTGGGGGCAGGGATCCAGGGGCAGCCACAGCAGCTCTGGAATCTGCTGCATTCCCTGCACCCCTCCCTGCAGCTGGCAAACCCTGAGGGCTCTGACTCTCCATGGCACAGGAATTCTCATCTCTTCTTAGGCTGCTTTCCCATTCCCCACAGTCCCATCCCTGCCTCCCTGGCAGGGTCAGGAGAAGGGGCTGGATGGGATGAGAGCATGGGAGAGGCAGGAGGAGCCAGGAATGTTCCAGATCCCCAGCACAGGAGGAGACGCTCCAGGCATGCAAAAATGAAGCCTAATTAAAATGAATGAGAATTATTTTTATCTCCTTAAACAATTGTACGATCACATTTTAATTAAAATAATGTTAAAACATTTCTCCTTTTTTTGGATTTTGCTAATGTAGATGCTCATGGCCTTATCACAAATAGACAAAGAGCCTGGAAGGACTTTTCCTTTTCCTAAGAGGCTTTTAGTGGCAGTAAATTAAGATCTATGGATATGTGTGAGGAGAATGGGCATGAAAACATCCCCGAGTTAGTCTGTGTCTGGCTGAGGTTTTATTTTCTCCTTCCCATCCTTTAACTGGATTTTGATGTTGTGAAGTTGTTCCTGCACACGGATCTCTTGGCTGAGAGAGAATTGATGCTCTGGGGCAGCACTGGGCTCCTGGGATGCTCCTTGCACCTGTTCCAGCTCCTTTTAGGGAGGTTCTGAGCCCTGTGGGGGACCAAATCCTGCTGGGATTCCTCCTCTGTTCCTCAGGAAGGTGCAGGTCCCTGCAGAAGATCTGGAGCTGGCCTGGAAGGAGAGGTCTGGGAAGGATGAGTGGAGTGGGGAGAAAGGGGAATCTTGGGGAAATAAGAGTGGAGGAGAAGAGATTTCAGTGGATAAAAGATCCTGTGTGTTAAAGCTGAGGAGAATCCTGGAACCATTAAGGCTGGAAAAACCTCCAAGTTCTTCAAGTCCAACTCTGAATCCCACCATTCCCACTACACCCCATCATGAAGTGCCACATCTGCTGAGTTTTGGACACTTCCAGGGGTTGGGGACTGCTCCACGTCCCTGGGCAGCCTGGTCAGGCTTTAACCACTCTCCCACTGAAGAAATTTTCCCAAAACCCACCCTGAATTCTGACCCCAGAGGATTCCCTTGTCCTTTGTTACCTGTCCATGGGTTCCAGGATGGGGAGCTTTGCCTGCTGAGGTCCCAGCTGAACAAACCCATCTGAAATTCCCATCCCAGGGGTTGGTGGGGCTTTTGAAGACCCGAGGAATGTTTGGAAATGTCAGCTGACACATGCAGGGCTCACACCTGCACTCAGAGTTTGGCACACTTTGTTTGCTCATTAATATTCAATTAAATTGGGTTGGAACGAAGCTGCTTGAGGAGCAGAACTCAGGCTGAGAAGGCTGGGGCTGCTCAGCCTGGAGAAGGAAAAGTTGTGTGGGGTCCTCATGGCAAAATTTCAGTGTCTGGAGGGGTTAAAGGGGACCTGGGAATGGAATCTGCACTGGGAACTGGGGTGACAGGACAGGGGGGATGGATTGTGAGTGGGAGAGAGGAAATTTCGGCTGGGGAAGGAATTCCTGGCTGGGAGGGTGGGCAGGCCCTGGCACAGGGTGCCCAGAGCAGCTGGGGCTGCCCCTGGACCCCTGGCAGTGTCCGAGGCCAGGCTGGACACTGGGGCTGGAGCAGTGGGAGGGGTCCCTGCCAGGGGATGGAACCAGATGATCTTTAAATTCCCTGCCAATCCAAACCTGTCTGGGATTCTTTGCACCAAAAGCCCCAAGAGGGAGCACAGTAGAGCTGCCTTTACAATGAGAGGATTTAGGACTCCAGAATTTTTGTGCTTAAAAGGAAACAGAATTTTAATCAAGAAACACCTTAAGTGGTTTGAAGCAGAAAATTCCAACGCTCCAGATTTTTGAAGGCTGGAATTAAACCCCTCCAATTTACTGATTCTTTTATTTATTTTTGGAGCATTTTTCCTAAAAAGTAGAAACCTTTCATTCCCACACATTCCATTCCCAGGACAGGCGGAGATCAGAGCCCTGTCTCAGCCAAAGGGCAAAGGCACAGCTTTGCCAAGCCTTCTTGATCAATTAACCCCATTTTCCAGCCCCAGAATGCCACCCTAGGAGCTCTCTGGGGCAGCTCAGCTCCTTTGCTCCTTCACAGCAACAGCCAGTTCTTTTTCTGCTGCCCCAGAGGAAACCCTGAGGTTGAAATCAGATCATTTCTGTAAATAAAACTGCAGGACCTGAGCCGGCCCCCTCAGTGCCAGCACGGATTTCCATCACACCAGGGAGAACTGCAGTGACATCTCTGCAGGAAGGAGCAGCACCAAAGCTCCCCCCAGCAGCGATTTCCTCATCCCTGAGCTGCTCCCTGAGCTGCTCCAGGAGGACACAGACCCATCTGTCTGCCTTGGGACACCTTCCTGTGTGTCCCTGTGGCAGCTCCATGGCACAGGTGTGACAGGGATGAAAGGAGTCAGCAGGGAGACACAGCAGTGTCACAGACTGTACATATCTTGGACATATTTTTAAGAACCACACTCCTTTTGAGCAAAGGAGAAACCAGTTCTGGCAAAGACCTAATTCACACCACCCCCACCCCCCACAATTAGCTCAGAATCAGCCTTAAAACCCTTAAACATTTTGGTATTTCTTATGAGCCTCCAACCAGCTCCAGCCCTTCTGATCCCGACTCCTTGGGGCTGGAAGTGCCACCGCCCAGAGAAGTTCCTCCTGCTGTGTCACTTGCTGATGTTGGCACCTGCTCCCAACAACTCCTCTCCTTGTTTGTGACCACTGAACTCATCCCTGCTCCCCCCTGAGAGAGGGGAAGAACAAGGAGCTGATCCTTGGTCAGTGGTCACAAACAAGGAGAGGAGTTGTTGGGAGCAGGTGCCAACAATTCCCAGCAAGTGACACAGCAGGAGGAACTTCTCTGGGTGGTGGCACTTCCAGCCCCAAGGAGTCGGGATCAGAAGGGCTGGAGCTGGTTGGAGGCTCATAAGAAATAGCCAAAAAGTTTAAGGGTTTTAAGGCTGATTCTGAGCTAATTGTGGGGGGTGGGGGTGGTGTGAATTAGGTCTTTGCCAGAACTGGTTTCTCCTTTGCTCAAAAGGAGTGTGGTTCTTAAAAATATGTACAGAATGGAGAAATGGTGCATCTGAGAATGGAGATGGTTTGGTTTGGCTGATTTATCACCAAAAAAGTTGATGCCTTTGGGGTCCTTGCTGAGGATGGCGGCTCCTGCACCCCCTGATGGGCAGGAAAGGTCTTTGCTGGGAGAGGAGCTCCCCTCCTTGGGCATTTCCCCTGGCACCCATCCGTGACACAGAGACCTGTTAAACTGTAAAACTTCAACTGTAGCATTCAGTTCTGGAGGAATGGGAATGCAGGCAGGGAAAGGAGGGTTAGAGCTGAGCAATTCAGGCACTACCAGAGCCATGAGCCCCTGCTAGAACTCATCTCCAGCCCCAGCTCTCCACCACCTCCTCATCCCTGTCCCCTCTGCTCACTCCAGGGATGCTGTTCCCTATCTCCACATTTGCAAGACATTCAAACAAAAGATTCTCAAACCCATCCAGAGCTCTGGGAGCACAGCCCAGAGCAGAGTTTGTGCTCCCTGAGAGGTGGAGGGCAGAAACCCCCCAGCCTCTGGAATTGCTCTGAGGGGCAGGAATCTCTCATGAGCTGCTGGTGTGGGAACAGCCAAAAAAGGTGGATCCTGCTCAGCATTCCTTGGCTCATCACTCAGAGGATTAAAGGAGAAATCATGGAATCCTGGAGTGGGTTGGGTGGGAAGGGTCCTCAAAGCCCACCCAGTGCCACCCCTGCCATGGCAGGGACACCTCCCACTGTCCCAGGCTGCTCCAGCCCCAGTGTCCAGCCTGGCCTTGGGCACTGCCAGGGATCCAGGGGCAGCCCCAGCTGCTCTGGGCACCCTGTGCCAGGGCCTGCCCACCCTGCCAGGGAACAATTCCCATTCCCAATCTCTCATCCATCCCTGCCCTCTGGCACTGGGAGCCATTCCCTGGCTCCTGTCCCTCCATCCTTGTCCCCAGTCCCTCTCCAGCTCTCCTGGAGCCCCTTCAGGCCCTGGCAGGGCTCTGAGCTCTCCCTGGAGCTTCTCCTCTCCAGCTGAGCACCCCCACCACGGCAGAGGTTTCCCACCCTGGGATCATCTTCCTGGCCCTGGCCATGCTCAGCAGCATCACAGCTCCTGTTCCCTGAGTCTGTCTGCCTTCCCATTATCTGGGCCATGGGCCATGGATCCCATCCCTGCCTGGCATTTGGGGCATGGATCCCACCCCTTGCTGCCATTCCTGCAGCTGGAAGGTGAATGCCTGGCTCCCCCCTGCAGGGTCCAAGGGAACAGCTCCATGATGGAATAAGGGTGCAGTTACTGCATGGCCCCAGCCCCGCTGTTCCTGCCAAGGGCTGCAGTTTCCTGCGTTTCCTGTGTTTGAGCTGCAGCCACAGCTCACTCCTGCCCCAGGAAGCAGCTGGGCTCCTGAGCCCTGCAGGAGTGATGGGCCCTGCCCTCAGTGCATCGATTAGCCCATGAAGGAGGGGTGGGAGAGCAGAGTGATCTCATCTGGCCCCGTGGCAGCTGCAGGGCTCCAAGGCGCAGGAGCCAATCCCGCAGAATCGCTGCCCCCCTGTCAGGGCAGCTCCAGCTCCTCTCCTCCTCCATGGCCTCCTCCTGCTGCTGTGTGGCTGCTCTGGGCTCTGGGAAGGAAGCCCTGAGCTCGGGGTTGGTGCTGCTGGAGCAGTGACATGTCCAGCCCTGTCGGAACCCAGGACATCTCTCTGGCTGCCCTGGATGGCTGGAGCTCCTGGCCGGGGGCTCAGAGACCTTGGCACGAAGCCAAAGACACCTGTGCCTTTGATTTTAACCCATGGAAACAATAACCAACTCTATATGAGGGTTTACAAGCCATGAGAGTTTAAGCAGAATGATGGTTAGTTTGTCACAAGGTAAAAAAATAGAATTTTGGAGATTTTAGAATTTGGGTTCAAAAGCCAAGATTTGGGCGTTCACGCCAGGATTTGGGCGTGCCTTGTCCTTCTTCTTTCTTCTTCTTGTCCCCCATCTTCTGCTGTGATGGTGGCACTTTTGGATTTAGAGACAGACTGTCTAACATAGGTGATAGGTATTGTAAAAATATTGTAAATAAAGAACACGTAGGTTTTAGTATGAAAAGATAACACCACCCCAAGGCAGTCAGTGTGCCATGAACCGACCTGCTGGACAGACCTCAGCAGGTCAGAGAAAGAATATAATAGATAACACAGAATAAAATAAACAGCCTTGAAAACCACAGCTGAAGAATCCTGACTCCTTCGATCTCGGGGCTGGGAAAATAAGAGACTTTCCAACACCCCGGGGTCATCTCGAGCACAGAGCCTCCGAGACAGCCCGGTGAGCTCAGCAGCGCAGCAATGGAACATTCCCTGCCTGCAGCCCCGGCTCGGCGGCGTCTGCGCCGCTCCAGCAGCTCCCAGGCACGGCTGAGCCCAGCACCAGGTCTGGTGTTTGCTCACAAGTCCCACAGCCCAGCTGGAGCGCGGCACCTGAGAGCATCAACAGCGGGAGGCAGGGCAGGGGAGGTGGGAATGCGGGGGGCTGGATCTGCTCCTCCTGCTGCTCCGGGAGCAGCAGCTGCGCCTTTAATCACAGGGATGCCAGGGAAAAACCTCGGGAAACGAGACACAGACCTGAGAGCTGGCTCGGGCCTGGGAAACACCTGAGCTGGGCTGGGAATGGGAAAGGGGATGGGAGAGGGGAATGGGGAATGCAAATGGGAATGGCAATGGGGAATGGGAACGGGAGCAGGAACTGGGAATGGCAATGGCAATGGGAATGGGAATAGGATTGGGAATGGGAATAGGAACAAGAATGGGAATAGGGAATGGGAATGGGAACGGGAATGTGAATGGGAATGGGAATGCCACAGGCAGGATCCTTCTGAGGGTCACTGTGGGGCAACAGAGTTTCAGCAAAGAAAGGAAGCACAGGCGGGGGACAATCGAGCCCTGAGGGGAGGAGAGGATGAGCCCAGCTCAGGCTGATCCCAGCTCCCCGCTCCTCCTGCTGCCCCAGGCTGAGAGCTGGAGTGGAGAGATGCTGTAGGAAGGCGCTGGGAAAGACAATGGAAATGCATTTGTCTGGCTGGAGTCCCCCATTTGCTCCTCATCAGCAATTAGAGCTGCTAATGAAGAGCTCATTTACTGGGATTTAACAGACATTTGTCCCCAGCCTGCTGCCCAGCCCTGCCCCCTCCCATCCCCTCCCCATACCTGCCAGGATTCTCTGGGCAGTGCCAGGGCTGGACAGAGCTCCCAGCCCAGCCAGGAGCCTTTCTCACGTTGTGGGAAGACAGAGAGCACAAAAAGGAATCAATTTGTCACAAAGCTCGTAATGAGCTGGTGCAGAGAGCTCAGGCAGGTTCTGATGACCCCCCGGGTTAATTAACCAGCAGCAGAACCCCGTGTCTCTTTCTCACTCTCCTTGGCTGATGTTTGTCTCTGGCTGAGGAGCTGCTCCTCGTGTGACACCTCCAGGTGCTCTCCTGCCTCCCTGCTCTGCTGGCAGTGGTGCCAGGAGCTGACCTGGCTCCCAGCAGAGCTTCAGCCCTCATTTGTCACGGCTCTGTGATCACAGCTGGCAGGAGCTCTCTGCCTCCAGCCCGCTGCCATCCCTGCTCCTCAGACATCCCTGTTCTAGGGACATCCCAGCTCCAGAGATATCCCAGCTCCCAGGAACACCCCAGCCTGCTGCCATCCTGGCTCCAGAGACATCCCGGTTCCAGGGACATCCCGAATCCCAGGGACATCCCAGCCCCTGAGTTTCCTGCCAGGAAAGGGCCTCAGTGCCAGGCAGGGCAGGGTGGGATGGGGGGAGAAGGGAGCACACATAGCATGGCCTGGGATGGGAGAGCTGATGACATGACAAGGAGAGGCTCATGGAATGGGAACACTTTGGAGTTCTGGTGGGATTTCAGCTCCCTCTGGAAAGAGCAGGAGGGGTTCAAACACTGAACCTGCAGGTGCAGCTTCCCTGCTATGGATGGATTGTGGAGCTTCCCTGTTGTGGGAATATTTAGGTCCTGTTCACCTCTAGGAAAGCAGGAATGGGAGCAGAGGAGACAGCACTTGGAGCTGGAAAAGGACAGGGAGAGTCAAACTCCTGAGGTTCCTCTGGGCCCAGGCAGTGAGTCCTGAGCCTCTCCAGAGGATGAGGGGATTCCCACAGGGAGAGGCTGTGGAGCTGAGTGACAGCAGCTCCTGAGGGTGGCACCTCTGCCAGGGACAGAGACTCGGCTGTTTCTGAGCTGGAAGTGTGACTGGAAATGGGGAAGGAGCTGCCCTGCAAGAGGAGCAGCACCAACCACTCTCTGCTGACAATTTCAGTCTCAGCTCCCTCCTCTGCCCCTCTGGCTCTGACTGAGAGTCTTCCATGGCCAGGAATTCCTGCTCCTCCCTGCCTGGGGGATGTGCTCCAGTGGATGCTTCCTTTGCACGGATCACAGAGCAGGATCAGCTCCTTGTTCTTCCCTTTCCCAGTGGGGAAGAGGGACAACTTCAGTGGTCACAAAAAAGGTGGGGAAATTGTTGGGAGCAGGTGCCACATCCTTTTGTCTCCAGGGACAGTCACAGGCATGGATCTGTCAGGCAAAGGATGTGGACAGGTGAGAAAAGGACATGGGCAGGTGATAAAAGGACATGGGCAGGGGAAAAAGGACAGGGCCAGGGGGAAAGGGACATGGATAGGCACTAAAAGGACATGGACAGGTGATAAAAGGATGTGGTCAGGCAGAAAAAGAACATGACCAGGTAGTAAAAGGACATGTCCAGGTGGGAAAAGATCATTTACCAGGGGGTAAAATGGGAGCAGCCCAATTGCCAGGGATCAGGCTGTGAACACTTCATCCAGAAAGGGTCCTCAGGCTGTGAGTGCAGACATGAGCTGGATTTTGGGAATGTGTTATTGCACCTCTGTTCAGCCAGGGTTTGGGAATGTGTTATTCCATCACTGGAGGGCTCTGTGGCACAGCTGGGATGGAAGGGGCAGAGCTTGCTCCCTTGCTCCCCCGGCAGCTGCAGGGGCACGGTTTTCCAGCACGGGGCTGGAGGCTGCTCCAGAGCTGCTGGAGCAGCTGGGCCAGGCTGTGCCCTCTGGAGAAAGGAGGCCTGGCTGTGCCCTCCCCATGCCCTCCCCAAGCCCCAGGGTGCTGCTCCCCTGGCTGGCACTTCCCAGCTCCCCTGGCTGCCGCCCTCACCCTGGGAGGGTTTGATGTTTGTTAAACCTGCCCGGCTCCACCAGATCCCAGTGCCTTGGTTTGAACAGACAGGTGTCTGCTGAGGAAGGCAGGAGCCTCTCTTGAAATGGAAAATGTAAACCCCCTCCCTCCAAATTGTTATAATTTTGAAATTAAGGAGCTCTCAGGCAAAGATATGGGAGCAGGAATAACAGTTCTTTATTAGGGAAGAAAATTTAAAAAAAAAATTAAAATGCAGTAATACAAACCAAGCCTGCCAGAGTCAGACCCTGCCCTGTCCCCTGTGTGTCAGGGTGGTGGCACAGCCCCATCCCAGGTGGGTGGCACAGTCCCATGGTGGTGGCACAGCCCCATCCCATGGGGGCTCAGCCCTCCTGCAGTGCCAGCTGTGGTTCTGCTGCAGCAGGATCCTGCACAAGGGGGGAGTTTTCCTCTGCAGCTCCAGGGCTGCTGGAGATGGGCCTGCTCTCCCTCTGGGAATGCAGGGCAGGAGAAAGCTGCTCCTCTGGAAATGCAGGGGGCAAAGGCTGCTGTGCTGTTCCAGGGCAGATTGTATCCAGGTAGGAATGTTTGAAATCTCAGATTGTATCCAGGTAGGAATGCTTGGCTCCTGCCCTGGGCAGAGCATCTCCCCATGGGATGGTGGAATTGGATCAGCCCTGCAGGGACACTCAGTGGCCATGGACAGCAGAGGGAGGGAGGATGGGCTGTGGGAGAGATAAAGAAAACTGCCCCATGAACAGAGATACCTGCCCCAGCTCTGACAGGTGAAATAGAATACACACTTTGTATCTTGCAGTCCAGGACACAGGAGTGCTGTGCTTTCCCTCCCAGCTGGGACAATGGGATACTGGAGCAGACCAGTGGATTTTTCTCCTGCAGGATGTTGAGCTGCCCCAGTTCTACTCAGAACCTGCCAGGGCTGTGTCTGGAGGCAAAGTCAGACCTTGAAAATCCCTGAAAGGTTTGTGCAGCTTAAAAAGACAGGACTCAGTGCTGGAAGTGGGAGCTGGAATTTGCTTTCAGCTTAACACACATACACCAAAAAAAAAGCGCTTAAAAGAGGCTCTGGGTGACTGAAAAATGTTCCTGAAATGTTCTCCACATGATAAAAAAACCATCAGTAAATCCAGGGGACATCAATGACAGGAGACATCAACAACCCCTTGATCAGGGGGATTGCTTGGGAATGCACTGGAACACTTATTTGTCATTAGCAAGCTGATATTAATTATAATATTAGTAATAGTATTGTCATTTTGCTTGGATAAAGCCCACTGGAGGGGCTTTAAAGACCTTTCCAACATAAACCAGTCTGGGGTTCTGTGGTTCCTCTAGGACCCTTCCCAACTCTCTGATAAATTAAAGAGCTGGACCTGGAATCTCTCAGCTTCTTTCCTGAAGATGTCCTGGGGATTTTGCCTCCATTCTCCAGTGATGGGAAGAGCTGTTGAAGCCCCAGCGTGGGGAAAGGCCTGGCCCATGTCAAGGAATCAGTGATGGACTAAAATCCCTTTTCCAGCAGTGCTGTCAAGTCCAAACATCCAGAAGTCCTCATTCAGCTCTGCCTCCATCCCACAACCCTTCCCAGGATCATCTCCCTCTACCAGCCCTGAGTCCTGGAAAAATTTTGTTCCTCTGCTGCTCAGGGGAAGAACCTGAAACCCCCTCCCCTAGAGCCACCTGGGAAGTTCTGCATCCCCCAAAACTTCAGAGCCACTTGCTCCAAGATCTGGAGCTTGCCTTTGGAAGCATCTGCCTTTTAAATGGAAAATGTGTCAGATCCTGCTTTGTAACTGATTTGGGGAGCTGGGGAGCTGGAGGGGAGGTGTTATTTTTAAGTTTTATCGGCAGTGCTGAAGTTACTGAGCTGGAAGCTGAATCTCATCACATGCCTTGGAGTCTTGAAACTTTCATAAAAATAGAGCTCAACTCCCAGTGCCACCTGCAGAGGTGAGCTCAGACTGCAGCAATTGGCTCAGGAAGGCTCCTCCTCAATTCCTAAAAGTTCTTTTTCTGCCAGCTTTAAGAGCCCCTGGATACCAGAGATGATCAATTACTATTGAGCTAAGGAGTGGTGTCTGTTGGTTGTGGAATCCATTCTTTTTCTAAGGAACATAAAGTGGATGAGGAGTGCAATGTAGCCTTGGAATGCTGTCATTGCTGTTCTCTGGATGTGAGGAATGTGTGATAAATCCATGTCCTGGGATGCTCCTGTGACCCCTGAACTGATGAGAGGAGGGCAGGTCTGGCCTGAGCCACATCCTGTGGCTCTGGAGCTCTCCAGGGTTTTCTGGTTTAGAAAACCCTCCCTCTCCCAGGCTGAACTGGCCCTGTCTGTGTTTTCTGGCTCCCAGTGCCGAGCTGAGCCCCTGAGGAGAGCAGGGAGAAGGGCAGCCCTGGCTGCCAGCCCTGCTGTGGCCTCTGCAGCTCCTGGCCGGCCCCTGCCAGCCTGCTCCCCTGGCACACAGCACAGCTGGGACCTGCGAGGCTCCTCAGGAACTCAAAAGGAGGGCAGAGAAACACCAGCAAAAGCAGGAGGGAGAGAAGATGAAAGCTGGCACTTCTCTCTCGAGGCAAGGCAAGAAATAAACCTGAGTCCTCCTCCTTCCCCACTGCCTTTTTGTATGAATTACCACATTTGTTTTCTTTCTTGGCCTAGGAGATGGGTTTGTGCCCAAAATGGATCGTGTGCTCCCTCCCTGCTGGCTGACAGCTCCTGAGGGGAGCAGGGAGCTCCTCCTTTCTCCTGCACCATGGAGGCCGGCGGGAGCTGCGGCCCAGCTCGGGCAGGGCTCCTGCACCCAGCCCCAGAGCTCCAGGGAGCTTCTTCAGGCTCTGGAAAACTCTGGAAAGGCTGGGAAAAGGCAGTGGTGACTCACGGGGGCATTTCGGAGAGCTGGATTCCTCCAGTCCTAAAGCACCAGCCTGGGGGCTGGTTCTGGAAAGGAGACGGTGCTGCCTGCTTCTCTCAGGTCTCTGAGGAAGAGTTGTGGAAAAAAAAGGACCTGGAGCTCCTGGAGTAACTCCAGAGGAGCCACGGAGCTGCTCCAGGGCTGGAGCCCCTCTGAGCCGGGCTGGGAGAGCTGGGGATGTTCATCTGGAGAGGAGAAGCTCCAGGGAGAGCTCAGAGCCCCTGCCAGGGCCTGAAGGGGCTCCAGGAGAGCTGGAGAGGGACTGGGGACAAGGATGGAGGGACAGGAGCCAGGGAATGGCTCCCACTGCCAGAGGGCAGGGCTGGATGGGAGATTGGGAATGGGAATTGTTCCCTGGCAGGGTGGGCAGGCCCTGGCACAGGGTGCCCAGAGCAGCTGGGGCTGCCCCTGGATCCCTGGCAGTGCCCAAGGCCAGGCTGGACACTGGGGCTGGAGCAGCCTGGGACAGTGGGAGGGGTCCCTGCCATGGCAGGGGTGGCACTGGGTGGGTTTAAGGTTCCTTCCCACCCAGCCCACCCCAGGATCCTGTGGCAGTGTCTGTCTGATCCATCTGGGGAAGTTCAGGGCTCTGCCAGTGACCGAGTGTCCCAGGCCAGCCCTGAGGGTGACAGAGTTTGTTCCTTGGTGTAAATTCTCTGCCTGCAGCTGTGGCTCCTCAGGGCTGATGCTGGAGGACAAGGAGAACTTCAGGGATGGAGTGGGGGAAAAGCACCGGGGTCTTGGAGAGAAACTGCTCTGAAGGGACGAGCTGCTGGAGCTCGAGCTGCTGTTCAATGTCCTGACCACAAATTCAGGCAGTTACATTTTAGAGCCTCCATCTCCTTTGTTGCCTGGAGAGAAATGTGAGCTCCTGTTTTGGGGTGCTGGGGCCAAGGTTCCCAGAGGCAGGAGTCAGGATAGCCCAGCCCTGTGGGTTGTGTGGCTGTGTTGGCTCTGCCTGGATGGTCCCAAGATGGAAGCAAAAGAGAGTTTGGTCACAAGATCTCACATTTTTGTAGGTTTTGGCTCATTTGCATATTGGAGTTAATAGTCCAATTACAGCCCAGCCCATGAAATCCCTTCCTTCCTGTTTTTCTCTTCAGTCCATGGTGTTTATACTCTTGGGCCCCCAGATGGGACCTGAATCCACAATCCCCAGCTTAGGAAAGTGAAGTGTCCTGGCCCCTCCCAAATCCCCCTGAACTGCCTCTGCCAGGGCTGCTCCTGCTGCCTCTGTCCCAGCTCCTGACAGCAAACTCACAACTCTGAACCTTGGAGCCTCTTCCAGAGAAGGCAGAGAACAAAAGAAACCCAGGGATGGAATGAGAATGAATGAATGAATGAATGAATGAATGAATGAATGAATGAATGAATGAATGGTTGAGCATTCCCAAAATCTCTGTGTCCCATGTTATGAAATAGAGACGACATTTGTGAGCCTGATCCCAGTATTGATGTGTGCAGAGACATTTGTTCAGTGCTCACAGTAAACACCTTCCAATCGATGCCAGGAAATGCAGCTGGGGTTTTATTGTACTCAGGCTTTGTCTTTGGAGAAGAATTGGAATTTTCTCTTTTATTCCTCACCTCAGAAAGTTTAAGAGAGTGATTCTTCAATGAAGCACAGCAGGGGCAGGTGAAGGATGGGGCAAAGGCAGGAACCATCACTGGCAAAGGTTTTATTGCACATCCTGGGGTTTATTTTTTTCCTGCTCTCCCCACCCCCCCGATCATTTCCACAGACCAAGAGAGTTAAACCCATAGCAGGGAAAATACAGGTTGGGAATTGAGAATTACTGAGAGAAAGAAACATGGGGAAATCCCTGAGCCTGGCTGAAGAAGATCTGCATGAAGTGATCCCAATCCTCCAAGTTCTGATTCTGAGGGAATTCCCTGACTCAGCTCAGGGAATGGGCAGGAAACCAAACTAGAAATTAAAAAAAAAAAAACAAACAAAAACCAACAACAATGGGAATATAAAAATAAACCCACAGAATCCCAGCCTGGGTTGGGTTGGAAGGGACCTTAAAGATCAACCCTGGTGCCAGGGGGTGGGAACAGTCCTGGCTTACCTGGATGCTCTGGCTCAGCCTTGGAGTGGATCTTGGTTTAACAGTGGCAGCAGTGCTGCCAATTCCTGCTGCAAATCCCTCCAAAGGAGCCTCTGGCATTTCTCATCAGGGCTCAGGGTGGTTGTCTGAAAAATTCAACACCTTTCTATGAATTCCCTCTATTCCCACCAGCTCAGCCACGAGCTCCTGCCTCTGGAGTTCTCCCAAGCCCAGCTGCTGACCCTGAGCTGCAGCTGCCCTGGGCTGGAATTCCTGCCCTGGGAATGGTGCTGGTGGGAGCCCAAGTGGGAGCCTGGGCAGAGCAGGGGGTATAAAGCTCTGCTCCTCTCACTGAGTGACAGCAGAGCCTCCCCAGGGCTCTGTTGAGGGCCTCATTTTTCAAACTCTCCCTGAAAAGCCCTGGAAATAAAACTGGACTTTGTTGCTAACTTGGCAAAAAGCTGAGCCTTGTTCTGCTGACTTTGGGATCAGCTCTCTGAGAGCTGAGGCTCATGTTCAGACTGCTAAAATCAGTTCTTCTACTCAGGTTTAAGCTGGAATTTAAGTTGTGCTGAGAGGAGGGGACTGGCTGAGCCCAGCCTGAGCTCAGCCTCACCCCAGTGCATTCATCATCTGGGCAGGGAGACTTCAGTGCCAGGCAGTCCTGGAATGGCATCCAGGGGGTTTCATGTGCAGCTCTTCTTTGCCAAAAACTGCTTCTCCATGCCCAGAATATTTGTAGGAAAGATAAGGAAAGGTCATCACAGCCCCAGAGTCCCTTCCTTGCCCTGAGCCTGGCTCCACTGGGGGCAGACAGTGCTGGGAATGGCCCAGCCAGGATCAGGGGGTTTGGGATCCATCCCTGGGGACTGAGAGCACAGAAAAGCAGCAAGGTTTACACAGCCCATTGTACTTCCTTATTAATGGAAATGTGACAAGTGGAGGAAAAATCCATAGATTTCAGAGCCAGGGCTTTCCAGGCAGGGAGAAGCAGCAATTCCAACCTTTGGGTTGATAATGTCAGGGTGATTCAGATGCCTGAGCCCGGCTGCTCTGGCAGCCTCAATGCCTTGGGCAGGGCCTGGCTTTGGGAGGGCAGAGGAGGGGGCTGGAGGGGCCCTTTGCTCCCTTTAACCCCCAAAGTCTCACAGCAGTGGGGGCCGCTCAGCTTCTCCCACAGGGGATCGCAGATCTGCTTTTTATTTCCCTTTGCCCTGGGTAAAGAGGAGCCTTTCCCACGTCCCCTGTGCTGGGCTGGTGCTCAGGGCAACCTGGGGGATGCTGAGCTCGTCCCCAGAGCAGCCCCAGCCCAGGCTCCTGCATTTCCAGTCCCGTGTCCCCCTGCAGGGCTCCTGTCCTGACACAGCCTGAGCCAGGAGCTCTGAGCTGCTGGGGTCAGAGCTCCTGCTGCAGCACATCCCTTGGGAGAGCTCACCCAGCACACCCAGCACACCCCCTGGGAGAGCACACCCAGCACACCCAGTACTCCCAGTACTTCCAGTACATCCCCTGGGAGAGCACTCCCAGCACTCCCAGCACTCCCAGTACACCCCCTGGGAGAGCACACCCAGCACTCCCAGTACTCCCAGCACACCCAGCACTCCCAGTACTCCCAGTACACCCCCTGGGAGAGCACACCCAGCACTCCCAGTACTCCCAGCACACCCAGCACTCCCAGTACTCCCAGTACACCCCCTGGGAGAGCACACCCAGTACTCCCAGCACTCCCAGCACTCCCAGCACTCCCAGTACTCCCAGCACACCCAGCACACCCAGCACTCCCAGTACTCCCAGTACACCCCCTGGGAGGGCACACCCAGCGCTCCCAGCACTCCCAACCCATCTCCCAGAAGGGATCCCCGGGGCTGTCCCGGAGCTCTCGGCGGGGCAGTCCGAGCTCTCCCTCCCTGCTGCTGCAGCCTCGTAGCCATAGAAACGCCGGGAATTTATAGGCACCACCCGGTGCCTTCCTTGGCTGAGTCTGCAGTGCCGGGAGCAGCAGTGCCAGGGCCCCCGACGTGCCCGTCCCCGCAGGGGGGCACAGACCTGTCCCCAGGGCTCTGCTGGGTGACACGGGAGTCAGGCTTGGGGACAGCAGTGGCTCCAGTGGGAATTCAGCAGCCTGGATCTGGAGCTCTCTGGAGGGGGGATGGGGTCTGCTCCCAGCTGGAGCTGAGGGGCAGCCTGGTGACATCTAGAAATTGTCACAACACGGCGATCTGTGATGGATTGGCACCAGCACTGCTGGGCCAGGAGCATCTGCTCCTCGCCAGCTGGCCCTGGGAGGGACAGGAGGGTGTTTGGAGCGTTCTGCTCCAGTGGAACATGGCCCTTGCCATGGCAGGGGTGGCCCTGGCTGGGCTTTGGGATCCCTTCCCACCCAAACCATCCTGGGATTCCGTGATTCCATGGAAATCTACTCGCTTTGGGGCCCTCAGTCCATTTGTGCAGCACCCCAATCCAAAGGTCTGGCTCCAAATATTTCCACATGCAAATGGGCTCTCTGTGATCCAGTTGGAATCTTCCTTCTGGAGCAGGAGCAGGGATTTGGAACCAATGTGTAGCATAAGACTCTAAAATTAAACTTGTCTGTGAAGGGAGTGGAGTTCAAAGCCAGGACAGACCAAAGAACCTCAAGTGAACCTGAAACTTTGGAAATAGAAAATAAGCTTTGGATTTTCCCATGTTTTTCCAGGAAGGCACCAGCTCATCCTGTGTTCTTCAGGCTCCGTAAAAAACCCCTGAAGTCAAAACCCAAATAATCTGAACAAAAAGACAGAACTGCACAGTGAGAGAAGGGTGGGAGGGAACATTTCACCAGCAGCTCTGCTCAAAACAAAGAGGGTTTTCAGCTCCCTGCTCACGAGGAGGACGTGAATAAAGGAATTAAAGCTGGGGATATTTTCTGTGATCACACAACTCCAGGAGAGCTGATGAAGTTCTTGGGAGATGCAGAAAGCAGCTGAGAAATGTCAAAGCAATGAAGGCATTTCAGGAGTGGCTGTTCCAAGGAAGTGACAGCAAAGGCTCAGTGCAGAAACAAGGACTCTGTGCTGAGCTGGAGCAGGGGTGACAAGGAAAGGGGAAATTAAAAGATGATAACGAGCCAGCTGCTCTTTCCAGTGGCTGGGAATCCTTTGGACATGTTGGTATCACAGTGCAGGAGCCAAAGCTGGGCCCAGGAATCCCTCAAAGGCACCCAGTGCCACCCTGCCATGGCAGGGACACCTCCCACTGTCCCATGAGCTCCAAACCCCATCCAGCCTGGCCTGGGGCACTGCCAGGAGTCCAGGGGCACTGCCAGGGATGGGGCACCAGAGTCCCAGGAAAAGCAGAGTTTGAGTGCACGCTTTGGGCAGTTCCTGAGCTGTTCCTCACTAAGCTGGGGAGAAGGGGATGATCCCCTTTTATTTGTCATTGTTTTATTCCTTTAATTAAAAACTAAAGCAATCATAAAAAGTGTGGCTATGTCCCATCTTTGTGTCCCTGAGCCACTGCTGTCCCTCAGTCCTCCCTCACCATTTCCACCCCTCAGGCACAAATCCCCTCACCCTAAAGCAGACAATTACCTTGGATAAGGTGACCTTGAAAAGGACTTTTTTTTCTGGATAAAGAGTTTCTCCCCATCCTCCAGTCCCAAACCAGGCCTGACATGGAGCTGGGATGGAGAAGGAACCATACATTGGTTTATCCAAGATGTTGGGATCAGTGCAAAGCTGGGTTTAGCTCTTTCCCCAGGGAATTGCTGTTCCCTTTTGGACCCAGCTCTGTCCCACTGCACCCTCTGGGTGTTGGGATCATCTCTCAGTGTTCAGTGCTTTGCTTCCTGCACAGGGAGAAGAGATGGGGATTGAACTTTGTCTGGGGACAACAAATCAGAGAGCAGGGCTGGGGTTGGAGAGCAGGGCTGGGGTTTAGGAGAACAGGGCTGGGGTTTGGAGAGCAGGGCTCAATTTGGGGAGCTCAGCCACTGGAGGCCACTTCACTTCTCCACATTTTGCACCTCAGGGCTGAAATACAGATTTTGACTCCTGAATTTCACTCTGGGCTCAGGCAGGGCAGCAGCTTAGGCAAGGATGTGCTTTCCAGCAGCTCAGTGCTTCCAGGAGAGGCTGGGAAGAGCCAGGGCTGTGCAGCACCCACAGCTCCCCTAAGTGAAGGGCTGGGAGAGCTGGGGGTGCTCACCTGCAGAGGAGAATCTCCAGGGAGAGCTCAGAGCCCTGCCAGGGCCTGAAGGGGCTCCAGGAGAGCTGGAGAGGGACTGGGGACAAGGATGGAGGGACAGGAGCCAGGGAATGGCTCCCAGTGCCAGAGGGCAGGGCTGGATGGGAGATTGGGAATGAGGAATTGTTCCCTGGCAGGGTGGGCAGGCCCTGGCACAGGGTGCCCAGAGCAGCTGGGGCTGCCCCTGGATCCCTGGCAGTGCCCAAGGCCAGGCTGGACACTGGGGCTGGAGCAGCCTGGGACAGTGGGAGGGGTCCCTGCCATGGCAGGGGTGGCACTGGGTGGGTTTAAGGTCCCTTCCCACCCAAACCACCCCAGGATTCCATTCCAGGATCTCTGCTCTTTTGTCCACGCTCCTCTGCTCAGACCCTGCCACAGAAGCTTTTCCAAGCTCTTACAAAGTCAAGGTCAGTCCCTTCCAGGCCGTGCTGACGTTGGGATCTGCAGGTTCCCAGTCCCTGGGGATCCCTTTTCCTCACTCACCATCAGGCCTGGCTGAATCCAGATGTTCAGCAATCTCCAAATTCCTCAGCTCATTAACTGGCATCCAGTCTGACCTGGGAATTTCTGCTGCAACCTCATTTCTCTGCCCCAAGGTCAGGGACAGGCATTTGCAAACCAACAAGGTTCTTCTTGCAGTGTTTGAGTGTGAATTATTATTAGTAGTAGTAGTAGTATTACTATTGCTATTAGTATTAGTACTATTATTTGAATCAATACTATTTTAATTTTATTTTATATTAAATAATATGAAAATTTTAAATAAGAGATAATATTAACAAGAACAAAACCAACAAAACAACAAACCAACTACAATAGCATTATTATTATTATTTTTTTTTTTTTATTATTATTATTTTTATTATTCACCATTAGTGCAGTGCTGGGGGATGAGTCCCCTCCCAGGCTGTGGAGCAGATTATGGAGCATCCCCGTGCAGGAACACAAAGGAGAAGGGGCAGGAGGAATTATTTTAGCAGAACTATTGGGATGGGAATTGTGCTGCTTGGCAGGTTTGCCTTTGCCCACGAGCATCCAGGGATTGGGACTGAGGTTTTTCTCTGGAGACTGAATTTGGGGAAGCAGGAAATGGGGACAGACAAGGATATGATGAATAAATTGTAAGCACCGAGCAAAAAGTGAAGTTTGTGGTGTTCTGCTGCGTGGGGAAAGGCTGGACGTGGCTCTGGTAAGGCTGGCTCAGCCAGGCCTGGTTTGGTGTTGGGAAGTTAGGGGCAGGGTCAAGGATAAAGGACATCCCTGGATATCCCATTCCAATAAAGGATATCCCTGGGTATCCCATCCCCATAAAGGACATCCCCAGGGGTTTATCACAGCAGGCATTAGAACAACACAAAATCCTGGCTGGGAGGGCTCTCAGGTCTTGGCTTTGCCAGGGAAAGGCTCATCCAGGTTGCTCCTTCCAGAGGGATGCTCTCCCCAGTCCATCCTGCACAACTCCAGGGGTGCTACTTTTCCCCATTCCCAGGCAATTCATCCCAGCATTTCACCAGCCCCAGGACAGAAGAGTTTCCCCCAATATCCAACCCAGGAACAAACCCAGGAATGAATCCTGGTTAATCCAAAAGCTCATTTGTCAGGATGGCCACAGGGGCTGCAAAAGGCAATCCCCGGAGCAGGAGCTGTGTGCTGCAGCTTTTCCTGCAGCTCTGAGCACTGCAGGGATTGAATCCTGAGGCACTCCTGGAGGAGCTGAGGTGAGGAACAGGGTAACTCCTTCCTTTTGCTGCTCTCACTGGGGGAATGGCTCAGAGCAGTATTGTATTTGCTGGGAAATGTCCCAACAAATGATGCACCTGACTCCATGTTCTCAGAAGGCTAATTTATTATTTTATGGCACTATATTATATTTAAAAAATACTATACTATATATACTAAAAATACAGAAAGGATACTACAGAATGCTAAAAGATAATAATGAAAACTTGTGACTCTCTCCAGAGTCCTGACACAGCCTGGCCCTGACTGGCCAATGAGTGAAAACAACTCCCAGCAGAATGCAATGGAACAATCACCTGTGGGTGAACAATCTCCAAACACATTCCACAGGAGCACAGCACAGGAGAAGCAAATGAGATAAGAATTGTTTTCCTTTTCTCTGAGGCCTCTCAGCTTCCCAGGAGAAAAATCCTGGGCCAAGGAATTTTTTCAGAGAATGTGAATGCCACCAAGCAGGGCAAGGAAAAGGTTTTGCAGCTCCAGGAGGATCCAGGCGCACATGGAGGTGACTTGGAGACAGCCACAATAAGCAGCAGATTTTTGGGCTCAGAAATGAGGAAGTGTCCTTTCTTCTATCAAGGAAAATCACAGAAATTGCCTTCGAGCAGCTCCTGCCCTCAGGCATGAAAAGAGAGGAATTGTTTTCCCTTCCTGCACCTTTCCTGGGACTCTGAACAGCTGAAATCCCAAATCTGTGACTGAGTTATTTTCTCTTCATGTTTCTCATTTGCTTGCCAAGCTTTGGGATACAAAAGGAAATCCAGGAATACAAAATGCGCCAAAATCCCACAAAACACCCGGCAAATGGATAAACACAAATGAGCTCTCCCTCCAGCAGGACTGGGGTCTCCATTAGCTCCTCAGTGCCAGGGCCAATCCCATTATTCCCATTGCCAGCAAGCAGCCCAGTCATTCTCTGCTCCATTGTATCTTCTGTGTTTTCTCCCAGCTTCACTAATTCAGTTTGGTGCTTGTGAAAAACAGGAATCAAAGATTTTCCTGGGGTAAGTCATGATAAAGGAGTGATTTACAAAACACGTTCCCTTCTGAAATCCTGAGCTGGGTTTTGTGGGACCCAGAGAGCAATTCCTGCAAATAGATGTGACATTCCAACCATGGGAATGACCTGGAATTCAGCTACCCCATCAGTTCTAGAGGAACTGTAAAGCGTCTCAGAGCAGCCTGAGTTACAGCCCAGCCACCTCCACCAGTGCATTCCACATCCAGCTCATTGCTGTTATTTTTTCCACATAAATAGATCCAGAAGAGGAATTAATGCATTCTGGGGACTGCTGACAGCTCTGGCTCTGGAGAAGGAGAGCAGGGAAAGGAATGGGGGGGGCTCTTTGGAACAGGCAGCAAAGTAAAAGAGGCCTGA
This sequence comes from Fringilla coelebs, assembly GCF_963513975.1. NCBI lineage: Eukaryota > Metazoa > Chordata > Aves > Passeriformes > Fringillidae > Fringilla > Fringilla coelebs. The sequence goes on along the minus strand of NC_140053.1, from coordinate 5,839,468 downwards.
GGAAGCTGGGATCCTTTGGGATAGGGTTCAGGCCTGGGATGGGCTCTGTGGGGACCCATCCCCCATCCCTGATCCCTCAAGGGCTGAGGTTGGAATGGGTTCTGTGGGGACCCAACTCCAACCCCTGCTCACTCAAGGGAAGAGGTGGCAGCTCCTGTGGCCACCCAGCCCCAAAGCCGTGGCAGTCCTGCTGGTTTTGGGATGCAGCATTTCCCTTCTTCAGTGCTCCAAACCCCAAACTCCCTCAGGCTGCCAGGCAGGTCCAGCCTGGCCATGGCTGAGCAGGAGGTGACCCCTGGGCAGGTCCAGCCTAGTCCAGACCCCCCAGCTCCCACACAGGGTTTGGGAGTAGGGGATGCCATGCCCTGCCCCACCCTGCCTTGCCCTGCCCTGCCCCGCCCTGCCCCCCACTGCCCTGCCCCACCCCACCCTGCCCTGCCCTGCTGTGACCTTCCCCACCCCGCCCTGTCCTGCCCTGCCCTTCCCCACCCCACCCTGCCCCGCCCTGCCCTACCCCACCCCACCCTACCCTGCCCTGTCCTTCCTTACCCCACCCTGCCCTGCCCATCCCTGTCCTGCCCCACCCTGCCCTGCCTCCCACTGCCCTGCCCTGCCCCACCCCACTCTGCCCTGCCCCGGCCTGCCCTTCCCCACTCCACCCTGCCCCGCCCTGCCCTGCTCATCCCTGCCCTTCCCCACCCCACCCTGCCCCACCCATCCCTGCCCTTCCCCACCCCACCCTGCCCCGCCCATTCCTGCCCTTCCCCATTCCACCCCGCCCCGCCCATCCCTGCCCCGCCCTGCCCCACCCTGCCCCGCCCTGACCCACCCTGTCCTTCCTCACCCCGCCCTGCCCCTCCCTGCCCCTCCCTGCCCCGCCCTGCCCCACCCCACCCTGCCCCTCCCTGCCCCACCCTGTCCTTCCTCACCCCTCCCTGCCCCTCCCTGCCCTCCCCTGCCCTCCCCTGCCCCTCCCTGCCCCGCCCTGCCCCGCCCTGCTCCTCCCTGCCCCTCCTTGCCCCACCCTGCCCTTCCCTGCCCCTCCCGGCCCCTCAGGGCGGGCAGAGCCCCCGGCAGCCGCAGGGCTCCGCTCCCACCCCGATCCCGCAGCAGCAGCAGCAGCAGCGGTCGGTGCTGTCCCCGTGGTCCCCTGCACACCCGGCCCCGAGCCTCGCTGCAATCCTGGAGCCAGCCTGGCCGGGCAGGGACCCGGGGAGCTGGGCTGGGCTCCTGGAGCCTCTCTGCAAGGTGGGAATGGGCACCCCCGGGGGCCCAGGCTGCCCTTTGCCACGGAAATCCATGGAATTCCATGCAGACATCTCCCACGGCTCCGGGTATCCCCCAAAGTTCTGCTCCAAGCCTTGGGCACGCCTCCCCCAGAGCCGATGGGAAAGGCCAGAGGCACAAAAGGAAAGGCAAAACACAATTCCTGTGCTTTGGGAGACTCAGCCCCTTAGAATTCATTTTCCTTTCACATCAGAATGAACAGAGAAATTCAGAAATCCTTCCCCAAGCGGAAATTTCATTTTGGAAATGTCAGAATCCTCGTCTGGAAATGCTTCATTCTCCAACACTGAAGCAGGAGGATTTGAAAAAGCAAATGTAATCTATAAATATGAAAATACATGGATCCCATTCCATATTATTGAAATTCCTATTACACCTCACTGTGTCCCATTAAAACAACGGCAAAACCCCTGAGTTAAATCCAACAAAAGCTGGAATTTAAGTGCCCCATTTTGAGCACAGATTATTTCCACTTGCAAGGGTGACTCTTTCCTCATTAGAGCTTCCCATTTTGGAAAAAGAAAGGGTTTTTTTTTCCCAAAATGCAGAACACGTTGTAGCAATAGCTCCAATTCCTCTCAGTGCTCCCAACCTCAGGAATGTTCCCCCAGGGTGGGAGGGTTGGTGATGTGGGTAGGGGGTGAAGGAAAGGAGGAGAGGAGCAGAGAGGTTTCAGCCTCTCCTAAATTCAGTAATTCCCTTTTAGACTCCCTGCTTGGAGAGCCTCCATGGACCCCACACCCTCCAGGATGCGACCTTCCCCAAACCCAGGAGCCCAAGGGTTGTTGTTTAAAGGGGACACCTTCAAATGAACCACAATAAAGGGACACATTAAAGGGACAAACTCTGCCTGGAAAGGGCCCAGGCCGAGGGCTCCGAGCTGCTGAGGGAGGAATTGGCTCCCTTGGAAAGGCCAGGCTGGACACTGGGGCTTGGAGCACTCTGGGACAGTGGGAGCTGCCCCTGCCATGGCCCTGGGGGAGCTTTAGGGTCCTTCCAACCCCAACCATTCTGTGATTCCATGGAAGGTTTCCTGGGGCTGAGAAATGTTCCAGCTGGGTGGGATAAGCCAGCAGCATCCCCCCCAGGAGCTCAGCAGAGCCCAGGCCTGGGAAAGATCAGCCAGGAATCCAACACCCACTGCCAGGGCAGGCAGGGAGCCTGGGAGGGACACTGAGCCTGATGGCCCCCATTCAGCTGCCAGATCCCACAGGACCCAGCTCCCTGCTCCTTCCCACAGGATCCCAATTCCCCTGCTCCTTCCCACAGGACCCAGCTCCCTGCTCCTTCCCACAGGATCCCAGCTCCCTGCTCCTTCCCACAGGATCCCAGCTCTCTGCTCCTTCCCACAGGACCCAGCTCCCTGCTCCTTCCCACAGGATCCCAGCTCCCTGCTCCTTCCCACAGGATCCCAGCTCCCTGCTCCTTCCCACAGGATCCCAGTTCCCCTGCTCCTTCCCACAGGATCCCAATTCCCCTGCTCCTTCCCACAGGATCCCAGTTCCCCTGCTCCTTCCCACAGGATCCCAATTCCCCTGCTCCTTCCCACAGGATCCAGCTCCCTGCTCCTTCCCACAGGACCCAGCTCCCTGCTCCTTCCCACAGGATCCCAATTCCCCTGCTCCTTCCCACAGGATCCCAGCTCCCTGCTCCTTCCCACAGGATCCCAATTCCCCTGCTCCTTCCCACAGGATCCCAATTCCCCTGCTCCTTCCCACAGGATCCCAGTTCCCTGCTCCTTCCCAGTTCCCCTGCTCCTTCCCAGCTCCCTGCTCCTTCCCAGACTTTGGGGTGTCTGGCTGAGGGAAGGGAAATCCCAAAATGGTGTTTCAGAGCCGTGCTCAGCCTCACTGCTGCTCCAGCCCAGAGGCATTTACATCTTTTCTAAAGCAGTGTTTGGGCTGTGTTTATGTGGAGAACACAGAAACAATTGAAGTGTAACGGCCTGAGTGTTCCTGAGTTAATTTCTGCTCGCTGGGGCCTTCAGGCCACTGAATCACCCCTGGGCTCCCCTCCCTGCTCAGCACCATCCCTTTATGGCAGCCTGAGGCTCTGGATGGGAGATTAACTTTTACAGCCATGCCTCAGCCCAATTCTGCGTTACTGCTGGGTGTGCTGCAGAATTCCAGCTCCACACGGAAAAACTGCATCCCAGGGAAAGCTGACAGTGCAGGGGAGTGTCCCAGAGCAGATCCAGGGAATGTCCCAGAGCAGATCCAGGGAATGTCCCAGAGCAGCTCCAGGGAATGTCCCAGAGCAGATCCAGGGGATGTCCCAGAGCAGCTCCAGGGAATGTCCCAGAGCAGATCCAGGGGATGTCCCAGAGCAGCTCCAGGGAATGTCCCAGAGCAGCTCCAGGGGATGTCCCAGAGCAGCTCCAGGGAATGTCCCAGAGCAGATCCAGGGGATGTCCCAGAGCAGCTCCAGGGAATGTCCCAGAGCAGCTCCAGGGGATGTCCCAGAGCAGATCCAGGGGATGTCCCAGAGCAGCTCCAGGGAGTGTCCCAGAGCAGCCCCAGCCCCAGGGAATGTCCCAGAGCAGCTCCAGGGAATGTCACACACCAGTCCCAGCCCCAGGGAATGTCCCAGAGCAGCTCCAGCTCCCTGAGGACCAAAGGTGTCCAGCAGCACCTCAGCTTGCAGCAGGAATTTGGGAAAGGGGGAACAGGGAAGGGCTCAGAACTCCTTTAATCCATGTTCAATAATTTCAGTGCCAGGGGTTCCCCCTTGGCACCTCCTGACTGGAACGTGTGCTGTGATAAATCAGGCACAGGCTGCAAATGAAGGCTGTGTGGCCACCAGGAATTTTTCACAGAATTTTCCTTTTGTTGTTTCTGTCAGCACCAAACAATTCCAGCTTGTGACCCCAATAAGAGGCAGAGCTGAAGCCTTGCTTGGCTCAAAATTTCTTTCAATAAAAATGTTGCCACAGTCCAGGTATTTAAGATTTTAAAATAAGATGCTCTGGGCACTGAATCAGGGTCTTGCTGGTCAAAAAATGGAGTTTATTTCGATTAAGAAATAGAACTGTGTGGTATGTACATGCCTTCTGAACAGAGAAAAGCTGTGAGGGAAGCAGAGAAAAGAATGATCAAAACAATTCTTACCTCATTTGCTGCTCCTGGTGTTTGCACATGTGGAATGTGTTGGGAAGGTTGTTTACCTGTAGGAATTTGGTAATTAGATTCTGGTAGAGGTTGTTTATGTTAATTAACCTATCAGGTCCAAACTGTGTAGACTGTCAGTCTAGAGACTGCCACGAGTTAGTAGTTAGTTACTGATAGTTCTTGTTAGTGGAATATTCTGTGGTATAGTTAGAGTATAATATAGTATAATAAAGCAATTAATTAATTAGTGATAGTTGTTGTTACTGTAATATTCTGTGATATAGTTAAAGTATAATATAGTATAATAAAGTAATTAATTAGTTAGTGATAGTTCTTCTTAGTGGAATAGTCTGTGATATAGTTCTAGTATGATATAGTATAATAAAGCAATTAATGAACCTTCTGATATCACAGAGTTCTGCACATCATTCTTCCCAGGCATCAGGCATGGTGGCACTGACAGAAATGAGGAGGCTGAAACCAAAGCCAAGTGCAGCCTTTGGATGGATCCCTGCCTGGATCCTCCCCAGGAGCAGGAATTGTGCTGGCTTTGGATGGATCCCTGCCTGGATCCTCCCCGGGAGCAGGAATTGTGCTGCCTTTGGATGGATCCCTGCCTGGATCCTCCCAGGAGCAGGAATTGTGCTGGCTTTGGATGGATCCCTGCCTGGATCCTCCCCAGGAGCAGGAGCAGGAATTGTGCTGCCTTTGGATGGATCCCTGCCTGGATCCTCCCAGGAGCAGGAATTGTGCTGGCTTTGGATGGATCCCTGCCTGGATCCTCCCAGGAGCAGGAATTGTGCTGGCTTTGGATGGATCCCTGCCTGGATCCTCCCAGGAGCAGGAGCAGGAATTGTGCTGGCTTTGGATGGATCCCTGCCTGGATCCTCCCCAGGAGCAGGAGCAGGAATTGTGCTGGCTTTGTATGGATCCCTGCCTGGATCCTCCCCAGGAGCAGGAGCAGGAATTGTGCTGGCTTTGGATGGATCCCTGCCTGGATCCTCCCGGGAGCAGGAATTGTGCTGGCTTTGGATAGATCCCTGCCTGGATCCTCCCCAGGAGCAGGAATTGTGCTGGCTTTGTTGAATCCCAGCAGTTTTGCCCCACTCCCTGTGCAGAGCTCGGCTCCTCCCTGAGCTCAGTCCCAGCCCTGCCCTTCCCCAGGCCCTGTAGGGAGCATCAGGAGAGGCTCAGGAACCTGAGGAATGGGGCCAGTTAAACACAGATCCTTGTGGCCCCCTGTGACCTGAAGAGGTTCTGGGGACTCTCCTCACAGCCAGGGATTGCTCCCTGATCCCTTCTTCCTGTCCCCCCTTGTGAAAAACGCCAACCACTTGTTTTTAAATTTTTAAAAGTTTAATAGTAATAAAATGGTTATAAAAATAGCAATATAATTAGAGTAATAAAAATTTGGACAGTTGGGATTAGGGCAATATGAGGCAATAGAAACAAAGAGTTATGAACAGTCCAGGTACCTTTTCTGGGCAAAATAAGCCCAAAAAAGGACCCAGGTTAACAGAGGATTAACCCTTAAAAGCAACAGCCTGTTGCATATTCATACACCTCATCCATGATGCATCAATTCCATTCAAACCCAGGATTCTGTCTGGGCAGTGTCAGCTTCTTCCTCTGAGTCCTGACAGCTTCTTCAGGGATGAGCCTTTCTTCAGGGAAGAACTTGATAAGAGAGCAATAAATTCTCTTTCTCTGAAGGATTTAGGTGTCCTGTGGCTGCTATCTGGTGCGAGTCCTCTCTTTAAAAAAAGTACCTTACATAGCATGGTTTCTATTTTAACCTTATGGTGTAACCTAAAACTACATTTTACACACTACTTAAAAAAATTAATCCAGCATCACTTTCTAACATAACACATATAATATTCATTTTAATATTTGTGAAAAGCCAATCATAAAATACGCATTTTTCACCCCCCTCATTCCTGCAGCTCATCCCCCCTGCCCACAGCTCCTCACCAGGAGCTGCTCCAGCAGCCCTGGGCACACAGGAGCACTGGGGGAATCCATTTATCCCAGTGAGACACTGTGGGGCTGCATCCACAGGAGTGCAGCAGCACAGGGGTGTTTAGGAGGAGGAGGAAGAGGAGCCTTCCTCCTGAAGGGGCTGGTTCTGGCTCTGGTGCCTCCACAAGGTACAGGTGACTGAGGGAAATGTCCTGCCAAGTTCTGCTCGTGCCTGGGAATGACCAGAGAGCATCAGGGAATTATTCAGGACTGGTGGGAGGGGGGAGCCTTGGGGGAGCTGGAGGAGGCAGAGGGGGCCCAGCTTTCCCTTCCAGGTGCTGCAAAATCCCTGCAGCTGCAAGTGCAGCTCAAACCAGGCCAGTTAGTGAATCTCTCCCCAAATCCTTCATTGGGAAGGCTTCAGGAGGGGCTGCTGGAGCAGCAATCCCTTCTCTGCCCCCAGCTGGCACAGGAGGATGGCACTGCCACATTCCCAGGCTGCTCCAGGAGCAGGAGGTGCTGCCTGGGGATTTGTCCATCCCTCCCAGAGCTGACCATCAGTGTCCCCCTGCCCCCATTCCTTTTCTCCTCCTGGCTGCTCTCAGGATCTGCAGCATCCAGAACCAAGCAGGATCTGGAGCAGACACTGAATCCACCTCCTCTCCTGTGTCCCAGAGCTCTTGGGCACTGATCTCTGCTCTGGTGACTGGGACAGCACCCAAGGGAATCCTTTTCCATACCCAAAACTGTGTCAGGGAGTTTCTCTCTGCCTGATTTCAGCATCACCTTTCCTCCTGAGTTGTTCCTCCAGCTCTCACAGGGGTTTTGTCCAACAGCCTTGGAACACAAACCCTGTGAGGAGCCACTGAGGGAGCTGGGGATGCTCAGCCTGGAGAAAAGGAGGCTCAGGGCTGCCCTCATCACCCTGCACAGCTCCTGAAAGGTGCCTGTGCTCAGCTGGGCTGGGCTCTGTCTCCAGGGACTGACAGAACCAGAGCACACAGCCTCCAGCTGCACCAAGGGAAATACAGGCTGGATATTAGGAAAGAGTTTTTTACAGAAAGGGTGAGAAAGTTCTGGAATGGCTGCCCAGGGAGGTGGTGGAGTCCCCATCCCTGGGTGTGTTTAACAAAGCCTGGATGTGGCACTGGGTGCCAGGGTTTAGGTGAGGTGTTGGGGCTGGGTTGGACTCGATGATCTTGAAGGTCTCTTCCAACCCAGTGATTCTGTGAATTCTGTGATTCACAACCATGAGGAAATTCCCTATTACAAGGTGACATCTTTGTCCTTGTGAGCAGGGAGGGGACAAGGGACCTGCTGGAGCTGGGCTGGGCGGAGTTGGGATGGAGATCAGGGAAAGGTTCTTCCCCCAGAGGTGCTGGCACTGCCCAGGGAATGGTCCCAGCCCCGAGGCTGCCAGAGCTCCAGGAGGGTTTGCACAGCGCTGCCAGGGATGCCCAGGGTGGGATTGTTGGGGGTCTGGGCAGGGCCAGGGGTGGGACTGGGTGATCCTGGGGTCCTTTCCAGCTCAGGATGCTCCCTGATTGCCCAGCAGTAACTCCCAGCCTTTCCCACTGCCATCCCCAGGGAAGCAGAAGTGGTTTCTTGGGAGCAGCTGCAAAGCTGGGGGAGTTTCTACTCAGGGATAAATTTAAAAAATGCTGCTGGTTCCAGTCCAATTTGGACAAAAACCAACAAGCAAAAGGGAAAAAAAAAAAAAAAAAAAGAGTAATTTCTTACAAATTTGCTTTTTGGCCACCTCCAGCTCCTCAGGGACGGGATGAGTTTGGGGATGTTGCTTTGCAATTTCTGCTGGAGGACAATTCTTGAAGGCAAGAGAAATGTGCACGGAGAGGATCTGAAACCTTTGCTCTCCCATGTGGGGTTTGTCCCCTCAGGACCCTGCCTGGATGGGTGCTCAGTAATCCCTGAGGCTGAGGGGCTTTCCTGGGCACAGCCAAGGTCTGTCCCCATCCCTGTCCCCGTCCCCATCCCTGTCCCCGTCCCCATCCCCATCCCTGTCCCTGTCCCTGTCCCTGTCCCCATCCCCATCCCCGTCCCTGTCCCTGTCCCCATCCCTGTCCCCGTCCCCATCCCTGTCCCTGTCCCTGTCCCTGTCCCCATCCCTGTCCCCATTCCTGTCCCCAACCCTGTCCCCATCCCTGTCCCCATCCCCGTCCCTGTCCCTGTCCCCATCCCTGTCCCCATCCCTGTCCCCAACCCTGTCCCCATCCCTGTCCCCATCCCTGTCCCCAACCCTGTCCCCATCCCTGTCCCCATCCCCGTCCCCATCCCTGTCCCCGACCCTGTCCCTTTCCCTGTCCCCATCCCCATCCCTGTCCCCATCCCTGTCCCTGTTCCTGTCCCCATCCCTGTCCCCGTCCCTGTCCCTGTCCCCAGTCCCTGTTCCCATCCCCATCCCTGTCCCTGTCCCCATCTCTGTCCCCGTCCCTGTCCCTGTCCCCATCCCCATCCCTGTCCCTGTCCCTGTCCCTTCCCTGGGGCCCAAGGACCAGGTGGGAGCTCTGAGGGGACTCTGGCAGTGTCCAGAGCCTGGATGGGAAGAGCCCTGAGGCCATGGAGAGGCCAGATCCCTGCTGTTTGTCCCCAGGGAAGCACTGGCTGTCCCCAGGGAAGCACTGGCTGTCCCCAGGGGCTCTTAGAGCAGGGAAGTCACTCCCAGGACACAGCTGGGGGGGTCTGGGAGGGATTCAGGGGGAGCCAGGAGAATCAGAGCCCAGGGCTATGGAGAGCCTGGGGCTGTGGAGGCTGAGGGAGGATTTCCTGGGAGATGGGAAGGCTCAGGGAGCAGCTTTGGGAGCTCCAAGCCATGGGATGAGCTGTTTCCCAGGAGCTGGGAGGGGCAGGGAGCCAGGAGGGGGTTGGTCCCAATGTGCTCATCAGGACACACAGAGGGGACCTGATGGATGACAGAGCACTGAATTAATTTCAAGCTCTGTTGAGAACAGGGAGGGAAAGGAAAGAGGGGATCGATTCCTGCCAAAGGAATAAAATCCAGCAGCAGGAACATCTCATTTCCTGGGTGCTCAGGTGCTCAGGGGGCTCAGGAGACACCTGAGGTTAATCCTGAGGCTCCCTGGGTGAGATGAATGGCTGGGGGCAGCTGGGAAAAATGGGAGTTTCTATAGAAAACAAAGATGTAGAGTAGGGGTGAGCTGAGAGTGGCATCAGGCTGTGGTCTGGGAGGGGTTCAGGGAGAGCCAGGGCAGTCAGAGCTGGGGCTGGGGAGGCTTTCCTGGGAGATGGGACGCTTCAGGGAGCAGGTTCTGCACTTGGAGCTGCCTATGGGCCAGGATTCTCTCTTGAAAAGAAGTTTTTCCCTCAGTATCCAAATGAAAATGAACACCAGAAAGGAAAATGAATATTTGGTTTAGGGAGTCTTGAACTCCTCAAGAAATTCATCAACATCAATAAAGGTATTGTGGAGCAGGTGGAAATTGTATTTACACTCCATTTTCCAGCAGAAGAAAAGGATTCTGAACATTCCCCAGGAGGTTTGGTCCTTGGGGAGGGGGGGTGCTGCAAACAAGGATTCCCCTGGGTGCTTTGCTCAGTGCTGTGCAGGTGCCAGTGCTGTGCAGGTGACAGCCACACCGAGGTCACCCCCCTGTCCCCAGGGTCTGACTCCCTGCCCAGGCACAGCAGTGACAAATGGAGAGGACACAGGGCCTAAGGGAGGTCATTCCTGGGCCATGCTCTGCAAATCTGCTTTGCCACAGCTTTTGAGCCTGGCTCTGCAATCTCTCTTTATCTCTTCAGGTTAAAAATTCATTCCATTCTCCCTATCTCTGAAACAAAACCTGCCAGACAAAAGTGAACCACTCAGGCCATTATTTCCCCATGCATTCAGCACAGAAAGGACATTTATAATGTAGGAAGCAGGGGAGAATTGTCTGCCACCGCTCAAAAATATCTCCTCCATTTCAAACATGACTTTATTGTTTCTTTTCTTGTTGTTTCTTTCTTTTTTCCCCCTAATGCAAGTGAATCCTGCAGGCAGCAGCCTGGTCCTGCCCAGGGCAGCTCCATCCGAGCTGTGAGTCAGAGAGCACGGGGCAAAAATAGCCTTGATGATGTAATTAATGAGTATTTTCAGAGCAGGGACAAAGGGCTGCAGATGAAGTCACTGGGCCTGATGGCACTTCCTGGCTGCTGCTTTGCCTAATGCAGCCTTTGGGTTTAATTCAGTGTTCTGTGCTGATGGAGGTTCAGAATCTCTGCTGTTCCTCCCTTCCCAAAGTGGGGCTGCTCAGCTGCAGGGAGAGAGCTCTGAGCAGGGACTTCTGAAATGCTGAGAGGCTTTGCAAGAGCAAAGGAATCATCCTGGAAGGGAAAGGAAGGATTGGAGCGGAGCTGAGGGAGCTGGGCAGGGGCTCAGCCTGGAGCAAAGGAGGCTCAGGGGGCCCTTGTGGCTCTGCACAGCTCCTGCCAGGAGGGGACAGCCGGGGGGTCGGGCTGTGCTCCAGGGAACAGGGACAGGAGCAGAGGGAACGGCCCCAGGCTGGGCCAGGGCAGGTTTGAATTGGAGATCAGGGAAAATCCCTGCCAGGAAAGAGGTGCCCAGCCCTGGCACAGCTGCCCAGGGTGGTTTGGAGTCCCCATCCCTGCAGGCTGAAACCCTGTGGCTGTGGCACGTGGGGACACGGTCAGTGTGGCCCTGGCAGTGCTGGGGGATGTGGGCTCCAAGATCCTGAGGGTCTTTTCCCACCTGAATGACTCCATGACTCCATGGCTTTATCAGGGTCGTTTCTGGGGCTCTGGTGGCTCAGACAAAGTTCAGGTCCCAGCAGCCACCCTGGCTGAGCTCCCAGTTGCCAGCACTTACCTGAAATACCCCAGTAGAGCCCCTTTCCCTGCTGGATCCTTGATACTCTGCGCATAGAAAAGCTCTTCCCTTCTTCCTGAGCCAGGTTCAGCCAGAGCAGAGAATTCCCAAGCAGCCCCAGGCAGCTGATTGGGAATCTGGGAAGTTTCTCTGGGAACAAATGTCCAGATTGCTCTGACTGACCCTGGGAAGCTGCTCTGGGGAGACTTTGCTGAGGGAGGCAAAAAACCCCATTTAGGGCTGACAGTGGAGCTTTCTCATCTGTTCCAAAGCCTCCTGCAGGGGGAAATTTTCTGGTGCCAATCCCTACAAAGAGTTCTGCAATTGTTCCAGGTGGGGCAAAGCACTTTTCATGTCTAAAAGGAGCCAGCTTGATCCTCTCACTGCCTCACTCAGCGTTTTGGGGGATTCTCTGGAAGACTTTGCAGCTCTGGCTGTAAACCCCCCCTGGGCTGGAGAGGCTCTTGTTCCTCAAACCTGGCATCAGCTGCCAAATCAGCAGCAGAACTTTGATGGGCACAGGGGAAACTTGCACTGCACAGTTCTGGTGTTTGGAGTGGTTTTTAGGGAATCTCTTGAGTTCCAGGTGGTTTCTCCCCACAGGACATCCCAAGCCAGGCCCTGCCCTGGCCCCTGGATTGTACCTCAGTCCTTACCCCTCTGCAGGTGATGCCTTTCTTTTCTGAGTTAACTTCTTGAGTTTCCATAATGTCCCAGATTTTTTCCTCATTCAAGTGATCCCACAGGACTGGCTCACCTGGAAGGCCCTGATGTGAAATCTCAGGTCACTTCCAAGGTAAGAGAGCACTTTGTGGGAGCAGAGAGCTCAGGAGCAGCTGAGCAGCAGCACCCAGGAGGGGAACAGGGCCTCCCTCAGCTCCAGCTGAGCCCAAAGGCACCCAGAGGGGGAAAGCTGTACTGATTTCATGGAATCCTGGGATGGTTTGGGTGGGAAGGGACCTCAGAGCCCACCCAGTGCCACCCCTGCCATGGCAGGGACACCTCCCACTGTCCCAGGCTGCTCCAGCCCCAGTGTCCAGCCTGGCCTTGGGCACTGCCAGGGATCCAGGGGCAGCCCCAGCTGCTCTGGGCACCCTGTGCCAGGGCTGCCCACCCTCACAGGGAACAATTCCCACTCCCAATATCCCACCCAGCCCTGCCCTCTGGCAGTGGGAGCCATTCCCTGGGCCCTGTCCCTCCATCCCTGGCAATCCCCTCTCTCCATGTTTCCTGGGGCTCCCTCAGGCCCTGCAAGGCCACAGTGGGGTCACCCCTGGTCTCCTGTCCAGGTGAGCACCCCCAGCTCTCCCAGCCTGGCCCCAGCAGAGCTGCTCCATCCCTGGGATCATCCTGGAGCCTCCCTGGGCTCTGCAGCAGCTCCAGGTCCCTCCTGTGCTGGGCTCTGCAGGTGGGGTCTCACCTGAGCAGGGCAGAGGGGACAGTCCCTGCCATGGCTGTGCCTGAGGCAGCCCAGGGGCTGCAGAGACCGTGAGCAAAGCTCTCCAGGTTTCCCCCTTGCTCCATTGTTCCCCGTGGAAAGGCCAGGACAGCATTTGGACACGCTCTGGCTCTGTCCTCAAGCTGCTCCTCAGCCACAAGGCCGCCAGCCAGGGCCCAGCAGCTCCAGCAGCAGCACATCCAACATCCATGCTTGGCTGGGAGTGCCTGCCCAGCCCCTGCTGCTGCCCCAGCCCCAGGAGTGATGGGGGGGACAGAGTGACAGTGGGGACAGAGTGACAGTGGGGACAGAGATGAGAGGTCTCTGCAGGCAGGGCTTGGGACCTGTGGGTTATTGCAAAGGGCCTGGGTGCAGGGCCCTGCTGGGAGCTGCCACAGCTCAGAGCAGGCCCCAAAGAGAGAGAGAGGTAAAGAGAGAAGAATAAAAGCAAGAGGGAAAGAGAGTGAAGTTCCCATTGCAAAACAATGAATCTTCTTCTGTGCTGAATATTCTCATTCTCACTAACCAATCTAGCACATGATACAAATCCTGTAGCATTTACATACAGCCTATAAGAATCATTACATTACCACACTGTGTTACATTTTAAATCCTAAAAACTCCTCTTTGGGCCCTTCTGCCAAGCCAGCAGGGTCTGCTCTGCCCCTTGGAGCTGTCTGCACACAGAGGGTGTTGTTCCATCCAAAGGGGATCACCTTCAGCTGGCCATGCCATTGTTTTCCAGTTGTTCAGTAACTGAGGGATCTCAGAGCTTGCTTTCATTTCAATCTCGCCTATAGTTTCTATATTCTCAAAATCTTTTGCCAGGCAATCACATTTATAAGGCTTTCCTGTTTCATCTTCCCCAACACCTCTCAGGTTTGTTGTTGCTGGAATGGCTCCCAAGGTATCAAAAAGTCTCTTTTTCCCAGCCCCGTGACCAAAGAAGTCGAGATTGCTCAGCTCTGGTTCTCAAGGTTGTTTATTTTCTCTTATCTGTTACATTCCTCTCTGACCTGCTGAGGTCTGTCCAGCAGGTCGGGTTGAGGCACATTGACCACCTTGGGGTGGTGTTAGATTTTTATACTAAAAACTACATGTACTTTGTTCACAATAATTTCCCAATACCTGTCACCTATGTTAGACAGTCTGTCTCTATCCTAAACCAATCCAAAAGTTCCACCATCCCAGCAGAGGATGGAGGACAAGAAGAAGAAGGACACCCAGCCAGATTCCTCCATCTTGCCTCCTGACCCCCCCATTTAAAAAAACCCCAAAATTCTACATTTTCACCCAGTGACAAATTCACTGTCATTCTATTCAAACCCCTGTGGCTGTAACTCCTCACACCACACAAAGTTGGTGATTGTTTCCATGGGCTAAAATCAAAGGCACAGGTGTCTTTTACCCTGTGCCAAGGTCTCTGAGCCCCCTGCCAGGGTCTCGAATCACCCAGGGCAGCCAGAGGAATGTCCTGGGGTCTGACAAGCACCCAGCTCCTGCTGCCCCTCAGCCAGGTGGGAATGAAGGGTGGACTCACCCCACCGTGCTCCAGGAAAGGTTCCCACACAACCAGGGAGCTCAGCCCAGCTCAGGCAGATCCTCTGCTTTTGTTTTATATCAAAAGAGGATTTCAATGAATTCCCTCAGCTCCTTTCCAGAGATCTGTAATTGCTGCTGTGGCAACAGCACAGGAGAAGCTGCTTCCCACCCCATGCCTCATTAACTTGCCCCTAACTGGCCCAGTAAACAAAACCAAATTAGTCCTGGCTTGGATTGAATTCCTTCAAGGAATCTGGAGAGGACATGGAAAGGACTCAGTGCTTGAGACAGAAGCTACACAATGAGCAGGAAATCCTTCAGGTCGAAAATACTCCTGCACTTACTGAGAATAATCAACAGCTGCTGTCCTGGCGTGCCCAGAAAGATGAACAAACAGTGCCTTCATTTGTATGAGGGCATTTTGCTCTCCTTCCTTCTATTAATGATGATTGGGAGCGAATTAAGTGCTGTGGCTGCTCATTTTTCATCCTTTGTGCTCTCAGCTGCCTCTGAGAATAGAACAGCACAGGGGGAAGATTCCAAATGTGCACACACAGGAGCTGCTGAGGGCTGGAAAGCCTCAAAATCCTGGGAAAGGGGGAAGCAGCAGCAGCAGCATTCTCTATCCAGGGTTCAGTTCTATGTGGTGGCTTCTGGCCAAGCCCCAAACCTGCTTTTCCAAGTAGCTGGTGGGATAATCACTGCCTCAGCCCCTTCAGCCACAGGTGGCTCCAGAGGGAAGGCAGTGACAAATTCAAGTGGCCACAGAGCTCTCTGCTGAACCTCAGGTTTGTTCCTGTCCCCTCCAAGGGTCAGAGGCACCCGAGTCCCCCCCTGCAGCTGAGTCAGGGGGTCTCAGCAGCTCAGGGGCCTTGGGAGGTGGTGGAACTGGGGAGGGACCCAGCTGCTCTGGGCTGAGCTGAATCCCAGCCCAGCCTGCTGACTGCCACCAGCACCTCCCAGCAGCCCGGCTCAGGCAGGACTGTCCCCTCCAGAGCCCCCTCCAGCCCCATCAGAGCCTCCTGCTGCTGTCCTTGCCCACTTTTGGAGGACAGAAGGCTGAGAAATGAATTCTCCCAGCTGGACAGGGTGTAGGGGCAGGGTGAGTGTCTGGGGCTGACAGCAGGGTCTCTATCTGATAACCATTATCTCTCTGGCTTGCTGCCTCCCTCAGCCCTTATACCCAGATGCCCTGGCATGACAAAATCCCACTGACTGCAGCAGGCTGGGATCCTGCCCCTGCACTCCATAAAAGCCTCCCTGACAGCTGCTGAGGTTTGCTGGGCAAGGGTTAAAGCTGTGCGCAGAATAAAATGTTTACATCTTGGACCAGCAGCTCTTCCCTGGCTGAGTGCATGGCAGGGAATTCAAGGGCAATATTTAGCAGAGGACAAAAAGGATTGGAGGGGCTGGATTTGTCTTCTTGTTCTTTGGAAGTCCCCCAGATCCCAGCTCCTGAGTTCCCAGGAGACCCTCCCTGCTCAGGGAGATCAGGCACTGAGCCCTGCAGGGCTGTGTGATCCAGCTCCCAGCAAACCTTCTCTGGCACTGGGAATTCTCAGCTGCAACTGAGATTTTTCCTTATTATTGTTTCCTAAACAAGCAGTAAAAGCAATAAAGAAAATCGGAGGAAAATGGGGCTGTTCCCAGCATGTTCCAGCTCTCCAGCACTGGGATCCTGCTTCTCCCACTGCTGCTCCATCTCCTCCAGCCTGAGGTTGTCAAAAGCCTGTTCAGTGCCAGGATTTGAGCCAAGAAGGAGGTGGGAAAACATCCCCTGGATTTCAGCAGGAAATTCAGCAGAGGATGATCCTGGGTTGGGTTCTGCAGGAATTCATAGCAAGAGGGCTCTGGGAAAAGGTCTCTGGCCCTCATGCTAAGAAGGGCTGAAGGGAGCTCAGAATTGGGACTGAGGACAGAGGGATGTGACTCCTGAGGATGCTCTGCTGGCTCTCTTCCAGCTCAGGATGTTCCTGCCTCCATGGGATGCAGCTGGAGATGCCCAGGGCACAGCCTGGTCCTGCAGGGATGCAGCCCTGGCCCTTCCCAGCTGCACTTCTGCATTTCTTTGGGAGGCTGGAGTTCCCTGAGCCCTCCACCCCTAAATCCCGACTCAGGCAGTCCCAGCCTGGCAGGAGCCACCCCAGGGGTGCTGATGGATCAGTCCCATGCTGGGGCTGCAGGATTTGGGGACAATTGTGCTCTTGTGAGCATCCTTAAATCCCTCAGAGCCTGGCCAGGGGAGCAGGGTGGGGAGAGAGGCTCCTGTTGGGGAAGATGAAACAGGAAAGCCTTATAAATGTGATTGCCTGGCAAAAGATTTTGAGAATATGGAAACTCTAAGTGAGATTGAAATGAAAGCAAGCTTTGAGATCCCTCAGTTACTGAACAACTGGAAAACAATGGCATGGCCAGCTGAAGGCAATCCCCTTTTGATGGAACAACACCCTCTGCGTGCAGGCAGCTCCAAGGGGCAGAGCAGACCCTGCTGGCTTGGCAGAAGGGCCCAAAGAGGAGTTTTTAGGGTTTAAAATGTAACACAGTGTGGCAATGCAATGATTCTTATAGGCTGTATGTAAATGCTACAGGATTTGTATCATGTGCTAGATTGGTAAGTGAGAATGAGAATATTCAGAAGAAGATTTATTGTATTGGAACAGGAACCTCGCTCTCTAACCCTCTTTACTCTTCCTTGCTCTCTCATCCTCTTTACCATGCTCTCACCTTCTCTCTCTTTCCCTGTCTCAGGCCTGCCCTGAGCTGTGGCAGCTCCCAGCAGGGCCCTGCACCCAGGCCCTTTGCAATAACCCACAGGTCCCAAGCCCTGCCTGCAGAGATCTCTCATCTCTGTCCCCACTGTCCTGCCCCTGCCACTCCTGCAGGCTGCCCTGCCCGGTCACTGCTTTATCTCCACACTATCAACACCCAGCTGCACATTCCCATCAGTTATCCACAAATCCCAGGCTGGAAAGGTGATTAAACCCCCTGAGCTCCCCAGCAGTGCTGCAGCACTGGGGTTTGAGCTGCTCAGCACCCCCTGTGTGATGGGGGAAGGTGGGATGGGAGCAGGAGAGGGGTGGGAGAGGGGCAGGGAGCAAGGGAGGGTTCAAACACCCTCATTGCTCCCAAACCTTCCAGGCAGAGCAAATACACAAAGAAAACAGGCAGGAACAGCTTGGGAAGTGCCCCAATGAAAGGGCTGCAGATGCCTGTGTTTTTCCAAGTAGGAGGGGGAAAAAAAATCCAACAAAATATCTGGGAGTTTATTTGGAAAGGCTCTGAAAGCCCTTGGTAAAGCTGAGACTGCTGGGATCTAAAATAAATATTTGATTGCTGTTTCATTCTCCCTCTGCAAGAAAAGGTGAAAAATATTAAAGATGACCTCGTGCTCCAGCTGTATTGGAGTATTGACTCAAAGGATTCAGAATAAATAAACCCAGCGTGCTGGGAACAGCTCTTTTTATGGGAAAGAGGCACATCATTGGGGAAAACAGCAAATCTCAGAGAGGAAAGGTGTAAAAAACCCAGCCCAAACAAACACCAAAGAGCCCCCAATGTGGCTATTAATTGTTGTGGTGGTGTTGTGAGGGTTTTCAGGATGAGGTGAGAGATGAGAACTGACTCTAAGTTCTTAGAAGGCTGATATGATATGATATGATATGATATGATATGATATGATATGAATGAAAATGATATACTAAAACTATACTAAAGAAAGAGAAGAGAGATATTAGAAGGTTAGCAAAGAATGAATAATAAAATCTTGTGATAGACTCAGAGAGTCCGACCCAGCTGGCAGTGATTGGCATTAAGTAAAAACAATTCACATGCTGGGTAAACAATTCTCCAAATCACATCCAGAGGAGCAAAACATGGAGAAGGTGAAGCTTCCCAGCTTCCCAGGAGAAAAGATCCTGGGGAAGGGATTTTTCATAAAATATATCAGTGACACCCTCTGCTCACCCCTAGAGCTAGAAACCACAAAATCAACAAAAAGACAGCAAAACAGGAGGAGGCTGTGGCCATCACACACAGTGGCCAGTGCAGGCTTATCCCAAAGCCAGCTCCTTCCCTGCTGTGGTGGGAACACTGCTGGGAGCTCCCAGGCTGCCTCTCCCCTTTGTAGCCCTGCCAGAGCCTCTGGGGAAGGGTTCTCATCTGCTGTGGCTGGAAGCAAAATTAAAGGAATTGTTGCAGCCTGAACAATTTTTTACCCTGGCTCGTTTTCCCCTGGTGTCCTAGGGTGACGTTGTGATGCTTGCATCCCCATTGGTGTGCTCTGTTTATGTTGGATGTTACGTTCTGTGCCTTCAAGACTGGCTCTGAAGAGTGAAAGTTTTGTTTTGTTTTGTTATCAGCTGCTCCCCCACGGCTGGTGGGACACACAGACGGGGCAGTACATGGTGCTGCTTTTGCTTTTTGTTTGGCTTTCGCTTTGCTCTTGCTTCTGCTTTGCTCCTGCCTGATCTGGCAAAGGCTGTTGCTGCTCAGGGCCCCAGTGGAACTCGTTCTTCTTGCGGGTGACCAGGTGAAGAGGGCTCAAGATCTGACTGTACTCGGGAATGTGCATCCTCCAAAAGCCTATGGCACCCAGGAAAGCTTGTGTCTCCTTCTTGTTGGTTGGTGGAGACAGAGCTGTGATCTTGTTGATGACATCTGTAGGAATCTGACGCCGTCCATCTTGCCACTTCACTCCTAGGAACTGAATCTCACGAGCTGATCCCTTTACTTTGTTCTTTTTGATGGCAAAACCAGCTCCCAGGAGGATTTGAATGATTTTCTCGCCCTTCTCAAACAATTCCATGGCTGTGTTCCCCCACACAATTAGCCTTTGCCCAGATCAAGCAGGAGCAAAGCAGAAGCAAGAGCAAGAACAAAGTAAAAAGCAAAAGCAGCACTATGAACTGCCCTGTCTGTGTGTCCCACCAGCCGTGGGGGAGCGGCTGATAACAAAACAAAACAAAACAAAACAAAACAAAACAAAACAAAACAAAACAAAACATTCGCTCTTCAGAGCCAGTCTTGAAGGCACAGACCATAATATCCAGCATAAACAGAGCACACCAATGGGGATATAAACATCATAAGGTCACCCTAGGACACCTGGCTAGTAAAGTCCAGGGTAAAGAAGCAAAAAGGGCCTTTGCATGGTACCCAGAGATGTTAATTCAGCTGCCTGGTGAGATGTTCAGGTCCCAGGCACTCACACATTCAGGGTCCAGGTTTCTCCCCCCAGGGGAACTCGGGGTCCCCCTGGTCTGAAAAATGGTGACCAACAAACTTTTTAAAAAGCCTGTTCTGTACTGAAAACAGCTTTGGGGACACACCAGGGCCCTTGGGAGAGGCAGAGCAAGGGGCAATGGCTTCCCAGCAGACAGGGATGGATGGGATGTTGGGAAGGAATTCTTCCCTCTGAGGTGGTACCAAGCTGAGGGCCACTCAGGGAACAGGGAGGGAGTGGCTCAGGGACACAGGAGCAGGGAAGGGGCCACTGGGGTCAAACAGCTTTGAGGGAAGCTTCTTGTGTCTGCCTAACTTAGGGGATGCCTCCCAGGGCCTCCACAAGGAATCCCAGCAAATCCCAGTGAATCCCAGGCAGGAGAGCAGAGGGGATGGGTTGAGCCCTGCTTTGGTGCTCCCAGGGCTCTGCTGGCCACAGATTGTTCTTGAGAGGCTCCTGGGGTGGGCTGTGCTGAAGAAAATGTGGGAGATTGGACAGAAATGCAGAAATTCTCTTTTTTCATAGGAAAAAGAAAAATCAAGAGCACATTTTCAGCTTCACCATAACATAGCAAGGCAATCAGCAGGCCTGGAAAACCAGAATTACCCTGGAGGTTTCCTGGGATGACCCCAGGAGAGCCCTGGCTGCAGTCCTGGGCTGGAGTCTCCTCTCCCTCGGGATTCCTTGTTATCCCTGTGTCTGACAAGAAGGGAAAATCTCTCAGCCTTGGGCAAATCCATGTTTGGGGAAAACCAGCTGAAAAAGGCTTTAGCTGCATGCAGGCATTGCTGCTGTTCCTCCTCCCTGGACATTTCTGCTGCCAGATGGAGCCTGCAGAGGCTCCAGCCCTGGGTGGCTCTGCTGGGCTCAGGCACCTGCAGCTCCCTGGGCACTGACTGGGAGCTGGGTTTGAATCCCCTGCAGGGCTTTGTAAATCATGGATTTATGGAATGGGTGGGAAAGAACCTCAGAGCCCACCAGTGCCACCCCTGCCATGGCAGGGACCCCTCCCACTGTCCCAGGTGCTCCAGCCCCAGTGTCCAGCCTGGCCTTGGGCACTGCCAGGGATCCAGGGGCAGCCCCAGCTGCTCTGGGCACCCTGTGCCAGGGCCTGCCCACCCTGCCAGGGAACAATTCCCATTCCCAATATCCCATCCAGCCCTGCCCTCTGGCAGTGGGAGCCATTCCCTGGCTCCTGTCCCTCCATCCTTGTCCCCAGTCCCTCTCCAGCTCTCCTGGAGCCCCTTCAGGCCCTGGCAGGGCTCTGAGCTCTCCCTGGATCCTTCTCCTCTCCAGATGAACATCCCCAGCAGTCTCCCCTTTTTCCTTTGGGCAGATCCTGAGGAAAAAGCTGCCCTGGGGTCCCAGCTGGGTTTCCAGCCCAGGACTGACCTTTTGATGCTGCACTGGAGCTTCTCCCACAGCATTCCCTCCCCAGGAAACCCTGGCAGCAGCAGGGCAGGAGGGGGTGAAGCCCTTGAGCATCTCAGGATGTAAAACCAGGCTCTGAGGATTCTTTTTGCTGCAGCTGGAGCAGCTCTGGCTCCTGGGTGAGAGCACAGGGGGCTGGTTCCCCTCTCCTGAGCTCCCTTTGCAGGGGCAGGGGGGAGCTCGGCTGCAGGAGCATGGCAATCCCTGGGGCTGGGAAGGGAGGATCCAGCTGCTGCCCAGGCACTCCTGCCCCAGGCAGCCTGGCACAAACACCACAGCCCCTGGTGCCACGGGAGGAAGGCTCCGCAGGGCTTTCATGCCCAGCCATCCATCCAGGGAGCATCCAGGGCTGCAGGGAGCGTGTTCCAGCTGGAGCAGATCCTGTCCCACAGGGCAGAGCCAGCCTGGGGCCCCCTGCCAGCCCTAGCAGATCCAGAACCTTCTCCTGCCCTCCCTGCCCTGTGGTGTTGTGAGGTCTTCTCTAGGATGAGGTGAGAGATGAGAATTTGATTCTATGTTTTCAGAAATATTATATTATTATATCATATTATATCATATCATATCATATCATATATTATGCTATACTAAAACTATACTAAAGAAAGAGAAAGGGTTCATCAGAAGGCTTTACAGGAATGATAGTGAAAGCTTCTGACTCCTCAGAGTCCAACAGAGCTGATGGTGATTGGTCATTAATTAAAAACAATTCACGTGGAATCAATCAAACATGCACCTGTTGGTAAATCATCTCTAGACTACATTCCCAAGCAATCAGATAATTATTGTTTACACTTCTTTTCTGAGGCCTCTCAGCTTCCCAGGAAAAAATCCTGGCGAAGATTTTCCAGAAAATATCATGGTGACACTGCCCTGCCTCTGTCCCCACTGCTGCTCCAGGACACAGCCCTGGCACTGCTCAGGAGGGCACAGCAAACATCAGGTGCCTTTTGCTGTCCCCTGCTTTTTGCATCCTTTCCTCTCCTGCCTCCAGCAGGCCCTGACTGGAGACTTTGGGCCGGGTTTTCAAAGCTTGGTGGAGCTGGAAGGGCTTTGAAACTCAGGGTTGGAAGGTCAGGAAGGGAGATGTTCCCCCAGAGAATACAAAGGCATAAAAGGAGCCCCAGACAGAGCCAGGGTGGTGCAGATGTCACTGCTTTCATCCCTGCTGCAGCTGCAGGGGCTGTGCCCCATCGTGGTGGGGCACAGGGAAGCCAATCCCTTCTCCAGCCTCTGTCTCCTGCTTTCCATTCCCTCTGCATCCTGGGGCACAGCCCTGGGGCAGGCTGCTGCTCCTCTTGTGGAAAATGCTTCTAAAAATTGCTGTGGTTCAGCCGGGGTTCCTCTGCAAGCCTTCCCCAGGCTCTGCAGGTCCAGAAAGTCCCCAAATCCAGGTCCCAAAATCCACCCCCACCCCGTAGAGCCCTGCACTGCAAACCTGATTATCTGAAGTGCAGAGAAATTTATTTCCAGCTGCATCCAGGGATTTCTTTGTGTTTGAAGGCTCGGAGAGGGAGAAACATTCCCCCAGAGTTTGGAGCTGATCTGTGGAAATAACAATCTGATTTTTCAGCTGCAGGGCCCAAACCCCATCTCATTCCCACCGGGACATGAATTCCTGCCCACTCCTGGTGCCCCAGAGCCACCCTGGTGCTGTCACTCTGGTGCCCCATTCCCTCCTCTGCAAGGCAGGATCAGCCCCTGGAGCCCTGAGCTGCCTCCCCTGGCCCCTCATCTCACCCCTCCCCGTTCCTGCTGCCAAGGCAAGGAGCTCTTTCCCCACATCCTGACCCTCCTTCCAAGCCTGTCCTTTTTGACCCACCCAAACCCCTCCTTCCCCCTGGATTTCCACCCTGCTGGCTCTGGGCTCGGTTTTGTTGGGAAGAGGAGCAGCTTCCCCTGCTCCTGCTTGGAGCTGGCTCCAAGGAACCACTGGAGCTGCAGGAATAGCAAAAGTCTGGGCTCAAACACTGCCAGTCCCCCCAAAGCCTCACTGGTAATTTTAATGGCATTTTAATTCATTTTATTTTTTAATTTAATTTTTATTGCCATTTTCATGGCAATAAAAGGCAATCAGGCTGAGGGGAGCAGCTCTGACCTGGAGGGGCTCAGGGCTGCTCTCAGGCCCAGCAGCTGCCAGGGTTTAGTCCAGGCTTGG
The DNA here is from genome assembly GCF_963513975.1 of Fringilla coelebs. Classification (NCBI taxonomy): domain Eukaryota; kingdom Metazoa; phylum Chordata; class Aves; order Passeriformes; family Fringillidae; genus Fringilla; species Fringilla coelebs. The sequence continues at coordinate 5,816,479 of NC_140053.1, read as the reverse complement.
CTGGGCTGGGCCTGTGGAGGGTTCAATCCCTCACTGGGAGATTTGGCACTAAAGCAACCTCTGGGGTGTGCCAGTCTGAGTCAGGACTGCCTGGAACTGAGCCTGGCTGATCCCTGTCCCAGGGGCTTTTCCAGGAGTGTCTGTGCAGGGACAGCCCTGGGAGTGCAGGGAGAGGGAGAGCAGGGGGAGCTCCTTCTCCTTCTCCTTCTCCTTCTCCTTCTCCTTCTCCTTCTCCTTCTCCTTCTCCTTCTCCTTCTCCTTCTCCTTCTCCTTCTCCTTCTCCTTCTCCTTCTCCTTCTCCTTCTCCTTCTCCTTCTCCTTCTCCTTCTCCTTCTCCTTCTCCTTCTCCTTCTCCTTCTCCTTCTCCTTCTCCTTCTCCTTCTCCTTCCCCTTCCCCTTCCCCTTCCCCTTCCCCTTCCCCTTTTCCATTCCCTTCCCCTTCCCCTTTTCCCTGGGAGGCTCCAGAGCCAGGGCAGTGCCCAGAGCCTTGGGGCTCCCTCTGGAGCTGCCTGTGCTGCCCAAACCCCTCAGATTCCATCCCAGGTCACTGGCTCTGGGCTGAGCTGGGACCTCAGGGATCTTTCTCATTTCCCCACCACCTGTGCCACCCTTTCCTTGTGCTGTGGGTAACGAGGGCAGGGCCAGAGGGAGCAGGGGGGATCTGAGACTTCCTCCATCCGTGGGAGCCCCCAAATCCCCCCCAAATCCCCTGTGGGGCTGTGGGCAGAGCAGGGCTCCCAGTGCCTGTTGGCACCTGCACCTTCATCACCAGGGAAAGGTGGGAATCCATGGTTTATTCCAAGAGACCCGGGAAAGGTGGGAATCCATGGTTTATTCCAGGAGACCAGGGAAAGGTGGGAATCCATGGTTTACTCCAGGAGACCAGGGAAAGGTGGGAATCCATGGTTTATTCCAGGTGACCATGGAAAGGTGGGAATCCATGGTTTATTCCAAGAGACCATGGAAAGGTGGGAATCCATGGTTTATTCCAGGTGACCAGGGAAAGGTGGGAATCCATGGTTTATTCCAGGAGACCATGGAAAGGTGGGAATCCATGGTTTATTCCAAGAGACCAGGGAAAGATGGGAATCCATGGTTTACTCCAGGTGACCATGGAAAGGTGGGAATCCATGGTTTATTCCAGGTGACCATGGAAAGGTGGAAATCCATGGTTTATTCCAGGAGACCATGGAAAGGTGGGAATCCATGGTTTATTCCAGGAGACCAGGGAAAGGTGGGAATCCATGGTTTATTCCAGGAGACCATGGAAAGGTGGGAATCCATGGTTTATTCCAGGTGACCAGGGAAAGGTGGAAATCCATGGTTTATTCCAAGAGACCAGGGAAAGGTGGGAATCCATGGTTTATTCCAGGAGACCATGGAAAGGTGGGAATCCATGGTTTATTCCAAGAGACCATGGAAAGGTGGGAATCCATGGTTTATTCCAGGTGACCATGGAAAGGTGGGAATCCATGGTTTATTCCAGGAGACCATGGAAAGGTGGGAATCCATGGTTTATTCCAGGTGACCCCTCTTTCCTCAGGGATCTTTCCCTGCTCCTGCAGCCCTCGGGAGTCACTCCCCAGCCAGTGCTGCTGTCTCCTGAAGGATTTTTGCAGGGAACACTGACCTTTGGTTTTCCTCTCTTGTTCTTCCTTTGGCTCTCACTCACTGAGACTTTTTTGGTGTCACGCAGGATAAAATTAAACTTTTCTTGAGGATTCCTGGCCCTGAGCGACCACGGAGGGGAGGCTCCAAAGTCTAACACTCCGTGAATCCCTGCATGGACTTGGAGGAGATGGGACTTGGGCAGCCTGGGTGGCAGGAACAGCTCTGGGAGAGGCTGGAGATGGGATGAGGCCAAATCCAAGGACACCAATCCCTTCCCTGTTGGGACCCAGGACATTCCTCTGGCTGCCCTGGAGGACTCCAGACCCTGGCAGGGGCTCAGAGACCTTGGCATGGAGTCACAGACACCTGTGCCTTCAATCCTAGCCCATGGAAACAATCACCAACCTTGTGTGAGGAGTTACAGCCACAGGAGTTTGAGCAGAATGACAGTGAATTTATCACTGGGTGAAAATGTAGAATTTTGGGGATTTAGAATTCAAGAGGCAAGATGGAGGGATCTGGGCGTGTTCTGTCTTTTTCTTCTTCTTGTCCTCCATCTTCTGCTGGGATGGTGGCACTTTTGGATTGGTTTAGGATAGAGACAGACTGTCTAACATAGGTGACAGGTATTGGGAAATTATTGTAAATAAAGTACTTGTAGGTTTTAGTATAAAAAGCCAACACCACCCCAAGGCAGTCAGTGTGCCATGAACCGACCTGGACAGACCTCAGCAGGTCAGAGAAGAATGTAACAGATAAGAGAAAATAAACAACCTTGAGAACCAGAGCTGAGCAATCTCGACTTCTTCTTTGGTCTCAGGGATGGGAAAAAAGAGACTTTAATACCTTGGGAGCCATTCCAGGAACACCAAACCCGAGATTCCCTGGCAAGGAAGAAGCTGCTGTCACCTGGCAGGAGGGGCTTGTGAAAGTTCAGGGTTAGAGGAAACGGCCTCAGCTGCACCAGGGGAGGTTTAGGTTGGATATTATGAAAATCCCTTCATGGAGCAGTGGCAGAATGGCCAAAATGCAGATTTTCAGCACCAGTGTGACAGCAACAGCTCAGCCTTGGTCAGATCTGAGCTTCAGGGGGGTGCTGAGTCCTGATGGGAATGTGGGGGGGTCGGGCTGTGCTCCAGGGAACAGGGACAGGAGCAGAGGGAACAGCCTCAGGCTGGGCCAGGCAGGCTCAGGGTGGGCACAGCAGGAATTTCCCCATGGAAAGGGGGCTCAGGGCTTGGCACTGCCCAGGGAGCTCTGCAGTGCCCATCCCTGGAGGTGTCCAAGGGCTGGAGGTGGCACTCAGGGCTCCGGGCTGGGGACAGGGGGGATCAGGCACAGGCTGATGGTCCTGGGGGGATTTTCCAGCCCCAGGAACCCCTGGATTCTGTGAATGTGTGCACTGCCCAGGGGGGTGTGGACAGGGGACACAGACACATTTCCATCATTTTTATAGGATTTTTGGTATTTCTCCCAGACAAACCCTGCTCCCTTCAGACCCAAAACTGCAGGTCAAGCTCTCCAAACCCAGCACAGGATCAAACCCTTTCTCACCTCCTCCCAGCCCCAGTGCTCCAGGAGCTCTGCCCTGGCAGATTCCACACTCCTACTCCCCAAAAGCTCTGAAATTGCCAAAGGCTTCAAACCCAAATTCCCACTCACTTTTAATGGACTCCAAGGTAAATTTGCTCAGGCCCAGCCTCTAGGAAAGCAAATTTGCCCAGCCCTGAGCAGCTGTGAGCAGAGCTGCCAGCCTGGCTGCATCCATCACCACCCTGCAGAATCCTCAAACACAACCCCCACGTGGGGAAAAGGGGAAAAGGGAATTTATTGAACATTTATATCTTCTCTTTATTGCAGCAAATGTGTTTTATGTCCCAGAGATGAAATATGGAGCACGAGGCCCATCCATGAGGAGCTCAGCCCCAGTTTTGTTTAGTAAATCATTTGCTGATGGCTTTGGAGAGGATCCATCAATCTTTCCTGCATTGCTCCTTTCAGATCCTCAGCTTTTGCAGGAATCTTCATCTGCATATTCAGACATTGGTTAGCTCAATGGGGGGAAAATTCCCAAAATTCCATTTTTTGGGAGGCTGTTCTGGGGGCCCAGGGGTGACTCTGGCTTTTAATATCCACAAAAGGGCCCCAGCTTTGGGCCTCAGTGGAATATTCAGAAAATATTCCCTGACTTTGAGTTAAACCCAGGGTTTTGAGGGAATTCCCTTCACTTGCACAGCAGCAATCAAATGTAATTGTGAGAAAAGCTGGAGGTGGAAGGGGCAGCAAAATTCCCTTAAACTGATTTTGGAGTGGTTTGGAGGGAATTCACAGAGATCTCCTGATCCACTGGGGTTTGTTTCCCCAAATCCCACCCCGAGGTCCCTCTGGGGATGGTCAGGAGCACCCTGGGACAGTGGGAGGTGGCACTGGCTGGGCTTAAGGTCCCTTCAGCCAAAACCATTCCATGATTCCATATTTTACATTTACTTTTCCCATCAGGGAAAATGTTTGAGGTTTCTGTGGATTAATCCCAAATGGGATTCTCCCATTCTTGGAGACATCAGGGAGATGGGGCTGGTTTAAATCCACTGACCACTGACATGGCTGCTCATGGGACTGAGGGGACAAAACCTGGGAAACATAAAAACTTCCCCAATTTTAATCCAAATGAGATTGGCCTGGATGGAAAAGTTCATTTCCATAAGTTTTGCAAAACAAAAAAATTCTATTTGGAAACCATGGCCTCCTTCCTTTGGTTAGTTCTCAGGGACAGTGACAGCACTTACCTCAAAGATTGGAAAAAAAGTTTTTGCTTTCAGTTCCTGGCAATTTGGGATCAGGTTTTGGTGGATTTGGGATGTGAGAGCTTCCCCCAGGAAGAAAAAGGTCTGGGAAGGAGGGGCAGGCCAGAGGGGAGTGACTTGGAACTGCTGGCAGTTGGATCATGGCAAAAATCCCAGTGGGATTCCCAGAACATCTGATCCAGGGGAGGAGGGGACAGCCCAGATTCCCAGAGCTCTGTCCCTGCCCTGATTCCCAAGGCTCTGTCCCATTCCTGATTCCCAGGGCTCTGTTTATTCCTCATTCCCAGAGCTCTGTCCATCCCTGATTCCCAGGGGTCTGTCCATCCCTGATTCCCAGAGCTCTGTCCCATTCCTGATTCCCAGGGCTCTGTCCATCCCTGATTCCCAGAGCTCTGTCCCATCCCTGATTCCCAGGGCTCTGTCCCATCCCTGATTCCCAGAGCTCTGTCCCTGCCCTGATTCCCAGAGCTCTGTCCATCCCTGATTCCCAGAGCTCTGTCCCTGCCCTGATTCCCAGAGCTCTGTCCATCCCTGATTCCCAGAGCTCTGTCCATTCCTGATTCCCAGGGCTCTGTCCCATTCCTGATTCCCAGGGCTCTGTCCCATCCCTGATTCCCAGAGCTCTGTCCCTGCCCTGATTCCCAGAGCTCTGTCCATTCCTGATTCCCAGAGCTCTGTCCCATTCCTGATTCCCAGAGCTCTGTCCCATTCCTGATTCCCAGAGCTCTGTCCATTCCTGATTCCAATGTCTCTGTCCATCCCTGATTCCCAGGGCTCTGTCCCATTCCTGATTCCCAGAGCTCTGTCCCATCCCTGATTCCCAGAGCTCTGTCCATTCCTGATTCCCAGGGCTCTGTCCCATTCCTGATTCCCAGGGCTCTGTCCCATCCCTGATTCCCAGAGCTCTGTCCCTGCCCTGATTCCCAGAGCTCTGTCCATTCCTGATTCCCAGAGCTCTGTCCCATTCCTGATTCCCAGAGCTCTGTCCCATTCCTGATTCCCAGAGCTCTGTCCATTCCTGATTCCAATGTCTCTGTCCATCCCTGATTCCCAGGGCTCTGTCCCATTCCTGATTCCCAGAGCTCTGTCCCATCCCTGATTCCCAGGGCTCTGTCCATCCCTGATTCCCAGAGCTCTGTCCATCCTTGATTCCCAGAGCTCTGTCCATTCCTGATTCCCAGGGCTCTGTCCATTCCTGATTCCCAGGGCTCTGTCCATCCCTGATTCCCAGGGCTCTGTCCTATTCCTGATTCCCAGAGCTCTGTCCATTCCTGATTCCCAGAGCTCTGTCCCATTCCCATTCCCAGGGCTCTGTCCCAGTCCCAGGCTCCCTCCCAGCCCTCAGCCCGTGCAGTTTTGCCTCTGGAGCTGAGCAGAGCCTCGGGAAGGGCTCAGCCTCCCCCAGTTCCCGCAGTGCCAGGGGGAAGGAGCCTCCCAGGGCAGCTCCTGAGCCCCTCCTGCACCCCAGGAATGGGAACCCCAGGGAACCCTCCGGGAACCACTGAGGGGGGCTGCATCCCTCAGCTGGGATGGATGGAAGTGGCCCATGGGGTGGGTCAGGCCATGAGGAAAAGCAGCAGAAAGAGCCCTGGGATGTGTTTGCTCAGCTGGAACCGCAGCAGGGTGCTCTGCCTTGGGAGAAGGGAGCGAGGAGAGAAGGACAGCCAAGGTCTGGGTTCACTGCCTCTCCTGGAGGGCCAGGAAAAAGCAAAAGCCATTTCAGGTCAAAATAGCTGCATTTCCCTGGAATGAAATAATTCCTGGGAGTGGCCAGGGGGCATTTTGTGTTCCCAAATCAATAAAACAGGAGCAGATTGTGAATAAATTGTTTTTTCCACACGCTGAAGTTAAAGAGGGATTAGAGGACAGTGGGAGTGACCAGCAGGCCCCTGGAGCCCGTGGAGCCCCAGGTGCCAAGCCCACAATGGTGAGGGAGGTGCCCTGGGAGCAGGGAATGATGGACTGCAGTTCTCCAGGTGCTCTAAAAATCAGGATACAACACAAATATTTCCCAGCAGACAAACCAGAGCATCACACAAACACCTGGGACAGGTCACTGAGGCCTCAAAGGCACGAGCACAGCCTGGATCCATCCATTGGCATTAAATCCAGGGATTCACTGGCATGGGATTTGGGCACTCTCACTGTGCTTTCCAACTCTTCCCCTAATTTTTCCATCAGTGTTTCAGGCTGGTCTGAGCTGCTCAGGGCTCACCTGAGGAGTGGGATCTGAACACTTCCAGCATTTCTGCTTAATCCAGGACCCCAGCTCTGCCCCACACTGGGGAGAGGAAATGCTTATTGGAAATGTTTGTTGGGAATGGTTATTGGAAATGTTTATTTAAAATGTTTATTAAAATTGTTTATTAAAAATGTTTATTTAAAATGTTGTGCCAAATTTAGGGAGCTTTAGAGAATCTGTCCCAGTGAAACAGAGCCAGCCCTGGGGAGGGGAACACACATTTTATGGTCATTTAATTCTTGCTTTGGATTTTCAAATGGAACTTCTGGCAGGCTCGAGGATTGTTGGGATTCAGGGATTCGTCCCCATGGTTATTACACGAAATAAATGATTTGGCTTAATGAGGGTTGGAGAAAATGACAGAATTGGATGTTTCTGTTGGGTCTGGGTTTGCATTAATGGGAATTTTGTACAGATCCAGTCAGGGTGGGGTCAGGATGTGCTCGGGCACCCTTTGGGAATGTCAGCACCTGGATGAGGCTGGGTTTGCTCATCAAGGCCAATTTCAGCTTTGTGGGGACAGCCTCAATCAGGACATGTTGGGAACACCTTCAGGAAGGACTGAATCCATGGAAAGCCAAAGATTCTGTGTGAGGAGTTCATTTCCCATGGGTAAATCCCTCCCCTCGTGCCTCTCCTCCTGCCTGCAGCCTCGGATCCCCTTTTGCCTGGCCCAGGGAGAGCCCAGGGGATGGAATGTCCTCCCCTGGAGCTGCCCTGGCAGAGTTTCCAACAGCTCTGGAGACCATCCCAGAGCCCCCCAGCTCTGCTTGTCTGGGAATTTCACACTTCCAAGGGCACTGAGCTCAGAAATGCAGCATTTATTGAAATCCCAGCCCCTGGGACACGTGGGGGCTGTTCTGGATAGCTGAGCCTTCCCAGGCTCTGGAGAAAGCCACAGTTCCACTGCAGGAGCTTTCCCTGCTCCCAGAAGCCTGGATGGATTGTCTGCCTGAGGGAGGGCTTGGTTACCTGCCCAGTTTCCCACAAAGTAGGCCAGGATTTGTGTTTTCTCTGACTGCTGCAGGTGCAAGGAGAGCAGCCATTGTTTATTTCTGTCCCTGTGACTTCCCAGTGGAGCTTTTCCAGCCTCTTTGCCATGTGCAGATGGAAGAGGCCTCCAGTTAATCCCTGACTGAGCCATTGACACAAGGAATGGGGCCATTAAATAAGAATTAAGGATGTGCTCCCTACCTTTGGGGGAGTTTGGGATAGATTCCCTCATTTCTAATCTCCTTCCCTGCAATGTTCTCTCCAAAATCCTTCTCCCTGCATCTCAATTGAGCTTTGGATGACTCATAAAATTAATCCTTCCTGAGCAGCAAATCCCTTCCCTCCCAAGCTGGCATGTGAGAAGCTGTTCCCACATTCCTGCCTCAGTCCTGGGTGTTCCTGGAGCAGGAATCTGTGTCCCAGAGCAGCCTTGGGGACAGATCCCATTACCTGGGCACCCCGAGCTGCCTGGCAGGGCTTTGATTCCTTATTTCAGTTTGTTTTGTTGGGGGAAGAAGTCAGGCATGGGTCACTGTCATGAGGGACATCACTGCAAGTTCTCGAGGTGACACTTGCCATGGTCCAGAAGGACCTGGAGCTGCTGGAGTGACTCCAGAGGAGCCACGGAGCTGCTCCAGGGCTGGAGCCCCTCTGAGCCGGGCTGGGAGAGCTGGGGGTGCTCACCTGGAGAGGAGAAGCTCCAGGGAGAGCTCAGAGCCCTGCCAGGGCCTGAAGGGGCTCCAGGAGAGCTGGAGAGGGACTGGGGACAAGGATGGAGGGACAGGAGCCAGGGAATGGCTCCCACTGCCAGAGGGCAGGGCTGGATGGGATATTGGGAATGAGGAATTGTTCCCTGGCAGGGTGGGCAGGCCCTGGCACAGGGTGCCCAGAGCAGCTGGGGCTGCCCCTGGATCCCTGGCAGTGCCCAAGGCCAGGTTGGACACTGGGGCTGGAGCAGCCTGGGACAGTGGGAGGTGTCCCTGCCATGGCAGGGGTGGCACTGGGTGGGTTTAAGGTCCCTTCCCACCCAAACCATTCCATGACTCCATGATCATTTTTTGAGACAGGTTTAGCACAGAGCAGAGGGAAGATGCTCTCTGGCTGTGAATTTCTATTTGTGGTGGAAAAATCGGACCTAAAAATGAACTGAAATGGAGAAAAGCAGGAAGCTCAGTGTGGACATTTCCCTTTCCACATGACAGTTCTCTGGGAGAAAAAAAAATTCTTCAGCCAAAAAAAAAAAATCTTGAACAGACTCTTTAAACCCATCCTGGATGTGACATTAAAACATGAGAAAGGGAAATTTCTGCAGCTACAAATCCCCAGTTTTGGAAGCTGGAGAGCTCCTGGGAAGGATATGAAGGAGGGGGGTGGGGGTGACACTGCAGGATGGGGAATCAGGATTAGTCCCAAATGCAGATTAAGAAAAGAAAAGTTGATTTAATAATTCCTCTCCGTGCCTTACCTCAGTGACAGCTCCATCTGAAACCTTCAGGAACAGCTCCTGCAAGGCCGTTCTCAGCCCCAGGAATCTCTCTGAAGCCTTTTCCAAGGAAGCTGTTCTGGCATTTTCCCAGGCAGCCACAGCTTTCCTGGAGCAGCCCTCACATGAAAGAGTCTCCCCAACCTCGTGCAAAGGAGCAGGAGGGAGGGAAGAAATGAATCCTCATTAAAAGAAATCTCATTTTTGCCGTGCTAATTAGGCACATCTGGGGAGCATTCCCAGACAGGCTTTGGGATGGGCTGGGAATGTTCCTTGTCCTGCTCTGGGCAGGTTTTGTTTGCTGTAATTCCCTTCCCCATTTCCAAAGGAGCCTTTGCAAGTGCTGAGGGAGCAAAGGCTTTTCCAACATTCCTCATTCCAGAGGATGCTGGGACCAGAGGGAGTCTGGGTTTGGAGACAGCCACAGTTTCAGTAGGATTTCAGAAGGATTTCTTTGGCAAAACTCTGGAGACAAGGAACATCCTGGGTTTGTTTTCGCATTTGTTTCCTTCCTTTATTTCCTTGTCTTCCACCGTCCTATAAAACAATTCCTTGGTTTATTGGGATGTCTGTTCCAGGGACCACCTTTCTATCAACAGCTTGGTTCCTGAGTTGTTCCATTTCCTTCCATGGAATTCTCTCTGATCCCAGACCAGGATGAGGCTCCTTCTGCTGTGAGAGGTTCCTGGGAGTCCCAAATGGCTCTGGGAAGGACGAGCAGCTCCACTGGAGCAATCCCTGCCAGGAGGACACGTGTCCTGAGCCCAGGTCACCAATGTCCAAGTCCTTCCCTAACAAACCCAGGTATCCCAAACCTTCCCATCCTGACCTGCCCCACCACTGCTCCTTCCTGGCCCTGGTGAGGAGTTTTCCAAGGCTTTCCCAATCCCTGGTGGTGTCCCCTGGGGCTCATGGTGGGGGGTTCCACCTTTCCTTGCTGGTATCCTGTGGAACAGAGTCACCCCCAAGGACAGGAAACATGCCTGACATTACTTCCTGAACCGACTGGGAAAAATCTTCTAATTAGCACCTCATTCATTAGTGATTGACTTCCTTCAAATGTAATAGAAGTGAAGGATGGGAGAGCTGGGGATGTTCAGCTGGAAAACATCCAGGGAGAGCTCAGAGCCCCTGCCAGGGCCTGAAGGGGCTCCAGGAGAGCTGGAGAGGGACTGGGGACAAGGATGGAGGGACAGGAGCCAGGGAATGGCTCCCAGTGCCAGAGGGCAGGGCTGGATGGGATATTGGGAATGGGAATTGTTCCCTGGCAGGGTGGGCAGGCCCTGGCACAGGTGCCCAGAGCAGCTGGGGCTGCCCCTGGATCCCTGGCAGTGCCCAAGGCCAGGCTGGACACTGGGGCTGGAGCAGCCTGGGACAGTGGGAGGTGTCCCTGGGACAGTGGGAGGTGTCCCTGCCATGGCAGGGGTGGCACTGGGTGGGTTTAAGGTCCCTTTCCACCCAAACCATTCCAGGATTCTCTAAACTTTTCTCTTTTCTCCAGTGGGATTTTATATCTCTGGATTTTGTCTTCCCCCGCAGGTTTTAGGTTTGTTATAAAACAACCCCAGAGGTGTTTGTGGCTGAGGGACTTCCCAGGATAAATCTCTATTTTCCCTATGCTTGAGTGAAGGAATCTGAGCTGGGGATGCTGGAACTCCCAGCTCCTTGTTCCTCTAAAATTGTGGTGCTGTCCCTTCTCCCACAAAATCAGCTCCTGTTTCCTGATGCTCCTGGAAGGGTCTGGAGCCCCAGGAGGGGCTGAGGGAGCTGGGCAGGGGCTCAGCCTGGAGCAAAGGAGGCTCAGGGGGCCCTTGTGGCTCTGCACAGCTCCTGCCAGGAGGGGACAGCCCGGGGGTCGGGCTGTGCTCCAGGGAACAGGGACAGGAGCAGAGGGAACGGCCCCAGGCTGGGCCAGGGCAGGCTCAGGGGGGATCTGGGGAAAATTCCTGGAAAGGGCAGCGATGGAGACCCCATCCCTGGAGGGATTTAAAGCCCTGTGGATGTGGCACTTGGGGACAGGGGTCAGTGTGGCCTTGGCAGTGCTGGGGGATGTTGAACTCTGTGATCCTGGAGCTCTTTTCCATCCTGAACAATTCCAGGCCTCTGGAACTCACACTCACTTCAGGTAACCAGGATGCAGCAGCCAAAGTCTCGAGGCTGCAATTTCTCCTCAACCCAAAATAGTCAAACATATGCAGGGAGAAAGAGCTCCAAATAAACAAACCCACAATCTGCTCCTACAAAAATATCTTGGAATGTGCACAACAGACTGGGATCCCTCAGGGCCTTCCCAGCCCTGCTCAGGGTTCCAGTGGTGGCAGCTCCGAGCTGGGACAGATTTGCAGCCCTAAAAAGCCTGGAGCTGTAGTAATTACTGACTCTGTGCTTTAAGTGGGAGTATCTTTGCATGGAACTCTGTTTTCCATTGTTTCCAGATGACAGCAGACACAGTGACAGCTCCAGCTGTTTATTTTGGGAAGACAAGAGGTGTTGCAGGAGCAGGGATGCAGGGATGGGGGAAGGTGACTCCCCCTCTGTGTAAAACCAAACCAAACCCAACCAAATTAAATCAAATCCAACCAAACCAAACCAAATCCAACCACACCAAATCCAACCCAACCAAACCAAACGCAACCCAACCAAACCAAATCCAACCAAACCAAACCGAATCAAATCCAACCAGACCAAATCCAACCAAACCAAACCAAATCCAACCAGACCAAACCCAATCAAATCCAACCAGACCAAATCCAACCAGACCAAATCCAACCAAACCAAATCCAACCAAATCCAAGCAAACCAAACCACTCCATCTTTAACTTTCAATGCCATCCAGCCAGAGCACCAAAATCCTTGGAATGATGCTCCAGGATATGGCCTGGAAATGCTGTTTGCAGGATCAGGGAGGCTCCACCTTCCAGCTCTGAAAACCACAGGGAGTGTTTGAGTCACTGAAACAAACCCAGCAGAGAAACAGAGCCTGGGCCTCCAGGGAGGACCCAATTCCAGCAGGGATTTCTCAGTGGGTGTGCAAAGTGTGCAGTGTGAAGGGATAATGCAATAACCTGGGGAAGGAGGGACACCACTGCCCCTGAGCTGTGCTTCCTGAAATGCATCCCTCCCAGGAAACTGCAGTGGCTCCATTGCTTGAGGGGGTGAGGAGCCAGTCCAAGGCCAGGAATGTGGTCCTGGAGATTGCTGCCCTGGCCAGGGGAACTCAGACAATTCCTTCTCCATCAGGAAATACTGATTGACCAAATGCACAATGTTTGACATGGAGTAAGTTGGGTTTGCTAAATGATATCCTCAAGCCCTGCATGTGGTTTGGAGAGAAGTCTCCACGCAGGAACGTACTCTGGGGCTGGGGTTTGTGCTGGGTATGCTACAGTTCAGACCCCAGGCATGGATTTGGAGTCCCACTCTGAATTCCAAGCACCAAGCTCAAAATGTTCCTTTTCCCACAATGGCTGCAGGTTCAGGGGGCTGCACAAGTGTCTTGATCCCTTTTTTTTTGGATGAAGATGTTTCAGCCTGGCTGTTTAAGCCCAGCAGGGACCCCTGATGTCCATCCCCAGATCTTCCTGCCTCCCTCTATCATTGCTGGGTGACCCCCTGGCAGGAATAACGTGCTCTGACTCCATGATTCAGAATGCTGAACAATTGCTTTATTAAAACCATACTATTTTACACTAATACTATATTATAACTATACTAAAGAGATACTACATTATACTGTACTAAAGAAAAACCCGTGACTGTCTGAGACAGCCAGGACACAGCTTTGACCCAACTGGCCAAGGAATCCAAACAACCTCCACTGGTGTCCAATTAACAGATCACTCTGGGTAAACAATCTCCATAACACATTCCACATGTGCAAAAACAGGAGCAGTGAATAGAGATAGGAATTGTTTTCTCTTCTCTCTGTGCTTCTTACTGCCTTCCCAGGAAAAATCCTTGGGAAGTTGTGCCTGCTGCTCTCTGTGAAGAGAGCTGAGGCCACATCCCTCAGATGAGAAGGGCTGCATTCAAAGAATCATTAAAGGTGTTTCTGTACCCATTTTTTATTTCGCAAGCTGAAGCTGCTGTCAGGGTAAAGAGTGGGGGAATATGAAGAAATCACTTTTCTCTGGCAGGAATTGGATTCCTTTTCCTCTCCCCTGGCTGCCCAGAGCAGCGGGAAGAGGCTTTGGGAATTACCAGGCTCAGAACACGCCTGGAGCCTCAGGAGGAGCGAGGTCAGGCAGGGAACATCACTAATCCCTGCTGGAAATTACAACCATTTTAGGTTGCCTTTCACTCCTGGAGATTTTTGCCAGGTGTGAGGAGCTCTGAGGAGGTGGAAGGGAATTCAGGGCTGAGTTTCCAACAGTTTTCCTCAGGCTTTGGGCATCAGGACAGTCCCAGGGCCATGAGGATCCTGCAGAGCCTTTGGAGGAGCCTCTTCCAGCCTCCAAAAAGGATTTTAGCAGCAACATAAACCATAAAATCAGGGAACCCCAGATGGATTGGGTTGGAAGGGTCCTTAAAAATCCAGCGCCCCCCCTGCCATGGCAGGGACACCTCCCACTGTCCCAGGTGCTCCAGCCCCAGTGTCCAGCCTGGCCTTGGGCAAGGCCAGGGATCCAGGGGCAGCCCCAGCTGCTCTGGGAATTCCCTCCCAGCCCCTCCCCACCCTCAAAGGCAGGAATTCCCATTCCCAATATCCCATCTAACCCTACTCCCTTTAAATCCTGCACCTTGCAGGGTGCCTGGAGCAGTTCCTGAGGCTGGGCATGGATTGAGCCCCAAATCAACCCTCAAGTGGAAAAACAAACAAACCAATCCAGCTCTTCCTGCATCCCAATCCCCTCCTGATGTTTTCCAAAGCAGCAAGGAGGAGATCAGAGGTTCAGGGAAGGGATGTCCTCCATCAACCCCAGCCCCAGGGACACAAATTCCAGCAGAGAAGGAGCAGAGCCAAGGGCAGTGGAAGGATCCTTTCCCACAGGAGTCCTGGTTGGGATGTTGGGAATTCAGAGCTGGGAAGGAGCATGGAGGGCTTTGATGGGAAGGCCCAGGAACAGATGGAGCCAAGGCACGAGGAGGAGGAGGTGTGGAGGTGGGAAAGCTGCAGCTGGGAGTGGGTGAGCAGGGATAAACAGGGACATGGTCTGCAGGCCTTTTTAGCTGGCCAGGAGCTGCAAAACCCCCTGCAGCTCTCAGGATTTCGCTGTTCCTCGGCTCAGGGGGTTTGCTTCCCATTTCCCAGGATGCAGGGACATGCCAGCCTATCCAATCCTGGCAGCTGTCTGTGACCTACTCCACATTTAGCACATTTAGCAGATCCTTTATTTACTGGAGAGCTGGCAATTTCCCAGCTCAGTGTTTTCTGTCAGGAATTCCTGTTTTGTGCTGAGTTTTGGGATGGAAATTAAGTTTTTTGGGAAGAAGTCCCCAAACTGCCAAAGCTTCCTATTTCCCACATCTGGAGGAAAGGATGGCTTTGTCAAGGAGCCAATTCTCTTTGAGGAAGGAGTTTTCTGGAAGGGAAATGGGAATGCCAGCATTTCATCCTGACAGAGCTGGGCTCCAGGCTGGCCTGGGCCAGGGTTTAACTGCTGCCAGAACTGGATTTTGGGATAAATGTCCTATGCTGATTCAGGCTGTCCCAGGATCCCAGACTGGTTTGGGTGGAAGAGACCTCAGAGGCCACCCAGTCCCACCCAGGACACCTCCCAGTGTCCCATGTGCCCCCAGCCCAGCCAGCCTGGCCCAGGTTGTGCTCTGTGATCAACCCACAGATCCTGGTTCAGCTGTGGATCTGCCCTGGGGTTTGCAGCTTGGATTCCCACCCCTGAGCAAAGCTGTTCCTCCTGCAGGGAGGAGCTCAAGAGGAGAACCCTGGGCTGTCCCTGGGGCTCCATCTGAGGATCCCACCCCGAGCTGCACTCCAGGAATGGCTGCTCCATCCATGGGCCAGGGGATCACCCTGGGCTGCCACCTCTGATCTGAGCTCCCCAGAAATCCAAAGGAGAGGAAAGGACCCCAAGGCCCCAGATCCACTTCAGGCACTTGATCCCTGAGCTGGGAGTCATGGCTTGATTGGGGTTAATTACAGGTTTATCTTTCTGCCTTTTCCCTGCCCTTCCTCATTAACATTTACAGCAGGATCCTGGTCCATGGCTGGGCTCCAACTGCTGGGAAAATACCTGTGCTTATTAAAACTCAGCCTAACTGTGCTGGGGCCACCCATGTGAGTTCACAGCTGCTGCTAAAGCTGAGAAAGAATCTTGCTCCTTACTCGGGCACAAAAGAGGAATTTTGCCAATTCCAAGCCCACAACAACTTTGTAGGAGATTTCAGCCATGGCTGCAGTTCTGAGCAACCCCAGGTGCTGATCCTGAGCTGCTCTGGAGCCACCAGGCACCTGCAAAGCCGAGACTAAACCAGGTTTAAATCACAGAGCTCCAGTTTTTCCCAGGTTCAGGGGGACAGAGCCCTGGATACTCGACAGAGCATTGGACACAGCTGAGAGCTGATTGCAAAATTGTCTTAGTTATGATGGTGATTAAAGTGTTTTCCTCCTTAATGTGTTTACTAAAAATATGTTACCATTGTCCACACACACAGAGGTTTTGTCCCTCAGCCTTTGTCCTGAATTCCTTGTCCTGGGCTCTGTAAGAGCCCAGAGGGGCTGTGAGTGCTGAGATTTGTCCTGAGCACAAAACCCTGGAAACATGGAATGGTTTGGGTGGGAAGGGCCTTAAGGATGAGCCAGTGCCACCCCTGCCATGGGCAGGGACACCTCCCACTCTCCCAGGAACCATCCAAGGCTCTGTAATGTACAGAAGTCTGGATTTTCCCTCAGATTTTGTGCTCATTCCTGGATTCCATTCCCAAGGCTGTTGTGTGTGTGAGGGGCAGCAGCTCAGACATTCCCTGTCCTTCCTGCAGAATTCCATGCTTTATTCTCTCACCTGGAGCTGCTTCCCTTCAACTGCAGCAAAAGCTGCTCAGACTCAAAAGGGAAAACCTGGCACTAACCCCAGGAAAACCCAGAGCTTTCCCATGAAAACTGCTGAAGAAAATGTCATTTCCTGGATTTAGGGTGGAATAGCCAAACCTTTGGGGTGGAATGCTGCAGATGGTCAGAATTCCTTCCAAAAAGTGCTGAGGTGTGAGCAGTGTGGGGCCCCACTGGTGTCTCCCCATTGCTGCTTTTCCTTGGAATTCCTGCCCCCAGGAATGCGGGACTCAGTTTCCCCTGGGAAAAGCTGAGATGGGGCAGGCTGTCCCAGGGAGCTGGGAGTGATGGCTCTGGGCTCTGAGGGTCTAAATGCTCTCTGCAGGATGCATTTGTTGTTCTTCAGAGCTATGAAGTCCTTCCTGAATGGAGATGGATTTGATCTGGAGAGCTCTTCCCACAAAGCAAACAGAACACAGGATTTCAGCTGAAACTCAAAGGTGTTGGAGTTTTGTCTCGAGCTTTACAAAGGCAAAAACGCCTCCCCTGGGATGGCAGTGTCAGCTCCGTCTGGAAAGGATAAAGGAGAGGTTTGATCCTTTGTAATCTGTGCTTGGGAGGAGGAGGGATTCTCTTTTGGGGCAGAGGGAGAGGAGAAGCCACAAAAGGCCCTTGCAGGGCTGGGTTTAGATCCCTGGTGCCAAAATCCTAACGAGGGTTGAGCAGTTTGACCCCAGCTGCAGAGCAGCCCCTCCCTTCCAGCTCTGTGGAAAGAGGCAGGAGGAGTCCCAGCATCCAAATCCAAAGGGAAACACAACCCCGAGGGGAAGAAAGGAACTTTTCCCAGTGTTTGGGCAGGAATGAGTCCCTGAGGTGTTTGCTCACCGTGGAGTTCCTGAGCAGCTTTTCCCTTTTCCTTGTCACTGGTTCTGCTCAGTCAGGGGAGGCTGAGCTTGGTTAGGCTGGGCTGGAAAATCCAGTGAAGAGTTCTCTGAGCACCTGGAACGGAGATCGTGCATCCAAACATGTCTGTTAAAGGATCATGGAATGGTTGGGCTTGGGAGGGGCATTAAAGTCCCTTCAGTGCCACCCCTGGGGCACCTCTCACTGTCCCAGTGGCTCCAAACCCCAATGTCCAGCCTGGCCTCGGGCACTGCCAGGCTCTGATCCCCTCTCGGCTGGAGCGATCCCAGGGGCTGGAGCCCTGCTCGGCCCAGGAGTCCCGGGCAGCTCTGAGCCCGTTCCCGCCCCAGGGGGATGTGGAGCTTCGGGAGCCGCTGGAGCAGCACCAAAGGCTCTGCTGGGGAAGCGCAAGAGCCACTCGTGAGTGAAGCACCGGTAATTAGCGCATGCAAATGAGCCCCGCCCGGGCCGCTCAGCGCCCGCCTCATTTGGAAGCAGCTCAGGAAGTAAAATGAACTCTCAGCTTCTCCTTGTGCAATTAGGGCTGTGAGAGAGTCATTAATGAGCACAATTAGCGGGGCTGCTGCCGCCCGAGAATCAAAGGGATCGGGGGTGGCTCCGCTGATGAGAGATCTCCAAAGCTTTGCTGGGCTCTCCCATCCTCTCCCATCCCGGCCTCTTCTGCAATGCCAGAGGAGGAGGATGGAGCTCATTTCCAGCCAGCAGCTGCTCTGTCCCCTCTGGATCGCTGCTCCTGCTCCCTGCTGCTCATCCCTGCAGGAAGGGTCACAGCGAGAGCCGGGGCCAGGGCAGCTGTGCCAGCACAGTGCCACATTCACATTCTCTGAAAAATCCCTTCACCCAGGACTCTTCTCCTGGGAAGCTGAGAGGCCTCAGAGAAAAGGAAAACAACTCTTTTCTCATTTGCTTCTCCTGTGTTGTGCTCATGTGGAATGTGTTTGGAGATTGTTCACCCACAGGTGATTGTTCCATTGCATTCTGCTCTGAGTTGTTTTCACTCACTGGCCAAGTGGGGCCAAGCTGTGCTGGAACTCTGGAAAGAGTCACAAGTTTTCATTATTATCATTTTTGCATTCTGTCTGTATCCTTTCTGTATTCTTAAGTGTAGTTTAGTATAATATTCTTAATATAATATAGAATCATAAAATAATAAATTAGCCTTCTAAGAAGATGGAGTCAGATTCATCATTCCTGCCTTCATCTGGGGAAAACCCAAATACAATAAGTGCAGGGGATGGGGAAATGGGTCTCCTTGGGAACACGGCCAGGGCTTTGGGGTTAAATCCACCAGGGGCTCTTCACAAAGCCTTCAGCAGCAGCAGCCCAGGTTACCTCAGCATCAGAAATACAGGGGATGTGTTGGGAGACATGAAAGTTTGACAAGATATGTATGCTTAGCAGAAAGATTTTTGAATGTAGAATCTGAAGAAGGAATAGAGATGGAAGCAAGTTTTGATATAGAAGAAAATAATTGCTGAGCCAGTCGTACTGGGTAACCAAGGAGGAAAGGGTGTGTTAGTTAAAAGGGGTTTTTATGACTTAGAGCAAAGGATAAACCCACCCCAAACAAGAAGATGTTTTAACCAAGCAGAAAGAGAGCTCAGGCAAACAAGCCTGCCAATGTGGCAAGTAGAAAAAAGGTCTCAGAATTTTCCACTGCAAGAAAACTGAATAACAACTTCTGGCTTAAACTGTAATGTACTGACTGTGAGTGATTGGAGAGCAGTAACATGAATATGGCAATGATAGTGGTTATGATAGGCTAGAGATAATAGTCAAGGCATAGATTGGTTCTACTGTATTAAGATGCTCAGCAAAGAAAAGTCTGTAATGCAATGGAACCAAAACCAAAGGGTCTCCAGGCCTGCCTGCAGCTGGAGCTGACAGCTGTGGGCACAGCTCTGTCACCCACGACCCTGGACTGCTGCAATGTTTTGGATACAATAAACTGCATTTTGGATACAATAAACTGCATTTTGGATACAATACACTGCATTTTGTGTACAATAAACTGCATTTTAAGAGCCACCTGGAATCTCACATCCCTCATTACGGCTCTTACTGGGATGAGTTGAAAATCAGCCCAAGGGCTACAAAACACACCCCATAAATGTAGGGAATGAGTGCGAAGATGGGGACGATGTCCACAAAAACCTTTCTCCCCCAAAACTGAGTTACAGAGGTTACAGAGATCACAGGGATCTGGGAATTATCCTCACTTTTACTGCACTGTTGGAGGAAATCTCCCAGTCCAGCTCCTTCAGGAGTCCTTTGGGCACGCTGAAGTGGCACAAAATCCCAGTATTGCTCTCTCAGGCCTTTCCTGCAGCAGGAAAAGGTTTCCCATGACTTTGTCCTACTTTATCCACAAATAACTCCTGGCCTGGCAGCCAGGGAGAAGGTAGGACAGGCTCTGCACCACAGCCCCAGGGCTGAGGGGTGAAGGGGATTTGGGAACAGCGGAGAAAAGCTCCTTGCAGAGCTTCACCTGAGTGAAATATTTTACCAAATCTCATGGTCTCAATTCTTTTGGTCTCAAAAAACTGAGAGATTTAATAGCAGCAAATTCTCTCTGCAGGGATTCCAGCCTTGCACACACAAACAAATCAGGGGAAAAATGTAACCAATAAATCACTCTTTAGGTAGAGAATTCCTCAAGCTGTAGTTACACTGTGATTATAGAAAATACTTGGCATGAAAATGGGATATTTCATATTGGGACAAATAAATTGCTCCCCTTAACCCAAAGTGGGATTTTTTGCCCTTTCTGATTGAGCAAAACAAGAAAAATAAATTAAAGGATTTGAATTTCAAGTTGACCTGAAACAATTTCTTGTTTGCTTGCGTGTTTGAAATTGTCAGTGAGGCAAAAAAATCAATTATTTACAGAGTTCTACCTGGGCTGGCTGTGCCTGCCCAGAGGATGAGATAAACAACCTGCCTGGCTGAACCCTGCCAGGGAACAGGAGTGCTGCTCCAGGTGGGAGTCCAGGGGGAGTTACAAACTGGAGCTGGGCAGGGTGAGCCTGTTCTGGAAGTCACCATCCCCTGGTTCAGAGAATCAGGGAATGTCCTGAGGTGGAAGGGATGCTAAGGATCATCCATCCCAATCCCCAGCCCTGCCCAGACCCCCCAACAATCCCCCCTGGGCACCCCTGGCAGCGCAGTCCAAACCTTCCTGGAGCTCTGGCAGCCTCTGGGCTGGGACCATTCCCTGGGGAGCCTGGGCAGTGCTCTGGAGATGGTTTTTAGAGGGGAACATCTGGAACTGTTCTTTGAGAAGCTAGGGTATGAGCTGGTGGTAAGGCAGAGTCCAGCCCACCAATATGGGAGCCTGTTCCAATGATGGAGAGTCCTGTCAGTGTCGTGGAGGTGCGTTGGAATGGGGGCCTCCATTCCCAAAATCTGCTATCCAAGACCTTGCAATTGGCAGAAACTGGAGTTTAATACATGGAAACAGCTGGTAGCCCAGGGCCATGGTATTGAGAACTTTGAGAATGACATCAGTAATGGATGATAACAGGCTAGAGGGGCACACCTGGCAGGAAGCTGGTAACCAGGCTGCAATAGAGAGCTGATGTCTGCCCCACAAGAGAGCTCCTGGCCAGGTAGGCCTGGTGGCTGCTATGGGATGATGCCAGGGTCGGCATCATGGCTATGGGATGATGGCCACGATGATCCTGCAGACCCTTTGGTGATGATTATGAGACAACAGCCCATATAAGCAGGAACTGTCCAATCACTCAAGACACCAGGGTTAAAAGACACAATTCCATCAGTGAGACTCTCAGCTGTGAAGCTTAGAGGGAGGACTGGACTGTGTTCCAGGAACCACGTAAAAGGGATGATGTGAATGAGCTGTATTAGTCTGATTTGATCTTTGTGAAGGGGAATAAAGCACTCGAGGCTGATGTGACAGTGAGATATGAGCACAGCAACTCCTCATTGAGGGATGCTGCTGCAGAGAAGGCCAAGAAATATCAGAGTGATATTTCTGCCACAGATTCCAGATCTTACAAAAACACCCTTTGGGGGAAGAACCTTCCTTTCCTACATCCATCCTGTATCCATCTTTTATCCATCTTTTATCCATCCCACATCCATGCCACATCCATCCATCCCACATCCATCCCATATCCATCCCACATCCATGCCACATCCATCCATCCCACATCCATCCCACATCCATCCCACATCCATCCCACATCCATCCATCCATCCATCATCCATCCCTCCATCCATCTATCCATCCCACATCCATTCCATATCCATCCCATATTCACCCCACATCCATCCCACATCCATCTATTCCATATCCATCCATTCCATATCCATCCCTCCATTCATCATCCATCCATCCATCCATCCATCCATCCATCCATCCATCCATCATCCATCCATCCATCCATCCATCCATCCATCCATCCATCCATCCATCATCCATCCATCCATCCATCCATCCATCCATCCATCCATCCATCCATCATCCATCCATCCATCCATCATCCATCCCATGTCCATCCCACATCCCTCCTCATCCCCTGCAGGCTGTGCCCAAGGGCCCAGATGTTTTGTGGCTCTGCTGGCCAATCCTTTCCCCTCAGCCCGGGGCTGTTCCTTGTGCCTCTCCCATTCCCCTCAGCCACAGGAGCAGTGGGAGCTGCAATTCCCTGTCCCGGCATTCCGTGGCCCCTCGGAGCTCGGGAAGGATGGAAATCCCTCTGTTCCCTGCCCAGATGTCCCAGCCCTGGCTCGCACGGTGCAGGGGCCGTGCCCTCGCTGCTCCTGGCTCTGCAGGGAAAGGAACCGGGGCGGAAAGATCAGCCCAGGGCTGGTCTCGGGATTGGTGTTCCTGGAATGGCTCCCAAAGTATTGAAGAGTCTCTTTTTCCGAGCCCCACAATCAAAGAAGTCGAGATTGCTCAGCTCTGGTTCTCAAGAGTTTTGTTTATTTTTGTTTATTTTCTGTTATCTGTTACATTCTTTCTCTGACCTGCTGAGGTCTGTCCAGCAGGTCGGTTCATGGCACACTGACTGCCTTGGGGTGGTGTTGGCTTTTTATACTAAAACCTACGAGTACTTTATTTACAATAATTTTCCAATACCTGTCACCTATGTTAGACAGTCTGTCTCTATCCTAAACCAATCCAAAAGTGCCACCATCCCAGCAGAGGATGGAGGACAAGAAGAAGAAGGACAGGACACACCCAGATTCCCCCATCTTGCCTCTTGAACCCCCATTCTAAATCCCCAAAATTCTACATTTTCACCCAGTGATAAATTCACTGTCATTCTGCTCAAACTCTTGTGGCTGTAACTCCTCACACAAGGTTGGTGATTGTTTCCATGGGCTAGGATTGAAGGCACAGGTGTCTGTGACTCCGTGCCAAGGTCTCTGAGCCCCTGCCAGGGTCTGGAGTCCTCCAGGGCAGCCAGAGGAATGTCCTGGGTTCTGACCGGCTGGGACTGCTGCATGCAGCCCACATCAGAGCTGGGGAGGCAGAACTCCTTTCTGGAATCCCAAAGCTGCTGGAGTGGGGTTTGGGATTCATTCCTGGAATCCCAAAGGTGCTGGAGCTGGCAGAGGGAGTGGGAGGTGATTCCATGACATGGAACTGCAGAGGAGGAGTCAGAAGGGGAAGGGCAGAACCCCAGTCCTTGGGATATTCCTGGGACACCTCTGGATAGCATTGGGAAACCTCTGGGACACCCCAAGACACCTCTGGGACACCCCAAGACTCCTCTAGGACACTCCAAGACATCTCTGGGACACCCCAGGAAACCTCTGGGACACCCCAAGACTCCTCTGGGACAGCCCTGGAAAGCCCCTGGGATCCCCCTGGGGCCCTTCAGGCTGATGGGCCCCCCCAGCAGGGTCAGGGCTGGGATTTCAGCCTCCCCCCAGCCAGGGGTGTCCCAGTGCTGCAGGATCTGTGCAGGGAGGGGAGCAGGTCCTGCTGCTGTGCAGGATCTGCAGGAGAGCTGGGCCAGATTTGGGCACCTCCAGGAGCCAGAACAGGACCAGCCCCAGCAGCTGCAAGGAGCGGAGGAGCAGCAGTGGAGGCATCTCCTAAACCTCTGTCATTCCACCTCTGGAATTCTGTCAGCTTTGTCCATCCCTGCCTGCTGCAGCCATGGTGGGACAGGACCTCTTGTGTCTCCCTTTTCTTCTGCCCTGAGCTCCTGACCCTCAGCATTGTGCAGAGGTCACCTCAAAGCTTCTTCAAGGCTCAGAAATGGAAAGGAATTGGAGGCTTGCTCATATTTATTCCCAGCTGAGGGTGGTTCTGTAATGTTTGGCCGCTGCCCAGGGCAGAGGAGCTGATTTCTGGTGCTCTCAGTGGGATAATCCCAGAATCCCAGATGAGGCTGAGCTGGAGGGGCCCCAGAAGGCTCCTGAAGGCCCATGCTGGGATCTGGAGTTTGGCTCCACCACACCTGGATTGTTTGCAGATATTTGGGGGGTGGGGGTTATCCCTAACTGAGGGAAATCCCTAACTTATTCCTCACCTCCCCATGAATAAATCTTCCCATTCCCTGCTCCTCCCAAACTCCCAGCTGTGGGCGAGCTCCAGTTTTCCCTGGAGATGCTTTGCTCTGCTTCGCTCCTGCTCTTCAAAACCAACCTCATTTCTGCTTTCCAAGGACCCTTTTCCCCTCTGTTGGCCTCTCCCTTCCCTCTCCCACTGTTCCATGTGGGGATAATCAACCTGTCCCTGACCCCTGGGAACTCAGAGCCAGGGGCTCTGTCCTGCTGAGGCCAGCCCAGAATTGCCCAGGGTCACCCCTTGGCAGGATTCCAGCAGGGAATTCTGTCTTTGGGAGAGGGAAGTGTCTGGGTACCTGTTGCAGATTCCCCGACTTCTGGGACTCTGGCTGGGCCCTCCCACGGGGCTCCCCTGTCAGGGGAGACCCTCCTGGAGTGGGTTTGTGTCAGAAAAGAGAGAGGCACTGGATCTTTTCAGTCTTCAGGTTCTTGTTCATTGTTATCTCATCTAGAGTTTTGCACGCTGTCCACACCAGGCTCAGCATGCTGGAAAAACACCACAAAAATGGCCAACAATCTCTTGGTACAAGGTCTTCTAAGACTAAACTGTCCAATTAAGAACTGACACCTGGATTATTTTCCCTTTTAACCCAATAACTGATCCCACAGAGCTGCAATGGGGACTTTTCTGCCCAATTACAAAATGCCACCCAAACCCATGGAGAAGGAGGAAGAAGAAGCATGAAGAAGAAACCCAGGAGGACACCCTGTGCCCTCCATCTTGCTTCCATCCACGACACACTAAAAATCCCAAAACCTCAATTTCTCACCCAGTGACACACCCACACCGCTCTCTATAATCTATTGCACACTTTTGTGGATTCCAGTTTATCTTGAAGTCTGGGAAACTTTCTCCAGGAATGAGAGTCAAAGTCAGTGCTCCCTGGGGGTCAGGGCACCCCAGAACAGATAGAGAAATATTCCTGGTGCCCTGGGTTTGCACAGAGAAGGGTGTGGGATCATCTCAGAGTGATTCCATGTCTCCCTCCCCACGGCAGCAGCAATGGGATGCAGAGTTTGGGATGGACTCTGTGGGATCCAGAGCATTTTCCAGGCATTGCCCTGCCCCTGCACAGGTCCATGGTGCCCCAAGGTCTCCATGGGGTGCCCAGGGCCACAAGCAGCAGCTGCAGCCTCCCCTGCTGCCTTGCCAGGGAAAAGCCATTTCTGCAGGGCTCTGGCCCCCTGTCCCTCCTCCCTGTGTCCATCCAGGGATGTGTTCCCTCCACATCAGAGGCACCTCGGAATCTCAATTTATTATTCATTTGTTTGTGTTCCTGGCTCTGATCTTTGCAGGTCCCTTAGTCCCAGTGTTGGCAGGAAAGGCCATCCAGAGCAATGCCCTTCCCCTCCCCCTCCTCCTCCTCTTTCTCCTTGTCCTTCTCCTCCTCCTCCTGCTCCTCTCCCTCCCTGGGCAATGTCACCCCCTCCCTGCAGGCTCTGCTCCCAGGGCTGCTTTGGGAATTGATTTTCTTTATGGATCAGAGAGAGCTTGGAGGGAAAACAGGAACTCTTCCTGCCTGGGGGAGATTCCCTTCCCCTGGGTCATTCTTGAGATGTCTTGGTGCTCCCTGGGCAGTCAGGAACCCTCCCTGGTATGTGGGATTCCATCCTGGATGTCCAGGGAATATTTCAGAGCCAGCCTGGCCTCAAGTGCCTGAAGGCCCTGGGTATGGCAGGGCAGGGATTTAGGACAAAGAACCCCAAAATGTTGGATTTTACCAGATTGTGCTGCCCCAGGGGAGCTCACAGGGGAAGCTCAGAATGCCCAGACTGAGAAAATCCCATGGGAGAACCTCCAAATGCTTCCCTTGCTCTTGGAACGCTGCTGGGACACCAAAGAGAGCCTGGGGCTGGCAGGAGGGCAGAGCAGGAAAAGGTGATTCCTGTGCCCTCTGTGCTGCAGCTGGAATTTCATCCTCGGGACAGATTGGGTGGAAGCGAATCCTTGTTTAAGTCAGACCATGAAGAGTCACAAACAGTGACTGCTGGGACCATCCAGGTGTCACCCTTTGTCCCTTCTCTTGGCCTCAGAGCTCATCCCTTCCTCTTGGAGAGCTCCTGCAGGGAGTATCTCAGAGCCAGCCTGGGGATCAAGGCCCACAAAGGCATTTTGCTGCATTCTCCCAGCACAGCCTCCAGTCTTTCTCCTGCAAACCAGGCTGGGACCAACCCCCTGGGATGGACTCCCCTGGAGGGACCGACAGACACAGAACAAATCAAAGCCATCCTGTTCCTTGCTGACTGAGAGGAGGAGCTGTGGTGTTTGTGAGTCCCCAGGATGAGGTGAGAGATGAGAATCTGACTCCATGTTCTCGGAAGGCTGATTTATTATTTTATGATATTATATTAAAAATGCTTTACTAAAACTATACTAAAGAAAGAGAAGGATACATCAGAAGGCTTAACAAGAATGAATAATAAAAACCCGTGACTGACTCAGAGAGTCTGACACAGCTGGCTGTGATTGGTCTTTAATTAAAAACAATTCACATGGAACCAATCAATCATTCACCTGTTGGTAAACAATGTCCAAGCCACATTCCAAAGCAGCAAACACAGGAGCAGCAATCAGATAATTATTGTTTTCATTCCTCTCTGAGGCCCCTCAGCTTCCCAGGAGAAAATCCTGGGCAAAGAGGATTTTTCAGAAAATATCGTGGTGACAGGGAACCTTCTCCCAGCTTGCTCCTTCTTGGAGACCAGAATGCACTGAGGGGGTTAAATCTTGGATTTACAAGGAGCCACATCTGCATCCTGGATTTGTTTCTGAGGGTTATTTTTAGGCACCCAGGCTGGAAGATTCCCATCACAGTCAGGAGCTGAGGAAGGGCCCTTGCAGGGAACGAGGACAGCCAGGCTCTGCCAGCCCTGCTCCCTAATTGGCCCAGTGTGGAGAGGGATTTATTATTTCTGACTTGGGATTTGTAGGCAGAGCCTCTGCCTGAGTCAAAGTGACCCCCAGAGGCAGGGCATGAGCCAGGGACAGGCACAGAGCTCCAGGGGCTGCCAAAGCCACCAGGGAACAGCAGGGGTGGGGAGAGGGGCTGGGACTGGCCTTGGAGTGGGGGGACTGTGAGGCAAAACCTGAGCTGGTCCTCAGGAAAGGGAGCTCCAAAACTTTCCCTGAGTTTGGGAAAACCAACTCCAAGCCAGCTGCAGGGGAAGGCTCAGAATCCTGGGGTGGGTGAGGTTGGGAGGGAGCTGGAAGCTCCAAACCCATGACCCTGAAATTTCCATGGCCCTGAAAGCTCCATGACCCTGAAATCTCTGTGACCCAACCTCAGCCTGGGTCTCAATGTCACCCAAAGTGTCCCTGGGTTTCAGTGTCATCCAAGCCCACTCTGGGTTTCCTGATGTGGGACCTGATGTGATCCCAAGTGAGGAGGGTTGGGGACATTAAACCCTTGGAAAACTGAGAGGGAACAGCCCAGTGACAAGGTGACAAGTGACACAGCCTGTCCCTGTGTCACTGGAAGTGCCCCCCTGGCTCTGCTCATCCAGAGGCTGCTGCTCCTGGGGAACATCTCCAGCCCTGCCTTGGCCAGGGCAGTGCCAGGCAGGACCTGGACTTCCCTTGGCCCAGTGACACAGGCACGGTGACACAGGCACAGTGACACAGCCACAGTGACACAGCCCCAGTGACACAGGCACAGTGACACAGACACAGTGACACAGACACAGTGACACAGGCACAGTGACATAGACACAGTGACAGCCCCAGTGACACAGACACAGTGACACAGACACAGTGACACAGACACAGTGACAGCCCCAGTGACAGCCCCAGTGACACAGGCACAGTGACACAGACACAGTGACAGCTCCAGTGACAGCCCCAGTGACAGCCCCAGTGACACAGACACAGTGACACAGACACAGTGACAGCCCCAGTGACACAGACACAGTGACACAGACACAGTGACACAGACAGAGTGACAGCTCCAGTGACACAGACACAGTGACACAGACACAGTGACAGCCCCAGTGACAGCCCCAGTGACACAGACACAGTGACACAGACACAGTGACAGCCCCAGTGACACAGGCACAGTGACACAGACACAGTGACATAGACACAGTGACAGACACAGTGACACAGACACAGTAACACAGGCACAGTGATACAGACACAGTGACACAGACACAGTGACAGACACAGTGACACAGACACAGTGACACAGACACAGTGACAGCCCCAGTGACAGCCCCAGTGACACAGACACAGTGACACAGACACAGTGACAGCCCCAGTGACAGCCCCAGTGACACAGCCCCAGTGACACTCCCAGTGACACAGCCCCAGTGGCACCCCCAGTGGCACAGCCCCTGTGACCCTCTGGGGTGGGGAATGGCTGTGGGAGGTCACTGGGCTTCCTGAATTCCCTGGGGCTTGGCCTGGAGCGTGGGGACTCTGGGGGGCCAGTCCCTGTCCTGCCCCAAAGGCCACCATCCATCAGTGTCCAGCTGGGACAGGGGCACAGTGTCACCTCCTCTGGTGACGTTTCCAGCAAAGGGCCCTGGCTCAGGGAAGGGGCTGAGGAGTGGATTTCTGGGGAAAAGCCTGGGATTGACACGGGTTTGGTGAAATCCCCTCCTGTGGGAAGGCTCAGCCAAAGGTGAGAACAAAAGGGGCACCAAGACAGCCTGAAAGCTTCAGAGCTCTGGCAAACAGGGATTCCAGCAATCCCTGAGCCAGGAATGTTGGCAGGAACAGCTGACAGGAATGGGAAAGCTTCTCATGGAGCCCTGGGGAATATTCCCACCCCAGGCTGCAGACCCATTACAGGGTGGGGTTTTCTCCCTCCGACACCTCAGGGCCAGCTGCTCTTCCCACATCATCCCACAATCCTGGAATGTGCCAGGCTGGAAGGGGCCTTAGGGATCACCCAGTGCCACCCATGGCAGGGACACCTCCCACTGTCCCAGGCTGCTCCAGCCCCAGTGTCCAGCCTGGCCTTGGGCACTGCCAGCTGCTCTGGCAATTCCAGCCCAGCCCCTCCCCATCCTCCCAGGCAAGGATTCCCTCCCAAAATCCCATCCAGCCCTGCCCTCTGGCACTGGGAGCCATTCCCTGATCCTGTCCCTCCAGCCCTTACCAAAAGCCCCTCTCCAGAGACTTTCCATGGCTGTTTCTGCCACAGCAGCACCGAGCCACAAAACCTGTGATTAAAAGCAAAACAACCCTGGTGTTAAAGGAGTCTGGGCTCCCTGGTAATTAATTTAAGATTAATGAGAACAAGTGAGTTAAAATCTGGTGACGATAATTAGCAGGCGAATTACAACAAAGGAGACGGCAACAACTAAAAGTAATTACAGAGTACAGACACTGAATCCTGCCCTGCCTGGAAAATCCCCAGGAAATCCCCCCGTGGGCAGTGGGGAGCAGCACTGCCTGCAGCTGGGGGGGAAGCACAGCCTGGAGAGCCTCTGGAATGCTGCTGGAATCCTGGGGGCTCCTGGGATCCTGCTCCTGCTGCTCAACACAAACCTGAGCAGGGCTCCTGTGCAGAGCTAAAGAAAACCAGGAGAATTTCCTGGAAGCTTGTCTTGGTTTGAAAAGCCAGGCGTCTGCTGAGGAAGGCAGGAGCCTCTCTTGAAATGGAAAATGTAAACCCCCACCCTCTGAATTGTTATAATTGTGAAATTAAGGGGCTCTCAGGCAAAGACATGGGAATAGGAATAGCAGTTCTTTATTAGGAAAACTAAAAATACAAATGCAACAGTACAAAAAACCCCACTGCCAGAGTCAGAGCAGTCCCTGTCCCCTGTGTGTCAGGGTGGGGGCACAGCCCCATCCCATGGGGGCTCAGCCCTCCTGCAGTGCCAGCTGTGGCTCTGCTGCAGCAGGATCCTGCACAAGGGGGGAGTTTTCCTCTGCAGCTCCAGGGCTGCTGGAGATGGACCTGCTCTCCCTCTGGGAATGCAGGGCAGGAGAAAGCTGCTCCTCTGGGAATGCAGGGGGCAAAGGCTGCTGTGCTGTTCCAGGCTCAGATTGTATCCAGGTAGGAATGTGTGAAATCTCAGATTGTATCCAGGTAGGAATGCTTGGTTCCTGCCCTGGGCAGAGCATCTCCCCATGGGATGGTGGAATTGGATCAGCCCTGCAGGGACACTCACTGGCCATGGACAGCAGAGATCTGCTGGAGGGATGATGGGCTGTGGGAAAGATAAAGAAAACTGCCCCATGAACAGAGAGAACTGCCCCAGCCCTGACAGGTGGGGGTAGAACACACACCCCAGCCACATCTCACAACCCAGGACAAAGCTGCCATGTGAATGCTCTGGGTACAGGAACAGGAGGTTGACTTTGGGTCTCCATCCATCCCTTCCACTCAGCTCTCAGGAGTTCTGGTGGAGTTTTGTTTGGATTTCACTCTGATTTCAGGAGTCCTGCCTGCCCCAGGCGGGCACAGGCACAGCTCAGGGAAAGAGGATTTGCTGCCTTGGCTCTGCTTTTTTTCAGGGCAGTTCTCAGGCCTTGGGTGTTTGATAGAGGGGGAAGACCCAGACAGTTCTTGTTGAGGTCAGGAAGTCCTGTTGGTGTCCTAAAGAGTTTCTGCTTTCCATACCCAAAACTGTCAAGGAGTTTCTCTCTGCCTGATTTCAATGTCATTTTTCTCCTGAGTTTTTCCTCCAGCTCTCACAAGGGTTGTGTCCAGCATTTCACAACCACAAGGAAATTCCCTATAACAAGGTGACATCCTTGTCCTTGTGAGCAGGGAGGGGACAAGGGACCTGCTGGAGCTGGGCTGGGGGGAGTTGGGATGGAGCTCAGGGAAAGGTTCTTCCCCCAGAGGTGCTGGCACTGCCCAGGGAATGGTCCCAGTCCCCAGGCTGCCAGAGCTCAGGAGGGTTTGCACAGCGCTGCCAGGGATGCCCAGGGTGGGATTGTTGGGGGTCTGGGCAGGGCCAGGGGTGGGACTGGGTGATCCTGGGGGTCCTCCCCCAGCTCAAGATATTCCATGATTCTGTGTAGTGGGTAATGGGAAATGAGAAAATCACAGAATCCTGGAATGGTTTGGGTGGGAAGGGACCTTAAACCCACCCAGTGCCACCCCTGCCATGGCAGGGACACCTCCCACTGCCCCAGGCTGCTCCAAGCTCTGTCCAGCCTGGCCTTGGGCACTGCCAGGGACCTGGGGCAGCCCCAGCTGTTCTGGGAAGCTGTTCCAAGGTCGCCAAAAGATGCCCTTGATCTTGGTAAAAGGATTTGGGATCAACCCCCATGGATCAGGATGGTGCTGAGTGCCTGGGAAGTGCCTGACAGGGGTTTGCAGTGAGTCCTGTGGGATCTGGGCTGTCAGGAGCTGATTCCTCCTCTCTGGGGGTGATCCCTGAGCTCCATCTGAGGGGTGCCTGTTCCTGCTGGGTCCCCTTGGGATCAGCTCCAAGGGATGGGACCAGGTGGATGGAGAGCTGGGATGAGCCTCCCACACCCAGTCCCTGTCTGCTGAAATGACCCCTGAAATGTCACTGTCACTTTCCAAGCCTGACCTGAGACTGTCAGCAAATCCCAGTCCCCAGCCCTGCACTTCTGGAGCAGGATTTGGGATGGCTCCTGAAACTCCCTGCTGGATTTTAGCTAGGCAGACCCAGCCCAGGGGCTTTGTGTGGCTGGATTTACCCAATAAAGTCAGATTTTGGTCAATCCAGACAGAATTAAACTCCCCCCACCCCAGAGCCCCCATCTCATCCCATCTCACCCTGTCCCATCCCATCCCATCCCATCCCATCCCATCCCATCCCACCCCATCCCATCCCACCCCTCAGCTCTTCTCCTGGGCCAGGCTGGGATGAGTTGCTGGCTCCTGGAGGCCCAGGAGTGTCTGGTCCCACATCCAGCTGTGCCTGTCCTCACCTTCACATCTGCACCCCATTTCTCCTCAGCCCAAATCCTGACACCCCAAACCTCCCTCAAGCTCCCCCACCCCAAAGGCCCCAGGCCCTGCAGGCCTGGCCATTGGAAAACCCTCCTGAAACACAGAATTTCCACAGTCAAAGTGAGATTTGGCAATGAAATTTCAGCCCCTGCCAACTGAGGATGTTTGGATTCAGCTTTTCCACTAAAAATGTCATTTATCCAAGTGAAGTGGCTGCAGGGAAGGGCTGGAGCTGACAGCTCCCCCTCCCCAGCAGCTGCTGCAGGGAGAGCAGAGGCAGCTCTGCAGCTCACAGGTGCTTCAGTGCCCCAGTCCCCATTTCCAGAGCAGAAAGTTCCAGCTGAAGGATGGGATTTTATCCATTTTATTTCATGTAAATGAACTCAGAGACTGCCCAGGATGGGACTGGGATGAAATTCCCAGAGCAGCTGGGGCTGCCCCTGGATCCCTGGCAGTGCCAAGGCCAGGCTGGACACTGGGGCTGGAGCAGCCTGGGACAGTGGGAGGTGTCCCTGCCATGGCAGGTTTTAAACATCCCTTCCAACCCAGACCATTCTGGGATTTGGGGATGAGCAGAAAGGTTAAAAACGCCCATCCCAGGAGCAGGGAAATGCTGCTACCTCTGGAAGTGACCCAGGACCCCAAACCCAAGCCCTCAGGTGCTCCCTGGGTGAGCAGTGCTGATGGTGACTCCCAAACCCCACCCAGCTCCCAACTGGGCTCTCAACTGAGTCCCAGTTCCCCCCATTTCCACGGCTCCCCCCCTTCCCAGGCAGGGAGGGAATCCCCCAGAGCCTTTCCCAGGGGTGCAGCCCCTCACCCCTGCCCACCGAGCCCGCTGCCAAGGCAGCTCCAGTTCTGTGCCAGCGCCACCCTGTCCCTCCTGCTGCCCCTCTGCCAGGTGCTGCACCAACTCCCTGCACTCAAAATCACTCTCCAGGGATGAAATATTCAGATATTTGATCTCGGCCCTTTCTTTCCTGTGCCAGAGCAGCCCCTGTGCATGGGGAAGTCCTAATCCAGCCCGGGATTCCCCTGGAAGCTGCTGGAATGCAAATGGAGCCCGAAGCTGTGCTTGGGGACACTCGGGGCTCTTTGTTTGAGATCTTTAAACTGCCAAGTCTTGGAGTTCATGATTGTTTCTGAGCGGGTGTCACAGCTGCCCCAGGGCTGAGGGGCTCTGTCCAAAAGCTGAATGGCTGCTGGCAGAGTCCAGGGTGAGCAAGCAAAAAGGACTTTTGCATAATAGTGTGAAAAACGCCAATCACTTGTTTTTAAAATTTTAAAGGTTTAATAGTAATAAAATAGTTTTAAAAATAGTAATATAATTAGAGTAATAATAATTTAGACAATTTGAATTAAGACAATACGAGACAATAGAAACAAAGAGTTGTGGACATCCGGGGACCTTTTCTGGGCAGCAAAGGCCGAAAAAGGACCCAGGTTAACAGAGGATTAACCCTTGAAAACAACAGCCTGTTGCATATTCATACACTTCATGCATGATGCATCAATTCCATTCAAATAAAGGATTCAGTCTGGTCATCCTCAGCTTCTTCCTCTGAGTCCTAACAGCCCTTTGGAGGCTGGAAGAAGTTTGTTTCTTCTGGTAAGAGGGCAATAAATTCTTTTTCTCTGGAGGATTTAGGTGTCCTGTGGCTGCTAGCTCACTGCGAGTCCTTTCTTTGGGAAAAAAGTATCCTACATAGCATAGTTGTATCCTACATAGCATAGTTTCTATTTTAACATTATGTTATAACCCAAAACTATATTTAACACACTACTTAAGAGAATTAATGCTGCATTACTTTCTAACACAACATGTATAATATTCATTTTAATATTTGCGAAAAGCCAATCATAAAATACGCATTTTTCACAATCTCCACAGATGTTTTATTCAGCTGCTCCAGCCCAGGACATTCCCTGATTCCATCACTCCCAGCTGGCCCCCACCTGCTCCAGGTGCTGAATGTGAACCACAGGGCCTCTGTCCCCTCCCACCTTCCTCCCCTGGTAAAAGCCATCCCAAGGGAACAGGGCAGGAATAAGGTCAGGGGAAAAAAGCTGTTCCCAAAATTCTGTAACCCCAAGTAGCCTCTGGGCCCTGCCCAAGCCAAAGGTCTCTCTTTGCTTCCCCACCCTCAGCTGATTTATCACCTCTGCTCTCAAGCCTCCTGCTCATCCCTTTCCCACCTCTGGGTGCACCCCAGCTCTGGCTGTACTGGTTTGTACTGGGCAGAGGGGATGATCCCAGCACTGGCAGTTCTGGGGTCCAAAGGCACGTTTTGTTGAGCAAGGAGCAGGAACAGGAAATCTCAGGAAAGTTCCCTGGAGAGGCAAAGGCAGGATGAACTGAGCAGGACTGGCTGCACCTCACTGAGACCTTTCAGGACTCCAAGGGCTTAAAAAACCATGGAAAAGTGACTTTTCCATGGGCAGAGTGTCACTATAGGAAGGACACGAAACAACACAACACAGACTTGCTGCTCTTTGCAAGGTAAAAAGGGCCTTTTTATTTTCTGACTCCAACATTTATAGATTTCCAAAAGTGACAGTGGGTTGGAGAGTGAAAGTGCCACCTCTCCAATGACACTAGGCAAACCAACAGTCTATCAAATTTTTCTTTCTTCATAAAAGAATGCAAAACAATAAGTTTTTTACATAAAGTGTGTGAGAAGGTTTGTTACAAGAATGTAAACATCAGAAGGCTTAGAAAAACTTAAAAAATCAGGGCAACATGCAGGGAGGGAAAGAACAAGGGTGGGGGGTGAGTTTAGACTGAAAGAGGGGAGATTTAGCTTGGATATTGGGAAGGAATTCCTCCCTGTGGGGGTGGCAAAGGGCTGGGATGGAATTCCCAGAGCAGCTGGGGCTGCCATGGATCCCTGGAATGTCCTAGGCCAGGTTGGATGTGGGGGCTTGGAGCAGCCTGGGACAGTGGGAGGTGTCCCTGCCATGGCAGGAGTGGCACTGGATCTTTAAAGCTCCTTCCCTTCCCACCCACACCAAGCTGGGATCCCATGATTTGTAACCCCAAGGAACTGGTGACATCCCAGCACTGATTTCCAGCCCCAAAGCTGCACAAGCCCTCATGGAGAACAATCCCATCTGTCCCAGGAAACGCTTTCTGTGCCACTTTCCTCTCAGCTTGGCTCCTGGATCAATGTGGAATTCTCCCTTCCATTTCCAAGATCAGCACCAGGTGTTGCTGTTATCCCCAGCAGCACTTCTGCACCCGGAATGGCAGAGGGAAATAAATCAGTTTATTTGTCCTGTGCCATTCTTCCAAGGAAATAAATCACATTATTTGTCCTGTGCCATTATTGCAGGAACAGCTCCCAGGGGAGTCAGTGCACAATGGGATCTCAAAGAGAAAAGGAGCTCCATTGTCATGGAAAACACCCCAGGGAGGAGGTGCTGAGGGGATTTCAGTGCCCACAGTCACAAGGTTTAAACTCAGACTATAATGTAAGTTCTCAGACACATGAGGAAGAGTACAACTCAGCTTTGAATGGAGAGTTTGGAAATCACTGGAAATTCTGAGATTTCAAACCAGGTTTCCATTCAGTATGAGGTTAAGCATCACAGTAATGTCTTCATTTCTCAGAGATTTTTGATGCATCATGTTATGCAAATGAACTTTAGAAAAAAGAGAAGAATTCTCTATACCGTGATTTCTCATTAGTTAATACCATATACAGGGTATAGAATGCAGTTAGATGTGCTTATTAATTGTTGGGGCATTGTTGTGGGTCCTGGGACGAGGTGAGAGATGAGAACTGACACCAAGTTCTCAGAAGGCTGATTTATTATATTATGATATTATATTAAAAGAAAATTATATACTAAAACTATACTAAAGAAAGAGAAAGGAGACATTAGAAGGCTTAACAAGAATGAATAATAAAAACCTGTGACTGACCAGAGAGTCCAACACAACTGGACTGGGATTGGTCAATAAGTAAAAACAATTCACATGGAACCAGGCAAAGATGCACCTGTTGGTGAGCAACCTCCAGACCACATTCCAAGCAAGCAGATAATTATTGTTGCATTTCTTTTCTGAGGCTTCTCAGCTTCTCAGGAGAAAAATCCTGGTGAAGGGATTTTTCAGAAAATACGACAATTAGAGACATTCATTAAAATGGCACAAAAGCAGGAGAATCCTAAAAAGAAAGGCTAAGTTGGTTGTATATCTAAAAGGAGACTAGAAAATAATGAAAAGAAAACTTTGTTGTGTGTCCTGTCCCAGTCCCTTCCCCCCCATCCCAGAGCTGTGGCAGACCCAGGTGTCCCCAGTCCCAAGGGAGAGATGGGAAGGCAGGAGATGCTGCAGGGATATTTGGGAGCAGCCACAAGGAAAAGAAAGGCTCCTGCTTCTAGTGGGAGGATTGAGGGGGAGTTCTGGAGGGTGATCCATGGCCTGGCAGATGCCCAGCTCTGATTCCCACTTATCTGTAGCCTCCTGACTCCCATCAGCTCCTGGCACCAGGGAATTGATGGAGGCAAAGGGGAGATGGGAATGTGTTCCTTCCCAGATTTACAGCTGGTACAGGAACACAGGGACAAATCCTCCCTTCGTTCCCAGATTTTACACTGGTACAGAAATCCTCCCTTCATTCCCAGATTTTACACTGGTACAGGAACATGGGAGCAAATCCTCCCTTCATTCCCAGATTTGCAGCTGGGCATGGCAGCAAATCCTTCCTTAGAGCATCTTGTTCCCAAAATAAAGGACTAAAAAAAAAAAAAAAAAACAACCAAAAAAGCACATGGAGAAGTTGTTAAAGCCCTCAATTCCTGCAGGAGGGAACTGCCCAAAAGCAGGGAGCAGGAAGGGTTTGATGGGAGCATTTCCAGTCAAGCTTTCTCAATTCTCCAGGGAGCTTTTACACCTCCAGGGAAATTGTTTTAAAATATCAACTCCAGAGAGGAAATAGCCTTGGGAAGGGAAAACTCTTGGAGAAAATCGTGGAGAATCATCCAGTCCATTACCCACGGCTCAGGGAAGCTCCATGTGCTCATCCAGCCACGTCCAAGGGCTGGAAAAGGAGAGAGAGGGAGAGAGGAGTTCTGAATATAAGTGTATCCAATATTTTGGGGGAAAATTCAGAAAGGAAACAAAAGAGATCAGGAAATGTCATCCTGGTGCCTTCTACACCAGGAGCAAACCCCTTTTCCTAGGAGGGGGAAGGGAATGGATTCAAACATCCCCAGGAGCATTCAGGATATTCCTTCAGAGAATATCTCTCTAGGAAAACAAATCCTGACAAGATCTTTGTGCCAAGGCAGAGGCAGTCCAAACATCCCTCCTGGAGGGAGGAACCTTTTCCTGCTGCAGTTTTGTTCCTCCAGGGCTTTTCCCACCCAGGATCTCCCTTCCTTTTCCCTTCTCATGGGATTCCATTAAAGAAAAAAGCAGGGATTTGAAATAACAAAAAAAATCCTTGTCAGGCATCAGAGGAGCCAAAGGCTGGAGAATGCAGGGAAGCATTAAAGGAAAGGGTGCAAAGGGCAGATTTTGGTGTGGTATTGGGAGGGAATTCCTCCCTGGGAGGTGGGAAGGGTTATTCCATTGGTGCCCTGGATCCCTGGCAGTGCCCAAGGCCAGACTGGATGGGTTGGAGCAGCCTGGGACAGGGGAAGGTGTCCCTGCCATGGCAGGGGTGGCACTGAGTGGGCTTTGAGGTCCCTTCCACCCAAACCACTCCATGATTCCATGAAAGTCCTGGAGACTGGAATGGGAGAGGGAGCAGCTCCCAGGGGTTGGGTCCTGGCAGGAGAGAGGCCAGGACTGACCTGAGCCAGGTCCTGAATGCTGTCCCAACCTGGGCCTGGAATGCTGCTGCTGTACCCAGGGAAACTGAGGCACTCTGAGGGGTCATTTCCCATTTTTTCCCTGTGTCCCAGGGTCAGATCCAACAGGGATTGAGCAGGGTCCTGTGAGCCCAGGGGGCCTGGGGGTGATCCCAAGTGCCCCCCAGGCTGGAGGGACTGGGAATGAGAATGGGACTGGGACTGGGAATGTCCTGCTGCTCCTCCAGGTGCCACCCCAGGATCACCGAGGCTGGGAAAGGTCATCGAGTCCAACCTCGGACCAAATCCCGCCCTTCCCCTAAAAACTCATCCCTGGCTTTAACCTTGGTGCCAGCTCTGGGTCCGTGGGATGGGAGCCAGGAACCCTCCCCTCAGGAAGGGCAGGAAGCCTTTGCCAGAGGCGCCTGGAGGGTCACAGGGATCCCCCAGGCTGGAACAGCCCTCGGAGCCCACCCCAGGAGCAATCCTGATCCCTGCTGGTGCTGGCCATCCAGGAACAGCCTGTACAGGGAATTTTGGCCAGATGCAAACACAGACAATCCCCTGGCTGTGCCAGCTCAGCCCCTGCTCCGCTCCCTGCACAGCTCCAGTGGCATTCCAAGGCTATTGAGAGCCAAATCCTGCTTCTCATCCCTGAACAAACAGCCTGAAACTGCCCTGAAACCCAAGAAAACCCCAGATTTCCTCTGCTGACAGCAGGAGCAGAATCCAGCCTGAAACATTCCAAGTTTCCTAGTGTTGTTTGTGGATTTTTATAAAAATCAATGTCATTTACAATTACATAACTGCAAAAAAGCAGCTGAAAAACTTCAGGATGGAGCTTCTATTTTATCCAACCTTTTCTCCATTAATCTTCCCACACAACTGCTGTCACCATTAGGCTGCCAAAGGAAAATTCGTTGGATCCTTTCAGTTTGGCAGCTCCACAGGTGACACTTACCTGCTCTGCTTCCAGCCTGTCCTGCTTCCCCAGATCCCCGTGGATGCCCCTGGGCCTGAGGTAACAGGGATAGCAGTAGGACAGACCTTCAGCACCCACCCAGTGGCCTCCAGCCCTGGAAATCCACGGGAAGGAGGTAAAAATCCCCAAATTCTCTGGCAGCAGCCCCTGGTGTGTGGAGTTTGCAGCCACCTGGGATCCCACACTGGGAATGGCCTGACTGAGCCCTGCTGGGATCGCTGGCAGCATTCCCACGGAATCTGCAAGGAACTGGAGCAGCTTTGGGGCTGTCAGATTGGATCCTTTGAAAGGATTTTTGACAGGAATTGAAGCTTTTTTTGATGGAGAGGGGGAGGTTTTGCCGTGAGCAGAAAGGGGCTGCTTCCCTCGAGAGGAGCACTGAATTTTCCCCATTTCAGCAGAGTCTGGGAGCTCACAGGGAGCAGCGTCAGGTCAGGACTGTTTGTGCTTCCAGCCTCATCCCCCGGGTGCTGCAGGGATTTTTACAGTAATTGCATTAATTGATTTCCTCCAAGGTGAGCCCTGTGCTCGGCTGGAGCCCCCAGAGTGGGGATGAGCTGGGATGGGAACACCCCAAACCTCGGGGCCCTGTGGTCCTTGTGAGGTCCCCAGGACGAGGTGAGAGATGAGAGTTTGACTCCATGTTCTCAGAAGGCTGATTTATTATTTCATGATATTATATTGAAATATGCTTTTCTAAAACTATATTAAAGAAAGAGAAGGATACATCAGAAGGCTAGACAAGAATGAATAATAAAAACCCGTGACTGACTCAGAGAGTCTGACACAGCTGGACTGGGATCGGCCATTAAGAAAAAACAATTCACATGGAACCAATCAAACATTCAGCTGTTGGTAAACAGTGTCCAAGCCACATTCCAAAGCAGCAAACACAGGAGCAGCAATCAGATAATTGTTGTTTTCATTCCTCTCTGAGGCTTCTCAGCTTCCCAGGAGAAAATCCTGGGCAAAGAAGATTTTTCAGAAAATATCGTGGTGACAGAGCCACTCCTGTCCCCAAAGCCCCCAGCTCTGGGTGCCAGCTCTGGAATCATCTCCATCTCTGCTCCTCCATCCCTGCTCCTCCCTCCCAGGCCAGGCTGGAGGGGTTGGAGCACCCTGGGATGGTGGGAGGTGTCTCCGGGCTGGGAACAGGAGGGGCTTTAGGGTCCCTCCCAACCCAAACCATTCTAGGATCCCATGATTCCCCACACAGGGTGTCTTGGTTTAGAAAGCCAGGTGTCTGCTAAGGAAGGCAGGAGGCTCCCCTGAAATGGAAAATGTAAACCCCTCCCCTCCTAACTGCTATAAATTTGAAATTAAGGGGCTCTTGGGCAAAAAATATAGGAGCAGGAATAACAGTTCTTTACTAGGGAAGAATATAAAAAGATAAAATAAACAATGCAGTAATGCAAACCAACACTGCCAGAGCCAGAGCACAGCCTGACACCCTGTGGGTCAGGGTGCTGCAGCAGGACCATTGGAATTGTGGCTCAGCCCTCCTGCAGTGCCAGGGGTGGTTCTGCTGGAGCAGGGATCCTGGAGAAGGGTGGAATTTTCCACTAAGGTCTAGGGGCAGAGGCAGCTGCTGTTCCTCTGGGAATCCAGTGGGAAGCTGTGCTGGTGTTCCAGAATCTCCAGATTATATCCGGGTAGGAATGCTTGGCTCCTCCCTCTGGGCTCACATCTCCCAATGGGATGCTGCAGTTCTTATCAGCCATGCAGGGACATTCCATAGCCTGTTATCAGCAGCTGTGCCCCCGGAGGGAGGAGTGGTTGTGGAAGAGATAAGGAAAACTGCCCACTGAACGGAAGACAGC
Organism: Fringilla coelebs; assembly: GCF_963513975.1. Lineage (NCBI taxonomy): Eukaryota > Metazoa > Chordata > Aves > Passeriformes > Fringillidae > Fringilla > Fringilla coelebs. The sequence goes on along the minus strand of NC_140053.1, from coordinate 5,776,446 downwards.
TGCCATGCAGATGGTAATAGAACACATCTTGCCTTGCAGTCTGGGATATGGGGCCAATTACTCCAACCCCTAAATGGGAATTTTTGCAGCAGCAAATTTCCCTGCAATTCCTGTGCAACAAATCCCAGGATTTAGAAATAGGGAGGTTTCAGTGGCAGGTCTGGGGACTGACCCAGGGACCACTTCAGGGACGTTCAATCCCAAAAATTCCAGCCCAAACCTCTAAGGGGAAACTCCAGACTAGCCCAGGAGTTCCACATTTGTTTTCCAGCAGATTCAGGGAACAAAAGAACTTCCAATCATGGTCCTAGTGCTGTGGGATCAGAGGCTGCTGTGGAGGTGACCCTTCCCTTTTATCCTTCAGGATCTGAAACCTCATTTTCCCACTTCGCTCCAGCTGCCATAAGAGCAGGGGTGTGGCAGCCTCTTGGACTGGAAATATCTCCAGGTTTGAGGAGAAAGAGCTTTTTCCCTTTTTCCCACCTGGCTGCCAGGAGAGACCTCAAATTCCTTGGGATGACAAGGAATAAACCTTAACTTAAGGACTTGCTCCCTGAACTTGGTTTGGAAGCCAAACTCTCTGAGAGAGAGAATTTTCCTCCTCTCCAAACATGGAGCAGTTTTCCTCTGGATTTGCCCGGTCCAGTGAATTTAAAGGGTGGGAAAAGGGTTCAGGAAGGGGGGAGTTAGCAGGGAATTGTCTCCCCAGGCACAGGGCAGGACACGGAACATCCAGCACAGCCCTCCCAGGTGTCCCAGGGTGACCCACGGGCTGCTGTGCTGGGCCTGTCCCCTGGGAAGCTCCAGCCTCCTCCTTTCCAGGTGCTGCTCCTCTTGGGAAGGCGAGGTTTTGGGTCAGGGGAGGTCAGGGCAGAGGAGCCTCCAGCCCACTCCAGGCTCATTCCCAGGGGGTATCCAGAATCATTCCCCCAGGACAGGGAGTCTGGGAATTCCCTCCCACATTTCCCCCTGTCCTAGCTCACTGCCACATCCAGAGGATCCAATCCTAAATAAAGGTGTAGGTCCTGCCTAATCCTAAATGAAGGTGCAGGAGGATTCCTAAATCCCAAAGGAAGCTGGAGGCGATGCCTAATCCCAAATGAAGGTGATGCCCAATCCCATACAGAGATGTAGGAGGTGCCCAATCCCATATGGATCAGCTCCATCCACATCTCAGGACCAAAGCCGTGAACAAGCCAGGTCTGAATAGCAAAATGAGCTCAGGAAGCTTTTCCTTCCCAAGATTCCTCTTTAATTAAGGCAGAACATATCCAGTGGTGCCAGCCATGGAGCAGGAAGAGCCTTGCAGCATGGCTGAACTGCCAAGGGAGGCAGGAGAGCATCACCCCTCCCTGCAGCCCCTCAGCAGCCAAAACAGGAGCTCCCCGGCCAGGGGCTCCCAGCCAATTCCAGCCCTTCAGGAACTGGGGAAAAGGAAAATAAAAAGAAACAGAAAACCCCCAGGCTCTGAAATTCAGAGGTTCAGGGGGAAAATTTGAATAATCTGTGTGTCTGAGATGCAGAAAACAGATAATATTCAATAGTCACTATTCAATACTCAAATCTTCATTGTCCACCTGAAGCTGGATTCATTTCCCAGCCTCTGGATGTGTCCCATGGATCTCCCCTTCCCTGCACATTTCATGGCTCCTTTCAAAGCTGTTCTTTTCCCTTTCCCCTCAGGCTCCCTGGATCCAGGATAATTCCAGCAGGGCCAGGGAAGGGGGAAGAGCCCCAAAAGTTCAGGAATGGGGCACCAAGCACCTCCCCCGGCTGTGTCCCTGCACTGTCCCACAGGATGGAGGGACAGGACACTGGGAATGGCAGAGACGGATATTGAGAGGGAATTCCTCCCTGGGACAGTGGGGAGGGGCTGGGATGGAATTCCCAGAGCAGCTGGGGCTGCCCCTGGATCCCTGGCAGTGCCCAGGGCCAGGTTGGACATTGGGGCTGGGAGCAGCCTGGGACAGCCATGGCAGGGGTGGCACTGGGTGGGCTTTAAGGTCCTTTCTCACCCAAACCATTCCAGGATTCCCTGATTTGATGCTAGCATTGATTTGATGCTAATATTTGATGCTACCATTGCTGCTGAAGTCCCTCTTGGAGGCTGGCAAAGCCCATCCAAAGGCACTGCAGGATCCTCAGGGCCCTGGGCTTGTCCTGAGCTCCAAAAGCTGGACAGGGACTGTGGGTTGGGACCTGGAGTGACAGGGCAAGGGGGAATGGATCCCACTGACAGAGGGGAAATTTTGGTTGCATATATGGAAAACTCCTTCCCTGTGAGGGCAGGGAGGGGCTGGGATGGAATTCCCAGAGCAGCTGTGGCTGCCCCTGGACCCCCGGCAGTGTCCCAGGCCAGGGGTGGCATTGGGGGGGATTTAAGATCCCAAAACCAACCCAAACCATTCCATGACTTTTTTTAACCTCTGGACAGAGTTTTGGGGATCTCAGGGATGGGGGAGGCTCCTGGCCAGCCCTGGGGCCACCAAAATCCACAGGGAGCACTGGAGCAGAGCTGGGCTGGGCCCAGTTCCAGGGAACTGGCAGGTCCAGGGTGCCCCATTCCTGATGGCAAGGAAGGGACTTGATAGGAAGAGGCCAAAAGAACTTGGCTGTTTCATTTGCTCCAAAGATTTCCTGTTCAAATCCATCCTTCCCAAATCCAGAGGTGTTTCCATTTGTTTCATCTCCTCCCCTCACTTCTTCAGCAGTGAAATGGAAAATGGGGGGGGGGGAGAAAAGAGATAATTGGGAGGATGCCAGCTGTGAGCTTAAAATAGATCCAAATCCTTCCTCTTCCCTACCTGCAGAAGGAAAAGAAGGAGGTATTTAAATATCTATCTCTATAAACACATTTATTTATGGATTAGCCTTTTATTGCTTTAAGGAAGGCCAGGAATAATGGCTCTGTCAGGAAATGCCAATTTAAGCAGCCCTGTCACATGTGGCACAGGACAGGACCTTCAATCCACAGCTGAGTCCTAAATTAAACCCCTGGGTCAGCCACATGTCCCCTCCAAAAACTGGGAGGAAGGAGGATTAAATCCTTAGGGATGTGCAGGGATCAGGGACCCCCCATGGGCAGGGTCCACAGCCCAGCCAAGATCTGGCTCCTGAAATCTTCCCAACTGTTCCTTCTGTGCAAGCCTGGAAAATCCCACTTTATTTGCCTCCCCCACGCTGGGATTCCCAGTGTAATTGCCAAAGGAGCAGCCACACCTCACTTGGGCATTTGTTTGATCTCTCCCAGGTTTTTTGCCTTTAAACACACACAAGGAAATGAGGTAGCCAAAGTTTGCCTATTTTTAAATTTTTTGGTTTTGTTTTTGTTTTGGAGCAGGGTTATGAAATCCAAACGTTTTTACTCCTCTGGTGCTGCTGGGGTGAAGCAGCAGATGCAGAAACCCTGGCACTATTTATGTACCCCAAATATTTTGGTATGGATGGAATATTTCACCTCCCAGCATCCAAAACAAACAGCCCCAAACACTGCAGCCCCCCAAATTCCCTCCATTCCTTGGGAGAATTTCCCAGCTGGAAGCCCAAGCATTTATTTAATTTATTTGCACGGAAAATGAAACAAACCCAAGGAAAACAACAGCAGCCCCCCTTGGATGTTTGTGGGGCTCCCCAAAGCTCTGCTGCCCGGGGTGGGGCTGTCACATCCTCTGGGCTCTGAGGCAGCAGGGCTGGCTTTAGGGCCGAGCCGTGGCTTCCATGGAAACCCCAATTTCCAAGTGTTCTGTGCCTTTCTGCCTCCAGCAGGAATTGTTTCTGCAGGGCTTGGGCAGAGCAGGGAATTCTTCCCGAAGGTTTGGGGGTTGCAGAACAGGTTTATGGATCATTTTGCCCCAACACCCTGGGCTGTGGGGTCACATCTGTCCCCAGGGGCTGTGGGGTCACACCCATCCCCAGGGGCTCCTTGGGTCCCAAAGCCCAGCCCAGCCCAGGCCGGGCTCTGCAGGATGGGCACATCCAGCTGTGCCCAGCTGTGCCAGGCTCTGCTCCTGCCCCTGGAGATGATTCTGTGCTGGCAAAGGGATCCCATTCCCAGCCCAAGGGGATCTGAGCCCCCTGCCTGGGGACAAGTGGCCTTTCAGTGTCTGCCCTGTGTTCTCCTGACAGCCAAAAATCCCCACCTTTGTATTCCAGGGGCTCTGGGAGCACCAAATCCAGCCTAGGAAGGTTGATCAGGGATTCCTGGAATGGTTGGGTTGGGAGGGACCTTAAAGCCCATCCAGGTCCAATTCCTGGGACCCCTCTCACTGTCCCAGGCTGCTCCGAGCCCCATCCAGCCTGGCCTGGGACACTGCCAGGGATCCAGGGGCATCCACTGCCTCTGCAGGAATTCTATTCCAGGGCCTCCCCACCCTCCTGGGGAGAAATTGTTTCCCAAAATCCAAGCCCCATCCTGCCCCATTTGATCCCAGCCCTGTAATTTCTCCCTCTGCTGCTGGTCCCTGAAAGCTCAGCAGAGCAGAGGGTGTCCCAGAGCTCCTCCATGCCTGGGGACAACCCCAGGGGATAAAACCAGGGATAAAACCAGGGATAAATCTGCTGCCCCCTCAGCATGAGTTCAGTTCCAGCAGGAACTGCTCAGGTGAGCAAGGGAACAAATCCCAGAAATCCCCCGGGATGCTCCAAGGGACACAAGGAAGGGGGCTCCAGTCACCCTGTGAGGCTGGGAGAGGAGTTTGGAGGGGGATCCTCTCTCCCTTTGCTCCTTTCCAGGATAAATACTAATACTAATAAATACTACTATTAATACTGATACTAATACTGATTAGTATTATACTAATACTATCCAGCAGAACAAAGTTTTAGGATTTCCTTTCCAGGGGATTTCAAGCTTTCCTTTAATCCTTTTTGTCTTCACCTGAGTCAATGTTTGAGGTGAAAATGAAGTTTCAAAAGAAGCCAAAGGTTTTGTTTGGAACAACTTCCAAAAGTTCTCTTCCTGTCCCCTTTCAGGGGCACCCAGGGGATGTTTTGAGGAGGGAATGGTGGAAATTCCCCCACAATAATTCACTGAATTTGTCAAGTATCCCAAACTACAGAATCCCAAATCCATTCTCCTACAGAAGGAGGAAACTCACCCAGCTCAAGGGGTAATTTTCAAATGACTTGTTGGTTAATTAGCAATATTTCTGGATCAGCTCAATTATTTCTTATTGGACTTAATTAGGTCCAATCAGCTTTTAAGCTGCTGTGGCTGCCTGAGGAATTACCCAGGGCTCGGATGCAGGGAATGAGCTGCTTTCCCAAACAACTGCAAACATGGAGAGAATTTCCAAAGGCTGGGGCAAAGTCTCACCAGGTGATACCTTGGAATTTCATCCTCAGGTTTGGTCTGGCTTTGGAATGTTTTCGTGGGGAACCTTTTGGATTCCAGCTCCAGTTGGCCTTGGCCATCCCACTGCCCTTTGCCAGCTAATTAAGAAAAACTGCTTCTCTCTAATAAATCAAGGAGATATGAGTGGATCATTTGGAGTGGATTTCAGGAAAAGCTGCTTCCCATGCAAACCTGCTGCTCTTTCCTTCACAAGCCGCTTTTCCCAGGCTGCACCTGCCCAAAAATAATACAGTGAAAAACCTTTTGGAGAAGAGAAAGAGCTGAAAGTGAGGCCAGGGCAGGGCTGGGCTGGGCTGTCCCCACCAGGGAAAGCTGTGCCACAGGGCTGGGATGAGCATGGAGAGGGAGGGAACTCGGGAGGATGTTCATGGTCTGGCACCTTTTATTTCCTTGCATTTGTGGCAATAAATCATGGATAAAACAGCCCCGGCCCACCTGGTGGGGAAGCACTTGGGATGCTGATTATCCTGAGAGGGAGCCAAAGGGAAAAACTCCCACTGCTTTCAACAGGCGGCAGGGAAAAACGAGCCGGGATCCGCCGGGAAAACGGCAGGAGAGGCTCCCTGGAGCTGCCAGAGATGCCGCTGGCATGGATACGGGAACTGCCGGCCTCTTCCCACTCGGTTCCGAAAGGTCACGGCCGGTGCTGGGCTCTTGGGAAGGATTTGCTGCTTACGAGCACTGCTAAAAAATGGGAAAATGCTCCCGAGCATGGACACGGGCTCGGGAAAAAGCACCCGAGTTATCTGAGGGCACCTGGCTGAGCTCAGGCAATGTTTGTGCTGCTGCCGCCGCCCCCGCCCTGCAGGGCTCAAGCTCAGCCTCTCCGTCCCGTTTCCCCCGTGTTTCCTCCCGAACAAGGAGCGGCATCTGGGGCCGGCTGCCCCCCAAGCCGGGGCTGCTGCACGTTCGCAGCTTTGCCACAATAAAAAAAGCAACTCGCCGGGAGAGGCTGGAGAGAACCAGGCTGTAACGACTCCATCTATTGGGTAAAAATATACGGCTCCAAATGCACAGGGAAAATTAATTCCGAGGGAAAAAAAAAATATCAGAGGGGATTCGGAGCAGTTACCGGCACTTACGGCTTAATTGGACACAATTAGAGGAATGTTTCTCTATACTGTTTGAAAGCAAAATGAAGGTAACGGCAGCCGCTTGCAGAGATCCGAGCTCAGCAATCCCGAGGAGGTGCCAATCCACATCCCGAGTTATTCCCGTCGCACGGGGTGTTAAGGGAAAGGGGCTTTTTGGGTGTCCGATCAGGGCAGGAGGAGCCCCAGATCCCGAAGGGCTCCGCAGGCTCGGGGTGCGGGGCAGCGAGGGGCGGGGGCGATGCTTCCCGGAACGCGTTTCTCCCTTTCCCATTCGTTCCATGGAGCCGAGGCGCGGGGAGCAGCTCCAGCCACGGAGAGCAGAGAGCCCGGAGCCCCCTCCACAGCCATCCCCCCCTCCCCAGAACGCAGCGGCCGCACGGAGCCCGCTGCAAGCCTCGCCTCCGTTACCCCCGGCTTTTCTTGATATTATGTTCTCCCCCGGGGCTGCTGAAACGCAGAAAAACAAACTCGTGCCGGAGGAGGGAGGAGGCAGCGGGGGGGGGGCCGGGGCCGGCGGCAGCCGGGGGATAACGGGGGGCGGAGGAGGAGGAGGAGGAGGAGAAGAAGGAGGAGGAGGAGCGGGGGGCTACTCCGGGAAAGCAGCAGCGCGATCGGCAACGAGCATCGCTCCCTCCGCCTCCCGAGCGCCGGGACTGGCACCTCGGCAAGCATCGTCCCGCTCTTCTTCCTCCTCAGCCTCCTCCTCCTCCTCCTCCTGCCGCTGCCACCAGCCCGCGGCCGGGGCGCGCCCGGCGGAGCGCTCGGCGATGGCAGCGCGGGGCGGGCGCGGCGCGGGGCGGGCGGGCGCGGGCCGGGGGTAGCGCGGGGGTCCCGCAGCGCTCTCCCCGCCGGGGTCCCGGGGTCCGCGGGCTCGGAGCCCGGGAGGGTCGCGGCGGGGCTCGGTCGGTGTCGGTGTCGGGCGGGGCGCGGTACCGCGGGATGTGAGCGGCGCGGCCGGGCAGGGACAGGGGCAGCGACAGGGACAGGGGCGGGCGGTGCGGGCGGCGCCGGTGGCCCCGGTGGCCCCGGGCCCGGCATGCCGCGCTGCCGGAACTGCCGCCCGCCGCGCAGCTCGGGGCCGCGGGCCGCCCGCGGGCGCTGCCCCCGCCGCTCGGGGCCGCAGCCGGCGGGGGGCCCGGGGATGGCGCGGCGCTGCTCGCCCTGAGCCCGGCCCGGAGGAGGACGAGCGGCGGCGGGAGGAGGAGGAGGAGGAGGGGAGCGCCCATGGCGCGGGGGCGCCGGGCGCCGGCGCTGCGCACTCGGCTGCACGGGCTGCGCCTCATGTGCTCGGCGCGGGCGGCGCCGGCGCGCCGGGCGCTCTGGGTGCTCGCCTTCTGCACGGCGCTGGGGCTGCTGCTGGCCTGGTCCTCCGACCGCCTGCTGCACTGGCTCGCCTTCCCCTCGCACACCCGCGTGCGCACCGAGTGGAGCCGCCAGCTGCCCTTCCCCGCCGTCACGCTGTGCAACAACAACCCGCTGCGCTTCCCTCGCCTCTCCAAGGGCGACCTGTACTACGCGGGGCACTGGCTGGGGCTGCTGCTGCCCAACCGCACCGCGCGGCCGCTGCTCACCGAGCTGCTGCGCGCCGACGAGGCGCGGCTGCGCTGGTTCGCCAAACTGGCCGATTTCCGCCTCTTTCTGCCGCCCCGCCACTACGAGGGCATCAGCGCCGACTTCATGGACCGCCTGGGCCACCAGCTGGAGGACATGCTGCTGTCCTGCAAGTACCGCGGCGAGCTCTGCGGCCCGCACAACTTCTCCGCGGTGAGTGCGCGCCGGGAGCCCCCCCTGCTCTCGGCTCCTGTCCGGGGTCCCCTGGGTCGTGTCGCTTCTGGTCCCGGTTCATGTCGGTCCAAGAGCCGTGGGTCGTGTCGATTCTGGTCCGTGTCGCCGGTTCGAGTCTGTCCAAGAGAGCCCCGGCTCCTGTCGGTTCTGGTCCATGTCCCCGGTTCGAGTCGGTCCAAGAGCCCTCGGTCGCGTCGGTTCTGTTTTCGGTTCGTGTCGATGCAAGAGACCCCCGGGTCGTGTCGGTTCTGTTCTCGGTTCGTGTCGGTTCTGTTCTCGGTTCGTGTCGGTTCTGTTCGTGTCTGCGGCTCCTCTCGGTCCGAGGGATCCCCGGGTCGTGTTGGTCCCGCTCCCTGTCCCCCGTTCGTGTCGGTCCAAGGGCACCCCTGGCTGATGTCGGTTTTAGGGACTCTTGGTTGGTGTCGGTTCCGTTCCGTGTCCCGCTCCCGGCCCCGCCGCTCGCTGCGCCTTTGCCCGCCGTGCCCGGAGCGCTCCGGGGTCGCAGCGGTCCCGGGGTGTCCGGCGGGTGCCGGGGTGTCCGGCAGGTTCCGAGGGTCCGGCCAGTCCCGCATGGCCGGGCAGGGTCCCCCCGGCCCCGGAGCCCCTCGGGAGCTCCTTGCGGGTCGCTGCCCACCGAGCGCTTTCCCTCTCGCTGTTTTCTCCACCGGCTCGAAGTGATGCTCTCTGGTCTAGGGTGACTGTCTGGCGTACGAGGGGCTGCCTGCTGCCTTGGCTTTTAATGGGAAATAATTAAATTAATGTCGCACCATCCCCGCCGCTGCCTTTCCACGTTCCGCGTTGCTCCCAGCGTAGTCGCGCCCAGATTTTTCCCCAGTCCGAGCCGAGGTTCCCCAGCTGGCTGCAGCGCGGTCCGGCCCAGCCCTGACCATCCCGCCCGGCTTTGCTGTGTCCGGTCCCCGCGCTCTGTCCTGGCCCCTGCGGCTCCCCGAGCATCCCCTGGATCCGCTCCTTTGGGGCCGCGGGGCATGTGCACCCTGGAGCGCTTTGGGATGCGGAGCTTTGCTGAGCCGAGCTGACCCAAAGGTGTTTGAGCCCGGATTAACCAGCGGGGTTTGGGATCAACACCAAAACTCGGGGCAGGGCTTTACAAACCGCTAGGAGCGGGATCCCTGCTTGAGAGGAGCCCGGTGGGACTGTTGGGAGCTCTGGTGTGCTGGGAGGGTGAGAGCTGGAGCCGGTCCCACGAGAAGGATCCCCGGGAGCAGCGGGATGCTGCTGGTGCTGGAATATTCCGCTCCTCTGATCTCTGCCGGAGCGCGGAGGGCGGCTGGGGCTGAGCATCCTGAGAAGGGGGCTGGGGTCTGTGGGGACAGAGCAAACTCTGCCTGGGAGCTGGATCCCGGCTCTGCCTGGGATGCAGCCGGGAAATCAGACGGAATTGTCCCTTTGGTCTTGTCACGGCAGCCGCTAAGCTGTGCAGGGGAGGAGGGAGCGACTCCCCGCGGGATGGAGGAGCTGCCCCGGCTGTGCAGGCAGCAGCTGCTGCTGCGAGCGGGAGCGGCACAGCTGGGGGGAAATCAGAAATAAAACGGGATTTGGGGGCAGGCCCTTTCCAGCAGGACAATCCGGTGCCGTGGCACGAGGAAATTCGGGAATTACAGCAGGAACAGGCAGTGGGCGCTGGGCAAAAGCTGCCTCCCCCTCCCGGGTGCCAGGGGAGGATGTGCCGGTGCTGGCCGGTGCCAGGAGGGGCTGCCTGCGGCTTTCAGCGAGCCCCTCACTCCTCCAAGGTGCGGCAAGCGCAGCGAGGATCCCGCTGTCCCGGCCGGGATAAATCCCGGAGCGCTGCCGTGGCCGAGGGCTCTGGGGGTGCTGCGGGAGTTCCTCCGGCATGGAACTGGGCACTGCCGGCTCTGCAGCTGCTGCCGGGGTGCCCGAGGAGCGGGGTCTCCTCCAGCCATCCTGGAAAGGTCCCAGAAGCTGCTTCCCGAGGCTGGGAGGGAGGAATGGGGGATGTCATCCCCGGGCAATGCCCACAGCACTGAGGGCATTGCTCAGCTGAGGAAACAGGGAAAATAACAGGGAAAGTGTCCTTCCCATCCCAAAGGGACTGTGTGGCTCCAGGGTGGAGGGAGAGGGGAATCCCTGTGCCAGGAACTGCCTGGATCTGCTTTCCCTGCCCCAGCTCTGCAGGTGAGGGGCATCGGTGCCACCTCCCCTGTCCCGGCACGTCCCTCCTCCTCCTCCTGTCAGAGGGAACAGGGGAGGGAGCGACCTCTGCCTTGTCCTTGAGGGGAGGCTGGGGAGCTGCTCCACCTGGGAGCTGCTGGTGAAGGGAGCTGTTCCTGCCGAGGTGCTGGGAGCAACTGCCCAGAATCGGGAATGTCCCGAGAGCCCAGGACAGGGCACTGCCCCCAAATCCCGTTTTATTTATGATTTTCCCCCAGCTGAGTTTGGCCACTTCCTCCAGGAGTTGCCCCCTGTTTGGCCTGTGCTGGAGCACAGCCCAAACCCCTTTTTTTGAGCAGGGATTTTTCTGGAGAGGAGGGATGGGAGTGATTGGGAATTGAGGGATGGGAGTGTTTGGGAGAGGAGGGATGGGATTTTTTTGGAGAGGAGCACCCAGCTCAGGAAGAGTTGGAAGGAAGAGGTGTGTCTGTAGGATGGAGGTGCCACACCTGGGGCTGGGCTTTCCTGTGGGGCTGAGCCTGGGGTAGCCCCTGGGGTCAGGGCTACTTGGAGCTTCTGCTTCTCTTCCTGGATTCGGAGGGAGAGCCCCAAGGAGAGGCAGGAAAATCGTGTGGTGTGAGCTGGGCACAGGAATGAGGCAGGATGTGAGAAGAGATAAATGCAAATGGAATAAATGGGGGTGTAAAGAGAATTTTGCAGGTTTTAGACCTGCCCAGGTCCTCCAAGAGCATCTCCTATGCCAAAAGACCAGGGGGAGGTGAGGCTTTCCTGGGGATTTGCACAATCCAAATTTTGCAGGAGCCCAAAGTAGAGAGGATTTGGAGCAAACGAGTCCTGGCTGAGATGTGGAGCAGAGCAAAGGGGCTGGGGGAGGGAGCTGCTCTCCTGTGAGAGCTTCCAGCTCTGCCCTGCAGCTCCTCCAAGACATCCCTGCTCCTCCCAGCCCATCTCCCACAGGAGATTCCCTCTCCTCCTCCCAGCCCCTCCAAACCGAGGGGGCAGAGGGTGTTGGGTTTTGTGGGTGAGATGGGAAAGGAAGAGGACGCTGGGGAATGAGCCCAGCAATCCCAACAGTGTGGGAAGTGTTGCTTTTATTCCTTTAGAAATGGAAATATGGGGTTGCACTGGTCTTTGGAGCTCGGGGCTGCGGGGCTGGGGTGATAAATCCCGTTGGATTTGTTCCGTTTAGGAGGGCTCAGGTCTGGATTATTTCCTGGCCTGCTCCAGGAGGGGTTTGTTGTCCCTGTCAATGTTTTCCAGAAGGATGAGGATTTGTTTATGGATCAGGTGGAGTCTCCTGTCCTCAGTCAATGTGTGGCTTTATTTATTTTAGGCTGGACCTGAAGCTGGGCTGTTGGGGGGCTTATCCAAGAATCCTGGCATGGTTTGGGTTGGGAGGGGCCCTAAAGCCCAGTTCCATGGGCAGGGACATCTTCCACCATCCCAAGCTGCTCCAAGCCCTGTCCAGCCTGGCCTTGGACCCTTCCAGGGATGGGCAAAACCATCCAGGCGTGTTTGGAGCTGGATAAATCCAACCTCCCCAACTGCCCACGTGCTGATTGCAAGGGAAGGAAGCATCCAGCAGCTCCTGTCCTTCAAAACTTCTCCCAAAATCCAAACCCAAGTGCCAGACTGGGCAGCTCAGTGAGTGAGGACCTGCTTTCCCTGGAGTGTCTGGGAGGAGCTGAGGCTCAGGATGAAGTGGATGTTGCTCTGCCCTGCATTCCCTGGATTTGGGCTTGATTTATTCCTCTGAGCTCTTTGTCTCTGGAATATTTATCTTGGTTGCCCTGTCCTGTGCTCATTGATTTCTTCCTTCCTAGGATTTTTCATCCTGAGAAATTAATGAGTGGATCCAACATCCTGGGGTGTGTTCATGGCCTGGGGTTTAGGGTTAATGCTCTCCTGATTTAACAACTCCCCAAAGCAAATTGTCACCTGGGCCTCTGCCTGGGGGTTGTGCTGGGAGGGGTGGCAGGGTTTGGTCCCATCCTTCATGAAATCCTTTGATTTCTGGGGTGTTCCAAAGGCTCTGCAGTCAATACTTGCTTGTGCTTTGATTTGCTCAGTCATTTCTTGTTAAACCATTTAATTTCTCCCCAGAGCAGGGACTTAATAGGGTGGGAGCTTCAGGGAGACCTCAGTGCTGCTTTTTAAAAACATTCCTGTGCATTTGCCTGAAAATCTGGTGAATATTGCTGACATCCCCCTCAGGTGGGGCTGGAATTGTGGTTTCCTCAGCAGAGAATCCCCTGTGTCCAGGGTGAAGCTCAGCCTTATCCCACCAAATAAATGGGACATTTCAGCCCTGGGTTTGGTTTGCTGGGAGGGCAGACAGGAATTCTGTGCCACCAGCTTGGAACAGCTGCAAGCACCTTAATTACCACCACCACAATTAATTGCAGAGGAATTTCAGGATGTGGAGTTGTTTATTTGGGGATTTTCCTCACCCACCCACAAACTGTTTTATGCAATTCCCTTTTCCACCTTTATTCTCTCATATTTTTATTTTAATTCTTTATTTTTGGCTCCACTTCCAAACAAAGCTCTGGCTTGGGGGTGGTGTTGCCTTTGGAAGGGGCGTGGGTGGTGTTTAATGCGGGGCTGGAGCCTGGAATGTGCTCCCAAATTGTCCCAGTGCCACTTTAGGGAAGTGCCTGGGGCTGGCTGGGGTGAAAGCAAGGCCTGTTCTCCCATGCTTGGGAATCCTGCTGAGTTTGGGCTCCTGGTGGCAGAATCCAAGGGGGAACCCAGGGTGGGCTCTGCCAGGTGCTGCCCCGAGCAATGCTCTCTGGGAGGGATGGGCTGAAGGGTTTGGGGTGATTCCCTGGGGGTTTGGGGTGCAGATTCCTGATCTCCTGCAGGGCTGGCTGCTGAGGGGATTTGGGCTTCTCTTGGGCTGGGGAATGCAAACAGGGATGAGCTTGGCACTGAACTGGGGGTCCTGAGAGGGGCCACGAGCTGTGGGAGAAGGACAAAGCCCAGGGGTTCCAGAGCTGCAGGGATCCCAGAGGAGTCTGTGGAGCAAGGAAAGCTGGGCAGCAGCAGGGCCTGGGCTGCTGGGGGCTTCTCCTCCTGCAGTGCCACCCCTGCCATGGCAGGGACCCCTCCCACTGTCCCAGGGACACCTCCCACTGTCCCAGGCTGCTCCAGCCCCAGTGTCCAGCCTGGCCTTGGGCACTGCCAGGGATCCAGGGGCAGCCCCAGCTGCTCTGGGCACCCTGTGCCAGGGCCTGCCCACCCTCACAGGGAACAATTCCCATTCCCAATCTCCCATCCAGCCCTGCCCTCTGGCAGTGGGAGCCATTCCCTGGGTCCTGTCCCTCCATCCTTGTCCCCAGTCCCTCTCCAGCTCTCCTGGAGCCCCTTCAGGCCCTGGCAGGGCTCTGAGCTCTCTCTGGAGCTTCTCCTCTCCAGCTGAGCACCCCCAGCTCTCCCTGCCTGGATCCAGCCCTGGAGCAGCTCTGTGGCTCCTCTGGACCTGCTCCAGCAGCTCCTGGTCCTTGGAATCCTTAGTGACTCCTGGGAGGCTCTGTCCAGGTGTGGCAGGAGTGTCCCAGCAGCAGGAGGGGACCCTGGCCTCGCTGGCCTGGAGCAGGACAGGGCTGCTGGGGATGTGTGGCTGTGCAGGGAGTCAGGAGTGCAAATGCCATGGAATTTGGGGAGAGCAGGGCTGGGCTGGGCTCCTTTGCACCCCACACTGTGTCCCAGTGCCTCTGGATCCAGCTGCAGCTCCAGGTGCAGCAGCTGTTGGAATTCTGCACCCCTGGTGGTTTTACCATGGTCTGGGCAGGATTCTGGGGTGGGAATCTCCAGGATTCACAGATGTCCTGGGCTGGAAGGGATCCACAAGGATCCATGAATCCAACTCCTCACCTCACCCTGAATGTGGGAACTTTGATTTCTGTCCGGACAGGAAAAATATCACTTCCATGGGGAAAGGATTCAGCTGAGTTTGGCCACTTCCTCCAAGAGCTGCTCCCAGTGTTGGCCTGGGCTGCAGCACAGCCCAAACCCCTTTTCTTGAGCAGGGATTTTTCTGGAGAGGAGGGATGGGAGTGATTGGGAATTGAGGGATGGGAGTGTTTAGGAGAGGACGAGCAGAGTTTTTTGGGAGAGGAGCATCCAGCTGTAGGAAGAGGGAGGATTTTTAGCAGGACTTTCCTGTGTTTTTTTCCCTGCCTGCTGCTTTTTCCCTTTTCCATTTATTCCATCCATCCATCCATCCATCCATCCATCCATCCATCCATCCATCCATCCATCCATCCATGGGATTGCAGGTGCTGAAGGTGCCATCATCACCATGGGTTTGTTTCAGTCCTGGAATAGATTGCCAATAATTACTGCCCACCCTGAGCAGAATTAATGTAATTAAAGACGCAGTTACAGTCCCCGCCCACTCCGGGATGCTGCCAGGGCTTAATTAATGTTTGCAAATTGCTCCAGGATCTGCATGGGACCACCTCCAGCAGTGCACAAAGAGTGGGAATTCCTGGAGTGGAGGTGCCCTGGGACACTGCCGTGGGCAGGGGAAGGAAATGCAGGGATGCAGGGTGGGGATTGGTGGGATTTGGGCTCCCAGTGCCCTGGGTTTGTTCCCTTGGGAGCCTGAGGCTGCTGGGTTTGCCCTTCCCTCTGCTGCAGTTCAGGGAATTCCCTTTATCCTGAAATCCCTGGAGTTTGTTCCCACTGGAGCTTTCTTCCTTTTGGCCATGTTTTTCCCATCCTGTCACTTATCCTGAATTCTGTGGGCCACTGGAGGCTGTTCCCACTGGGAGCACTGATGGTGCCAGCAGGGCCTTGCAGCATCCCAGGCTGGATCTGGAATCCATCCCTTTTCCCAGCAGGAGGGATAAAATTGGAACTGGGATGAGCTTTTTCTCCTGTGTTTGCTTTTCCCATCCTGGCTGCAGATTTTCCATGAGCTGGGATGGAAGGAAACTGCTGGATTCTTGTCTGGAGCAGCAGCTGCCATCCTGGGGCATGCAGGGATTCCTCTGGATTATTTATCCTGGAAAGGGCTCTGGGGCATGAACAGGGACTCCTCTGGGTTATTTACCCTGGAAAGGGCTCTGGGGCATGGACAGGGACTCCTCTGGGTTATTTACCCTGGAAAGGGCTCTGGGGCATGGACAGGGATTCCTCTGGGTTATTTATCCTGGAAAGGGCTCAGCCTGCCTGGGAGCTGCTGCTTGTCCAGATGTTTTGCAGCTGGATGGCATCCAAGGGCTGATCTCCCATTCCTTGTCCTTGCAGGAGACCAGGTTGGAACTGGCCTGGATGCAGGGATGGGAGAATGTCCTTTGGGATGCAGCGTTGCCCTTTGGGATGGTGGGATACCCTTTGGGATGCAGGAATGGGGGAATGCCCTTTGGGATGGGGGAATGCCCTTTGGGATGGTGGGATGCCCTTTGGGATGGGGGAATGCCCTTTGGGATGCAGGGATGCTCTCTGGGATGCAGGGATGCCCTTTGGGGTGCAGGGATGCCCTTTGGGGTGCAGGGATGCTCTCTGGGATGCAGGGATGCCCTTTGGGATACAGAGATGCCCTTTGGGATGCAGGGATGCCCTTTGGGATGCAGGGACGCCCTTTGGGATGCAGGGATGCCCTTTGGGGTGCAGGGATGCCCTTTGGGATGCATTTTGGGATGCAGGGATGCCCTTTGGGATGCAGGGATGCCCTTTAGGATGGTGGGATGCCCTTTAGGATGGTGGGATGCTCTCTGGGATGAGGATCCCCCTCTGTCCGGTTGTAGGGACTCCTGTGGGACCAGAAACTTGTTGGGAAAATCCTGCCAAAATCCCAGGCTTTAAAAATGAAGCCTCAGCTCCCAAGGTGGGAATTGCCCCCCAGAACTTGCTCAGCCCAGGTGTGCTCAGGGCTCCCAGCAGGGCTGCCTGATGTTGGAGTTCCCATTTTTCCTGCATTCCTGCTCCATGTCCCTTCCTGGCCCTTTCCAGCACTCCCACCCTTCCCTGATTGCCTTTTCCCAGCCCCTCTCAGGGATGTCACCCTTCCATCCTGCTTGGGAGTGAGGGCTCTGCATTTCTCTCCTGCTGAAACCAGGGAATGCCTCCCTCCAAAGCCCTGGGATGACACAGCTCCTTCACTTCCCTCTCAGCACTTCTGGGATTTCACATTCTCTCTTTTCTTCCTTTTCGACCCTGTAATTTCAACCAGTGGGAGCAGGAATTTTTAATTTTTTTCATGGATTGTTCCACTCTTCCCAATTCTATCATTTCTTCCTGGAATAAAGCAAATTCTAGGCAAACTTCCTCCCCAAACCCCTTGAGCTTGACATTTTTTCAATAATAAAGTTGGAGTGTGAATTAGGAACTGGAGCTGTTCCCAATCCTAGGAGCACACTGCTGCCATCCCAATTTTCCTCTGCTTTATTAAATCAGGAGGAATGGCCCATTATAATCCAATTAACTGTGATTCCCAGGCAGGAATTCCTGGCTCCAGGGTGGGGGAAAAGTTGGATAAAATGATTGTAAAAGGCTTGGGATTGCGTGGTTTGGGATTCCTTTCCTTTTTTCCTTTAAAAACCCTTCAGCAGCTGAAACCAGGGGAAGGCCATGGTGGGGAGTTGGCTCCTGGTTTTGTAATAAATTAATGGAGAGCTCAAAAGTGGCTCCTTGTGGGCATGGAGATCCTGCTGGGCTCCCAGCACATGTTCCTGCCAGAATTCATCCCATCTTTCTCCTGGAATTCACGGCTCACTGCTCCCAGCACTCGGGTGGAAGGGAGGGACAGAAGGATCAGCAACTTGTCCATGGGATTCTGTTCCTGCAGCACCAAACAAACCTGGCAGGGCTTTGAGGGATCAGGGGGGATTGAAGGCAGGTGGAGAAATGAGGTCGTGGAGAGATTTGGGTTGGAAAGGACCTTAAAGGACCTTAAAGCCACCCAGTGCCACCCCTGCCATGGCAGGGACACCTCCCACTGTCCCAGGCTGCTCCAGCCTGGCCTTGGGCACTGCCAGGGATCATGGGGCAGGCACAGCTGCTCTGGGCACCCTGTGCCAGGGCCTGCCCACCCTCACAGGGAGGAATTCCATCTCCCTCAGACCTTCTTGCTTTGCTGCATTTTGTAGCAATTCCCAAATGCCTCCAATGGAAATGGGCTGTGCAGCAGGGAAGCAGCCTGGCAGGGCCCTGGAATACCAACACAGCATTCCCACAGCTGGACAAAGCTTTATTACAAATATTTGGGAATAGCAATTGTCTCGGTTTGGAAAGCCAGGTGTCTGCTAAGGAAGGCAGGAGCCTCCCCTGAAATGGAAAATGCAAACCCTCTCCCTCCGAATTGCTATAAATTTGAAATTAAGGGGGGTTCTCAGGCAAAAAATATGGGAGCAGGAATTACAGTTCTTTACTAGGGAAGAAAAGAAAAAGATCAAATAAATGCTGCAATGAACCAAACCAACCCTGCCAGAGCCAGAACACAGCCTGACACCCTGTGGGTCAGGGTGCTGCAGCAGGGCCATTGGAATTGTGGCTCAGCCCTCCTGCAGTGCCAGGGGTGGTTCTGCTGGAGCAGGGATCCTGGAGAAGGGGGCAGTTTTCCTCTGAGGGTCCAGAGACAGAGGCAGCTGCTGTTCCTCTGGGAAATCCAGTGGAGAAGCTGTGCTGGTGTTCGAGAATCTCCAGATTATATCTGGGTAGCAATGCTTGGCTCCTCCCCCTGGGCTCACATCTCCCAGTGGGACGCTGCAGTTCTTATCAGCCATGCAGGGACATTCCATAGCCTGTTATCAGCAGGTGTCTCCCCTGAGAGGATTGATTGTGGAAGGGATAAAGAAAGCTGCCCACTGAACAGAAGACAACTGCCATGCAGATGCCAATAGAATACAATCTGCTTGGCAAACCAGAACAGCAATGGATTCTCTGAGAGGAGAATGGTCTTCCCCCTCTCGTTCCTCCCTCCCGTGCCTGGGATGGGGCATGGGAAGGTTGGGAGCAGCTCCCTGTGCTGGAACAGCTGTTCCCAGCATTTCAGTTCAGCTTTCCAGCTCCTTCCCTGCTCCATCAGCATCCCCTGCCCTCCTAACTCAGCTGAATGCCCGAATTTCTTCCTTCAGGGAGTGCTGGAGCAGAGGCACCGCCCTGCCCGAGTCATTCCTGGCAAACAATCCCGACAATCCCGACTGGAGGTGGCAGATCCTGGCACTGTTCCCACAGTCTCAGCTTCCCACACTATCCAAACACTGGGATGTCAAAGCCATCAGTCCCTGTGTTCTGGTGGTGCCTGCAGCCAGATCTCCCCCCTCTGGAAGCCTCCTGCAGTCCTGGGTGGTTTGTGGCACCCAGGGCTCCAGCTGTGTCCTGCTCCCGTGTTTGATCCACCCTCACCAGACATTGCAGTGAGGATCAGCCAGGGATCCTCCCCAAAGGACCCTCCTGTTTTCCTCTGCAAAGTCCACTTGCCTTTCACCCTCACAAACTCTGTCCCCTTGTCTCCATCCCGGGGTCCAGCCCAGCCCTTCCCTCCCTCAGGCTTCTCCCGGGTGCCTCCAACCCAGGGTCCCTCCCTCTCCCCCTGCCCTCCGGGTGGGGTTGGGTGTCCTTGCAGCAGGCCCCCAGCTGGGCAATGATTGGTATTGACTCCCTGATTCACAGAAGGCTGATCAATAATCTATATCTCCAGTGAGAAACCCATAGCTTTTATAGACAGTTATGATACACCTGGACCTGACTGGTGCTCCAGTCCAAACACCATCACCACTGGCTAATTAAGAAACCCCCTTTGGTAAACAGATCTCCATAACACATTCCACATGTTCACAAGATAAGATAAGAATTGTTTCTCATTCTTTTCTCTGATCTCAGCCTTTCCCAGAAAGGCCTGGGAAAGTTCTCTGTTGCTGCCACATTTGGGGCCACATCTGTCCCCTCCCCTGCCCAGGGGAGCAGTGTCAGGGCTGTGCTCTCTGCTCCCTGCTCTCTCCTGAAACACTGAAATCCAGTTCCAGGCAGTGAAAGTGGGACCTCCCTGACCCCAGTCCTGTTTTCCTGACCCTGCAGGACAGAGGCTTCCCTTGGCTTTGTGCCACAGGAGTGAGGAGAGGGATGGGAGCCACGGGATGGGTTTTCCTTGGGCTGGGATTCCCAGCTCTGGGTGTCCCCCTTGGGGTTTGATGGTTCTTAAAGGTCCCTTCCACCTGAAATTCCTTCTCCTTTTCCTTCTCCCCAGGATCTTGTCTGCCTTTTTCCAAGCACTGGACACTTCCCACCCCTTTCTTGCTCATGCCCATTAACCTGGCCTTGCCTTTTTTGTGCCAAAGTCATTGTGTTAAAATAATTCCAGTGGCTCCAAGGCCCTTGAAGGGGGGCCATTGGGGGAGGTGGGAATAAAGCCATTGGTTAGAGTTAGGTGGGAATAAAGCTCCTGGCTGGGCAGGCAGGTTCCTGAATTCTCAGTGTCCTGTGGCAGCTGCTTGGACAGGACCCTCTCAGCTCCTCAGTTCCCTGTTTTGGGGGGCTTCTGGCTGTGGGATGAGCAGGGGATCTGGAGCCCTGGTGTTTCTGTACTCACATCAGTATTCCTGGTTTTCCAAAGGCATTTCCCTCATGGAGTCAGTGTTCAGCTTTCACTTGGCCCAGGAGGGAATTTCTGCTCACCAGAATTTGATCCCCCCCAATGAAACCATCATTAGCAGTTAACTGGTGATGGGGGAAATTCCAGGTCCCTTTTCCCTGCCCCAGCTCCCCTCCCCAGGGCTGGGGAGGTTTTATTTGGAATGACTCCTGGGTTTGGGATCTGCCACATCCTGCAATGGACAATGGGAAGGAGATGCCTCAACATCAGAGGCAGCTTTTGGGGCTTTCCAGAGCTGGGACGTGGTGTGGGATCAGCTCCCTTTGGGATCAGCTCCCTGTGGAATTACCTGCACACCTCAGGAGACAGGGATGTGGCACTGAGGGGTTCAGCAGCCCCAGATCATGAGGGTTGGCTGAAGTCTGAGAAAAAATATCATTTTAAAATGGTTGAAGATTTTTTGAGCTGTTTGTGTTTGCCTCTGGCCTGCATACTGCTTCTGATGATGTTTACAAACTCTCCTTGATGGTGTGAGGATTATGGATTTAGATTGAAAGGACAGCAGAGATTTTCACATGTCCTTAGGGCTGGCTTTAAGCATCCAGCACTGGGGGATGCCAGAGCCTGTGGCAGCAGCTCTCTGGCCAGAGAACAGGCACAGACTTTCCCAGAAAAATCCTGGGGAGCTGTGTAAAAGCAGGGAGAAACTTAGAAGACAATAATTCAAACAATTATTATCTCTCTTTCTGTAACCATTGTGTATAGATATGGTTCTCTAGAGTGTGCTGTTATGTTCACCAATAGCATGTGAGAGGTTTTCACTTTCAGACCAATCAGGTCTTAGGTCCACCATTGTTTCTGTAAGAACTGTAGATTTCTAACAATAAAGTGTCTTTCATGCCTTCTGGATCATGGAGTCAATGCTAATTATTACCCAGCTGGAGACCTACTGCCACAAAAGGCCAGGGGGGAATGGAGTGCCAGGATAATCTTGTAATGGCCCCACCCCAAATCCTGGTTCTGTTTTGGGCTCTGAACGAGGACCTGGAGGGGCTGGGGGTGTCCAGGGCAGGGAATGAGCTGGGAAGGGGCTGGAGCCCCAGGAGGGGCTGAGCGAGCTGGGCAGGGGCTGAGCCTGGAGCAAAGGAGGCTCAGGGGGCCCTTGTGGCTCTGCACAGCTCCTGCCAGGAGGGGACAGCCGGGGGGTCGGGCTGTGCTCCAGGGAACAGGGACAGGAGCAGAGGGAACGGCCTCAGGCTGGGCCAGGGCAGCTCAGGGTGGGCACAGCAGGAATTTCCCCATGGAAAGGGGGCTCAGGGCTTGGCAGGGGCTGCCCAGGGAGGTTTGGAGTGCCCATCCCTGGAGGGTCAAGGGAAGGCCTGAATGTGGCACTCAGTGTCTGGGCTGGGGACAAGGTGGGGACAGCTTGGACTTGGTGACCTTGGAGGGCTTCTGCAGCCTCAGTGATCCTGGGATTCTGTGTTGGGAAATGGAGCTGGAAGGGAAGGGAAGCTGTGTGGGTGTAAAGAGCTTGGGCACTGCCAGGGATCCAGGGGCAGCCCCAGCTGCTCTGGGCACCCTGTGCCAGGGCCTGCCCACCCTGCCAGGGAACAATTCCCATTCCCAATCTCCCACCCAGCCCTGCCCTCTGGCAGTGGGAGCCATTCCCTGGCTCCTGTCCCTCCATCCTTGTCCCCAGTCCCTCCCCAGCTCTCCTGGAGCCCCTTCAGGCCCTGGCAGGGCTCTGAGCTCTCCCTGGAGCTTCTCCTCTCCAGCTGAGCACCCCCAGCTCTCCCAGCCTGGCTCCAGCCCCTCTGATCCTTTGTTATCCCAGCACAGGAGCCCCTTCCCATGGAAAATCCCACACTTTGTTTTGCTTCCTCTCAACTTTTTGAAGTGATTTTGCTCCTTTGGCCTCTGTTCCCTCCCTGCCTTGGCAAAGGGCAGCTCCAGTGGGGCTGAAGGGACAGCAGGGACAGCAGTGCTGACCTGGGCCCCCTCCCCGTGCCCACTCAGGGGATGACTGGGACAGGACATTTTGGGATTTCAAAGGTGAGGGGGGTGGTGGAGCCGTGGTTGGGTCCTCACCTCTCGTTTTGTGATGGGGTCTCTGGGTCGAGATGACCCCGAGGTGTTGGAAAGTCTCTTTTTCCCAGCCCCGTGACCAAAGAAGTTGAGATTGCTCAGCTCTGGTTCTCAAGGTTGTTTATTTTCTCTTATCTGTTACATTCTTCTCTGACCTGCTGAGGTCTGTCCAGGTCGGTTCATGGCACACTGACTGCCTTGGGGTGGTGTTGGCTTTTTATACTAAAACCTACAAGTACTTTATTTACAATAATTTCCCAATACCTGTCACCTATGTTAGACAGTCTGTCTCTATCCTAAACCAATCCAGAAGTGCCACCATCCCAGCAGAAGATGGAGGACAAGATGAAACAGGAGGAAGGACAGGACACACCCAGATTCCCCCATCTTGCCTCTTGAACCCCCATTCTAAATCCCCAAAATTCTACATTTTCACCCAGTGATAAATTCACTGTCATTCTGCTCAAACTCCTGTGGCTGTAACTCCTCACACAAGGTTGGTGATTGTTTCCATGGGCTAGGATTGAAGGCACAGGTGTCTGTGACTCCGTGCCAAGGTCTCTGAGCCCCTGCCAGGGTCTGGAGTCCTCCAGGGCAGCCAGAGGAATGTCCTGGGTTCTGACAGTTTTGCCATCTGAAGGGTTGGGGTCTGCTGTCACCTCCCTGCTGCTGTCACCTCTGTGCTGGACGGACTCACCCCCGAGCTCTGGCTCCTCTGCACCCAGGGCTGACCACAGGGGCCCAGTGCCTCCAGCTGTGGTTTCCCAGCAGCTGAAGAGCAGTGTAGGAATCGGCCTTCTGGTCACAGAGCGATGAAACTATTTTTTGTCTCCTTGAAAAAGAAAAAAGCCTAAAAGTTTCTCCTCTCAATTAGCGAAAAAGACATCTTATAGGACTTGGGGGACTTCACCTCAAACTTGAGGATGGCCAATTGGACAGGAGCCAAAAAGTCCCACTTGAGCAATTTACTAGAAAAAGAAGAGAACAGAGAGCCTAATGGCTTTTGTGAGGTGTTTTACCAAGGGCAAGGACCTCTTGCACCTGGCTCGGTTTTTCTCTGTAAAGAGTTTTGGGTTTTTGCCTTTTATTAAACCTTTTTGTTTCCCATACTACACAGAAGCCATCCTGCTAATTTTATGATTTCTAAGGTAGCTGAGCTATCTTGGGTGTGATATAGATCTCCCAGAGCTTATGAGACCTGGCTGGAGGAGAGCCCTGTTTCAGAGGAGCACAGGGAAAATCCCGAGGAATCCTCAGTGTCTGGGCAGGTGTGCTGCAGGAGCCATCAGTGCTCATCAGTGATGGGCACACAGGTTCTCACCCTGCTTTCTCTGGGCTGGGAAAGGCAATTTCCTTCTGCTGGGAGAATCCCTAGTCCTGGTCCTGAGCCCCGAGGGAGCAGGGCTGGGATCCCCAGGGCTGGGATCCTGGGCTGGGATCCAGCCAAGCTGGGGCACACCCAGGGCTCCTTTGCTGACTCCTATTTTAAATCAAAAAGCAGCAGAGGAACAATGGCAGGAGCAAAGCTGCTGCTGCTGCTCCTGGGTCAGGCTGTGCTGCTGCTTTGGGAGGATTTTGGGCTGAGCTGTGTATTGGCATTACCAGTACTGGGCATGGGACGTGCCTTGGCTTGTCTGGGCCCTGCTGCTGAGCCAAACAGGGGCACTGTGGTGTTTCACCCCACAGACACCTTTGGCCATGGCTGGGTGGTGTTTCACCCCACAGACACCTTTGGCCATGGCTGGGTGGTGTTTCACCCCACAGACACCTTTGGCCATGGCTGGGTGGTGTTTCACCCCAGGGACACCTTTGGCCATGGCTGGGTGGTGTTTCACCCCAGGACACCTTTGGCCATGGCTGGGTGGTGTTTCACCCCAGGACACCTTTGGCTGGCTGGGTGCTGCCCTGGGCACAAATCCAGGCGTGCAGGAGCTCTGGTGGGGCTGGGATGGAGCTTCCCCCTGTGCAGGGGTCGCTCCTCAGGTTCCCCTCTGTGGAGAAGCTTTAGGGCCATGGGGAAGGAAAGGAGTGGGTTCTGCTGGAGGGTTTGGATCCAGAGCTTTATTCTGGCCCACAGCCTCTGAACCCACAGCAGCTCCAGCAGAACTCCTGACCCCGTGGGTGCTGCTCCTTTAACCCCGGGAGAGGGCAGGGAAGGGCAGGAGCCACCAGCCAGGGACAGGAGGGGAGGGACAAAGGGACAAAGGACACCTGGATGGCCCAGTGCCCCCGGGGGTGGAGGGCATCCCTTGAATCTGCAATCACTGGATGCCCTTCTGGAATGCCAGGACTGACAGACAGTGCTGGCAGGGGTCAGGGTGGGGAAAGGAGGGATGATGGACACACCTGGGAGGGAATCTTGAGGGGAGGAACCCGGGGCTCTGGGGTAAACCATGAAATCACACCACAACAGCTGTGGGCTGGTTTGTGCTCTGCCTCTGGGGTGAATTGTTTGGGATTTCCTCTGGGTGTCCTTGCTGTAGAACTGGTGCAGATTTAGCACTTCCAGGTGGTTTTTGCAGCAGTGTGGAAGGCCGTGAGGAGGGCCTTGGGCTGTCCTTGCCCTGCAGGGTTGGAGGGGCTGGAGGCTGCAGGACCTGGCTCAAGGTGGGGCAGGTCCAGCTCAAAGCTCACAGGAGCAGATCCTGTCAAAGCCAGCCCTGCAGGGAGGATCCTGGAACACCAAATTGCTCAGGGTGTGATGGAGCAGAAGGGTTTTGGTAGATTCCAGTGCTGGCTCAGCAGAGCTTGGAAATCTCTTGGGGTGGGGTCGGGGAAGGGATCCCCCAAAGGCCCCAGCCCCAGCCTGGGGTAACCAGGTGGGGATTTGCTGATGGGATTTTTGTTATCACTGCCTGGATTTGCTGCTGGACCCTGGGATGGAGGAGCCTGGACTTGGGCTCCTCCTGGCTCAAAGTCCCACTGCCCAGGGACTGGGTGGCAGCTGGGCCATAGGGGGTGGGAAACTGCTCCAAGGGCTTTCCCAAGGGGGGATGGAGCAGGCTGAGCTTGGATGGGGTTTTGGCGGGGTTTGGATGAGTTTGATGGGTTTGGATGGGTTTGAGTGAGTTTTGGATGGGTTTGGGTGAGGTTTGGATGAGGTTTGGATGAGGTTTGGATGGGGTTTGGATGAGGTTTGGATGGGGTTTGGATGAGGTTTGGATGGGGTTTGATGGGTTTGGATGGAATTCAGTGGGTTTGGATGGGTTTGATGGGTTTGGATGGGTTTGAGTGAGTTTTGGATGGGTTTGGGTGAGGTTTGGATGGGGTTTGGATGGGGTTTGATGGGTTTGGATGGAATTTGATGGGTTTGGATGGGTTTGGGTGAGGTTTGGATAGGGTTTGGATGAGGTTTGGATGGGGTTTGATGGGTTTGGATGGGGTTTGATGGGTTTGGATGGGTTTGGGTGAGGTTTGGATGGAATTCAGTGGGTTTGGATGGGGTTTGGGTGAGGTTTGGATGGAATTTGATGGGTTTGGATGGGGTTTGGGTGAGGTTTGGATGGGGTTTGGGTGAGGTTTGGATAGGGTTTGGGTGAGGTTTGGGTGGGGTTTGGGTGAGGTTTGGATGGGGTTTGGGTGAGGTTTGGATGGGGTTGGATGAGCTTTGGATAGGGTTTGGGTGAGCTTTGTGTTTGGATGGGGTCCTTGGATGGTTTCTGTCTCCTGTCCCTCCCTGGCCTTAGCCCGGGGACTTTGGGACAGGCTGGACCCCCCTGCCTGTGACAGAGGAAGCCAAGAGCAGGGGCTGAGTGTGAGAATTCACAAAAAGAAATCAAACCACAGGATTGGTGGGGCTGGAAAAGATTCCCCAGGTGAAGTCCAGCCTTCCTCCAGCTCCCAGATTTCTGGAATGGCTTTGCTGGGAGAAGAGGGCTCCAAAGCAGCAGCTGGCACCTGTGATCCCAGTCCCACACCGGGGGACCTTCCCCACATCCGATTTTCCTCCTCCTGCTGGGCTCAGCTCCTGAATCTCCATCTCCCCGTGAGCACAACAGGGAAACAGCTGAAAATCCACCAAGTCCTGATGGATTTGGAGGAGGGAATATCCAGTCTGTGAGTGCAAAGGGCTTTGTTTGTATTGCTGGAGGTTTTTTTTGCTCCAGTTTAATGGGATTAGTGCTGGAGGTTTGGGGCCAGCTGTTCCCTCTGCAGACAGGCAGGAAAACATTCCAGCATTCCACTCCTGCTGCTTTCATCTTGTAATGAGCTTGTTAGCAATTAGCAGCTCTTGGAACGGCCACGGGAGTGACAACACCGCAGCTCAGCGCCCCAAACCTGCATTTTTAATGGGATTGGGTGGGAAAAAGGCTGGGATGTGGGTGGTTCCAGGATTGATGGGCAGGATTGCTCTGCGTGGTGGCAATTCCTTGGTGTTCTGTGGCTGAGTTTGGGTTTACAAGACACCCATATCCTTGGGGATTTATAGGGAAATCCTGTGAGAATTTATAGGGATATCCTGTGGGGATTTATCAGGATATCCTTTGGGGATTTTAAAAAATTTTCAACATTTCTCACCTGGAATTTTCCCTTCTCATAGGCAGGAGGGGAATTCAGTAAAGATTTTAGGTCTGTAAAGTCTTTTTCTAACCCACACCTAAGGAAATGTGGATGGCACAGCCAGTCCTGGGAGAATGGGATGTGCAGGGAATTTCTTCAGGGCTGGCAGAGCTGAGGATATTTTTTGGGCAGACAGGAGAGGTTTTGCTTGTCCTAGTTACTGATTCAGATCCTGGCTTTTTCCTAGTTCTAACCAGGTGGAAATAAAAAAATCTGGGATAGATTTGAAACCCCTGAACAGGGGAAAGGCTGACCTGGAATCTTGGAGTTTGTGCTGGCCTTCAACCCTGGAGGAGACTTGCAGTGCATTTCTGTTGTTATTATTTTTGAAGGCATCAGGCAGAGAAGATTCCTGAGCTTTTCCCTGCAGTTTTCCCCTGGAGCTGTTCCAGAGCTGTGCCTCTGCCCTGGTTTTTGTGGCTGGATGGTTGAAGCTGAGCTGGAGGTCAGGACTTGGGCAGGGAGGAGGCTTGGAGGGATTTGTCTCTCCCAGGTTTGGTTGTGGAAGTGTTCCAGCAGATCTGGGAGCTGCTCAAGGCTCCCAGCCCTTCCCATGGGATTTGCTCTCCTGCCAGAGTCTGGGCAGGATGGAACAGCACTCTGGAATTGTTCTGGTTGGAAAAACCCTCTGAGCCCACGGAATCCAACCCCCCCCAGCACTGCCAGGGCCACCCCAGGTGTCCCCAGGTGCCACATCCACGTGGGTCTGAAATCCCTGCAGGATGGGGACTCCACCCTCCACAGCACTTCCAGGGAAGAAATTCTCCCAGATATCCAGCCTGACCCTGGGTGTGGCTGCCTGCCCTGGCCCAGCCTGAGGCCCTTCCCTCCCCTCCTGTCCCTGTTCCCTGGAGCACAGCCCGACCCCCCAACTGTCCCCATTGTAAAATCAGGACCCCCATGAAGGAAATGATTGGCATCTGACTCCAAGGCTTTGGAATGCTGAACACTCACTTTATTAAAATTATATTATATAATGTCATATTATATTATATTATATTATATTATATAATGTCATATTATATTATATTATATTATATTATATTATATTATATTATATTATATTATATTATATTATATTATATTATATTATATTATATTATATTATATTATATTATATTATATTATATTATATTATATTAATTACATTATATTATATCATATTATATCATATTATATCATATTATATCATATCATATCATATTATATCATATCATATCATAGAAAATTGTACTAAAACTACACTAAAGAAAGAGAAAGGAGACAGCAGAAAATTAGACAAGAATGAGAACAAAAACCTGTGACTGAGCAGAGTGTCTGACACAGCTGGACTGGGATTGGTCATTGAGTAAAAACAATTCACATGGAACCAATCAAAGATGCCCCTGTTGGTGAGCAACCTCCAGACTACATTCCAAGCAATCAGATAATTATTGTTGCATTTCTTTTCTGTGGCTTCTCAGGAGAAAAATCCTGGCAAAGGGATTTTTCAGACAATATGACAGTGACACACTTCCATGCCATGTGGGAGGCCCTGCCAGGGCTCTGGGGACAGGGACAGAGGGGGCATCGCTGCCCTGGCTCACACCTGGGGTTGGGCTGAGCTCATCCAGCTTCCTTCACTTCCCTCAGCATCCTGAGCACAAATCCTGCTGCAGACTCCTCAAGGTTTGAACCCCAGCTCAGCCAAATCCTGGGGAAATTTGGGATGTGGTTGAGCTGTTCTTCCACCAAAGCCTTTCCAAAAAGAGCCCCTCCCTCAAAAAGCCAAAGGGGGATGGGGCTGGAGATGGGGTCATGGCTCTTGCCCAGAGTTTCTGTCACGCCCTGCTCCCGTGGAGTTTCATCCATCTTCCCTTCCCAAACCCATCCAGCTGCAATACCTGGAACACTCCAAGCCAATTAATCCTTGGGAAGGCAAAAAAATTAAAAACCAGTTGAAAGATTTGTCCTGTGGGAATTTCCTGAGGGAAGAATAAATCCAGGAACAAATGAGGCTGAGTTCTGCCAGCTGCTGGAATCTCTCCTCACTGCCCTGCCAGGGCCCTTGGATGTGGCCACTGAGGGGGCCCTGGGGCCACCAAGGCTCTGCAGATGCCACTGTGGGGTCCCAGTTCTGGGCCATTAGCCCTGGGTTTGGCAAGGCATTGCTGCTCCTTCCCTGCTCCCTGGCTGTTCATGAGCACCAAACGGGGCTGAGCCTGTGCTCAGAGCGAGCCGCAGTCCCTGGAACCCCTGAGGTTCTGGTGCCACGTCCCCAAAACCAGGGGCTGGGACAGGGAAGTGTTTTCCAAGGGAAGGTGTTTTCCAGGGAAGTGTTTTCCAAGGGAAGGTGTTTTCCAGGGAAGTATTGTCCAAAGGAAAGTGTTTTCCAGGTGTGAAAAACGCCAATCACTTGTTTTTAAAATTTTAAAAGTTTAATAGTAATAAAATGGTTATAAAAATTGCAAAATAATTAGAGTAATAAAATTTTTGGACAATTGGGATTAGGACAATGAGACAATAGAAACAAAGAGTTATGGACAGTCCAGGTACCTCTTGCTGGGCAAAATAAGCCTGATAAAGGACCCACTTTAACAGAGGATTAACCCTTAAAAGCAACACCCTGTTGCATATTCATACACCTCATCCATGATGCATCAATTCCATTCACACACAGGATTCTGTCTGGGCAGTGTCAGCTTCTTCCTCTGAATCCTGACAGCCTCTTCAGGGCCGAGTGAGGCAGGAAGAAGTTCATTTCTTTTGATAATGTGGCAATAAATTCTCTTTCTCTGAAGGATTTAGGTGTCCTGTGGCTGCTATCTCACTGCGAGTCCTTTCTTTAAAAAAAGTATCCTACATAGCATAGTTCCTATTTTAACATTGTGTTATAACCTAAAACTATCTTTAACACACTACTTAAGAAAATTACTACAGTATAGCTTTCTAACATAACACATATAATATTCATTTTAATATTTGTGAAAAGCCAATCATAAAATATGCATTTTTCACACTAATAAAAAAGAGGTTTTTCATGCCTTCTGATGAGGGAATCAGTGCTAATTATTACCTGGCTGGGGCCTGCTACCACACTCCTGGTGGCTCAGGCAGATTTGGCTGCCACACCCCGGGACTGAGCCCGGAATGCCCCCAGGATCCAGCCCTGTGCCTGGAATTAACCCTTTTGGAGCCGGGTTTCCCTGGGATCAGCTTTGACTGGAATTACCTGCATCTGTGCTGTGATCCTGCACAGAGCACAAAGGAAAATCCATGGAAACTTCTCTCTGAAAGCTCTGCAGTGCCTGGGCTGGATTAAACACGATTAAAGATTATCCCTGGATTTTCATCCAGCTGTTGTTCCTGCTGGGAAAGCCAGTAAAGCAGTCAGGAGCGCTTTCCCTGCCCTTCTCCTTGGAGAGGCTGGGAATGCTGGCATGGAATGTTCTTCTCCAGCCAGCTCCTGCCTCAGGAACTGCATTTCCCAAGGGTTTCCCTGGTTTTAAACTGGGATTACACACAGGGATGGCTCCACACTGACCTGGATAAAGGAGGAGCCCAGCCACACCCTCCCCACCTGCCTGGGCAGGAATCCCTTCCCTGAAACACACATTCCTTGTGGGAATTTTGCAGGGCCTGGTGACAATAACATTGTTAATACTATTATTATTGTTGTTATTATTATTTGTCGTCATCATATTTTCTGAAAAATCCTCTTTGCCCGGGATTTCTTCTCCTGGGAAGCTGAGAGGCCTCAGAGAAAAAGGAGAACAATATTATCTCATTTGCTTCTCCTGTGTTTTGCTGCTTTGGAATGGGGTTGGAGATTGTTTATCCAACAGTGGTGGTTTCATTGTTTCATGTGAATTGTTTTAACTCAATGATCAATCAGGGTCAGGCTGTGTCAGACTCTGGAGAGAGAGTTATGAGAGTCATTATAATTCTTTCTAGCCTTCTGTCTGTATCCTTTATTCTTTAGTATAGTTTTAGTATAGTATACTTTAATATCATATCATATCAAGAACATGGAGTCAGATATATTCCTTCCTGCCACGGGGGATCCCAGAAAATACTAATACTAATACTAATACTAATACTAATACTAATACTAATACTAATACATACTAATACTAATACTAGTTGTTGTTGTTGTTGTTGTTCTGTTTCCACCTCAGATTCTCTCCCCATCCACAGCCAACCCCCTGCTTTATTGTGATCCCAATGTTCTCGTTCCTGCTGGGAGTGGGAAGCGCTGTGGGGTTCACAGGAGCTCCTCAGAGCCCATTAGAGGCTCTCTGGAGCCCAGGCTGTCTCCTCATTCTGTGAGAATTGCGAGCTGAGTGTGCCAGGCAGCCCTGCAAGGGAAGGTTCACTCTGAGGTTAATGCACTTTATCCATCACTTGAAATTCCTGCTGCTTTTTCCAGCTGAGGCACCAAGTTCATCCAGGCAGGAGCTTGGGGAAAAACAAGGGAGCAGCTCCTGAAAGCCTCCCTGGACTGAGGGGAAATGCACATTTTGGGACCTTTTTTTTCACAAAAAATAGGGCAGAAAAAGTGGGATTTTTCCTGAAAATCCTGGCTGTTCATCCTGGAATGGGATGAAGCTCCCTGGGGGAGTTCAGTGCCTGTGCTGAGCCCATCCTGCAGTGTCCTCAATTCCCCCATCCCAGGGGATGTCATGAGCTTCTCATTTTCCTGTTATTCCCAGCTCAGGCTTTTGGGATGCTGGAGTTTTTCCTTGTTCCTTTGGCATCATGCAGCCCTGTCCTGAGCCCTGATCCTGTTCCCTTTCCCAGCTCTGATCCTGTTCCCATTCCCAGCTCTTTCCTGAGCTCTAATCCCATTCCCTCTCCCAGCCCTTGATCCCATTCCTTTTCCCAGACCTGATCCCATTCCCTTTCCCAGCCCTGACCCCATTCCCTCTCCCAGCTCTGATCCCATTCCCTTTCCTATCCCTTTCCCATTCCTTTTCCCAGCCCTGATCCCATTCCCTTTCCCATCCCTGATCCCATTCCCTCTCCCAGCCCTGATCCCATTCCCTTTCCTATCCCTTTCCCATTCCCCCTCCCAGCCCTGATCCCATTCCCTTTCCTATCCCTTTCCCATTCCCTTTCCCATCCCTGATCCCATTCCCTTTCCCATTCCCTTTCCTATCCCTTTCCCATTCCCTTTCCTATCCCTTTCCCATTCCCTTTCCTATCCCTTTCCCATTCCTTTTCCCATCCCTGATCCCATATCCTTTCCCATTCCCTTTCCCATCCCTGATCCCATTCCCTTTCCCATCCCTTTCCCATTCCTTTTCCCATCCCTGATCCCATTCCCTTTCCTATCCCTTTCCCATTCCCTTTCCCAGACCTGATCCCATTCCCTCTCCCAGCCCTGATCCCATTCCCTTTCCCATCCCTCTCCCATCCTGACCCCATTCCCTCTCCCCCCAGCAGGACCTTGGAGCAGACTCGAGTCCTGACTCCTTCCATCCCATCCACCTTTTTCCTCCAGGGAGGGCAGGGATGGATTTATTCCCCACAGCCCTTCCCTGGGAGTGGGGCTGGGCAGTCCCTGGGCTCTGGTCCTGGCTGGATGCAGGGGGTGAGCAGCATCCCGCAGACCCCGGGTGTGGGAACGACTCTGGCCAGGGCTGGGATGATTTTAGCACCCATGGAGAAGGGATTTGGGATTGGAGTTTTTGTCTGTTGGAATGGGAAGGAGCTGGGGGATCCCAGGATTTGCTGCTCTGGTGGGGACAGAGGGACATCCCCAAGGTCCTGGAGGAGGCAGAGGATGGAGGTGAACAGGAATTCTGGGGCTTCTCAGCTCCTGGGTATTTCAGGGGGACACAGAAAGGGTCTTTTGTCAGTGGGATCCAATTCCTCAGGGGAGATTTGGGGAGACTCATCCAGCTCCAACCTCTGCTCCCTGGCACAGGGACAGGAGCCAGGGAACTGCAGCTGTGCCGGGGGATTTGGGAGGGACATCAGGGAAAGGTCCTTCCCCAGAGGGTGGGATTAGCACTGGAACAATTTCTCAGGGAATGCTCACATTCCTGAGGCTGCCAGAGCTCCAGGAGCCCTTGGACTCTGCTCCCAGGGGTTTCTGGGGTGTCTGTGCAGGGCCAGGGGTGGGACTGGGTGATCCTGTGGGTCCTTCCCTGTCACTGTCATATTTTCTGAGAAATCCTCTTTGCCCAGGATTTCTTCACCTGGGAAGATGAGAAGCCTCAGCTTCTCTATGTTTTGCTGCTCTGGAATGTGGTCTGGAGGTTGTTTATCCAAACATGTGAATGGTTTTTAATTAATGACCAGTCACTGTCCAGCTGTGCCAGACTCTGAGGAGTCAGTCACAGGTTTTTATTATTCATTCTTGTTAAACCTTCTGTCTGTACCCTTCTCTTTCTTTAGTACTGTTTTAGTATAGCATTTCTTTAATATCATATTGTAAAATAATAAATTAGCCTT
The DNA here is from genome assembly GCF_963513975.1 of Fringilla coelebs. Lineage (NCBI taxonomy): Eukaryota > Metazoa > Chordata > Aves > Passeriformes > Fringillidae > Fringilla > Fringilla coelebs. The sequence continues at coordinate 5,743,439 of NC_140053.1, read as the reverse complement.
CTGAGAACATGGAGTCAGATTCCTCATGTCTCACCTTGACCTGAGGACCCTCACAAACTCAACACTTCCCAGCTCAAGATATTCCAGGATTCTGTTCTTTCAGGGACTGAAATTCTCCTCTTGGCCACTGCCCCGGGGCGGGGGAGCTGCCCCCAGGGACAAAGTAAAAGGAGCCAAACTGGGGGAATGTTTTTGCTGGGCAGGAAGGATGGGATTGGGGTCTGGCTGTGAACTACTGGATTGAGTGCCTGGAATGTGGCCAGGGAAACATCCCTGACGTGAGAGGTTGGACTGGAGATCCCTGCAGAATCCCTGTGTGTGTGGGGACAGAGGAGGCCCCTCTGCCCCCGGGCTCAGGACTGTTTGGGAAATGTTTTATGGCAGCAGGGGGAAAAATAGGGAAATTCAGCGCTGATTGCAGGCACTGCCCCCAGCAGCAGCAGAAGGATCACTGACCCCTCGGCTGAGCAGGGTGAGAGGTTTGTGTGCTCAGCACTGGAGAGGCAGCTGGGAATGGGAATTTGGGAGGTTGAACTCAGAGTTACTCACAAGGCCTGTAGGGAATCAGTTCCAGAGCCCTCTGGGAATCAGAACTGTGGAATTATTTGGGTTGGTTTGGGATGTTAAATCCACCCAGTGCCACCCCTGCCGTGGCAGGGGCACCTTCCACTGTCCCCAGGTGCTCCAGCCTGGCCTTGGGCACTGCCAGGGATCCAGGGGCAGCCCCAGCTGCCCTGGGAGCTCCATCCCATCCTCACAGGGCTTTTCTCCCAACAGCCAGGATTTGTGGGGATGTGGGACAGGCCTGGAGCAGCCCCAGGAGCTGTTTCAGATCTTACCTCAGTTCTCTGTCCTGAGCTCCAAGAGCAGTTTAGCAGAGCTCTTACCACTGACTTATTTTCTGAAAAATCCCTTCGCCAGGATCTTTTCTCCTGGGAAGCTGGGAAGCTTCAGCTCCTCCCTGTTCTCCTCCTCTGTGATTTGGAGAATTGTTTACCCAGCATGTGAATTGTTTTTACTTCATGGCCAATCACAGCCAGCTGTGTCAGACTCTCTGAGTCTGTCACGAGATTTTATCATTCCTTTTCTTTTCCAGCCTTCTGATGTCTCCTCTCTCTTTCTTTAGTATAGTTTTAGTATAGCATTTTTAATATAATATATATCATAAAGTAATAAATCAGCCTTCTGAAACATGGAGTCAGATCTTATCTCTCACTATTGGAATAATATTCCAGAGATTGCAACATACTACAACATCTCACCTCGTCCTGGGGCCCCTCAAACACCACCACAAGCTCTGAGCTGGGCTTTGCAGGATTTTCCTGCCTCCCAGAAACAGCAATTCCTGCACAGAATGAATTCCCTGGGCTCTGAAGCCAGAACAGCCTGGGCAGGTTTCTGTGCTCGGTGTTGGTGCTGAGGTCATTCCTTGGGCAGGATTTGCAGAAATCCCTTGCAGAGGAGATAGCCATGGTGCCCCAGGGATGGGCTGGGAATTCCCTGGGTGGTTCCCAGTTCCTGGCAGGGCATGCTTCCATCCCCAGGGCTCCCCAAGGAGAAGGCAGCAGGAAAAGCTGAGGGAGCTCCACGCTTCCCATCCCTGGGAAGGGATTCAGGGACAGGGGTTGGAGCATCCTGAGCACCAAAGGGAGCTCCAGATCCTGGATCCCAGATCCCTCAGGGAAGGGCTGAACATCCCCCAAGGAATTCTGGGGGGTTTTGTTGGTTTTTTAAAATAAAATGTGAAAAATCTGCTCAAAGGCAAGCAGTGCTCCTGGGGCATTCCAGGGGGGGAAGCTCAGCCCCAGGTTTTCCTTGGAGTCAGGGAGGAGCCTTAGACCCCTGAGTTAATTTGGGAGTTTGAACTTGGAGTCAGTGCAGCTCTTCAGTTGGGGTTAATCCAGTTTACTCTGAGGTGCAGGAGGAAGAGGATTTTGTGTCCTTGCAGCATCTGTGGGACCTGGCAGCATTAATTGAGATTAATTATTCTGGCTGATTAACCCACATTGCTCTGGGAGATTTACAAAACACCTGGAAACCTTCTCTGAGGGGATTTTCTGTGTTTGCTTTCTTTCTAGTCCATGTTTTGGATAAAAGAGTTGGTTTTTGTGGCCACCAAACCCAGAAAGAGCCACGGAGAGCTCCCAGGCCAGGGGGAAGGGCTGGTTCTTGATCAGAGCTGGTTCTTGGTCATAAAAAATAAACTTTTTGATCCCATGGGTGCAGATTCCCTGGATTTATCTGAGGATTAGGATAAAGCTTCTTAAACCTGCAGGTCCTCAATCCCAAATCAGCTTTCCCTGGGATGAGCAGGATCAGGGAGAGCAGGATCAGGGGGCTCCTGGGATCTTCAGGGCTGGGAAATGTCCTGGGGTGATGGGAATGTGAGAGGGACAGAGAGGAGGAGCAGAGGGAGGGGGCAGTGACAGGGAGGTGACAGGGAGGGGACAGTGCCACCACCACAGGCTCTGCCTAGCCCTGGGAACTCCAGAAGTTAAACTAGAACCTCAAATACAACTTTGGGGACAGAAGGGCTTCAAAGGAAGGAGCTTTACCTTAAATCTCCCAGCCAGGAATTCCTGCCCAATCTCCCATCCAGCCCTGCCCTCTGGCACTGGGAGCCATTCCCTGGGTCCTGTCCCTCCATCCTTGTCCCCAGTCCCTCTGCAGCTCTCCTGGAGCCCCTTCAGGCCCTGCCAGGGCTCTGAGCTCTCCCTGGAGCTGGGGGTGCTCCCAGGTGAGCCCCCCCAGCTCTCCCAGACCCCAGCTGTCCTCCCAGTGAACATTCCCTGGCTCCAGAGGGGCTCCAGCCCTTGGATCAGCTCCACGTGGGCTCTCCATCCCCTTTGCTTTCAGGGGTGTCAGGATAACCAACCCGAAATTCCATTTCTTTGGATCTCTTGGGAAGGTTTTGGCTTGGATAAAGAGTCCAGGGATAAAAAAATCCTCCCTTTGGACTTGCTGGCAGCCCAGGAATCCCTTCCCAAGATCCCACCCATGCCTGCCCCTGGCAGTGGGAGCCATTCCCTGGCCCTGGTCCCTCACCCCAGGGGGACCCTGCAGCCTCGGTGTCCTTCCCTCCAGCCCTGGCTGCTCAGAGCCATCCCAGGACTGTCCCAGTGCTCTCCAGGGCTGGTCATTCCAGCAGCCAGGGCTGTTCCCATGGAATTCCCACCACTGGCGCTGGAGCATCCCCTCTGCAGCTCCCCTGGGTGTGGAGCACGGGGCAGGAGCTGGGAGAGCTGCCCTGGGATCCCAGCAGGGATCCTGCCATAGCTGAGGCAGGGACAGCACCAAGCCTCACACTGCATTTCAGAAGGCTCCAAACTGGTTAATTATGGCATGCCTGCTTTTTGTACATTCTTACAAAACTCAGGGGTTTACACTTTACTCACTTCACTCAGACAAACAAAGTGCTCCTTGGAACAGGCTGTGGCAGGTTTCTTTTATTTATCCTCCTTTCTTTCTTGGTCAACGACCTTGGTGGAAAATTCTTTCAGGGGTAAACATGGATCCTCTTCTTAAACTTCTCTCTGGCTCACAGAAATGACTCCAAAAGCTCTTCCACAGGATCCCATGGAATGCTGTGAGCACTCCTGCACTGCCAGGGGAGCCCTGGAAGTCCTGGAATGCCAGAGGAGCAGGGACATCCCTGCCATGGTCACACCTCCCACACTCTGGGGGTTCTCACAGGTGGGAGGGAGCTGATTCCTGCTGGAATGAGGAGGAGGAATTTCAGAATTCCACACTGGGGAAAGGAATTCCAGAATTCCACACTGGGGAATGAGGAGAAGGAATTCCAGAATTCCACACTGGGGAATAAGGAGAAGGAATTCCAGAATTCCACGCTGGGGAAAGGAATTCCAGAATTCCACACTGGGGAATAAGGAGGAGGAATTCCAGAATTCCACATTGGGGAATGAGGAGAAGGAATTCCAGAATTCCACATTGGGGAATAAGGAGAAGGAATTCCAGAATTTCATGCTGGGGAATAAGGAGAAGGAATTCCAGAATTTCATGCTGGGGAATAAGGAGAAGGAATTCCAGAATTCCACATTGGGGAATAAGGAGAAGGAATTCCAGAATTCCACACTGGGGAATAAGGAGAAGGAATTCCAGAATTCCACACTGAGGAATAAAGAGAAGGAATTCCAGAATTCCACACTGAGGAATAAGGAGAAGGAATTCCAGAATTCCACACTGAGGAATAAAGAGAAGGAATTCCAGAATTCCACACTGAGGAATAAGGAGAAGGAATTCCAGAATTCCACATTGGGGAATAAGGAGAAGGAATTCCAGAATTCCACATTGGGGAATGAGGAGAAGGAATTCCAGAATTCCACACTGAGGAATAAGGAGAAGGAATTCCAGAATTCCACACTGAGGAATAAAGAGAAGGAATTCCAGAATTCCACACTGAGGAATAAGGAGAAGGAATTCCAGAATTCCACATTGGGGAATAAGGAGAAGGAATTCCAGAATTCCACATTGGGGAATGAGGAGAAGGAATTCCAGAATTCCACACTGGGGAATAAGGAGAAGGAATTCCAGAATTCCACGCTCCATCCGTGTCACTGCTGCCTCCCAGGCCAGGATGGCCTCCAAGGATCTGCTCACAATTCCAGCCCTGGGGTCTCCCAGGATCACAGTTCCAGCCCTGGGGGTGTCCAGGCTGGACAGGGCTTGGAGCAGCCTGGGGCAGTGGAGGGGAGCCTGCCCATGGCAGAGGAGGAGTTTTAAGGTCCATCCTGTGGGGAATGCATTTGTAGGGAATTCTCCAAGCCTGGCAGAAGGCTCCCACAGGGAGCAGCTGTGTGCACACCTGGAGAGGAGAAATGCTGACTTGGAAATGCCATGGAACAGGACAGACATTGCTGAGAGAGAAATGGAGCCAGGAACAAGTTTCAAAGGATGGTTTTATAAATAAGATTAGGTACTTTGGAGAAGTAGAACTGTGAAAGATGCACTGCAGTGGGACCCACGAGTGGTAATTTGAGATGATTGGCTTTAAGGCATTTCCAGTGTGGGGTGGATAAAGCTGATAGGAAAAGAAACACTTATAGTGTATTGTAATTAAGCAATAGCTTCTGATTGTGATGGTGTGATTATAACATCTGTATTGTCTCACCCTTCTCATGAGACTGAAAATGGAATGAAAGTTTTTAAAACACCTCTCAGTGGCCCCATCTGTGGCTCAGAAAAGGGATTAATCTGACACCTCCAACCCAAACCCTTCGGATTCCCTGGGGCCTCTCCAAAGTTCCCTTCCCAAATGCTGGAGCCATCACAGGAATATCAAAAACAATTCCCTGTGCTTGAGCATCTCCCACTGAAGTGTCTGGAGGGGAAGTTTCTGATGGGAACACCTTTTCAATGATGGGAACACCTTTTCTATGCTGGGAATACCTTTTCAATGATGGGAATACCTTCTCTATGATGGGAACACCTTTTCTAAGATGGGAACAGCTTTTCTATGATGGGAACACCTTCTCTATGATGGGAACACCTTCTCTATGATGGGAACACCTTTTCTATGATGGGAATACCTTTTCTATGATGGGAACACCTTTTCTATGATGGGAACACCTTCTCTATGATGGGAACACCTTTTCAATGATGGGAACACCTTTTCTATGATGGGAACACCTTTTTCCATGGACTGCAGAGGGAATTGCAGAGCCTGGAAGGTGGATCCCAGAGTTCTGGCCTGGTTATTCCAACAAATCCCTTGGGAAGGGCACGGAACCATCCCTGAGCACGTGGCTGTGGTCACTCAGAGTGACCCTGGTGGCCAGGCTGGCCCTGGGCTGGCTGGGGACAGGCTGAGCTTGCCCTCATTCCCAGGTATTTCCCTGCAGGCAGGAGCTGGGCACTCAGGGCTGTGAGCAGGGAAAACTTCCCAGGATTTGGGCCCTAATGAGGGAAGGGAAGGGAAGGGAAGGGAAGGGAAGGGAAGGGAAGGGAAGGGAAGGGAAGGGAAGGGAAGGGAAGGGAAGGGAAGGGAAGGGAAGGGAAGGGAAGGGAAGGGAAGGGAAGGGAGAAGTTTCCCGTGGATGATTTCAGGGGATGTGGCTGTTTCTGGATGTTTGCAGTGGATGTGGCTGGTTTTAGTCCATGTTTCCAGTGGCTTTTTCCAGTGGATTTTTAGTGCTTCACTCCCTGAGGACAGGGAGCTGCTTTTCCTCCAGGGAAGGCAGCAGCTGGAGTTGTCCCACTGGGAATATTTGGAGCTGTTTGTCTTTCCCATGGAGCTGACACCTCCTCCTGCACCTATGGAATGTCTGGGAATTCCAGGGAATTGCCTCAAAACTCCAGCCATGAAGTGATTTTATAGCAGGGAGCAAACTGCAGGGAGGCTGTGGAGGGGCTGGAATCCCCACCTGAGGGGCCTGGGGGGCCAGGACAGCCCAGCTCCAGAGCGTTTCCAGTCCCTTTGGGTTTGGGATGCTGCTGGGTGGGTTTAAGACACGTGGGAGATGCTCAATCCCTATTTTCTGGAGAATTCCTGTGGTGCAGGATATCCCTGCACAGCTGAAGGGTTTGGGATTGGCACAGACACCCCAGCTCCAGGTGTTTTGTCCCCCCTTTTCCCTCAGGTTCTGTGGCACTGCGGGGGATGGGCACTGAAGGGGTCTGGGGGCTGCTCTGGGACACTCAGAGGAGTTTGGGGACACTGGAATGTTGGAATGTTGGAGGAGTTTGGGGACACTGGAATGTTGGAATGTTGGAGGAGTTTGGGGACACTGGAATGTTGGAATGTTGGAGGAGTTTGGGGACACTGGAATGTTGGAATGTTGGAGGAGTTTGGGGACCCTGGAATGTTGGAATGTTGGAGGAGTTTGGGGACACTGGAATGTTGGAGGAGTTTGGGGACACTGGAATGTTGGAGGAGTTTGGGGACACTGGAATGTTGGAATGTTGGAGGAGTTTGGGGACGCTGGAATGTTGGAATGCTGTCAGTGCCAGAGCTGGGCACGGAGTTCAGCCCAGGGAATGGGCAGGAGCTAATTAAGGGAATCAGTGGGGATGGAGGGGGAGCACAGATTGCAATTAGGATCCAAATTAATCCCAGCCCAGGAGCTGTGCCTGGCACCGGCCCCAGGGCTCCAGGGCTGGGCTGGAACCACCCTGACCTTCCCTGACTCCTCTTCCCGCTCCATCTGCTGCTTCCCAAGGGCTTTTTCCAGGTGCCTGTGGCCCTGTGTGACCCAGCCAGCCTCAGGTGGAGGCATCAGCCTGAGGTGTCCCAGGCCAGCCACCTCAGGCCACCCCTTTGCCCATTCCAGGTGACCTCAGCTTTGTGCTGGGGCCTGTATTTTTATGGGGTTTTATGGATTTTTAAATTTATTTTAATGGATTTCTAATTGATTTTAAATTAATTTTTATGGATTTTTGTAAGATGAGAAACTTTTTTTGTTAAAAAGACCCCACTCTTCCCTCAGGATCTTCCCAAATCCCAGAAAACCAGAGGACCTGTCCTCTTCAGTGGTCCCTGATGGTGTCACCCGGTCACAGGTTGGACTCTGTGACCTTGGAGGGCTTTTCCAACCTCAGTAATTCCATGTTCTACCAAAAAGAGCATTGGGAACTGGAGTTCCTGGGTTCATTTGTGGTCCTGTGGGAGATGGGAATATCCAGGTGTTGTTCCCAACAGCCCATAAATTCCAGGGAGCCCCAGCTCCTGTCCTGCATCCCTTTGCTGTGTGTGCAGGGAACCAGGGACTGATGGAATCAAGGAGAGGGCAGCACTTCCCTTGGCTTTGGACCAACAGAATTCCCAAATGTCTGGAGTTCTCCATTGGAATTGATCCATTTGGTGCTGGAATTGTGGGGCTGTATTTCCTGTTAAATCCACTCAAGGGAGATGAATTGGGGCTGGAGGGGGATTTTTATGCATTATGGGCAGCTCTGAGGAGTCCTCCCCATTCCTACAAATCCTGGCACCAATGGGACATTCCAGGGAGAGGCTGATGGCACCAATCAGGAGAGAATGGGAATATCCCTTAGGGAATTAAACATGGAGCCAAGGGCTCCTCTGCCAGGGTTCAACTGGAGTAGAAGGCTGGGAATTGTGAGCCACTGGGAATGTTTGATGCCATCCCATAAAACACAGATTGGAGAGAGTTGGGCACATCCAGTGGCAAAAGCTGGATTGGGAGGGAGGGATGGATGTGCTGGGAATGTTGTGTGCTCAGAGCAGCTGTGGCAGTGCCAGCTGGACAGTGCCCAGGCACGAAGGGACCTGGGGCACTGCTGGACAGCAGGCTGGACATGAGCCAGCAGTGTTGGGAAGGATGAAAGTTTGATATGAAAGTCTCACAGATATGTGTGCTTGGCAGAAAGATTTTTGAATGTAGAACCTGAAGAAGGAATAGAGATGGAAGCAAGTTTTGATATAGAAGAAAAGAATTGCTGAGCCAGTCTCACTGGATAACCAAGAAGGCAAAGGGTGTGTTAGTTAGAAGGGGTTTTTATGACTTAGAGCAAAGGATAAACCCACCCCAAACAAGAAGATGTTTTTACCAAGCAGAAAGAGAGCACAGGCAAACAAGCCTGCTGATGTGGCAAGTAGAAAAAAGGTCTCAGAATTTTCCACTGCAAGAAAACTGAAAAACAACTTCTGGCTTAAACTGTAATGTACTGACTTTAGTGATTGGAGAGCAGTAACATGAATATGGTAACTATAGTGGTTATGATAGGCTAGAGATAATAGCCAGGGCATAGATTGGTTCTACTGTACGAAGATGCTCAGCAAAGAAAAGTCTATAATGCACTGTAACAAAACCAAAGGGTCTCCAGGCCTGCCTGCAGCTGGAGCTGACAGCTGTGGGCACAGCTCTGTCACCCACGACCCTGGACTGCTGCAATGTCTTGGGTGGAATAAACTGCATTTTGGATACAATAAACTGCATTTTGAAGGGCTGCCTGGAGTCCTGCATCCCTCATTACGGCTCTTACACAGCAGTGTGCCCTGGTGGCCACGAGGGCCAAGGGCTCCTGGCCTGTGTCAGGAATGGTGTGGCCAGCAGGAGCAGGGAGGTCACTCTGCCCCTGCTCTGGGCACTGCTGGGGTCACACCTCGAGTGCTGTGCCCAGCTCTGGCCCCTCAGGCTGGGAAGGACCTTGGGACACCTGAGCACATCCAGAGGGGGCAACGAGGCTGGAGAGGGGCTGGGAACACAAACCCTGTGAGGAGCCACTGAGGGAGCTGGGGATGCTCAGCCCGGAGAAAAGGAGGCTCAGGGGTGCCCTCATCACCCTGCACAGCTCCTGAAAGGTGCCTGTGCTCAGCTGGGCTGGGCTCTGTCTGCAGGGACTGACAGAACCAGAGCACACAGCCTCAGGCTGCACCAAGGGAAATACAGGCTGGATATTAGGAAAGAGTTTTTTACAGAAAGGATGATAAAGTTCTGGAATGGCTGCCCAGGGAGGTGGTGGAGTCTCCATCCCTGGGTGTGTTTAACAAAGCCTGGATGTGGCTCTGGGTGCCAGGGTTTAGGTGAGGTGTTGGGGCTGGGTAGGACTCGATGATCTTGGAGGTCTCTTCCAACCCAGTGATTCTGTGAATCTGTGAATTATTGGATCTGGGCTCCTCCTTTGGGAAGAACATTCCCATTAACACAAGGAACAGGGCTGTTCTGCCTCCAGGGTGTGCCTGGGACCGGGGTCAGTGGGGCTGGGGGCAGCAGCCTGGCAGGAGTCAGTGGGGTCAGTGGGCTGGGGCAGCAGCCTGGCAGGGGTCAGTGGGGCTGGGGGAGCAGCCTGGCAGGGGTCAGTGGGGCTGGGGGCAGCAGCCTGGCAGGGGTCAGTGGGGCTGGGGGAGCAGCCTGGCAGAGGTCAGTGGGGGCAGTGGGGCTGGGGGCAGCAGCCTGGCAGGGTCAGTGGGGTCAGTGGGGCTGGGGCAGCAGCCTGGCAGGGTCAGTGGGGTCAGTGGGGCTGGGGCAGCAGCCTGGCAGGGGTCAGTGGGGTCAGTGGGGCTGGGGGAGCAGCCTGGCAGGGGTCAGTGGGGCTGGGGGAGCAGCCTGGCAGGGAAGAGGGAAGGCTCCGGCAGAGCTGGAGCTGCTGCAGGGGAGCCTGGGCTGCCTTCCCTTGCAGCGCTGCCTGACAAATCCCAGCGGGAATCTCAGCCTTGGAAAAGCCTCTGCTTGTAAACACGGCCCTGACAAGTTCCCTGGCTGTGCTTCCCTGGGCTCTGCGGGGAGATCAGAGCCGCAGGGAGGGAGGGGAGGGATGAGCGATTCCGTGTCTGACATCGCCGTCCTGACAGCACCGACAGGAATTTAACAGACTGCCCGTGCACAGGGAGCAGATGCCAAACTCCTCCTCTCCAGGGGTTCCCCCTCCTGGATTTTGTTCATTTTTGGGAGAACTTTGCCTTATGGTCAGGTGAGGGTGACCCAAATCCCCTTTGGAATCCAGGGCTCTGGGATTTTTGCATTCTCAGGTGTTTTTGTAGGATTGTAGTGTGGATAGCACATGAAGAGGATGCCCTAAAAGCTGGGCTAGCACCCCTCTGCTGGGATTTGCCTTGGATTCCTTCCCCCTGCCCTTTCTTGGGAAGGGACAATCAATCCTTTCTGCCCATTCGAGGAGTTCCCTCCTTTCCAAGGGTCAGCCCTGCTGGAAGGGGATTCCTTTGGCATCCCTCAGACCCCCGTGGGCACCTGCTGGGGTTTTCTTCCCATCTTTCCATTTTAAAGAATGTGCCACTGCCTCCTGCCTGGGAGGACAAAGGGACCGTTGGGATGGACTGGGATGGAGCCCGAGATGGACTGGGATGGAGATTGGGATGGACTGGGATGGAGCCCAGGATTGAGCCCAGGATTGAGCCTGACATGGAACCTGGCATGGAGCCTGGCACAGACTGGGATGGACTGGGGTAGAAACTGGGATTGAGATTGGGATGGACTGGGGTGGAGCCTGGGATGGAGCCTGAGATGGAGATTGGGATGGACTGGGATGGAGATTGGGATGGGATGGGCTGGGATGGAGCCCAGGACTGAGCCTGACATGGAACCTGCCATGGACTGGGATGGAGGCTGGGATGGACTGGGATAGAAACTGGGATGGAGATTGGGATCGACTGGGATGGAGATTGGGATGGAGCCTGGAGTGGAGAATGGGATGGACTGGGATGGAGCCCAGGATGGAGCCCAGGATGGAGACTGGGATGGAGCCCAGGATGGAGACTGGGATGGACTGGGATGGAGCCCAGGATGGAGACTGGGATGGAGCCCAGGATGGAGACTGGGATGGAGCCCAGGATGGATCCTGGCATGGAGCCATCCCTCTGTCCAGGTGCCATCAGGACAGGGCTCAGTGCCGCCCTTGGTGCAGTGGGAGCCCTGGGAATGGATCCCTCTGGCAAAACCCAGGGAATAAAGTATATTCTCCTCCTAAACAGAATCTTTTCCCCATCCTCTCATGGATATTCTTATGCAAACACATCCCAGTTTTTCAGCTCCACGTTCCCCTTCTGGATCCATCTTGAAAATGGCTTTGTTTTCTTTTTTCCCCACTCTGCATGAATACCTTGGAGGTGGCATGCTGGGAAATGTCTCTCTGAGCCTTTGTGTCCCACAATTGTGAGAAATGACTGCACAGGATTCCAATTTCCTCTTTTTCCTTGGTTTTACCTCCATCTGGCGCCTCCCTCCTGCCTTACCAGCATGCCCTCACCTACATCTCCATCTGTATTTGGAAAAGTCATTCCCAGGCTTCCACTGAGTTCCTTTTCCGATCATTTTTCTCTGGATTGAAGGGCAGATTTCTCAGCAGGAATGTTTTTTCCTGTGCATCCTGCTAGAAGCTGGAATGCCTCATTTTCCATGACTCCAGGCAGGCCTCTGGAATACCAGTCCTGGGCCTGATGAATTCACAGGCAGCAGGATTTGTTTATCCAGGGCTTTCTTGGAGCCCTTGGTGGTGGTGTTGTCTGGTTTGTGCTGGAATCTGTTTGGGATCCCCCTGCTCTGAGTTTTAACTTCCCAAAATGAACATTTTCCTTGGGCTTCCCTTGGCTCAGGAGGGGCTCAGGAAGTCGCTCCAGGGCAGTTCATGGATTGGACTCCATCCTCTCAAAGGCTTTTCCTAACTTAAACGATTCCATCAAATCCCATTCCACAGATTTAGAATTATTTCCCTTTATGCCCAAACAGGGATTTTCCAAGGAGCTGTCAAAGGCCCCGTGCTCCTTCACAGGGAACAAATTGGAATTTTTATGGACTACTCTCAGGGAACGTGTCTGGAATTTTGTTTCTGGTCCTTTTTATTGGAAGTTAAAGCATTTCCAAGAGCCAGGAGGGTTTTTTCCCCCCTCAGCCACACAAATTGAGCTTAAGTCATCCTGCTCTGCTGGTGTTTGCTGCCTCCAGTGAATCCCAGCCCTTCCCAAGAACTCCAGGGTTTATCCTGATGATCTGATAATGAGTCCTTTCCTGTTGTCGGGGAGCCTGAAAAAAAAGAGAAGACTCTGGAAAAACAATGTTGGATTTTCCCAGGAAATGGCTCCCAGCAAAGGGGGGAGGGGGAGGAACATCTGAGGGGAACAGGAGAGGAGCAGGTCACAGGAATGGCTTCTGAGAGGGCAGGGATGGATGGGATACTGCGGAGGAATCCTGGAGGAATTCCTCGCTGGAGGTTGGGGAGTGTCACCATCACATTCCCTGAAAAATTCCTTTGCCCAAGATTTTGCTCCTGGGAAGCTGAGAAGCCTCAGAGAAAAATCAAAACAATAATTATCTGATTTGCTTCTCCCGTGTTTTGCTCCTGTGGAATGTGTTTGGAGATTGTTCACCCACAGGTGATTGTTCCATTGCATTCTGCTGGGAGTTGTTTTCACTCTTTGGCCAATCAGGGCCAAGCTGTATCAGGGCTCTAGAGAGAGTCACGAGTTTTCATTATTATCTTTTTAGCATTCTGTCTGTATCCCTTCTGTATTCTTTAGTATAGTTTAGTATTTTTTAATATAATATAGATAATAAAATAATAAATTAGCTTTCTGAGAACATGGAGTCAGGTCCATCATTCCTGCCTTCATCTGGGTCCCACAAATACAAGAGGGGAGGGGCTGGAATGGAATGGAATGGAATGGAATGGAATGGAATGGAATGGAATGGAATGGAATGGAATGGAATTCCCAGAGCAGCTGTGGCTGCCCCTGGATCCCTGGCAGTGTCCAAGGCCAGGCTGGAGCAGCCTGGACAGTGGGAGGTGTCCCTGCCCATGGCACTGGGTGACCCTTGAGGTCCAAATCCAAACCATTCCATGACTCTCTTGATCCTGGAACACCACAATCCCGTTTGTTGGGAGTTGGGATGAATGCACGTGGATTTTTGAACTTGGAAATACCTTTAAATGCCATTAGGAATAATGTTTAGTGTCTTTGGGAACAACAGGAATCCCTGTGGCTCAGAGGTCCCATGGTTGTCCTTTCCCAGTCCCCATGAGGTCCTTCTCCCTGGGATTGTGATTCCAGCCCTGCTGCCCCTGTCAGGTCCCATCTTTTCCTTGGATAAACACATCCTAGCAGGAGCTTTTACAGGGAATTTTTACAGTCATATAAAACTACCCCATCAAGTTGCCTGGATTGATTTGCCTGCAGACTCCAAAATCAATCCCTGGGCTGTTCCCATTCCAGCCTTGTTGATTCCTCCTGATTTTCTCCACTGCGGCTTTTTCTCCTTGCTGGATTTTAAACTCCTCTCATTAGGAATTTTTGACTTCTGCCTTCAGAGCCTGTCTGGGAAAACCCATCCATGGGGCTGAGCTTCTCTTTCCAGCCTGAGCTGTTTAATCAGTCAGGCAAGTATTAAAATGGGATTTTTTTTATTTGGATATCAAATCCTTTTTAAAGGCTGTATTGTTTTTCCCCTCACAAACACTTCCTATTTGAATTCAAATATTATTTCCTTTCTCTCCCATCCCACCTGCTTCCCTGGCACTTGGATTAGCCAGGATATGTCAATATTTGAGGGAATAAATCTCTGCTGGCTCCAGCTTCTGTTTGGGTTTCTGACTCATCTTGGGGTCAAATGAGCTCAGCAAATGTGGGAGAGATTCTGAAGGGACTGGAGCAGCTCTGCGCTGGCTCCCGTGCTCCAGGTGCTCAGTGCTGGGCTTTACTGGTTCTTACTGGTTCCCAAACTGGTTGTTACTGGGCTTAACTGGTTGTTACTAGTTTAACTGGTTGTTACTGTTTACCTGGTTGTTACTGGGCTTTCTGGAGCCTTTATCCCAGGAAGCAGTTCTGGATGTCCCCAGGCTGTCAGTGCAGGGTGGGGGGAATAGGTTGGGGTTAAATCTGGGATTTCTGGGAGTTTTCCCATTCCAGGGGGAGATTGATCCTGAGCTGAGCCCGGGCCCTGAGTGTCACCAGCAGCAAAGGTGACATCTCTGCTGCCACCAGGAGCCTTGGGTTCCCACTGGGAATTCTGTGAGCCACTGGGAAATCTACATTATCCCGCTGGGAAATCTCATTATCCTGCTGGGAAATCTGTGTTTTATCCCACTGGGAAATCTGTTCTTCCACTGGGAAATCTGGTTTTTACCCCACTGGAAAATCTATATTTTATCCCACTGGGAAGTCTGTGTTACCCCACTGGGAAATCTGCATTATCCCACTGGGAATTCTTTGTTACCCCACTGGAAATTCTGTGTTTTATCCCACTGGGAAATCTGTGTTACCCCACTGGGAAATCTGCATTATCTCACTGGGAATTCTTTGTTACCCCACCAGGAAATCTGTGTTACTCCACTGGAAATTCTGTGTTTTATCCCACTGGGAAATCTGTGTTATCCCATTGGGAAATCCGTGTTTACTCTGCTTGGGAACACATCTGCCCCATTTTGAAACCTGTGTTCTTCACATGTCCATCCCCATTGGAAACCAGTGTCCCTCCCTCTTGGAAATCCATGTGCACTGCACTTGGAAATGTGTCCATCCCACCTGGAATCAATCCTCTGTCCATCCCACATGGAAACCCATGTTTGCTCCCCTTGGAAATGCTGTGTGTCCCCCTGGAAAAGGACATGTTCCCTCCCTTGGAAATCCACATGTCCTGCACCTGGAACCCTACTTCCATCCCACTGGGAAACCCATGTCCATCCCACTGGAAAAACTGTGTTCTCCAGTGGGTTTCCAGAACACTGGAAAACCCTGTTCTCCCACTGGGAAACCTGTGTTCCACACATCCCTCTTGGAGCCCCATGTCCACCCTGTTGGGCACCAATGTCCCCCCTGCTTTGCAATGGGGACATGAAATTCCACCTGGGCTTTGCCAGGAGTTTCTATCAGGAATCCTCCCCAAATAAGACTAAAGAAGAGCAAATGATGGAGGAAATCTTTGCTCATTTCCCCAAGTGTTTTTAACTCTTCCTATTTTCCAAGCTGTGGCAGAGGGAGGAACTAAGGGGATATTGGATTTTTAATGCCAGGAGAGCATTCCCATGGCCTAAATGGGCTGAGACTCCACCCAAAACCAGGGAATTGTGTGAATTTTTAGCAGGAGCTTAAGGCCAGAGTGTGTTTTTCAGAGCTTGAACTGACTGGAATGACTCCAGGAGCTTTTGAGCTTTTCCTCCCAAACAGCTTTTCCTTCCTCCCTTCCCTCTTTTACTTTCCATAAGGAAAGCACAATGATTAAACAAATCATTAAACCTGGATGGATTTCTGGGGATATTTGTGAAGCTATTTCTGAGGATATTTCTGTGCATATTTATGGGGATATTTATGTGGATATTTCCCCCTGACATGCAGCTTGTGGCTGTTTTCCATCCCTCTGCCAGCTGGGAATGGGGGTTAATTCAGTGAGAAATATTCCCTAATTCTTCTCTTTTTTCCCCACAGGTGTTTACAAAATATGGGAAATGCTACATGTTTAACTCAGGAGAGGAGGGGCGGCCTCTCCTCACCACGGTGAAGGGGGGGACAGGGAATGGCCTGGAGATCATGCTGGACATCCAGCAGGATGAGTATCTGCCCATCTGGGGAGAAACAGGTAAGAGCTTCCTCTTCCTCTGGTGATTTCCTTGGAAAAACCATCCCATCCCATTATCCTATTATCCCATCCCACCCCATGAATCCCATCCCACCCCATGAATCCCATCCCACCCCATAAATCCCATCCCATCCCATCCCAACCTGTTTCTTCCACCCCATCCCATCTGCCTCATCTTGTCCCTGCCCCACCCCCTCCTGTCCAGTCCTGTTTGTCCCATCTTGTCTCATCTGCATTGTCACATTGTGTCATTCATGTCCCACTCCATCAGCCTCTCCTGTCCATCTCACCCTGTCCCGTCCCATCCCATCCCATCCCATCCCATCCCATCCCATCCCACCCATCCCATCCCATCCCATCCCATCCCATCCCATCCCACCCCATCCCACCCATCCCATCCCATCCCATCCCATCCCATCCCATCCCACCCCATCCCACCCATCCCACCCATCCCATCCCATCCCATCCCACCCATCCCATCCCATCCCATCCCATCCCATCCCATCCCATCCCATCCCATCCCATCCCATCCCATCCCACCCATCCCATCCCATCCCATCCCATCCCATCCCATCCCATCCCATCCCATCCCATCCCATCCCATCCCATGGAGCCCATCCCATCCCATCCCATCCCATCCCATCCCATCCCATCCCATCCCATCCCATCCCATCCCATCCCATCCCATCCCATCCCATCCCATCCCATCCCATCCTTCCCAAACCATGCCTAAACCAGCTCTGGGAGCAGGATCCTGCTCAGTCCAGGATGTGTCACTTTTCTCCCCAGGGTTCCTGGTGGCTCTTGGGAGCAGCATTTTTGGGAGTGCTGGCCTTGGGTGTCCCAGCCCCAAGGTTTGGGATGCCAGGCAGGAATGGCACTGCCTGTCCTGGCCAAGGGTGGCATTTGTGGGTGACAGGAGTCTGGGGACACCTCCAGCACATCCCTCTCCCCTGGAAAGGCATTTCTGGGAGGCTGTGTTCAAGGTGGACTCTCTGGGTTTTCCTTCCCCTTGGAATTTGGGAATATTTGCTGCCCTGAGTTGTGTTTGCTGGGTTGGTGCTGTGTGGGTGGAGCAAGGACTGGGTTCCTTGGCTTTGGAGCATTTGGAGTGGATAGAATCTATGCAGGAACGAACCTGGCTGGGCTCAGCATCTCCAGAGGAGCTGGAACCCCCTGGTCCTGGAGCAGGAGGTGCTGACCAGGAGAGCTGGGCTGTGGGATGTCCGCAGGTCCCACGGCTGGGGACGCAGCTCCTGGAGTGGAGGTGGAGTTGTGGGGATCACTGGTTCCTTTAATGGATCACTGGTTCCTTTAATGGATCGTGGATCCTTTAATGGGTCGTGGATCCTTCAGTGCTGCTGCAGAAATGACGGGCAGGAGCGTGGGGGACAGGATGGGCACAGTGCCACCAGGGCCACCCGGGCACAGCTGCCCTTACAGTGCCCAGCAGTGGTGGTGCAGCTTTCCTGTACCATTTTAAACCAATCAGCCCAAAAAGCTGCTGGAGAACTTGCCAGGAGCTGTTTGTGTATCAGGGCCCTGTTTGTGTGTGGGGACGCTCCTCCAGGAGGAGCTGTGGTGATCCTGGTGGTCAGGCAAGGGAAAGGAGGGAATCCCTGCACTGCAGGTCGGTGTCCCCCCTGCAGCACCTCCCACACCCTGCTCAGAGCAGAGAGGGATTTGTCTCTGTTAATTCCCTTCCCTCGGGGGGTTTGGCTCTCCCCCATGCAGCCCACCTGCCATGCCAGCCTGCTCAGGCTTTCAGAGCACCTTTGCTCCCAGACTTCAGCTCCTGCCCCAGATCAGCTGGGCTGGCCCAGGTGAGGGGGACACCACAGGGATTTGGGATAATCATTCCTCCCTGGGGCATTGGTGTGAGCTCTTGTCCTTTTAAAGGTGAAACAGGCTCACCGTGGGGGTGGGAGCACGAGGAACAATCTCCATTTCAGGCCTTCATCTCCCACAGGGAGAGATCCCCCAAGGGAGACAGGACTGCCCTGAAGGACCTGTGGGACCAGGAAACCAGCCCAGGGATGGCTTGGGGACATCCCAGAGCTGGTGAACACCTGGAGCTTTGTGTTGGGGTCTCATATTGTGGAATCCCAGGATGGTTTGGGCTGGAAGGGACCTTAAAAATTATCCAGTGCCACCCCTGTCACGACAGGGACCCCTCCCACTGTCCCAGGGACACCTCCCACTGTCCCAAGCTGCTCCAGCCCCAGTGTCCAGCCTGGCCTTGGGCACTGCCAGGGATCCAGGGGCAGCCCCAGCTGCTCTGGGAATTCCATTCCAGGGCCTGCCCACCCTCACAGGATTTCCCAATCTCCCATCCAGCCCTGCCCTCTGGCACTGGGAGCCATTCCCTGGCTCCTGTCCCTCCATCCTTGTCCCCAGTCCCTCTCCAGCTCTCCTGGAGCCCCTTCAGGCCCTGGCAGGGCTCTGAGCTCTCCCTGGAGCTTCTCTAGGTGAACATTCCCAGATTTCCCAGCCTTTTCTCACAGTGCAGGACCCCTGTGGGTTTCTCCAAGGAGGCCCAGCCCTGGTGTCCCACCATTCCCATTTTGGTGCCTTTTTGTTGCTGTTCTTTGGAGAACCTGTTCTGGGAATGTGCTGGGAATGTGCTGGGCTTTTCCATCCCTGTGATTTTGGGGAAGGTGGGATCAGTCTCAGGGGACGAATCAGCCTCACATTGCACAGGAGGCGAAAAAAAAAAAGGAATAATAAATAAGTGAGGATAAAAATTGGGAGGGAAAAAGCTGAGGGAGGAAGGGAGGGAGGGAGGGAGGAGGTCCCTCCACAGCTCCATCCAGAGGGATTTGGGATGGCAGCTGCCCTCTGCTCCCGAGTCCTGGGCGTGCCACAGGCACAGGAAACCTGTCCTGGCTGGGGCTTGAACCTGAGGGAGAAAAAACAGCACCAAGTGTTCATTTTGGTCAAAAATCCTGGGGCTTGTGGTGTCTTTGGGGTTCAGAGCTGACTTTGTGGGAGGATCCTGTGAAGTTCAGCATCCCCTGGTGCCGTCCTGCCCCCCACTGCTTGTCCCACCAGACTGAGCTGAAACCCAGCTCAAGATCAGAGCTCAAGGAGGAGCTCTCATGTCCCTGGACCTGGTTTAGAGTTGGATTCTCATGTCCCATGAGCTGAGTTGGTATTGGAGCCTCCTGTCCCTGGACCTGGGTTATGTTGGATTCTCCTGTCTCTGGGATGATTTTTGATTCTCATATCCCTGTCCCTGCGTTGATTCTGGATTGTCCTGGACCTAGGTTATATTGGATTCTGCTGGACCTGGGTTGATTTTGGGTTCTCCTGTCCCTGGGTTGATTTTGGATTCTCCTGTCCCTGGGTGGATTCTGGATTCTCCTGTCCCTGGGTTGATTTTGGGTTCTCCTGTCCCTGGGCTGATTTTGGATTCTCCTGTCCCTGAGCTGATTTTGGGTTCTCCTGTCCCTGGGCTGATTTTGGATTCTCCTGTTTCTGGGTTGATTTTGGGTTCTCCTGTCCTTGGGTTGATTTTGGATTCTCCTGTCCCTGGGCTGATTTTGGATTCTCCTGTCCCTGGGCTGATTTTGGATTCTCCTGTCTCTGCACCTGGCTGACATTCTGGGCTTGGTTTGCACTGGGAGTTATCAAGGTCTCTTTAAACCTGGAATTTTACAGGATATAAGGAAAAACTCCATGAGCAGGGCTTTGATTTGCTGAAGGGGTGGAGGAGAAGCTCCTGGGCTCATTCCCAGGAGCCTTGGCCGTGTTCTCAGGCCAGGTAGAGCTGCTTGCCCCTGGAGAAGGTGGGAGCTGGGTCCTGGCCCTTCCTGGGGAGCCCTGTCCTGTCCCCAGCCGCTGGGACAGCCGGTCCTGGGCGCTCCCTGGACACCCTCAGCATCCCAGCGGGAGCTGGTGGCGGAGAGTGGCTGTTGCCATGGCAACTCCTCACTCATCTCTGCCGAGGGGAGGGAGGGAGCTGATTATTTCCAAATATTTGCATAATAATTTCAGTGTGCCTGGAATTCAATCCCCTCGTGCTGCCTCCAGGCTGGGCTATCCAAGGAAGGAGCTCCAAGGGAATTCCAGCCCTGGAGGGGGACACGGGGTGGGAAATGGATTTCTAGAGAGTTCTCAGGGCCTGACAGAAAGCCCACACAGTATGCATCAGTATGCAAGCTTTGAAATAAGAAATACGAACTTAAAAATACCATAAAATAAGACAAATGTTACTAAGAGAAAAATAAAACTAAGAAAAAAAGCTTCAAAAAACAGCCTTACAGATAAGAGTAAATACTTTAAAGAAGTAGAACTATGAAAGATACATTATGATGAGACCCACAAAAAATAATTTTAGAATGTTATAACATCTACAATATAATATAACAAAAAACAAATAAACCAAAAAATACATATAGGATATTATATTATACTATAGTATAGTACATATAGTATATTATATATACTATATATATATTGTATATACTATACTATTATTATATTATATCATATATCATATCAATCATATAATATATCCTATTATACATATAGTATATTATAATTACGAAATAACCAACTTCTAATTATAATAGTGTAAATTATAACAATTATAACATCTATATTATCTCACCCTTCTCATGACACTAAAAATAGAAAAAAATTTTTTTAAAACACCTGCCAGTTACCCCCCAAAAAATCAAAATAAAAGTATTCCCCAACAGCCATGGTGTTCAGGGACAAAGGGATGTGGGCAGAGGGAGATCCATGGGATGGAAGGAGTTGGGTTTTCCCTTCCCACTGAGCTCTCTGTCACTGGGAGGGTGGCACAGGGAATTGTGGATCCCTGGCAGTGCCCATGGCCAGGCTGTGTTATTGCCACACTTTTTAATGAAGGGATGGGACTGCTTTTGGGCTAGGAAGGATTTATAGCTCAGATAAACATCAGTCTCAGAGGCTGTGAGTGTCTGGTTTGGAAAGCCAGGTGTCTGGTGAGGAAGGCAGGAGCCTCCCCTGACATGGAAAATGCAAACCTCCTCCCTCTGAATTGTTATAAATTTGAAATTAAGGGGGGCCCTCAGGCAAAGATATGGGAGCAGGAATAACAGTTCTTTATTAGGGAAGGAAATAAAAATAAAATAAACAATGCAGTGATATAGGGGTCTCCTTGAGCTGGGTCTCATAAGCTCTTGGAGATCTATTTCACACTCAAGATAGCTCAGCCACCTCAGATGGCATAAAATCAGCAGGATGGCTCTGTTGCAGTGTTGGAAACAAAAAGGTTTTAATAAAAGGCAAAATAACAAAGCTCTTACAGAGAAAAACCGAGCCAGGTGCAAAAGGTTCTTGCTCCTGGTAAAACACCTCACAAAAGCCATTATTGTCTTTGTTCTCTTCTTTTTCTAGTGAATTACCTAGGTGGGACCTTTTGGCCTCTGTCCAATTGCCCATCCTTAAGTTGGAGGTGAAGTCCCCAAGGTCCTGTGAGGTGTCTTTTCACCTAATTGAGGAGAGAGACCTCTGGGCTTTTTTCCTTTTTAAGGAGACAAAGGATAAATTGGTCACTCTGTCAACAGGGGACACATTCTTACAATGCAGTGAACCAAACCAACCCTGCCAGAGCCAGAGCACAGCCTGACACCCTGTGCGTCAGGGTGCTGCAGCAGGGCCATT
The DNA here is from genome assembly GCF_963513975.1 of Fringilla coelebs. Classification (NCBI taxonomy): domain Eukaryota; kingdom Metazoa; phylum Chordata; class Aves; order Passeriformes; family Fringillidae; genus Fringilla; species Fringilla coelebs. The sequence goes on along the minus strand of NC_140053.1, from coordinate 5,721,789 downwards.
GGAATTGTGGCTCAGCCCTCCTGCAGGGCCAGGGGTGGTTCTGCTGGAGCAGGGATCCTGGAGAAGGGGGCAGTCTGCCTCTGAAGGTCCAGGGGCAGAGGCAGCTGCTGTTCCTCTGGGAAATCCAGTGGAAAGGCTGTGCTGGTGTCCCAGGATCTCAGATTGTATCCAGGTAGGAATGCTTGGATCCTGCCCTGGGCAGAGCATCTCTCCCAATGGGATGGTGGAATTTGATCAGCCCTGCAGGGACACTCAGTGGCCATGGACAGCAGAGATCTGCTGGAGGGAGGATCAGGGATCCTGGCTGATTCAGGAATTCTGGCTAACTCAGAGAATTCTGGTTAACTCAGGCAATTCTGGCTAATTCGGGAAATTCTGGCTAATTCAGGAATCTCGGCTAACTTGGGGGATTCTGTTAATTCAGGGAATTCTGGCTAACCCAGGGAATTCTAGCTGGTTCAGGAATCCTGGCTAATTCAGGATTTCTGGCTAATTCAGGAATCTTGGGTAATTAATTCAGGAATCCTGGCTAATTCAGGGAATTCTGGCTCATTCAGGAATTCTGGCTAATTTAGGGATCCTGGCTAACTCAGGGGATCCTGGCACTCCTCAGGCAAAGGGCCAGGACATTTTAGGTGGCCCCAAGCAGCTCCTAAAGGTCCCCCTGCCTTGGGTGGGCTGATCCAAGAGCAGATTTTCCTATTCCATAAAAAACAACGGCTTCTCCTGGCCTGGGGCCCTCTGGGTCATTCCTGCCCCAGTCCTCTTTTATTCCCATTTTCAGAAGGATGAGCAACACTGAGCCCCTGGGTTTGGGGGATGTTCCCAATTTTTGCTGCCTGGGAATGCCCAGGCTCTGCAGGAAGCAGGATTGTCCCTGTGCAGCCCCAGCTGGGATGGGTTTTTCCAAAACGACTTCTCTGGGAATTCCAGCCCCTCCCCACCCTCCCAGCCAGGAATCCCTGCCCAAAATCCCATCCATCCCTGCCTGGGAGCCATTCCCTGGCTCCTGTCCCTCCATTCCTTGTCCCCAGTCCCTCTCCAGCTCCCCTGGAGCCCCTTTGGGCCCTGGAAGTTTCCCTGGAATTTCTCCTCTCTGGAATTGTCCCAGAATTTTGTTCAACCAAAGGCTGTGAGCACAAATCAAACGCAGGAAAATCCTTCCAGGGCTGTGGATGCTTCAAAAGCCTCCTTCAAAAAAGGAAGGAAAAAAGAGAAAAAAGCCCCAAATTCAAGGGAATGTTCATTGAGGGCAAACCTGAAGGAATCCAAACCCTCTGGCTTTGGGAATCTGGGAAAGCTGAGATAAGGCCCTGAAAATCAAGGGATGAAGCATTAAAATGCAATCTGCATTTCCAGCTTTCCTTGGAGCTTTGTTGCTGTCAAATGCCCACAGCTGAAATAGGAGCCCTCAAAATAGCAGGAAAACGTAGGAAAACATGGGAAAAACATGGGGAGACATGGGAAAATGTGGGAAAAATATGGGAAAGTGTGGGAAAATATGGAAAATATGGGAAAGTGTGGGAAAATATGGGAAAGTGTGGGAAAACATGGGGAAACATGGGAAAATGTGGGGAAAATATGGGAAAACATGGGAAAAACCTTGGAACTTGGGGTGGTGTCAGCAAGGTGACAAAGTCTGGAGCTGTTCTCTGCCCCAGGAGCCCTAAAGGTGTTTGCAGACTTTGGATTTTTATTCCTGCTTTTTCCAAGCACTGGGAGCAAGGTCTGAGACGCTCAGGTGAGGTTTGGGGGTGCTCTGGTTTCCCTTGGGAACCATCCAGGTCATTCCCTGATCCTCACTCTTCCCTGGGGGGCTCAGTTTCCTTCCTGGAAGGGCTTGGATCATTTTAATCAATCCCAGGGAGCCCCCAGGAGATCGCAGGGCTGGAAAAAGCTTTGGAGATAAAAGTCTCTTCCAAAAGCTCATTAAATTTAATTGGATTAATCCCTTTAGCTCAGGAATAATCTTTTGTTCCCATTTTGTCCAGTTGGTGCTTGAGACCTCCCAGGTGCCTCCCGAGGGCAATTCCTGAATTCCTGGTGCTGAGGAGGGTGGGGAAGGGGTTTTCCCTGCTGGGAATGGGTTTTCCTCTCCTGGGAAGGGTTTTCCTCTCCTAGGAAAGGTTTTCCATTCCTGGGAATGGAGTTTCCCTGCTGGGAATGGGTTTTCCCTACTGGGAGTGGATTTTCCTTCCTGGGAATGGGTTTTCCTTCCTGGGAATGGGTTTTCCCTATTGGGAATGGATTTTCCTTCCTGGGAATGGGTTTTCTCTCCTGGGAATGGGTGTTCCCTGCTGGAGAGGCTCTGGAAGAGTTTTCCTTGTGCTGAGCAGCAGCAGGACCTGGCAGTGCTCTCTTACACCAGCATTGCTTGGGGCAGCTCTGGAGGAACAGAATAATCTGATCTGGAATATGAAATAATCTGTTCTGGAGGAACAGAGAATCTGCTCTGAAAGGGAGAAAAAAACCACTCTGAAGGGACAAAGACTCTGCTCTGGAATATTAAATAGTCACCTCAGGAGGAGCCAAGAATCTGCTCTGGAGGAACAAATAATTTGCCCTGGAGGAACAAAGAATCTGTTCTGGAATATTAAACAATCTGCTCTGGAGGAATAAATAAACAGCTTGGAAAGAGCAAAGAATCTGCTCTGAAGGACAAACACACTGCTCTGGAAGGATAAAGCATCTGCTCTGAAGGAGTAAATCATTTTCTCTGAAGCAATAAATAATCTGCTCTGGGATGCTAAATAAGCTATGCTGGGGGAGCAAAGAATTTGCTCTGAAGGGCAAAAAAAATCTGGTCTGGAAGAAAAAATAATCTGGTCTGGAATATTAAATAATCTGGTCTGGAATATTAAATAATCTGGTCTGGAGGAGTAAATAATTTGCTTTGAATAAGTAAAAAATCAGCTTTGGAGGAGCAAATAAACAGCTCCAAAGGAATAAAGGATCTGCTCTGAAGGAATAAATAATCTGCTCTGGAATATGAAATAATCTGCTCTGGAATATGAAATAATCTGCTCTGGAAGGACAAATCACCAGCTCTGGAATACAGAATTATCTGCTCTGAGGGAAGATCTGAGCTGCTCCAGGGCTTATGCTGGGCTTCCTGGAGGAGGCAGAGCTGGGAAGGACTCGATTGGCTTGGGGGGAATGGAGGGGAGAAAATGGGTCTGTGGGGGTGTGGGGACCCAGCTGGGGACAGAGAGGGACAAGGCAGGGGGCAGGGGTGGATCTGATGTGGGAAAGGCACCAAATCCCGGGATTCAGCCTCTTCCTGCTGCTGTCCCGCCAGGGAGTGAGGGAAGCTCATCCTCCCTGTGCTTCAGGGACAGCTGGGGACAGTGACAGGAGCCACAGGTGGCCTGTGCTGACCTGGGCCCCCTCCCTGTGCCCCCCCGGCCACACTGCCCACCCTCCCTCCTGTCCTGACCCGGCAGGATGTGCCACGTGCTGGCTGGGACAGGCTGGGGACAGTCCTGGGCTGGGACAGGCAGGGACAGTCCTGGGACAGGCTGGGGACAGTCCTGGGACAGACTGGGGACGGTCCTGGGACAGGCTGGGGACAGTCCTGGGCTGGGACAGGGCTGGGGACAGTTCTGGAGTGGGAGCAGGGGGAAGGGAAGGGCTTTGTGGGTGGAAAAGTCTCTTTCCTGTCCGTGCAAGCTCAGGGTGATGGAAGGAAAACAGAGGTGTCTGGAGGGGAGATGGGAGAGAGGGATTTGGTGTTAACCATCCCAAAATGTGCCAGGCAGGGGGGGCAGAACTCCTGGTGTTTGTGAGGAAAGATGGCTCGGAATGCAGGGCTGTGGAATTGGTCAGGTTGGGAAAGTCCTCTGAGATGAGTCCAGCATCCCCCAGCACTGCCAAGGCTCCTGTCCCCAAGTGCCACATCCACCTGGATTTAAATCCCTGCAAGGTCAGGGCCATCCCCACTGGAATTTCCCCAATATCCAATCTGAGCCTCCCCTGGCACAGCCCGAGGCCATTTCCCCTTGCATGGAATTCGTGCCTGGAGAAAAAGGGCTCTGAGCCAGCTCTGCCCTCCCTGGGGATCTGCTCACCCCTGATCCACCAGGGCACCCTCAGCCCTTTTGGAGCTGTCACTGAAAGGGAAGTGACAATTCCCCCGTTCTGCCCACATCCAGCATCTCCCCAAACCCAGTCTGGAGCCAGCCCCACTCTGGTCCCAGTGGGGATCCCCCAGTTTGCTCCTCCAGCCCCCAGAGTGTTCCCCTGAGGGCTTCTCTCCATCATTTTTCCAACCTTTTCCTCCCAAGTCCTCCAGGTCCTGCAGACTCCTTGGAATTCAAGGCTGCACATCCCAAGGGATGTCAGAGCTGATTCTGAGGGGGAAATCTCAAAGCTGCTCTTTATTTGCACCCTCAGCTGGGGCTGGCTGCCTGGAGCATCCCCAGATGGAGGGGTTGGGGTTGGTATCCTGGGATAACCTGTTCCAGTCTGCATCCTTTGTTTTCCCCACTGTTTTTCCTGCCAGTGGAAATGTTCTGCTCCCGTCTGGTGTTTGCCTGGGAATATTTATAGAGAGGATCCGGAGCTTTCCCCTCGCCAGACACAACCCAAGCTGTGCTGGACTCCTCCCAAATCCCTCCTTTCCCGCTCCTCTTCCCATCCCAGCCACTCTGGGGTGCTCCTTTCCCTGTCCCCATCCATCCCCCCCTTTGACCAGAGCTGGGGTGGCATTTCCACTGCCAGGGCTCCTGGAGCCCCTCCCGTGGGGCGTGGGCACCTGGGAAGGTGGATTTGGGAGAGGAATGGGATGAAATCCAGACTGGAGCCACCCCGCCCTCCAAAACTCCTGAAAAAGGGATTTTCCATCTCAATAAGTCAAGGGAGGGAGTGGAGGGATCATCACCATGGTGATGGCAGGGATTGATGGTCAGCTCTGAAGTGGCCACAAGATGAGGAATTCCCTTGTTTGTCTCCCTTGGAAAATCCATCTGGATTCAGCTCTGCCTCATTCTTATCCATTGCTGGATTTCACCTCCTGCTGTTTTCTCCCAATTCCTTGAAAACCTTCCACTGCCAACCCTACCGTTTCCTACCCGAGTTCCCATCAGCCTGGCACTGATGGACATTTTGGTTTATTTTCCCTCTCTCCAGCCCAGTTCCAGCAGCCTGAGCTGCCTGGAGTTTTCCCAAGCTGGTTGGGAAATCCTGCCCCTCCTGCTGCCCCAGAGCTGGGAATGCCCTGTGGGTGCCACTGAAAATCACTGCAATTTTTTCATATTTCCATTTATTTATCCATAAAATCCTCCTTGGGTGGGGGGGGGGGGGGGTGGTGGCAGGAGGGGATGGGGTTGGGGGGACACCTGGGGACACTGAGGGACAATGGGAGGGAGGTGCTGCAATGCTTAGGGATACAGAGAGGGAAAATCCTTTCCTGGAGAGGAGAAGCTCCAGGGAGAGCTCAGAGCCCCTTCCAGGACATAAAGGGGCTCCAGGAGAGCTGGAGAGGGACTGGGGACAAGGATGGAGGGACAGGACCCAGGGAATGGCTCCCACTGCCAGAGGGCAGGGCTGGATGGGATATTGGGAATGGGAATTGTTCCCTGGCAGGGTGGGCAGGCCCTGGCACAGGGTGCCCAGAGCAGCTGGGGCTGCCCCTGGATCCCTGGCAGTGCCCAAGGCCAGGCTGGACACTGGGGCTGGAGCAGCCTGGGACAGTGGGAGGTGTCCCTGCTGTGGCAGGGGTGGCACTGGGGGGGTTTAAGGTCCCTTCCCACCCAAACTGTTCCATGATCCTGTGATCTCCCTTTCATCCATAACAAAAACTGGCTGGACCCTTTGACATCCCAGTCCCATCCATCCATCATCCATCCATCCATCCATCCATCCATCCATCCATCCATCCATCCATCATCCATCCATCATCCATCCATCCATCCATCCATCCATCCATCCATCCATCATCCATCCATCCATCCATCCATCCATCCATCCATCCATCATCCATCCATCCATCCATCCATCCATCCATCCATCCATCCATCCATCCATCCCTCCCTACATCCCAAAGCAGCAGCAGCTCTGCCAGGACCTCTCCTCATCCCTGGGAATTCTGCTTCCCTCTGCCTCCTCCAGCAGCCAGAACCAGCAGCAGCTTTTCCCTGTTTAATTTTTCAGGCTGTTCCAGGGGAAGCTCCTGGAGGGGGAGGGATGAGCAGGATCTGTGCCTTTCTGAGCTGTTTTCCCGTATTTTGATTTATTTGGGATCATCCCAGTCCCTGGGGGCAGCAGCTGAGCAAGACTGGCAGATGGGTGACACCCCCGGCTCTGGATGCCGGGAACATCCCTCCTTCCCGCCCTCCCTGCCGGGAATCTCTCTCCTTCCCCACCCCCTGCTCCTGCCCGAGGCTGCCCGAATCTGGAGATTCTGGCTCTGCTCCCTCCTGCCCCTTCACTGCCACTCCTGATTCCCAAGGGATTTTTATTCCCTCCCCAGCATGGAGAAATTGTGGAAGCAGCATCCCAGGAGCATCCCTGCCTGCCCTGAGATGACCCCCAGGAGAGCAGGTTATGGGACACTTGTTCCCTCATTTTCATGATTAAAAATTTAGTTTAATTGGGAGGAGCAAGGAGCTGAATATTGAATTCCTGGCTCCTGCTCATCCAACAAAACCTTTCCCAGCCCGGGGCTGCGGTCCTGGTGCTTTCTGCTGCTCCTGGATTATGTAAGGAGCTTTTAAATAAAATCTGTGGAGCTCTGGATCTTCTGGCTCTTGTCCCTCCCGTGGTCACCCTTCACTGCCACACCTGATTCCCAAGGGATGCCGAGGTGGGTAGGGCATTTTTATTCCTTCTCCAGCATGGAGAAATTGTGGAAGCAGCATCCCAGGAGCTGCATCCCTGCCTGCCCTGGGATGACCCCCAGGAGAGCAGCTTCCCAGACATTTGTTCCCTCCTTTTAATGATTAAAAATTAAGCTTAATAACTTAATTAATTAATAGAACATGAGCAAGGAGCTGGAATATTGAATTCCTGGATCCTGCTCATCCAGCAAAACCTTTCCCAGCCCAGGGCTGGAGTCCTGGTGCTTTCTGCTGCTCCTGGATTATGTAAGGAGCTTTTTAATAATATCCATGGAGCTCTGGATCTTCTGGCTCTCCTGCCCCCTCCTTTCACTGCCACACGTGATTCCCAAGGGATGCTGAGGTGGGAAGGGGGATTTGTATTCCTTGCTCATGGAAGCAGCATCACCTGGCAGGAGCATCCCTGCCTGCCCTGGGATGACCCCGGGAGAGCAGCTTCCCAAAGTTTATTCCCTCTTTTTAATGATTAAATAGGAGTGAGGAGCTGGAATATTGAATTCCTGGATCCTGCTCATCCAGCAAAACCTTTCCCAGCCCTGGGCTGGAATCCTGACGCTTTCTCCTGCTCCTGGATTATGTAAGGAGCTTTTTAATAATATCCATGGAGCCATCTGGCCCCAGATTTGGGATGCAAATGCAATATGTTCCCTAAAAATAGCACAGCGGCTCCATGGGGTTGTACAACACCTCCTGTTCCTCGGGAAGGGAGGGAGCTGGGAGAGAAGGGAGCAGGGAAAAACCTCCTCTCCAGGCTGGGGAGGAGCTGGAGAAGCTCTGGAGTCCCAGCTCCTGCCCCTTCCCACTCCATGACCCAGGAATGGGGTGGAAAGCACCCAAATAAACCCAAAGGAGGAGATAAATCAGGAATTTCTGCAGGGAGGCTTTGAGTCTCAGCCCAGGGCAGGTGGGAGCTGGGGTTTGCCCTGGATATTTATCCCAGTTGATGCTGTAGGGATTCCAGAACCATGGAATGCTTTGGGTTGGGAGGGGCTTTAAAGTCCATCCACTGGGCAGGGACACCTCCCCCTGTCCCAGGTTCTCCAAGCCCTGTCCAACCTGGCCTGGGACACGTCCAGGCTGGAATTCCAGAGGAGCCAGGGGAAAGCATTGACTCTGTGCCCTCATCCCGTGGGATCAGACTGCAGAGACCCCTTTGCTTCTCTCCATCCCAAATTCCCTCTGAGTCTCCTTCTTTTCCTGGCAAAGCTGTTTTTCCTCCTCTCTCCCGTTCCTGCCATGCCTTCTCCCTGAAGCAAAGGGAAATGACAGCAGAGGTGTCACTCTGTGGTGACAGCTGGGATGACTCCAAACCACCCTGGGCAGCCCCTTCCAGGGCCTGACCACCCTTTCCATGAGGGAATTTTCCCTGAACCCAACCTGAGCCTCCCCTGACACAGCCTGGGGCTGTTCCCTCTCATCCTGTCCCTTTTTCCCAGGAGAAATCCCGATCCCTCAGCTGCCTCACCCTGTCTGGGAGTTGTGGAGTCAGAGCCTCCTTTTCTCCAGGATGGATTTATTCCCTTGGATCCAGCTGGGCTGGGCTGCCCCAGACCCCACACAGCCCCCAGGACGTCGCTCCTGCTGTATCCCAGGGGAACAGCCCCTTCTCCCAGGTGGATGTGGCAGACTTTCCCTTTTACCCAGGAAATCCCTTCCACACCAGGAAATTTCTTGTCCCTGATTGCTCCCAGAGCTCAGCCCACAGCAAAAACACCCCCAGGACAAATCTGGAGTGAGTGAATTTCCCTGGAAAAGCTGCGTGGCCTCAGCTGGGATCAACGCTCAGATTCTAGCTTCTCCTCCCCGTTCCCAGGGAACTGAAACCCCAATTCCATGGAAATCAGAGCCCTCTCGAGGCAGCCAAACTGGTGAAACTGGTGCCTTCACAACTCCACGTTTTCCCAGGGTGGGATTGCAGCTCCTGCTTCCTTGGAGCCATGTTTCCATGGCAATTGGATTTTTTGTTTTAATGTATATGCCTTGGTTTGAAAAGCCAGGTGTCTGCTAAGGAAGGCAGAAGCCTCTCTTGAAATGGAAAATGTAAACCCCCACCCTCTGAACTGTTATAATTTTGAAACTAAGGGGCTCTCAGGCAAAGATATGGGAATAAGAATAACAGTTCTTTATTAGGGAAAATAGAAATTAAAATGCAGTGATACAAAACAACCCTGCCAGAGTCAGAACATGCCCTGTCCCCTGTGTGTCAGGGTGGTGGCACTGTCCCATCCCATGGGGGTGGCACTGCCCCATCCCAGGGTGGGGGCACAGTCCCATCCCAGGGGGGCTCAGCCCTCCTGCAGTGCCAGCTGTGGCTCTGCTGCAGCAGGATCCTGCACAAGGGGGGAGTTTTCCTCTGCAGCTCCAGGGCTGCTGGAGATGGGCCTGCTCTCCCTCTGGGAATGCAGGGCAGGAGAAAGCTGCTCCTCTGGGAATGCAGGGGGCAAAGGCTGCTGTGCTGTTCCAGGGCAGATTGTATCCAGGTAGGAATGTGTGAAATCTCAGATTGTATCCAGGTAGGAATGTTTGAAATCTCAGATTGTATCCAGGTAGGAATGCTTGGCTCCTCCCCTGGGCAGAGCATCTCCCCATGGGATGATGGAATTTGATCAGCCCTGCAGGGACACTCACTGGCCATGGACAGCAGAGATCTGCTGGAGGGAGGATGGGCTGTGGGAGAGATAAAGAAAACTGCCCCATGAACAGAGATACCTGCCCCAGCTCTGACGGGTGATAACACAACACACACCCCAGCCACATCTTGCATTTCCAACCCAAGACAGTGTAAACCTTTGGCTGGGGAAAATGTGAGTGTTGGGAGTTTGGTCAAGATTCCTGCCTGGATATGGAGGGGTTGGAGGGGCAGGAGCCTCCCTGGGAGCACAGGGAGCATCCAGGGATCCCCTGCCCAGCAGGGGCTGGGGGTGACCTGAGGACACAAATCCAAGTCCTGCTTTCTGGAACAATGAGGAATGTGGGAGGATGATGTGTTACTCTTCAGGTCTTATGAGCTCTCAGAGGAACCCATCACACCTGAGATAGCCCAGCCACCCTGAATGGCATAAAGTCAGCAGGATGGCTTCTGAGGTAGTATTGGAAACAGAAAAAGTTTTAATAAAAGGCAAAATAACAAAGCTCTTACAGAGAAAAACCTGAGCTAGGGACGAGAGGTTCTTGCTCCTGGTAAAACACCTCACAAAAGCCATTATTGTCTTTGTTCTCTTCCTTTTCTAGTGAATTGCCCAGGTGGGACCTTTTGGCCTCTGTCCAGTTGGCAGCCCCAGGTCTGAGGTGAAGTCCCCAAGGTCCTTTGAGGTGTCTTTGTACCAAACTGGGAGAGACCTCTGGGCTTTTTTCCTTTTTAAGCAGGCAAAGAATAATTTAGTCAACAGGGGACACATTCCTACAGGAGGATTTGGGGAATCTTGGGGTTGGTGGGAACAGGGAGCCCAGCCAGAGCAGCTTTTCAGTGCTGGGAATCCTGCCCTTCCCAGGGGTCACCCAGGAGGTGGGGAGATCCCTGGGAAGCAGAGGATCCCTGGAAGATGGGGGATCCTGGGAAGGTGGGGGATCCCTGGGAAGAGGGAATCCCTGGAAGGCTGGGAATCTCCAGGAAGGTTGGAGATCCCTGGGAAAGTGGGGGAGCCCTGGGAAGAAGGAATCCCTGGAAAGCTGGGAATTCCTGGAGGTTTTGAGATCCCTGGGAAAGTGGGGGAGCCCTGGTCCATTGTTTCCATGGTGATACCAAGCAAAGGATGCTGGAAAACCTCAGGATGACCTCAACATCCCACAGCATTCCCAGGCCATGTCTGGCCCCTGCTCCAGGTCCTTCCTTCCCAGGAATCCTGGTCCCAGAGTGCCCTCCAGGGATGCACATCTGGGCTCCCTGCCAGATGTGGCTCCTGAGGCTCCCCCTGGGCCCCTCCTGGTGGGAAGAGCCCTCAGAGACACTTCCAGCCCAAGGAATTCCATGGGATGTCATTCCCATTTTACAGAGGGAGACTGAGGCCCAGGACAGTGAAACCTTTCCCAGCTCAGTTCCCTCTGTCCAGAGCAGGAGAAAATTCATGGGAATTAACTGAGGAATTCCCAGATAGAGCCATGCAGGACCTGCTTTGGCTTTCTCCAAGCAGGAACATTCCCCCTGGAGCTGCTGGCTGGGGATGACAATTCCAGAGCTGGGGATAACAATTCCAGGGCTGCAAGATAACAGTTCCAGAGCTGGGGGATGACAATTCCAGAGCTACAGGATTAACAACTCCAAGACTCAGGATAGCAATTCCAGAGCTATGGGATAACAGCTCCAGAGGATAACAATTCCAGAGCTGAGGATAACAATTCCAGAGCTACAAGATGATAATTCCAGGGCCACAGGATCAGAATTCCTGAGCTGGGTGATGACAATTCCAGAGCTACAGGGTGACAATTCCAGAGCTGGGGATAACAAATCCAGAGGATACAAATTCCAGGACTCAGGATAACAGTTCCAGAGCTGGGGGATGACAATTCCAGAGCTACAGGATCACAATTCCAGGGCTACAGGATAGCAATTCCAGAGCTATGGGATAACAGCTCCAGAGGATAACAATTCCAGAGCTGGAGATAACAATTCCAGAGCTGGGGATAACAAAACTCCAGAGGATAACTATTCCAGGACTCAGGAGAACAATTGCAGAGGCGGGGAATAACAAGATGATAATTCCAGGGCTACAGGATCAGAATGCCTGAGCTGGGTGATGACAATTCCAGAGCTACAGGGTGACAATTCCAGAGCTGGGAATAACAACTCCAAATTCCAGGACTCAGGATAACAATCCCAGAGCTGGGGGATAACAATTCCAGAAGATAACAATTCCAGAAGATAACAGTTCCACCAGAAGCACCTCCCAGCTCCAGCTGTACCCTCATTTCCCAATAAATCAGTGCCAGGATTGCTCCAGCTGTTCATTCCCAGGGGGAATTGGATGTGTTTGCACAGGGCCAGGCAGGGTGGGAGGGAAGCTCCCGGCTTTTGGCAGCACTTGGGATTTTAATTCCTGAGTTTTCAGGGATGAGCTTGGTCCCAGCCCTGCTGGAGCTACCTGTAGAGTTTTCCAGGGATGCTCTTCCCAAAAAAGTCATGGAAAGGCAACAGCAGGAGTAAAAGCTGAGCTTCCCTCTGCAGCCAGCTGGGAGCAGGTGCTGAATTAATCCCAGTTTTAATTCAAACTCCTTTAATCCTGCAGGGGAAAGAGCAGCTCAGGATTTGTTGGGAGACCCCGCCCTGGGAGCAGGAATGGATTTAATGAGTGGGAAAATGCAGTTACCTGGATTTAGTTACCTAAAACCTGAATTTCCAGCTCTGAGAGTGGGGCTGGAGATGAAGGAAGGCTTTGAGCTTCCCCACATCCCAAAATAAGGCTTAAAACTGGGACGTGCCAAATCCCAAGGGATTGGGATTGATTTTGAATTTATCTGAACCAATCCAAAGATTTCAGAGTTGTTTTTCCCCACAGTGTTGGGTGATTCCAAAAAATGGGCTCAGGATTCACTGGGAGACTCTGCTGGGTGCAGGAATGGATTTACTGTGTGGATAAATGCAGTTTAAATAAATAATTTTTTTGGAATGGGCTATAAACTGAATTTCCAAGCCCTGAGAGTTGGGCTGGGGATAAATGAAGCATTTCCAACATCTCAAACAAGGTTAAAAACTGGGAGGTGCAACCTGAATCCAAATGGATTTGGATTGATTTTAGTTTCTCTGAGCAAATCCAAGGATTCCAGGATTATTTTTCCCCACAGTGATGGGTGTTTATAAAAAATAGGAAGAGCAGTGGCTCAGCCCCAAAGGTCCAGGAGAAATTCCCAGAAAAAGCCATTCCAAATTTTGCTAAAATTGGAAAAAATTGGGAAAAAAAAATCTGTCAAATTGGAAAAAAAAGTCAAATTGTCAAAATTTCCTATAAGTGGAAATATGAATAAAATCATGGCTAGGATTTTTCCCTGGTACATTCAGAGCCCTCTCCAGTGCCAGGGGTTGCCACAGAACCCTTTGGGATTTGTTGTGTCCAGGGAAAATTCCTTCGAAAATGAATGGCCCCAGACCCAGATTTTTGGTGCTGCTGGGCCCTCCCTTTTCCCACAATTCCAAGAAATATTTGATCCCCACTAAAGCTCCTGGATCCCAGCACGGGTGTGGAATATTTAGGATGCAGTTCATGAGTTCTGATCCAGGCATTTCCATCCAAGCTGGGCTTTTAATTTGCCTCTCCTAGCAGCAAACAGGAATTTTGGAAGGAATCGATTTTTTTATGAGAAGGGATAATTTTTCCAAGCCAATTCCATGTTTTTGGTTTCATCCTTGTGCAGGAGAAACAAGGAAATCTGCCTGGGGTTGGCAGCTCCTCTAAGAAAATCCTGTTTATTTTGTTTTCCTGGGTATCATCACTGATGGAATTCTGCAATTTTGGGGTTTAATCCCAAGGTTTTTTCCATGCTGTGGCCCTTCCCTCCCTTTCCATGGGCAGCACTGGCTTCATGTCAGGATTTCCCATTTAAAATTCCAACTCCTGCTGGTTTTAAGATTAATTTGGATACCTGCAGGCTGGACCTTGGTATGGATGGACAGGGATTTACCCAAGGACAGACCCCTGGGCTTGGGAAATCCATGGAATCAGAGCTGGGGCAGGTGCAGAAATGGGCAGAGGAGTTTTGGATGGAAAATATTTTGGGAAAATGCCTGTTGCCCAACAAATTAAACTAAATAGGAATTTTTTCATCTGAGGTGTCAGAGAATTACTGAGGCAAGCAGATGGAATCTCCTCGGGAGTGCTGGAAGGGGATCAACACCCAGCAGAGCCGTGGGGGCGGGAGGGACCGGGAGGAGCGGGAAAACGGGATGGGAATGGGGGCTGGAGGGGCTGGGGGAGCTTGGGAAGGGCTTGAGCCTGGCCTGGGCTGGGGTTTGGGCAGCTGGGGCAGACCCTGGGGTGCTGTGGGGCTGGGGAGGTGGGATTGGGATGGGGTTGGGATGGAGTTGGGATGAGGTTGGGATGGAGTTGGGATGGGGTTGGGATGTTCTCCATCACCAAAGTCATTTGGGAAGAGCTGGCAGGGGTTTGTTCCCAAAACCTGTGGGAATGTGTGGATTGGGGCTGGGGTTTTCCTAGCAGGTGACAGCAGTGGGGTCTCCAGAATTCCAAACTCCTGGATCAGCCCTTGGCTTTGCTGAGCTGACACCTTGGAGGGGCTGGAAGGGAGGGGATCCGAGCACTGGGATGCTCCTGTTTGTCCTGGCAAATCCTGACCTAACCCATCCCACCTGTGGGATCTCACTTTGTTTGCCTTGGCAGCTCCTGGGTGAGCAGGGTCTGTTAAGGTGGAATTTTGGAAAGGAATTCCTGGCTGGGAGGGTGGGCAGGCCCTGGCACAGGGTGCCCAGAGCAGCTGGGGCTGCCCCTGGATCCCTGGCAGTGTCCCTTTGTCCCCTGCCCGTGTCCTCCCACCCCTCTTTGTGCAGACCCTGGAGAAGCAGCTCCAGAGCTGGGAATGGCTGGGATTCCCTGCTCCCGAGGTTCTCCCAGGGCTGTCAGAAATTGAAATGCACAATGAAATCGTAGGGAAATGCTACGGAATAGTGGGAGGCTGAGGAATGATTCATCCTCCAAAGAAACTCCTCAGATGTGGAGGTGGCACTGCTGGCCACCAGCGTGGATCCAGATCCAGGAATATTCCAGGTTTAGGTCAAATTGGGCCTTGTTAACAACTTCCTCTGTCAGGCCTTATTCCCAGATGGAGTCTGGGGTTTGCTGGGATGTGAGAGCAGCAGGAGTCCCCAGGACAGGAGGTGACACCCCCAGTGTGTGGGGACAGGAGGCCACGGGGCTGATCTGAGCTCATCAGTTCTGCTTCCAAAGCCACTCTGTGACTTTTGTCCACTCCTTTTACTGGAACAGAGGGACTGACCTCGAGTTACTCCACATGGATTTGGGATGTGGGGACCTCCCATCACCCCGAGCTCTGATGTGTCCCAGCCCAAAAGGCTTTTCCAGCTTGGAGCAGCTGCCAAACCCAAAATTCCTTGAAATTTAGGCCATTTTTAATGTCATATCATGACCAATATTCCCAAGTGGCCTTGGGCTGTGCCAGGGATGGGACAGCAGAGGAGCATCCATGAATTCCTGAATCCTCAATACTGGAGCCCTCCTGGAGAGTGAGAACAGCTTGGGTTTGGTTTGGTGATGTGGGAATGTCACCAAAGTGTCCTGGAAACAAATTCCAGCTGGAAAGGGGAGGTTTTCTCCTGGTTTCTCTTCCTTGGAAGTTCAGAGCAGGCTGGAGCTGCTGTTCCGGGGGGGAATCAGGATCTGGGAATGCTCCTGGTGCCCATGGGAGGTGATTTGGGATGAGGCCCAGGAGTGGTCTGCTCCTGGCAAATCCTGCTGCTGGATCTCTTCCCTCAGTTACCAGGGATCCCATCATCCAGGTGGGAACATTCCAGCTGTTCTTGAGCTCCTTAACCTCCCCCTTCCCTTCCAGAGGAGACGACGTTCGAGGCCGGAGTCAAGGTGCAGATCCACAGCCAGTCCGAGCCTCCCTTCGTGCAGGAGCTGGGGTTTGGGGTGGCCCCTGGATTCCAGACCTTTGTGGCCACCCAGGAGCAAAGGGTAAGTCCCAGATTCCTGTTCCCCACCAGGGTTCCTCCGGGGCTTCCTGGGAGAGGTTCCTTCTCTGTAATTGATGCCCCTTGAGATGCAGCTCCAGCATTAACAGGTTTTTGATGCCTTGCTCCAGATTTCTTGGGATGAGGGCAGCTTTTCCAGGTTATCTCCCATGGTTATTCCCCAGTCCTGCATTCCCACAGTTCCCTAAAGTCCCTCAGTAATTCCATCTCCAGGACAGATTTCATCCCTGGTGGCTTCCCTGCTTTGCTGTTCCATGGTTGGAGCTGAGCTGTGGCAGCTCTGAGTGTTGGGACCTGTTCAGCCCACTGGGGTTTTCCCAGAAGAAACACATTCCAAGGATATAAAAAGAGGCAGGAGGACAGAGTTCCCTGAAGGAGAACAGCAGGAATCTTTCAGGTGACACCAAAATATCCACATGATTGATGACAAACTCCCCTGGGACACCTGGGAATCATCATCTTCTGTGAATCCCAGCAGTGACACTTCCAGATGGATGGATGGATGGATGGATGGATGGATGGATGATGGATGGATGGATGGATGGATGGATGGATGGATGGATGGATGGATGGATGGATGATGTTTGGATGGATGGATGGATGGATGGATGATGTTTGGATGGATGGATGGATGGATGGATGGATGGATGGATGGATGGATGGACGGAGGGATGGATGGATGGATGGATGGATGATGGATGGATGATGGATGGATGGATGATGGATGGATGGATGGATGGATGGATGGATGGATGGATGGATGGATGATGGATGGATGGATGGATGGATGGATGGATGGATGGATGGATGGATGGATGACGGACGGATGGATGGGCAGGGATGGAAAGGGCTGGAAAGGGCTGGACAGGGCATCATGTGGTTCCTGATGCTCACAGATTTTGGGAACAGCTCCTCAAGTCAGACCCACCTGGCAGCTCCTGCAGTGATTGAAAAGATTTGCCTTCCTTAAAAATCCCATCCTGGATGAGATTTGGGAGCAGGGCTGGGAGCTGGAACCTGCAGAGAGGATCTCAAGGACTTTGGGTGAAATTGGTGCAAATTCAAGGCTTTGCTGCAGCTGCTGGAAGCAATGGAATTCCCCACCCCCTTGCCAGCACTGCCTGTTCCAATATTTCTATTGAAAAATGAGAATTCCAACCAACATCATCCAGGTGAGAGAGAGGGGAAAACATTCCTCCCCAGATCCCCCCTTCCACATGGGAGATGTAGAAGACAGCAGAACAGATTTAGGGACTCTCAGCTCCAGGGTCTCCCTTTTTCCAGGGGTTGTGCCAGAGTTTTGGGAGAGGGAAGGGTTCATTCCTGGGATTTTCTGACCGGTTTAAAATCATCTGAAGGCTCCAAAGCCTTATCTCAGGAGAGCTGGAGGGATCTCCAGCATGCAGCTCCCACCCCAATCCCTCTTCTCAGAAAGTAATTTTTAGCCTAATTACAGCCATTAATAACTTCCTCTAATTAATTATTAGTGCTCAGGGACCTTGGGCTTCCCCCACCTTCCCAATGTGCAGCTATTATCCCAATCCCTGATTTAGTCTGTGTTTTTCCAACTAAATCTCTCTGTCTGTGCTGCTCCTTTAATAAACCAGAGCAAAAGGTGGAACAGCTCCAGTAAAATCCCCCAGGGACTGAGCTCAGGCAGTTTTTGGGGTCCTGAACCCAGAGTTTTACATCCTGGGCCATAAAATAAATGATCCTGCAGCTGGAAAAAAAACAGGAATAAAGAGAAAGTGGAGCTGATTTCCCATCTTCCAGCTCAGAGCAGCCTCGGGGAGTTAAAAGCTCTTTTGCTGGGAATAAAAAGTGTAGAGTGGGGAAGATTTGGGATGGTGGGAGCTGTGGGACAGAATCTGGGGTCTGGAAATTCCTGGCTCTGGAAACATTTCCTGTGGCCCTGCTCAAATCCCTCCCTTCTTTCCCCACCCCACTCTGGAAATCAGACATTCCCTGGGCTTTGCTCCCTGATTTTCTGCCTTCCCAGGGCTGCAGCTGCTCAGCACCAGTGACAATTCACATCTTGGGAGCAGGGCATAAATCCTGGCTTTCCACCCAGAGCTTCCCAAAATCCCCTTGTCCAGAGCCAGCTCTGGTCCGTGGTTGGCATCTCATTAAAAATCTCCCTTCACAATGAGGGTGGAAAAAAAATCTCCCTTCACTCTCAGGCTGGAAAAATGGGAATTAAATCAGCTTTGCTCCTCCTCCTGCAGTGGCTAAGCCCTGTGGTTCCTGCAAGGAGACACTTCTGGGATGCATTTCCCACCTTGGGAGTTAATGCAGGAGTGACCTTGGGAGGGACCTGGCAGTGGCAGGGTAGAAATGCTGAGTCAGCAGCAAAAACTCCTGAGAAAGCAATTCCAGCAGGAGGTTTGTCCATAAAATGTGGTGGGTGGGTTAAAGAGGCCAAGCTGCTTCTGGACACGTGGCCAAGGGAGACGTTTCCTGGTTAAAAAAAAGTGGGATTGTTCATCCTGGAGGAGCCACCAAGGGTGACCAAACTGGGACCTTCCAGGACCTGAAGGGACTGCAGGAAAATGGAGAGGGAATATTTTCTGGAGAGGGAAAAGGGCTGGAGAGGCAGGGCACAGGGAATGGCTCCCACTGCAGAGGGCAGGGCTGGATGGGAGATTGGGAATGGGAATTGTTCCCTGGCAGGGTGGGCAGGCCCTGGCACAGGGTGCCCAGAGCAGCTGGGGCTGCCCCTGGATCCCTGGCAGTGCCCAAGGCCAGGCTGGACACTGGGGCTGGAGCAGCCTGGGACAGTGGGAGGTGTCCCTGCCATGGCAGGGGTGGCACTGGGTGGGTTTAAGGTTCCTTCCCACCCAAACCATTCCAGGCTTCCATGAAATCCCAGACTGGAGCAATCCCTGAAGCTCAGGGCAGCCAGGGCTGAGCTCTCTGAGGGAAGCAGGAGCCAGTACACGATGGATGATGGAAGGAGAACAGGAGGGTCTGGATGGAAAATCCTCCCTGAATCCCCTCCCTGCCCGAGGGCAGAGGGAAAGGAGCTGGAGGGGTTCATGGAGAGGCGAGCCTGGGGCTGCTGCCCTGGGGCTTTCACCCCATTTCCCATGGGATGAGCCCCCACAGTCCCATCCCAGCTGAACCCCCTGTGCCTCCCCAGGGGTGCTCTGGGGTCCTTGGGAGCCTTTCCATGGCAGTTCCTGAGTGGATGGATGAGGTTTGTGTGCTCATGAATGGGAGCTGGCAGGAGCTGGCACAGGGAAGGCTCCATCACCTCCAGAGGGATCCCAAGGGAGGTCAGGACCCCTGGAATTGGGAATTGCCCTTCAGCTCCCACCACTGCTGGCTTTGGATGGATCCCTTTCCATTTTCCCCTTTCCTGGCACTTTTTGGTGAGGAAAGGGTGATTCACTTTTCTGAATCTCCCCTTCCAGACCTTGGGAAGCTGCACTCTCCCTGCAATATTCCCCTTTTCCCTGACCATGGCACCAAGGCTTGGACAGACACACTAAAATCCGTACTTTGAAGGGCTGATCCCATGGAGAAAGAGAAATTCCTCCTTCCTTCCCCTTTTCCAGGCTGGTTTTTGCAGCACCTCAGCATCACCCAAACCTCTCCCATCAGGAATGGGATCAGACTTCCCAACAGGGCTGCACAGGGCATTCAGGGAAGATGGGAAGCACCTGGAAAAGGGCAATTCCTGCCAGGTTGGCCATAAAAAATTGCAGAGGCTTCAGTGAATCCGGGGTTCTGAGCAGGAACAATGTTGTTGGATGGGGCTCTGGAGACTGATCCCCTCCAAAGGTTTTATGGGATAGAGAGCAGAAGTACAGACCTGCAGACCCAGAGTGGGATTAGAGAGGCAGGAAAATGGGATTCAGGGCTGGCAGTGATGCTTGGAAACCCAGTCAGGGTGGAAACACTGGGGTTTGGGAATTAGGAGGAATTAAAGAACATTTCCCCCCATGTTTGAGGTGTCATTTTACAAGGGATGGGGTGCTAGGACACAGGGAGTGAGTGTCCAGGGAATTCCTTCCCAAGGTCCCATCCCTGCCTGCCCTGTCCCTGTCCCTCCCACTGCAGGGATGATGGGGCACTGGGAAGGAATTCCCAGCTGTGAAGGTGGGCAGGCCCTGGAATGGATTTCCCAGAGCAGGTGTGGCTGCCCCTGAATCCCTGGAATTGTCCCAGGACAGGCTGAACAGGGCTTGGAGCACCCTGGGACAGTGGGAGGTGTCCCTGGGGTTGGAATTGGATGAGTTTTAATGTCCCTCCCAGCCCAAACCATTCCATAATTCCATGGATTCACATTTCCTAAGCCTTGCTCCAAGCATTTTCTCCCACCCATGGTCTGACCCCTCCTGGAATCACCCCCTGATTTCTTTGTTCCCCTCTATCCCACAAACTCTCCCAGTGGATTCCCTCCAATTTATCCTTAAATTCTGAATTAAATCAACAAGGAGATCCCATAAAACCATTCCCACAGAACCTTCATGGCACAGGAGCAGTTAGAAGCAAGAGATGGAAGAAAACTTTGAATTTGTAGGGCAGGAGAGGGGTTTTAGTTGGAAAACAGGGTTGGGAGGGAATCAGGAATGGATGCAAAGGAAAATGGGAAAATGAGGGAAGGGATGGAAGTGAGGCAGAGCCTGGAAGAGGCAGAGAGTGGGAAGGGAAGTCAGGAAGAGCCATCAGGTCTGAGGATGAGGGAATGGTTTGGGCTTCCTGCCCCCCCTGCACCCTGTGGAAAAGAGGATTTTATAAATAGGTGGAAAAGTGAGGACAGGAAAACTTCAGAGTCCAATTCCCCCCACCCCCCAAACTGGCACCTCTGCCAGAGTCTGGGAATTGAATCCAACAAATCCAGGCAGAATGTTCTGGGAGAATGAGGGGGAATGGTCTGGCTGCCCCTGGGTGTGCCAGGGAATGAGCAGGAGGAGAGGCAGAGTTTCCTGAGGCAGGGGGAATCCCCATCCCTGAGGGGTTTCATCCGTGTGGATGTGACATTTGAGAACAAGGGGCAGTGGTGGCCTAGAGGGAACAGCTGGACTCTATCTCAGAGGGCTTTTCCAACCTTTAGAATTCCATAATTCCACATTACTGGGGATTTAAGGCTGATTTTGCACCTGAGCCACAGGCCCAGCCCATCCAGGGGGAGCAGGAGTGGGAGCAAACCTGGGATGAGGCTCTGCAGGGGCTGCCCTGGATTTTTATGGATCTCCAGGAGGTCTCAGTGCTGCTGTTCCTGTTGGATTTGCAAAGAAGGATCCTGGAGCTCCAAAATCCCAGTTTTCCCTGGACACTCATGGGCCCTGTAATACCCCCGAGCTCTGCCCCAAGGGAGCTCCCAGGGGCTGAAGGGTCAAATTCATCCCTGAAAACCAATTCCTCAGGAAGGGAGCAAATGGGAAGGAACAGGCAGGACGGGAAAGGAGCTGGAAATGCAAACAGACAATTCCAGCACCATTAAGTGGGAGCAGTTCTAGCATCATTAACTGGGAGCTGGGATCAGCCAGCCGTGGCTGCTCTGGGTTTCTCAGCATTCCACAAGGGCTGGAGCTGCCTGGGATGGAAATTCCAAGAAGCTGCTGCTGCTGCAGGAGGTTTCCTTAAGGAATGGAGGGTTCTGGTTCTGGTTTCATTGGGAACCCAGCCCAGGTGGGATGTTCAGGGAGGGCTTGGATCCTTCCTTGGGATCACTGGAATTCGGTGCCATCAGCCAGTGAGGGGGTGTGGGCAGGAACTGGTGCTGGATCCATCCCAGAGCTGGAGGGAGATGGGGCAGGGAAAGGATCTTCCCCAGAGGTGCTGGCACTGCCCAGTGAATGCTCCCGGCCCCGAGGCTGCCAGAGCTCCAGGAGGGTTTGGACACACTCCAGGCATGCCCAGGGTGGGATTGTTGGGATCCTGGTCAGGAACAGGGGTGGGACTCAGTCCTTGTGGGACCCCTCCCAGCCTGGGATATTCCAGGATTTTATCAAACTGCTCTGACCTCTGCTGGGATCATCTCCACCATGTTTCCCTGTTTGAGGAAATGAATCAGGCAGGGAAATCAGGGATAGCACTTCCAGTTAATTGAAGGAGTGACCCCTGGCTGTGGGCAGATGCTGCAGCTCCCAGGAGGCTCCGTGCCAGGAGCAGTGTGGAAAGGCAGGAATGTGGCCAGGGAAGGACTGTGGCAGGAGCTGATCCTCCCCTGCCCCAGCATCTCTTCCCTCCAGGTTTTCCAAGCTCATCCCCTCTTTTCCTGGCATTTGGGACAAGCAGAATCCATCCAGCTTCCAAGGAGTCAAATCCATTTTTTCCTTCCCCTTTTAGCACCTGCCAGCTGGGAACTGATCCCAGTAATCCTGGAGAAAGCTGGGATCAGGAGGGCTGGAAAAGCGTTTAATTCATTAATTAATTATTAATGACTGCAAAAGGGCCAGGCTGGGAGCCTGTCACCCTCAATTAGAGGCTGGAGCTGGATTTCTCTACACAGGAGCAGGAGCAGGAGCCCTGGGGAAGCTGCCAGGGAGCACAAATCCTGCGGGATGTGAGGGCAGGGATGTTCCTGCTGCCTTTTCCTGCTGCTTTGCTGTGGTTTGTTCCCACTTTGGGGGCAGCAGGGGAGAGTGGATGTGGCATTCACATTCTCTGAACAGAGAGAGACATGATTCTCTCTCACAGGATTTTTCCTGGGCAAGGCAGTGAGAGGCACAGAGGGAAGAAGAGGAAACAAGTCTTATCTCTCTTCACTGCTCCTGCTGTTTGGGCACACGTGGAATGTGTTGTGGAGATTGTTTACCCAAAATAATTTCTTAATTGGATTCTGCTGAGGGTTGTTTTGTTTCCTTGGCCAGTTGGGTCAAAGTTGTGTCCTGGCTGTCTCAGTCACAGGTTTTTCTTTAGTATTTAGTATCTCTTTAGTATAGTTATAATATAGTATTAATGTAATGTAGTGTAGTGTTAATAAAGCAATTGTTCAGCATTCTGAATCATGGATCAGATGCCAATCATGGATCAGATGCCAATCATGGATCAGATGCCAATCATTCCCAGGTGTTGGGGTCACCCTGCATTCCTTAGGTGGAGGGAGCAGCTCCACATCCTGGGGCTGATCCAGCCCCAATCCCTCCCACCAACCCCCAGCTGGGATAATCTGGCAGAAAGGAAAGGGATTCTCTCAGGAACCCCTCAGGAGGAGAAGGAGGATCTGGAGGGGCTGCAGGGAGAGGGATCAAGCCCAATGAAGTCTCTCCCATTAATTCTTCCCGAGGCTGAGGGCTGGGATTGCTCCCTCCATCCTGCTCCTGCTCCTTGGGGTGCCTTTCCCAGTAGCTCTAAGGCCACAAGAGCAGGAATCCAGCTCTGAAAGGAGCTCAGCAGCTCCACAGGATCGAGGCTTTGCATGGAAAGGCTTTTCCTGAGGTTTCAGCCCTGATTTGGCCAGGAAGGGGTTCAGGGGAGCCCTTAGGATTCCCCCTGGATTTAAGCCCAGGGATTCCCATGCCAGGCTGGGAGCCGCAGCTGGGGGAAAACTCCAGACATTTCCAGGGAATGGAAGTGGAGCTCTTCCAGTTTGTAAAGCAGAGTCTGCCAGGCAGAAATTCCAGCTGATCCCTCCACAGCTGCTCCCACTCCCGAGATGCTCATTGTCACCTGGGAGTGTCACTCAGTGGCACTGGCACAGCTTGTCCAAGTGAATTATCCCAGGAATCAGGGAGCTCCTGGGATGGGGGATGCCCTGAGGGACTGCAGGGGCTGCCCTGTGACAGGGGACATGTCCTGCCCTGTCCCTGTCCCTCTTGCTGGCCCTGGCCCTGTCCCCAGCTGATGTCCTGTCCCTGTCCCCAGCTGCCCCCTGTGCCATCCCTGTCCCCAGCTGATGTCCCTGTCCCCAGCTGACCCCTGTGCCATCCCTCTCCCCAGCTGATGTCCTGCCCCTCTCCCCAGCTGATGTCCTGTCCCCGTCCCCAGCTGATGTCCCTGTTCCCCAGCTGATGTCCTGTCCCTGTCCCCAGCTGCCCCCTGTGCCATCCCTGTTCCCAGCTGATGTCCCTGTGCCATCCCTGTCCCCAGCTGATGTCCTGTCCCTGTCCCCAGCTGATGCCCCCGTCCCCAGCTGATGATGTCCTGACCCCGTCCCCAGCTGATGATGTCCTGACCCCGTCCCCAGCTGATGTCCCTGTCCCCAGCTGATGATGTCCTGTCCCCATCCCCAGCTGATGATGTCCTGTCCCTGTCCCCAGCTGATGCCCCCATCCCCAGCTGATGCCCTGTCCCCATCCCCAGCTGATGTCCCTGTCCCTGTCCCCAGCTGATGTCCCCGTCCCCAGCTGATGTCCCGTCCCCAGCTGATGATGTTCCTGTCCCCGTCCCCAGCTGATGTCCCTGTCCCCAGCTGATGATGTCCCTGTCCCCATCCCCAGCTGATGATGTCCTGTCCCCGTCCCCAGCTGATGTCCCCATCCCCAGCTGATGATGTCCCTGTCCCTGTCCCCAGCTGATGTCCCCGTCCCCAGCTGATGCCCTGTCCCCATCCCCAGCTGATGTCCCCATCCCCAGCTGATGTCCCTGTCCCTGTCCCCAGCTGACGTACCTGCCCCCGCCGTGGGGCGAGTGCCGCTCCCCGGAGCTGGGCCTGGCGTTTTTCCCGGTGTACAGCGTGACCGCCTGCAGGATCGACTGCGAGACGCGCTACATCGTGGAGAACTGCAACTGCAGGATGGTGCACATGCCAGGTCAGGGACGGGGGGACAGCTGGGGACAGGATGGAGGGATGGGTCACATGGCAGGTCAGGGATGGGGGGACAGCTGGGGACAGGATGGAGGGATGAGTCACATGCCAGGTCAGGGACGGGGGGACAGCTGGGACGGGATGGAGGGATGAGTCACATGGCAGTCAGGGATGGGGGGACAGGGGGACAGCTGGGGACGGGATGGAGGGATGAGTCACATGCCAGGTCAGCGATGGGGGGACAGCTGGGGACAGGATGGAGGGAGGAGTCACATGGCAGTCAGGGATGGGGGGACAGGGGGACAGCTGAGGATGGGATGGAGGGATGAGTCACATGGCAGTCAGGGACAGGGACACCTGGGAACAGTGGGAACACTTGGGGACAGCAGGGACACCCGGGGATGGGCTGGAGGGACAGTTAAGGACAGGGACACCTGGGGGGACAGTTGGGGTATAGACTGGAAGGACAGGCCATGTGCAAGATCAGTGACAAGGACAGCTGGAGACACCTGGGGATGGACTGGAGGGACAGGCCACTTGCCATGTCAGGGATAAGGACACCTGGGGGACACTCAAGGCTGGGCTGGAGGGACAGTCCGTATGTCAGGTCAGGGACAAGGACACCTGGGGCTGGGCTGGAGGAACTGAGGGTACCTGAGGGAAGAAGGTGCCTGTGGCCCTTGAGAAAGGCTGGATGTGAGCCAGCAGGGCCATCCCTGTCCTGGGGGATCAGGGACAGCAGAGGGGCAGGGAGGGATTGTCCTGCCTCACCAAGAGTTCTGGGGCAGCTTTGGGCACCACAAAATAAAAAAGACATCAAGGAACTCGAGAGGGTCCAAAGGAGGGACACGAGGATGGGGAAGGGTCTGGAGGGGCCACACGAGGAGCAGCTGAGGGCACTTGGAATGTTCAGCTGGAGCAGAGGGGGCTGAGGGCAGAGCTCAGTGAGCTCAGTGTCCTCAGGAGGGGCACAGAAGGGGCAGCTCCCTTCTCTGCTCCCTGTGACAGGGACAGGACCCAGGGAATGGCTGGAGCTGGGCCAGGGGTTTGGGATGGAGATCAGGGAAAGGTTCTTCCCCCAGAGGGTGCTGGCACTGCCAGGGATGCCCAGGGTGGGATTGTTGGGGTGTCTGGGCACGGACAGGGGTGGGACTGGATGATCCTGGGCGTCCCTTCCAGCCCAGGATATTCCAGGATTCACTGTGAAATAAGGCCAAGCCATGGAAGAGAGATCTGGGTCGGGTTAAGGTTGGAAAAGGCTTCTGGGATGATCAGACCCCACCTGGGTGCTGTTCCCAGCAGCTCCTGCAGGACAAGGCCCCTGTGGTGGGCAGAGCTGGGGACAGCCGGGGTCACCTGCCTGCAGGGGGGTCCCTGGGTGTCCCCCTGTGATGGCTTTGTCCTGTCCCTGCAGGGGATGCTCCCTTCTGCACCCCGGAGCAGTACAAGGAATGCGCAGAGCCCGCGCTCAGTGAGTACCAGAGCCCTGATCCAGGGAGGGAATGTTCATGGAATTCCAGCGGCTGGGGTCCTCCTGGCTGGCAGGAACAGGGGATTGCAGCCTGGAGAGGGGCTGGGATTAGCCCCAGGTTGCTGGGAAGTGCTGGATGCACGCTGGGATGAAGTTTCTCCTGGTTCTCCATGGGGCCAAGGGCTCCTTGAGCACAGAAACCCTCGGGATCAGGGGAGCCCCCCTGGGGCTGGGTTTGGGGGGAGGGACCCATTCCAAGCCTGGATTTAGGGATTCAGCCACGAGTTCTCCGAGCTGTTGTTAATGACAGTGTCACCTCCAGCAAGAGGCCTCTCCAAGGGGGTGAGAACTGGGATGAACTGGGAGAGAAATGTGCAGAGTGAGAAATGTCCCCTTGGCCCCTGTGTGGGAGGGATGACCCCTGCTCCTGCCCTGCTCCTGCCCTGCTCCGTGGGACCCCGTGTGCTCCATGCCTGCCCCCCTGCAGGTCTCCTGGCAGAGAAGGACAGCAATTACTGCATCTGCAGGACCCCCTGTAACCTCACCAGGTACAACAAGGAGCTCTCCATGGTCAAGATCCCCAGCAAGACCTCGGCCAAGTACCTGGAGAAGAAGTTCAACAAGTCGGAAAAATACATCTCGTGAGTGGGGAGGACCTGAATTCCTTTGGATTTTGGGTGGGAAATGTCTGAGAAATGCCCAGTCCTGGCCAATCCATCCCCAGCACAGGGATGTCCTCCAGGGAAGAGCAGAGGGAAAACCTGGGAGAGATGAGGCTGATTTCTTCTCAGTAGATTTCTTCTCTGAGTTCCTTCCCAAGGATTGTCCTCATGCGAATCCTCCAGTCCCACCAAAAAAAGTGCAAGGTTTCCCAGTTTTACTGGTCCTGTTGGAGATTGGTATCTCTGGGCTGAGCTCCCCAGGCCATGGAGCTCTCCCAGCCCTGGGCATGTGATTGCTGTGTGTGGGAAGTGAGAGTTCTTCCAGATCCCTTGGATTCTCTTCCCAGAATCATGGAATGGTTTGGGTGGGAAGGGACCTTAAACCCACCCAGTGCCACCCCTGCCATGGCAGGGACACCTCCCACTGCCCCAGGCTGCTCCAGCCCCAGTGTCCAGCCTGGCCTTGGACACTGCCAGGGATCCAGGGGCAGCCCCAGCTGCTCTGGGCACCCTGTGCCAGGGCCTGCCCACCCTCACAATCAGGAATTGCCATCCAAGAGAAGAGTTCCCATCAAAGTGAGATCCAGGATCCTGACGAGTTCTGGGGAAACCTTTCCCAGGTGCTCCAAAGGCTCCCAGAGCCCTCAGGGTGCCCTGAGCTCCTGGTCTGCACCAGCTCCAAGTTCTGTGGGTTCTGAGAACCCCAGAGAGAGGAACAATCCATACCAAGGGGAATAAAGCCCCAAAATCCCATTTTTCCCTTATCCCAGAGGGTTGAGCCACCAGTGGCTCCTGGGCTGATGTTTTTCCTGTTCCCACAGAGAGAATATTCTCGTGCTGGACATTTTTTTTGAAGCACTCAACTATGAGACCATTGAGCAGAAGAAAGCCTATGAAGTGGCAGCCTTACTTGGTAAGGGGGGACTGGGACCAGTTTGGGGTTTCTACTGGTCTGGGAGGGACAGAGAGAGGCTGGGAGGGATCCACAGCCTTGAAACCCACAGCAAGGCCCCATGTCTGCTTTCCTCACCCCACCACGGCATCCCAGGGATGTCCCCATGGATGCTCTGTGTGTTCATGGAAGGTTCTGGAGCTGCTCCATGCCTGCCTCCTCCCTTTTTTGGAGATTTGGGGCTGGGTGGGTGCTGGGTGCCCTCTGTGGTGCAGGGTGTGGAGGACATCCCAAAACCATCTCACATCACCTATTCCCAGCTCCAAATCCATCCTTTCCAGCTGAGCCTGAGCTCTTGGCCTTTGGATGCCTCATGAAGGAGCTGAGGGAGACCCATGGAAGGTTCTGCTCCATCCCTGCCTGCTCCCACTTTTGGGAGATTGTGGGGCTGGGTGCTCTCTGTGCTACCCCCTGGGCAGTGTGTGGAGGACGTCCCAAAATCACATCTCCATCACCTCTTCCCTGCTCCAAATCCATCCTTTCCAGCAGGAGGTGGAGGAGACCCATGGAAGGTTCTGGAGCTGCTTCACGCCTGCTTGCTTCCAGCTCCCATTTTTGGAGATTTGGGGTTGGGTGGGTGTGGGGGACATCCCAAAACCTCCCCATCACCTCTTCCCTGCTCCAATTCCACCTTTTCAGCCTTTGGATGCCTCATGGAAGAGCTGCAGGAGACCCTGAGCTGCTCAGCCCCAAATCAGCTCCAGCTGTGGGGTCCCAGCTGCAGATTTGGGGTTGTCCCCATCGGGTTTGGGGTGGGGCTGAGCCCTCCCTCAGCCCTCCAGCCTCCCTGGATCCCTCTGGAGTGCTGGGGGTGCTCAGCCCCTTGGGAAGCTGGAGCTGGGTCACCCCTGGGGCACAGAGGTGTCCCCATGTCACCCCACATGGCTGGCCCTGCCAAATGCCCCCTCAGGAGCCCTTCTGCACCTCCTGGGGCTTTTCCAGGAATTCCAGGCAGGAAGAGGAGGCTGCTGGAGCCTCTCTGACCCAAACCCTGTTTGCACCTCATAGGACCCTCATTCCCAGGGCTCCGGAGCTTCAGGAACTGCCTCATCCCAGGATCTTTTTCCCAGGCTCAAAGCCCCCGGGTGAATCCCCCTGTGTAAACCCAGAACACTCCTGGGATCATTCAGGGTTCTCTCCTTGATCCCAAACTTCTGCCCTCTTTCCTCTCTCCGTGTCTCATGGACACCCCTGGAAAAGGCCCCTCCCCCCCACCCATGGGTGCCTTTGCCCTGGGGGTCCATCCAGGGCTGTTCTCCAGCAAAATCCATGGGATTTGCTTCCCTGAGCACCACGTCCCAGTCACCTTCCCAGCAGATTCCTGGGAATCTCCTCTCCTCAGGTTCTTCCTCCACCCCAGGACACTCAAGCAGAGGCCAGGAGATGCTTCCCAAAAAACCTAGGGCAGCAGGGTGGGAGCAGGGATTTGATTCCCATGGGGTGGGAGAGCTGCCCATGGCCGTGGGTTCCATGTGTCCCAACCCAGGCTGGGGACAAGCCCCATCCCAGGCAAGGGAATCCCTTCCCACTTTTTGCCAGGCTGGGGTTTCTCCTTGGCTCCAGAGCCATTCATTCTTCCCAGCACCCTGCCCAGAGTGGGAATTGGGATTCCTGGGATGCAGCCTGGAGGATTCCAGGCTCCATTAGCAGGAAAACCATTTTGGGGGTGTCCATTTGGGGGTCAGCCCCATTCCCAGGACACCACCGATGCCATTGCAGACCCTGCTGCTCCGGGGGGAATTGTCCCCAATTTTGGAGGATGGCAGCTCCCAGGCAGGGCCCAGCAGTGCCTGGGAGCCCTCACGGTGCTGTCCCCTGCAGGTGACATTGGTGGCCAGATGGGGCTGTTCATCGGGGCCAGCATCCTCACCATCCTGGAGCTCTTTGACTACCTGTATGAGGTAAGGCCTTCCAGCCCAGGACATCCCACCCTGCAGCCCCCCAGCCCAGGACATCCCACCCTGCAGCCCCCCAGCCCAGGAGATCCCACCCTGCAGCCCCCCAGCCCAGGACATCCCACCCTGGAGACCCTCAGCCCTGGTTTTGCCACTCCTGGTGCCCCTCCTCCCCAGATTTGCCACTCCTGATGACCCCTCATCCCTGGATTTGCCATTTCTGGTGCCCCTCATCCCTGGATTTGCCCCTCATCCTTGGATTTTCCACTTCTGGTCCTCCTCATCCCTGGATTTCTGATGTCTCTCATCCCCAGATTTGCCTTTCCTGCCCCTCATCCCCAGATTTCCCATCCTGGCGCCCCTCATCCCTGGATTTGGCGTTCCTGATTCCCCTCATCCCTGGATTTTCCTTTCCCTGGGGATCTCAGAGCCCCCCCCCAAATCCTGTATTTCCAACCTGCCTCATCCAGCTCTCACACAGCCCCAGCTCAGGGTGGGAACAGGGAGTTTTATTGCCATGGGGTGGGGGAGTTGCCAATTTTATTTATTGTTGTCCATTTGATTTAATGAGTCCCAATCCAGGCTGGGGACACGTCCTGTTCCAGGGAAGGGAACCCCACAATCCCAGCTCTGAACTCACTTCAAATCCTCTCATTTTCTTTTTTTTTAAATGTATTTTTATATTTCCAGACAATTGCCCCCATCCTAATCCTTCCTGGACAGCTCCAGCATTGGTGCCATTAACCAGGAATAAAAAATATGAAAAAATTCCAGGCTTAAAGCTCAGAGATCAACAAAAGCTAAGCCTGAGTTTAGAGCTCGGCCTGGATACCCAAATATTTCATTACATTTGCCTTTTCCTGGATTTCTTGGGGATTTTTCTTAGGTAGACCATAAGAAACCTCACAAATTTGGGGTTATCCTCTCTGTTTTCCTTCTTTCTTCGACACCTGCTGATAAAATTTGTCAAATGTGGGGGGTTTTGCTCTGCTTTTTTTTTTTCTTTTTCTTTGGATTTAAAATTTATTTTGTCCCCTCAAAGAAGCTCCCTGGGGATGCCCCAGCAAGGGAATTTTCACAACCCCGTATATTTAACCCTCACCAGCCAGGAAAAAAGTAATTAAATACCTTAAAATTTTAAAAAAATCCATAGTTTTTCCCCTCTGCTCGGAGTTTTACATAGGAGGGGTCAACACCTCAAAAAATTGAGTTTTCATCTAAAATATTTAGACATTCTGGGAATGACAGCAACCAGATACATTTTTTTTTTTTTCATGGATTGGCCAAATCTGGGGGAAATATTGAACCTAAAGAGGCTTTTTTGTGATCTTCTGATGAGCTCTGTCCTACTGGTCCCAAATTCCCACCACACTTCCCTGCACAACCAGGATCTGCATTCCTTAGGAACTGACCCATTTTTTTGGGTTTCAGCTTTCTTCATGTTGGTTTTATTTCTCTTTTCTCCCAGTGGGAGCTTTCCAGTAAAACACTTCCCAAGTTTTATGGGATTTCCCTGGAAGCCAAATCCTGCAGCAGCAGGAAGATGAGGGGCCTGGGAAGGGAAATGGAGCTTTCCCTGAACCTCAAAAGTGTCCCAAAAATGAAATTTTTATGAGTTTTATTCCTTGTAAGAGAACCCTGGAATGGTTTGGATGGAAGGGACCTTAAGGATCACTGAATTCCCACCCCTGCCATGGCAGGGACACCTCCCACTGTCCCAGGCTGCTCCAGCCCCAGTGTCCAGCCTGGCCTTGGGCACTGCCAGGGATCCAGGGGCAGCCCCAGCTGCTCTGGGCACCCTGTGCCAGGGCCTGCCCACCCTGCCAGGGAACAATTCCCATTCCCAATCTCCCATCCAGCCCTGCCCTCTGGCAGTGGGAGCCATTCCCTGGCTCCTGTCCCTCCATCCTTGTCCCCAGTCCCTCTCCAGCTCTCCTGGAGCCCCTTCAGGCCCTGGCAGGGCTCTGAGCTCTCCCTGGAGCTGCTCCTCTCCAGCTGAGCACCCCCAGCTCTCCCAGCCTTTCCATGGCTCAGCCCTTGGGGCTCCCTCCTTCTCCCAGCCCTTTGGAATGCAGCCCCAAACCCAGCCCCGCCGTGCTCCCCACCCCTGCAGCCTCTGCCCACCCTAACCCTGGCTCCCTCTTCTTGCAGCTGATCAAGGAGAAGTTATTGGACCTTCTTGGAAAAGAGGAAGAGGATGGGAGCCATGAGGAGAACGTGGTAAGGAGAGGAGGGCTGACACAGGGGTCTCCTCCAGCCAGGTCCAGTGAGCTCCTGGAGATTCATATCACACCTGAGATAGCTCAGCCACCTCAGATGGCATAAAGTCAGCAGGATGGCTTCTGTGGTAGTGTTGGGAACAGAAAAAGTTTTAATAAAAGGCAAAATAACAAAGCTCTTACAGAGAAAAACTGAGCCAGGGCGAGAGGTCCTTGCTCCTGGTAAAACACCTCACAAAAGCCATTATTGTCTTTGTTCTCTTCTTTTTCTAGTGAATTACCTAGGTGGGACCTTTTGGCCTCTGTCCAATTGCCCATCCTTGAGTTGGAGGTGAAGTCCCCAAGGTCCTGTGAGGTGTCTTTTCACCTAATTGAGGAGAGAGACCTCTGGGCTTTTTTCCTTTTTAAGGAGACAAAGGATAATTTGGTCACTGTCAACAGGGGACACATTCTTACAAAGGGGAAATGCCCTGGGGATGCTGGAGCTCTTCCCACGTGTGTCAGGTTATTAAAATTATAATTGGAGATGCCTCTGCCCCAATCAAGCTGCAAATGGAACCGGATGCCAGTGAAAATAGTCTGGGGTTTAGAAAAACTTAAGAAGAAAAGGGCGACACAATTCCCAACAATCATGGCATTTAACAGTCACATCATTTATCATGGCCATTAAATGATTATACAGGTGCGGTTTTGCATGATCCAGTGGAGCCTAACATTTTCCCAGGGCCTCCCTCTTGTATTTGCAGGGTTCCCAGACAAAGGCAGGAATGATGCATCTGACTCCATGTTCTTGAAGGCTAATTTATTATTTTATATTATATTATATAATAATATATTACACACACACACATATATATAATTATTTTATATTATATAAATATATATTCTATTATATAAATTATATTATATATTATATAATATATATAATTATAATATATATTATATAATATATATAATTATAATATATTATATTATATTATATTATATTATATATTATATATTATATATTATATGATATATTATATATGAATTATATATTATATTATATTATATTATATAAATTATATGATATTATATATAATAATTTATTATTTTATATTATATTATATAAAATAATACTATACTAAAGAATACTTACTAAATAATAAATAATAATAAATAATACTATACTAAAGGATACTTACTGAATGCTGAAAGGATAATAATGAGAACTCGTGACTCTTTCTAGAGCCCTGACACAGCTGGGCCCTGATTGGCCAAAGAGTGAAAACAACTCACAGAAACCCAATGAAACAATCTCCAAACTGACTCTAAAGCATCAAAACACAGGAGAAGCAAATGAGACAATATTGTTTTCCTTTTTCTCTGAGGCTTCTCAGCTTCCCAGGAGAAAAACCCTGGGCAAGGGGATTTTTCAGACACCTGCCAGGCCCAGCCTTTTTCCAGCTCCTCTGAATACCCCATGATTTTATGATTTTAGAAACATTTGATCCTGTACTATCAGTGGGATAACCATTCCCTGCTTTTCCATGGCAGAGCACCTGTGATCCAGTGCCAAACCACTCGGAGAGCCTGAGCCACACTGTGACCGTGCCCCTGCAGGCGCCGCTGGGGACGCTGGAGGAAATCGCCTGCTGACCCCTCCCCACCACAGTGCCCATCCCGAGGAAGGAAAACTGCACAGGGAAAACAGGGACCCAGCTCAGGTTTGCACTGGGGGGGGGGAAAAATAGATGGAAAAAAAAAATACTGGGAAAAAATACTGGAAAAAAAAACTGAAAAAAAATTATTAAAAAAATCTATTAAAAAATAAAAAAAAAAAAAAAGAAGAAGAAAAACTCGCTATGCATTAAAAGAATATAAAAATAATATAAAAATATAAATTCTAAATATACTCTGCCCAAAGTGAGAGGCGCCTTGGACCTGACTCCTGTTGTCCTTTCCTCCTGGGGGTTTGGCTCCAACCTGGGAAGCAGCTCCCAGGCTGGGAGAGCTGGGAATGTTCAGCTGGAAAAGGGAATCTCAGAGAAGAGAGACCTCAGAGCCCCTTCCAATGCCTAAAGGGGCTCCAAGAGAGCTGGAGAGGGATTTTGCACACGGGATGGAGGGCCAGGACACTTTTTGGGATTGTCCAAGCCTGAGCAGCAGCAGCAGCAAATCCCAAAGGAAGCATCCCAAATATCCCGAGCACTGCATGCCAGGGCTTTTCCTGGCTCCAGGATTCCTCAGCTGCCTCTCTCAGCTCTGTTCCTCTTTGCAGTCCCTGGGTTTCAGTGCCAGAAGGAGCATCCCAGAATTCTCCATTCCCAGCGCCGTAGCTGAGAGTTTTAGAATAAAGAGATCCCAAAGTCGGCGCTCCCGGATTCTTCCCCCGGCCACATCCTCTGGGTGAGGTTGGGCTGAATCCCGAGCTCAGCCCAAGGTGAGCATCCCTGGAGAGGAGCCACAGGGATCCCTATGGATCATCCCAGCCCTGCTGTGCCTGCAGAGTCCGGGAGCAGTGGGTGGGGTTGGGTTCGTTCATTTCTTTAATTTCTGGGGGGAATTTGTGGAATTTCCTTCTTCTCCCATTCATGGATTCTGTGCTTTCTCCTCGTTCTCCTGACTGATATTAAAGCTGGTCTTGTGGAAATGGCCAGGCTGTGTCATTCCTGCCTTGCCATCGTTGCCAGTGGGAGGGCAGATCCCAGGAAAAGCCTTCCCAGGGCTCTTCCTCATCCCTTACCCCTCCTTCTCCTCTCCCACCAGTTCCTCACACAGCTCCAGAGGGGGTGGGAGTGGTGCCATGGCCCTGTTCAGCTGCATCCCTGTCTCCCCTGGGATGGGGATCTCCAGGATGTGCTGGGATCTCTGGGGTGTTCTGGGATCTCTTTGCTGACAGAGGTGTTGGAAACCCCTCCATGATGTTTTGGGATTGTTCAGCCTGGAGAGGAGAAGCTTTGGGGGGACCTCATTGAGGCCTTCCAGTGCCTGAAAGGAGCCTGGAAAAAGCATGGACAGGGACTGGGGACAGAGGGACAGAGGGACAGGCCCCAGGGAATGGCTCCCACTGCTGAGGGCAGGGCTGGATGGGAGATTGGGAATGGGAATTGTTCCCTGGCAGGGTGGGCAGCCCTGGCACAGGGTGCCCAGAGCAGCTGGGGCTGCCCCTGGATCCCTGGCAGTGCCCAAGGCCAGGCTGGACACTGGGGCTGGAGCAGCCTGGGACAGTGGGAGGGGTCCCTGCCATGGCAGGGGTGGGAATTCAATGATCTTCAGGCTCCTTCCAACCCAAGCCAGTCCCGGATTCTGGGATTCCAACTCTTCCTTTACTGATCCACTTTAACTGGCTCCAAAGTGTAACAAGAAAATCCATTTCCATCCAAGTGCATCCCAAAATGTGTCAGCAGTGGCTTCACCCCTGGATCCAGGCACTGAGGGGCTGCTCTGCTGCATCTCCAGCACTGTGAGAGACCTGGGGATTTTAAGAAACACCCTCAGGGAGAGATGAGGGTTTGAGGGGCCTGGAAAAGGGCCCTGAGCCCTGATGGAGAGGGATGGGAGGAGATTTCAATTCCAAACCTCATCAGGATTAAGGGTTCCTTTTCCAGAAAAAAACAGATATTAAAAATCAGGAAAATCTGTGAGGATTATTTGGGATTCAGGAGAAGAAACAACCAAAGTTCAAACTCCCAGCACAGCCCCAGCTCTGCTGAGGGCCCCAGGATTTTCCAGGGAAAAGGGAAGCTCCATTATTTGCAGTAATTAACCCCATGCTGGCTTGGAGCACGTTCCAAGGAAAAGAGAAAAGAGTGGAAAAGGCACTAGTAGGTCCATCCCACCCCTGTTTGCTGTTGGATGGAGCAGAGAGCAGGGATGGGCACCAACCATCAGCTCCCAAAAACCCCAAAATCCTGATGGAAAAATGAATAAAGAATCCCCACGGGAGATGGAAATCCTGTGGACAAGGTGGGAAAATCCAAAGTGGGATTGACTGCGGGGGTTTGGCTGAGCTGCAGCTCAGGAAATTCAACCTCAACCACAAATCCATCAAACAAAGCTGGAATTGCCACCCCAAGGGATAATCTCCTTGGAGCTCCACAGGGATGGACCACTGGGTCTTCCCTGCTGGGCAGCAGGGCCCCAGGGCTGGAAAAATGACAAAAATCCCATGGGAATGCTTCAGGAGGAAAAGCAGGAGCAGAAGCAGCTCTGAGAAAGGATTTCTGAAGTGCAGCTGCGTTTTTGGGGAATGGGAGAGCTCATCTTGGTATGGAGAGGGCTGGAGCCCAGGCCAGAGCACATTCCTGGGATTTGTGGCCCAGCCACCACATTCCTGACCAGCTCCCACAGCTGTGTTCCCACAAGGAGCAGGAAAACACCCAGGAAATGCTCTGGGAGTCACCTCTACCCACTCAAGGTCACCCAAGCACCTCTCCCTATTCCTTCGTTCCCAGCATCCAGAGGCTCCTCTGTCCCACAGGATCCTCCAAGGACCAGCACTTCATCATTCCCAGGAATCACCAACTGTGAAGGACATTCCATGGTCCATTCTCCCTGCTCCTCCCCCGAGCCTGCAGCAAGGACAGCAATTAGAGACAATTAACAGGAATTTTTAGCAGGAAAATTGTCCTTGTTTTGTGTCAATTTGGGTGGGAAGAGCCCAATCCCAATCACAGTCCCAATCCCAACACCAAACCCAATCCCAACCCCAATCCCAATTCCAACCCAGTCTCAATCCCAATCCCAACCCCAAACCCAACCCCAGTCCCAACCCCAACCCCATCCTGATGGGAATTCTTGTGATGGTTCCTCTCCCACCCGTGGTGGTTTCTGGAGGTTTTGTTGCCTTCTCCCCTGCAAGAGCTCAGTGATGATCCATTAGCTCATGGAAATTCTGGGAGCCACAGTTCCTGTTTCCGTGGCTGGGTCTGAACACATCCCTGTTAACGTGCTTCATGTCTGACTCCAGTTTTAAGCCCTCAGAAGATTTTCCCTCCCCTCCTCCCCATGTTTCTCAGCGTCTCCATTGTTATTCCAGGCAGGAACATCCTCCTTAAAGGAATCATCTCCACACTCTGCAGGGTTCCTGCTCTTCCTGAGCTCAGGAGCAGCCCCAGAGCACACCCAGGGAAGTTTGCAGCCACAAATCCCTTTTTTCCATCAATCTCCTGCAGGAAAATGTGACAGAAGAGGAGCAAAGTGGAGCGAGACCAGGTGGGGAGATCCCACCTTTGGCTCTTCCTGGAAATATCCCAGTGATTTTTCCCAGGTCCAGGGATGCAGGTTTGTCCTGGTTTCCCACATTCCATGGAGGACACTGGTCATCCAGAGGCTCCCTGAGAGGATTTTGCTCCTTGGGGTAATTAATGGCTGGGATTCTTGAATTTCCAGCTGGGAATTTTACCTCCAAAATTTATTGCTAAGGGAGCAGGAGCACCATGGGCTGTTTCCATGAGCAGGATCTACAGGAATAACCCTGGCAGGGTTTGGGGCTGGCACAGGAATGCCAGAAGAAGGGAAGCAGCCACCAGGAAAATCCCAGCAACCTGATCCCAAAATAAATGTGGGATGAAGGATCTGGAGAAGAGCCCTCCAGGGAGCACCTCATGGCATTGCTCTGCTCCTCACTCCCTTCTGGACTGACCCTGACTGGATCCCACCTCTCCCAAATCCCTGAACCCCCAGGAACAGCTCCAAGCCCCTCCAGGGCACTGGGATTTCAGGCACAGTTGGATTTTCCCAGTCAAACCCTTGGCTGAAGTTCTGGGAAGCTGCTTTGATTTGGATATCCCAGAAGTGCCATTCCAACTGAAACAAATTCATCTTGAATTCCATTTTCCATCCACCTTCTTGGCAAGGGGCTTCCCAAGCCCCCCTCCCCCCACTGAGCCTTTTTCTATCAGGATTCTCCAAATAAGGAATGGCAGCACTGGAATTTGTCACCTTCCAGCTCATTCATGAATTCCCACCCAAACCCGACCTCGGGGACACGAGGAGTGCCCAATTCCCATCCCATGGCACAGCAGTGACAGGAATGTGGCAGCACCCTGGGCTGCCTTGGCTGGACAGAGCTGAGCCAGGGCTGCTCCTGGAGCAGGAAAAATCCACAAAAACCGAAGTCCAAGAGCAGCCCCGGACCAGGATTGGAGTCAGAAAGCAGGAACAGTGGGAACAGGATCTGGGAGAAGGGCAGAGCCTTGGGAACACCTTCAGCCACTTCCACCAGGGATTTCTCCAGCTGCAGCCATGGAAAACCATCCCCAAAGGGACCTTGTCACCACCCAGCAGAAGCCTGAGGAGGAAGGAGCTGCTCCAGGGGCTGGGAGGAAGCATCCCTGTAAATTCCCTGTTTGTTGGCTGAGAACAGGATTTGGCTGTTTAATTATGGATGAGAAAATAAGGGATAATGGATGGATTTACAAGCAGCACTTTGTCATG
Organism: Fringilla coelebs; assembly: GCF_963513975.1. Taxonomy (NCBI): domain Eukaryota; kingdom Metazoa; phylum Chordata; class Aves; order Passeriformes; family Fringillidae; genus Fringilla; species Fringilla coelebs. The sequence continues at coordinate 5,683,977 of NC_140053.1, read as the reverse complement.
TAGGGCACCCATGAAAAATTCAGGAGCTCAGGAAGTGCTTTTTTCCCTGCACAGAATTCCCAGCCCTCCCCTCACAGCCAGGCTGGAAAATGCTCTGCCAGGACCTGGAAACAACATTCCTAAGAGGCTGCCAGTTTGTAGCTAAACTGTACATTAAATATTCCAAATTTGTGCCTGGTTCCTTATGGGAGAGAACTCCCACAAGGGGATAAGAATGGGGCCTGGGAGGAGGGAATTGTGTGCAGGGATCCAGAGGGGAAGGGAACAGGGATCAGACACTGGGAAAGGGGACAGGGATCAGACACTGGGGACAGGGATCAGACACTGGGGACAGGGATCAGACACTGGGAAAGGGACAGGGATCAGACACTGGGGACAGGGATCAGACACAGAGAAAGGGACAGGGATCAGACACTGGGAACAGGGATCAGACACTGGGGACAGGGATCAGACACTGGGAAAGGGATCAGACACTGGGAAAGGGGACAGGGATCAGACACTGGGGACAGGGATCAGACACTGAGAAAGGGACAGGGATCAGACACTGGGAACAGGGATCAGACACTGGGAAAGGGATCAGACACTGAGAAAGGGACAGGGATCAGACTCCAGGAAGGGGACAGTGATCAGACACTAAGAATAGGACAGGGATCAGACACTGGGAAAGGGATCAGACACTGGGAAAGGGACAGGGATCAGACACTGGGGACAGGGATCAGACACTGGGGACAGGGATCAGACACTGGGAAAGGGACAGGGATCAGACACTGGGGACAGGGATCAGACACAGAGAAAGGGACAGGGATCAGACACTGGGGACAGGGATCAGACACTGGGAAAGGGATCAGACACTGGGAAAGGGATCAGACACTGGGAAAGGGGACAGGGATCAGACACTGGGGACAGGGATCAGACACTGGGAAAGGGATCAGACACTGGGAAAGGGATCAGACACTGGGAAAGGGACAGGGATCAGACTTCAGGAAGAGGACAGTGATCAGACACTAAGAATAGGACAGGGATCAGACACAGAGAAAGGGACAGGGATCACACACTGGGAAAGGGGACAGGGATCAGACAGATCCTAAAGGCTGGAGAAACAGAGAGGCACAAAAGCAGGGACTGGGAAGAGGACAAGGATCCTTTCCCAGTGTCCCAGCACCTGACACTCCAAACACAGAGTGGAGCTGTGGGAAGAGCATCCTGGACTCCTCATTCCTCCCAGTTGAAAGAAGTTTTAAGATCCCTAAGCAGGGAGCAGCAGCACTGTGGAGCAGAGGAATCTGGCCTGGATCCCCAAAATATGAGATCAGACCTATGAAAGGAGGGAATTAACCCCTATGGGAGAGCCTGGATCCCCACAATGTGAGAAGATCATCCCCACCAAAAGGAGGGGATGAATCCCAACAGAAAATCCCCAAAAGGTGAGGAGATCATCTGCATGGAAAGGGGGGAATGAATCCTAAGGGAAGAGCCTGGATCCCCAAAACATGAGGAAATCAGCCCCATGGAAAAGGGGGGAATGAATCCCAAAATGTGGGGAGGTCAGGACAAGGATGGGTCCAACCCCGCTGGGTGTCAGTGACGTCCCCAGATCCTGAGCCACCTCCTGATGCCCCACATCCTGGCCAGAACAGCTGCCTGGAGCAGCAAGGCCGGGGTTCAGGGACACAAATCCAGGGAAAAGCCCCAAGGGCAGCAGGAGCAGCTGGGGGACACCGCCTGGATGTGCCACCCTCAGCCCTGTCCCCAGCCCGAGGCGGCAGGCGCGGAGCTGAGCGCAGGAATTTGCCAGATCCACGGACAATGAGGCCCCTGATTTGTTTTTAATGGCATTGTTTACTGGCAGGGAAATCTCCCGGAGCCAGAACTTGTCTCTCCTAATAAAAAACAAGGAAATAACAACAGGAGCGAGGAGGGAGAACATTTGGAAGCCATCAGGGTTTGATTTGATTGATCCTGGTAATAAACCAGGAATTGTTAGGCTGGAACAGAGGTTGTAGATCCCCATCCATAATTTCAGAGGGAATGAGAGCTGTGAACATTCAAAATCCCCTCAAACTCCAGGGTGAAAAATTCAGGAAGGGCTGTGGAAAAAACTGGGAAGAGGATTGGGGGTCCCAGTGCTGGATGCTGTAGGATCCCAGTCCCAATCCTAGTCTCAGTTACAGTCCCAATCCCAATTCCAGTCCCAGTCCTAGTCTCAGTTACAGTCCCAATCCGAGTTCCAGTTACAGTCCCAGTCCCAATTCCAATTCCAGTCCCAGTCCCAGTCCCAATCCGAGTTCCAGTCCCAGTCCCAGTCCCAATCCCAGTCCCAAACCCAGTCTCAATCCCAGTCCCAGGCCCAGTTAGGAGCTTGTGGAATGGGACATGGGAAGAAGGAGAGAGAGACAAGGGGAGAGGAAAGAGGGACACAAGAAAGGGGAAAGGGGCATGGGGTGGGGGGAGAGGGACCCAAGGAATGGGAAGAGAGACGAGGGAAGAGGGGAAGAGGGAGCTGAGCAGGGAGGAGAGGAGTCTGAGCACAGTCCCTGAGCAGCAGCAGCAGGAACAATGTGGGATGAGCTGACCATGGGATGAGCTGACCATGGGATGAGCTGAGCTCTCCATGGGATGAGCTGAGCTGACCCCAGGATGAGCTGAGCTGACCATGAGCCCCATTCCCACCTCCCTGTGCTGCCAGAAGGGTGAGGGAGAGCCCAGGAAGGAGGGAGGGCTGGTGGGGAGGTGCTGTCAAGATTCATTCTGCTTCTCTTCTTCCTGCTCTGATTTTGTTGGGAATAAATTCAGATAATATCCCCAAATTCTGTCCATGATGGGATCAGGGGGAGATCTCTCCCTCTCTTCCTCTCAGCTCCTGAATCCTTCTTTTGATTTCCTCTCCCTGTCCTGCAGAGGGGACTGAGAGGCTTTGGTGGCATCCAGCCAAGGTCACCCCGACATGTGCCAAACCCCCCGTGCCCCCAGCCCAGCCTGGGTACAGCCCCATCCCTGGGGGTGCTCAGGGCAGGACAGGAAGGTCAGGAGGATGGAGAATCCCATCCACAAAGATCCCAGAACCGCGGAATCCCAGGCTGGTTTGGCTTGGAGGGGACATTTGAAGGGCACCTGGTCCAGTCCCACCTCAGTGAGCAACAACACAAATGAGGGACAACACAAAGAACATCCTTAAAATCCATGTCCAGGGTCCCACACTGGCTCCTCACATCCAGGGACACAATCCAGGGACACATTCCAGGGACACATTCCAGGGACACACGTGCCAAGGACTCATTTCTGAGCCTTGCTGGGGTAATGTGGCCTGGCAGAGCCACCAAAGTCTTGAGGGACCTCAACCACCCAGTGCTCTGAGAAGGGGACGTTCTCAGTGTGTAAATTCCCCCAAAACCTTGGGGAAGTCCAGGTTCCCTGAGCAGGTTGTGATGGGGAGGCGTTTCCAGGGCTCTCCCACGCTTCCTTTTATCCCCTTCCCACTGTTTTCCTTTGGATTCCAAGGGTTTGGCTGTAATTGTGCCCCTGACAATTGCTCCCCTCACAAACCTGAGGGTCTGATTGCATCAAATGTCTCCCAAAACAGCTGCTTTTCCCTGGATCCCTCAGTCTGAGCAAAACATTCCATTTTTCTGTGCTCCGGCTTTGAAATATTCTTCCCTTCCATTTTGCAAAAAGATTTGGTCTAAAGTGGGAGCTTTGCCCTCATCTCTGTCCCTTTCAGGCCAGGTTTAGCCCCAGTTCCCTTTCCAGGCTCCATTTAACCCAAATTCCCTCTCCAGGCCCAGTTTAACTCCAATTCCAATTCCCTTTCCAGTCCCAGTTTAGCCCCAGTTCCCTTTCCAGGCCTGGTTTAGCCCCAATTCCCTCTCCAGTCCCAGCTTAGCTCCAGTTCCCTTTCCAGGATGGTTTAGCCCCAATTCCCTGCTCCCTCCTGCTGGAGGATGAAGGATTTTTCTGACACAAACATTCCTCACGTCTCTCTGGACACATAAAATGTTTTCCCTTCATTCAGGACCAAAGGATGGGTTTGGATGGAACAAAAGAAGCTCTTTCTTCTCCTTCCTGGTCTTTCCTCAGAGAGTGGCATCAGGCTGATTTGGGGACGTTTGGTGACAGCTCCCATCTCCCTCCCCAGCCCTTCCCCATCTCAGTTTTTGAACTGCTTCTCTTTGTTTTCCTTGCATCCAACTCTTTTGAGGAATCAAAGGAGCCTCCCTGCCTTCAAACTTTGGGGTTCTGCCTTTGTGCACAAAGTTGATTTCTCTGAATTAAAATGAACAATTTTTTCCACACATATTTTTTCCAGTTTTCCAAGTTTCCCATCCCAAAAAAAAGCCCATTCCAGGGGGATAGAAGCCAGGGGGAATTTGCTGCCAGCCCCACAGCTCTCGTGGCCTCCAAACTCAGCATTATTTAAATACAATATTAATTTTAATCAGATTTCTGATGCAAATAAGAGCAGGAAGCTCCCATTTCTCCCTCAGCTTGGGACAGCCCTGGAGAGGCTGACCTGGGGCTCACCTGGCATTGTCCCTTGTCCCCTCACAGGTCAATGGGAACAAGCCCCACACACACCACTGGGGCTCATAATCAGGATTGACCCTCCCAGGCTTGATGGGGTTTTAATTAAAGACTTTTAAAGGTTTATTGGAGCCTTGGAGGATGCACATTCACTCCAGGAGGGATCTGCTGGAGTGGAAAATCCAGGGTGGGTTTGGTTTGTGTGCTCTGGGTCAGAGTTTGGGAATGTGGGAGATGTTTCCTCACCTTCACCTGGAGGCCAAAATCCTTCACCGTAAATCCTCCCTTTGTCCATACAATAAAGACATCCAAGACACAGAATTGCAGCTCCCACTTTTCCATGACCTCCAGGAGCCCAAGCAAAGCTGGAGATCTGCTGGAAAACCAATTCCAGCCTGGCAGAGCTCCCAGCTGTTTGTTTTATTGGGAATTTAACAAATAAATAACAAAAAGCCTCATTAAAGAAAAATCCATTTTCCCCATTACTGCTCACTGAACAAACCAAAATCAGGAGTGAAATTGGCAGCTCCCAGGAATCCATGTGGAAATAGGGATGGAAGCAGGGAATGTTCCTGTGCTGCCTCCAGCTGGAATGACCAAACAGCAGCTGGAACTCACTGGGGCTGCAGGGGCTGGGGGGCACGGGCACCCCTCACTCCTCTGGCTGCTCCAGGGGGGCAAATCCTGCAGATTTCCTGGGGTGCTGAAGCAGGATTGAGCTCCAGGGGTTCCTGCAGTGCCTCCCTGGGGAGGGGAATCACCGGGACAGGGAGAGCCAAGGATCAGCGTGGGGCTTCTATTTTGTTATTGCAGAGGTTCCAATTCTGGAATGGTTTGAGTTAACCTCCTGGAATGGACTGAGTTAAAATCCTGGGATGGTTTGAGGTGGGAAGGACCTTAAATCTCACCCAGTGCCACCCCTGCCATGGCAGGGACACCTCCCACTGTGCCAGGTGCTTCAAGCCCCAGTGCCCAGCCTGGCCTTGGGCACTGCCAGGGATCCAGGGGCAGCCCCAGCTGCTCTGGGAATTCCATCCCAGCCCCTCCCCACCCCCACAGGGAACAATTCCTTCCCAAAATCCCACCTAAACCATCCATCTGTTTTTCATATGGCTGAATCCCAACTTTATCTGCCTTATTTTCCATGAGCAGAACCATCCCAGAGCACTCCCCATATGGAATGTGAATTATTGAAGCCTCTAAAGAGACAAGAAATTTACAAATTGGAGCAAACCCAGCTGGGGCACAAAGGAGAAAATTCCAAAGAGCTCAAACACCTGAGCAAGGGCTGCCTTGTTCATCCCTGGCTCCCAAAACTCATCTCCCACATGGAGAACCCAAGGGAAGCCCCACCAGGGAACCCAAACCCGAATTCAGGCCTTAGGGATCATCATTCCCAGGGAATGGCCATGGCCCCAAGACTGGTCAGCACTCCCAGGCCAGGGGGGATTGTTGGGGTGTCTGGGCAGGGCCAGGCTGGGAGTGGTTGGTCCCTGTGGGTCTCTCCCAGCCCAGGATATTCCCAGATCCTCTTCCAGCCCCGCTCAGGGGAGCTCACCCCGAGCTTTGGTGGAAAGCACAGATCCATGTCTGAGTTTCCTGCGGTCAGTTTGGCACCAGCCAGACGTGCTGAGGGTCCACAAAAGTTCCCACGTGTTTTGGGAGGGATTTGCCCCTGGAGAAGGGCTCCCCATGGATGGTCCAGGGCACAGGAGGAGGGAAAGGATTTTATCTGTTATCCACGAGGGCAGCAAAGGGCTGCAAACACAAGAGAAGGCTGGGAGTGCTGGGAAGGGGAAGAGGCTCCCTGAGGACAGCCAGACTCCATCCCTTGGTGGAGGTGCCTTCTGGAACTCTCTGGGGACAGGAAACCCCCTGAGCTTGCCCAGGTTCCCAGAGCAGAGGCAGAGCTGTGGCACAGAGCGAAATCCTGAGCCAGGTTTGGGATCCCAGCCCTGCTCCCATGGCCAGGGAGGCTCCAAACATCCCACAGCCAGGCCAGCTGATCCAGATGTCACCAGTGCCACCGGTGACAGCTCTGCCAAGCCCAGCACCAGCAGCCTCAGCTCCTCCTCCTCTTCCTCACCCAGAGCAGCTCCTTGGCTTGGGAAGACCCTGCAAAACCCAGCCGGGCATAAATCCCCCCCAGGGCATCCCAAATCCCCTCTGCTCCGCCTGGAACTGGTGGTCCCCCCCAATCCCAGCAGGAGCCTCTTCCAGATCAGAATTCCCTCCGAGCAAGGCCAGCCAGGCCCGAAGAATTCCTGCTGGGACATCACCGAGGGAGCCCCTGCAAACCTGCGCACTGTTATCCCGGGCTGGGCAGGAATTCCGCGGGAAGCACGGCCGGGTTTGTTCCCATCTGCGCTGTCCCCTCAGGTCACAGCAGCTCAGGGGCTTTGATAATGAATACAATTAGCTCAGGGTGGTAATGAGGGGAGTCTTTGCTGGGGACTCACTTCCAAGAGCTGATGGGAATCAGGTGAATTCCAAAGAAAGGAGGGGATTCTCTTCCCGAAGTTAAAACCCACTCAAAGCCTTCTCCTGGAAATACAAACCCCTGCAGTTCCCATTTCTTCCCCACCCCCAGCATGATTTCCAGGGAAGCAGTAACTGGTGATTCACAGCTTATCTGCTGCTGTTTTTCCCATAAAATGCAGCTTCAGTTCCATTTCTCCCGAGCTCCTGCTGAAATGAGGCCTCATCCTCAGCTCACAGCTCCCTAAAAACTCTTTCCCACCTATTTTTTACTGCCTTAAACATTTCCCTCGCTTTCCCTTTTGCCACTAAAAGCGCTGGAGGAGCACCCTCGGGGATAATTTCCTGTGCTGAGAAAGGCTGGGATGAGTCCAGAAGGAGCTGCAGGAGCTCCCCTGCCCTCAGCTCCATTGGAATCCCACCAGGGAATGGTTTCATCCCAAACTCCCTCCAAATTTCATTTAATCCGGCCGTGGATGGGCTGGGCTGCAGCAAGCAGAGGATGGGACACAAACTGTCCCAGGAGCCACAATTCCAGCGTTTCCTTCATGGAAACTTCCAGATTAGAAGAGGTTTTCACAGGCTTGGGTTGGAAGGGCCTTAAGGATCACCCCAAAATTTGGGATAATTCCTTGTGGTTCTTACAGCTCTCAGGAAACCCTGAAGGAGGCAATAAAGGAACAACATCTTTCCTTCTGGGGTTGTCCAAAAAGTTTGGGAGGGGCCCAGCAGAGATCCTGGGGTCCAGGGGAATGGATGGTCCTGGGTCATTCCTTGGACACTGCCAGGGATCTGGGGCAGCCAGAGCTGCTCTGGGATCTGTGCAGGGCCACAGCACCCCCAGGATGGGATGGGAGGGAAATGATCCCACAGAAGGATGGGACAGCCTGGAGTGGTGGAAGTGGCCATAAAAGAGGAGTGGGAGAGTGCTGTGGTGCTGTGAGGGTCCCTAGGATGAGGAGAGATATGAGAACGTGACTCCAGGTTCTCAGAAGGCTGATATGATATGATATGATATGATATGATATGATATGATATTGTTACATTATATTATATATATAATATAATATAATATAATATAATATAATATAATATAATATAATATAATATAATATAATATAATATAATATAATATAATATAATATAATATAATATAATATAATATAATATAATATAATATAATATAATATAATATAATATAATATATAGCATAACATTACATTACATTATATAATATATAATATATAATATATAATATATAATATATAATATATAATATATTATATATTATATATTATATATTATATATTATATATTATATATTATATATTATATATTATATATTATATATTATATAATATAATATATAATATAATATATATAAATATATATATTATATATATATAATTATATATTATATATATAATATAACATATAGCATAACATTACATTATATATTATATTATATTATATTATATTATATTATATTATATTATATTATATTATATTATATTATATTATATTATATTATATTATATTATATTATATTATATTATATTATATTATATTATATTATATTATATTATATTATATTATATTATATTATATTATATTATATTATATTATATTATATTATATTATATTATATTATATTATATTATATTATATTATATTATATTATATTATATTATATTATATTGAAAATGCTGTACTAAAACTGTACTTAAGAAAGAGAGAGGAGACATCAGAAAGCTGGAAAGGAATGAATAATAAAATCTCGTGACAGACTCAGAGAGTCCGACACAGCTGGCTGTGATTGGCATTAAGTAAAAACAATTCACATGCTGGGTAAACAATTCTCCAAATCACATCCAGAGGAGCAAAACATGGAGAAGGTGAAGCTTCCCAGCTTCCCAGGAGAAAAGATCCTGGTGAAGGGATTTTTCATAAAGGCCAGGCTGGACACTGGGGCTTGGAGCAGCCTGAGGTAGTGGAAGCTGTCCCTGGGGTGGCACTGGGTGGGTTTAAGATCCCTCCCAGCCCAAATAATTCTGGAATTCTCTGAATCCCCATTCCCAGACAAATTCTGCCTTTTGAGAACATTGCCTCTGTGTTCCAAACCTGCAATCCCACAAGCACCACCTTCAGCTCCCCACAGGAGGGTGTTCCAGCCATCCCTGCAAACACACTATAATAAAATAAAAACATAAAACATTTTTATTTTCCCTCTAAGAGCTCCAGGAAAGCTCATTCCACAACATTCCCACCCCTTTCTTCTCCTTCTTTCTATTGACGTGGCAGGAATTAAATCCACACTGAGTTGTTTAATTTGTTTATTATCAAACCAAACCCGGAGTTTTTGCTCTTGGATCACTTTTTCCTTCAGGCAGGTTCACCCCAAGAGACAAAATCCTGCCAGCAGCTGCCTAGGATATATTTTTCCAGACCAAAGGAATATTAAGATGATGGAAGGAGGGATTTCCTTTAACTCAGAGTTGGAGCAGGAGGAGCAGAACCTGCCCTGCTGTGACATTTCCCAGGGATTTGCACCTAGCCCAGATGAGCACTTGACTAAAATCAGAATCTATGAACACCTCCAGCCCCTAATTTAGCTATTCCATCAGAAATGCAATTAAGTTTGTCCAGCCTGATTTATTCCTAATAAGCCCAAGCTCTGTTTTGCTCCTGGTGCTCAGAGCCATCAATATTAGCCCAGCAAATTTGCTGGGATTTGAACAAAGATTCCTAGGAAGTCTTATCCATTATCCAATTAACAAACAGTGCTAATCTGGGAGCGCAGTCAGTGAGCAGTGCCTGGTGTTTGCAGGGAATTAATTTCAATCCCTGCCTCTCCCTCCAGTTCCGTGGGAAGGCTGGCAGGGAGGCTCTGGCTCGGTCCTTGAGCCAAGAAGGGATGGAAAACTGTGGAAAATGGGATATCCTGAGGTGGAAGTGACCCACAGGGATCCTCCAGTGCCCCTCCTGGCCCTGCACAGACACCCAGCAATCCCAGCAGCAGCGCTGTCCAAATATTCCTGGCTTGGGCTGGGACCATTCCCCGGGATCCTCACGCCAGAGGCACCTCAGGCCAATGTCCTTGTGTCCCTGTGTCCCCATGTCCCTGTGTCCCTATGTCCCTCTGTCCCCATGTCCCCATGTTCCCATATCCCCATGTCCCTGTGTCCCTGTGTCCCCATGTTCCCATGTCTCCATGTCCCTGTGTCCCCATGTCCTTGTGTCCCCGTGTCCCTGTGTCCCTATGTCCCTCTGTCCCCATGTCCCCGTGTCCCCATGTTCCCATATCCCCATGTCTTTGTGTCCCTGTGTCCCTATGTCCCTCTGTCCCCATGTCCCTGTGTCCCCATGTTCCCATATCCCCATGTCCTTGTGTCCCTGTGTCCCTATGTCCCTCTGTCCCCATGTCCCTGTGTCCCCATGTTCCCATATCCCCATGTCCTTGTGTCCCTGTGTCCCCATGTCCTCATGGCTCCATGTCCCTATGTCCCTCTGTCCCCATGTCCCCGTGTCCCCATGTTCCCATATCCCCATGTCCTTGTGTCCCTGTGTCCCCATGTCCTCATGGCCCCGTGTCCCTGTGCCCCTCTGTCCCCGTGTCCCTGGTCCCCATGGTCCATGGTTGCCTGGGGAAGAGGAGCAGATGGAGATGTCCCCAGCTGTCCCCTCACGGCTCCTGCTGTCCCCTGGGGCTGTTGGTGCTTTGGGGACATCCCGAGCCCCCTCCCACCTTGTCCTGCTCCCAGATCCCATCTCCTGCTCGGACCAGGAGCGCTCCTGCTCCTCTCCCTGTTGGGTTCCAGCCCCTCCTCACCCCTGTGCTTCCCTGGAAAGGAATTAACACCTCCCTGGGATTATCAAAGACTTGGGGACCCCAAACAGCCCCAAGTGCTCTTTGGGAGAGCTCCAGGAACCCAAATTTCCTGTGGATCCCTGTGTTTTCTATCCCTATCCCACACTGGACTTTGATCCCACATCCTGCATTTCCAGCTTTTCTCCTGCACATCAGAACTTCCAGGGCCCACCCAGAACATCCAGGTCCCTCCATCTCCTCCCCCACACAGGATTGTCCTTGGGCCCCTCCTGCAGCAGCAGAAGTGTTGTGGTGTGATTTCATGGTTTACCCCAGAGCCCCGGGTCCCTGCCCTCAAGAGTCCCTCCCAGGTGTGTCCATCATCCCTCCTTTCCCCACCCTGACCCCTGCCAGCACTGTCTGTCTGTCCTGGCATTCCAGAAGGGCATCCAGTGATTGCAGATTCAAGGGATGCCCTCCACCCCCGGGGGCACTGGGCCATCCAGGTGTCCTTTGTCCCTTGAGCCCTCCCCTCCTGTCCCTGGCTGGTGGCTCCTGCCCTTCCCTGCCCTCTCCCGGGGTTAAAGGAGCAGCAGCCACGGGGTCAGGAGTTCTGCTGGAGCTGCTGTGGGTTCAGAGGCTGTGGGCCAGAATAAAGCTCTGGATCCAAACCCTCCAGCAGAACCCACTCCTTTCCTTCCCCATCGCCCTAAAGCTTCTCCACAGAGGGGAACCTGAGGAGCGACCCCTGCACAGGGGGAAGCTCCATCCCAGCCCCACCAGAGCTCCTGCACACCTGGATTTGTGCCCAGGGCAGCACCCAGCCAGCCAAAGGTGTCCTGGGGTGAAACACCACCCAGCCATGGCCAAAGGTGTCTGTGGGGTGAAACACCACACAGCCATGGCCAAAAGTGTCTGTGGGGTGAAACACCACACAGCCATGGCCAAAGGTGTCCCTGGGGTGAAACACCACACAGCCATGGCCAAAGGTGTCTGTGGGGTGAAACACCTCAGTGCCCCTGTTTGGCTCAGCAGCAGGGCCAGACAAGCCAAGGCACGTCCCATGCCCAGTACTGGTAATGCCAATACAGAAGGTTCCCAGCTCCTTTGGAGATGGATTTCCCAGGAACTCAGCCCATGGGTGGCTCATTTGTCCATGCAAACCACGGCTCAATAACAGATTAAATAAATGTCACCCAGGTCACCGCGTGCTGGGAGAGCAGGTGACACAAGCCAGCTGCCCCCATCACCTCTGCACAGCTCTGATCACACCTTGGGATATCTCCAGGGAAACACAGGCAGGGATGGCTGGAAATAGAAATCAAGGCAAGGGAGGGCTACAAATTAGGTTTTTAATGGGAATTTGGTATTTCAGCAGGAGGAAAACATGCACAGAAACAGCGAAGAATAAGAATAAGAATAAGAATAAGAATAAGAATAAGAATAAGAATAAGAATAAGAATAAGAATAAGAATAAGAATCCATTATCAAATCCAGGAGAAGGTAATGGTTTTTTGAAAGTTATTTCATTTCTTTTTCCAGATCAAAGCTCCATTTCCTGGAGAAACCCTCCAGCTCCAGCCTGGCGCTGCCCAGAGGCTCCAGACATTCCAGCCTGGGATGGGAAGGAGATGCTGGGCCCAGCCTGGGATCAGGGGTGGCTCCAGATGGAGGGAACAAGGGACAGTCCCAGAGCCAGTCTGGGATCCCAAGGGATCCAGAGGGCTGGAGCAGAATGCAAGAGGCTGCAAAAACTTCGAGGATACACCAGGATTGAAGTGGGAGGATGAGTAGGGACATCCACATCCCACCAGGTGAATGGGAAAAATCCCTCCTCATCCCTTGTGTCCATGAAATATCTGAATTTAGGGATTGGTTCATGAATGAGCAGCTCCAGGAGTGAGGTGATCCCACTGTGGGGCCAGGAGGACCCATCCTGGACACTGAGGGGCAGGAGAATGACCAGAGGAGGGAACAGAGCTGGGGCTGGAGCCCCAGGAGGGGCTGAGGGAGCTGGGCAGGGGCTCAGCCTGGAGCAAAGGAGGCTCAGGGGGCCCTTGTGGCTCTGCACAGCTCCTGGCAGGAGGGGACAGCCGGGGGGTCGGGCTGTGCTCCAGGGAACAGGGACAGGAGCAGAGGGAACGGCCCCAGGCTGGGCCAGGGCAGGCTCAGGGTGGGCACAGCAGGAATTTCCCCACGGAAAGGGGGGTCAGGGCTTGGCAGGGGCTGCCCAGGGAGGTTTGGAGTGCCCATCCCTGGAGGTGTCCAAGGAATGGCTGGAGGTGGCACTCAGGGCTCCGGGCTGGGGACAAGGTGGGGATCAATTACAGCTTGGACTTGATAATCCTGGAGGGATTTTCCAACTTCAGTGATCCTGGGATTCTGTGAGCTGCTCCACAAACAGAGCAAAATTCATATATTTTGGGGATCTGCCCCAAAATTCCTCCACAACTGCTCCACAGCTCCTTCCTCATCCCCTGGAGCTGGTGCTGGAGGATCTGATCCCTGTTCCCTGTTCCATGTTCCCTGTTCCCTATTCCCTATTTCCCATTCCCTGTCTCTGTTTCTTATTCCCTGTTCCCTGTCCTTTTTCCCTGTTCCCTATTCCCTGTTCCTTGTTCCCTATTCCTTATTCCCTGTTCCCTGCCCATTTTCCCTGTTCCCTATTCGCTGTTCCCATTCCCTGTCCCCTGTCCCTGTCCCCTGTCCCTGTTCCCCATTCCCTGTCCCTGTCCCCTGTCCCTGTTCCCCATTCCCTGTCCCTGTCCCCTGTCCCTGTTCCCTATTCCCTGTCTCCCGCCCCTGTTCCCTGTCCCTATTCCCTATTCCCTGTCCCCTTTTCCCCGTTCCCCATTCCCTGTCCCCTTTTCCCCATTCCCTGTCCCCTTTTCCCCGTTCCCCGTTCCCTGTCCCTATTCCCTGTCTCCTGTCCCTGTCCCCTGTCCCCTGTCCCCTATCCCTGTTCCCCGTTCCCTGTCCCTATTCCCTGTCTCCTGTCCCTGTTCCCTGTCCCCTGTCCCTGTCCCCTATCCCTGTTCCCTATTCCCTGTCTCCCGCCCCTGTTCCCTGTTCCCTGTCCCTGTTCCCTATTTTCTGTTCCCTGTTCCCTGGTCCCTGTCTGTTTTCCCTGCTCCCTGCTCTCCCCCTCCCATCCCTCCCCACTCCAATGAATTTAAAGGAGCATTTATATCCCAAAGTCCATGTTCACAATTTCTAATGGAGTTCTAATTATGGGCTGGGGCAGCAGCTGCAATGGAGCCTGTCTCCAGAATTTATGGGCAGTGCAATCCCAGCCCCACGGATCCCTCTCAGCAGGAACAGGAACATTTGTCTCCAGAGCCCTGGCACAATTCCTCACGCTAACAGAGTCTGTGATCCCAGGGAAATAATCCTGCCCAGGTGTTGGGAAGGATGAAAGTTTGACAAGAAAGTCTCACAGATATGTGTGCTTGGCAGAAAGATTTTTGAATGTAGAATCTGAAGAAGGAATAGAAATGGAAGCAAGTTTTGATATAGAAGAAAAGAATTGCTGAGCCAGTCTTACTGGGTAACCAAGGAGGCAAAGGGTGTGTGAGTTAGAAGGGATTTTTATGGCTTGGGGCAAAGGATAAACCCACCCCAAACAAGAAGATGTTTTTACCAAGCAGAAAGAGAGCACAGGCAAACAAGCCTGACAATGTGGCAAGAAGAAAACCCAGGGACAGCAGCGTCCCCAGGGATCCAGAGGGCTGGAGCAGAAGGCAACAGGCTGCAAAAACTTCTGGATACACCAGGAGTGAAGTGGGACGAGGAGCAGGGACACCCACGTCCCACCAGGAGAATGGGGAAAATCCCTCCTCTTGGAAAATCCCTTCCCTTCCTCTTGGAATATCTGAATTTGGGGATGGGTTCATGCCCCTGTGACAGCCCAGTTTTCTCCAGGCTGTTTCTCCAAGAGGACCCAGCCCAGCAGGGACTTGGACATGGGGCCTGGTGGCCTTTAGGGCACCCAAAATTCAGCTCTCCCGGGTGCCTTTCCAGGCTGGATGAGCCCAGGTCTCCCAACTCCTCCCACAGAGTCCCAGGAGAGAAATTCCAAAGCCAGCAGATCTCAGGAACATTTTGGGAGTAGAAACTTTGTCCTGATATGTCCTTGCACAAACCAATCCATGGCAATTCCTCTGAGCATTCCCACTTGAAGGGACAGTGAATTATCCCAGAATTCCAGGATGGCTTGGGAGGGACCTCAAAGCCCATCTAGTGCCACCCCTGCCACAGCAGGGACCCTTTCCACTGCCCCAAGCCTTGCCCAACCTTGAGCAATTCCCAGGATCCAGGGCCAGCCACAGCTGCTCTGGGCACAGGGCCTGCCCACCCTCACAGCCAGGAATTCCTTCCCAGTATCCCATCCAAGCCCTCAGTGTCTCAATTTGAAGGATATAATTTATATTAAAAAGACATTTTTGGCCCAATAGGGCCCATGAGGAGCAAGATTCTCAAATAAACCCTCCCCACTCTCCTCCAGTCTCTCCCCCCAGGGCTCTGCCAGGCTGTGGAAGAGCAGCAGTGCTGGGACATCATCTCCATCTCCATCTTGATGACCTTGATTTTGCATGACAAGCTGCATATTAATTAATTAAAGAACAAGCCCAGCGTTCCCTGGAAAGGGCCATTCTTTTAATCCTGACAGGTAATTACAGCAGCAGAAATGATAAATCTTCCCAGGCACTGTTTGTCTTTAGCAGAGGCTTTAATTATGGAGGTTTAAAGGCTGGAGGGAGCTGGGGATGTGTCAGGGGATGAAGGAAGGCTCAGGACCACCTGGAGTGCAGCTCCCTGATCCAGCCCCATCCCTGCCTTTCTTCCCAACCCGTGGGAGGAATGCTCTGCTAAAGGAAGCAGGAGGGATAGGAAGAGGCAAATAAAATCCACTGGAGAAATTCCTAACAGCAGGACAGAGCCCTGGAATTCATTGCCATCATCTGTCTCCTGGCAAGGTCTGAGGAGGGATCTCTCTTTTATGGGGATAATGAGAAAATACATATTTATAAGGAAGAGGGAAAAAGAAAACCAAGATATTCTGTGAGGAGTGGAAATCACAGCCTGGTTTCTCATGTACTGCTCTGCCCTTAAATTATCCCACAGGAATTCCAGCTCCTCCTGGTGTTCTCCAGAGGGAGAGGAAACCCCCAGTTTGCTCAAGCCACCAGCAAAGTCTTGGACAAGGCAGGAATTTGGGGCTCTCTCTATCCAGCCAAGAATATCCACAAAGCTGGAGGATTTCCACCAGCCCATCAGGGTCTGTAGGATCTCCACCAGTCATGGACAGGGACCAGGCCCTGCTGTCCTTGCATCCCATATCCCAGGGGATCCCAAAATCCCAGGTGGTGTTTTAAGCCGCCATGGCCAAGTTCTTCCTTGTTTGTTGCATCTCCCTGCTCAGCTCTGAGAGGGAATTCACGCTGGGAGGTGACAAATCCAAGTCCCCAAAGCCCTGGGATCAGCCAGGAAATGCTTTGGCTCCGAGCTGGCCTGGGAAGAGCAGCTCCAACAGGTCCTGGTGAGGAGCCAAAGCAGCCACCAATGCACAGAAAATGTGGGTGTGTCCAGTTAAAGGCCCTTTGGCATTTTCTGAGGAATATTTACCTGTCCCATACCTGGAAGTGCCCAAGACCAGGCTGGACGGGGCTTGGAGCAGCCTGGGATAGTGGCAGGTGTCCCAGTGGGTGGCACTGGATGAGCTTTAAGTTCCCTTCCAACCCAAACCATTCCATGTTGAACATTTCCCATTCCTGAAAAATTTTAAATCTGCAGAGATCCAGTTCCCTCTCGTTTTCTCTCCCATCCTTGCAATGATCACACAGCAGAAAGAGAATCATTCCCTCCACGTGCTGCTCCAAGGAGCTCCCGTGTGCCAGGACTCGCTGGAATTCCAAGCCCACGGGAAGAGCCTGCCCTGTATCCAGACAGGAGGTGCTGCAGGATGGAGCAGGAGCTGGTGGGATGCAGGAATAGCCCCTGGAAAACTCCCGGCTGGGGAGATGGTGGTGTCACCACGATGGTCCTGATACCCACCTTTCCACTCCAGGCATTCCCCGCCGGGCTGCCGGAACAAGCCAAGGCGGCCGGGACACCCGGAGGAGTCATTAGCAGGGCAATTAGCGCTCACTGGGCTCGGAACGCTCATTAAGAGCAATCAATCAATCAATCAATCAATCAGAGCTGAGGGGACATCAAAGCCAGGCTTCCTGCGGGAGGTGATGGCCGGGACACCGATTCCTGGTTTTCACAGTTTAAAACTGGGATTAAACACAAGGATTGAGGAGCCTGCGATCAGTCAGTGCCAGAGCCCCGAGCGCTCCGGGAAGTGTTGGAGCAGGGACCAGGATCCAGCAGCATCCCAGCTCCATCTGCGCTCTCAGGGAGGGTTTATCCCATCCCGGGAAAAGCCGGATTCGGCTGCGGGAAGAGCCGCAGGATCCTGGATTCCTGCTGGACGCTGATTCCTGCGGGATGCTGAGCTCCCCACCCCCTGGAGGCACTGTCCTCCAGGAGGGCAGAGCGTGGAACCGCAGATGAGATGGAAGGGACCTTAGAGAGCACCCAGTTCCGTGGGCAGAGACACCTTCCAAGGGATCCAGCGAGGGGCCAGTGGGCTCAGATCCTGTGGAATCCACAGGATCCCTGCTGTGAGTTCCCGCAGCTCCATTCCTGTGGAGGGCTCTTCCCTGGTTACCAGTCCTAGATCCAGAATTCTGCTGGATCCTGGCTTCTGCTGAATGCTGATCCCTGCCGGATCCTAATCCCTGCTGGATCCTGAGCTCCCCACCCCCCTGGAGGCGCTGCCCTCCAGCCCCTCCCTGTGCTCTGTGGCAGGGCAGGACCCCTCCCTTTTCCATCCACAATTTCCAGACACGGCATTGAGACATCCCACAAAACCCCAAATTCTCTGCAAACCACTGGGAGCTCCACATGGAGCCCATCCTGACGTCCTCTGGGACCATGTGCTGCCCTTGGACATTGTCCCACCCAGGGATGTGCCAAGAGAGGCATCCCTGGGTATTTCTCCTGAGCCATAATCCCCCTGGCGCCACCTCAGTGCTCTTGGACAGAAAGAAAGGATAAATCCAAATTGGGAACCTCTCAATCCCTCCCTGTCCCCAAGCACAGGGAGGAGGGATGAGATGTCACCAGCCACAGTGACATCCCCATGGAAGCCAACGGGGCTGAGCGAGGGATGAGCCACCAGCCATGGACACCCCTGCCCTGGGCTTTCATCCCCAGCCAGGGTGAGCACACCAAGGTTTGAGGCTTTCAGGGGGTTTTGGTGGCCACTTCACTTGGGGTTTCTGTCCCAAGGAGGAGGGGACAGCAGTGCTCCTGTGCGGGGGCATTCCAGGGATGAAAGTGCTGGGTCTGGAGCTGCTGAGGCATTGCCATGGAAACAGGAGCTCCAGCACCTGAGCAGCCCTGGAGGAGAAGGTGGAGGAGTAGAGAGGGGCAGGAGAACAGGGGAGATGCTCTAACCTCGGCCAGGCAGGAGGAGGAGGGAGGAAAATCGGGAAGAGAGGAAGCAGAGGAGATGGAAGAGGGAGGAGAGCTCTCCTGGGAGGGACATGGGGCCACCTGCAGCTCCTCTGCGACTTCATGGCTGGGAAAGAGACAAGTGGCTGTCCCCTGAGGAGGTGATGTCCCCACGCTCCTCTCCTGCAGAGCAAACCCCACCAGCCCAGCAGCGTGTCCAGGGAAGGATGGATTGAGATCCAGGGGCATCCTGGAGGAAGGTCAGGCCTGTCCTGGTGTGAGGACAATCATGGAGGCAGACACATCCCCAGGATCTGCAGTCCCCTGGTCCCCACCCTTCTCCTCATCCCATGGATGTTCACCCTCGAGACCTTCCCAACATCACTCCCATAAATCCAGTGGGAATGAAGCAGCTCCCAAACCCTCCAGGCTCAGCAGGAAATCCCATCTCTTCCTTCAGATGTGTTGAACCTCTCCCTGCTGGAATCACCTCGTTCCTCTCCCCATTCCCTCCCAGCCACCACTCCCCCCTTGCTCCTTATCCCCTGGTTGTTCAGCCCCTCCAGGGATGCACCCACTGGAATAAGAACACCTCCCAGTCTTCTTTCTGAGGAGCTGCACAGCTGAAACTCTTTTTTCCACCTATCAGATCCATTTTCCTTTCCCCACATCCCTAAAAATAGAAAATAAAGGGATTTATTCTCCTTCTTCCCAAGCCCTGATCCTTATAAAGTTGTTTTTTATTCTTCACCTGCACGAAAATTGCTCCCACAGGTGTTTGAGGGCTCGGTAAAGCAACAACTTTATCATTTAAGCATTGAAGGATTTCAAATCCCTCAATTATCCCCAATTCTGAGTGGATTGAAGGAGCCAAGGAGCAGCAGCTCCGTAACAATCAACACAAAAGCAGCTTCCAAGTGTCTCTTTAATGTGGTTTTGTCCATGATCGTGGCAGGAAGATAAATTCTGGAATTTATTCCCTCTAATCCAGGCAGGCAGCAATTGATGGGTTTTTAGGAGGGTGAAAATGGCCGAGGGATGTTCCAATGTTTATGGGCCGCTAAATTTGATTTATAGGGAATTATCAGTGCTGCCATTGGGAAGGGTCCAGGAAGCTTAATATGATTTGCATTGATGGGATTAATATCAATTAACAGCTGCCAGGTTTGTGGAGCGCGGCTGTGGCCCGATTCCCAATGGCTCCAGCCCCTGATTCCCAATGGCTCCAGCCCCTGATTCCCAATGGCTCCAGCCCCTGACTCCCAATGGCTCCAGCCCCTCATTCCCAATGGCTCCAGCCCCTCATTCCCAATGGCTCCAGCCCCTGATTCCCACCGGCTCCAGCCCTGATTCCCAATGGCTCCAGCCCCTGATTCCCAATGGCTCCAGCCCCTGACTCCCAATGGTTCCAGCCCCTGATTCCCACCAGCTCCAGTTCCCGATTCCCAATGGCTCCAGCCCCTGATTCCCACTGGCTCCAGCCCCTGATTCCCAATGGCTCCAGGTCCTGATTCCCAATGGCTCCAGCCCCTCATTCCCAATGGCTCCAGCCCCTCATTCCCAATGGCTCCAGCCCCTCATTCCCAATGGCTCCAGCCCCGATTCCCAATGGCTCCAGCCCCTGATTCCCACCGGCTCCAGCCCTGATTCCCAATGGCTCCAGGTCCTGATTCCTACCAGCTCCAGCTCCTGATTCCCACCAGCTCCAGCCCCTGATTCCCACCAGCTCCAGTTCCCGATTCCCAATGGCTCCAGCCCCTGATTCTCCATGGTTCCAGCCCCTGATTCCCAATTACTCCAGTTCTTGATTCCCTCTGGCTCCAGCCCTGGCGGGGCTGGGAGTGAAGGGGATTTTGCTCTGCAGATGTTTGACCTCAAACCCCACAAATCCTGAGGGGTTTGATTGGTTTTCTGTGGTCCCAGCCCCAGCAATCCCAGCTCTCCTGGGGCTCCCTTCATTTGAGGGGATGTAATTCCAGGGAGGAGCCCAGGATGAACACGGTTTCCATGGGGTGGGGCAGGGGCAGCCTCGGGATGTGTCTGCTTGGCTCCCAGCCCAGAGGAAGGGGCAGAGGGGACTCTGTAGCTCCCGACCATCGTGGTGTTTCAGGGCCCTCTTGTGCCCAAATTTACGGAGGGGCTGAGCCCGGAATGCATCTCCTCGAAGGTTTTGGGAAAAGGGAAGAAGCTTTTCCATTGGGATCAACCCCCTTAGCATGATCCTGAAACTCCTGAAGATATAAAACCCACAAAAATTTGGTTCAATGTTTTAAACACCAGGAGCTCTGGGCCACAAAGGGTCCCCCATGGCTGAGAGGGAAGGGGGGATTGGGGGTACATCCCATTGACAGCTGGGGTGTGGGAGGAAGCAACAGGGCTGGAATTGGGGCCAGGGATGTGCCAGGAGACCCAGCTGCCCTGGCAGAGTGGGTGCAGCTTCCCGGCACAGGGTACCAGGATTTGGGGCATTAGCAGGTGATTGAAGGTTCTGCTGCTGCTTCTTTTCCCTTCAAAACCTCTTGGCCCAGCTGGAAAATCCATCCCAATCCTGTTCCATGGTACCAAAGATCACCCACCCTCCAAGCCCTGCCTTTGTGCCCTGCCCCAGGGGATGGAGGGGACAGGGAGGGGCTGTCCCCCCTCTCCAGGCAACACAACCATCCCAAGCCCAGTACAAATGGATGCAGTCTGGGAGGCTCCAGAGCCTCTCTGGAGGCTTCCAGTGCCCAAAGACAGCCCTGTGGGGAGAAGACAAACTCAAAGGGATTCAGGAGATGAATTCCCAACAGCCCTTTGACTCTCCTGACAGGAAAACCTTCCCTTCCCAGGGGAATAATTTAAAACCTGAGTTACCAGGGTGGGAACTCAAAGTTTTATTGTGTGAGAGCTGTGTCCCAGCTTGGACCAGCTGCAGCTGGGATAGACTAGGATAGGTAAGGGCTCGTGTTTGGATGGAGATTGTGCAGCAGCCAGTCTGGGGATGGATGAAAAGCAGGGAATTTCCTTCCCAAATGAGGAGCACACCTGCCCAGGTGAGGGGAGTGACGTGTTCTGAGTGTGGAACCCGCTCCACACCACTGGGAGAATGGAATGTTTTGGGCTGGGAGAGCTTGAAACCCCCCCAGTGCCACCGGGGACACCTCCCAGTGTCCCAGCGTGCTCCAAGCCCTGTCCAGCCTGGCCTGGGACACTGCCAGGGATCCAGGGGCAGCCCCAGCGGCTCTGGGAATTCCATGCCAGCCCCTCTCTGCCCTTACTCATGGAGAGACATCCAAGGCTTGCAGCCATCCAGCTGCTCCAAGAAATGAAGCCTGCCATGGAACCTGCAGAGCCCAGGCTGTGGTTCCACAGTGTCCCTCAGTGGCCCTCTGGAGCACAGCTTTGTTTGGAATCCCTGCAGGGCTCCTGGCCCTTCCTTGGCAGGACCATCACCAAACCACAGTGATCCTGCTGCTTTCCTCCTCCACCACCTGGGGCAGCTCTCCAGCCCTCGAGTGTTTTTGTGGATGTCCTGGATTACCAAGCAAATTGTGTTCTATTTACCATCTGTATGGCAGTTGTCTTCTGTTCAGTGGGCAGCTTTCCTTATCTCTTCTACAACCAGGGAGACACCTGCTGATAACAGGCTATGGAATGTCCCTGCATGGCTGATAAGAACTGCAGCATCCCACTGGGAGATGTGAGCCCAGAGGGAGGAGCCAAGCATTCCTACCTGGATATAATCTGGAGATTCTGGAACACCAGCACAGCTTCTCCACTGGATTCCCAGAGGAACAGCAGCTGCCTCTGCCCCTGGACCTTCAGAGGCAGACTGCCCCCTTCTCCAGGATCCCTGCTCCAGCAGAACCACCCCTGGCACTGCAGGAGGGCTGAGCCACAATTCCAATGGCCCTGCTGCAGCACCCTGACCCACAGGGTGTCAGGCTGTGCTCTGGCTCTGGCAGTGTTGGTTTGATTTACGGCATTGTTTATTTTATCCTTTCATTTTCTTCCCAACAAAGAACTGCTATTTCCTGTTCCCATATCTTTGCATGAGAACCCCCCTTTAATTTCAAATTTATAACAATTCAGAGGGAGGGGTTTACATTTTCCATTTCAGGGGAAGCTCCTGCCTTCCTTAGCAGACACCTGGCTTTCCAAACCAAGACAGTGGAATATCCCCTTCCATCCCCAAGGTACAGAGCGGCCATGGACACAGATTTGGAATAACCTCAAAAAGGGAGATTTAAATGGAAAATATGCACAAAGTATTGCTGGTTTTCCATCCAGAGGGGAAAATTCCCTGGTCCTTGCAGACAGCCAGGAACAAGCACCTTCCCAGGGAAGCACTGAGCCTCATCTAGGCTGATTAACAAGGCCTGGTTAATTTGGTTTCAGCCTAATGATAGAGAGGAAGGCAGAGTAATCACCTTTAACCACCACAGAAATGACCCTTTAATCAGCATCTTCTGGGTTTATCCTGAGCTGGCACCTGCTGGCTGCTGGGAAAGTTTCTCATTTCCAGAGGAATTCCAGCAAAGCCATTCATTGCTGGGGTCTCCACCTCTTGGAAAACGTCCCAGGAGGAGGAGACTGAAACCAGCACCTGAGGAAGGGAGAGGATGGAGCCTGGTGTTCCTGGGAGCTCCAGGGGCTGCAGGGAGGGGAAACAGGAATGAGGCTTTTCCAAATGCCTGATGAGCCCTGGAAGTGGAGAGGAGCAGGGAGATGCTGCAGGCAGCACAGCAAAGACATCCTGCTGAGAACTGGGAATACTTCCAGAGGTGTTTTCCTGCTGGGAAAACGGAGCTGTGGTTCTTTGAGAGCCTTTGCCCCGGGCAGGGGAAGCTCCTACTGGGAGCAGTGCTTTGGGATGGAGCAGTTCCCACTCCAGCAGGGGCAGGGAAAACTGAGGAGAGAGGGAAAAAAGGGAAAAAACAACTTCCTGAAGGTCATTCAGCCAGGCAGGGATGGGAGGAGGACCCAATGTCCTGGGGTGTCCCCAAGCCCCAGGACATTCCACGGGCTCAGGTAAAACAACAGGAATGACAACAGAGCTGGGAGAGGAAAAAAGCCCTAATCCTCACAATCCCTGCCTGATTTCCCTGCAATCCCATCCCTTCTACATCCCAGAGAGAGAAATCAGGCTCAGCTCATGCCTTGTCCTTGCCTACCTAGTTTCCAGTTTATTTTGCTTTGGAATCATTGCTTCCATTTCAGTAAAAGCAAAAAATCCACGAGGAGAGGCTTCTCCCGTTCAGATTTTTTTCTTACCTACAAGTGGGAAAAGGAGCTCTGGATCCTGGAAAATTGTTTTCCCAAGGGAAAGGGAAAGCGTGCCCAGCACAGCCCTCTCTGAAGGAAGCAGGAAAATCATCTCAGTGAGTGAAGAGCAGAGCCCTGGGTGTCCCCCAGGGAATGAAACCTTGTCCCCACCGCTGTCCCACAGAGCCACCAGGAACGGGACTGGGACAAATCCCTCTGAGGACTTGAGACCTGTAAAGGAGGAAGGAGCCTTTTTCAACCTTTAATGTGCAGGAGTTCTGCTCAGGGGAGCATCTTCAGTGACATCCACGGTGTGAGGAGCCTCAGCTGCCACCTGTGCCCTGTGCCTGGGGTGTTGTGGGGAAGCCACTGCAGTGGAACATCACTGTCACTTTTCCTGCCTATCCTTGTCCCTGGACAGACAGGGACTAGGCAGGACACAGACTGCCACAAGATCTGGAAACCTCCCCAAAACCACAGGAAAACTTGCTGGGACAGGAGAGAGCAACTACACCTGCAGTGAGGTGTGATGCCAGCCTGGGATGGACTCAGCAGTGAGGAATTCCTGGGCATGGAGCAGGCTCTGAGCATCTCTGAGTCCCTGTGGCAGCACACAGAAATTCCAGCCTTTCCCGGGATTTCCCTGCCGGTTTCCAGCGGCTCAGATGGCCTCGGGACAGGGTTTGGTTGCGTTTATTGAGGTGTCAGCGCTCCCGAAGGGTGTTAGTGATGGTCCAAGTCTGCTGTGGGAGCGTCCAGGTGCGGATGCAGAGCAGGAGGGTTTGCAAACACAGCCCTGAACCCCCGTTCCATGCAGGCCCGTGGCGGTCCCTGCCTGGACTGAGGCATTTAACGGGACTTTGGGGCATTCAACGGGAATTTGGGGCATTTAACGGTAATTTGGGGCATTTAACGGGAATTTGGGGCATTTCGGGGCTTCCGCTGCGACCCCAGCGCGGAGCGCGGCCCTGCAGCGCCCCCTGGCGGCTGCGCCGCGGAACAACCGCGACCTCCGGGGCCCCCGGGACCGCTGAGAACACCGGGACCGCTGAGAACACCGGGACCGCTGAGAACACCGGGACACCCGAGACCCCCAGGACTGCTGAGAACACCGGGACCGCTGAGAACACCGGGACCGCTGAGAACACCGGGACACCCGAGACCCCCAGGACTGCTGAGAACACCGGGACCCCCGGGAATGCTGAGAACACCGGGACACCCGAGACCTCTGGGACCCCCGGGAATGCTGAGAACACCGGGACACCCGAGACCTCTGGGACCCCCGGGGCTGCTGAGAACACCGGGACACCCGAGACCCCTGGGACCCCCGGGACCGCTAAGAACACAGGGGACCCCCGGGACCACTGGGACCCTCGGGACCTCCTGACTCCTGGGACCTCCGAGGCACCCGCGACCTCCACAGCCGCGTGTGCCCGAGACCCCCGCGGTCGCCGAGACTCCCGGGACCCCTGGGACCCCCAAGGCTCCCGCAGGTGCCCCGCGCCCCGTAGCCGCCCCCAGGTGTTCCGCACAGCCACAGCCGAGCTCTGCCCGTCCCGCAGTGACCCCGTGTCCCCCCCGTGTCCTGCCCCTGCACACACGCGTGTGCAAACACACGGGCCCTCACTCCATAGGTGTGCAAACACCTCTGGGCACCTGTGTCACACACATCTGTGTCGCACACACACCTGTGTCACAGACACACCTGTGTCAGACCTACATGTGTCACACACACCTACACAGACACACCTGTATCAGTGCACACACACACCTCCACACGTGTGCACACCTGCACACCCTCTCGGGCCCATGCTGAACACACACACACACTCTCACACTCTCACCGGTGTTCACACACACCTGCACACACCCCCACGTGCACACAGGTGCACACACGTGTACATGACACACGCCACACGCGTTGACGTCACTCACGCGGGCTGGGGGTGGAGCCTCTGCCGGGGTGGGCGGAGCTCCCGGGTGCGCGCGGCGGCGCGGGCGTGGCACTGCGGGGGCGGGGCCTGATGCGGAGGTGGGCGGGGCCACGAAGGGGCGGGATGCTGTCGGGGGCGGGGCTATGCCAAGGGGCGGGGCCTAAGGCGGCGGGCGCGGAGCCGTTCCCGTTCCCGTTCCCGTTCCCGTTCCGGCGCCGCCGCCGCTCGGAGTCGCCGCCGCCGCCGGGGCCTCCCCGCCCCTCCCCGTGCTGTCCGCTGCGGCCCCGCCATGGCCGGGCGCGGCGCCTTCCCGCTGAGCCCGCTGCCCCCCTCCGCCGCCCCGCCGGCCCCGGGGCCCGGCACCGCCCTGCTGCGCGGCCCCAGCCCCGCGCCCGCCGCCGCCCCGGGCTACCGCGCCATGGGCCCGGCCGCCGCGCAGTACCAGGTGAGAGCCCCGGGGCGGCGGGAGGGCCGCGGGGGCACCGGGGGGCCCGGGGCAGCGGCGGGGTGGCCGGGCGGGCCGGCGGGGCCTTCCCGGGGCAGCGCGGCCGGGCCTGGGCGGCATCGCCCGGAGCGGGCCCGGCAGCCCCGGTGCGGCCGTTCTGCTGCCCCTGCTAGCCGGGACGCCTCCCGGTTAGCCGGGACACCTCCCTGTTCCCCGCTCCCACTTTGCACCCTCAGAGCCCGCTGAAAGTTGGGCCCGGCCCGTCCCCTCCCGCAGCGGGTGAGCCGGGCCCGGGCCGGGGTCGCTGCCGTCAGCCCCGGGCCCGATCCGGCTGCGCAGCCCCCCCGTCCCTGCCCGTCCCTTCCCCCGGCACCGAGCCGGGAACACGTTCGTGCCCTTGTCAAAGGCGGAGGTAACGCGTGATGTGCAGATGTAGCCTCGGTGTAACCTCGGAGTATCCTCGGTGTGCCCTCCGGAAGGAGCGGGCTTGGTTTGCGGTGGGAGAGGAGAGCAGGCGCTCGGTAATGTTGGGGAAAGGAAATCTAAACAACGAGCAGCCCTCCAAGAGCACGTGAAATCACTCGGTTTTCAGCCTGGCATCTTCTACAAGTAAATTCAGGAAGTAAGAACTGTGTTTACAAGCGTCTGCAGGGACAGGACCCAGGGAATGGCTCCCACTGCCAGAGGACAGGGCTGGATGGGATATTGGGAATGAGGAATTGTTCCCTGGCAGGGTGGGCAGGCCCTGGCACAGGGTGCCCAGAGCAGCTGGGGCTGCCCCTGGATCCCTGGCAGTGCCCAAGGCCAGGCTGGACACTGGGGCTGGAGCAGCCTGGGACAGTGGGAGGGGTCCCTGCCATGGCAGGGGTGGCACTGGGTGGGTTTAAGGACCCTTCCAACCCAAACCATTCCATGTCTCTGCTATTCCAGCAGTAAGAAGTATATCCTGACACACATTCCTGCTCCCCCTCGCACACCTGGCTTCCCAGTTCACTCCCAAGCTTGTGCTGATTACTTTGGGATGAGTTTTCAGATGTGAAGCTCAGTTTTCCAGGCAGGCTGGAAATGGAGGAGCCCCGTTGTGCAACACGTTCTGCTGGGCCGCCGCTGCCTCCTCCAGAGCTGTGCCTGATTTGCATGATTTAAAACTCAGGAAATAAACCAAGCTCAGGGAAATTCTGGCTCCTTAACACAGGAGAAGGAAACAACTTCCTCCTGCAGTCTTCAAAACGCCAGAAAATGGTGTTGGAAGCTGAGCTGGCTGAGCGTGAGCCGCTGGTAACTCGAGGCAGGGGCACTGCCTGACCTTCCATGTGCAGGGTGCAAAATCCAGCTGGGAGTAAACAGGCTGGCAGGTGCTGCTTGCCCCGCGGCTGGGCTGGCAGCAGGTGTCCGGAGCAGGGGGCGATGTCCCCACGGTGAGGTGCTGTCCCCTCAGTGCTGTCCCCTTGGTGATGTCCCCGCGGTGTCCGGCACCGCTGGCACAGCGGGATCAGCCTCCAGGCTGGTGTTCAGTGGCCTCTCCCTGAGCCTGGGAAAGGAGAGGATCCAGAGGGTCTGCTCTTTGTTTTGCAATTCCCAGGCTGAGGGAAACAGCCCCTCCCATCCCTGCCATCCCCCCAGGGCTTGGTTCTGTCCCAGTTTTAGGAAGAGCTGCGTTGTTTGGGCACCAGGAGACAGAAGAGGCTCTGGCCAGGCCAGCGAAGGCTTAGGAGCTCTAATCTTGGGATTATTAAACATATGCTCGTCCTTTGGACATCCTTGTGTGCCTGCTGGGGATTTCCTGGCAGCCCAGGCAGGGAATCCAGGGGGCACCTTTGGTGGGAGCTGATACTTCCAGAGCAGCCAGGGGCCGGTGCCATGCCTGGAGCAGGCAGGAGAGGCCTTTTCCAGGAGCAGGAAGATCGGGGTGGTGGGGAGTATGGGCAGATCCTCCACCCTGATCCCTCTCCCTGCCCCTGCAGCAGCCAGGATGCCCAGGCTGAGCCCCAGCAGCCAGGTTCCATGGAAGTTCAGTGAGAAAGACTTTCTGGTTTTTCAGGTGATGGTTTCAGGTTTAGGAGAGTTTTTCCAAGTTTTGGGATTAACACCATGGCCTGAAGCAGCATGGATCTGTGTGGGATGAGACCTTGGAATTCAGCACTCTGACCTTGCAGTTACCCTCAGCTGATGCTTCCCTGGTGCAGAATTAGGTCCCCATTAAATGGATTTTATTGGCATATGTTGGGAAGACAGAGCCTGAAATCCCTGGCCAGGAGGCTGCTGCAGCCTGAAGATTCCCAATCTGGAAGCAGCTCTGTGATCCTGTCCCTAGGCAGTGGGAAGGAAAGATGTGCTTCATGGAGAAATCCATGGAGGAACTGAAGAAGTGTGGGATGTTGTGCCAGGTGAAACTGGGGAGGCTTGGACATGCTGCAGAGGGTGCAGTGTGGGAGAAATCCACCCTTTGGGGAGCAGGGAGAGCAGTGTTCCTGCTCATGCAGTGCTGGGAACTGGCTTGGAGGGGGCCAGGGGCCGGCAGCCAGGACTAGAGCTGTTCCAGAAGGCTGCTGGTGCTGCATAACCCCACCCTTCCCCAGGGAGAGGCTTTCCGAGGCAGGTTTCATCAGAGCCCCAGCCTGGAGCTGCCTCCAGCCTGATCCAAAGCAGATGGACACTGTCCTTTGGAGCAGGGGGAGGAGGGCAGAGCAGAGCCCAGGCACGCTCTGCTGCTCCTGGGAAACGTGACAGGGAAGGGGGAACAGCAGCACCTCCAGCCCTGCTGCTCCTTCTGCTTCCACAGGGCCTTCCCAGGAGCCCTCCAGAAAGTTTGGCCCTGCAGGAACACCATGGGCAGGGTTTGAGCCAGGCCCATGCCTGCTCCTCCCCAGGAGGAGCCAGCACCTTTGTTCCTTGTTCCTGCTGCTGTTCCTGCCCTGTGGGATCTGAGTCCCTGTGACCTCTTCTTTCCCTGCCCTGGAACATTCAGGGCTCCAGCTGCAGGGCTGTGGACAGGCAGGTTTGTCCAGCCCAGACAGCTCTGCTGCTGCTGGAGACATTCCAGGATGTGTCCTGGATCTGCTGGGGGCTGTGCCTGTGCTGTGCCCTTGTCCCTTTGATTTACCACTTCCTCATGTCAGCTTTACAGCTGAGATCTGGCTCCTGGAGCTCCTCCTGTGTCAAACATGGAGGTTTTCCAAGTGTGGGGAGTTTGGGGCTTGCAGGGAGCTGCAGCAGAGTTTGCAGCAGCAGCATCTCCATCCCAGCAGCACCTCCCAGCTCAAGGTCTGTGCCAGCACCAAGCCAGGCTCTCCCTGGCACCCTCCCAGGAGGGATTTGCTCACAGATAAGGAGGAGCAAAGGGGAAGATCACTCTTTTGGGGTGTGCATGGGGCTCATGACCTCAATCTACGCCAAGCCCTGGGCAGTAGAGGTCTCCTGAAGCCCAGCCCAAGGTGGAGCTGGAACCCTGTTTGAGCAGGGATTGTTTCTGTATCCTGGTGGGAAGTGCTTGCCTGGGCACCAGGGGAGGAACTTGCAGGAAGAGCTCTTGGTGCTGGGCCAGGCTGTGCTCCAGAGCCCCAGGCGAGGATGGATGTGGGCTCTGGCTCCCTGGTTCCTGTCAGTGTGCAGAGCTGGATCCTGGAGCAGCACAGGAGGGGGTGGGGAGGAGCCCTCCTCCCCGGCTGAGGAGGTGCTGGAAGAGCCAGGGTCCTGGAAGGGCCATGAACAGGCTCTGGAGCTGTTTGCAGAATTCCTGCTTTGCCTCAAGCTCTCTGTCCAGCCCAGCTTCTTCCTGCAGATTCATTCTGGGATTTATTGCTCCTCCTTCCTGCTACCAGCCCCTGATTTCTGGACTGCCCTTCCTCAAGAAGAGACCTTTGGCAGGCTCAGAGGCTCCTGCCATGCCAGCAAACATCCCTCAGGAACTTCCCAGCCTCTGTTGGATCAGCCAGGGCCGGTTCCGGGCAGAGCTGCCCCAGGCCCGTGGGCTGAGCAGTGCCCTGGCATGAACCCCGGGCACAGCCCTGTCCCTGGCAGGGAGCAGCCACGAGCTGCTCGTCCCTGGCAGGGAGCAGCCACGAGCTGTTCACTGTCCCGTTTCCAGAGGCTCTGCAGGGAGCGCTGGATGGGATCCAGGCTGTTCCTTCCGCTGAGCTTGCAGGGTTTGCCCTTTGTCTGCCCCTCCGAGGGGAGGGGACAGGGCGGGCCCTGGGGGTGGCACAGGGACTGGGGGTGCTGGGCAGGAATGAGCTCCTGCTTGGAGTTGGTTTAATCAGATTTCCTGAGTTTAAGCCCTCTGCATCCTGGGAATTTCCAGACTTTCCAAGAGGGGCTGGGCACAGGCTTCACCCTGGGGCTGTGGTGCTGCTTCCTGGCTTGGCTGAAGGTTTTAGGCTGGGCTTGTGTGGGAAGGGTTTGGGAGCCTTTGGGGGCAAGTCTGCCCCAGGCACTGGTGACTACTTGAGTCAAGAGGCTTCTCTGTTGCAAATTTGAAAATCCTGAGAGTAAACTGAGAGGAAAATTCCACATGGAGGGTTCTGCCCTCCCCTTATTGCTCATCCAGGCAGTCCAGTGTGGGTCCTTGGTGGGCTGGAAGTCGCTCGCTCCCTGGCAGCTGAGCTGTGGCTGATGGTTCTCAGATGGTTTGGGAGCTGATGGTGAGGTGAAAGTGTGACAAATCTGTGTATCCTTGTGCTGAACCTCTCCCTGCCAATGGAATTGTCTCAGTGGAGCCCTGGAAGGAGCAGCTGAACACACAAGAGACCTTGCCCAGGATGTGGAACTGTCAAAGACTCTCTGAAGCCTCCAAATCTCTCACTTCAGGGGTAGATCCGAAATGTGCTCCAATCTCTCACTTCAGGGGCAGAGGGAGGGAGGAGAGACCTCAGGGCTGCTCTGACTGAAGGACAGGAGCTGGGCATGGCTGGGTCAGCTCCAAGCAAGCTCCTGACAGCATTCCCAGGGCAGAGAATGTCTCTGGAGCTGTGGAGCCTCCCTGGCCTTCCAGGCACTGATAAACACCCAGGGCAGGGTTTCCCTGGGAGCAATTTCCTGCTCCTGATGCCTCCAGGGAGTGCAGCCTCTGCTTCCAGGCCGGGCTCTGCACTCAGCTGCTCTGGGGTCCCAGGAATATCAAATTAAAAGTTTCCCAGCTCCTTCTGGGGGTTTCTCTGCTTTTCAGAAGCCCTGGCAGGTGTCAGCACAGGTTTGGGTTCCACAGGGGTTCCACAGTCCTGCTGGAACTGAGCAGCAGAACAGCATTCACTGTGGTTTGTGGTGTTGCACGGGCTGTGGGTCCACCCGGTCCTGCCACAACGGATTTCTTGATAAACCCAGAGAAACTGGGCCTGGCCTTGTGGTTTTGGCACAGAGAGGTGCCGCTGGCCCTGCTGCCAGAGTCACGAGGAGCTGCACAAATGGGGCTGAGCAGGAGGAGAGGAACATCTGGGAGCAGGAAAAAGGAGCCTCCTGCTCTGGGGAAGGGAGGGTCAGAGTCGGGCTCTGGGCTTGCTGCTTCAAAGGCTCTGGAGCCTGTGTGGTTGTGCTTGTTGTGTAACAGGGCTCAGCCTGGCCCTGGGGGGGTTTGAGCTTCCACGTGCAGCACTAATCCTGGGGCCCTGCTGCTGCCCTGATCCTGCCTGGAACACTTCTCCTCTCAGGATCTGCCACTGGCAGAGGCACCAGGGGCAGCTCAGACTCTTGGCTTTGTGTCCATCAGCTTTTCACAGAGGTGGGGGTGGTTTTTAAGGTTTTTTAGGCTGCAGCTCCATCAGACCAACCCCTGCTATAGCTCTGAGCTGTGGAGGGTAGGCTGGCTGCATCCCATATTCCCAACCCTGCATCCAGGGTTTGCTCCCAGATGTATCCCTGTGTGCAGGGAATGAGGTGTTTGCTTGGCTCCCTGCCCTGCAGGGCTGTGGGGATGTCCTGGCACGTCAGGAGCCTGGGGCAGGGCAGAAATGTTGCTCTGCTGGCTCGGTGGCTCTCCCAGCCTCCCACCTTGGCAGGGGGAGCTGAGGATCAGAGGATCCCCAGAAGCTGCTGGATCAGCCCCGAGGTGGAGCAGGAGGGGTGGCTGGTGGGTCCTGGGGGGACAACCTGGGGCACCAATGGGTGCTGCCAAATAGTGCTCTGAGAGTGCAGAGGGGCTGCCAGGGTTGGGACCACTCGGGGTTGTGTTGTCGCTCCCAAATTCCCTCTGTGTGTCCCTGGAAGGGAGAGGAGGGGAGCTGGCTGCTGACGAGGGGAGCTGCTGCCTCCTCCATCCATCACCTCCTTCCTGCCTGTGGGAGAAAGTGGGATTGCCCTGCTCCCCTCTCCCGTGCTGCTTTCCAGAGAGGAACCCATGAGGTCCCCATGGTGAGGACATTGCTGGCAGTGTCCTCGTGCTGCTGCAGCTGTGGGGTGGTGGCACGGGGCCTGACTTTGGCTCCACTGCTGCCAGGCCAGGCTCCCCTGCACTCCTTGGCCTCTCTTGTTCCTGCTTTCCCATCACTTCCTGCAGCTCCTGCTGGCATTCCCTGCCCTGGGCGAGGATGCACCCTGGGGAAGAGGTGGCACCAAGGGGATGACACCCAGGGTGGGTGGCACCAAGGGTGGGTGGCACCAAGGGTGGGTGGCACCAAGGGGATGACACCCAGGGTGGGGGGCACCAAGGGGGTGACACCCAGGGTGGGTGGCACCAAGGGTGGGTGGCACCAAGGGGATGACACCCAGGGTGGAGGGCACCCAGGGTGGGTGGCACCACGGCCAGGCTCCCGTTTGACCCCCGTCCCTGTTCTGCAGCAGCGGCCCGGGATGCCCCCCGGGGGCAGGATGCCCATGGCAGGGCTGCAGGTGGGACCCCCGGGCGCCCCCCCGTACGGAGCAGCGACCCCGCTGAGGCCCGGCCTGCCCCAGGCCATGATGGATCCCTTCAGGAAGCGCCTGCTGACCCCCCAGGCACAGCCACCCATGGCCACCCCCAGGAGAGGGTAAGGCTGCCGTGTCCCATCCCAGGGGGGTTCCCGTGGGAGGACGGGGGGTCCTGCTGGGTCCTGGCTGTACTTTGTGAAATCACGGGCTGGGTGGGGTGGGAGGACCTCAGAGCCCATCCAGTCCCACCCCAGGGCACCTCCCACTCTCCAGGGTGCTCCAAGCTCCTGGAACATTCCCAGGACTACCACAGTAATCCATGGGAGCTGCATCCCTGCTTGTCAGTGCAGCCAGGTTGTGTTTCACCTCCTGTTTTCCATCTGAACTGAGCCAGGAGCTGCTTGGTTCAAACCAGGCACAACAATTCATTCCCAACAAGATCTTCTGCTGGGAAACTTCTCCTGAGCACAGGAGAGCCCTGTTCTGGAAATGCCTATATAAATATAAATAATATATAATATCAATGAGATGTCACTGCAGATACAGAGCTGTGAAAAGATGGATGTAATTCCATTCAGGACAGGGATCCCAGGGCTGGGTTCAGTTAGTGTTTGATTCTCTTTGAGACCCCAAAGCCTCTCCAGGTCCCCACTCAAGTGTGTCACAAGTGTCACATCATGCAGAGTGCCACAGCTCCTGTCCTGCTGCAGAGGGGGGACCAGCAGGGTTTTCCTCCAGCCTGGCACCTGCCAGAGCTTGGGAATGGGATGTTTTGGGATGGAGGCAGAGATTCCTCAGTTTCCAGCTTCCTCTCGCTCTGATCTCCATACCAGGAGCCAAAGAGCCTTGTGGGGTCCCCAGCAGCAGCTCCTGGGGGTATTTTTTGTCCTCCCAGGGGTCCCTGGTGGCTCTGGCAGGCACAGATGTGACTGGAAGTGTGGGATGGGGCTCACAGATTTTAGGGATGCTCCCTGGAGCTGCAGTCAGAGCAGGACTCTGTTTGGGCTCTGCCAGCAGCTCCTCACTGGTTCCCAGCCCTGCTGATCCCTCTCTGTGGGGGCTGTTTGGCTCCTAGAATCTCCAGGCAGGATCCCTTGGTGTCGTGGATGCTCAGGTCCCATTCCCTTCCCTGGCAGCTCCATTGGCTTCCTCATCCCTCCTGGGCCATCCCAACACTGCACAGCTGGAGTGAGCTGGGGGCTGGGGACAAGGAGCAGCCTGGCACCCACAGGGACATCAGAGCCATCACATCAGAGCTGGGGGTGGGATCAGGGATCAGCCAGGCTCGCAGCTGGGCATTCCCTGCTCCCAGCTGCTGGATCTAGGGATTCAGAGCTTCCAGCTGCCCTGGAGTGTCCAGACCCTGCAGGAGGAGGGGTTGGATGGGGCAGGAATTGCTCCAGAGCAGGGCTCTGACCTCTCCTGGAGTGTTCTCCTGGACTCCTCCTGTGTGATCCTGCTGCTCCAGGTGCAGCTGGAGGAATGGGAATTCCCTGAGCTGCTGGACCCTGCCCAATCTCTGGGGCAGGAAAATAGGAGAGCAGTCCCTGCTGTGCCCAGGCTGAGCAGGAGCTGCCTGGGCACTGGGATGGGCTCAGGGTGATTGGAATCTGCAATGGGCAGGGTTGGTCCCAGCCAAGCTGGATTTTCTCAGGATTTCAGTCCCACCACAGCAGGGTTTGGTTTGGTTTGGGTTTAAGGGAGTTCCTGGCAGTGGCTTTGGATTGGAGCAGTGGGAAAATGTGATGGCTGCTTTCAGAGGGGAAGTTCGGGAATTTTGTCCTGCAGCCCTGCCTTTGCCTTGTTATCACCTGGATTTCCTTCCCTAGTGTCAGGCTGCAACATCCAACACCTTCCCCCCAGGAATATCCTGAGTGGGAATGGACCCCCAAGGCTCACCCAGTCCCACCCCAGGCCCTGCCCAGACCCCCCAACAATCCCACCCTGGGCATCCCTGGCAGCGCTGTCCAAACCCTCCTGGAGCTCCGGCAGCCTCAGGGCTGTACCCATGCCCTGGGGAGCCTGGGCAGTGCCAGCACCTCTGGGGATGGTGAAGAACCTTTCCCAGTATCCATCCCCCCAGAGAGCAGGCAGCAGGGTGTCCTGTGGGAGCTGTCATTTCTCCTGTTTCCCAGGGTCAAGAGGAGGAAGATGGCTGACAAGGTGCTGCCACAGAGGGTGAGTGTCACCTCAGCCTGGGGGACAGAGCTGAGCTGCTGCAGGGGATGGGGGGTCCCCAAAAAGGGAGGATCTCCTGAGTTCCTTTCTGCCCCCCTGGGAATTTCTTTTCAATCCCAAACCACCCTGGAGTGTTTCTGTCTCTCCCTCTGGCACAGCAGGAGAAGGTTGGGGTGGGGTTGGACTCTGAGCAAGTGAGGAGCAGGAATGGGATGGAATGGAGATCTCAGGAGGTCCCTAAGAGTCCCTCTTGAGATTCCAGGGTTCCATTCCATGCAGGAATGCTGCTGGGAACAGCAACAGGCTCCATACTGGTTTGGCCAGGGCTTTGCAGGGCTCCAAGCTGGGCTTAAAATAAGAACTGGATGCTGGACTCGTCACCTGGTGTCCCCCTGGCTGCTGGGGCTGTGGGGGTGTCCAGCCCATCCCAGCACCCTGGGATTGACCATTCCTGTGTCCAGATCCGGGAGCTGGTCCCAGAATCCCAGGCCTACATGGACCTGCTGGCCTTCGAGCGCAAGCTGGACCAAACCATTGCTCGCAAGAGGATGGAGATCCAGGAGGCCATCAAGAAACCCCTGACGGTGAGCTGGGGCCTGGCAGGGGCTGCAGGTCATGGAATCCTGGGAAACTTAAGGTTGGAAAAGTGCTCTTAGGTCATCCAGTCCAACCATCACCCTAAGTTGTTTCCCCAGGTGGAGTATCCATGGGTTTCTGGGGCACTTCAGGGATGGGAGATTCCACCTCTGCCCAGGGCAGCCCATTCCAATGTTTTCCAACCCTTTCCATGGATAAATGTTCCCTAATATCCAATCTAAACCTCCCCTGAGGCCATTTCCTCTCGTGCTGAGCTGGAGGTGGGTGCTGCAGTCCCCTCTCACTCCATGCTGCCTCTCTCTGTTCCCATTCCACAGCAAAAGCGGAAGCTCAGGATTTACATCTCCAACACCTTCACCCCGGCCAAGGAGGAGGGAGAGGGGGGAGAGCGTGTGGCCTCCTGGGAGCTCCGTGTGGAGGGGAAGCTGCTGGAGGATGTGAGGAGCCAGCAGGGCTGGAGGGATGGCAGGAGGAGCTCTGGGGCATCGGGAGCATCAGGGGGAGGGAGGGAGGAGCTGGTCAGGATCCAGGAGGGATGGACTGGTGGTGGTGGGAGGAGCTGGTCCATAGGGGTCATCCAGGAGGGATCAGGTGGTGGGAGGAGGAACTCTGGTCCATCAGGAGCATCCAGGCAGAGGGAGGGAGGAGCTGGTCAGGATCCAAAAGGGATGGACTGGTGGTGGTGGGAGGAGCTGGGATAGGGATGAGGGGCTGGTGGGAGGGACTCTGGTCCATGGGGATCGTCCAGGAGAGACAGGTGCTGGTGGGAGGAGCTATGGTCCATCAGGACTCAGGGGAGATTTATGATGGTGGGAGGGGAAGCACTGGTCCATAGCAATCCAAGATGGATGAGGAGGTGGTGGGAGCACTGGTTCATAAGGATCCAGGAGGGATGAGGAGGTGGGAAGAAGAGCTGGTCCATCAGGAGCATCCAGGAGGGATGAGGAGGTGCTGGGAGCACTGGTGCTGTGCTGAGAGCTCAGCTGGGGCAGCACGTTCCCCGCTCTGGGGCCAGATTTGGAATCAGGAATCTCTGCTGCTCTGTCTGCAGCCCAGCAAGCAGAAGAGGAAGTTCTCCTCCTTCTTCAAGAGCCTTGTGATCGAGCTGGACAAGGAGCTCTACGGGCCGGACAATCACCTGGTGGAGGTGAGGTGGGAGGGGATCCCAGTGGGAAATGGGCCCTGCTGCTCCCCCTCTGGATGCTCAGCTCCCAGGGCAGAGCCTGCTCTCCTGCTGGGAGAAGGGCCTGAGCAGGTTTTTGGGGCTGGGGGCATTGCCAGGCCTCCATGGGGACCATGCTCTGCTGCTTTCCCAGCTCAGGTTTAGGGATGCCTTTTGTCCCCTGGCAGAGCTGAGCTCTGCCCCAGCCCAGGTCTCAGCCAGAGCTGGAGCTGAGGTCTGTGGGGGCAGGGACGTGGCCCCAGAGGCAGCTGTCCCCCAGACACAGATGGGTCCCCATGGGGGTGCTGATCCCACAGAGGCTCACCCCAGGGCCATGTGGGAAGAAGGATTTGCCCTCCTGCCTGTCCCTGAGCTGGAGGGTGCTCAGGGGTTTAATGCCTGGGAGAGGGATCAGAGATTTTTTTGGGTACTCCTGCCTGGAGCTCTCCCTGCACCCAGCTCATGCTTTTGCCCTGGAAGACTCTGTGAAGAGGCTGAATCCCCTTCCAGGGGAAGCTGGGAGCAGCTCTGATGCACATTGCTGTAGGATTGATCCCAAAGCTGTGGGAGCCCTGCACCCCAAGCACTCAGGGCTGGAACTGCCCCAGTCCATGCCAGTGGTGGGGCACAGCCTGGGCTGGGATGGACTGGGAGAGCCCTGAGCTGCCACCACTGGGACCAGGAGCTGCCAGGGGTGCCCCAGGCTGTGTGGCTGTGCCAGCCCCTGCCCAGAGCCCCAGCCCAGCTCTGCAGACCCCAGCCCTGCAGGGTTGGTTCCATGGCCCTGCCTGAGCAGTGTCCCCGCTGTCCCTCGCAGTGGCACCGGATGCCCACGACCCAGGAGACCGACGGCTTCCAGGTGAAGCGTCCCGGGGATGTCAATGTGAAGTGCACCCTGCTGCTCATGTTGGACCACCAGGTACAGCCTGGGGCACCTGGGAGCCACTCAGGGGTGGGGATGGGCTGGGACAGGGCTTTGGATGAGGGTTTGGGGGGTCAGGGATTGACAGGAGCACGGGGAGCTCCAGGCATGGACCTGCAGTGACACAGGGGCTGTGGGGAACACAGGAATTTCTTCATGGAAAAAGAGTTAAAAAGTGGGACAAGCTGCCCAGAGAGTGCTGGAATCCCCATCCTTTCAGCTGTCCCAGGAACACTCAGTGCTCCAGGCTGGGGACAGTATGGGGGTGGGTCAGGCTGGGCTCTGCTTTTCCATCGTGGCTGGTTCTGTGGCTGACCCTGGCTGTCCCCACAGCCCCCCCAGTACAAGCTGGACCCACGGCTGGCCCGGCTGCTGGGAGTGCACACCCAGACCAGGGCCAGCATCATGCAGGCCCTGTGGCTCTACATCAAACACAACAAACTGCAGGACAGCCACGAGAAGGAGTTCATCAACTGCAACCGCTACTTCCGCCAGGTACCTGCACATTCCCCCCTCAGCCAGCTGGGAAAAGCCTCTCATCGGCTCCCACAGCCCCTCCAGGCTCTGGCTGTGCCCCTTCCCTGGGCCCTGGCTTGCACCACCAGCTTGGGGATGCCCCACCTGGCTGTACAGGTGAGGGGAGCCCCTGCCACGGGTGCCAAAGGCTCTGCTTTGCCCCCCAGATCTTCAACTGCGTCCGCATGCGCTTCTCTGAGATCCCCATGAAGCTGGCAGGGCTCCTGCAGCACCCAGACCCCATCATCATCAACCACACCATCAGGTGGGGGCACGGCCCTGGGCTGGGCATGGGTGGGCACTGGCTCCAGGGCTGAAGGGGCTCCATGGGACAGGGAGTGTCTATAGGACTGGGGGTGCCCCATGGGGTGGAGAATGGGCAGTGTCCATAGGGCTGGGGGACTCCACGGGCCAGGCGGTGTCCCCAGGGCTGGGGGGCTCCACGTGTTGGGGGCACAGGAGGCTTTGAGGTCTCCAGCCTGAAGGACCAGCACAAGTGACCTGGGAGGGGAAGAGCCACCAAATTTGAGGCTTCTTGGGGCACTGGTGTTGCTGTTGGGGGTCCATCCACCCCCAGCCAGGAGGGAGCTCAGCAGGACCCCCCAACCCCATTCCCCCAGTGTGGACCCCAATGACCAGAAGAAGACAGCCTGCTATGACATCGACGTGGAGGTGG
The DNA here is from genome assembly GCF_963513975.1 of Fringilla coelebs. Lineage (NCBI taxonomy): Eukaryota > Metazoa > Chordata > Aves > Passeriformes > Fringillidae > Fringilla > Fringilla coelebs. The sequence goes on along the minus strand of NC_140053.1, from coordinate 5,645,159 downwards.
ACGATCCCCTCAAAGCCCAGATGAGCAATTTCCTGGCCTCCACCACCAACCAGCAGGAAATCGCCTCCCTGGATGCCAAGGTGGGAGGGGACACTGCCAGGGGGCAGGCGTGTCCTGTGGGGGGACACAGCTCCTCTGACCCCTGTCATCTGCCCAGATCCACGAGACCATCGAGTCCATCAACCAGCTGAAGACACAGAGGGATTTCATGCTGAGCTTCAGCAACAACCCTCAGGATTTCATCCAGGAGTGGATCAAATCCCAGAGGAGGGACCTCAAGGTAAAGGGGAACAAGTCTGGGGAGGTTTAGGTTGGATATTGGGAGAAATTTCTTCCTGGAAGGGGTTGTCCAGCTCTGGCACAGCTGCTGAGGGCAGTGCTGGAGTCCCCATCCTTGGAGAGATTCAGAAGAATGGATGTGGCCCTTGGGGACATGAGTCACTGGTGAACCACTGGTGAACCACTGGTGGTGGTGGTGGTGTTGGGCTAAGGGTAGAAGGTCTTTTCCAACCCTAACAGTTCCATGATTCTGAAGCCCTGGGGCTGGGCAGAATGGGGAGCAGGAAGGGGTCTGGGTCCATCCCAGAGCTCAGGGAGGGGTCTGGGTCCCTCGTGGATCCCTCTGTACCCCTCACTCCCGGTTGCCCCATGCCGTTCGGGTCAGATCATCACGGATGTGATCGGGAACCCCGAGGAGGAGAGGCGGGCCGAGTTTTACCAGCAGCCCTGGGCGCAGGAGGCCGTGGGCAGACACATCTTCGCCAAGGTGAGCTCGGGGGTGGGGCAGGGCTGGGATGGCGGTGACAGAGCCCCGGGACCCCAGGCAGTGCCCCCTGTCCCTCCCTGACCGCCGCGGTGTCCCCAGGTCCAGCAGCGCCGGCAGGAACTGGAACAAGTGCTCGGGATCCGCCTGACTTAAGGCGGGCGGGGCCCGGGGGCCGCTCCCGCCCCGCTGCCCGAGCCGGACGGTACCGACTGGAAGCCACAGCACTTGCACAAACCCGATGTGCCTGGAGGGATGGGAGCCCCCCGGGGCTCCCCCGGGCCGAGCACAGCGGAGACCCCGCTCCCCCCAGGCCCCCGCAGCGCCTCCTCCGCTTTGCATCGCGCCCCTCCCCGCGCAGCCCCCGCGGGTTCCCCGCTCCCCTCCCGCTCCCAAAACCCCCCCGGGAGCCGGGAAGCGCTGCCCGTGCTCATGGGGAGGAGCTGCCAGCCCCACCCGAGCCCCGCAGGCCCCGCCCTGCCCCTCTTCTACCAAAGTTCGTCATTCCAAACGCCAGCTCTCCTCGACGTTTTGCACTATTTTTGTGAACAGGTTTTATATAAAAAAGAAAAAAAAAACACGAAAAAAGGAAAAAGAGGCAGCGTTTTGTACAGTGGGTTTGTATTTGATTAATTAATTAATATATTGATTGAGTTCCTCTTCCTGCACTGGGCTCTGCAGGGGCTCAGGGAGGCTCCCAGGACTGCTCTGGGAATACACAACCGAGGGCTGGAGCTCATTTTGTGACAATCAGTTTATTCCTTCCCCCCCTCCCGCTGTTTTACATAATTCCATAATTAACCACTTGACAAGGTTTGGGGCAGAGGGGCTGGCTCTGCCCCAGGAGCCTGTGGGGGCACAGGGGCACCAAGAACTGGAGATAGTGGGGAGTAGGGAGGGGACCAGGGGGGCAGTGCCACCACTGCCACCCCCACTGAAGTGCCTTTGCCCCCCTGCAGGCTCCAAGGTAGGGGGGCGTTTACAGATTCCCAGGGTTGGGCTCAGGGGTTCCTGCTCTGCCTCTTGTGTAACCAGTTTTTGTCTATTTTGGATCTTTTCTAATAAAAGCAGTTAGCAGCAGCTCTGTGGGATGTGTGCTGTGTCCTGCAGCCCCCACCCCATCCCCAAATCAGTCCTCAACTCAGCGCCCAGGCGTGGCCACAGCAGCTTTTTATTGACAGCACAGAGAGAACAGCTTCAGCCTCACCGTTACTTCCACAGCTTCTTGATAGACATGTTCTTCTCACTGTCCTTCTGCATCACCTGGGGGGAGGGGATGGGGGTGGGTCCATTCAGTGCCCAAACTGGGTGTTAATTGCCCCCAAAACCAGGTTTCAGCCCTCTCCCCTGTTATTCACAAGGTGACAACCCCCTTGTTTGTGCTCCTGGCAAATGCCACCCAGAACACTTTGTGCCCCCGTCACCTCTCCCCTGGCACCCACCTTGGCCACGGCCATCTCGAAGTCCTCCTGTGTGACGTGCACTCTCCTCTCTCTCAGTGCATACATCCCTGCCTCTGTGCACACCCCCTGAGGGGACAGGAGGGGAGCATCAGCCAGTGTCTGCCGTGGCAGCCCCGTGTCCCCAGAGTCCCCAGCTCACCTTCACCTCAGCCCCTGAGGCCCCGGGCATCAGCTCCGCGATTTTCCGCAGGTTGATGCCCCGGGTCAGGTTCATCTTCCGGGAGTGGATCTTGAGGATGTCCAGGCGGGCCTGGAGCAGGGGAAGAGGGAGGGTTGGAGCCCAGGAATGGCTCCCCGGGAAAGGGTGGGGACAGGAGGGACAGCAGGGGGTGGCTCTGGTACCTCCTCGTTGGGAGGGGGAAATTCGATTTTCCTGTCGATGCGGCCGGGGCGCAGCAGGGCCGAGTCCAGGATGTCAATCCTGTTGGTGGCCATGATCACCTGCACAGGGGGACAGGGGGACAGCTGTCACCACCCCAGGCACTGCGGGGCCGGAAGGAGCCCAGGGAGGGCCTCCCCCTCTACCTTGATGTTCTTGGTGGCCTCGAAGCCGTCGAGCTGGTTGAGGAGCTCGAGCATGGTGCGCTGCACCTCGCTGTCGCCGCCGGAGCCGCCCTCCAGACGGGAGGAGCCGATGGAGTCGATCTCATCCATGAAGATGATGGAGGGCGCGTGCTCCCGCGCCATCACGAACAGCTCCCGCACCATGCGGGCCCCTGCAGACAGGGGGCTCAGCCTGGCACTGAGCCCACGCAGCCCCCAGGAGCCCCAGAGGCACCCCAGTACCTTCCCCGATGAACTTCTGCACCAGCTCGGAGCCGGAGACGCGGATGAAGGTGCAGTCGGTGTGGTGGGCCACGGCCCGCGCCAGCAGCGTCTTCCCCGTGCCAGGGGGGCCGTACAGCAGCACTCCCTGCAACGGCCACACGGCCCCTCAGAGCCTGCCTGGGGACACAGGCCAGCCCAGGGCTCCCCAGAGCAGCACTTGCCTTGGGCTGTGCAATGCCCAGTGCCTCGAAGAGCTCCGGGTGCTTCACGGGCAGCTCAATGACCTCCTTGATCTCCTTGATCTGCTTGTCCAGGCCCCCGATCATCTCATAGGTGGAGTCTGGGACCTTCTCCACCATCATGAGGGACACCAGCGGGTCCACCTTGTTGGGCAGGATCTTGTGCAGGGTGTAGCTGTCGTTGCGCAGGGCCACGCGGCAGTTGGGGGTCACCTGTGGGGACAGCACACAGGGGAGTGTCCCTGCCAGTCCTGGGGACCCCCACAGCCCCGGGGCAACTCACATCATTGATGTCGATGTTCTTGTCTACATCCACCACGAACTTCCCCTCTGGGTGCACCTGTAAAGGAGCGAAGACTCCCAGGAGTCATGTACCTGAGAATTCCCTGCTGGGCCTGGGAGGAGCAGCAGCCAGGCACTCCAACCCCACTGGGCAGCCCCAGGCCCAGCAGAGCCATCCCAATGAGCTCCTCAGCACAAGGAGCTCCCACCCCACATCCCCGAGCTGTCCCATCCCTGTGGGGACACGAGGCTGTCCCCCAGCCTAGCCCTGTCACCTCATACCTTGACCAGCACCTTCTTCTTGTCCATGGCTCTCACCACCTCTCCCACGTAGGATCCCTGCTCCTGCAGCAGCTGCAGCTCCTCCCGCAGCAGCCGCACTGTGAAGGGACAGCTCAGCACCAGCCCTGTGAGCTGCAGCCCCAAGGCGCAACCCAGAGCCCCCAGGTCCGCCTCAGAACCCCTCAGGCCAGCCTAAAGCCCCCAAAGCCCAGCCCAGAGCCCCCAGGCCCAGCCCGGGGCAGCAGGAGGAGCTGCAGGCCCTACCCTTCGCGTTGAGCTCGTTCCTCTGCGCCTGCAGCCGCCGCAGGTTCTGGCTCTTTTCGTTCACAATGAGCTGCAGGAAAAGGCTCTGCTGAGCAACCTCGGGCTCAGGCACGCCCAGCACAGGGAATTGTGGAATGCTTTGTGTTGGAAAAAATCTCAAAGCTCATCTCATCCCACCTCTGCCATGGCAGGGACACCTCCCACTGTCCCAGGCTGCTCCAGCCCCAGTGTCCAGCCTGGCCTTGGGCACTGCCAGGGATCCAGGGGCAGCCCCAGCTGCTCTGGGCACCCTGTGCCAGGGCCTGCCCACCCTGCCAGGGAACAATTCCCATTCCCAATATTCCATCCAGCCCTGCCCTCTGGCAGCTGTGACAGGGACCTGGAGAGGAGCAGCCCCCAGCTCAGAGCACAGCTCCAGCTCATGTCCCCAGAGCCCCCAGGGAGGGTCCTGCCGGCCCACAGCCCTGGGACACGGGCAGGGACACAGGCACACCATCCCGGCTGGAAGCACGGTGTCCCCCCCAGCTGTGCTCACCTGCAGCTCCTCGATCTTGGACAGGTAATACTGCCGGAGCCCCGAGCCGCCCTTCCCGTCGTCCATCTCCATCTGGGACACAGAGCTCAGCACCGCCGACTCCCCCCGCACCGCGCCGGCCTCAGGGCAGCCCCGCCGGGCCCCGATTCCCCCATCACCACCACCGGGCCGGTTCCTAGCTCCTCTTTTCCCTCCTCCCATCCCGGTCCCAGTCCCGGTTCCTCCTCCCGCGCCGGTCCCGAGTGTCCCTTCCCTCTCCTCACTCCCTGCCCGACACCACAAGCCGGGTCCTGCGTCCCCCGTGTCCCGTCTTCCCAGCGGTGCCCACACCAACCCCAGCTCCCGTTCCCCTGCGAGTCCCCCGATTCCGGTCCCGGTCCCGTCCCGCAGCTCAGGCACCGCCGTCTTCCCCAGATCCGCCTAGTCATGCCGCTGGCATGCCCTGAGCAGCCCCGGCCGCAGCACATCCCGAGGCAGCCCGAAGCGCGCCGAGTCCCTCCCTGAGCTCCGCCGGCTCCCCCAGCCCGGTTCGGCCCGTCCGCACCTGCTCGGGCCCGTCCAGCGCCATCTTCTCCGCCGGCATCAGGCCCCAACAAAGATGGCGGCAGCCGCCTTCCGCTGCCCGAGCCCTGCCGCTCGGCTTGATGGCGTCACTTCCCCTTCCGGAAAAACAGAGCCGGGAGGCGCTGTGCGCATGCGCAATCCATCCTGTCGGGTCTGCGCTGCCATCTTGGAGCGGTCGAAGGTGATGTGTCCGTGGGTAAAGCGCCGGAGGGGGCGGACAGGGTTGTGATCGCGCCACCGAGCGGGCCCGTTATTGTTCACCTCACTTCCGAGGGATCCGTTATCCTTCCCCTTCTTTCGCCTGCAGGTTGTGGAGGAGGGGTGGGCCACTCCTAAAATGGCGGACAGAGCAGGAGGAAGCGGAACTTGACTGTTCGCGCAGGGCACGCTGGGAAGGCGGTGCAGGCACGCGGCGGGACCGGGACCGGGACCGGGATCCGGAGCAGGAGCAGGGTCAGGATCGAGGTTTGGATCAGGATCAGGGTCTGGGTCTGGGTCTGGGTCTGGGTCAGGATCGGGGTTTGGATCAGAGTCAGGGTCTGCACAGGGGCCGGGGCCGGGGTCTGGATTGGGGCCGGGTCGGTGTTCCGGGAGCGGCGGCTCGGGCTGGGGAAGGGGGTGCGGGGGTGTCAGGGCCGGGGGATGTTGAGCGCGGCTGTTCGGAGGCTTCAAGAGAACAGCGGGGCCGGGATGCGCCTCGGGGGCAGCGGTGCGGGTGGGGCTGAGGGGGCAATGGCGGGAGCGGTGAGGGGGCGCTGGGAGGGCAGTGAGGGTGGAACTGGAGGGGCACTGGGAGGGGTAACGCGGCGACCACAGAGAGAGAGCTGGAGAGACACAGGGGACACTGGAGGGGACACTGGGAGGAGCCGGGTCCCCTCGGGAACCCCAGGCCCCCTCTCAGCCCCGTGTGCCCCCAGGCCCGAGCCCTCAGCTGACAGCACATCCCAGCCCCCCCGAGGGGCCGCCCCGCCACCACCATGGGCAAGAAAAGCAAACTGGGCAAGAGCCGGCGGGACAAGTTCTACCACCTGGCCAAGGAGACAGGTGAGGGCCGTGCCTGGTGCTGGGGACAGGGGGCTGTGGCCCTGGGCACCCCCAGAACCACCCTCCTGCTGCCCCCCAGGCTTCCGCTCCCGCTCCTCCTTCAAGCTGCTGCAGCTCAATCGGAAATTCCAGTTCCTGCAAAAGGCTCGGGCCCTGCTGGACCTGTGTGCAGCCCCCGGCGGGTGGTGAGTGAGGACAGGCCACCACAGTGCCACCAGATGGCCTGGCAGTGTCCCTGTGCTGCATGCCAAACCCTGGGAGCACAGTGCCAGGCTGAGAGCTCTGCTGGGCCCCTGCTGCAGCTCCTGGGAGCACAGTGCCAAGCTGAGAGCTCTGCTGGGCCCCTGCTGCAGCTCCTGGGAGCACAGTGCCAGACTGAGAGCTCTGCTGGGCCCCTGCTGCAGCTCCTGGGAGCACAGTGCCAGACTGAGAGCTCTGCTGGGCCCCTGCTGCAGCTCCTGGGAGCACAGTGCCAGACTGAGAGCTCTGCTGGGCCCCTGCTGCAGCTCCTGGGAGCACAGTGCCAGGCCCAGAGCTCTGCTGGGCCCCTGCTGCAGCTCCTGGGAGCACAGTGCCAGACTGAGAGCTCTGCTGTGCCCCTGCTGCAGCTCCTGGGAGCACAGTGCCAGGCCCAGAGCTCTGCTGGGCCCCTGCTGCAGCTCTGTTATGCTCTGTTCTTCCCAGGCTCCAGGTGGCTTCCAAGTTCATGCCGGTGTCCAGCCTGATCATCGGTGAGTTTGGCAGGAGCTGGGGACAGTCCCTGTGTGTGACAGGCAGAGGGGATTCTGGCAGGAAGGGGGGCTGGCTGGGGAAGGTACTTGGGATGGGCTGGAGCCCCTTCTGAGGGACTTTGCTGTGTTTCTTCAACCAGGGGTGGATTTGGTGCCCATCAAGCCCATTCCCAACGTGGTGACTCTGCAGGAGGACATCACCACCGAGAAGTGCCGCCAGGTACTGCCCAGGGTCACCTGGGGCCCTGCAGGTCCCCCTGATGGCAGGGGGGATGGGCTGGGCTCCTCAGTGGGGGACAAATGGGTGTCCCTGTCCCACAGGCCCTGCGCAAGGAGCTGCAGACGTGGAAGGTGGACGTGGTGCTGAACGATGGAGCGCCCAACGTTGGAGCCAGCTGGGTGCACGATGCCTACTCCCAGGGTGGGGACACAGGGACAGCTCACTGCTCCTAGAGAGTTACAGGCTGCTGTGGCTTGGGAGGGACCTTAAAGCCCATCCAGTGCCACCCCTGCCATGTGCAGGAACATATTTCCTTGTCACAGGGTGCTCTAAGCCTTGTCCAACCTGGCCTTGGGGATGGGGCAGCCACGGCTTCTCTGGGAAAGCCATTTCAGCCTGTCTCTACCCTCCCAGGAAGAGGTCGTTCTCTCACTCTCTAACTCTCTGTTCTCTCCTGCTGCAGCCAACCTGACCCTCATGGCCCTGAAGTTGGCTTGTGAGTTCCTGTGCAAGGGTGGCTGGTTCATCACCAAGGTGTTCCGTTCCCGGGATTACCAGCCCCTCCTGTGGATCTTCCAGCAGTTCTTCCAGAAGGTTCAGGCCACCAAGCCCCAGGCCTCCCGCAACGAGTCTGCTGAGATCTTTGTGGTGTGCCAGGGTGAGCAGCCAGGGGAACCTGGAGGGGCTGGGAGAACCTGCTGGTGGCTCTGATCCCTCCATCCCAGCAGGAATGATTCTGATCCCTCCATTCTGGGTGGCTCTGATACCTCCACCCTAGCAAGAATGATTTTGATTCCTCCATCCCAGCAGGAGTGGCTCTGATCCCTCCATTTTGGGTGGCTCTCATTCCTCTGTCTCAGCAGGAATGGTTCTGATCCTTCCATCCCAGCAGGAATGGCTCTGCTGGCTGTGATTCCTGCATCCTAGGAGGAATGGTTTTAATGGTTTTAATTCCTGCTGGGACAGTGGAATGGCTTGGAGCCCTCTCTCCAGAGAAGTAGCTCTGATCCCTCCATCCCAGGAGGAATGGTTCTGATTACTCCATTCTGGCTGGCTCTGATCCCCCTATTCCAGAGGAATGTTTCTTATGGTTGTTATTCTTCCATGCCAGGTTATCAGGCTCCAGACAAAATTGACAGTAAGTTTTTTGACCCCAAATATGCCTTCAAGGATGTGGAGGTTGTCACCAAGTCTGTCAGTGAGCTGGTCAGCAAAAAGAAGCCCAAGGTATGAGCAAGGCCAGACACAGATGGGAGTGGGTCTAAAGAGGCTATGATAATTAAAATTGTTTAGGAGAACGCAAGATTTTGGGATGGGAAATGTTGGAAAAGCCAGTTTGGGGTAGGTTTGGAGTCCTGAAGTCAGTGAAGTGGGGATTGTGAGGTTGGAGCTGGGTCAGTTAAACCCTACAGGGGTTGAGCACAGGAGTTGTGTCTCTCTGAGGTGGCTTTAGGACAGCAAACCTGTGTCAGGTAGACTTAACTGAGCATAGAGCTGACACAAACCTGCCATTGTCAGCTCTTGTGTCTGGGCTGGGGCTGATGACTTGTTCTAGGTCAGGCTGAGGTTGGAAACAATTTCTGAAGTCCTTGAGAGCAACTCACAGACACACTTAGGTGGTCAGTGCAGCAAGACATGAGTTAGGTGACCCCATGTACCGTTCAGGGCTGGTGGTGTCTGCCTGTCTGTCCCCTGCCCTGGCTGCCAAAGCCCCTTTTTCCCCCCAGGCTGAAGGCTACGCTGAGGGTGACACCACCCTGTACCACCGCTTCACCCTCATGGACTTCCTCAAGGCTGCCAACCCTGTGGACTTCCTCTCCAAGGCCAACGAGGTGAGTGCCTGTAAGGACTCCGTGTCCCTGTCCTGTGGAGGGGAGGCTGGGATTTAAATTTAAATCTCTTTTCCTGTGCCAGATCACCCTGGGGGATGGGGAGCTGGAGAATCACAGCTCCACCACGGAGGAGCTGCGCCAGTGCTGCAGGGACATCCGAGTGCTGGGCCGCAAAGAGCTCAGGTGCTGGGGGACACTGGGACAGCCACACGCCCAGCTGGGCTTGGGGGACAGCCACACCCCCCTGCTGGCTGTCCCTAACAGCTGCCACCCCATCCAGGGCCCTGCTGAACTGGAGGACAAAGCTGCGGCGGTTCCTGGCCAAGAAGCTGAAGGAGCAGGCAAAGGAGTTGGATATCAAGTAGGGCCAGGGAGCAGGGATGGGCTGTCCCCAGGCTGGGGTGGGCTGTGCCCAGCACAGCTCCTCTGAACTCCTTCCTTTTGGCAGCTTGAGTTCCGGTGAGGAGGAGGAGGGCAGGGAGGAGGAGAAGAAGGAGAAGATGGAGGCGAAAGCTGCAGTTGCTGAGGAGGAGAAGGAGCAAGAGGAAGTGGAGCAGGCGTTGGCAGAGATGAAGGCCAAGGAGCTGGCAGAGCTGAAGAGGTAGAAAGAGAAGGAGGGATGGGGTTGCAGCCATGGAGACTGAGGGTGGGTTTGTCAGTCTGTCCCTCTGCTGGGGGGGAGGGGGTTGTGGGTTTGCAGTCCTTGAGCTCCTCTGCTCCTCCAGGCAGGTGTTTTAGGCTGTCCCAGGGTGTCCAGCACTGGGCACCCCTCACAGGGTGCTGGCAGTGGGGTGGCAGGAGATAAGCCTCTGGGGTGTTTGTGTGTGGTGGGGACAGTGTGATCTCATTCCTTCTCATCCTCCAGGAAGAAGAAGAAGATCCTGAAGGAGCAGAGGAAGCAGCGGGAGCGTGTGGAGCTGAAGATGGACCTGCCTGGAGTGTCCATTGCTGACGATGGTGACACCAGCATGTTCTCCCTGAAGAGCATCCACAGGACCCCGGTGGGTGGGGAGCTCCTGGGGACAGCGGGGGGAGGCAGGGTCTGGCTTGTCACTTGTGTCACTTGTGTGACTCTGTAAGCTGTGCTGCAGCTGCTGGATGAGCTGTCCCGCGGGGACATGGCCTCTGCTGACGCCCTGCTGGAGATCAGCCCTGGGGACGATGACATTTACGTGTCAGATCACGACGAAGAGGATGATGTGTCCCTGGCCAGCGACCTGGACCCGGAGGAGCTGCTGGAGATTGAGGCCCGGCAGCGGAAGCTGCAGCGGGAGCAGCGGGGGAAGAGGTGAGAGGGGAGAGAGCTCCTGGAGCAGGGGCTGCCCTGGGAACAGTTCCAGGACCCAGCCAGGGCTGGGGACACTGATCCTGTTGCTCCGGGTCACAGGACGAAGTTTAAGCAGAAGGAAGAGGAGGAGGAAGGGCAGGAAGTGGAAAATCCCTTGCTGGTGCCCCTGGAGGAGAAATCGGTGCTGGAGGAGCGACAGACCAGCCTGTGGTTTGGGAAGGTGAGTCCCATTTGTGGGGCAGGAATGATGGAGCAGCCTCAGCCCCAGCAGCTTCCCTGGACTGCCCTGCGGCTGTTTCCCCCCCGCCCTGGGGCTGATTTCCCCTCCCCCCCCCACCCTGGGGCTGATCCCCCCTCCCTTCCCCACTCCCTGGGGCTGACCCCACTCCCTGGGGTGATGCCCCCCTGCAATGGGGCTGACCCCCGTCCCTGGGGCTGGCCCCCTCCCCAGACCTGCCCTGGAGCTGACCCCACTGTTCCCCATGCCAGGACGCCTTTGCTGGCATCGAGGATGACGCGGACGAGGAGCTGGAGCTGGGCCAGGCACAGATGTTGGCTGAGAGGCAGCGTGAGGCTCAGAAGGGTGAGGGGACACAGAGGGACAGTCCCACAGCTCCCTGTGGGACACTGGGTCCAGCCACAACGGGGATGCTGCCCTGAGCAGCAGCATGGGATGGTTTGGGTTGGAAAGGACCTCAAAGAGCACCAAGGCTGGCCATGGGCAGGAACACCTCCCGCTAGACCAGAGGATGTTCCCAGCCTCTGTTACTAATGAGCTGTCATTAGTGCAGTGTTAATGAGCAGGATCTCTGGAGGAGGGTCTGCCTTGGCCTTGTCCTACCCAGTGCTTCCCATTCCCAGACAAAGCAACAAAGAAAGTGCAGAAGAAGAAGAAGGTGGCCCAGGACGAGGCTCCAGCTGAGCCCAGCCCTGCGGCAGCCACAGCTCCTGATGCCAGTGAAGCTCAGGAGGAGCAGAGCAGTGATGATGACAGCAGCAGTGAAGATGAGAGGTGAGGGCTGAGGGGCCTCTGGGTGTCCTTTCAGCTCCACAGTCCTGGAGAGCTGAGGGACCCCAGCTCTGCTCCCTGTTTTCCACAGGCCACTGGCACCGATGGGGAGGAAGCGGGGCCGTGTCGAGCCCTGTGGCTTTGAGGTGGTGCCTATTGAGAAGCCAGGTGAGTGGGGTCCCTTGGGAGGGATGGGAGGCAGGGACAGACCTGGGGGTCCCTCGGGAGGGACAGGAGATGGGCAGGGCAGGGACAGACCATGCTCCCCAGGGCTGCTCCCTCGCTCTTGGGCTGCAGCCAAGCCAAGCTGTCTTATGTCCCACAGTGAAAAGAGTCCTGGATGCAGAGGGCCTGGCCCTCGGCTCTGTCATTGCTACCTCCAAAAAGGCCCGGCGGGACCTCATCGACGACTCCTTCAACAGGTGCCAGCTGGGGGCTGCAGGAGCTCTGCAGGGTTTGCTCCCTAGCAGGGACAGGCGTAGTGGGGCCCCATGTCGTGCTCACAGATCACCTGGGCCCTCCAGGTACTCGTACAACGAGGAGGAGGGAGAGCTGCCCGAGTGGTTCACGGAGGAGGAGCGGCAGCACCGGCGCCGGCAGCTGCCCGTGGACAAGCAGACAGTGGAGGCCTATCGGCAGCGCTGGAAGGAGATCAACGCCCGCCCCATCAAGAAGGTGGCAGAGGCCAAGGCCCGCAAGAAGAAGAGAGTGAGTGGGGGTGGGCTCCCAAGGCTTCAGTTCTCCCTCTGACCCCCCTGTTCTTCCTCCAATGCTCCTGTCCCATCTTTGATACCCCATCCTTTTCTGACCCTCCTGTCCCTTCTTCAATGCCCCTGTCTCATCTCTTGATACCCCATCCTTTTCTGACACCCTGTTCCATCTCTGATTCCCCGTCCTTTTCTGACCTCCCTGTCCCTTTTTCAATGCCCCTATGCCATCTTTGATACCCCATCCTTTTCTGACCCCCACCTCATCCCACCTCTGACCTCCACCCCTCACCTTTCCTCTTCTAATTCCACTGTCTCTCTTGTGACCACCCCCTCTGATCCCCTATTCTTTCTCCAACCCCCGTCCTCCTCTGACCCTCTGTTCCCCCTGGCTGTCCCCCAGATGCTGAAGAAGCTGGAGCAGATGAAGAAGAAGGCCGAGGCTGTGGTGAGCACCGTGGACATCTCGGAGCGGGAGAAGGTGGCTCAGCTGCGCCGGTGAGTGGCCAAGCCAGGATCCAGCTCACCCTTTTGTGGCTGGGCTGGCTGGTAGGGCCGTGTCCCTGCAGCCACTGGGACAGCTCTGCATCCCCAGCCAGGCTGATCTGGGGGTGGCAGGAGGGGTGGCACCCAGTGTTGTCCCAACGCCGCGTTTGGTTTTTGTGCCAGCCAGACTCACTCTGACCTTTGTCCTTTTGCCGCAGCATCTACAAGAAGGCTGGGCTGGCCAAGGAGAAGCGCCAGGTCACCTACCTGGTGGCCAAGAAGGGCGTGGGACGCCGGGTGCGGCGTCCCCCCGGCGTCAAGGGCCAGTTCAAGGTGGTCGACAGCCGCCTCAAGAAGGACGTGAGGGCTCAGAAGCGCAAAGAGCAGAAGAAGAAGCGCCACAAGTGAGGTGGGAGTGGTTCCATCCACAGCAAGGGACTTGGCTCGGGGCACAGGGCTGGCTCCTGTGCCCCACTGCCACCTCAGGAGTCCTGGGGACAGGGCTGGGGTTTGGCCACACCTTGCTTAGTCCGTGCCTTGCTGTGACAGTGCCTCATGCCTGCCCCTGGGCATGAAGGGGTCATTTGGCCCCACTGCTGCAGCCCCAGCCCCTGGTCACAGCTCCAGGTGTCACCAGGCTGGCTCTGCTGGGTGACTCCCCCTGGGGACATCACAGGAGCACCCACATCAGCCCCAGCTGTCCCCAGAGAGAGTGTGGCTCTGGGGGACACCCTTGGGCCAGATTTGTCACTGAGGTGGTAGAACAGTGGCGGCTCTGCCCGGAGCAGCTGCTCAAGACAGCAGAGTTTAACCTGTCTGAGGCTGTGTTAGGTGCCTGGGTGAGGTGAGGGACCAGTGCTGCACGTGTCCCCTTGTGCCATGTCACAGGCAGAGAGGGCACTGCTGGCTGTGTTCTGTACAGCTGCTCATGCCTCGAGAGCCCACCCGGCTCTGTCTGTCAGGGATTGACTCTCCTGACACTCCTGTGCTCCCCAGGCCACAGCAGCCACCCTGTTCCCTCTGTCCCCCCGCTCCTTCTCCCTCAAGAAGAAAGACCAAGAGTAAAGAAGTGCTTGATTGCATTGCTTTATTTAAACCCAGGGCAGGGGCTGGGTTCCACCGGGCCCTACTTTTTCCCCAAGAGGCAACTGATTGGTTTGTGCTGGGATTGCAGTGTCCCCAAGTCCCTCGTGATGACACTGGCATTGTGTCAATGCTAGGGAGGGGGTTGGGGTGGCACTGTGGATCCCAGGGTGCGTGAAGGGTGGTGGGGATGTCCAGGGAAGCTCTGGCACAAGGGAGGAGCTCTGGGTCCCCTTCAGGTGCTCTGGGGAGGGGAGAGGCCAGAGCTGGCACCCCAGAGGCCCCGTGCAGAGTTGGCAGGAGATGACCTGGGGGTGTCCCTGTGCAGTTCCCACTGTGGCTGCTCAGCCAAGTCCGTGTGTGTCCTTGGGCCTGCAGGAGCCCCTCAGCTGCAGATCCTGGGGGGGAGCTGTGGCTCCATCCAGAGGGGCCCTGCTGGGGGCCAGTGCTGCTGGGAGGGTCTCTGGGCCACCTCCTGCCCCCGTGGAGAGTCAGGATCATGGCCAGAGTGGGAGCAGAGACCCTCAGCTGCCCCTGTCCCTGGTGGCTGCAGGAGCTGGGGCAGGGGCAGGGATGGGGTGCCAGGCTCCAGCCTGCGTTAGACGTTTTCCTTCTCTTCAAAAGGGAATAAAGGGAAAAAAGGAATAAAGTGAGATGAGAGTCCCCAGAACCTGTCCCCACCACCCTTGCTTGCCCCTGACCCTCTGGCTGAGCCCCATCCCCTGTGTGACCCCAAAGCCCCAGGGGGGAGCTCCAGGGGGTCACTGGAGGAAGGCCAGGGCTGACAGGGGCTGAGCCCCCTTGAAGAGGCAAAGCATCTCCAGAACCCCCAGCCTGCACACCTGGGCAGGCTGACCGTGCCAGTCTCTGACATCTGCCCCCAAGCTCTGCCCAGCAAATCCCCAACAATCGGGGCAGGACTCTGGGATGGGCTCCTCTGTCCCCACTCCCTGCCCTCCTTCCCCTGGGGCCCTCCAGGGTGGGTGGGTCCCCATCAGGGTCCCGAGGGTGGGGTGACCCCTGGCCTGGTAGGCTCAGCCCCTACCTGAGCTGGGGGGTGCAGTGTAGGCCACGTCCACACGGTCACCTGCAATGGGAGGGGTGGTGACCATGGGCCTGGGAGGAGCTGCTCTATTAATTAGCCAAAGCTCATCAGTGGGAGCTGGGAGATCAGCCAGACCCCTCCGAGCCCCTGGGGCTGTAGGGCTGACAGGGGCCAGGGGACACGGCCCTGCAGGGCTCACCTGTCTCGTAGTAGTCGTACAGGGACACAGTGGCCGGCTGGAGGTTGCTCACCACGAAGTCCTGCTGGGCTCGGAAGGAAAAGGTCTTCTCCTCCTTGCTCAGCTGTGGAGACAGCCCAAGGGGGAGGTGTAGTCACCCACCATAGGGAAACCCCCACATCTCAGGGCTCCTGCTCCTGTCCCCATCTCACCTGGTCCAGGTAAATGGTCACCTGGTCAGGCTGCACTTCCACCTTCTTCACCAGGTTCTGCCTCTTCAGCTGTAGGGACATGGCTCAGGAGGGGTCATAGCTGCTCCATGGGTGCCCAGCGCCCCAGGCAGATGTCCCTCTATGTCTTAAAACCCCCAGGCAAGGACCTGTGGGATGGGGTATCCTAAAGGGGGGCGGGGGGCTCCTCACCTCCACCATGGATTTCTTGTCCGGGCTGTAGCCCGATGGCAGCTTAGCCTCGATGACAACCATGTTGGTGGCAGGACGGTCCCCACTGTACCTGCAAGGGCAGAGCCCAGGGTGGGCTTAGGGAATCCCTCCCTCCCTGGCTGCTGCTCTCCCCCCCAAACCCGGGACAGCCCCAGTCCCTACCGTGCCCAGAGGCGGAGCAGGAACCACGTGTTCTTTGTGCCCGGCAGCGGCTCCGTCTCTACCCGCAGCTCAAAGGCCCCGGTGCTGGGTGGGGGAGGCACATTATAGCGCAGGGTCACCTGGGGGACAGCACAGGGTGAGCCCAGTGAGGGCAAAGGGCCCCTGACAGGGAGCCCAGGCTGCACCCACCTGTGCCAGGGCGCAGCCCTGCCCGTGGGCTTGCAGCCCATAGGTGCCGGGCAGCTCGCGCAGGGCCGCCTGCTGCAGCACCAGCCGGTTGCTGCTGTCCAGCACAAAGTCCTGCACCGTCCCCGTGGGCGATGTCACTGTCACTGTGATGTCCCCATCGCTGCCATAGGTTAGGGTGGCGTATTTGGCCAGGGCTTGCAGGGCCACCACGGTGTCCTGTGCACGGGGACAGTGCCAGGGTCACCCCTGAGTGTGGCTTCCAGGAGGAGCCAGTTTGGAGCAGCTTCTGGAGTCCAGGGCCGGTACCTGCGTGGAGGCAAAGCCCCCGTAGGGGTTCTGCTGCCTGCAGAGCCAGCGGACGATCTGGGACGCTGTCCCCAGGTCAGCAGGAGACACTGAGGGCTGGGACAGGTAGGCCAGCAGGACATAGGCTGTCATCTCCACCTCGGCTGGTGCAGCCGCGGCCCAGGACAGCTCCAAGGCCTTCTGAGCCCGTCCCTTCCTCTTCCAGTAGAGCTGCCCATCTGCAGGAGAAGGGGCAGCAGCTCAGCCCCTGCTGTGGGCTGGGCTGGGGTCCCTCCCAGCAGTGGCACTGCCCACAGTGCCCTGCCTGGGCAGTACCTGCACTGATGCTGTGCTGGGCCAGGCGCTGCAGCTGCGCCTGCTGCTGCTCCCACAGCCCTGCCAGCCCGAACACGTAGGCCAGCAGGGCTTGTGTGTAGGGGTCATCCGTGGGAGAAGCCTCCAGGCACTTGAGGGCTGAGCTCAGCACCGGCTCCTGGCGTGGCAGCAGAGTCAGGAGCCAGCCCAAGCCATGGGACTCGCTCAGAGACCCCAGTGGTGCCCAGTGTGACCAGCTGTGCCCACTTCACACTGGTGGCCTGGAACAGCCAATCCCTGTGCCAGCAGCTGTCCCCACCCCACCAGTCCCTGTGGAGAAGAAGGGTCCATCCTCACCAGCGTGGGCAATCCCAGCTCCAGCATCGCTGCCGTCACGTATGCCGAGAGTGAGAGCTCGTCCGAGACACCACCCTGCAAGGGAACGCGAACACGGGTCCAGCCAGGCTGTGACACCAACACAGGGACACCCCCACTGCCCAGACCACGCTCTGGGTCCCCACCCCAGCCCTGCCCCACCTGCAGGGCATTGTTGAAGAGTTTGCCCACGCTGCGGAAGCAGCCACTCTTCTTCTGGCGCTGCTGCAGCCACCGCAGCGCGTCCGTGATGTGCCGCTCCTCGATGGCCACGTAGGCTCGGGCCTGCCCGAAGGACTTGAGGACAAACGCTGTCAGCCTGGAGCCAGGGAGACACGAGAGGGCTGAGGGTCAGTACTGGGACTCCCTGGGTGGCAGGAGGAGTCCTGGATGCAGCTGCAGAGGCCTCACCAGGTATTGCCCGTGGAATCGCTCTTCCCAAAGGCGCTGTAGGAGCCATCGTCGTGTTTGTACAGCAGCTCCCGCTGGTACCCTGTGGGGGGACATGCGGACCGGGCACTAGGGAGTGTGCCCAGGGGAGCCAGGTGGAGTGAGGAGGGACTGTGGGACAGGCAGGGAGGCAGGCTCCCACTCACCGCTCTGCAGGAACCCCTGTGCCTTGGCACGGATGTCCGGCAGCAGCTGCCCTGTCTTCTCCAGGTACTGCTGGATGTAGATGTTGGGGGCAAAGCGAACCATGTTCTGCTCCCCACAGCCATAGGGCATGGCCAGGAGTCTGTCCAGGTTCTGCAGGGCATTGCCCAGGATGTCACCTATGCCAAAGTGACACATCATCAGTTGTGTCACCCCTGCCACCAGCACCTGTGTCCCCTTCCGTGTCAGCTCTGGGTGGTTCCACATCCTGCTGGGATTGTCTCACCTCTCCCGGGGACCTCTGCATCCACCCTGTCCCCTGTGGTCCCCAGGCCCACCCAGCCTGTCCCTTACCCATCACGTTGATGTGGGCTCTCTGGGAGCTCTCCAGGATGTTTGCAGGAATCTCCAAGGACACTTCTTCAGCACCTGTGGGGACAGAGGGCCATGACAGTGGGAATGCCCAGCTATTCCCAGCCTGTCCTGTGGCAGCCTCACCCACCCTGTTCCTGCCCAAGCACCCTGACCCTTGGCTCCTCTGGACTGGTGGTCCTTGTAACCAGTGGCCAGGCACTCCTGGCCACATTCCCGGGCACTGCCCGACACCCCTGGCCAGTCCTACCTTCCTGGCAGAGCAGGGAGCTGTGAGTCTTCTCCACCAGGATCCCCCCAGGCTGTGAGGAAGCAGCACCAGAGTCAGTCAGGAGGGACCTGCCTGTCCCCCAGGCCCCTTCATGTCTGGGTGCCCTCCCACTGCCCCCTGAGGGCTGTTTGCACCCTGCTCCCAAATCCTTCCCATTTTCCTCCTCCACAACCCTCTGACCTGCACCAGCAGGGGCTTTATCACGGTGTCCACACGGCCCTGGGCTGGCACCAGGGGCAGCTCGTTGCCACAGGGCTCAGTGGAGCTGAGGGCCTCGGTGCTCACAGTGATGTTCACCTCCCCTAAAGGTGCAAACACAACCCTCAGTCCCCAGGGAGCCCCCAAAGCTGAGTGCAGCCCCCTGGGCTTGGGGTGGGGCTGGCTGGACTGGGGGTCCCCAGGAAGGGTGGGAGTGGAGTGAGGGAGAACTCCCCAGGGGCTGTAGGATTCCTGCCCTCCCTGCCCACCCAACCCCATCCCCTGAGTGGGTTTCCAGGCAGCAGGGTGGGGTGGTGGCAGCTCTGTACCCAGGCTGGTGGCTCGCACACCCCACTGGAAGGTCTTGGCTTCATCTGCACAGACACAGCCCCTGTAGGTGTCCCCTGCACTCAGTGACACCTCCAGCTCCGCCGACTCTGCCAGCGTCACCTGAACCTGCGGGGCACAACCATGGCTCCATCAGACCCCAGAGCCAGGGTCACCTCCCCAGCCTCCCCCAAACCTGCCAGAGCATGGCACAGCTCCACCAGCCCCTGGCACTGCCCTGGGTCCCCTGCCTGTCCCCGCTCACCCGCAGGCACTGGCGCAGGTAGTTGAAGACGGTGGCCCTGAGGGTGAAGCTCTCATGGCGCACCACGGCGTAGGGCAATGCCAGCTCCACGAAGAACGGCTGGAAGGCCGTGAGAGTGACAGCAGGGGACAGCCCCAGGCCCTGCGGGGCCGTGCAGAACATCCCAGCCTCCCACTCCGTGATGGCATCGGGCACTGTCACCGTCACCTCGGCAGAGCCGCTCTCCCTGCATAGAGAACATTGTGAGGCCACCTCACCACGGCTGGTGGCATGGCCTGAGTGGCACTGCTGTGACACTGCTGGTGCCAGCCCACGGAGAAGAAGTCCTGAGGACTCCCTTCCCTTGGGATCTGTCCTCTCACCCCACAGGGACCAGGTCCCACAGCCATGTCTCTGGGAAGTACGTCCGGGGTGCTGGGGGCTTTTCCTCATCCTCAGTGCCTACGTTGGCTGAGCTTAACACTGGAATAACATTTGGAATATAGCTTCCCACATCCATACGGGCTTGTATCACGTCTCCTGGAAAAGGCAAAGCAGTACTTGGGAGCCTCAGGTCTCAGCTGGACCTTGCCTGCAGCCAGCACAAGAGTGACCAAAATCCTTTTCCATCCTCCTCCATCCTCCTTGATGCCAAGGGTGTTTTCTGGATACCTCCAAGTTCCCCTGAGAACACAGCAGCCAGGACTGGCCACCAGCTCTTTGCTCTTTTCAGCACAAGGGCTGTGCTCACCTGCAGGACCTCGCACTCCAACGATGGGGAGCCTGGGCAGGCAAGGCTCCTTGGTCTTGGTGAAGAGCTTCAGTGCTGCATCCTGTGAAAAAGCAGAGGTTGTCCACCCCCACAGCCCGCAGGAGGAATATCCCCATTCCAGCAGTGAGTGGTCCCAGGGCTACAGAATACAAGTGGAGAAGGAGCTTGGGCTTGGCAGGAAAGGGAAGTCCTTTGCCACAGGTGTTGCTTTCCCAGCACTTGGGAGAAGCACGGGCGGCTCTGGGATGGGGAGGAACCGGGAGGCCCAGGGACTTCACCTGGAAAAACTTGTAGAGTTCCCTCCTGGAGTCCTGCCAGTCAAAGTCACATAATTGATCATCCTGGATGCTGCGGGGGTACTTGAATTCAGGCAGTGCTTTGTAGACCTGAGATTAAAGACGTGCAAAACCCTCGTTTCCAGACTCAGGGCTCTGCCCACCGCAGCACTGCATCCATGTGAGGGATACTTGCGCCAATACCATCCCACCCCCAGCCCGGGCTGCTCCTGGGGCTGCAGAGGGACCCCAGGCAGGGCCAGCACTCACAGCCTCGGCGTTGAGCTCAGCCTCAGGCTTCAGGAGCAGCACGCTGCGATCCACGGCTCGCACAGCGCACAGGGAGCCCGGGGCAGCCCCCAGCTGCAGCCTCAGCGCTGCCCCTGGCAGGGCCCTGGCCTCGGAAAACGCCATCTTCACCTGCACAGGGACACCAGGGGACAGAGGGCAGGACCCAGCCACACGTAGGGAAGACTTTCCTTAGAGGGTCTGGGGAGCAGGGCATGGGTTGGGAGACTGACACTGCGATGCTCCTGGGGCGGGATGGATCCCAAGGCAGGCAGCCATGGACAACTCCTCTCACCTGGTTGGGGAAGCACTTGGCCACTGAGAGCTCAGCGACATCAGCCACCATCTCGCCGCTGGGCAGCAGCACGTAGACCAGAAGCCTGGCCATGGGCGCCAGCTCCAGCCCGATGGGCAGCTCCAGGGAGAGGGAGGCTCTCTGCAAGGCAGGCAGCCATGGACAACTCCTCTCACCTGGTTGGGGAAGCACTTGGCCACTGAGAGCTCAGTGACATCAGCCACCATCTCGCCGCTGGGCAGCAGCACGTAGACCAGAAGCCTGGCCATGGGCGCCAGCTCCAGCCCAATGGGCAGCTCCAGGGAGAGGGAGGCTCTCTGTCCTGACCCATGGAAAGGGGGGAGATGTTACCCAGAGAAACTGCGGCTGCTCCAGCCCTGGATGTGTCCAAGGCCAGGTTGGACAGAGCTTGGAGCACCCTGGGAGAATTCAAGATGTTCCTACCCAGGGCAGGGGGGTGGAATGGGATGGGCTTGGAAGCCCCTTCTAACCCAAAGCATTCATGGCTCTGTGAGGAGCAGAGCCCTGCACAGCCCCTCCATGCCATGGGACATACCAGGCTCTGCAGAGACCTCTTTCCTGAAGATACTGGTAATGGACCCCTTGGCCAGGACCTGCAGAGGAGGGGGTGAAAACAAAACGGATGCAGAGTGTGGAATCAAAGTGCCCTGGTGGAGGATGGACCCCCAATGAGAGTTCTAGGACGATTTTTGACCATGCCCAGTCTCCAGCTTCCCAAGAGCTTTCATGGGAGTGCAGGCCCCACAGTGGCAGCAGCCACCTCCTCTAACAGGTCCCTCAGTCTCTCCAGGACAGGCTGATCATTGTCCTGTCCCTGGGGACACCCCCATGAATGTGTGTGGAGATGTGGCCCTTCCCACACAACCGTCCTGATTCCTGCTGCCCTCCCTCCCTGGGCTGGGGCTCACCATAAAAACGAGATCCAGGTTCTTCAGCTCAGTGCCTAAAGCCTCCTTGCCAAAGATGGAATCCACGTGGACCAGCTGGGAGTGGCCGCAGGGCAGCTCGCCCTTCGGGGCGCGGATCTGCAGGAAGCTCCTGCTCTTGGACGAGTAGGGCACGGCTGTCAGAAAGGCACTTCGGGGCCTGAGTGAGCCCTCCTGGCTCTCAGCTCTCCTGTTGACTTCAGCCTGAGGTGGGAATCAGGGGGTGAATCCACCAGCAGCCCCCGAGGTGGGTGCTGCTCCAAGGCCCCACCCCACTGGAGGAAGCAGCTCGGGACCCCCAAGAGCGGGACAAGAGTGGGGCACTTACCTCCAAGGAGACCAAGTCACTCCAGTCAGAGGTGTCCAGCTGGAAGGAGGCTCTCCCTGAGCTGTCAGTCAGGAAGCTTTGTGTCCTCTCTTTTCCCTGGATGTTGACTAAGAGCAGGACTTGCCTCTGGGACAGCCTGGAGCCATCGGCTCCCTCCAGCCGGATCTGGGCGGGAGGGAAGGGTGGATGCTGCAGTTTGGGGCTGCAGCTGGGACAGAACAGGGCTGGGGTGGGCAGGAGCAGGGCTGGGAGCAGCAGGGGCAGGTGAGCGCCTCAGGGAGAGGGGAGCCCCATTACCGTCCCGCTGTAGGGGAGGCCTGGCTTGTAGGTGTGATTGGGGTTCTCAAAGGTGACCGTGACTCTTTTGGGTAAAAACGTGCAGCTCTTGGTGCTCTTCATCTCCAGCCCTGTGGAGAGCGAGTGGGGAGCTCAGGGTGTGGCAGGACACAGGACACAGCTTGGCTGTGGCCAGTGCCCCTGTCCTCTTGCAGAAAAGGTCCCTGGACATTTGGGCTTTCCTCCTGCAGCTCCCAGCACAGTTTGAATCTCCTACAAGAGCAGCACAAGCCCTGTGGAATATTCCAGTCCTAAAGCTGGGGTGCAGCTGGGGGCAGATATTTCAGAAAAGATTCTTCACCTAAGCACCATCATGAGGGGCCCCTGGGGCACTGGGCACAGGGACAAGCCCCGCTCTCCTCCCTCCAGCCAGGCCAGGCACTCCTGGTGTGACAGGCAGTGAGTGAGGGACAAGCTGGGAGGCGAAGCCACCCCAGCAGCCTGGCTGAGCCCACCCACTCTGCGCTGCCAGGGCTCAGCTCCCAGCGCTGCCACAGCTGCTGCATCGTGGAACGGCATTTTTGCTCTGCTTGGAATTCCAAGTCTTGCCAGGCTGACCTGACTCACACCCCCACCCAAACCCCACCCCTGCATGTGCATCCCTAAATCCCAGCAGCGCTTTT
The DNA here is from genome assembly GCF_963513975.1 of Fringilla coelebs. Classification (NCBI taxonomy): domain Eukaryota; kingdom Metazoa; phylum Chordata; class Aves; order Passeriformes; family Fringillidae; genus Fringilla; species Fringilla coelebs. The sequence goes on along the minus strand of NC_140053.1, from coordinate 5,622,737 downwards.
GGGTGTTCCTGGAGAGCATCAATCCTTTGGGAGCACCGAGGGATGGCCACACCCCATTCCCACCTGTCCCATCCTCCACCAGCGATGCCTCGACTTCAAGTTCCTTCCTCGAAAATGGAGCCAAAATCATCTCCTCGGAGGCAGCAGACGAAAACTCTGTGGAAAAGCAGCCGTTCTTCTCCGTCTGGAGGGAACATCGACCCCGTCAGCAGCATTCCCGGGAAGGAGCCCCCCAGGGACAGCCCCAGCCCCGGCCACACTCACCTGCCCCGTAACCCGGGTGCAGCTCTTCGGCCTCCAGGCAAACCAGACCATCTGTCTGAGGCACAGGTCAGCCTGGACCTTCCCCCGGACGGGCTTCCCGTAGGTGTAGCTGTGTGGGGACAGGGGAGAGGCTGTGCCAGGGGCCCCCACCCCGCCGGATCCCCCCCATCCCCCCCGTTCCCTGCTCCCCTCTCACCGCCCGCAAATCTCCACCGGGAACTTCTCGTCCTGCTCCCACAGCACGCTGGGGAGATGAATGGTCACCTCAAACTTGGGCAGCACTGTGGACAGGCACAAGGACACAGGGGGGTCACTCCCAGGACAGTGACAACATCTCCTGGGTGGCTGCAGGGGGTCGGGAGCTGCTGCCCATGGTGGGGTCCCACTACCCCATGCCCAGGTACCGTATTCCTCCACGCTGAAGGAGTGGCTCTTCCCCCCCACGCTGATGGTGTAGGTGCCCAGGGCCGGCTCCGAGGCCAGCGGGAGGGACAAATCCACGATTCCCTGGCGAGGGCTCAGCTCCCGCCACTGTGCGATGCGATTCCCGCTGGGATCCTGGCAGGGACAGGCGGGATCAGCGCCCGGGGAGCCGGCAGACAGCCCTGGCCGTGCCCTGTGTCCCCTCTGCCGGCCCCCGAGCCCGCCCCACCCGCTGCGGCTCCCAAACTGACCTTCAGGAACACCAGGGGCAGCTGGAAGGCAAAGAGAGGATGGTCAGAGGAGCAATTCCATTCCCTGGGGTCTCAGCAGCGTGGGCACAGTGTGGGTGGGGCCGAGGGGGGGTGAGATGCTGTGAGCTTCACAGCCCTCAAGGCTCTCTGGGATGGATTTTAAGCCTGGCCCTGGGATGGATTTTGGGCCTGGCTCTGGCACGGTTGAGCCGAGGGCACTGCCATTGGGCACAGAGAGGTGGCATCTTCCAGTGCCTTAGGAAGGGTCCAGAACCCCTTTAATCTGGGGACATCCTGCACTTCCAGGGACCCCAGAGGTTGCTCAGGGGTGCCAGAGGCCGAGCCTGCCGGTACTCCTGGTGTCTGGTGCCTTGATGGGTATCAGCACATTCCCCACCTCCCACTCACCAGGGCTGCAGCCCTGCCCGGGAGCTGGCACGGACACATTCCCGTGTCACACGTGCCCTCCGCTTTCTCCTGATCCTGCTGCAGCCCTGCCCAGCACGGGGCATCCCTGCCCCGGGGGCAGCTCCGCGGGCAGAGCTGGCCGGGGCAGCATTCCCGGGAAAGGTGACTCCCACAGCTCTCCCACGGCCTTTGGGACACTGCAGGGAGCCCTTGTCACCTCCCCGCGCCCCAGCCCTGCTCTCACCTTCTGGCTGCTGGGGGTCAGGTCTTTATCCAAAGAGACGACTCGGAACTTCACTGGGAAAGGAAAGGAGATGGAGCAGTGCCTTCATCGCAGGGAGGAGAAATCCCCGTGGGAAGGTGGAGGGAAACCCACCCGGAGCCCTGCCCTGCCCCCAGCAGCACGGCCTCCAGCGAGCCTGGCACTGCCCTGTGCCCGCGCTGGGCATTCCAGGACATCCCGGGATAACCCCTCGAGGAAATCCCGGGATAACCTCCCCCCAGGACATCCCGGGATAACCCCCCAGGACATCCCGGGATAACTCCCCCCCAGGACACCCCCCAGGACATCCCGGGATAACCCCTCCCGGTTCCCGGCAGTGCAGGAGCAAAGCTCGGCCCCCTCACCCCTGTCCCTCCCTCCTGGCTGTCCCCAGGGCAGGGGGGTCCCTCCTGCCCCCTCACCTTCCTGCCCGGGTTTGTAGACAGCCTTGTCGGTCTGGATGAAGACCCCGGGGCTCGCAGCTCTCAGCATCACCTTCTTCTTCTCGGAGACATCCAGGGACTCTCCTCGGATGGAGACGTGCAGGGCCGCGATTTCCTCCTTCCCATTGGCGGGGGCTGGAGCCTGCGGCGAGGTCAGCGGGCTCGGGGTGGGGACAAGGACGGTGCCCGGGTGACCCCGAGGACACCGAGCCCCAGGACCCCCCCCACACCCAGGGTCCCCTGGCGCCCTGCAGCTCCATTCCAGCCGGGATAAGCGGCTGAACCTGAATCCGTGGGGGAACCCAACAGTCAGGGGTGGAAAACAATCAGGGCTGGCTTTGTCAGCTCGAGGGTGAGAACCTGCCACAAGTCCCTGCCACAGATGGGGAAGTCACATCTGTCCCCAGCCAGCCCCGATGGAAACAGCCTGGAGGGCCCCTCCGCCTGTTCCCAGCTGCCTTGGGGTGGCATTGGGGTGGCATTGGGGTGGCACTCACAGGGAAGGTCACGTTCAGGTACAGGTGAGGCTCCAGGACCTCTCTGCTCAGCAGGGTGGTGGGAGGGGTCCCACTGTCCCCCTGCAGCTGGACACGGAGCTGGACGGGCCCCTGGAGGTCACTGAGGTGCACCCAGAGCGTGGCAGGGTGGGGGTGGTACAGCACAGCTGGGGACACCACCACGTAATTCCTGGCAGGGACAAGGGACAGGAGAGCCCTGGGCTGAGTCACATCCAGCACATCCCCACGGAGACCTGGAACAGCCCCTGAGAGCACAGGAACCGCCCAGGCTCCCCTCTGCTGCTGGGCTGCCCTGGGCTCCTCTGCTCAGCTCTGCAGGTGAGGGAACAACAGATCCTTGGAGCCACCAGGGCCACCAGGGCCACCAGGGCCATGTCCTCAGTGCTCCTGGGCAGGGAGAGCCCCCCAGCCTGAGCAGCTGGGGAACCCTGGGCAGCAACCAGGGCACAGGAGGGATCAAGTGCCACCAGGAACTGCCAGGGAGCCAAGGTTAGAGCACCCAGCAGGCACAGGAGGGATTGATTCCCCCCAGTAGCTGCCAAGAGGCTGAAGCTCAACCATCATACCAGACACAGGAGGGATGGAATCCCCCTGGGAACTGCCAGGGAGCCAAGGTTAAAGCACCCAGCAGGCACAGGAGTGACTCAATCCCACCAGGAACTGCCAGGGAGCCAAGGCTAAACCACCCCAGCAGGGACAGACGGACAGAGGGGACTCACGGTGCTCCAGAGGCCCTGGCTGAGAGGAGCAGGATGGTGAAAAGGATGGGAAGGGCTGGGGACATCATGTCTCCTGCTGGATGTGGATGTTGGGAACAGCCACAGCCTCCCCCTGCAGCTCTTGGATCCCTCTGGATGTGTCTGATCCTCTGCAGACTCTGAAATGGGTCCTTGTGTCCCAGGCACAGAGGAAAACGGGGCTGGCACAGGAGCCCTGGGCACCTGCAGATAAAGCCCAGGCAATGTTTGCCCTCTGCCCACAGCTTCCAGGGGTCAAGGACTCCAGGGATGTTTGCAATATTGGGAAAGGTCCCTGGAGTTTCAGTCTGGGCCAGGACTCCACACAGGTTTGCTGGGAAATGATGTCAGAAGGCAGCAGGAACATACAGGAATGGAAAACAGGGAGCACAACCTGAGGAGGGGCTGGGAGCTGGGGCTGATTTCCCAGAAATGAAAAATTTACGGTTATTTCAAATGTAACCAGGTTTGGGCAGATCACACATCCCAGGCTGGCTTTTTGCCCAGTTTCATCCAGTCAGACAGAGGAACAGCACAGTGTGGGGATGTGGCATCACCCATCTGCTCCCATTGCACACATGGCAAGCTGGACACCTGCCAGGGCAGGCCCGAGCTGCTTCCTCTGGATTCTTTGCTTCTTTTTTTTCTGTTAAGGCTGGGATTAAATGCGTGAGACAGTATTTTTTGTTCAGATCCAAATGTTTATTAGTTCTTATCTATGTTACAGTCTCACAAACCCTGAGTTCTACTGCATTTCACTCCAACAAACTAGAAATGGAGCCCCATCTCTCTCTCTACAAGGCCTTTTAAGGATAAGCTCTCCAATCATAAAAATCCATTATTTATTAATTAATTATTAAATTGTTTTTACTTTTAACCCAATAACCAACCACCTGTGTCCCGCAATGCAGACTTTTTTATCCAATTACACAAAACCACCCAAACCCATGGAGAAGAAGGCAAAGAAGGAGGAGAAGGAGAAGGAGAAGGAGAAGGAGAAGGAGAAGGAGAAGGAGAAGGAGAAGGAGAAGGAGAAGGAGAAGGAGAAGGAGAAGGAGAAGGAGAAGGAGAAGGAGAAGGAGAAGGAGAAGGAGAAGGAGAAGGAGAAGGAGAAGCCTCCACCCTAAAACCTCCATCTTGCTCTATATTTATTACTATATTCCAAAACCCCAAACTCTAAGTTTCCCACACTGTGATATCCCACACTTCCATTCAAACTCCACAATCCCAGTTCTGTCATTCCATTTTGGAAGCTGCTCCATGGCCTGAGGTCAATGCAGTGTTCTCTGGGGGGTCAGACCCTAGCAGCACAGAAAGTCTGAAATTCTCAGTGTCCAGCGTTCCAACAGCTTCCCTGTGTCCTGGTGGGAATGTGGGACAGCTGAGGAGCTCCACGACAGCCCCACAGTCCTGAGCACATCCCCTGCTCTGGGGCCTTGCAGTTCCCTTCCCCCTGAGGCTGTGGGAGCCATGGAGTCACAGAGTTGTTTGGGTGGGAAGGACCTTAAAGCCCTTCCACCCCTGCCATGGCAGGGACACCTTCCCCTGTCCCAGGGTGCCCCAATCCCCTCCAGCCTGGCCTTGGGCACTGACAGGGATCCAGGAGCAGCCACAGCTGCTCTGGGCCCCCTGTGCAGGGCCTATGGGAAGCCATGGATGGTGCTAACCTTTTCCATGGGATCTCAGATGACCACAGCTCTGACTCCATGCCTGCCCAGCTCAGGTTTTGCTGGACACAGCTCTGTGCCCACCTCCCTGCCCTTTGGAGCAGCCCCACAGGCTGTGGATGGCCGGAGGGGCTGGACCTGCCACCCCCAAGGACACGAGGCAGGAGCATGGCCCGAGTTCACCCAGCCCTGCAGGAAGTGGGCAGGGTCAGTGCCCTGCCAGACATCCCGGTGGGATGAGGAGCCACGGCTCCCCCAGCGCCCCCAAGGCCACCAGTGACCCCTGTCCCCAAGTGCCACATCCACAGGGCTGTGAAGCCCCTCCAGGGATGGGGACCTAGCACTGCCCTGGGCAGGTGTGCCAGGGCTGGGCACCCAGAGCAGCCAGGCAGGGCAGGGCTTGGAGCACCAGAAAAAGCAAGGTGTTCCCAGAGCCCCCCTGCCAAGGCTTTTTCCTCTCCTCAAGCTTTCACCTCCCAGTGCCAGTGGAAACCCAGGGAGGGCTCTGGCTGGGTCCTGTCCCTCCAGGCAGGACAAGGTTTTGGCCAGAGCAGCTGTGGCTGCCCCTGGATTCCTGGCAGTGCCCAAGGACAGGTTGGACAGGGCTTGGAGCCACCTGGGACAGTGGGAGGCGTCCCTGCCCATGGCAGAACTGGATGGGCTTTATGGTTCCTCCCACCCAAACCATTCCATGATTCCGTTGATGCTCAACCCCCCAAACCCAAACTTTGGGTGGCCAAACCACCCCAGGGGTGGGGGTGTGGTGGAACCCCCAGGCCAGCTCAGAGCTGACAGACCATGCCACATGCTGGGAATCCTGGGAAGCAGGAAAGGATTAAAGGAGTTTTCTGGGACATGGGACCTTCCTGTGCCCTTGGCCATGTCCATGTGACATCTCCTGATCCCGTGGGTTGCTCCTCATGGGAAGCCTCTTTGCAGTTTGGTGTTGCAACAGATTTGAGGAGGATTTCCTCCATAATCCAGCTCTCCTGAGAGCAGGAATGGTGCCTGCATTTGCACCTTTTATCCCAGGGTGGGAGGGAAACCTTGCCCACCCTGCTCCCCACAAGGGGACAGCCACACCCTGCCCTGTCCCTGCCCTGCTGCCACCCTGGGGTGCTGGCACAGGAGCTGCTCAGCTGGGAAGCAGCCAGGAGATCCCAAATCCCTGCCTGGCTGCAGGGAACCACCCAGCTGTTGGATAGGTCATGGTCCAGAGGCCATGGAGAGGCACCTTCAGGCAGGATTGTGCCCGAGTGGGCCCCATCCAGGTGTGGGTGGGAATTTGAGGCTTCAATGGATGCTCTTGGTGTGCATTTAGTGGTGCAGGGAGAGTTCTGCCTCAGGGGCAGCCCCAGAGCAGGGTAACCCTCACCCTGCCATGTGCTCCTCACACCAGCCCTGGGGTGTGCTGTGCTCCCTGTGCAGGGTGCTCTGTGTGTGTGTGCAGGGTGCTGTGTGTGTGCAGGGTGTTCTGTGTGTGTGCAGGGTGCTGTGTGTGTGTGCAGGGTGCTGTGTGTGTGTGCAGGGTGCTGTGTGTGTGCAGGGTGCTCTGTGTGTGTGCAGGGTGCTGTGTGTGTGTGCAGGGTGCTCTGTGTGTGTGTGCAGGGTGCTCTCTGTGTGTGCCAGGTGCTCTCTGTTCAGGGTGCTCCATGTGCAGGATTCTCCATGTGCAAGGTGCTCCCTTTTCAAGGTTGTTTCGTGTTCAGGGATGCTCCCTGTGCAGGGTGAAGTCTCCCTGAGAAGATGGATCCCCCTCAGCCCTCTCAGCACAGCCAGGACCCAGCACCAGCTCCAGACTCTTTAATGTCCCACCCTTGGCTCACAGCCCAGCACCAAGGATGCTCTTCCCCCCGGGATGATCTTTCCCCCCCAGTAATCTCCCCTGGACCTTGTGTCCTCCCCAGGCCACCCACTCAGAGCTGGCTGCACCCAAACAGCATTTCCAGCTTGTAGGAGCCTCTGGAAGGAGAATCCATGGGGAAGCCAAACAATCAGGGGTGGATAATGGGGCTGTGAGTCCCCAGCCCTGCCTGGACCATCCCTGCCCTGCCCAGCAAGCAGGCAGGGGCCATCCTGGGGGACAGCCACAGCTCCAGGGGGACAGCCACAGCTCCAGGTCTGGCAGAGGATCATCCAGGGGATGCAGTCACAATGAGGGATTTTAGGGGCACCTTGCTCTGTTTTGGAGGGCACCTTGCTCTGTTTCGGGGGTGCTGCCTGGTCCCCATCCTGCCCTGCTCTGCTCCCCTTAGGGCACCGTCCTGCTGGGGCGGTGGCAGGGCTGCAGGACACCTCCTCAGGGGACAAGGGACACCTCCCTGGTGTCCCCGAGGGACTCACTCCCTCTGCCTATTTGCTGCTCCTGGCTGTGTCCCCCTGGCCCTGGGGGCTGTCCCTGTCCTCCCCTGGCCTCAGCAGAGGCTGCTCCATGTCCTGGTCCCCATTGTCACTCATGGACATCTGGGCCAGGGCTTCGGCCATGGCCTGGTGGACACTCTCGGTCAGCTTGGGGACATCCTTTGGGCTCAGGCCACACGTTTCCACCCTGGGAAGGACTTGGATGGTGCAGGTCCCTGGGAGAGGAGGGAAAAGCCAGGGATGTGTTAGAGGATCCCACCAGGAACGGGGCGTTCCCCCGGGCATCTTCCACCCCACCCCTCAGCATCCCTCAGACACCCCCAGGTGCCTCATCCCCAGTGCCAGGCCTGGCCTCTGCCTTGGGAATTCCTGTCCATCCCTTACCAGAGGTGAATCTCTTCTCCTTGGGGCTGAAGAAGTCCCTGTATGGTGAGATCACGATGGGGACAATGGGAACCTGCAGGACACGGAGGGTTGGGGGGGGGGTCCAGGGAGAGCCCTCCCCAGGTGAGACTCCTGCTCCTGCCTGCCCTGCCCTGGTGCTGCCCAGCACCATGTCCCTCCCTGGGGAACAAACCCCCCCATCCCTGGGGACCAAACCCCCCATCCTTTGGGACCAAACCCCCCATCCCCGGGGACCAAACCCCTCATCCCTGGGGACCAAACCCCCCTGGGTTTTGCTGGGGAAAAATCCCTGCATCCCTGGGGACCAAACCCCCTGTCCCTGAGAACCCAACCCCTGCATCCTTGGGGACCAAAATCCCCCTTGCTGGGGACCAAATCCCTGCATCCCTGGGGGCCAAGTCTTGCACATCCCTGGGGATCAAATGCCCCATCCCTCTGCCCTAGGATTCACACCCACCCTGCTCCATCCAGGGTGAGCCTAAGGGAAGAAATCATTTAGGAAAAGGCCTCCAAGCCCATCGAGTCCAACATTTGATTGCCCATTTCCTTACCTGGGCCTGCACAGCCAGGTGGAAAGCACCACGCTTGAAAGGCAGCATGGACTTCCCCGGGTTCCTGGTGCCTTCTGGGAAAACCCACACACGGAGCTGCAGGGGACAGGGACAGAGGTGAGCCCGTGTTTTAGGCTGAAAGGTGAGGCTGGGGTGTGTGTTCTACCCCCATCTGTCAGAGCTGGGGCAGTTCTCTCTGTTCATGGGGCAGTTTTCTTTATCTCTCCCACAGCCCATCCTCCCTCCAGCAGATCTCTGCTGTCCAGGGCCACTGAGTGTCCCTGCAGGGCTGATCAAATTCCATCATCCCATGGGGAGATGCTCTGCCCAGGGCAGGAGCCAAGCATTCCTACCTGGATACAATCTGCCCTGGAACAGCACAGCAGCCTCTGCCCCCTGCATTCCCAGAGGAGCAGCTTTCTCCTGCCCTGCATTCCCAGAGGGAGAGCAGGCCCATCTCCAGCAGCCCTGCAGCTGCAGAGGAAAAGTCCCCCCTTGTGCAGGATCCTGCTGCAGCAGAGCCACAGCTGGCACTGCAGGAGGGCTGAGCCCCCATGGGATGGGGCCGTGCCACCCCTGGGATGGGACAGTGCCACCCCCATGGGATGGGACAGTGCCACCACCCTGACACACAGGGGGGAGGGCATGTTCTGACTCTGTCTGCGGTTGTTGGGGTTTTTTTGTACTATTGCATTTGTATTTTAATTTTCCTAATAAAGAACTGTCATCCCTACTCCCATATCTTTGCCTGAGAGCCCCTTACTTTCACAATTATAATAATTCAGAGGGTGGAGGTTTGTATTTTCTATTTCAAGAGAAGCTCCTGCCTTCCTCAGCAGACGCCTGTCTGTTCAAACCAAGGCACCCTGACCTCAGCTGGGTCAGTCCTGCCCACAGCCTGTGGCATTCACATTCTCTGAACAGGATTCCTTGGCCCAGGTTTTTTCTCCTGAGAAGCTGAGAAGCCTCAGAGAAAAGGAAAACAATTCTTATCTCATTTGCTTCTCCTGTGTTGTGCTCCTGTGGAATGTGTTTGGAGATAGTTCACCCCCAGGTGATTGTTCCATTGCATTCTGCTGGGAGTTGTTTTCGCTCATTGGCCAACTGGGGCCAAGCTGTGCCGGGGCTCTGGAGAGAGTCACGAGTTTTCATTATTATCTTTTTAGCATTCAGGAAGTGTCCTTTCTGCATTGCATTGCATTGCATTGCATTGCATTGCATTGCATTGCATTGCATTGCATTGCATTGCATTGCATTTCTTTAATGTAATATAGTATAATAAAGTAATAAATTGGCCTTCTGACAGCATGGAGTCACATGTATCATTCTTCCCTGCCACGGGGCTTGCCATGCGTTCACAAGAACAGCCCCTGCCCCCCCGGTGTCCCGCAGCCCTGTCCCTCACGTTGTCCCTCCTCATGGCGCTGGCGGTGCGGGCGATGACCTCGATGGCCGCGTCCCTGCGCTGGCGCTCGATGAAGATGATGCCACTGAGCCAGCAGGCCCAGCCCACCGTGCCCAGGTACAGCAGCTCCCGCTTGGCGATGGGCACGCAGCGCTCGGGAATCACCTCCACCATTCCTGGGGCGGGGAGAACACCCATTAACGCCTTCCCAACCCCCGGCAGTGAGAGCAGAAACATCGCCTGGGGAAACTGCTTGGAAAGGAACCCCAGCCTGGACAAACCAGCTGGATATCAGCAATAAACTCTGCGGCTCAGCCAGTCCTGAGGGGTGATAACTGCGGAGAGGAGCTCTCTGGAGAGGCCAAATTACATCACTGCACAGATTGATTAATCATTTATACCCGACTATAATTTATACCCTAATTAATCAATTATACCCTAATATAGGACCAGATTGGGGTTATTTTAGCCTTGACTTGGAGGACTTGAAGCCGTCCCAAGTCCCAGGACCACTCTGCGGCATCACCTCCCGTTGTCCCTCCTCTCCCTGCAGCCAGCCCAGTCCCAAAAGCCCTCCTGGTCCGTTCCCTCCCACATCCCTGCCCTGATCTCGGTGCTGACCCCCCAAAGCCATCCTGGCGCACCCTGGAGCCCCCAGAGGCGCCGGGGGTCCCCCCGCGCTGCCCCCACGCACCCATGAGGTCGAGGGAAGCCTGGTGGTTGCAGACGATCACGAAGGGCCCCGGCAGCCGCAGCCGCTCCGAGCCCCTCACCCGCATCCTGATGCCGTAGAAGCGCTTGAGGGGCAGGAGCGCCGCCCGCAGGAGCCTGCCGAGATAAGGGACGAGATAAGGGACGAATCAAGGGACGAGGTAAGGGACGAGGTAAGGGACGAGACAAGGGACGAGATAATAAAGAACAAGATAAGGAACGGGATAAGAGACGACATAAGGGACGACATAAGGGACCAGGTAAGGGACAAGACAAGGAATGAGATAATAAAGACCAAGATAAGGAACGAGATAAGGGACGAGATAAGGGATGAGATAAGGGACGAGGTAAGGGACAAGATAAGGGACAAGACAAGGAACAAGACAAGGAACAAGACAAGATGAGGGACGAGAGAATGAACGAGACAAGGAGAGAGATAAGGGATGAGATAAAGGACGAGATAAGGGACCAGGTAAGGGACGAGACAAGGAACGAGATAATAAAGAACAAGATAAGGAACGACATAAGGGACAAGACAAGGAACAAGATAAGATAAGGGACGAGAGAAGGAACGAGACAAGGAGCGAGATAAGGGATGAGATAAGGAACGAGACAGGGCACAGGGACGCGTGTGAGGAGCGGCTCTGCACCGGCCGGGGCGGGCGGGGTTAGGCTGGGCTGCGCTGCTGGACCCGGGCTCAGGCTCAGGCAAGCTTGGCTTTCTCACACATTTGCAGCCTGTGAGGCTCAGAACTCACCTGGCTCCCACCTGAGCCGGGCCCAGCTCCTGGCTCAGAGCAGAGGGAGCTGCTGAGGAGGGAGAGTGAGCAGCACGAAGTGGTGGCAGGGAAAAAACGGGATTTTGATGTGCAGGGATGATGGGAAAGCAAAAAGAGAAGGGTGGGATGGGGATGGGGATGGGGATGGGGATGGGGACGGGGATGGGGACAGGGACGGGGATGGGATCTTCACACCCCACCGAGGACAAACTGTCCCTGCCCGGGGGAGGCTCCCCAGGTGCTCAGCTGGATCCGTGTGTGGACAGAAATCCAGATCCCAGAATCCTAAAGCCAGAGGCAGATCCCAGCCAAGAGGAGCTGAGCTGGGCAGGGATGGGTGGCAGAGGGACAGACAGATCCCCAGGGACATGGGTGACCCCGGGGACCGCCCCTGCACCGCTTTGTGCGGCAGGGGGAAGGGAAAACCAGCCCGGACATTCCTTAGGGGAATCACAAATGGCTCCACCTGAGCTGCAGTGGCGGGAAGAGATGGATCTGAGTGGAACAGCGGTGTCACATCCCGGGAGGGCTGGACAGGAGGAGGAATATCGGGATGGCAGCGATGGGTGACGCTCAGGATGGGAATAATGAGAGGAGTGGAGGGAGGAGGGGGCACCAGGGATTCCAGCAGTCGTGGAGACAAAATCCTGGGACACGTCGGCGTTGGAATGGGGCACTGTCCGACTCACAGAGGTCTGTGCCAGGGTCCCCACATCTGTCACTGCCCCCAGGGGACCGCGCAGGGCACAGGGAAGGGCTCAGCACCGGGTGAGAAGGAAGAAGGCGGCACAGGGTCCGCGGTATCGCCCCCATCCCTCGGGAGCCGCAGGCTCGGAGATCCCTGAGGATCCGAGGAGAAACGGCGCCCCAAAGCCAGGACTAATGACAGGGAAGCGCTCCGAGCCGCAGGCTCTGGGATCCGGAGGAGAGGGAGCTGGGCGGGCACGGAGCTGCCGGGGGGACAAGATAAGCGGCGCGGATAAGGCGGGTGAGGCACAGCCTCCCTCGGGATCGCCGCCGAGCCGGGAGCGCTGGCTTGGAGCGGCCCGGGAGGCGCCCTGCATTCCCCGGGAAGGAGCCAGGACAGGCTGCAGCACCGCCGGTACCGCCGAACCACCTCCGGTACCACTGAACCACCGCCGGGAATGCTGAACCATCACCGGTACCACCCAACCACCGCCGGTACCGCTGAACCTCTGACTGATAACACCGAACCTCTGCCGGTGCCACCGAACCTCTGCCGGTGCCACCGAACCTCGGACCGGGAACACCGAACCTCTGGCCGTGCTCCCGCCGCGGGCCGGGATCCCTCCGCACAAATCCTCAGCGAGTTTCTCAAGCCGGGATATTTTCCCTGTGTAATCACATCTGGGCTCATCCTGCCCGGGAATCCGGCAGCGGGATTGCAACACCCAGAGCGCGCCCAGGCCTTCCCCCGGTGTTGCACTGCGATGTTATCTCCCCGGTGTTATCTCCCCGGTGTTATCTCCCTGCTTCCACCCCCGGGAACAGAGTCGGGACCTGGCTGTGATCAGGACATGACTGTCACAGGGACAGGGCTGTGCCCCTGACAGATGATGGCACCAAGACATCCCACAACCATAAAAACATGGAATGGTTTTGGTTGGAAGGGGCCTTAAACCCACCCAGTGCCACCCCCAGCCATGGCAGGGACCCCTCCCTCTGTCCCAGGCTGCTCCAAGCCCTGTCCAACCTGGCCTGGGACACTTCCAGGGATGGGGCAGCCATGGAATAATCTGTGCCAGGGCCTCCCCACCCTCAATCCCTCTGCCAAAGTGCTGTTCCCGGGTCTCCCATGGGCAAAACCAGAGCCAGGGACACAGCACTGGGCAAGTATCTGCCCCCTGCCCTGATGGTACCTCCAAACCCTCCTGTTACCCACCCAGGTGATGACCCCAACATTGCCATGGCCAGGAATGATCCCTCTGATGTTATTTTATCCCTCAGGGACCACAAATCCCAACTCCAGCATGGCCTGACCCTCCCTGGGCACAGCCAGCACCTCTCACACCACAAGCTGTACTTCACTGCCCCACAGATGTGACCACAGCCCTGGCCTTGGCCCCAGGGCTCTGCTACCAGCTGTGACCCAGCTGTGACCCAGCTGTGGCTCCAGCCAAGGCAGGACAGAGCCTGTGGCCACAAACCACAGGATTTCCTGCAGCTGAGCCAAGCCCAGCCAGCTCTCCCCACCCCAATGCCCATCCCCATCCCCATCCCCATCCCATCCCCATCCATCCCCAGCCCTTGCTCACCTCATGTTCTCCACGGAGCGTCCCCGGAAGGCGGCCAGGGGGGACAGCAGGGTGGCCAAGGCCACGATCCAGCAGTTGAAGAAGGCCACCTTGCAGAGGAACTGGAAGGGGGGGCTGCACCTGTAGAGCAGCAGCGCTGCCAGGGGCAGGAGCAGCAGCCCCTGGAGCAGCAGCAGGTCCATGGTGCTGCCCCGAGCTCAGCCCGGGCCGGGCCAGGTGAATCAGGAGGATCCTGTGTGGGTGGCTGGGGCTGGCCCAGGGGAAGGCTCACTGTGGATCTCATCCTGAGGATGGAGTGGCTCAGGTGGAAGCAGAACACCCACCCAGGGGTGGAGAGTGGCCGTGAGTCACACGGGGACCCTGAGTCACCTGAGGTGTCACTGCTGTCACCTCCTGGGCTAGTGACAGCTATTGAAGACTCCAGGTTGGTAAGATCAGACCTGCTGCTCACTAAACTCTTTCTGTCCCGGGAATCTGTCCTGTGTTGCCACATTTCTCTTCACAGAGAAAAGCAAGGCACAATTCTTCCCAAGGATTTCTGAGATTCCCATTCTCTGAACCTCAGAGAAAGGAAAACCCAATTCTTATCACTTGCTGTGCCTGTGTTGTGCCAAAGTAGAATGGAATATGGAGATTGTTTACCCACAGTGATGGTGTTTTGTTTCCCTGGCCCATCAGGGCCCAGAGTGTGTGTGTGTGTGTTGGACTGTTGGACAGTCATGAGAGATTCAGTGCAGTGTGTGCAGAGTTCAGTGCTTGGCAGGTTCAGTTTTAGATTTATAGAATAATATACTCTAATAAAGGCATTAATTAGCCTTCTGATATCCATGGAGTCAGATGCATCATTCTCTCTCCCTCACCAACATCACAGTTGTCTTTGATTTACAACAGTCCTGGCCACAGGGCTGCCAGCCCTGGGAAAGGGAGTGTCAGCTGGTGGGGACAGCAGGAGCTGCTCCTGGTCCATGGCCATCACCCCAGCCAGGCTGGGCACAGCCACCTGCTGGCACCCAAACCTCACCCTGCAGAGCATCAGATTGCTGGAAGACAATCCCACCTGGAATGGCAGCAGGAACCACTGCTCCCCATGCCTTGCTCAGTTTGGGCAGCAGGAGCCCCTCTGCCCTTCCCCTCCCAGTGCCCAGCTTCTGTCCCCAGGGTCCCACAGTGCCAGGGGGCCGGGCTCTGCCAGCCCCTGCTGCCAGCCCAGCCTGCAGGGGTGGCAGCCCTTGGCCCACTTGGCAGCCAGGGGCTGTGTTGCATGAGGTGTTTTCACGGGTGCAATTAGCACAGGCTGTAATTAACCTCTCCTCCTGCTCTGATACCTTGCAGGATCCAGGCCAGCCCCTGGAAACTCCTGGAACCAAATCCTGGTGACAGCAGGGACGCTGGGCTGGTGTCAGCCCCCAGCAGCCTGTCCCAGCCCCTCTGGTCCAATCCCAAATCAGGGATCCCAGAATCCCAGGAGGGTTTGGGTGGGAAGGACCTCACAGCCCATCCAGTTCCACCCCTGCCATGGCAGGGACACCTGCCACCATCCCAGCTGGCTCCGAGCCCCGGAGCCTGGGCTGGGGAAGGGGGCACATCCCTGTGCCGCTGCCAGAGCCTGGGCTCAGCCCTGGCCCTGGGCCAGGAGCAGCAGACCCCCTCGTGCCTCCCCAGTGGGGTCTCTGGGGTCTGCCAGCCCCCCCAGGCCACTCCTGGGCCAGTGTCACCTCTGCTGGGGCCACCCCAGCCCCCTGCCCTCCCCTGGCAGGAGCTGTCCTCAGCCCGGCACCTCTGCCCCGCTGTGCCAGGGCTGCCCTGGCACTGTGATATTTTATGACAAATCCCTTCACCAGGACCTTTTCTCCTGAGAAGCTGGGAAGCCTCAGCTTCTCCATGTTTTGCTACTTTGGAATGTGATTTGGAGAATTGTTTACCCAGCTTGTGAATTGTTTTTAATTAATGGCCAATCACAGGTCCAGCTGTGTCGGGACTCTGGTCAGTCACAAGATTTTATTATTAATTCCTTTCTAGCCTTCTGATGTCTCCTTTCTATTCTTTTAGTGTGGTTTTAGTATAGCTTTATCTTTTAATATAATATCATAAAACAATAAATCAGCCTTCTGAAACATGGAGTCAAGATTCTCATCTCTTCCCTTGTCCTGGGGACCCTCAAACACCCCCACACTGCCCTTCCACCCACGCCTCCCCTGTCCCCTGGAGGTGACAGAGATGTCCCCAGGCTCTGGCCATGCTGGAGGGTGCCCCAGTTTGACCAGTAACCCCGGGGTTACGTCCACCAGGGGTGTTGCAATGCCCATTGCTTCACCCTCCCATTCCTCTCATTATTCTCATATTAAAGCAAAGATTGGGTCACATCCCGAGCCCACCCTTCCTGCCCAGCCCATTCCAGGTGACTCCTCACTCCTCCTCCCCGTTCTCTGTCCATGGGGGAGCCCTTGGGCACCAGCCTGCTCTCCCATCAACCCCAGCTTTGCCTTTGGATGCCTCCTTCAGTCCCTCCCCGCTGGAGGAGCTGGACCTTCCTGCTGGAATCCACCTGATCCTCCTGCCCCACATCTGGGAGCTCCTCCAGGGGCCAGGCTGGGGAGGATCTGCTGCTTGCAGAGCTCAGGGAAGGGAAATCCTTCCTTCCACCGGGCAGGGCAGTCCAAGGAGGGGGTTTAAGGTGCCTTTGTGCATCCTCAGAGCTCCAGACCACCAGCCCTGAAGTCTCCTGCCAGGAGCTCCGCTCCAGGGAAAAGCCTGGAGCCCCACCCGGGCACAGCAGGGCTGGCACCCCCTCATGGGGCTGGGGAGGTGGCACGGGCAGGGGACAGCTCCCAGCACCCAAAAGCCTCCACTCCCCCCTTCCTCCTGCTCCCGGGGAGCTCAGGGGTCTCTGAATCCTGGGGAAACTCCGGGATTTCCCTCTCAGGCTGCTCTCCCCACCACACCCGCCAAGATCCCGCTCTGCCTCTGCTCAGCCAGGAGATCTCACTCTGGAGCTCCAGCACTGCCCCAGCACCCCCGGACCTGACAGAACTCCCAGGACCCCCTCCCCCCCAGGCCTGACAGACCCCCAGACCTGACAGACCCCCCAGGCCTGACAGACCCCCAGACCTGACAGACCCCCCAGGCCTGACAGACCCCCCAGACCTGACAGACCCCCCAGGCCTGACAGACCCCCCAGGGCTCCTCTCAGCCCCCCCCCGCCCCCCCAGGGCTCTGGGCGCCCCCAGCCCCGAGGGAGCCCCTGCACCCAGGCACGGAGCCACCAGCCCATGTAATTACAGATGCTTAATTAGCGACAGCAGGGCGCTCTCTTAACAAAGCACATTAATTACAGGCGATGCTGCACTGAGAGCTAAAGGACTAATGAAGGCGGGGACCGTCCTCTGTCCCCACCTCCGGGGACAGCACGGCCTGAGCCACCCTGGCCTGGAGGGGACCGGGGTGACACCAGGGCTGTGACAGGGCTGGGACAGCCCTGCCTGGGGGGCTCAGCGGGGAAACCACCCCAAAACCCCAAAAGCACGGGAATGGTGGAGCATCCATCCGGGATCTTCGGGGTGGGGGGAGGCAGAGCTCAGAGCCCACTCTGCTCCTCCATGGAGTAAAACTCTGTGGGGTGCGATGGGATAACGGGATAACGGGATAATGGGATGGGATGGGATGGGATGGGATGGGATGGGATGGGATGGGATGGGATGGGGATGGGGATGGGGATGGGGATGGGGATGGGGATGGGGATGGGATGGGATGGGATGGGATGGGATGGGATGGGGATGGGGATGGGGATGGGGATGGGGATGGGGATGGGATGGGATGGGATGGGATGGGATGGGGATGGGATGGGATGGGATGGGATGGGATGGGATGGGATGGGATGGGATGGGGATGGGATGGGATGGGATGGGATGGGATGGGATGGGATGGGGATGGGGATGGGGATGGGGATGGGGATGGGGATGGGGATGGGATGGGATGGGATGGGATGGGATGGGGATGGGATGGGATGGGATGGGATGGGATGGGATGGGATGGGATGGGATGGGGATGGGGATGGGGATGGGGATGGGGATGGGGATGGGGATGGGGATGGGGATGGGGATGGGATGGGGATGGGGATGGGATGGGATGGGATGGGATGGGATGGGATGGGATGGGAATGGGATGGGGATGGGATGGAAATGGGGAGCAGGGAAGCTCAGCCTGGGGTGAGGGAAGCCTGAGGGAAAGTCGCTGCTGTCGGGGCCATGGGGACAGTGTCCCCTGGGCTGTCCTTACCCTCCGCTGGGGGGACACCGGGTCCCACGGTGCCGGTGGCACTGGGGGGCGGCGGGGGGGGCACAGCTCTGCTGGAGAGGAGCGGGGACAGGTCAGTGACGGATGGACGGTGTCCCCTGGAGCTGCTGCCACGCCGGGGTGGCACCGAGCCCCCCGGCACTCACCGCCCGCCCGCGGGTGAGGAGCGCAGGAACCGCACGGGGGCCGGGCGGGGCGCGGGCCAGGGGATGTAGTGATGGTGGAAAACCACGGCCTCCTCTTCCTCCTCGCCCTGCGAAGGCTCCTCCAGCGCCTGCGGGGGGGACAGAGGCAGGGCTGAGCCGGGCTCCGGGGCTCCCAAAGCGCCGCTCGCCGGCGATCGCACCCGGCTGCTCCCGCTGGCGGGGCTCGGTCCCACACAAAGCCCCGGGGGGACACGGGGGGTGGCAGCCCCACAGATGGGACCAAAACCCCGCGGGAAGAGCCCTTTGGTCTGTGTGAGAGCCGTCTGAGACGGCAGGGTCCAGTCCTGGCCGGCCCTGCCCGGGTGGCACTGGGAGGGCAGGGCTGGGTGCCAGGCGGTGCCAGCTGGCAGCGAGCTCAGCAGCTGCTGCAGCCCAGCCCTGCCCCAAAAGCTGCATTGTTCCCCCCAAGGAGATGAAATGTTTT
Source organism: Fringilla coelebs (assembly GCF_963513975.1). Classification (NCBI taxonomy): domain Eukaryota; kingdom Metazoa; phylum Chordata; class Aves; order Passeriformes; family Fringillidae; genus Fringilla; species Fringilla coelebs. The sequence goes on along the minus strand of NC_140053.1, from coordinate 5,604,353 downwards.
GGTTTGAGATGGATTTCTAACTGGCAGCCCCCGCAGAGTTCCTGCTGGGTTGAGCTGAGCTTCCAGAGGGTCCCAGCTCTTCCCAGCTGGGCTGAACCTCTGCCCGAGGCCTGGCTGCTGTCTGAGCTGTCAGAGCTGGGCTCCAAACAAAGCCCCAAAACCCCAAAGGACTGCTCTGAGCTGGGCTGGGACGACCCAGGTGCTGCCCCCAGAGGGTCCCAAAGCAGGATGTGGTGATCCTGAACAGCCCTGAGGTCCCCCTGCCCCATTTTTGATCCCTCTGCCCCCCTGAGCCTCACCTGGGCAGGGGCTGGGGCTGGCTCTGCACTGAGGGGCATCAGAGCTGCCATGGCCAGGCCGTGCATCAGCAGCTGGTGCATTTGGGAGCTTTGAATCAGCATCAACTCCATCAAATCTGCCCGAGAATTGGAGATTGTGCATCAGAGAGGGAGCAGAGGGAGCAGGAGGAGCAGAGCCTGGGATGAGTGCCTGGGATGGGGCGGCCCCAGGGCTCCTCCTTGTTCCCAAGCAGTGGGAGCAAAGCCAGCCTTCCCCCACCCCGGGTTGGAAACCTCATGTGGTGTTTAAAAATTATTTTGCTTGGCCAAAGCTTGAAAATTGCCATATTTGAGCCTTTTCTTCCTTGCAAACATCTGGGCTGGCTCACGAGGGGTGATTACTGGGGCTGGAGGCACCAGACTTCCCTCCCGTTCTGAGGAGAGGTTCTCCAGCCCTGGCAGTGCCCAGCGCCTTGGGGAGCTCAGCCCTGCCCTGTGCATGAGGGGCAGGAGCTGGGGGTGAGCCCAGGACCCCAATGCCCACTCCTGGGAGCAGGGTGGGGATGCTCCACACGGGGAGCTGGGCCCAGGGCAGTGTCCCCGTCCCCTTGGCTGCACGGCCACACTGGGGCTGGCTGCTGAGGCCCATCCACACAGAGGAAGCCCCAAATCTGCCTCTGCATCCCCAAAAAACACCCCCATTTTCTGCAAGTGTGAAATTCCCACGGAAAATTCCTATAAACCTGCTGGATTTCCCTGAGATCCTGCAGGCTTCATCCACCCTGAGCAGCTGGGTCTGCCCCTGGATCCCTGGCAGTGCCCCAGGCCAGACTGGACAGGGCTGGAGCAGCCTGGGACAGTGGGAGGTGTCCCTGCCATGGCAGGGGTGGCACTGGGTGGGCTTTAAGGTCCCTCCAACCCAAACCATTCCCAGATTCCCTGCTTCCACGACCTGGAGTACAAAAGGGTTTGGACCACCCCGTAGCCACGTGCCAGAGAGCTGCCAGGCTGGCTCCCAGGACACCAGGAGGTGGCTGTCCCTCCAGGCAGGGGCACCCCAGCACCTCCTGGGGCTCTGCTGAGCAGGGAGTGCCCTGGGGACTGAACAGGGGTGGGACACGGGGTGCTGGCAGCCCTGGGTGGAGGCACCCACACCACTGGGGCCAGCCTGGATCTGTTTACTCCACACTGATTTGCAGCATCCTTTTTCCTGCCCGGATTTTTAAGGACAGCTCCACCCTCCCCCTCCCCACAGCACAAGGTGACTCTGCCTGTGGTGTGTCCCCAGTGACCACAGCCCCCTGTCCCTGCTGTCCCTGGTCACCCCCGGCCCTGCTGCAGCCCCCCCAGCCCAGATTGCAGCCTGGGGGCACCCGGGTGGGTGAAGCCCCTCCGGGCAGTGGCACAGCCCAGGGTTCCGGTTCCTCTCAATCTTCTCAATCCCACCTTGCCGTTCCAGGAGCCCGGCACACCCCGGCGTTCCCTGGGGATGCCAGCCGGAAATGGGGGTTTGGAGAACAAAACCACTGAATTAAAAAAAAAAAACCAAACAAACAAACAAACAAAAAAAACCCAACAAAACAAAACAACAACAAAAACAAAACCCCAAAAAACTGCCCCAAACTGCTCCCCGGGAGCATCTTGGAGCCCAGAGTTGGTAAAACCCCCAAAATTCGCCCTCCGTGGGGCTGAACGTCCATGCAGGGACGGGATGGACGCGGCTGAGTCCATCAGCCCCGCTCCTCTCCCCCTGGGAAGGGCTGGAAGCAGGAGCGGCTGGACCCAGCCGGGTTTGGCTCTGCCCCCCCGGCTCTGCACGAACCTCCCCGGGCGGGCGGGGGTCCCGCGGGGGCGGCCCCGGGCCCGGGCAGCTGCTGCAGGATCAGCACCGGCGGCCGGGACACCGGGACGGCTCCGGGGGGCGATCCCACGGCGCGGGGCTGCAAGGGAGGAGGGGAAGGAAAACCGGGATTGCACATCCAAGGGTTAATCCGGAGTCCTGGCAGCGGGGCACGAGGGGAGAGGGGACACGGCCGGGGACAGGCGGGACCGGGCCCGTGATGGTGGCGGGGAGGAGAGGGGACAGGGGTGGGGGCGGGACAGAGGGGACAAGGATGGCAGGACAGAGGGGACGGGGTGGGGGCGGGACAGAGGGGACAAGGATGACAGGACAGAGGGGACGGGGTGGGGGCGGGACAGAGGGGACAAGGATGACAGGACAGAGGGGACGGGGTGGGGGCGGGACAGAGGGGACAAGGATGACAGGACAGAGGGGACGGGGTGGGGGCGGGACAGAGGGGACAAGGATGGCAGGACAGAGGGGACGGGGTGGGGGCGGGACAGAGGGGACAAGGATGACAGGACAGAGGGGACGGGGTGGGGGCGGGACAGAGGGGAGAAGGATGGCAGGACAGAGGGGACGGGGTGGGGGCAGGACAGGGGGCGGGGGTGGGGGCGGGAGGAGCGGCTGGCCCGGAGAAGCAGGACGGGAGCCCTGGAGAAGGGAATTTGCTCTCCCCTGGTTTTCCAGGGACAGCGCCCTTCCATCCAGGGTGACTCCCAGACCCGCTGAGCCCCCAGCCCTGGGGACAGGTCCCCGGCACCTTTCGGGGTCTGCAGGGCGTTGGCAAAGCCCGGTACCCACCCCCAGCCCCGAGCCCAGCCCCGCTCCCCTCTCCCCGCTCACCCCCTGGGTCCGCTCCGGGCTCACCCCGCGTGGCCCCCGGAGGGTCCCGGCCGGGGGGGCCCCCCAGAGCTCCATGGCTCGGGAGCTGCGGCCGGAGCCGGGATCGTCTCCAGGGCTCCGGGGAAACAAACCCTGCCTAGGGAGGCTCGGCCGCGCCAGGAATGTCCCCGGGCGGCTCCTCCCGGCAGGAAATCCCCGGAAAGGCCCTGGGGATACCGGCCCGGGCTGTTGCTGTGTCCCACGAGCCTGTGCCTCGTGGCTGAAAGGAGCATCGGCGGCATCTGAACCTCATTAGGGAATGGCAGGGACCTTGGGTTAATGAAGTCTATGAAAGATATGGATGGGACCCCCGAAGTCTCCCCTAAAATTTGGGTGGCAACCCCAGAGACCTCCAAAATTCTCGACTAATACTGGGGTTGGGAAACACAGAAACCTCCTCAGTCTCCCCAAAATTGGGGATGGGACACCCAAAGTCTCCCCAAAATTGGGGAGGGGGCACCCAAAGTCTCCCCAGTTTTGGGGATGGGACCCCCAGAGACCCCTGTAAAATTGGCCATGAGATCCTTAAACATCTCCCCTAATACTGGAGGATGGGACTCCTAGGAAACTCCAAACATCTCCCCAAAATTGGGGATGGTCCCCAGGCTATGATCCAGCCCCACTGCCACCCCAGGGCTGCTCCCCAGGGTGTCACAGCCTCGGTGTCCCCTGGGGTCCCCGGGGTGTCCTTGTCACCGTGCCAGGTCCCCCCAGGGCCATGTCCCAGCTCCCTGCACCATGTCCCCAGGGATGCAGTGACCACAGGAACGAGCTGAAGTGCTGGCAGCAGAACCTGGCTCCAGCCTGCTGCTGGAGCCTCCCCAAAATTTGGGATGAGACGTTCAGAAACCTCCCCCAAAACTGGGCATGGGAACCACAGAACATCCCCAACATCTGCCCAAAACTGGGGATGGGAATCAAACGTCTTCCCTAAAATTTGGATAAAATTTGGTCTCCTAGAGACCCCCAAAAGTCTCCTCAAAATAGGGGGTGGGAACCACAGAACCCCCCCAAAACCTCCCCAGTGTTTGGGACCCCTGCCACGGGTCCTTCCCGGGGCGTTCCCGAGGGGATTTGTGCCCACAGGGCACAGCAGCTCCTGGCAGAGAGCTCAGCGTGCTCCCCTCATCCCAGGAAATCCTGGGAATGGGGAGTCTGCAGGAAAGGCTGAATTCCAGCAAAATGCACCCTGTGCCCCAGAGACCCCAGCCCATCCCACCCCAGCCTCAGGCCGCCCCCCGGGGGATCCTCCGGGGGTTTCATGGATCTCACATCCCAGGTCTGCTGTGCCCCAGGGCTGATCTGGGAACTTTCCCGGGGGGTTCAGCCCCTGGCCAGCTCTGCTGGGGAACAAATCTCTCCCAAAACTCTCATTCTGCCCCAGAACAGCACCGCAGACCCCCCCAAATCCCCCCCCAGCCCCCAAATCCCCCCCTCCTCCCCCCTGAGCCCGGCTGTCTCAGCCCCCAGCCCTTGGCTCCAGTCCGTGCTATTTTCTGCTCGATTGGGTTTTTCTCTGCGTTCCTCATTTTCCCGACCCCCTCTGGATTGCTTTTCTGCCTTTTGTTAGAATCCTAAATTCCCATTATTTGCTCATTTAATTACTGTGCTGCTTCCTGCCCGTTCTGGCAGAGCCTGGCTGGGCTGATCCTGATCTTATCTCCCCTTAGGAGGGACTCAAACATCGGGACGGGGGTGAGGAGTCCAAGGGAGCCTCGTGCCAGGGACATGAGGGGTGACAGGGACCTGCTCAGAATGTCCCCAGCCCCCCACGGCAGCCTGAGCCCTCTGGGGGGACATTATGGACAGAGGGGAGGGGAGAAGGAGAAGGAGAAGGAGAAGGAGAAGGAGAAGGAGAAGGAGAAGGAGAAGGAGAAGGAGAAGGAGAAGGAGAAGGAGAAGGAGAAGGAGAAGGAGATGGGAATTTGGGACGATTTCTTGAGCCAAAGCAAGCAGCAGCAAGGCTGGTCCCAAGTGTGTGTGCAGCAGGGCAGGGCTCAGGCTGGGCTCAGCTCTGGGCTGTGTCTGGCTCCAGCCTGTCCCCTGTCCCCTGTCCCTTTTCAGTCCCTCAGAAAATCCCCTCAGCCCAACTCCTGAACCTGTTCACAACCCATGGAATTGGGGCTGCAGGTCGGGTGGGGACAGGATCCATGGCAGAGGGAGCTGAGTGGCAGGACAGGAGCTGGCCAGGAAAGCAGAGGCTGGGCACAGGGATGTGCCAGTGTCCAGGTGGGATGGGGACCAAGGCAGCTGTGGCTGTGCTGTCCCCAGGTCACCTTCCCCAGGTGGGAGTGATGCCCCAGCTGGAGGTGCCACCTCTGCTGACCTTGGAGTGTTTGGTGAGGACACATAAAACATAAAACATCCACTGGGAAAACCCAGGAGGGATCAGAGGAGACCCAGGAGGGATCACAGGATTCTCCAGCTCTGATGGGGACAGCTCCTGCTGTCCCCTGGAAGAGCCACCCAGTGTAAAGGACACCCTGAGGGTGCCCAGCAGAGGATTTGCTCCCTTTGGAAGCTCTGGGATTTCTTCTGGAAACCCTCAAAAACTCCCCCCTATTCCCAACCCAGGGCCAGGATCTCAGCCCCATCCCTGCTCAGGCACAGGGTGAGCCCCAGGAGCTTTGGACCAGGAGTTTTCTTGTCAGGACCAAGGCCTTGGGATGGGGTCAGTCCCTGGGGACCAGGAGGGACAGGGAGCAGGAGGGACAGGGACTCTCTGCCACCCCTGGGCCCTGTGGGTGCTGCTGCAGGTCCTGGAATGGGATCCATGGGATCTCCTGCAACGGGATCAGAGGGATCCCCTGCAACGGGATCAGAGGGATCTCCTGCAACGGGATCAGAGGGATCCCCTGGAATGGGATCAGTGGGATCCCCTGCAATGGGATCAGAGGGATCCCCTGGAATGGGATCAGGGGGATCCCCTGCAATGGGATCAGTGGGATCCCCTGCAATGGGATTAGAGGGATCTCCTGCAATGGGATCAGTAGGATCCCCTGCAATGGGATCAGAGGGCTCTCCTGCAATGGGATCAGTGGGATCCCCTGCAATGGGATCAGAGGGATCCCCTGGAATGGGATCAGGGGGATCCCCTGCAATGGGATCAGAGGGATCCCCTGCAATGGGATCAGAGGGATCCAGCCCCTCTCTGCAGGGCATCACCCAATTTTGGCCACAGAGCAGAGCAGAGTCAGGCAGGGCACGGGGGCGGCTCAGACCGGGAGCACGGGAAGGGGAGGGGAGGGGAGGAACCGAGCCCTGAGCTGCCCGGGAGGTGACAGCACATCCCTCCTGCCACTTCCCTTCCCGGGACACCAAGCGGAGCCAGAGTAATTCCCAAAGTGAGGAAACCTCGGCAGGATCAGCCTCGCCCAAGCCTCGGGGGAGATGAAGAAACGCTGAAGCTGAGGCAACACATCCCCCCAAGCTGCTGCCTCGCAGGGGCTCCCGAAACCAGTCCCAGACCAGTTCGTCCCTGCACACGGCGTGTGGGATGGCAGAGTGGGAGCTGCTGTCCCCTGGGCTGCCACCATCACGCTGTCACATTCAGGACACACCTCTGGGGACGCTCTCTCTGTCCGGAGCTGTGAATGGGTTTAAGCTCCTGTCCTGCTTTTACATGGGAGACATTTAGCTCCTCCTTTTGAACCATAACTACAAAAATCCCCTTTCCCTTCCCAGGAGGTCTCACGCTGCCAGTGCTTTGATCTTCATCGTCCCCAGGCTGTCACAAGCCATCGAGAGCTCCTCTCCTCTGAATTCCCCTTCCCAGACTCCTTCCGTAGAAGAAAAGCCCAGGACGGGGCAGCTGGCGCGGGGCGGGGACCGCAGCTGGCGCTGGCGCATCCCCGGTGGGATGGAGGCGGCACAGCCGGTGACCCCAGGCCTCCCTAAACGAGCGTTTGTCACCTGCAGGAAGAGTCCTGTCAGTGACTTCCTCTGCCTTGGAACTGGCTGAGTCACCCCGAATTCGCGGCGGGATCAGTGGGAGCGCCCGTGGCAGCTCTGGGGACATTCCGGGGCCCCGGCGGGGACACAAGCGCCGGTCCCGGCCACCGGGGCTGTGCTGCCACCCCGCAGCCCTGTGCCCGAGGCAAATCCTCTCTCGGAATCTCTGCTGGTCAGAATGACCCCGAGATATGTACAATTCCCTTTTCCCAGCCCTGCAGTCGGAGTCAGGATTCCTCAGCTGCGGTTTTCAAGGCTGTTTATAATTTCTTATCTCTAACATTCATTCTCTGGCCCACCGAGGTCTGTCTGGCAGGTTGGATTGAGGCACACTGGTGTTATCTTTTATACTAAAAACTACCTGTACATTATTTACCATAACTTCCCAATACCTGTCACCTATGCTAGACAGTGAGTTCCTACCTTAAACCAATCCAAAAAAATGCCAGCATCACCCAGAAGATGCAGGCTAGGAAGAAGAAAGAAGAAGGACAAAACACACCCAAATTCCTCCATCTTGGGACCCCAAGCCCCCATTCAAAAAAAACCCCAAAATCTACTTTTCACCCCATGACAAACTAACTGTTATTCTACTTAAGCTCTCTTGACTTGTAATTCTTCATATAAAGGTGGTGATTTGCTCCATGGGTCAAATCAAAGTCACAGGTGTCTTGGGCTCTGTGCCAAGGTCTCTGAGCCCCCTGGCAGGGGCTGGAGCCATCCAGGACAGCCAGAGAGATGTCCGGGCTTCTGACACTTTTTCCTTCTCTTTTCCTTCTCTCCTCTCCTCTCCTCTCCTCTCCTCTCCTCTCCTCTCCTCTCCTCTCCTCTCCTCTCCTCTCCTCTCCTCTCCTCTCCTCTCCTCTCCTCTCCTCTCCTCTCCTCTCCTCTCCTCTCCTCTCCTCTCCTCTCCTCTCCTCTCCTCTCCTCTCCTCTCCTCTCCTCTCCTCTCCTCTCCTCTCCTCTCCTCTCCTCTCCTCTCCTCTCCTCTCCTCTCCTCTCCTCTCCTCTCCTCTCCTCTCCTCTCCTCTCCTCTCCTCTCCTCTCCTCTCCTCTCCTCTCCTCTCCTCTCCTCTCCTCTCCTCTCCTCTCCTCTCCTCTCCTCTCCCAACATCGGGGATGGGACCCCTAAAATCTCCCCTAAAGGTTGGGTGGGAACCCCAGAGAGCCACAAAATTTCCCACAAAAATTGTTGTGGGAACCAGAGAAACTTCCTCATAATCTCCTCAAAACCGGGAATGGGAACCCAAAAGTCTCCCCAAAACTGGGTATGGGACCCCTAAATTCTCTTCAGAATTGAGAGTCCTGTTAGTAAAATAATTAAAATAGTGACGTTTGAGTCATAATTCCCCTTGCTGAGGGGGCTGGGGCTTTCCAGCAGGTGGAATTCTATAAATACATTTATTTTACATATCCACAACACATATTTATATGGATTTTATCCATACTTTTATATTTACAGATACATAATTTTGGTTTTTTCTGTAAGAACAGCCCAGGTCATGCTTGGGGGTCTGGCTTCAAGGGCAGCCCCATCCCTGGGGAGACCCAGGAATGCAGCTCCAGGCATTCCCTGCTCTGTGTCCCCCCCGGGTTGTTCCAGGGGGCCCCCAAAACCTTCCCTGCTCAGCTCTGGCACCGAGGTGACAACAAAACGACAAAATCGCCACCCCAAAGCCAGAGCTGGGCAGAGCTGGGGTCAGTTTGCAGCGGGGTGGGGCTGTCACACCCCCAGAGCCCATCCCGGGACCTCCTGGGCAAGGGGAACATCGGGAGGGGCTTGGGGTGTCCCAGGGAGGGGAGGCAGGATGGGGCAGGGGACAGAGCTGGCACGGGGACAGCAGAGCCTGGGGACAGCAGAGTCACCCTGGGGCAGCAGAGTCACCCCGGGGACAGCAGAGTCACCCTAGGACCAGCAGAGCAACCCAGGGGCAGGGCTGTCCCCGGTCCCCGCCAAAGGATGCGAGCCTTGCACCCCGCACCCCGCACCCCATTCCCGCAGCCTTTCTCCAGCTGTTTTCCAGCTGTTTTCCCGCGGTTTTCCAGCCCGGCGGCCCCGAGGGGCCGGGAAGGGCTCGGTGTCCCCGGGCCCGGCTGGGGGTCCCGGGGGGCCGGTGGCGCGGGGGGCAGTGCCAGCCTGGGGTCCCTCCCGAGCCGCTCCATCCCAGCCCGGAGGAGGGAGGAGCCTCCCGGCCCCGCATCCCCGAGCGGTGGCACCGAGCCTGGCGGAGAGACGGAGCCCAGCGGCGACAGGGACAGCGCAGCGGGGGACACGGGGCAGGACAGGGAAGAGCCGAGGGCAGAGGGCAGGGAGGTGCTGGGGCACCCTCGGAGCCCCGGGTCGTGAAGGAGGAGCCGGGCTGTCCCCAGACCCTCGGGGACACAAACGCGACCCCACTGCCGCAGCCATGGGGGGTCCCTGGCAGCCGCCCCGGCCCCGCTCGCTGCTGCTGCTGCTGCTCCTCCCCACGCTCCAGGTGAGTGGCCCTGGGGACAGCGCGGGGACAGGGCGGGGGCACCGGCGGTCCCCCCATGCCAGCCACACCTGGGGCTGGGAGCAGTGAAGGGTCCTCCTGCTCAGGGTGGGGGCTGCCCATCCCATCCCATCCCATCCCATCCCATCCCATCCCCTCCCATCCCATCCCATCCCATCCCATCCCATCCCATCCCATCCCATCCCATCCCATCCCATCCCATCCCATCCCATCCCATCCCATTCCCATTCCCATCTGTGGTGCTCCAGACTGCCAGCCCCCTTGGGGACTTTCCCCCTGGGGACAATGTGGTGACAAGGGTGCTGTTGGGACCCCCAGGAGCGGGCAGTGCTCAGGGACCCCCAGGGCAGAGGTCCCGCGGGTCCCAGGGCTGATCCCTTGGGAACGGACCCTCCACCCCACATCACCCAGAGTCCACAGCCCTGGGGGAGCCTGAACTCCCTGGGGAGCATCCCCAGGCTCAGGGGTTGGGGGGCAGGGGGTGCAGGGGACAGGGGCAGCCGTGGGTGACCCCCAGGACAGGACCATGGCACCAAATCCCTGTGGGAATGGGAGGAACTGGGGTGGTTGGGCTGCCAGAGGGAGTGAAACAGCCCTGGCTGGTCAGACTGTGCTGGGGAAAGGGGAGGGAGGGAAGGGGAGGGAAAGGGGAAAAAAAGGGAAAAGGGAAAAGGAAAAAAAAGAAATGGAAAAAAGAGAAAAGGAAAGGGAAAAGGGAAAAAGGGAAAGGGGAAAGGGAAAAAAAGGGGGAAAAGGGGGAAAAGGGAAAAAAAGGAAAAGGAAGAAAGGGAGAGAGAAAGGATAAAAGGGGAAAGGAAAAAAGAGAAAAGGAAAAAAGGGAAAGGGAAAGGGAAAGGGAAAGGGAAAGGGAAAGGGAAAGGGAAAGGGAAAGGGAAAGGGAAAGGGAAAGGGAAAGGGAAAGGGAAAGGGAAAGGGAAGGGAAAGGGAAAGGCAGGGGAAGGGGAAGGGGAAGGGGAAGGGGAAGGGGAAGGGGAAGGGAAGGGGAAGGGGAAGGGAAGGGGAAGGGGAAGGGGAAGGGGAAGGGGAAGGGGAAGGGGAAGGGAAGCTGGCCTGTGGGAGCACTGGAGGCTTGCAGGGTCTTAGAGACTGATGGCATCAGGCCCCTTCCCGGGGGGAAACAGGCACAGCAGGAATTCCCTGCCCTGCACATTCCCTGTTCCTTCTCCAGCATCCTGATCCTGCTGCCATAAATAACAAACCAAACCCAGCAGCTCTGCAGCTAAAGAGGGGTGAGAGAAACCCCCCTGCCCCATCCATGCCCCCCCATCACCAGCAGGATGGAGGAGGAGAATTCCTGGGCCTTCCCAGTGCTGTGCCCAGAGCCATCCCCAAAACACCTTTTCCAGGCTGGAAATTCCCTTGAAATCTCGTGTTTGGCAGGAAAAGGAGACAAAATCTCCTGGGGGAGGTGAAGGGACCCCGAGGAGCGGCTGCATGGCCAGGCCAGGCAGGGCAGGGCTCAGCCAAGGGATGCTCCAAGGTCCCACACTGTTGGGAAGCGCAGGGATCTGCCCTCATCCCTCTGCTTCTGCAGCTCTTACACCTCTGGCCCCTCACTAAAACAGTCAGCAACACAACCCCAGGTCTGTCCCAGCCAGCCCTGAACCTGCTGGGATGCTTGGGAATGGGCAGGGATGTGGGAATGGGCATGGAGGGATGCTTGGGAATGGGCATGGACACTTGGGAATGGGCAGGGATGAGTGGGAATGGGCACAAACACCTGGGAATGGGCACAAACACCTGGGAATGGGCACAAACACTTGGGAATGGGCACAAACACCTGGGAATGGGCACAAACACTTGGGAATGGGCACAAACACCTGGGGATGGGCACAAACACCTGGGGATGGGCAGGCAGAGTTCCTGGCATCGCCGAGTTCAGCCTCAGTGTCCCAGGTCTCCAGCTGGCAGCCGAGGAGGCAAATCCCAAAGCAGGGATACCCAGACAATCCAATCCCTGCAGTCACCACATCTCTCACATCTTTGGGATCTGGACATTCTCCCTGGTGCTTCATCAGCTCTGCTGGCAAAGCCCAGAGCTGGGAGTGTGGGGTTTGCTGTGCCCACATTCCACTGGGATAATGGGAGGTGTCCGTGCCCGTGGCAGGGGGGCACTGGGATGGGTGTGTGGTCCCTTCCAACCCAAATCCATGATTCCATTTCCACAATTCCATGACTCCAATTCCACAATTCCATGGTTCTCCAGCCTGCCCTTTCCCCTCTCCAAGGTGCAAGGGACTCATCCCGACTGCTCCATCGTCCTGCACTTCCAGGAGCTGGAGGAGGAATGTCTGCAGAGGATCCGGAGTGAGAGCCACAGCCCGGGGCAGGGTGAGCCTGGATCAGCTCCCTCAGAACAGGGAGGAATTCCTGAGGGGGCCCTGGAGGGCGATCCTGGGAGGGGATTGAAGAGCACACGAGGGTTTGAGATTTCCAGGGAGGTGGAGAATAGCACCAAGGCAAAGGTCAAGGAGAATCCCTGGAGAGCCCCAAAAATGCTGTTGGGATGGGATAGAGGGGATTGGGGGACACAAACAACAGGCAGAACTCGGCCCTAGTGGATTTAGAGAATCCTGGAGTGGTTGGGATCAGGAGGGACCATAAATCCCCCCCAGTGCTACCCCTGCCATGGCAGGGACACCTCCCCCTGTCCCAGGCTGCTCCAGCCCCAGTGTCCAGCCTGGCCTTGGGCACTGCCAGGGATCCAGGGGCAGCCCCAGCTGCTCTGGGCACCCTGTGCCAGGGCCTGCCCACCCTGCCAGGGAACAATTCCCATTCCCAATCTCCCATCCAGCCCTGCCCTCTGGCAGTGGGAGCCATTCCCTGGGTCCTGTCCCTCCATCCCTTGTCCCCTTTGGGCCCTGCAAGGGCTCTGAGCTCTCCCTGGAGCCTTCCCCCCACCCCCCCCAGGGAGGAATTTATGGAGTGTGGCAGTGCTGGATTGGTCCATGCCCCTGGCAGAGTCCCCTCCATCCCCCTGCACCAATGCCAGGCCTGTGGCCACCAGCACTGGGGTCACTCCGTGGTGTCACTATCTCACATCTACTCCCCTTCCTAATTCAGTAAATTTTCCTGCCAAACATTTTTTGAGCAACTCAGTTTTCCCATATCTGGGGTTTTAAATGAATTAACTGGTTGAAAAACCAATTTTCAAGTGCTGCTTTTGGACATATTTTTTTAAATTGCATCTCAGTTTCCATCCAAAAGTGGAATGGCCCAAATCCCAGGCAAAAAATTTTCACCTGGAGAATAAGGAATGCATAATTCCAGGGGTTTCATCTCATAGCAGTGGAAAAATTAAGCAATAAATGCATATGAAGGTGCATAATTGCTTAAGTAACTCTGCAGAGATGTCATTTATCCTTCAGCTTAGCAGGAAAAAGCCAAATTGATTGGAAAAGGTCCATTTTGCAACCTGAACTGTGCCAGCCAAGGGGAAGGAAACTCACTGCAGGAAAATATCCGAGAAGTGGGAATGCATAATTAAAATCTGGATTTAATCCTGGGGCTCCTGCTGCCCCTGTCCACCTGAGCTGCATTCATCCCTTTCCCTGCTTGCACCAGCGTGGGGAGCGTGACTCCCGTGGACAGGGTGGGAGAGCCCTGGGATCTCCTTATCCCTTATTCCTCATTCCCAATATCCCATCCAGCCCTGCCCTCTGGCAGTGGGAGCCACTCCATGGGTCCTGTCCCTTCATCCTTTGTCCCCAGTCCCTCTCCAGCTCTCCTGGAGCCTCTTTAATGCCTGCAGGGGCTCTGAGCTCTCCCTGGAGCTTCTCCTCTCCAGGTGAGCACCCCCAGCTCTCCCAGCCTTTCCTCTTCCATTCCTTGCACCATTTCTGTGGCCCCCTCTGGACTGTGGAGGAGGGGGAGGTCCTGGAGAGGCTCCAAAGGCTCCTCTGGAGCCAGGCTGGGAATGCTGGGGGTGCTCACCTGGAGAGGAGAAGCTCCAGGGAGAGCTCAGAGCCCCTGCCAGGGCCTGAAGGGGCTCCAGGAGAGCTGGAGAGGGACTGGGGACAAGGATGGAGGGACAGGAGCCAGGGAATGGCTCCCACTGCCAGAGGGCAGGGATGGATGGGATATTGGGAATGGGAATTGCTCCCTGGCAGGGTGGGCAGCCCTGGCACAGGGTGCCCAGAGCAGCTGGGGCTGCCCCTGGATCCCTGGCAGTGCCCAAGGCCAGGCTGGACACTGGGGCTGGAGCAGCCTGGGACAGTGGGAGGTGTCCCTGCAATGGCCGGGGTGGCACTGGGTGGGCTTTGAAGTCCCTCTAACCCAAACCATTCCAGGATTCCCTGCTCCCACGACCCCAAAAAATGAAGCGACTGCTCTCAGGGATGATCCCAATTCTGTGCTCGCTTCCCTGTTCCTCCAGAACAAAAACCAAGCCCCACTTTGGCATTGTGGATGCAAATCCCTCCCTGCCAGCACTGCCACCCCCAGGCTGAAATCAGAGGAAATTCATCAGACCTGTCCAGTTCCACATTCCCTGCTGGGAGTGGACGTGTCTCCATGACTGATGTGGATCTGCAGGGTCAGTGATGGAGCTGTGCTGGGACAGGAGCTGGCCTGCAGTGCCATGGCCTTGTCCCATCCTGGGCTGCTGCATCACGAATTCCCCCAGCCCCGAGCCTGCCTGGCCATGCTCATTCCCTAGAAATTGGAGTGATTTAAACAGGAATTCAGTGCTGGATAGGGAAGCAAAAGCTGTTTAAGCTGACGACTCGCAGCAAGCCTTACAGGACTTCTTTCTGTCCCTGGGGACACATCCCGAGCTGATCCTCCGGGTGCAAAACCCCGCCTAAATCTGAGTTATTTCAGGAGCCACGGGCAAATCCCAGCCCATGGCACACGCAGGGTGTTCCCACAGGAAGTCGGGCTGAGGGAGCTCCCGGTCCCGCGCCGAAAGGGGATCCCGATGTGCCCGGGAGCGGAGCCAGGATGCTCCCGGTCCCTGCGGGCACGGAACACGGGCACAGCGGCGGCGCGGGGCCGGGGCTGCGGGGCCACCCGCGTCCCCTCCCGGTGCCTCCGCAGGGAAAGGGAGAGCAGAAGGGGAAGGGAACTGGGCTGAGGGAGCACTGGAGGCTTGCAGGGTTTTAGAGACTGATGGCATCAGGCCCCTTCCAGCGGGGAAACTGAGGCACAGCAGGAATTCCCTGCCCTGGTGTCCTCTCCCTCCCCAGGCTGCCCGACCGAGTGGGATGGGGTCAACTGCTGGCCCGCCCTGCCCCTTGGCCAGTCCCGAGGTGTCGCCTGTCCCGAGATCCTGAGCGTCTTCAAGAAGTCCGAAGGTCTGAACCCAGCGGGGATCGCTTGTCCCACGGCCCCACCCGCCCTGCCAGGGCCTCCTGAGCCACCCCAGCCCTTCCCTCCGACCCCACAGCTCCTGCCTCTCCCAAAATGTCCTAGGTGGAAACTGCAGTCCCAGCAGCGACAGGAAAAGCAGAGATTCAGGGACCCAAATCCTTTCATCCCTCTGTGGGTGGAGCTCCTGGGGACCTCATCTTCCATCCTGGTGACACCAGGACAGTCCCCTCACTGCCCTCCTTTACCACACACCGTCCCAGGGCTCCCGAGCTGGCTCCATCCCTCCTGGAGGCTGGGAAGGAGAGCTCCCACCGGAGCATCCCAGCACTTCCTCAGACGGCAGTAATTTGGGAAATGTTGGGAAATGTTTGCTTTGGGGCAGGAACAGCTCGGGAGAGGCTCGATGGAGCCCTCAGAGGATGAATGAGCACGTTTACAGCCTTAATTTCCAATTCCCTTCCTCTGGAGGAATCTGTGCTTGTTTTCACCCCCTGTCAGAAGTTTTCCTGGCAGCTCCAGGCATGGGGCCATGGGATCCAGAGGGAGTGAGATGGGATCCAGAAGGGATGGGGTAGCAATGGGATTTGGGAGGGAGGGATGGGGTCTGAGAGAGAAGGCAGTGATAGGGTCCAGATGGAGCAGTGGGGTCTGGGAGGGATGGGACAGCCCACGGGTACCACACTGCTGTCCCTGCCTGTTCCAGGCCAGGCATTTTGGGGGTGCCATCAGAGGTGACACCCGTGGCTCCCCTGAGGTCCCTCCTTGTCCTGCAGGGCTGATCCAGAGGAACTGCACCGAGTGGGGCTGGAGCCCCCCCAGCCCCCCCTACCACAGCGCCTGCCAGCTGGAGACCCTTGGCAGCAACAATGACACCGAGGCCAAGGCACGTGGGACCCATGGGGCTGTGGGGAACTGTCCCCCTGTCCCCATGGCCCCACACTGCCCCATGTCCCCATGGCCCCGTGTCCCCATGTCCCCATGACCCCATGGCCCCGTGTGCCCATATCCCCATGGCCCCATGTCCCACACTGCCCCATGGCCCCGTGTCCCCATATCCCCATGGCCCCATGTCCCACACTGCCCCATGTCCCCATGGCCCCCTGTCCCCATGTCCCCATGACCCCATGTGCCCATAGCCCCGTGTCCCCATAGTCTCATGGCCCCATGTCCCACACTGCCCCCTGTCCCCATGGCCCCACACTGCCCCATGGCCCCATGGTCTCATGGCCCCATGTCCCCGTGGCCCCGTGTCCTCTCACTGCCCCATGTACTCATGTCCCCATGTCCCCATACTGCCCACTGGCCAAAGACCCACGGAGATGCTCCTGGGTTATCCCATCACCCCTGGCTGTCCCTGCTTGTCCCACAGCAGCACTTCCCAGTCCCTGTCCCCCTCCCTCCACTGTTGCTGTCCCTTGCAGAGAGGCCACTTTGTCACCATGAAGGTGCTCTACACCTGTGGCTACTCCACGTCGCTGGCAGCGCTGCTCCTGGCCATCGGCATCTTCTGCTGCTTCAGGTGGGGCTGGAGGGACACAGGATAAATCCCAGCAGGAACGGCTGCCCCAGCCTGGCCCCTCCTGGAGCAGCCAGGACCCATCCCAGCCAACAGGGAAACTGGGAATGCAGGAGAGGGATGGCAGTGCCTGGTGGCCCTCTTGAGTTTTGGTTTTGCAGATGTCCCTGTGCTGCAGGTCTGGGCTCTGCAGAGGTTTCTGGGATGTTCCCTTGTCCTTGAGCAGCCCCAGGCACAGCACTATTGTATTTGCAGGGATGGCCTGACGAAGGCAGGAATGATGCACCTGACTCCATGTTCTCAGAAGGCTAATTTATTACTTTATGATACTATATTCTATTAAAGAATACTATACTATACTAAAGAATACAGAAAGGATACAGACAGAATGCTAAAAAGATAATAATGAAAACTCCTGACTCTTTCCAGAGTCCTGACACAGCTTGGCCCTGATTGGCCAAAGAGTGAAAACAACTCCCAGCAGAATGCAATGGAACAATCACCTGTGGGTGAACAATCTCCAAACACATTCCACATGAGCACAACACAGGAGAAGCAAATGAGATAAGAATTGTTTTCCTTTTCTCTGAGGCTTCTCAGCTTCCCAGGAGAAAAACCCTGGGTGAAGGGATTTTTTTAGGGAATGTGGCACAGCACAACTCTGCCCTTCCTGATTTTAGCACAGAAAGCTTCTCCAGGGCTTTGTGACCATCACCAGCAGTGATCCCTGGGAAGGGGACACCAAAGCACCTTCTCTGCCCCTGTTTGGGCCCAGCCCATCTCTCCTTCCTGCAGGAAGCTGCACTGCACCAGGAATTCCATCCACATCCACTTCTTCACCTCCTTCATCCTGCGGGGCACAGCCGTGTTCATCAAGGATCGCGTGCTCTTCTCGGACGAGTCCCTCGACCACTGCACAATGTCCACGGTAAATCCCAACTCCCAGCCCTGGGGCACAGCAGGGAGAGCAGCAGGGAGGGGCCTGGAGGGACTTGGGTGGATTTATCACTGCACAGAGGAGAGAGAGGCTGTGGGATAGAGGAAATTCTGCCCTGGATGGCCCTGAGGAGGTTCAGCATTTCTGCATTTCCCTCTGTGCAGGGAACAAGTTCTGTCCTCAAAACTGTTGCTGTTCTCAGGCTGGGTGTCCCCAGTGCTGTCCCAAGTGGGGTCCCCAGTGGGACTAAAGCTCAGCCCACCAGCACCAGGTATTGCTCAGATCTGAGGTTTTCAATCAAATCAGGGACCCCTGAGTGAAGACCCTGAGAACAGCACTGAGAACAGCACAGACACAACCACGGGGATTTTAAAGACCCTACAAAACCAGCCCATGGTCACCTGCCTGTGGGGCACAGGCAGAGCAGAACCTGGTGCAGGTGATGTGAGGGGCTGGGGCAGAGTCTCTGGGGCTGCACTGAAAGGCCATCACAGGTGTCAAGAGGGTGGACATGAGGGTGACCATCCCCTGTGCCCCCAGGGCAGGGTGTGCCGCACCCTGAGCTGTCCCCTCCTCCCCTGGCAGGTGACCTGCAAGGCAGCCATCGCCTTCTTCCAGTACTCAGTGCTGGCCAACTTCTACTGGCTGCTGGTGGAGGGGCTGTACCTGCAGACACTGCTGCTGCTCACCTTCACCTGTGACAGGAGCTACACCTGGGGCTACGTCCTCATGGGCTGGGGTGAGCCTGGGGACATCCCTGACATCCCTGGGCAGGAACCACCTGGGAATGGCCTGATCTGAGACCCACCTGGCCAGAGGTCCCCAGGGCTGCATCCATCCCCGGTGCCTGGGTGTGATGGAAGAGTGTGGGGGCAGGAGGGTGGCCAGGAGGTGACACAGACACAGCACCAGCAGTGGGCACCACTTCCTGCTCCTGGAGAAGGTGGGAAGGTTGTCACCTTCCTGCCACATCCAGAACTGAGCTAGACACATATTTCTGGGGACAAGGGACAGAGGGGTGGTACAGGGGCTTCCCAGAGCTCTGGAGGGACCATCCCTGCCTGTGTCCTGTCATTGCAGGTGTCCCCATGGTCACAGTCGGGGTGTGGGTGCTCACCAGGCTCCAGTATGACAACCACGGGTAAGAGCAGCTGTCCCTTGATCTTGTCCAGGCCACCTCAGCCACGTGTCCCGTGGGATGCTCAGGAGGGGAGGACTGGGCCAGCACTTCATTTAAATGTTATTTCTGTTTTCTGGTGGGTCCTGTGGCAAGAGGGGTGCAAAGGGGTCAGGGGTGTTGCCAAAAAAATGGCAGGGGGACAGCTGGGCCACACGGGTCCCAGTGGGTGCCAGAGCCGCCTCTGCTGTGCCGCAGGTGCTGGGATGACTACTCCAGTGTGTACTGGTGGGTGATCAAGGCTCCCATCCTCCTGGCCATATTTGTGAGTGTGCTCCCTGAGAGTCCCACCCCAGAGCCAGGGCCCCACATGGCCAGGGGACCCAGCCAGGGGCTGTGCAGAGCCTGAGACGTGGCCTCCTGGGACAGGTGAACTTCCTCATCTTCCTCAACGTCACCAGGATGCTGGCACAGAAGATCCGGTGCCCAGACCTCAGCAGAACCCACAAGCAGCAGTACATGTAAGGGGACAGGGCTGTGCCCACCCCGGGGCCGGGGGTCCCAGGGCAGAGGGACCCTCCTTGGAGGAACACAGAGGACAGCCCTGCAGCCTCCGAGGCCTGGCTTCCACACAGAACCTCCTTGGGGTTAAGAGTAAGGTTTTGGGGAGGTCTCCCGGGGCAGCAGGAGCCCCCAGACCCCATCACTCTCCACAGGAGGCTGACCAAGTCCACGCTGCTGCTCATCCCCCTCTTCGGGGTGCACTACGTGGTGTTCGCGCTCTTCCCCGAGCACGTGGGCGTGGACGCCCGGCTCTACTTCGAGCTTGTGCTGGGCTCCTACCAGGTGAGATGGGCGGGGAAGGGCCCCAGGGCCCCACCCCAAACCACACCAGGAGCCCCAGGAACGTGGGGCTTTGGCCTCTCTTGGGAGAGGGTGCCCCCAAACACCTGGGGCAGGGCACAAGGGTTGGGCCTGGAGAGCCTGGCATTGATTTCCTCTGGTGGGTCAGAGGTGTGGCAGGAGGTAAAGGCAGGGAGAAGATGAGCACAGAGCGGTCCAGCCCTCTCCTCTGGGTGAAAATTGCTCTGCCTGTCCTCTCCAGGGCTTCCTGGTGGCTCTTCTCTACTGTTTCCTCAACGGGGAGGTGAGTGTGTGTCCCCACCCCAACCTGGGTACCGCAGCGGGCGTGGGGACACTCCGAGGGAGCCCCAAAGCCAGGGTGGGCAGGGACAGTTCCCCCTCCCCTTGCCCCCAGTCCCCTCCGTTGGGTGCTCGCTGTCCCTGGGTGCCAGCACCACCCGTGGTGTTGGGGCAGGTCCAGGCTGAGATCAGGAGGAACTGGGGAAAGTGGCAAAGGTCCATGGAGAGCAACGTCTTCAACCTGGCCACCCAGGACTTCACAGCGTGAGCAGGACAGCGCTCCTGGAGAGGGGCTGCTGGAGGAGCAGCTCCATGACTGCGGCCCCAGAAAGACCCAATCCCCCTGATTTTGGGAGTTCTGGGTCTGACACCCTCAGAGGGAGTTGGGAACAACCATGGGAGAGGCTCTGCTTGCTCAGTGCTGGTGCATCTTGCACCCTGTGGTAGCTCCTCACCCCTGGAGCTCTCACTGCTTCAGGGCAGAGTTCCAGGCAAAGGGAAGGGAAATTCTCCACTTTTCTGCCTGAAACTGGGAAGGAAACACAGAAATCCTTCACTGAAGGACAGCTGGTGGGTTTTGTTTGCACTGAAGGAAAAGGAGCAGCACCAATACTGAAGGGATTCACTGATGGATGTTTTCCCCTTTCCTTGGTTTAAAAAACCATTTCCCTTCTGGGAAGATTCCTAAACACAGCCAGGAGTCCCCTGGGGATGGGGGAAGGATACAGAGAGAGGCCAAACCCCAAACCTCTACAAGAGACCCCCAATGGCCTCCAGACCCAGTTCGTCCCCAGTTCCTAAAATGCTTCCCTTTCCCATGTGGATTGATTGAGCTGGAGATGTTCCCTTGCCATGGGAGCTCTCCCAGTGCTTTGCTCTGAGGAATGGGACTCACCTGGCATCCCTGGGGGATCTTTTCCCAGGGATAGGAAGGGTTTTGCCAATAAAATCTCATTCCAAGTCCAGCCTCACTTTTCAAAGTGTTGGTTTGCTCCACAAACTCAGAGAATTTGGGATTGGGGATGCTGCAGGATTAAAACCCTGCCCATGATGGAATGGCTGGAAGTACCTCCCTGGCAAATCTCTGCTTTTCCCCTGCCTGGTGAAGCTCACAGAGAGGAGGGTGAGGAAGAGCTCGAGGTGGGGGCACCACAAGCTGTCCCAGAGGTCCTGGGGTGCCCTGTCCCCTCTGGGTGCCCCCACCAAGCCCAGCCTGTTCCACCACCATGAACATCCTTCATCCTCCCAGGCTGAGCTCCTGCCCTGGCAAATGGTGCTTCCAGGAGGGAGAGAGGCCCCAGATGCCCTTTTGCCAAACTTCCTGGCCTCTCCCAGGCTCCTGAGACTGGAGCCACCCGATCCCAGCCTTGCTTCTCACCCTGCCTGGTTTGTCGTTTCTCTGTGGTGCCACATGTCCTTCCCTAAATAAACCACACTTGCTGGCCCCTGTCCAGGCTGCAGGATCTCCAGAGATCCCATCTGGGAGGGCACTGAAGGGAAACAGAGCCTCAGAGCTGATCTGAGGTGAGATGGGAGATGTTCCATTAAAAACCCCACCAGAGCCAGCACATCCTGAATCATCAGGAACCCTCCAGTGGAGCTCAGGAGCTGTCAATAAATTCTTGCCTGCAGCCAGGAAGGGACCAGAGGTGAAGAGAATCCTCTCCATCATCAGTGAGGATGGGATGGTTGGCAGGGATGAGACAGCAGCAGACTGAGCAGGACTGAGATGCTCAGTGGGAAAGCCTGTTTCCATAAAACTTTGAAAAACTCTGGATTTGCACCTATTTCCAGCTGCAGATGGGGTTTGGGGTGATAGATGACTCCAAATTACCCTCTGGGGTTTGCTGGTCTTTGAAGCCCTGCAGCAGAGGAGCCCAGTGTGGCTCCAGGAGGGTGTTGGGAATCACTCTCAGCCTGCAGGAAAGGCTTTCCAAAGGCCCCCAGCATGGACCACCCCCTGCAGCTGCAAAAGATCTGGAAAGGGATCTTAAAGTGTTGAAAGACACCTTAAAGCTCATGGGCAGGGACACTTCCCACTATCCCAGGGTGCTGCCAGCCCTGTCCAGCCTGGCCTTGGACACTTCCAGGGATCCAGGGCACCTGTGCCAGGGCCTCCCCACCCTCCCAGGGAGGAATTTCTTCCCAAGATCCTCACGATCTCGGAGATTTTTCTCCCCCTGCACGATGCTGAGGCTGTGCTCGGGAGGGCTGAGCCCAGGCAGAGCAGGGTCAGGTTCGCGCATCCCTTCCCCAGCACGGCCGGAGTGCCCCAGGCTGGCACCCTCCTCCCCCAGCTTGTCCCCGGGGTCCCGTGTGTCCCCGCAGCCCGAGCGGTGCCCGGGCACGGGGGAGTTTTGCCCGGAGCCGGAGGGTGGCACTGCGGCCCCTCCGCAGCGGCGGCACGGCGCGGTGGCAGCGCTGGAGCGCGGTGTCCCCACGGGGCACAGCGGGGCTCCCCGGGGTGACAGCGGCCACCGAGCCCGGCTCCGAGAGCCCCAGCGGGTGAGGTGCGGCTCACACTGCTCTGGGCACCCGGGAAGAGCTGGGACAGCCCCGGCCAGGCGCGGGTTAACCCGCGATGGGACGGGAACCGGACCGAGCCGGGTCGCGGTGCCCGGGGCTGCCCCGCCCGCGTTCCCCGATCCTCCGGAGCTGCCGGGACTCCCTGCCGGGCACAGAGGGTGCCCTGGGCTTCCATCCGCTCCTTCATCCCGCTCCGGGATGGTCCCAGCGCTGCAGCTCGGGGAATTCGCCCTCCCCGTGTCCCGGCACACCGGGAGTCCCCCTTCCCCGCCTGCACAGGGACCGGCAGAGCCCCGGGGACACGGCAGGGACACGGTGGGGACAGCGCTGGCAGTGAGGAGAGGTGGAGAGAGACTGGGGACAGGGGATGGAGGGATAGGACCCAGGGAATGGCTCCCACTGCCAGAGGGCAGGGCTGGATGGGAGATTGGGAATGGGAATTGTTCCCTGGCAGGGTGGGCAGCCCTGGCACAGGGTGCCCAGAGCAGCTGGGGCTGCCCCTGGATCCCTGGCAGTGCCCAAGGCCAGGCTGGACATTGGGGCTGGAGTCTCCTGGGACAATGGGAGGTGTCCCTGCCATGGCAGGGGTGGCACTGGGTGGGCTTTGAAGTCCCTCTAACCCAAACTATTCTGGGATTCTGGGATCCTGTGGTAAATGCAGCAGCACGAGCCAGGGCACCTCAAATACCCGAAGCTAGACCAAGCATGGCCCTGATTCCACCCTGGAACCCAAGGACACGTTTTTCCCACCCTGATCAGTGTGGTCAGGACCTCTGGGTGCCTCAAGCTCCCACTGCCATTGGGATTTCCCTGGTTCTGCAGACAGAACTGTACCCCTGTGCCCTGCTGGGGACCCTCGGTGTCCCCACATCCCACAGGGCAGGAGACACATCCCAGGGTTTCCAGCCTCACTCCAGGCCTGCTCTTGGGCTGGGAAAAGCAAAAAATGGACCTGTGCAGCTTGAAAAGTCTCCCCATGGTGACAAGGCTGGGCTTGGGGCAGCTGCTGGGAGCCACCAAACATCCCCTGAATTCCCTGGTGTGACCAACAGAGCAGTGGAAAGTCCCCAGAGGCACAGCAGGAGGGTGTCCCTCTCCCTGCTGTCCTCAGCAGGCAAACCCCAGGATGCACAGGGAATGCTCTGTGCCCTGGCTCATGGCTGTTGTTCTGCTGCTCAGCCCCCAGTGTGGACTCCTTTTGGATTCAGCCCTTTTCTGACTCAGAGATGGGGTAACTGAGAGGTGTTTTAAAAACTTTTATTCTATTTTCAGTCTCATGTGAAGGGTGAGACAATACAGATCAGAGGCCAATTGTCCACAGGCTCCCAGTGCCAGCCATGCCTGTAGCCACCCCTGGGAGCTGCTCTGGGTTCTTCCCTCCCTCCTTGCTCCAGCTTTATCCCCTCTGAGCCTGCTTGGGGCTCCAAGCCAGCCAGCAAAGCCATGGTTTTTAATTGAAGAGATCCAAGTGATGCTTCCTTTGGCCTCCCCTGCACAGAGCTCATCCTGCACCAGCTCATCCTTCCCTGGAGAGCTGAGACAGCTCCTGCTCTGCCTTATTGCCCCAGCCCCACACAGGACAGCAAAATCGTGGAGTCAGAAGCAGAATCAGCCCAAGGACCTTCAGTTCCCAGCTCCCTGGGCAGGGCTGCAGGCCTGGCCATGGATGTGCTGACTGTGGAGGATGCTGGGGGGGGCAGGGGTGAGGGGCTGGGCAGGAAAGGGAAGGGGATTCCCATGGCATTCCAGGCTGGAAAAGTCAGGGACTGAAGCTCCAATGAAGCCACCCCAACACTGGGAAGTTCCTCCAGGGTGTTTTGGGATTGAAAAAGCAGAAATCAATCACAGTAACAGTGGTTTTGGGGAGGTGATGAACCCCTCTGAGCAGGCTGAGTGCTGGGGTTGCTGCTCCACCCCCAGCACAGCCCTGAGCACCCCAAAAGGGGTGACACTACAAGCTGGGTGCCCCTACACCCTCTCCTCCTGGCCTTGGGTGCACCTCGAGCACCCCACAAACCCCAGAAGTGCCTGGGCTTGGCAGGAGAACCCAGAGGCTCCATCAGGAAGCACAAAAGGGGGCAACCCCATGGAAAATCCCTGTTTCTGTGTCACCCCTGTTGTGGCTCATGGGATGCCCATGGGCAGGACACATGAGGGACATCCCCATGATATGTTTCTGGAATGTTCTGGTGCAAGAGGGTGCGACGGGGGGACAAAACAGTGACAGACCCCCCTCGTTTGCCAGCAAGGGGAGGAGTGGGGCCACCCCTGAGCACCGAGCAATGGGAATGCTGCTCCCAAAGAGCCACTGTGGGAATCCACAAAATCAGAGTATTTTGGGAGAGCTGCAAAAGGCAGGCCTCAGAGACAGCAGAACTGTGATTAGAGCTGAGCAGTAGCCATGAGATAGATCAGCAGAAAAATTATGTAAAAAATAGAAAAGCGAGGACAAATAGAACAATGGTCTGTGTATTAACGCTTGTCTAGGATAACTCCCTAAGCTGCAGAAAAGTATATCTAGTGAGATATTAGGAAGTTTTAAGCTTAATAATGGAGTTCTGTGCATTGTGTTTTAAGGCTCACAAGCAGGTATTGTATTTGAAATCACAGAGATTCACAGAATCAGCAAGATTGGAAAAGACCTTGGAGATCAGCAAGTCCAACCTGTGCCCTGACACCACCTTGTCTCCCCTGAGCCTCCCCTTCTCCAGGATAAACAACCCCAGCTTCCTCAGCCCCTCCTCACAGGACTTGTTTTCCAGACCCCTCCCCAGCCTTGTTGCCCTTCTCTGGACACACTCCAGCCTCTCCATGTCCTTCCTAAATTGGGGGCCTAGAATTGGACACAGCAATATAGCAAATAAGCAAGCATTATTTAACCAAAGGTACCTGTGCTTAAAGTGGTTGGATAGAATACAGTCAATGTGCTTTTGCTTTGTGTGATTGGTCAAAAAAGTTTTAAAGTTGTAACATTAAGTTCTTTGTCTGCTGCTGGGGACGTGAGCTGCTGGCATCTTCCCATTGTCATAGCCATGGAATGAGTCTGATGCTGGAAAATACAACAGCTCAAGGCACGTTCCTAGCAGTCCCATCCCGTTGGTGATTTGTACCCAGAGCCCCGGTCAGCGATAAGCCACGGGCTCGGGGACAGCGCTGGCAGCGCCGATGGCACCAGGTGCCCCCCCGCCCTCGCAGTTGTCCCGCTGCTCTTCCCAGCGCCTGTCACTGCCGGGGAGGCGCTGGCCAGGGTCGCTCCCACCTCCCCTCCACCTCCCCGCGTCCCTTGGGGTGCCGGAGCCGGCCCGGAGCCGGCGGCACACCTGGGGCGCTCCGCCGTGCCCGGGCAGCGCTCCCCGCGGGGCCGGGGCCGAGGGGGGTGATGCGGCCGCGGGGGCTCCGGCCCCGCCAGCGCCGTGATTGGCGCGGAGCGGAACGAATGCCGCAGCTGAGACGGGCCAGGCTACCTGAAGGAGCCCGCATGTCCTCAGGTTTCACTCATGACCATCTGACAGCAGCAGCAGCTGCGCTGCCAACTCGCCGAGCCAAAGGCTCCAGGAGTCGAAGGAGAAGGAAATTCTGGCCCTAAAAGGTCTCTCCTTGGGATTTCGCACACTCCACCCGACAGTAAGTACTGGGGTCAGGCCTGGGCGGCTGCCAGGCCCCCGGCAGGGCTGCAGGGTCGGGGCTGTGCCCAGGTTTGTTGCCGCACCGTGCCTGGAGCAGTACTGGCAGCGTCCCGGGATTTGCGGTCCGAGCGCCGGAGGTGGACGGGACCAGGATGGACTCTGGTGTCTCTTGGGAGTGTTTAGGGCTGGAGGCACCTGCTGGACCCCCCTGCATGGAAAACTGTCCTGGACAGAGGACAAAGTCCCCACAAAGGTGCAGGCAGGGCACGGACGAGGGTGGCAGCAGCCAACGGGCCCTCAGTGGCCACAGGGCTGGGTCGGGCTGAGAGGGGACAGTCAGGGACAGTCAGGCAATGGGGTCCCGAGCCACCTTCCCCGTGTCAGTAAAGGAACTACGGGCAGGGCTCAACAAGTCTCAGGCTCCTTTCTCCTGGCTTCTCCTCCTGGAGGTCTAAATATAAACCCAGGCCTGGGCAAGCCAAGGTTGCAGGAAAGGTCTGCGGGTGCTCCCAGTGTCTCCTTTCGAGAAGGGCCCTGTGCCTGCAGAGCCCCCGTGCTCCGTGGGGCAGCAGGGGGGGATCCCCAGGGCAGAGGGGGGCGTGGGATCCCTGTGCCACGTGGCAATGGGGTGGCAGGGAAGGGGAGGCTGTTCCCACCCTGGGGCTGTGGGCACAAAGGCACAGCCAAAAGGGTGCCAGGATGAGCCCAGGGTGGGGTTCAGAGCTGGATCCCCCACGGCAATCAGGCAGTGCCAGGCTGGGGATCAGCTCGGGGTTTTGGGGGGCTGTATCCCCCCTGTGTCAGCTCCCATCCCCTGTGCATGGGCAGGGCCCGCTGTGTTCCCCCAGAGCCCTTTTGGGGTTTATCCAGGGGCAGTCAGCCCCATTCCCCCCATTCCCCTCAATCCCCCTTCCCCCATCCCCCCCATTTCCCCCTATTTCCCATCCCCCCCATCCCTGCAGAGGGACGTTTGCCGAGGAGCACAAGCATTTCCTGCCCTCAGGGCACTGATGGAGCTGTCAGGGATCAGCCCGCGGTAGGCAGGGATGGAACTGCAGCTGCCAGCAAGGGACAACAGTTCCACAAAGCCCTGGGGACAGCAGGACATCCCAGTCAGTCCCATTATCCCGGGGAGACCCTGGATGGGTTGATCCAGAGCTGGAGCTGCCTCCTCTGGTTCTTTCCAGGCAAAATGTTAGATTTATAATGGTTTGAGGGGGAAAGAGCATATTTACAGGAACTGGTTAACGAGCACAAAGTCCTGCCTTGACTGTGCCGTGCTAATATTTAAATAGCATTTTCTATTTTCTGATGTGTGCAGAAGAGTCCAGTTCAGGATTTTGCCTGGCTCTGTGGAGTCCCTTGGGCAGCTCCAGCTCCACTCAGGGAAATTTGCTGGATTTGGGGTAGGAGAGGGAGCAGCAGAGCCATGAGGAGACGCCCAGCACCGTTTCTGTTTGCAGCAGGTTGGACTGATGAGATTCTGTTTGCAGCAGGTTGGATTAACGAGGTTCTGTTTGCAGCAGGTTGGATTAACGAGGTGGTTTCTGGGCAGAGCAGAAAGGGGAGAAGGTGGTGGATGCTTTGGGAGGCTGTGAGGGAAAAGATCCTAGTTTAGCTTGGGAGAGAGCAGGGAGGGTGCTCAGCCTCTGTGCCTGTCCTGCTGCCTCCCTCCTGGGATCCATAAATCCCTGGAACATCTCGTCTTTGGGTTCCCCTTCTCCATTTCCAGGTGGATCTGGATGAGATCCCTGGGGCTGTGGGGCTCAGCATCTGTGGCAGCTCCAGGTGCCCCGTGCTGGTCCTGCTTGGCAGGGTCTGCTCCAGGGAATTGGGATCCAGAGGCTGCAGTGGGACAGGGGCACTTTCCAGCCCTGGGAAGTTGCAGCGCTCCCAATATTGCAAATCCCACGGGAGCAGCAGGGCTGGGACCTGCTCCTGGTGCTGTGCTGGGGATCCCTGCGGGAGCTGCTGCCTCTCCCGGCATCCCGCAGGGGTGGGGGCATCCCTGCACCCCGTGCCACGAGCCTGGGGGGGCAGCAGGTCACGGCAGCCCCGCGCCACTCTCCCTTCCCCCTCGCTGTCCTCTCGTCGTCCCTTCGCTGTCCCCTCGCTGCCTTCCCGGCGCGGCTCAGATCTTTTCCGAGCCTGACACGGGAGCTGCCGGCAGGGAGGAGCCGCAGCTCCGGATGACACACGAGTGCAGGGTGGGCGGTGGGCAAGCGCAGGGTCCCCACTTTAACCCTTCCCTGGCTGCTCAAGCCTCCAGCACTGCCAACTCCCCCCCAAAATAACCCCGAGCCGCCACCCAGGCCGGTGTCCCCTTTCCAGCAATGCCCTGTTCCCCAGCAGGGACAGCAGGAGTGGGGATGGGGTGGCATCCCCGGCCCCAGGCAGGAACGGGTCAGTGCGTGGCTGCAGGATGGTGCAACCTCCTATTTCCATCTGCGGCCGGGGAGAGCATCCCAGGATTTCACAGCTCCCGGGCTGTGTGTGCCGCCCCCACGCTGAGCACAGCAGGTACAGCCTCAGGGCACCGAGCCCCAGGAGCTGCAGGGCAGCAGCGATCCCGGAATTGCGGGGAATTCCTTCCCACGTGGGTTCGGTGCTGCTGCGGAGCGGAGGCGCCTCTGCAGGGCTGGATTTTTGGGGCTGATGTTCCTGGAGGAGCCGTGCCCCCTTGGAGGTTCAGCACGGAGGATTTGGCTTTCCAAAGGAGGGCAGAGCCGGGATGGGCTCGGCTGGGTTTTTGCAAGGAGCTGGAGGGATCAGCACTGGCTTTGGCAGGTGCAGAGCAGCCAGAGCAGCACAGAGGCCACGGAAGGTGCTGCTGGAACGGGACACAATTCCAAAGGAACTGTGCATCCATCCCAGTCCATAGCAACCCCCAGCACAGCTGCAGGATGTCCCTGTTCCAGTGCAGCACCAGGCTGGAGCAGCTTGGCTGCTTCCAGGAAAAGGCTGCAGAGAGTTGGGAGAGCTCCTCTCTGCTTGAGACAGGCAAAAGGCAGCAGAGCTGCATCATCCCACAGCAGAGAATTCATCCTCTGTGTGCTTAAAATAATGAAATCAGGGAACGGTTTGGGTTGGAAAGACCTTAAAGCTCATCCCATTCCATGGGCAGGGACACCTCCCACTGTCCCAGGTGCTCCAAGCCCCAGTGTCCAACCTGGCCTCGGGCACTGCCAGGGACCCAGGGGCAGCCACAGCTGTTCTGGGAATTCCATCCCAGCCCCTCCCCACCCTGCCAGGGAACAATTCCCAATTCCCAATATCCCATCCAGCCCTGCCCTCTGGCAGTGGGAGCCATTCCCTGGGTCCTGTCCCTCCATCCCTTGTCCCCAGTCCCTCCCCAGCCCCCTGTGCTGCTGCCCTGGTGACCGGTGGGTGACAAGCAGTGGCCTGGCTGGGGGGCAGTGGTGGCACACGAGCAACAGGAGCTACTGCAGCATCTCAGTGCCCTGCTCTGGCTGGGAAAAGGCTCTGGAATAATTTCCCAAGGACCTTCCCTTTGGCTGGGCTCGGGGGCATTCCAGCAGCCCTTGGTGACGGATGCACTTGGAAACATCCCCCATCCCTGCTGGCACGCCTGGCTGGGGCCGTGCTGCAGGCAGAGAGCAACGAGCCCCACCCAGAGCAGGGCAAGGAGCCGCGGTGGTGACAGGAACCCGCCCTGGGGACGTGTCTCTCACGGGAGCCACCGGCACCAGAGGTGTCACAGCCACACGGCCCCGCCATTAGAAACAGCTGCAATTCAAAGCATAATGCTGGAAAATGAAAAATAACTCTTTTTTTTTTTCTCACTCTAAGTCTTCTGAGCCCACCACTATTTTAAAATAGAGTGGGAAAAGGCTTGGGATCACTTAATTTACTTAATGGTGTTGTTTTCTTGTGAAAATCTCCCACTCTCTGCCTTTAAAGCAGCCTAAAAGCCAAGCAAGTTTCCAGAACCACCGTACTGCTGGAATTCCAGCATCCCATAGTAGGGTCCTAGGAGTCATTTGTGTGTGAAAGGAAATCCTGGAGATTTCCTGTATCTTTCCAGAGGGTTTTTGTAATGGAGATGCAGCACAGAATTCAGAGACCACAATGTCTCCAGAGGTGGAAGCATCAAACTCTTAAATGGCACAGAAGGGAATGCAAATTTGTTTATAAAATGGTTGATTTTGTCTGGCACAATGGAGGGTGCTTATCGAAGTCCCTGAGAGAAACTCCCATAATCCTGAATATTCCAAAGCCCTGCTCAGTCCCTGGGAAATCTGTAGGAGCTGAGGTGAATCTCCCCCACCTGCAGGATTGGAGTTCTCCACACCCTGTGCCACTTGTGGATAAAAAAAAAACAACATTTCACGTCAGATTTTTTCAATCTTCCGATGTTTTTTTGTAAAACTTTTGGGAAATACAGTAGGAACTAACAAATAAACAACCCACAGGACTTTTTCAGGCCGTGACACCCCTAGGACCATGCCAGGAGGGTTTTCTGCAGTCACCAACTTTCCAACACTGCTCCTGTCACCCTGCAGGCTCCTGCGGCCCTGGCTGGGTTTGGAACAAATTTGTGCTTTCCTGGCAGCTTAATCTGTGGAATTTGGGGGTTTTAAAACCTGTTCAATGCATGCAGGGGTGGGTAGGGGGTTTCCTGGACACACAGCAGGTTTAGGAGAGCAGGGTTAGGAATGCCTCAGGGATCTGATAATCATGGAATAGTCTGGGTCAGAAGGGACCTTAAAAACCATTTAATTCCACCTCCTGCCATTGCAGGGACACCTCCCACTGTCCCAGGCTGCTCCAGCCCCAGTGTCCAACCTGGCCTTGGGCACTGCCAGGGATCCAGGGGCAGCCCCAGCTGCTCTGGGCACCCTGTGCCAGGGCCTGCCCACCCTGCCAGGGAACAATTCCAATTCCCAATATCCCATCCAGCCCTGCCCTCTGGCAGTGGGAGCCATTCCCTGGGCCCTGTCCTCACCCACCCAGCCCTGTGTCCCTCAGGGGAAGCTGCATCTCTCTGGCCTGGGAAACTCCAGGGCTGCAGGTGCCCCCCAGTGTCGCATTCACATTCCCTGAAAAAATCCCTTCCCCCAGGATTTTTCTCCTGGGAAGCTGAGAAGCCTCAGAGAAAAGGAAAACAATTCTTATCTCATTTGCTTCTCCTGTGCTGTGCTCATGTGGAATGTGTTTGGAGATTGTTCACCCACAGGTGATTGTTCCATTGCATTCTGCTGGGAGTTGTTTTCACTCATTGGCCAATTGGGGCCAAGCTGTGTCAGGGCTCTGGAGAGAGTCACGAGTTTTCATTATTATCTTTTAGCATTCTGTCTGTATCCTTTCTGTATCCTTTAGCATAGTATTTTTTAATATAGTATAGTATAAAAAAGTAATAAATTAGCCTTCTGAGAACATGGAGTCAGGCGCCCTTCGTCAGGGCATTTCCCAGCAAATACAATACCCCAGAGCACAGGAGGCTCCAGGTTTGCAGGTGATCCCCCAAAAAATAAATGTCTTAGTGAAGGAGAAGCTGGACCTGGGTCAGGCAGGTGAGGGGAGATCCCAAGCTGCTGTGTCCCCCAGAGCCAAGAATGCCCTCCCCATCTCTTCCCCTGCCCATGGAGGTTATTTTCTGGGCAGAATGAATGCCTGGATGGGGTGACTTTTCCAGCAGCCTCAGACAGGACCTGGTCCCCCACTGTCCTGTTACACAGAACCTCTTACACAGCATCCCTGGGAGCTCCCAAACCAGTCCTGCTACTTTGGTGCTCAATTCCTGCTTGTGCCCTCAGCAGCAAAAATATCAGGGGGAGCTGAATTTCTCTCCAAGTGCAGCCTGGGCACTCCTGAGCCAGGAGCTGCTCCCAGTTCCCTGCTGGCAGTTCCTGGTGCAGGAACTGGGGGTTGAGATGATCACCCAGGACATGCCATGGGCAGGGTCCCAAAGCTGCAGCTCACCTGTGCCATGTCACAGCAGCAGGCCCCCAGCCAGGTGACAATTAGTATTGACTCCATGATTCACAGAAGGCTGATCAAGCTCTTTATTATTATATCATTATTAAGAAACCCATTGCTTTTATAGACAGTTATGATACACCTGGACCTGATTGGTGCTCCAGTCCAAACACCATCACCATTGGCTGATTAAGAAACCACCCTTTGGTAAACAGATCTCCATAACACATTCCACGTGTTCACAAGATAAGATAAGAATTATTTATCATTATTTTCTCTGATCTTCTCACAGCCTTTCCCTGGGGAAGTTCTCTGTTGCTCTCTATGCCCAGAGAGCTGCTGCCACAATGTCACAGCAAAAAGGAGCCATTCATCTCAGCAGGATGGCCAAAATTTAAGAAGCAAATAAATCAGTGCTCTGTAGAGACATTTAAAATGATTGATTTCCCAGCAGGAAAGACGAGGGGCAGGGATCTTCTTTAATCAGGGACTCTTGGAGGACTCAGGTACTGGAGAGGGACCTTGTGGGTGACTTGTGCCACACCTGTCACTGGGCCTGAGCTGCCTTTACCCATGGGAGCACAAAGAGTTTGGTCTGGGTTATTCATAGGAGCTGCTAAAAACCTGCCAGGATGGGCCAGGGGCTGGTCCCGGGGTGGGACCCTTCACCCGGGCTGGTGGGACCCGGCCCTGTGCCCCACCCTGTGCCTCCCTGTGGGGCTGGGCTCACTGGGGACAGAGGGCTGCTGGGCTGAGCCCCCACAGAGCCCGGGCTTGGCTTTGCTTCTGAGCCTGGGAGGCCACCAGAGATGCTGGTGGCTTCTCCACTGTGCTGTGTGGGATCTGGGCATGGGATTAGCCCTGCTCCTGCTCCCTGGGACCATCCTCTCTGGGTGGCTCCAAAGGGCTCAGAGCAGCACCGGGAGCTGCAAAAGATCCTAAAAAGCCACAAAGAATTCCCATTCCAGGGGCAACACCTCCTGTGAGCCTCCCAGTGTAGTCTCTGGCCGTGCTGCCCTGTCCCAGCATCTCCCAGCCCGCTCCTGGTGCTGCCCGGCGCTGTTCCATGGCCCGGGGAGCGGCTCGGGGGCTCCAGCCCGGCCGCAGGAGAGGGACAGGGGCAGGAGAGGGACAGGGGTAGGAAAGGGGACACGGACAGGGAGAGGGGACAGGGGCAGGAGAGGGACAGGGGCAGAGCAGAGCTGGGGCTGCGCGCAGCGGCTCCCCGGGACAGGAATGAGCAGAGTCATGGGGCTGCAGAAACCTGAGCCCGGCGCTGATCGCTGGCGGCAGCTGGAGGCAGAGCCACCTCCGGCAGCGGGGACAGCGCTGGGGACCGCGGCGGCAGCACCCCCTGCACTGAGCGGGGACAGCTCTGGCACAGCCCGTGGCACAGGCTGCTCCTGACAGCTCTGCCAATCCCCATTTCCAGGGAAACTGGGGCTGTCCCGAGAGACGAGATCCTCTGAGCCCTCAGAACTGCCAGAGATGAGGTGGGAAGGTCAAGCTGCACCAAGGGAAATATAGGTTGGATATCAGGAAGAAGTTTTTACAGAAAGGATGATAAAGTTCTGGAATGGCTG
Source organism: Fringilla coelebs (assembly GCF_963513975.1). NCBI lineage: Eukaryota > Metazoa > Chordata > Aves > Passeriformes > Fringillidae > Fringilla > Fringilla coelebs. The sequence goes on along the minus strand of NC_140053.1, from coordinate 5,571,185 downwards.
CCCACGGAAGTGGCGGAGTCACCATCCCTGGGTGTGTTTAACAAAGCCTGGATGTGGCTCTGGGTGCCAGGGTTTAGGTGAGGTGTTGAGGCTGGGCTGGACTCGATGATCTTGAAGGTCTCTTCCAACCCAGTGATTCTGTGGATTCTGTGATTCCATGAATTCTGTGGAGTCCCCCATGGGCCCTGTGGGTCCTGGAGTGACTCCACTGCTGGAGCCTGGGTGCTGCTCCCTCTGATGACCCAGACGGGTCCGTTCCCAGCTGAGGTGTTCCCACCAGTGCATTCCCCCTGGCATTTAGGGTGATAAACCCAGCCACAGCCCTGTGCTTCTCAGCCTTTTTGGGCTCCCTGTTATGGAGGGGAAGGTTCCAGAGCTGCTCAAGTGGAGCAGGAACTGGGTGTAAGTCCCAAGCAATTCCATGAGAAGCAGCGCTGGCAGCACCTCTGTTCCCTGCCCAGGCACTGTCCCCTCTCAGAGACACCTGGGACCCCAAATTCCCTTTTTTTTTTGCTTTGATGAGGTCCCACCTCTGAGGTCCATCCCCCCACCCATGGGGGACCCATTAGGGCCACCAGCTGGGCTGGGGCCAGACTCCACTTTGCAGTGATGTGACTCAGTTTGTGCCATTAAATAACCCCCTTGAGCAAGGGCAGAGCTCTCCCTAAATCAGATGGAGTCAGAGAATCCTTCAGGCTGGAAAAGCCCCCAGAGAGCATCAAGCCCAACTGTTCCCAAAACACTGCCAAGGCCACGACTGACCCCTGTCCCCAAGTGCCACATCCACAGGGCTTTTAAACCCCTCCAGGGATGGGGACTCCAGCCCTGCCCTGGGCAGCCTGTTCCAAAGTCTGGCCAACTTTTCCATGAAGAAATTTTCCGAACACCCAATTTAAACTTCCCTGGCCCAGCCTGGGGCCGTTCCCTCTGCTCCTGTCCCTGTTCCCTGGAGCACAGCCCAACCCCCCGGCTGTCCCCTCCTGGCAGGAGCTGTGCAGAGCCACAAGGGCCCCCTGAGCCTCCTTTGCTCCAGGCTGAGCCCCTGCCCAGCTCCATTTCCAGTCTCTTTTCCCATCAGGGTTGAAAATGTCCAGTTGTCCCAAATCCCTAAGGGCTGAGGGTTTCCAGCTGTCAGCACAGCAGGGCTCTGGGGATTATTGATCCTGAAAGTTGTTTGGGGGCAGGTACTTGGCAGCTTCACAGGAAGTTTGGCTTTGCCAGTGGGATGCTTGGTTTGGGAGGGTGAGGCACAGAGGCACCGCTGTCCCAGCTGTGAGAAGCAGGGTTGAGTTTTATGGAATGTTGGGCTCATATCCCACATAATCTGGAGTTATGGGAGACTGTCAAGGCACAAGAACCTCTGTGGTGTTGGGGGAGCCTCTGCCAGCATCTCCACCACCCCCAGGGTATGTCAGCCTCTTCCCCCAGGTGCAGCCACTCCTCTCTTCCACACTTCCTTCTCTCCAACTCTTTTTATGCAGCAGAACATCCTTTCCTCTCCTAACCCATCCACCCTATTCCTTCTGGGAAGCCATCCCAATCCCTGTAACATCCAAAAGTGCCGTTACTGCTTCACTTTTTGGCTCAGGAGAAGACTTTAACCCTTCCTGGGAGCCGAGACACCCAGCAGGGCAGGCTCCTCGTGCTTTCCAGGGCTGGGAGCTGTGCCAGGGCCACAGCCCTGCAGGATCCACCTCCTCTGGCTGAGGAACCTTCTCTTGGAGGCACCACAGGCCCCTTGCAGGAGCTGCAGGAGCAAAGCTGTTGATGCTCTGCCAAGGGGAGGCAGCTGGAGCGGGGCTGCTGCTTCCCAAGGTGTTTGGTTGTGTTGAAGCACAGTGTTCAGGGTGTGAAATTGTGTCTGGCACTGCCAGGTGGTGACAGGGACACCGAGTGTCCCAGCCTCATGGTGCCTCCTGACCGGAGGTGGAATCACAGAATCACAGAATTAATGAGGTTGGAAAAGACCTTTGAGATCTTCAAGTCCAATCCATGACCCAACACCCCCTTGTCACCCAGACCATGGCACCCAGTGCCACTTCCAGGCTTTGTTAAACACCTCCAGGGAACGTGACTCCACCACCTCCCCAGGCAGCCCCTTCCAGTGCCCCATCTTTCTGGGAAAACATTTCTCCTGGTGTCCAGCATAAACTTCCCCTGGTGCAGCTTAAGGTTGTGTCCCCTTGTCCTGTGGCTGCTCCTGGGAGCAGAGCCCAGCCCACTCCTGGCAGCACCCTCCTGTCAGGGACTCGTGGAGAACCAGAAGGTCCCTCCTGGGCCTCCTCCACACCGAAGCTTCCCAGCTCCAGATGGGATTGGGGGTCTGGGAGGAGCAGGAACATCCCAGGTGCTCTGTGATCCACGCACAATAACCTTCCCTATGAGCTCAACATTTCTGCCATAAACACGTTTGCCAAAACCCCACTGAGATCCTGCCACCAAATACCTCTGAGATGTCCCCAGGTGGTGTTCATAAAACCCCACTGAGATCCTGACACCAGCTGCCCCTGAGATGTCCCAAGGTGGTGTTCCTAAAACCCTGCTGAGATACTGCCACCAAATGCCCCTGAGATGTCCCCAGGTGGTGTTCCCAAAATCCCAAACACCCTGAGGTGCCCCCAGGTGGTGTTCCTAAAACCCCAAATGCCCGCGAGGTGCCCCCAGATGGTGTTCCCAAAACCTCAATGCCCCTGAGATGCCCTCAGGTGGTGTTCCCAAAGCCCCAAATGCCCCCAAGATGCCCCCAGGTGGTGTTCCCAAAACCCCAAACACCCCGAGATGCCCCTAGGTGGTGTTCCCAAAACCCCAAACACCCTGAGATGCCCCCAGGTGGTGTTCCTAAAACCCCAAATGCCCCTGAGATGCCCTCAGGTGATGTTCCTAAAACCCCAAATGCCCCCGAGATGCCCTCAGGTGGTGTTCCCAAAACCCCAAACACCCTGAGGTGCCCCCAGGTGGTGTTCCTAAAACCTCAAATGCCCCCAAGATGTCCCCAGGTGGTGTTCCCAAAACCCCAAACACCCTGAGGTGCCCCCAGGTGATGTTCCCAAAACCCCAAATGCCCCCGAAATGCCCACAGGTGGTGTTCCTAAAATCCCAAACACACCAAGATGCCCTCAGGTGGTGTTCCCAAAACCCCAAATGCCCCCGAGATGCCCCCAGGTGGTGTTCCCAAAACCCTGAACACCCCAAGGTGCCCCCAGGTGGTGTTCCCAAAACCCCAAACACCCCGAGGTGCCCCCAAAGGCCCCCGGGGTGTGCCCAGTGTCACTGCAGCCCCGTGTCCCCGCAGGCTGGGCGCGGCGGGCCCGGGAGCAGAATGAGAGCATGGCCGGCCTGCCGCACATCCCGGGCCCCGAGAACCTGCGCCCCTTCACGCCGGCCTCGCTGGCCGCCATCGAGCAGCGCATGGCCGAGGCCGAGGCGCTCCGCATAAAGAGGCAGCAGGTGGAGATGCCTGAGGAAGAGGAGGTCAAGCCCAGCAGTGACCTGGAAGCCGGCAAGAACTTGCCCCTCATCTATGGTGACCCCCCCCTGGAGCTCATCGGGACCCCCCTGGAGGACCTGGACCCTTTCTACAAGGACAAGAAGGTGAGGGCCGGAGCTTTGCCCGTGGTAGGCTTGGCCTTAGGGGTAAGTCCCGAGCAAAAGACCCAAGCAGTGTTTACCTGAGTCCATCTTGTTGATCCACTCTCGATTTCTCTGACTCTGCATTGAAGGCGCTTGGGACAGTAGTTCATGTTCAGACTCAGGTGTTTATTATTTCTTATTAGTAAAACCGTCTCACAGCTGTGAGTTCTGCAAGGCACAAAATGGCCAACAATCTCTTGTTACAAGGTTTTTTAAGACTAAACTATCCAATTAAGAACTGACACCTGGATTATTTTCACTTTTAACGCAATAACTGATCCCACAGAGCACTCAATGTGGACTTTTCTGCCCAATTACAAAATGCCCCCCAAACCCATGAAGAAGGAGGAAGAAGAAGCATGAAGAAGAAACCCAGGAGGACACCCTGTGCCCTCCATCTTGTTTCCCTACACAACATGCTAAAAATCCCAAAACCTAAATTTCTCACCTAAGTGATACATCTACACTACTCTCTATAATCTATTGCACAGTTTTGTGTATTCTAATCTATCTTGAAGTCTAGGAAACTTTCTCCATGAATGAGAGTCAAAGTCAGTGTTCCCCTGGCAATCAAGACACCCCAGAGCAGACAGAGAAATATTCCTGATGTCCTGGGTTTCCACAATCCACCACCCCAGACTGCTGTGGTTGCCTCTCTCCCAAAGCAGAGAGCACCTCCAAGTCTTTGGAGCTCCAAACACACAGAGAAGTCTCCCCTCTGAGGGCAGCCCTTGGTCCGTGGTGTTTGGGGGGTGTAGAAGGACTAACCCCCTTCCCCTCTTTTCTCCACAGACGTTCATAGTCCTCAACAAGGGCAAGTCCATCTTCCGCTTCTCGGCCACCCCTGCCCTCTACATGCTGGGGCCCTTCAACCCCATCCGCAGAGGAGCCATCAAAGTCCTCATCCATTCATATCCTTGGTCTCTGGGATGCTGCTCCATGGCCAGCTCAAACCCTGGTGTTCAGAGTCCAAACAGCCCCAGGGGAGGGACAAGTGAAGGAGTTGATGATGGGGTGGTGTGGAAACTCCTGGGCGCTCAGCACAGGCAGGACCTGCTGCCCAGAGCTTTACTCCAAGGAGCAGGTCCTTGATGGGCACCTTGGAGGCACCAAAAACTTGCTCCTGGTTGGAGAAGGGAGGAATCAGTTTGAATGGAGAAGGGAAGAAGCCCAAGGGGTGAAGCTTCCTAGGGAGAGGATGAGATCTGGGGAGACTTGGAAAGGAAGGGAAATGTTCATGGGTCAGGAGATCTGGTCCCACTGGGAAGGGGGTGAGCAGGGGAGCTCCAAGGAGGCTTTGGGAGAGGGAAACAAAGGAACTAGGACAGAGAGGGAAAGGCAGGAAAAGAGCCCAAGTGCACGAGGGGCATTGCAGGGTGGGTGGAAATGATCCCAGCGGAGCTCTGGAGGAAGTAGGGGTTCATGGCCATGAGAGGAGGAAAAGAGGGAGGTTTTGCAGCAGAGGGGGCTAAGCCTAATAGTTAGAGCTTTCTGGAAAGAGATGAAGGTTTTTGAGGTCTGGAGAGACTATGAAAGGAAGGGAAAGCTGCATCCAAAGGTGATGGAGAGGAAGAAGCACAGGGGACAGAAAGGGAGGAAGGGCCAGCACCACAGAGCTGGGAAGGAAGGAAAAGAGCAGAAAGGAAGAAAGGGGCTGGGACCATGCACGGAAGCAAAAAGGAAAAGAGGGAAGTGTGAGCACAGGACTGAGGCAGGAGAGCAGCAGGAGGAGCAGGGCAGGGTGAGGGACCAAGGTGGCAGTCTGGACAAGAGGAACAGGGATACTTGGCTTCCTGACCGTGGGGAGGGGGGATCCAGACACCATCCAGAGCATTTGTCCTTGACCAGGTTTTAAATTATTCAGCATGTTCATCATGATCACCATTTTAACCAACTGTGTGTTTATGACAATGAGCAACCCCCCGGCGTGGTCCAAGAACGTGGAGTGAGTCCTGAGACCTCCCCTGGCCACAGGCACAGCCCAGCTTGGCCATGTCCATCAGGAGGGACAAGACCAAGGCTGAGAGAGGGGGGTGGGGATCCAGGCACCCTCCAGCACAGGGGAGGTGTCACTGGGAGGTGCTGGTGGCCCTCAGAAGGGATGTCCACATTCTCTATAGGGCACTGAAAAGTGGGAATGTTTCAGAGCTGCCCAAAGTCTGGTGGGGTCCCCATGTCTGGAGAGCCCTGAAGAGCTGGGTCAGCACCGTCAGTCTGGAGGGGCTGAGCTGATCCACCTGTCCAAGTACAGTGGACAACCCAGGGGAGAGAGGAAATCCAGCATTTTCTGCTGTGTTTCTGCACAGTCAGGTCTCAGCACAGCTTGATAGAGAGTGTGGGGGTGCTGGGACATCAGCAGGGACAAAGGTGGTGTAGAATGGTCACCAGAGAGATTGGTACCTTGAAATGTCCCAGCCCACCTTACAAGGTGAGGAGAAAACCTCTCCCAGTGCTGAAGCTCCCCAAAAACCCATCAGCCCCCCATGTCAGCTCCTCAAGACATTCCCCCTGGGAGGGGTGGGCAAACCTTGGACCTGGGCAAGTGTGTCCCAGGTGACCAGTCCCGTTACAGATATGCCTTCACTGGGATCTACACCTTCGAGTCTCTCATCAAGATCCTGTCCAGAGGCTTCTGCATCGACGACTTCACATTCCTGCGTGACCCGTGGAACTGGCTGGACTTCATGGTCATCTCCATGGCGTGAGTCCTGTGGGATGGGGAGGAACGAGGAGTGCTCTGGGCAGAGCCCCTGCAGCTCTTCCCTCTCCTGTCCCACAGCTACATTACCGAGTTCGTGGACCTGGGGAACATCTCCGCTCTCAGGACCTTCCGTGTCCTCCGTGCCTTGAAAACCATCACGGTGATACCAGGTGGGACTTAGAGGAGGGGCCTCCCCTCCGTGCCTTCCCCTGAGCTCAGGTGTTCCCACGTTCCCAGCAATTCCTGCTTCTTTGGGCAGCTCCAAGAGCAAACAGAGGAAATTAGATATTCCATAAATTTTCCACGTAAATTTGGCTTTTTGGCCAGGTCCTGCTGATTTTACATCTTGAAATCAGCTGCACTCAACAGATTGTTTGGCAGCCCCTGAAGAGGCAGATGTGATGTTTTTAAGGCTCCTTGGAGGTGGATTAAGGGAATTTGTGCTCCCAGTGGATTTATGGCTTGGATAAACTAAATGTCTCAAGTTTTGACGCTATGAACTCAGTTTTGTGCCCATTGTTGGCTGTCTGTGCTGAGGCTGAAATATTTAACAGGTATTGGTTTGACATCACCCAAAACATTCAGACAAGTGAGAGGAGCACCTTATCAAATCCCTCTGATTGCTGATTTCCAAATTTGATACCATTTCAACACTGTGCTTTCAACACCTGGTGCAAGCACACAGAAATCTGAAGCATGAGATTGAACTGAAAATGAAAATTCCTTGTGGTGAATAAATCCTTGTGGTGTCCCTGCAGGCTGCAGATTGTGAGAGTTCACATTTGAACGTTTTTTTTCCCTTCATCAAACAGGCTAAAAATTGCATTGAGCAAAAACGTAAACTGCTGCTTCTTTCTGGAATTACATCCCCAAGGGCTCTGCAGAAATAGCAGGGGCAAAAATAAGCTGGTTTGGAACATCTGACCTTGGTCAGGCCCTTGGAGAACAGGATTTTACCTAAATAGTTTGGGGAACGATGACCTGGCAGGAGGGCAGGGCTAAAAGTCATTTCCTTGGAGAATTTCTCCATGTGAGAAAGCTCTGGGCTCAGAGAAGCTCTAAAGATGAACATTGGGACATCCCAGCATTGCCCATCACCCGTGTAGACCTTGGCTGACAGGAACTCCATCCTCCACAGAAAAACCCCACTGAGGATGTGTGGATGAGCCTCTCTGGGGAGGGATCGGTGATGGTGTGGGGAGAGATGAGTTAATCCAGGTGCAGGTGTCACTTTGTCACCTTTACTGGGGCACACCAGGGATTTGCCAGCTTGAAGGGATCAGGATGAGGGGTCTGGTAGGCTCCCAACCACCCAGGGACAGCAGTTAGGCCAAAGAGGCTTTTCTGGAGCTGGGAGAGGTGCACAGCATTGAACAGCTGGGCCAGCAAAGAGCTTCTCCATGTCCCACTCTGAAGTGCTTCGCTCCAGTGGCTTGGTACAAAAAAATGCCAGACTTAGGGAAAAAAAGAAAATACAAAGGAATTGATGGCTGCCAGGCTGAGGTGGGCTTTGGTTTGAATATCCCAAGGACTGGATGGGGAAGTCAGCAGCACCAACCCAAGGGTGACAGCCATGTGTGGGGACAGAGCTGGGCTGTGATGTGAGCACAGAGCTGGGGGCTCACTCAGGGGTGACACACGTGCCCACCACAGCCAGCACCTTTTGGGGACACCCCAAATTAACCAAGCAGCAGTCAGCTCAGTGGTGGCACCTCCCCCCAGGGCTGAAGACCATCGTGGGGGCTCTGATCCAGTCGGTGAAGAAGCTCTCGGACGTGATGATCCTCACGGTTTTCTGCCTGAGCGTCTTCGCCCTCATCGGCCTCCAGCTCTTCATGGGCAACCTCCGGCAGAAGTGTGTGCGCTGGCCTCCCCCCAACAGCACCTTCCTGCAGGACCTGGGGCTGGACAACGACACCTCGGCCAACTCCACCTTCTACGACTTCATGGATGACTTCACCGGGAACTTCACCGGGAACTTCACCGGGAACTTCACCGGGAACTTCAGCGGGAGCAGCGGCTTTGACTTTGAGGCCTATATCAGCGATGAAGGTAAAGCTCCTGCTCCCCTTCTCCTCTGACCCCCCACCCCTGTCTGCTCCTCAGTTTCCTGCTCCTTCTGGCCACACCAAGGTTTGCTCACAGGGACCTTCCTGCCCAGGCTGGCGGGTGGAACAGGCTGTGCACCCTCACTGAAGGGACAGATGGGACCAAATCCCCCTGGACAGGACAATGAGGTCCACTTGGGCAGGCTGAGCTCTTCCAGGAAGGTTTCACAACAGGAAGGTTGGGATGGACCAGAGTCTCCACCTTTCTCACTTGCTGGTCAGGGCCAGTGTGCCATCTGGGTGGTTACAGCAGGGAGACCAAACCCTTGAGGAGCAGGTGGAACTTTGGGTTCCACCCCCTCCTCTGGAAAACCAGAGGAAAAACTCTGGAAAACCAGAGGAAAATATGCAGGAATGACAATTTGAAGCCACTTTTCACTATCTGGATCCTTGCCCAGGTACCACAGTGCCCAATGAAGCCTTTATGCAACACCACAAAGGCCACAGGAGGGCAGGGAGAGAGGGAGGGAGAGGTGGGACCAGCACAGCTCTCAGGAAGGTTTATCTTTCTCCTTTCTTACCTCTTTGAAAATTTTGCCCAAAGAGGGGTGGGGTTTTGTTTGTTCTTCATTTTTGAGTTTTTAAACTCCATGAGAACGTAAAAGTTTAGCAAATCTGCCTGGTAGAGCTGCAGAGTGGCAGGGTGCCCCACAGGGATGCCCCACATCTCATTCAGGACACTCAGCAGACCGGGCTGGGTGTCAGCTGAGCTGCTTAGCCCAAGAATCAGCTCCAGCATTTATTACAGGCAGGTTTTGGTAGGGGACAAGTTCCATCCATAGGATCTGATGAGCTCCAAGCAAAGAGGAGCTGCCCAAGGCCACGAGTGCAGCAGGGCAGCTGCTGGGGCCAGCCCAAAACCCTGGAATAGCACAAACAGGATATTTCCTCCCTGAGCCCCCACAGGATAAAGAGAAGCCCCATGGCAAGAAGGCAGGCAGGGCCAGGGAGGATCCAGGAAGGCCCAGAATCCTGGGAGGGCTGTGCTGGGTGATGTCCAGGACTGGATCCAGCTGCCCTTTGCCACATCCAGGTGTGGGTGTCTGCAGGGGCTCCTCTGTGTCCCTGGGCAGGTCACTGTGGGGGCACTGCTTGGCAGCTCCTGTGGAGTCCTAAGGAAGAGCTGTAAGGACCCCTGGGGTCCCCACCAGCTCTGGGAGCAGCAGGAGGAGCTGCAGCCATGGAGCAGGAGCATTTTCCCAGGTTGTCCTGGGACTGCTGTTGTGCCCCATGCTTGGTGCTTCCTGCCAATGCCCTGATTTCCCAGGAAAACAGCCCAGCCTTGATCCTTTGACCTCATGTTAACCCACTTTTTAGGCGGCCTGGCCCTAGCCAGATGCAGAGGGATTTCCAGGCTTGGGAGGGACCTGGTTGGATTGATGAAACAATCCCAGGAGCTCCCTGAGACTGAGCCAAGACAAACAATAAAGTCAACAGAGAGTAGATAACCACGTGCCTGACACTGGGAGTCAACAAATTCCACTGGGATTCAAGGAATTTCCCGGACAGCGAGTTGCACCCAAGAGTTTGAAAATCAATGTTTGTGCTCGCTCATTCATTCATTCATTCATTTGTCCATTCATTCATTTTTATTCCTTGCTCTTTCCCCACCTGCAAAGCCAATTACTACTTCCTGGAGGGAGCCCTGGATGCCCTGCTCTGCGGGAACAGCAGCGACGCTGGGTGGGTGAGACACCCCCCCCCGCACCCCTGGGAGGGCAGAGGGAGCTGGCACAGCTCTGGGACCCCTGGTGCTTGGGATGGGACAGGAAATGTGGCTCTGCAGAGGAATAGTCCAGGGACCCCAGGGGGGCAGCTTGGGGACCACCCTGGAGGTGTCAACTGGATCACCCCAATGGTACCAGCTCCAGGGTACCAGGCTGGGCATCACAACTGTATCAGCTTCAGCTGGAGTCAGTTCAGGCACCCCAAATTTATCAGCTTGAGGGGTCTCAGTCTGAGCCTCCTGCCTGTGTCAGCTTTGGGGGACATCAGCTATCAGAGAGGGGCAGGCGCTGCCAGTCCAGGTGCCCCACCTGTCCCATCCTGGAGGGGAGGGACCCCCCTCTGCACCCCCTCCCTTAGGGATGGGTTTGGCTACGGGGCCGTGCCAGGGTCTCATCCCTGCTGCCCCCCTGGCAGGAAGTGCCCCGAGGGCTACGAGTGCATGAAGGCCGGGAGGAACCCCAACTATGGCTACACCAGCTACGACACCTTCAGCTGGGCCTTCCTGGCCCTCTTCCGCCTCATGACCCAGGACTTCTGGGAGAACCTCTTCCAGCTGGTAGGCACCACCCCTCCACCCCTGTGCCAGCGTTCCTCTCATCTCCGTGCTGCCCCTGAGGTGAAAAGGCACTGACTGGAACCTTGTGGGTCCTTCTGAGGTTTGTGGATCCAGCCAGGATCAGTGGAGGTGGGGATGGTCCCACTTACTACTACCCTCACATGGAAGACACTGTATTTCAGTGCAGTGTATTTCCCAGGGTGCTGCCAGCTCTAGCATGGAAATCAGGGATTTACAAGATTGTCCAGAGCACCTCTGGCTCGAGCTGAGGGACAGGATAAGGAGGAGAAGCGAGGTCACTTGTCCCCTCCTTGAGTTGTCCTCTAGGGAGACACCACAGAACCCCAGCTGCCCCTGGCTCCAGAGGCTGGCCAGGTAAAAGGGATCCTACACCCGAGGCTCCCCCTGTCCTCTGGGAAGGTTTGCCCAGATGATCAGAGTCAGAAAAGGACCATGTTGTCCTGAAGGTGAGCCCTGAGAAGGTGGGGGCTGAGCAAAGCCAGTCACTGATGGAATATCGGCCCCACCTCCATCACTCCAGCCCTCGGGAGCCTTGGGAACCAAAGCTTCTCTCTGCCTCCCACCAGTCCCAGCCCAGTGCCAGGGCCTGCAGGAAGATCCATTGACCAACCCTAGGAGAAGACAGGAGCAAAATATTTCCCTCCTGCCACAACCAGGAGGGTGTCCCAGGGCAGCACCTTCTCTTGGGAGTGCCACCAAAGTGACATGGGGACATCCCTGCCACCTCTTCCCACAGACACTGCGGGCAGCAGGGAAAACCTACATGATCTTCTTTGTGGTGGTCATCTTCCTGGGCTCCTTCTACCTCATCAACCTCATCCTGGCCGTGGTGGCCATGGCATATGCTGAGCAGAACGATGCCACTATGCTGGAGGAGCAGCAGAAGGAGGAGGAATTCCAGCAGCTCATGGAGCAGCTGAAGAAGCAGCAAGAGGAGCAGGAGAGGCTGGTGAGTTGGAAAAGTGGAGTTCAAAATGAGGGGTCTTGGGGATAGGGAGAGGAAATGGAGGCAGCAAAAAGCATGATGTAAAACTCCAAATAAAAACTCTATTCAGTCCATAGGAAGTAGAGAAAAAATGGAGCAACTATTTTGGGCATCACATCTGAATCAGAAAGCAGATACTATCATGGGTAAGGGCAAAAAAGGCTGAAAAGATCAAATTTCCACATCCAAATCCCAGCCCAGGGTGCACTGGGAGGCAGCAGAGAGGAGCAGCACAGGGATGAGGTGTTATTTGAGAGGTGAGGGACACAAAAGGCCTCAGAAGTTCCAGAGCATCTCCTGCAGCACATCAGGAAGGCTGGCAGGAGCCCAGCTCGGTGTCACCAGGACACAAACGAGCACTCAGGGAAGATGGGGCAGCACAGCTCAGTGTGTCAGCAAACCCTGGGCTTTGGAGGCACAACCAAGGGCTCGAGACACCCTGAGCCTCACCAGGGAGGTCCTGGTGTCCTCATGGGAGCCAAGGAAACTGGAATGGTGGAAGTGTCCATGCCCATTGCAGGAGGGTTGGAAACTGAGGGTCTTTCTGGTCCTTTCCCACCCAAACCACCCTGGCATCCAATGAACACCAGGTGGGAAGGGACCTCCAGGATCATCTGTTCCTGCCCTGCTTGGCCAAAACACAGCCTGGACAGGAGATGTCCCGTTGTGGTGCCAGGATGTTACCTTCACCCCTTTGCCATCATTGGGAATGTTTTTCAGTACAACAGTCCTATAAAAACATGGCCAAAAGCCTCTGGTGCTGCAGCCCAGCCATTTTCCAGCTCTAACCATCCTTTTGGTCCATGTCAGCAGCATCCACAGGAGACATCCCTGAACATCTCTTTGTCACCTCCCTCACATATAAAGGGACACAAACCAATGTTGGAATCTCTCCAGAGCCTCTTATCTGTCCAGAGCTACAGCATCCCCTGGAAAGTGCCTGTTCCTCTCTGGCTGCTGCTGTTTGCAGGAAGGGTCTGAGCCAGCCCTGCCTGAGGGTCGGGCTGGTGCTGAGCCCCCTTTCCTGAGCACATCCACCAGGGAAGTGCCCAAAGGCTTTGTTAAGGGATGTCTTCCTTTAGAGTCACACAGAGAAAGGAAAAAGAGGGAATTAAGCTGAGAGTGAGGGCAAAGCACCTACAAGAAGTGGGGGCTTGGATCTATCTCATATCCCATGATTAAAGGAGGAAAATGTCCTGGATTTCAGCAATGTGCTGTGAAAACACAGAATTTCCCAATCCACTGTGGCATCCTCAGTGCAACGAGAGGGTGTAATAAACTTCAAATTTTAACAGCACTGTTGAAAAGAAAAAAAAAGGAGAAAAAAAGAGACAAAAATCTTTTTTTGCACGCAATGGAAATGTGATAATATAACATTTAGTGCAAGTGCAAAAATCCTGGAGGTCACATTTCAGCAAAAGCCTTGAGGATTTTGCTTCTTTGCCACTTTGGATGAGAGCTCATTGCAAAGGGCAAAGTTTCCTGCTTGAAGACTCAAGGTTCTTCAAGCACCAAACCTGACCAAAACCTGAACAGACCTAACTCAGCTGTGGAGAGTTGAGTGCATGGGGTACAAGGGAAAGGGTAAACTGTAATTTGTGTAATTTTGTGCAAAACTGTAGTTCTTTTTTATTTGTGATAATGGAAGTGGTTAGAGGTGGTGTGGTAGTAGGAGGTCAGTAGTTTTGGGGGTTAAAAAATTGTATTTGTTGTATTGTATATGTTTGGGGGTTGTTATTTTGTTGTATGGTAACATTTTGTAGGGAAAAGGAAAGAGGAAAGGAGAAGGAAAAGGGGAAGGAGAAGTAAAAACTTAGAAATTCAGGACAGCTTGGGTTGGAAGGGACATGGAAGCTCATCCAGTCCCCCCTGCCATGGGGCAGCTCCCACTACGCCGGGTTGCTCCAAGCCTCCTCCCTCCACCACTTCCAGGGAGGGAAGGGATTTTCCCAGCCCCTGGAGCCCCCAGGCACCGTGGGATGTCCCCATGGCTGTGGGCACAGGGGTGACAGGGTTGTGCAGTTGCAGGAGCGCTCATCCAGCAGCAATTCCCTGCCCAGCAGCGTGGCCGGGAAGGGGCACGACTCGGACCTCAACAGCGACCAGGACAAGGCCAAGGACTGCAACGGGCAGGTGGTGCCCAAGATCACCCTGCAGAGATCCGACACCGTGGTTGATGTAGGTGCCAGCTCTGCCCCTGCCATCCCTGAGGGTGCCCAGCCTCCTGAGGGGCCAGGCTTGCTCCCACCTCGCCGTGGGTTGGGTCCTACAAGCCTTTTTGGGGTGTCCACCTTGCACTCAGAGGTCTCTCCAGACCATTCCCTGTTTTCTGCCTGCTCTGTCTTTCAGAGCATGGAATAACTCTGCATTCCTCCCTCCTCTCCTCCCAGTTCAACCCCACCCATGAGCCAGAGAAGCCAGACCTCAACCACCTCACTGTGGGCAACCAGGATGGGCCAGGGCTGGAGAAGAGGGTGGGAAGTGCCATCAGTGTCATCTCCAACGCTGTGGAAGGTATGTCCTGCTGGGTGAGGGTCCTGGTCAGTGCTGGAGGGCCTGGGTTGTTGACAGCAGCTGTCCTAAATTCCCAGCCCCACACAAGGGATGGCTCCAACCCTCGGGTCTCCATATGGGGTCAGTGATGCTCAAGCCAGACTTTTCATCTCAGCTCACTGGGATGATGCCTGGAGGCAATAATCCAATATTTAACACGAATTAATGAGATTGCTGCTGGTTAGAGGAGTTCCCAGAACCAGCTGGGAGCAGCTGAGCAGCTTCCCAGGAGCTGCAGTGTCAGCTTCAGCAAAAAGCACCATGAACTCAGCAGTTCATGTCCCCTGTTCCCCCAAGAACAGGCATAAAACCCCTGGTCAGCCCAGAGCTGTCCCCTTGGGTGTCCTGGCAGTCTCAGGGTGGCAGGGACACCTCAAATCCTGCCACAGTTCCCTGGCTGATCTGCCTTTCCATCCCTCTCCAGTTCGGAGGGCCAGCTCTGCATCATCTCTGTGCCGGGGCTTCTCCTTTAAGCCCCTGCATTTTTTGGGTGCCACAACACCAAAAAGATCTAAAAGATCTAAAGCTTTTTAAAAGTGTCCAGAGGAGGGCTAAGAAGATGATGAAGGATGTGGAGGAGACACATGAGGAGTGGCTGAGGTTACTTGGTTTGTTCAGCTGCAGAAGAGGAGCCGTAGGTCAGACCTCAAGGGGCAGCTCCGATCTCTGCTCCCTGTGACCAAGGACAGGACAAGGGAATGAGCCATGCCAGGGGTTTGGTTGGATCTCAGGGAAAAGTCCTTCCCCAGAGGGTGCTGGCACTGCCCAGGCTCCCCAGGGGATGGTCCCAGCCCTGAGGCTGCCAGAGCTCCAGGAGGGTTTGGACAGCGCTGCCAGGGATGCCCAGGGTGGGATTGTTGGGCTGTCTGGAGCTGGATCAATGATCCCTGTGTGTGTCTTCCTACTCAGGCTATTTCATGATATTAAAATCATAGGTCATCCAGAGCTGGTCCAAGACCTCAGGAGAAGTTCTCTTGAGGGTCAGCACTTGCCCACCCAGGTGAGGACAAGATAATCCCCCACTTTTCCTTCCCCACCCTCAGAGCTGGAAGAAGCTCACCAGAAATGCCCTCCCTGGTGGTACAAATTCGCCCACACATTCCTGGTCTGGAACTGCTGCCGTCCCTGGGTGAAGCTGAAGGAGTTTGTCAAGCTGGTGGTGATGGACCCCTTCGTGGACCTGGGCATCACCATCTGCATCGTGCTCAACACTCTCTTCATGGCCATGGAGCACTACCCCATGACGGAGGAGTTTGAGAACGTGCTGAGCGTGGGAAACCTGGTAGGGAGCTCCATCCCCCCCTTCAAACCCCCTCCCCAAAGGGCAGATCCCCCCCTGCTGCTGTGTGACACATCCCAGCTGCTGACAGGCCCCGGCAGGGCTCTGCCCACAGCCCCCCTGAGCAGGGCTGGGCTCTGGGATGGCCCAAGGGCACTGATGGGGTTGGGATCCACCCTTCCCTCTCCCCTCCTGTGCACCCTGAGCCACCCCCTGTATCACAGTCCTGGGTGACACCACAGTGTCCCCACAGAAAGGTTGGGTGCCACGGGGCAGAGCAGGGGGTGTTCCAGACTGTGAGAACAAACAGGTCCCCACTGAGCAGGAAGCAACAATGCAGCAGTAAAATTAATAATAATCAGGGGTTTGTCCAGTGGAATTACTGCAAATCTTGGCTGTCCTGATTTTATTGGTGCATTTAGTGGCTGCCCCTGCTTGGAGCTGGTGGCAAATGTTTGTGGTGGTTCTTCACTCAGGGTGACTAAATGTGGTTGTGTTTGTAGGTGTCTCAGGATGAGGGAAGAGATGAGAATCTTGACTTTATGTTTTAGAAGGCTGATATATTATTTTATTATGTATATTATATTAAAAGAAAGTTATTTACTAAAACTATACTAAAAGAATAGAAGAAAGGATTTTATCATAAGGTTAGCAAAGAAAAGAATGGATTGAATAATAAAATCATGTGACTGCTCACAGCCTTGACACAGCTGGCTGTCATTGGTCACCAAGTAAAAACAATTTCACATGCTGGGTAAACAATTCTCCAAATCACATTTAAAAGTAGTAAAACACGGAGAAGCTGAAGCTTCCCAGCTTCTCAGGAGAAAAGATCCTGGCAAAAGGAATTTTCATAAAATATGTCTACGACAAATGTCTGTGAGCTGGATGGATCTGCTGGTGGGACAGGCCCGGGAGCCCCCTGGCAGCGGTGAAATGCTCTGAGGATGGGAGCGCTCCCATCTCCTGGGCTGCCCCCGTGCCCTGCCCCGGCACCTGCGGGGCCCTGGAGCGCAGCCCCGGAGTGACAGACGCCGCTGCCCGGCGGGCGGGACCGGCTCTGGTTTCATGCAGGAAATACAAGGGGATTAATGGGCCGGGGCTCAAGGCACGGCCGTGCTCAGGCGGCTCCAGAGCTTCCTCCGAGCCAGGAGCGGATCCCCGGGGGATGATCCGCCGGGGAAGGGCCAGGCGGGCATGGAGCAGGCGGAGGAGATCGCCCAGAGCCGGGGCTGCCGCACATCCCCTCCCCTGCCTGCCCCACCGCAAGGTGTGCAGGACAGGGCAGGGTCAGCTGGGAGGGGCAGGACAGGGGATGCCTGTGGGCTGGCATGCTGGGGACACGTGGGGACAATCCCCTGGGATCCTGGAGCAGGACAGGGGATGTTTGTGGGCTGGCATGCTGGGGACACGTGGGGACAATCCCCTGGGATATCCTGGAGCAGGACAGGGGATGTTTGTGGCCATGCAAAGGACGCGTGGGGACAATCCCCTGGGGATGCAGTTGCAGGAGCAGGACAGAACATTTGTGTGCTGGCATGCAAGGGACATGTGGGGACACCCCCAGGATGCAGGAGCCTCCCTGCTGCTCCTCCCTGCCCTGTGAGGGGCAGTCCTGTCCCAGCACCATTCCCAGTCAGGGCAGATCTGTCACCAGGCTCTCTGCACGTGCTATGCCATGGAATTGCAGCAGGTATGGTGACTGTCACCTCCCTGAGCCCTCTCTACAGTGACACAATGCTGCAGGTGCTGCTGTGGTCCCAGGAAAGGAGCAATGTGTAAAACCCAGCTCAGCTCTCCCACGGCTCAGGGAGGGACAGGGACATCCCAGCAGCAGCCCAGCTCCCAGTGCTGGGCATCTGTGATTTCCCAGTCATTCCAAAGGTGTCTCCTTGCCAAGGAAATTTTATTTTTAATTTTCAGCTGCCAACACTCACCTTTGTGTCCCTCCAGAGGAATCAGTCACCAGTATTCTCAGTCTGGCTTTACCACCCCACTGGGCAGCACCTAGGGAGCTTGTTCCCAACTGGGACTGGCCCTAACAGAGCAAAATGCTTTGGGAATACCCCAAAAAAGAGGGATGCTGCCCACCCCACAGCTCAGCACTGGTGTGTGAACAAGTGGTCAAGGGTGCTGCTTCCTACAGGTCTTCACAGGGATCTTCACAGCAGAGATGGTCCTGAAGCTCATTGCTCTGGATCCCTACGAATATTTCCAGCAGGGCTGGAATATCTTTGACAGCTTCATCGTCACCCTGAGCCTGGTGGAGCTGGGCCTGGCCAACGTGCAGGGGCTCTCTGTGCTGCGCTCCTTCCGCCTGGTACGTGCTGGGGACACCTGGGTGGTGACAGGGACAGGGATGGGCTGTCCAGCCTCCTTCATGGTGGGGGCCCAGCTTGGGAGGGCCCAACTTGGCTCCTGTTAAAGATTAGACTGAGTTAAATATTCAGGGAAGTTGGAGTCAGAGCAGTTGTGGGTTTAACCCCTCCTGCCTTGCTCAAACAGCCCCAGGAGGGTGCATTGGCAGTGGCACAGCCTTGCTGTGGCAATGACACCCCCAGCCACCCCCCTTCTCTCCTCTCCCCCTGCAGCTGAGGGTTTTCAAGCTGGCCAAGTCCTGGCCCACTCTCAACATGCTCATCAAGATCATCGGCAACTCCGTGGGTGCCCTGGGCAACCTCACGCTGGTTCTGGCCATCATCGTCTTCATCTTCGCCGTGGTGGGGATGCAGCTCTTCGGCAAGAGCTACATCGAGTGCGTGTGCAAGATCTCTGTGGACTGCACCCTGCCCCGCTGGCACATGAACGACTTCTTCCACTCCTTCCTCATCGTCTTCCGCATCCTCTGCGGGGAGTGGATCGAGACCATGTGGGACTGCATGGAGGTGGCCGGCCAGACCATGTGCCTCATCGTCTTCATGATGGTCATGGTCATCGGCAACCTCGTGGTGAGCCTGGGGCTGGGGGACACGGCGGGGGCCGCGGTGGGGACGCCTCTGTCCAGCTCAGCTTTTCCCCAGGGCTGTGCCCGTGGCAGGGTCTGGTTGGAGCACAGGGATTCTCCTCCCTCCCAGGCCCTTCGGGTGGGCTGTGTCAGCTCTGTGTGAGAGAGAGAGAGAGGAATGGTTCCTGAGGGACCCCCAGCTGAAACCAGACTGGGAACTGGGGGAAACTGAGGCACAGGAAACACAAATGGGCTTTAGGCAGAGCCAGGAGCAACTCTGGGATAAAACAGAGCTCAGCTTCAAGCTGCCCTGTGTCTTCCACTTGGCTTTTCCAGCTTTCCTGCCCCATTTCCCACTCTCCTGATGAGGGATGGAGGCAGAGCTCCATCCATCCATCCATCCATCCATCCATCCATCCATCCATCCATCCATCCATCCATCCATCCATCCATCCCACCCTTTGCTCCAGTTGCTTTTGGGAGCAGCCCCCCCCCCCCCCCCCCCCAAGGCTCCTGCAGATCCCCAACCTCCCCAGCCCTCACCTTGCTCCAGGTGCCATCTGGTGATGGCCAACCTCCTTCCCTGTGTCTGTGGGACCCCCTGCTCCCCTCACCCTCACCCTACACCCCACCCTCCCCACTCCCCCCGGCTGCCTGTGCTGCCTGAGCCACAGGTTTGCGAGTTCCAGGCGAGCATGAAATCCTTTCTAAACTTGGTAACCCCATCGCTGGCAGCTCTGGAGCTTGTTTTGCAGCCTGCGTGGGCCCTGCTCTCCTTTCTTGAGGAGCAGGGCAGGGGAGGGAAGCGCCGGCTCGCTCCTATTACTTGCCGGGGTTGTGTAATCCCTTTGGAATTTGCTTTGAAAAACTATCTGCCCCCGGGAGCCTCTGACCCCTGTCCCCAGGGAGGCTCTGAAAGGAGCCCCGGGAGAAGCCCAGAGCAGCCCCCGGCTCGGGTCAGCTTAGAGTGTCCCACTTTGAGGGCAGAAAGTTGGGATTTGGGTGCCTCTTGGCTTCTCTGCCTCATGCCAGGGCCTTGGGGCTCTGAAGGGAGAGCCCCTGGCTGCAGCCCCGGCCCAGGGCGGTGCTGGGCAGAGAGGGGACCAGCACTGTGCCCACCTCCCACCAGCCAGCAGAGGCTTGTGATGCCACCTTCCCAGGGGATGGTAAGGCTGGGCCAGGCTGAAAATCACCCACAAGGGCCCCTGTAAGGAGCAGGAGCCTGTCCAGAGCCATCTGCAGGGAGTGCAGGAGTTTGGACTGGGAATTTCAGCTGGAGGTCCCTGCAGAGCCCTCCCAAAAGGGGCTCTGGGAGTTTTCCCTCTTCTGGACCTGGGTTTTGAAGCAGCACAGTCTGCCCACCTCTCCAGGGCACTGCTCTGGAGAACAGACAGGGACTGCACAATTTCAGCTGCTGGGGTCAGTGACAGCCTTCCCAGAGGTGCCACTCTTCCTTCCCAGAGGTGCCAATGTCCCCATCCCAGATGTGCCAGTGTCCCCTCTCAAAGGTGCCAGTGTCCCCATCCCAGAAGTATGGGTGTCCCCCTCCCAGAAGTGCCAGTGTCCCCATCCCAGAAATGCCAGTGTCCCTCTCTCAGAGGTGTGGGTGTCCCCTCCCAAAGGTGCACCCCAGCCCTCGGGGCAGATCTGCGGCTCCTGCACGGGCTCCATTTACAGCCCAGCAGAGAAACACGGAGCACAAACACGGCCAGAGCCCTCTGTGCCCTCCTCCTCCTCTCTGCCAGGCCTCCTGGCCGTGCCTCAGGTATTTCCGAGCCCTGGAGCCCGTCCCAGAGGCTCCCAAGGCTCCCCGTGCGGGGAGGTGTGTGTTTCTCACGCAGGAAGAAGGTGACCTGTCCTTTGCTCTTAATGACACTTTGAGCATTTCCTTTGGGGTTATTCAGGGAAAAGGGAGGAAGTCAGTCGGGTGACAAGGTAACAGAGTCCTGTCCTACAAAGCCAGCGGCACCCATTAACTGTAACTGGTACTTAACGGGGGCATTCGCCTGCTGGGCCCGAGGGGATTTATTTAAAGACGTGGTTTAAGGCACATGGCATGAGCCATGTGAAAACAGCAGTGTCCTTGGATAGCAGCTAATTCCCGTCTCAGTCTCAGATGCGCTGCTGGCACCGCACAAACACCGACAGCTGTGGGCTGGCTCCGTCCCTGTTCTGCCCGCGGGTGCCCATCCCACCCCACTGCTCCCGGCTCCTGGCAGGCAGCAGCCCCAGCTGTGCCAGGAGAGGCTGTGGTGGGCTCCAGGCACGTTTTGGGACAGTGAAGCAGAAGGGGAAGCACACGAGCCCGTGCCTGGAGTTACACAGAGCATTTCCTGGCTTGTGCTGGGCTGAAACACGGCTTTGATGGAGCAGAGCAGTGCCTGGGACACAGGCATGGGGTCACAGCCAAGTCCAGGCTCCTCCATGACCCCAGGGTGTGGGAGACCCTCAGGAGCTTGCTGGGAATCTGGGCTCCCAAAGCCAGGGAAGAGGAGAGGAAGAGCTGCAGCTGAGAGGACAAGCAGGAGGTTTCATTCTGGGGAGAGAAGGGGCATAATCACAGCACCATGGAATCCCAGGCTGGTTTGGATTGGAAGGGACATTGAAGAGCACACAGCCCCACCCTGTGACACGGCCAGGGACACCTTCCACTGCCCCAGGCTGCTCCAAGCCCAATCCAGCCTGGCTTTGGACCCTTCCAAGGATCCAGGCACAAGAACTGAGTTGCACCCCTGGGGGTGGTGGGTAGAAGCACCAGAGGCTTGGGGAGCCCCCATGGGTTTCCTGAAGCTCCAAGAGACCAAAGGAAGGGACACACTCACAGATCCACAGCAGAGCTCGAGAGGAGCTGAAACCATGGCTGGCATCACTTGCAGAGGGACCATGGGAGCCCAGGATGAGGTGGAAGGCATCAGAGCCCAGGGGGTTTGAGGAGGAGCATGTCCATGTCCTCCAGGAACAGGGACTGGCACCTCTGCAGCCCACAGAGCTGGTGAGGGCAGGGCAGAGCCCATGAGGTGCTCAGTGAAGGGGTTCCTCCACAGCCACCAGTGATCCCTATTGTATTTGGGTCGCCCCCAGATGAAGGAAAGAAGGAATGATGAATCTGACTGCATATTCTCAGAAGGCTTATTTATTATTTTAAGATACTATATTATATTAAAGAATACTAAACTATACTATACTAAAGAATACAGACAGGACACCTACAGATGCTAAAAGATAATAATGAAAACTCATGACTCTTTACAGAGCCTTGACTCAGATTGGCCCTGATGGGCCAATGAGTGAAAACAACTCACAGCAGAATCCAATGGAACAATCACCTGTGGGTGAACAATCTCCAAACTCTTTCCAAAGGAGGAAAACACAGGAGAAGCAAATCAGATAATTATTGTTTTCCTTTTTCTCTGAGGCTTCTCAGCTTCCCAGGAGAAAAATCCTGGGCAAAGGGATTTTTCCAGAAAATGTGAATGGCACAGATCCCTGCAGCTGCAGAGGGAAATCCTGAGGCTCAGGACCTGCTGGAGCTCAGGGCCGGCATTTGCTTTGTCCCCCCAGGTGCTAAACCTGTTCCTGGCTCTGCTGCTGAGCTCCTTCAGCGCCGACAGCCTGGCGGCATCGGACGACGACGGGGAGCTGAACAACCTGCAGATCGCCATCGGCCGCATCACCCGCGGCATCGCCCTGGGCAAGGCCGCGCTGCTGGCGCTGCTGCGCCGCCTCTGCAAGGGCAAGAAGGTGGCACCCGAGGAAGAGCAGGAGCCCAGCAAGAGGGACAACCCCGCGCTCAACCACGTGGACACGGCCCTGGAGCCCAAGTCAGGGTACCTGGATGGCATCACGGGCAAGGAGCACATCTTCATGGATGAGCTGGAGCACATGAACTTCATCAACAACCCCAACCTGACGGTGCAGGTCCCCATCGCCTCCGAGGAGTCCGACCTCTACGAGGAGACCAGCACCCAGTCTGACACCGAGGACACCAGCAAGGTCAGCAGGGCGGGTGGAAGGGAAGGGTTTCACCCCAAAACTGAGGCTGCCCCGTTCTTGCTGTGCTGCCCAAAGAGTGATGTTGGTTTGGGTCACTTCCAGCTTTCCCACAGGCTGTGGCACGGGCCAAACTTGATGTTTTCCAAGCTGGCATTTCCCAGCTGGAGTGGAGGGGAGGGTCCAAGCAGGGCTTTGGCTGGTTTGGGTCAGGCTGTGGGGTTATTGCTGATGCCAGAGGGCCCCACAGGGGCAGCACAGGGGCAGTGCAAGGGTCAGAGTGCCTGTTTGGGATTAAAGACGTCCCCGAGGAACCCGATGCCAGGAAATCTGCTGATGGCACTATCACTGGATCCACTGCTAATGCCTCGGGAAGCGTCATCCTGGGGGGGCCCAGACCAGATGGAGGAGCTTAGCAGGGGTGAACATGAAGCGAGGGGTGGGGGATCCAAAGCTGAGACAGCTGAGCCTGATCTCCAGGGGACTGCTGGGGTCCACTGGGAGGGTGGCAGGGGGACAAGAAACTCGGGAGGACCCAAGTGGACACAAAAGGGTGGTGGTGTGGTGGGAAATTACTGCTCACCCCAAGGTCCTGGGGACACAGGGGGCAGCTGGAGGTGCTGAGGGGGACAGGAGCAGGTGCATCAGCCTCGGAAGGGGCTTTGTTTGGACAATAGGACAACTCTGAGCAGGGATTTGTTGTGACTGGATGGCAAACGTGTTCCAGGAGCTGAGAGAACTCCATCCCAATCAGCCCTGCCAGGTCCAGGAGGCACCTGGATGGGACTGCACAGGGAGCCCAAGAAAGGCTGGAAAATGAAGCAGGGCTCCCAAACCTGCAGGGCCTCTCACCTCCCTCCCCTCTGCAGGCTCCTCACACCTCAGCACAGTGACAGGGACCCAGCTTGGCACAACCTGGGGCAAGGACAGGGGACAACCATGATTATTTAGTGTTATCTGGGGCAACAGGGAGATTTCAGCATTTGGGGGGCAGGAGGAAATGTGGGGCTGGCCCCTGTCACTGCTAAGCCCTACAGAGGGGATAAAATGCCAGGGAGCACCTTGGTCAAGGGAGTGGGCCAGGGAGGTTTCTGCTCTCAGTTCCCTCAGGGTTGCCACCAGGAGGGATGAGAGTTGGCATTTCCCCCCAAAATTTTTCCTACCCAACCCCAGTCCCACAGCAGCAGTGCCAGCACACTGGGTACGCTGCAGAGGTGATGCCAGTGCCAGCCTGGCCACAACGGGAGGGGACACAGGGGGTCCCCTTGGACCTCAGCTCCCTGTCACCCCAAAGTGCTTCCCAGCAGGTGGGAAAACCTTGGGATGCAGCCATGGGCCTGTCCTGGCACAGGTCTGGGCTTTAGGATGTGTTCAGCAGAGAGCACCCACTCCAAACAGTGCATGGGAAAACTCTGAGCTCAGCAAAGGCAAAGGGCACCTCTCAACCAGTAAATACCAGTTCAGCCCTGGGACTGCTGGATTTGGTGCCTAAATTCAGCTAAAGCTGACTCAGGTGGGAGCCAAGGGGGTGCATTAAAAACAGGGGCCCTGCCCAGGCAGGGGGAATGATGAACTGCAATTTATCATAAAATCACAAATTATTTGAGTTGGTGAGAGTCTGAAAGGCCATGTAATTCCAATCCCCTGCCATGGCAGGGACACCTTCCACTGTCCTAGGCTGCCCCAAGCCCTGTCCAGCCTGGCCTTGGGCACTGCAGGGATCCAGGGGCAGCCCCAGCTGCTCTGGGCATCCTGTGCCATGGCACAATTCCTGCCCAATCTCCCATCCAGCCCTGCCCTCTGGCAGCGGGAGCCATTCCCTGGGTCCTGTCCCTCCATCCTTGTCCCCAGTCCCTCTCCAGCTCTCCTGGAGCCCCTTTGGGTCCTGCAAGGGGCTCTGAGCTGTTCCAGACCCTTCCCATCTCCAGGTGAGCACCCGCAGCTCTCCCAGCCTGTGTTCACAAGGCGAAATGACAATTATTTAATTTAGCACCGAGGTGCTGAAGGGAGGGAGCCCCGCGCTGCCCGGGGTTGGTGCCGGGCGCGTTCACAGCCGGGTTCAGCTGCAGATGGAGCCAGAGCCCCGCGCACCGCTCCACTCCCGCCGCCGGCCCCAGCCGCGCCGATGAACCCTCCCCATTCCCCAGCAGCTCCTTTCCAAGGAAAAGCTCTTTTTTCGGGGAAATGACAGGGGCAGGATCACCGCAGCTACAATCGCAGCTGGTTTCTCTTGGCAGCTCAGAGCAGGGAGGAGCTGCCAGCCTGGGCGTTGGGGCTAGGAGCCAGCTGGGACAGTGGGAGGTGTCCCTGCCATGGCAGGGGATTGGAATTACGTGGTCTTTGAGACTCTCAAATTTGTGATTTCATGATAAATCGCAGCCCATCATTCCCCCTGTTTTGAATGCACCCCCTTGGCTCCCACCGGAGTGGCTCTGCAGAACCCCTGCAGGGCTCAGGGCACTTCCAGGGGCTCCTCCCTTGGGGATCCCACCCTGCTGGGCAGGGAGATGTGTCCTGAGACGCTCCTGGCTCTGGTGCAGCACAGGGGTGTTGTCAGTGGGGTTTAGGGAGCTGGGCAGGGGCTCAGCCTGGAGCAAAGGAGGCTCAGGGGGCCCTTGTGGCTCTGCACAACTCCTGACAGGAGGGGACAGCCGGGGGGTCGGGCTGTGCTCCAGGGAACAGGGACAGGAGGAGAGGGAACGGCCCCAGGCTGGGCCAGGGGAGGTTTGAATTGGATATTAGGGAAAATTTATTCACTGAAAGGGGTGCACAGCTGCCCAGGGCAGGGGTAGTCTCCATCCCTGGAGGGGTTTAAAAGCTGCGTGGATGTGGCACTCGGGGACATGGTCAGTGGTGGCCTTGGCAGTGCTGGACTCGATGGTCTCAGAAGGGTTTTCCAACCTGAACAATTCTGTGATTCTCAGGGCTGTGGATTTTGGGGTCAGGTGAGTCAGGGTGGGACAGCCCCAGTCAGGCTGGAGATGCTGTGCCAGGTGTGGGATGGAAATTGCCCCCCAAACCTGCTGCTTCCAGGTGTGGGAGGGCTCAGGAGCCCCCAGGGATGGGTTTTATCCCTGTCCCCACCCAGCAGAACCTGCCCTGAGCTCCACCGACAGAGCTCCTGGGCTCTGAGAGCCATCCAAGGCCCTTTGGGACCTTCCCCCACATCTCCAGGGCAGCTGCACTGGTTTGTCCCCACCCTGACCCTTCCTAAGGCTGTCCTGGAGGCAGATGGCTCCTGTGTGTCCTTCTCTGGGGTCACAGCTTGCCTGGCTCCGTGCTGAGCCTCCCTAATCCATCTGCCCCTCCTGTCCCTCCCTCCAGACCGAGGGTGGTCCCAGTGGTCCCTGAGAGCCACAGCTGAGAGCTGGTGCCACCCCTGCTGCTGTGTCCTCTCCTGCCTGTCCCCAAAGGTCCCCACAGCCACATCTTCTCACAGACATGTGGCTGTGGCCCCTGAAGCTGTGGGCAGTGACAGTGCCTCAGTCTATCCCAGGCACTTTTCCCTGGTTTTTGGAGGATGGAGCAGCTCCTTTATGGATTACCAAAAGCAGGAGCAGCCTGAGGGGAGGATTATCTCCTTGTAAGCCAACACCTTCCTGTGCTGGAAATACCCATCCTTGACCCTCTGGTTCTGCTGCTCCCAGGCAGGATAGGCTGGGCTGGGGATCTGCTCCTTCCTCAATTGTTGCACGAGGGCTTCTCAGAAAGCCAAAAAAAAAAAAAAACAAAAAAAACCAACCAAAAAAAACAGAGGAAAAAGTGTCCCAGGGGCTTTCCAAGGTTGTCTCTTGTTATCAGCCCCTCTGGCCTTGCTGAGTGCTGTCTGGGAAGGCAGCCAAGCTGAGCTCTGGAGCAGGATGGAACTGGAGAGAGGCATTTGGGATGCAGGTTTGGAACTGGGGTGAACCTCAGGCTGAGCAAGAGCTGAGCCAGAGGGAGGAGAGAGCAGAGGCTGCTTGGGTTTCTGCACCAAAGGGGGGTTGGCAGAGCAAGGCTTGGATGGAGGGACACAGAGGAGGAAGAAGAGGTGAGAAAATCAGCCTGAGGTGGTGGCACAGGTGGATGGGAGATGGAGCTGCTGTGCTGGGAGGAAGGCTGGGATCAGGGCACCTTCTGCTCCTCTGAACCTGGATGAGAAGCAAAGCTCAGGTACCAACAATCCTCCAAGGTTTGCATCCCTGGATGATTCAACAGCTTCTGGGCTGTGTGTCCATGGGAGGGGGACTCGGAGCATCCTCCAAACAAGGGGTCCCACCACCCAGGAGTCCCACCTGGGCTCTCTGGGGCACGAGGAGCGTGGCTGGAGCTGGCCAGGAGCCTGGCCTGAGCTGCTGTCCCTCTGCAGAACCCCCTGAGCAGTGACAACGCCTCGTCCGTGTGCAGCACGGTGGATTACAAACCCCCCGCGCCCGAGGAGGAGGAGGTGGCAGAAGAGGCTGAAGAGAGCAACGAGCCCGAGGAGTGTTTCACTGAAGGTGAGGGCCAGAGCAGGGCTGGAGACCCTGTGGACAGGGGAGATGGGTGTGGGGAGGGGAAAATGGGGCTCGAGGGGCCACTGCCAACCAGTTATTGCAGCACAGGGACCCCCAGGCTCCCTGAGCTCAGCCCCAAATCCTCCTGCACTGCCCCAGAGATGATGCCCACGGAGCTCCCCTCATGCACCCCACCTCAACCCAGCAGGATCCTGGTCCAACTTCCACCAGGGAGGGTTTAAAATGCCAATAAAACCAGGAATAGTGGGAACACCCTGGCCAGGAGTGACCCCAGCCCTGTGTCCCCAGGCTGTGTGAAGAGGTTCCCCTGCCTCTACGTGGACATCACCAGCGAGAAGGGGAAGATCTGGTGGAACCTCAGGAAAACCTGCTTCCGCATCGTGGAGCACGACTGGTTCGAGACCTTCATCGTCTTCATGATCCTCCTCAGCAGTGGGGCACTGGTAGGTGCCACCTTCCCCTGCCCTGAGGGCTCTGCAGCAGCCTCCCAGCCTGGGGGAGCCCAGGGAGGGGACAGAGCCCAGGCTCCTGGCATCTCCTGGGCCAAATAATCCAGCTGTGCACAAACCCCATTTGGCTCAGCTCTAACATCCCCCAGGAGTCCTGTTCACCCTCCCCAGCATTCCTGGACCATCATCCACAGGCTGTGGTCCATGGCTTGAGGGGATGCCACTGCCTACAGCCCCCATTGCTGCTCTAAATGCCAACTATGAATCATCTGAACCATTATTGAGCTTCCTGTGGTTCCTCATTTCACCACCACCATCACCAGCTGTCAAGAGGTGCTTCAGAAACAGTTCATGGTTTTTATTTTGCTGTTCAGCACCTCCATCAGTGCCTGGTGCCCCCTCTCAGAACCTGGGTGTTCTGTTAAATCAACCAAATTCATTATCAGTGTTGGCCTGGTGCTCTTCGAGTGTTTGGGCTGGATTTAACCCAGGAACTATCAACTTCTCTGCAGGTTTGGAGGTGAAGAGACAGGGAAGGAGAACAGAGGGACTGAGAGGCTTTTCAGACACACTTTACATGTCTGCAGCTTGCTCTGAGGTGGTTTGGGGATGTCTGAGGTTGTAGCTGGTGCAGGAATTGAAAGCTGTGCTACCCCAGCTGTGCAGCACCTGCTCTCCACACCCTTACCTCTGAGTGCTCACTCAACACGTGGCTGTGGCACTCACCCCAACTCCTCAGGGCATTTTCAAAACTCCCAGAGCATCCCAGGGTGTGGGTTGGTGTCCTGGGCTTTGAGCTGAGACACTTGGAGCAGGATGCAGCTTCTGGGTTGAGTGTGCATGGGAGGGGGAGGTAGGGACATGCCAGCAAGGGTGTGCTCTGGGATGCCACAGGTCCCACAGAAGGATGGGACTGTCACAGAGCTCCCTGGGGTCCCATGGAAAGATGGGATTGTCACAGAGCTCCGTGGGGTCCCACGGAAGGATGGGACTGTCACAGAGCTCCGTGGGGTCCCATGGAAAGATGGGACTGTCACAGAGCTCCGTGGGGTCCCACAGAAGGATCTGACTGTCACAGAGCCCTGTGGGGTCCCACAAAAGGATGGGACTGTCACAGAGCCCTGTGGGGTCCCACAGAAGGATGGGACTGTCACAGAGCTCCATGGGGTCCCACAGAAGGATGGGACTGTCACAGAGCTCCGTGGGGTCCCACAGAAGGATCTGACTGTCACAGAGCCCTGTGGGGTCCCACAAAAGGATGGGACTGTCACAGAGCCCTGTGGGGTCCCACAGAAGGATGGGACTGTCACAGAGCTCCATGGGGTCCCACAGAAGGATGGGACTGTCACAGAGCTCCGTGGGGTCCCACAGAAGGATGGGACTGTCACAGAGCCCTGTGGGGTCCCACAGAAGGATGGGACTGTCACAGAGCTCCATGGGGTCCCACAGAAGGATGGGACTGTCACAGAGCCCTGTGGGGTCCCACAGAAGGATGGGACTGTCACAGAACTCCGTGCCCCTTGCAGGCTTTCGAGGACATCTACATCGAGCAGCGCAAGGTGATCCGCACCATCCTGGAATATGCAGACAAGGTCTTCTCCTACATCTTTGTCATCGAGATGCTGCTCAAATGGGTGGCCTATGGCTTCAAGGTGTACTTCACCAATGCCTGGTGCTGGCTGGATTTCCTCATCGTGGATGTATGTGATGGGCAGGGCCAAGCCAAGGGGCTTGGGGCATTAGTAGGGGCTGCTGTAAATGAACCCAGATTGTATTTTTTTTTAGAGGATAAAGGGGGGGCTCTGGAATGAGGGCTTAGAGCATTACTTAAAATTACTTAGCATTACTTAAAATAATGGTCCCCCACAGGAAGGAACACTTCATTCCTGATTGCAGGAACCTTTCAAAACCTTCTGGTTTACACCCAAGACAAGAACAGCCCCTGCAGTTCCACCAGGCCCAGTAGAGCTGTGAAGGGACACAGGGTCTCCCATTTGGGAGACTATGAAAGACCAATCTGTGCCTCACATCAATTCCACCCTCACACTCAAGAGGTGTCATCCTACCCCTGGATCCCTGGCAGTGTCCCAGGCCAGCTTGGACAGGGATTAGAGCAGCCTGGAACAGTGGGAGGTGTCCCTGCCATGGCAGGGGTGGCACTGGATGGGCTTTAAGGTCCCTTCCAACACAAACCATTCTGGGATTCTGTGACCCTTGAGGTGTCTGGTCACCAGGGACCCCAAGGACTCAATGTCCATGGCCCAGGGCTAGAGGATGACCACTAGCCTGAGGGGAGAGAGCAAAGGGAGCTGCAGATGTGTTTGCACCTGAGGTGCTGCTGATCACTTGGGCTGCTCCTTCCAGGTGTCCCTGGTCAGCCTGACAGCAAACTGGCTGGGATACTCCGAGCTGGGAGCCATCAAATCCCTGCGGACACTGAGGGCTCTGCGACCCCTGCGTGCTCTGTCCCGCTTCGAGGGCATGAGGGTAAGTGTGTCCCCGTGTGCTGCTGGCCCTGACAGGAACACAAGAGCCCTCAGAGTCCTCTACATCATGGACATCCCACCTGGTTTTCAGGGGCTCCAGACCAGTGGGATCAATGCTAAGGTACCTTTGGTCCAGTCTGACCTCACCCATCCAGGCTCCCCAAGGTCTTTTCTGTCCTTGCAGGTGGTGGTGAATGCCCTGGTGGGTGCCATCCCCTCCATCATGAACGTCCTGCTGGTCTGTCTCATCTTCTGGCTGATCTTCAGCATCATGGGGGTGAACCTGTTTGCAGGGAAGTACTACAGGTGTGTCAACACCACCACGGGGGAGCTCTTTGAAATCAACGTGGTCAACAACAAGAGTGACTGCATGGCCCTGCTCCACACCAACGAGGTCAGATGGGTCAATGTCAAGGTCAACTTCGACAACGTGGGCTTGGGATACCTGTCCCTGCTGCAGGTGGTACGTCACAGCACTGGGGGTCACCGTCCAGGACCTGTGGAGCAGGGTGGTGGGATGAGCGTCAGGGCTGATGTGGGATGGGGTTTCTTAGCTGCTTCTTACCTCCAAAGCTGGTTTTTAACGCCAAAAAAAAACCCTTAGGAAAGGAGGGAAACTCCTAGTTGAGGAAAAGGGACAGGGTAGAAGATGGGAGGGGAAGGGTAGAAGATGGGAGGGGAAGGTTTCACCCGGGAGCTGCTGCAGGTGGGTGCAGCAGCACCAAGGCTGGCACTGCAGAGCAGCCCCTGCCCAGCACAGAGTGTAGGAGTCAGGAGGGGAGGCTCTGTGGTACCCCTGCACCCCTTTGGAAAGTTCAGTCTGCTCCAGCCGTGGGTTGTGGGGCTGTGCGTGGGGTGGGTGACGACTGGAAAAAGGACACACGTGTCCCCTGGGGTAGCCAGGTTCTACTGAACTCCCCACAGCTGGGCCAGGCAGCAAAGGGGAACTGCTCACCACAGCTTTGATAAAAATATAGATGTGGGCTCCATTATTGGGCAGGCTGGGGCTACTCCCATCAGATCCAGGGCAACTGGTGGCTGCAGAATCGGAAAACAACCCCAGCTGATGACCCTGCTTCTAAATTCAGCTTCCTCTTCAGCCTTGTTGTACCAGCAGATTCAGGAAACAAAATATGCAGACCTTTTGTTTAACAAATCAGCAGCAAAAGGCTATAAGAGACACAGTGGAGACCCTGTAAAAGACTCGGTGTGGTCCCCCCACCCTGCTGGGATGGGAATTCAGAAGAAGCAGAGGCAGGATATGGAAGTCAGGGCTATGGAGCTGGCACAGTTTGGGACTGGAAAGGAGGCAGCTGGCCCTGGCACAGCTCTGCCTTAGGGAAAATTGACTTTAAAGAGAGTAGAAGGCAGAAAAGAGTCAATTGCTTCTTCTATTGCTTCTTTTCCCTTCTGTGTTTGCTGTGGTGTTTTGGAAAGTCACTGGTAGCCTCAGCCCCAGAATGGTCCATGTATATTCACCTGGGAATTTCCATAGTTCTGGGACATTTTTCTTGTGGATTCAACCCCTGTTCCTCTCCTGCCATTCCCACAGAGGAGCCGGAGTGCTGAGAGCTAAACCCCAGACATACACCCATCACCTTCCCTTTCTTCTCAGCCACAAACAACTCCCAGAAAATACATTCTTCACTGCCACAGAATCACAGAGCCCTTTGTGTTGGAAAAGACTCCAAGCCTGACCATTCCTGTTCCCACAGGCAACCTTCAAAGGCTGGATGGACATCATGTATGCAGCCGTGGACTCCCGTGAGGTGAGTGACACACAGGGACGCAGGGCTGACTCCAGGGCTGGATTCCAGGAGCCCAGAGCTGAGGCTGGGATGGATCCTTGACTACAGCATCACCTCTGGCTCTGCCTTTTGGTGCTGCATCCCACCCATGACTTCAGCCAGGACATGAAGGCTACAGGGTGGGGAAACCCCCAAAATGTATCAGATCATGGAATCCCAGCATGGTATGTGTTCAAAGCGACCCTAAAGCCCATCCAGTGCCTCCTCCTGCCATGAGCAGGGACACCTTCCCCTATCCCAGGGTGCTCCAAACTCTGTCCAACCCAGCCTTGGACACCTGGGCAGCCACAACATCCCCCTGCTGAGGTGCACAGCCTCAAAGAGGGCAGCCATGTGTCCCTCTGCCACCCATGTCATTGTCACCTGCAGCCTAGCCCCACACTGGGCTCCCACCCCACAGCTGGGGCAGGATCTGCTCCACTCAGCTTCAGTTCCAGGGGCCAAAAATCCTCATTCTGCCCCCACTGCTCCAATCTGGAGGGCTTGTTCTGCTGCCTGCTGTGACATGCTGTCCTCTGGGACCCCTGCAGCTGGGAAAGCTCATCCCATCCTGGAGAAGTACCTGGCTTGCCTTGAGCAATCAGTGGGTTATGACAACAGAGCAGGCAGTGTTCAACCATGGGGTTCAAAGAGTTATTAAAAAGCCCCAAGTGTTTGAAGAGTGACGAGCAAAGGCTGTTCCTACTGTGACCCACCCCCAAAAGTGTCCCCACAGCAGAAGGGGTTTCCTACTGTTCTCCAATGACACTGGGGGTTGCCCCACACACCTACAGGCCTGAAGGGGTGATTTTCATTGCCTTTTTGGAGCACCCTTTCATCACTCTGAAAATCCCTCAGGCCTCTGCCCCACCTGGGGCAAAGCTGGTTTGGGAGAAAATCCTCCCTGTTCTGCCAAGAGCTTTCCTCAAAATGGGGGAAGCCAATGGGGTCACCTTGGGGTGTCTCCGGTCAAACACAGAGCAGGATTAAGGGATGCTCCTTGGGATGAGGAGTGTTGTCCAGGGATGTTGGGCCTGTCACCCAGCTTTGCTGATGTGACAAATTCATCCACTTTTCCTTTCCCCTCTCAGATATATTTCAGCCCTTGGAATGCTAATTATTGAGAGAAAATTCATCTGCTCATCTATATCACTGCAAAGGACACCCTTTCCCATTCCCCAGCTCATGCTGTGGGGTCAGGGGGATCCTGTCCTTGTCCCTCAGTCAGTGTAATATGGATGTCCCTTCCCATGGCTGCTCCCATTGGGAACACACAGCCAAAAGCTTTGGAGTAGCCACGCCCGGGCTTTGTCCAAACACCACAAGCCCTTGTCTGGGGGCTTGGAGACATCTTTTTGGGACAGGGTCAGCCTCACATTTCCCATCTCTCCTGGCCAGATTGAAGAGCAGCCAAAGTACGAGATCAACCTTTACATGTACATCTACTTTGTCATCTTCATCATCTTCGGTGCCTTCTTCACCCTGAACCTCTTCATTGGCGTCATCATCGACAACTTCAACCAGCAGAAGAAAAAGATGAGTATTTCCTGGCTCCTGAGGGGCTGCTCTAGGCTGGAGGGGCCAGCACAGCAGTGGGGTGATAGGACCAGGGCCACCATGCCCAGAGTAGGATGGATCCCAGAATTCTTATCCATTAGTGGTTTCCTGCACTGGGCAAACGGCACATGGAGTTTTGTGTCCTGGTCACAGTAGTTACAGAGGACTTAATTTAGGGGTGCAGAAGGAGGAAACAAAGGGAGACTGTGTTTTCACTTGCCTGGCCCATCACTTTTATTTTCTTTTCCCACCCTGGGATCATTTTCCCATGCACAAGGTTGAGACTCAACTCCTTCCAAGCCAGCAGCTCAGGACGGCCAGCCTGGAGCGGGAGAGGAGGGTGGGCAGGGCCAAGCATGCTGATGGTGCTGAGCAGGCTCTGCAGGACACAGAGAGGACAACCTTGCTCCCAGCAGGATCTCTGAGGGGCTGCAGACACTTGGTGGGGAGGGACATGGTCAGACACACTTGGTGGGAAGAGAACTCCCGAGACTAACAACAATGATTCTCTTTATACTTTGGAGGCAAAGACATCTTCATGACGGAAGAGCAGAAGAAATACTACAACGCCATGAAGAAGCTGGGCTCCAAGAAACCCCAGAAGCCGATCCCAAGGCCAGCGGTACGTTGGGTTCATCCTCCTGGAGTGGAGCACACAGGGAACACTTCAAGCCACCAGCTGTCCCAAAGGGAACAAAAAGGGTCCAGGGAAGACCACTTGCCCCATTGTTACTCTTCAGACAGGACCTGGCCAAGAGCTGGGGCTTCAGAAGAGGCTGACATCAGGCCACCTCCTTTGGGTCTGCCCTTTAGCCCTTGGTCTGCTGGCAAGGGCAATGATGGCGTTTGTTTTGCAGGAATTTGGGTTTTTTCCTTCAGCTCCCAGTTCCTCTCCGGCTCTCTTTTCTCTCAGGGAAAGCTCAGCTTTCAACCCCCCAGAAGGGACCCTGGTCCAGCCAAAACATTCTCAGTTGTGATTTGGGTTGTAGCCCTGCACGAGGGAGGTCCTTCCGTCCTTCCCATCTGTTAATTTGTGCCCTGTGGGTGTAATAGCAAGTGCCTGTGCCCTGTGCTCACTCCTCCTGGCTGTGGCATTCCCAGGTGTGCTCCATCCTGAGAGGTGCTGGGAATCCTCCCCCCCAAAAGCCTTTGGGGCTGTGAGAGCCGTGCTGGCCACAGCCCTGATTTCCCACACTTGAAAATATGGTTCCTTCTTCTCTTTCTGTTGTGTTTTTGTTTTGCTGTGTCGATCCTGTGTTCCCACCTCTTCTCTGGTGCTCCATCATCGCCCTTGTGTCCCTCAATGCAGAACAAAGTCCAAGGGAAGGTGTTTGACTTCGTTACCAAGCAAGTGTTTGACATCACCATCATGATCCTGATTTGCCTGAACATGGTGACCATGATGGTGGAAACAGATGACCAGAGTGAGCTCAAAACCTCTGTCCTCTACAAGATCAACCTGGTCTTCATCGTCATCTTCACCGGCGAGTGTGTGCTCAAGATGTTCGCCTTGCGCCACTACTTCTTCACTGTGGGCTGGAACATCTTTGACTTCGTGGTGGTTATCCTCTCCATCCTAGGTGAGTCCTGCTGCTCCCACCAGTCCCTCAGGGATCCCACAGGACAATGAAGAGTGGAAGTGGTCTCACCAATCCACACCCAGCGGGCGGTACTGGACCCCGCTTGCCTCCATCCTTTGAGCAGGGCCAAGCCAGAAGGACCCTGGGACATGACAGATATGAGGCCACTCCAGGCCACCAAGCTGGGTGAGGGGCTGGGGATATCTCTGCTCCTCCTTTATCATTGTAACGGGCCCCTGTCCAGGTAATGATTAGTATAGACTCTCTTATTCACAGAAGGTTGATTAATAATAATCTTTATTAAGAAACTTATTGTTCTTATAGATAGTTACGATACAGTTGGACTTAATTGGTCATCTAATTCAAACACCATCACCACTGGCCAGTTAAGAAACCCCCCTTTGGTAAACAAATCTCCATAACATATTCCACATGTTCACAATACCAGGTGCAGCAAGTTAAGATAAGAATTGTTTCTTATTCTTTTCTCTGATCTTCCCACAGCCTTTTCCCAGAACAATGCCTGGGAAAGTTTTGTTTCTGTCTGTGGCCAGAGAACTGCTGCCACACTCCTTGGTGTTATTTCCCTTGGTGTTATCTTTCTCTGAAACAGAGCAACCAGAGTTTAACCCTTGGGTCTGTGGTCAGAGGTTATTTTTTAATGTTTTCTCTGTCACTGCAGGAGCCATCAGGGTGGCCTCACCTCTCTGTGTCTGCCCAGGTGGAGCCGAGCAGCTCCCCTTCACCTCCCACTGGCGGCACAGCAAACTCATCTGCCTTTCATCCCTCCACAGGTATCGTCCTCTCAGACATCATCGAGAAGTACTTTGTGTCCCCCACCCTCTTCAGGGTGATCCGGCTGGCAAGGATCGGCCGCGTGCTGCGGCTGATCCGAGGAGCCAAAGGCATCCGGACGCTCCTCTTTGCCCTGATGATGTCCCTGCCTGCCCTGTTCAACATCGGCCTCCTGCTCTTCCTCGTCATGTTCATCTACTCTATCTTCGGCATGTCCAACTTCGCCTACGTCAAGAAGGAGTCAGGGATCGATGACATCTTTAACTTCGAAACCTTCGGGAACAGCATCATCTGCCTCTTCCAGATCACCACGTCAGCGGGGTGGGATGGGCTCCTCAACCCCATCCTCAACAGCGGCCCCCCAGACTGCGACCCCGAGCTGGAGAACCCCGGGAGTTCGGTGAAAGGAGACTGTGGGAACCCCGCTATCGGCATCTTCTTCTTCTGCAGCTACATCATCATCTCCTTCCTCATCGTGGTGAACATGTACATCGCCATCATCCTGGAGAACTTCAGCGTGGCCACGGAGGAGAGCAGTGAGCCCCTCTGCGAAGACGATTTTGAGATGTTTTATGAAACTTGGGAGAAGTTCGACCCGGACGCCACCCAGTTCATTGCCTACAGTACCCTGTCTGACTTTGTGGACACCTTGCAGGAGCCGCTCAGAGTTCCCAAGCCCAACAAGATCAAACTCATCACCATGGATCTACCAATGGTTGCTGGGGACAAAATCCACTGCCTAGACATCCTCTTTGCTCTGACTAAGGAAGTGCTGGGAGACTCGGGAGAGATGGATGCCTTGAAGGCCACCATGGAGGAGAAGTTCATGGCTGCCAACCCCTCGAAGGTTTCCTATGAACCCATCACCACCACCCTGAAGAGGAAACACGAGGAGGTGTGTGCTACCAGGATCCAGAGGGCGTTCCGGAGGTACCTCCTGCGGCGCTCGGTGAAGCAGGCATCCTACATGTACCGGCACAGCCAGGACGCGCTGGGCGAGGACGCGCCCGAGAAGGAAGGGCTGATCGCCACCAAAATGCAGGAGATCTATGGGAACTCTGGGACAGATGTGGAGACAGCCCCTGCCCTGGGCCTCAAGCCCATTTCCAGCTCAGAGACACCCCAGGATGCTCCTGAGGAAGCACAGGCTTGGGATAAGAAACATGTGGTGAAAGAGTCGCTGGTGTAACACAAGGAGGTTCCACCTCTGGCCCAGCCTGAAGAGACTTCATTTGTATCTCCTGCTCAAAGCTCTTCCATGCACAGATCTCTAGATCTTAGATATTGAGCTAATTTCAGACATTTCAAGCAACCACCTTGGATTTCAAAGGAGGATCTCCTCCTGATCCTGGGTTTTACAGCCTACTGAACTTGCAAAGAGTTAAGTTCTTTTTCTTATGAGAACTCAAATGTGAAATCTGTTGTTGGTGAAAGAGAAACAAGTTAGTTTTGAAATAATATCATCACGGTAATGACGGTTTTCAGGCATGAACAGAAGAGTATGGTTGTCCTTTCACTTAAAGTAATTATTTATTAATGTTATTTCACAATTAAGATATTTTCCTGTATTTTATTCTTCCAGAGTTCAGCCAAGCAACCAGTAAAGATGAGCCAAGTGAAATAATATTAAGAATAATTACAGAAAACAGAAGGTTTTGTGAACAAAAATCTCCAAAGTCTTAAAGTAGCACCTTTCTTTTGAACCTCTGAATAAGCTTGATGATTATTTTTTGTTACATACAAGAGAAAGTGCAATTATGTCTTAAAAATTGGTTTGCAAAGCGGAAGCAAAGCATCTGCAGATTTGTTCTCAGGGTTAAATATCATGTTTTCAAGGTTTCTCAATATGCATTGAAAGCAGAAATCATTCAGATCTCTGTAGGACGAATGTAAACACTATTTATAGTCAGTATTTTTACTCTCTTTTCCCATTTCCATCCAGGTTTTGTGGCAGGAAAGCAATGGGCAAAGGTAGGATTTGGAAAATGTCCTTCAAGAATCCCCAGTCCCCAGGACAAAACTTTACAGGGTTTTTTTCTAGCCCTGTTGCAAGAGGAACCATCCCACTGGAGTGCTCTTGGTTGGCATTCCAAATGTCTTCTTCGTTAGTGTTAATTAATGAGATGCACCCCCAGGGACAGGAGCAGATGTTTGAACGATCCTTTCCACGAGCTGCCTTAGGGGTGCCCTAAATCCCACCCAAGCCCCAGGTGGCTGCATGGAATAAACAATCCCATTATTGGGGTGTGAATCCCAAAATCCTCGGGCAGAGCATCCTTCCCCAGGCTGGGGCTGCAGAGAGGCCTTGGTGGCAAGTTCTGGATGGGCCAGGCAGGTCTTCTCCAGGAAACCTCGAGGCAGAGGAGTGTTTTCCCAGGGGAAAAAGGGATTTGCTGTTCTTCACACAGGTGAGCAAAAGGAAAGTAAATGAAGGAAAATGGCCTGGGCACAGCTGTGGCTGCCCCTGGGTCCCTGGAAGTGTCCATGGCCAGGTTGGACAGGGCTTGGAGTACCCTGGGATAGAGGAAGGTGTCCCTGCCCCTGGCAGGGGGTGGCACTGGATGAACTTTGAGGTCCTTCCAACCCGAACCATTCTGTGAATTCTGTGAAAAATGGGCAAAAGGCCCCAAGTTCACCTCTGACCACCTTCTGCCTTCCAAAGGGAAAAAAAAACCCTCTTGAGATCAAAAAAACCATGAACCAAAACCTCTTCCAGTTCAAACAAGGCTGTTCCTGAAGCCAAAGGCTCTGTCTTTTTGTACTCTGATGATTCTCTTCTCTTCCTGGGCTGCTCGGGGCGCTGCCATCCCAGGTGCCCCACGGCCAGGCTGGCCAGGACCGGTGCTGAGCTTGGCTTGGACCCACGAGCTGCCAGCCAGGCGGCAGAGCCGGGGACACTCGGCTTGTCCCGCGGCCGTGTGCCCTCATTTCCATGCCGATGCTCCCTGCAGCCGAGCCCGAGCTGCCGTGGCCGGCGTTTCCACGGGAAGCAGCCCCGGCACGGCAGTCCCCGCCCGGACCGCGGTTCACAATCGATGCTGCTTCTACGTTTGCGTCGTCGGGGATGGGGAAATGCCCCAGAGAGGGTTTGTGCGAGCTAAAGCCGTTTTCTTTGTACATTTCTTACAATAAACAACTGTAAATGATCTGTTATTACGGTTCCAAGCGTGTTGGGGTGTCTTGGGGGAGGAAATGTTTTCCCTGTGCTGGGAGGGGTGAACACCCCTTCCCTTGGCTCCCTGTGCTCGGCCTTGGACCTGCCAACCCAGCAGGACCCGGGGGTCTCACACTGCACAGGAACCTCCAGGGCTGTCCCCTGGGACCTCCAGCCCAGCTCCCAGAGCTTCTGCTCATGAAGCCACCCCTTGGAGCCCTCGGTGCCCGCCGGGAGCCACAGGAGAGACGCTGCTGCGGGCTCCACCAAGGACAGAGGAGGGTTTGGTGGAGGTTCAATCCCCGCGTTGCCCCACACAGGCTCCAAGCCCACCCCAACATCCAGGCGGGAGCAGGTGAGCATCACCGGGAGAGGACAGGGGTGGGTGAAGGAGGTTCTGCGTCAGCGAGGAGGAGCCGCCCCGGGCCCCGCTGACGTCCCGGGGGCCGCGGCTCGGCTCGGCCGCTGCCGCCGCTGGAACAGCTCGTCCCAGGGCTGGCGTAAGCCGGGCAGAGCCGCCTGTGCCGCAGGCGGGGGCTGCAGGGCCGGGCACACCCGGTGAAACCCAAACCTGGCGCACAGGGGGGGCTGGGGAAGGTGGGGAAGGTGCAGCTGCCGGCAGCAGCTCTGCTCTGGGAGCCGTGCAGCCACAGTGGCCACGGGGAAGAGGCGTGGGGACATGGGACCCTCCCCGTGCGGCCACCAGGTTCTCCTACACGTGGTTGCTGTGAACACAGGGGTCTCCAGGGGACACTGAGACCCTCAGGGCCTTTCAAGGGTGCCAGGGAGCCCTCGGGCAGCACAGGGGCTGATTTGGCCACTGCCAATCCAAACCCTTATTCACTTTGTGCCCCACTCCTGCTTTCACCTCCCAGGGCTCTCCCAGGCACCTCCAGCAGCCCAGCTTCCATCTGCAGCCCCAGAACCCCATAAAAACCCCTCCAATGGCTGCCAAGCACGTGGGCATCCCTTTCCCCTTGCCCTGCTGGGATATCAGGGCCAGGCTCTGCTCTTCCACCCAGACCCAGGGGTAATGGCAGCAGGTACTTGACAGCACTGCCCCATATACAGAACCAGGAGAAGGCACCTCTCCCATCATCATGCCCTCATGGAGCCACTTTTTCTCTGGAAAACTTTCTTTTTTCCTTCCTGTCCCTTTGTATGCAAAGTCAGGAGCCACTTTTTCTCTGGAAAACTGTATTTCTCTTGCTTCCTATCCCTTTGCATGCAAAGTCAGGCTGGGGCTGGTACCCAGCACCCATCAGATGCTCAGAACTGGCAGAAAACCCCTCCCAGCCTGCAGAAGATGAAGGTTTGGGGAGGCCCCGGGCAGTGGCACCAGGCTCTGGGGACCAACAGGACTGGCAGAAGTACCCAAAGGTGTTTTTCACTGGAGTTACAGTTCAGTGCTCACCCAACGAGCAACAACGGGGGGGCAGAGCCTGGGGGAAACTGCTCCTGCAGCAGAGCTCACCTTGGGGCCTCGCTGTGCTTCCCTGGGGCCTGGCTGTCCCAAAGGTCCCATTGAGAAGGATCTTGGAAGTGGAGAAGAGGTGGACATGGCTGGTACCCAACTGACTCCTTGTTTTGGCCATTTCCCCATCTCATCTTCTCCCTGGAAGTGCTCAAAAAACGTGGAAGTGGCACTTGAGGTCATGTGTTAGTGGTGATTGTGGTGGTGCTGCTGAGCTGATGATCCTAAAGGTCTTTCCAAACCACAGTGATTTTGTGACTGACTCATGCTTCTATGATTTTAGATTTCTGGACTCCCTGGGATGCAGGGATGGGAGCTGAGGGACCCATCCCACTGCATCCCACAACAAGCAACCCCACTAACATTCCCTATTCTTATCCCATTCCTGCTGCAGCTCTTGGCTTCTGGGCCACCATCAATCCCTGCCCATTCCCTTCAGGGCCAAACACCCTGGGGGGATCTGTGGAACTGGGGGGAAGCCCTGGGGGTCACCCCACTCCTGTGCTGTCTCCGGGCAGCACCCATCCCATTCCCTGGGCACATCCTGGGCTCAGCCAGGTTTGCAGATGGGCTCATCCCCAGCCCTGCTGCAGGGCCAGTCCAGGCAAGGGAATATTGGCACCACAGGGAGCCAGCAGGGGACACCAGGGTGGACAATGCCAAGGGACACAGAGATGGACAGTGCCCAGGGACAAGAAGAGGGAGAATGCCCAAGGACAGGAGGATGCACAATGCCCAGGGACAGGAGGATGCACAATGCCCAGGGACATGGAGAGGGTAATGCCTGGCACCAGGAGGGTGGATGAAGCCCAGGGACCCGGGGCTCACAGGCACAGCCGCCCCAGCGTCTGCGCCACATTCAAAACCGGCCCCGAGGGAAAGTCCCCGGCAGGGAGGATTTACATGAGCAGGAAAGGGGCCGTGCACAGAGCAGCAGCTTTGCCATTTTTAGGTACTGGGGCCAGGGTGGTGGAGCAGCCGCTGTTTCTGCAGAAGCACAGGTTGGATGTTTTCCTGCCCTGGGCACTGAAGTATGGCTGGTCTGGGCACGAGGCTCTGGCTGCTCCCAGTGACCCTCTGGCTGCTGCCTCTGCTCACAGGTAAGCACCAAACGGGGTCTGCACTTCAGAGCAAGGAGCCAGGACACTGGCCTGGGCTGTGTCCCCTGCTTGGGGCCTTCCCCCAGCTCTGCCTCTCAGTGCAATAATTTTTACCTTTGTGCTGGTCTCTCTCAGTCCTGTACTGTGCTGGGAGCCTCCCAGGGAGCCCAGGAAGGCACACAGGGCTCAGAGCCCAGTGCCTGCCTCGGGTTTGGGTCTTGCTTCCTTTGGGGTGTGCAGACAGGACACTTTCTGGGGCAGGCAGGTGGCTTTGGCTGAGCGGGTGCAGAGCCAGCCTGGCTGGGGCTGCAGGTGGCAGGAAAGAAGGTTGAGGTTTATTAACCATTTATTACTCTCAGAGGCCTGGGGATGGGGCTGGCACATCCCCAAGGCTGTGGCCTCTGCTCTGTGGGGTTCAGTGCCCAGGAGCAGAGGAGAAATGGGAGGAAAAAGGCTTTTTGGGTGATTTGTGGAGTCTGTGAGAACATCCCTGTTCCCCTTGGAGAAGCAGCAGCAAAAGCCAGGACATGGCTTCTGTCCCCTTCCAGCTCCTTTTGCCTGGTGCAGGGACAGCTACAAGAACCTGCAGCAGATCTCACCCTCAGAGGGAAGCGTGTGCCCATGGGACAAAGGGCATTTAAAAGGCTCCTCTGGTGGCCACACACATCCAGCATGGATTCAAGGCTGCAGGGTTTGAACATGGCTCTCATGATGATTTTGGGGAAGGACAGGGGAAGTTCAGCCCTCCTGTGGCTGCAGTGGAACTCCTGACACCTGAGGGCTCTCAGGTGAGGGACCAGCCTGGTCTTCCTTTAGAAACTCAACAGAACCCAGGGAGCAAAGCTTTGGCTGGTGGCACTGCGGGTGACAGGGACACAGCCAGTGCCCAGCCAGGACAAAGGGCATCTCTCAGCCTGGAACAAAATGGAATGGGGCAGGAAGGGAGGATTTGCCTGCAGAGGTGTTGGTGCTGAAAATGGACAGGGCAGCATGGGAGGGGCTCTGGGGCAATGAGAGGAGCCCCTGCCCAAGCCAGGAGGTCCCTGCAGGCTGGGAGTCTGCAGGAGGGTGGCACAGAGCTCAGGCTGGGGAACTGAACCTTTCTTCTTGTTTTTCTGTTCCTTTTTCTCTTTCTGGGGATGGGGAGGTTTGCAGCTGCCCTGCAGGGATGTGCTGCAGCCCCACCGCTGTGCCAGCTCCTCCACAGGGTTTGGTGAATCTCCACCAAGAGGGAACTGGGCACTCAAGCGGGGCAGTAAACAGGGCTGGGGCTTCCTGCCCAGCTGCAGCAAGAGGAACCAGCCCAGAGGCACTGGAGGTGTGGGCAGGGCACCCGTGGGTGCTGGGGGGTCCCCACCTCCCCCTGCTTCCTGCACTGCAGGTCCCACAGCACCAGCCCTTGTCCCAGGGGGATGTGTGGCCACAGGATCTGGGAACACCCCTGGTCACCACAGGCTCTGAGCCCAGGAAATCCCAGCAGGGAGGGGTTTCTGGTTGGTTCAGGGAGTGGGAATGCAGAGCTGAGAGTATCTGGAGCCTTCCTGAGAGGCACCTGACATTATAGACAGCAGATTTCACTGGGGTATCAACCAGAAAACAACCTGGAAAACTTTCAGGAGACAGGATGGAAATTGAAGGGTTTGTACCCAAATCTGAGCTGCCCCAGGTCCTCTGAGCAGGAGGCAGTTGTTGTGCTGTTGTTGCTCCATCCCCTATGGAGTGGGCAGGAAGGGCCAGGGCACGTCCATCCCACTGGGGACATCCTGATGGGCTCCTGGCCACGATCTCAGGCCCTTCTCCTGTCTTGCAGGTGGAACCCCAGCAGACAAGAACAGCACTGGGAACAGCACAGGTACCCCCAGACCTGCTGGGCTCTTCCCCTCCGTGTGTCCCCAGGGTCCTCCTGTCCCACATTGCTGCTGTCCCACCCCCCACGGGCTTTTCTCCCACCAAAGGCATTCCCATGACATTCCCCCATGGCTCATCCCCAATCCTGCTCCTTCCTCTCCCTCTGCAAGGCTGTGTCTGCCTTGTCTTTCCTGAGCACCCACATGTTTTTCCTCTGCATTTGCTGCATGGCCAAGTCTGGGACTAGCACTGGCCTTGTGCCACAGACTTGTGCCATTGTCCTTGGCCATTCCCACCCATGGGGCCCTAAGGGTGACCTCTGCAACCCAAATGGGCTCCTAAAGCCACCACTTTGGGACTAAACTTGGACAAAAATACAAAATAAAGCAAAAGGCCAAAAAATGTGGAAGCAAACGAGAAAGCAGCTGGGATTCCACAGAGTGTAATTTTGGAGCTGGGATTAACTCAATGTGCACAGAGAGAGAGAGTGGGAGCAAGACAGAAGTATTGGAGCAGAGGTATTCCCACAGAAAATTAGGGATCCCATTATGATGCCTTGTGAAGGCTGACCTAGATCAGAGACTAGACAGAGATGAAGGATGCAGGTAGGTATTTATTGGAAGGCCTCAAGGGATGCACCTTGGGCAGCACAAGAGCCCAGCCAGGGCTACACCCCAGGTGAACCCAAAATGGTCACAAAATGCCCCACCAGTCACGGGGTCTCTCACTTTTATAAGTTCTGGTCCATTTGCATATTGGAGGTAATTGTCCAATTACAGCTCCAGCCCATGCAGTCCCACCTGCTTGTTTTTCTCTCTTCAGCCCACGTTGTTTGTGCTCTTGGGCCTGAGATTTGGATCACTTGTCCTTGGTCCCCAGCTAGAGAAGGAATTGTTTTGTCTCCCTGCTTGGTGCAGAGAGCTCACCATCCCCTCATATGAAGCCCAGAGCAACACACTAAAGCAGAACAGAAAAATATAAAAGCTAAAACCTGAGGCATCAATTAAAAGCAGACTTCCACCAAAGGCCTCAGATCTCATAGAATCACAGAATATCCTGACTGGAAAGCACCCCCAAGGATCATCCAGTCCAACCCCTGGCCCTGCCCAAGTCACGCTAACAATCCCACCCTGAGCATCCCTGGGAGTGCTGTCCAAACCCTCCTGGAGCTGTGGCAGCCTCGGGGCCATGCCCATTCCTTGGGGGGATCTGGGATGAGAATAATTCGCCAAAACCAAGCTGGATGCTCAGAAGCAGCATGAAAACAGGAAGCTCTTTGTTTGGG
This sequence comes from Fringilla coelebs, assembly GCF_963513975.1. Classification (NCBI taxonomy): domain Eukaryota; kingdom Metazoa; phylum Chordata; class Aves; order Passeriformes; family Fringillidae; genus Fringilla; species Fringilla coelebs. The sequence goes on along the minus strand of NC_140053.1, from coordinate 5,526,679 downwards.
AGGTGCTGGGGGGCTCTCATGGCAGTGGCTGCAGTGACAGCCTTGTCCCCTGCAGATGGCAGGTGTCCCCCAGTGCACCAGAACGTGCGGTACGTGGCCGTCAAGAAGAACATGCCCATCTACTTCATGTGCTACTCCCAGGAGCCCCAGATCATGCAGTGGTACAAGACAGCAGAGGACAAGGATGACCTCTCTGTGCTGGATCAGAACACAGCCAGCTACCACATCGAGAGGACGAACAGCTCCATCAACCTGACCCTCCTCAGGGCCAGCTCCGAGGACAGCGGGATCTACGTGTGCGACAGGAAGGGACTGGTGCAGAAGGAGAAGCTGCACTCGTGTGGGACAGAGCTCCGGGTCATGGGTGAGTGGCAGCTCCCCATCCTCCTGCACCCAAGGAGATGCTTTTCTCCTCCTCTCCCATTTCCCCCTCCATGTGATCCCCCCATGGTGTTCCCACACCTCCTCCTCTCCCTTTGCTGGTGGGACCCTCTCTGACCCAGCTGTGGGCGCTCTGTGCCACCCAAGAGGTTCCACTCCTCACTGCCAGCCCCAAGGAGCAGGACAACTTCCCTGGGTCTGCCCTAGCATAGCCATCCTGCAAAAACCAGGGACATGTTCCTCTAATAAATCAGATTTGTCCTGCTCCTGGTGACTGCCGGGTGCTGCCCAAGGTGTCCCATCCCAGAGCTGGTCCCTGATGCCAACCTTGGGGGCAGCTGCAGTGCTCTGGTCTCTCCCAGTGCAGAGGACAGGTCTGGTCCCCACAGCCCCCTTGTTGACACATTCTGGCCTTGGAGAGCTCATCTCTCCCCTGCAGCCTGGCACAGAGGTGATGTGGGCTCTCCCTGTGCTGCTGCTTGCAGGTACCAGCAGCATCAAGCAGTTCCAGAACAGGAACACGCTGAAAGATGCCATCATCATCATCCAGTCCATCCTGCTCGTCATCTTCATCAGCATCCCCATCCTCCTCTTCCTAGATAAGGCAAGTGACAGTGCCTCCAGCAGAGGGGATGTACCCAGCTGGGCTCACAGCAGTGTCCTGCCCAGGCAGGCCAGTCCTGGCTGTGGGATGGGTTTGGGGTTGTGGATATGTGAAATGGGAACATACCCATCTCAAATGCTCTGTGGGGACTCCATGGATGTGCCTGTGGAAGTGGTGGGACCTGGCCTGCGGGACCAAGCCTGGGGACAGGGGATCCTGGTGGGTGCTGACCCCAACCTGTGACTCTCCATAGGGTGAAGACAAGAAGAGTCCAGAGGAGGACCACACCTATGAGGTAATTAATGATAGCAGGACCTCCCTAACATCAGCTGAACCTTCACACAGGGGGTTGTGTCCCTGCTGGGTGTCTGCTGGGGGTCACCTTCCTCCCAAATTACACATCAGCTGTGCTGAGCTGCTCCAGGAAGTACCCAGTGCACATCCAGCATCCAACATCCAACCATGTCCATCCTCTGTCCCTGTGAGAAGCTGCTCCAGGCTCAGGGGGAGCAGCCTGGGAGGGTCCCCAGCAGGTGTCCCAAGGGGTGTGCTGTGGGGAGCCTCCTGCCATGTCCCTCCCTCTTTGTCGTTGCTGCAGGGGCTGGAGGTGGAGCAGATGGCCACCTACGAGGACATCACTCCTTTCCGGGACGTGAAGGCCAAGTGGACGGTGGGGGAGCACCCAGGTGAAGAGTGAGGGGACCTGTGCCCCCTGCCAGGCTCTGCCAGCACCCTACCAGCCCCCGTGGGGACAGATCCCCTGGAGCACGGCTCTGCCCGGATCCCGGGCTGCCAACACCTGCACAGCCAAGGGCTGGGAGCCTGATGCCCCGGGGTGCTCACATGTCTGGGCTGTGTCCCCGAGGCTGCCCTGCCCCACTGTCACTGTCCCCACCCCGCTGACTGACCCCTAAAGTCTCTGTAGAAATTAGGAGCCACCTGTGATCCCCCAGCAGTAAACTGGTCACACAGCCTGGGCAGCCCCACACCCAGCACTGAGCTCCAGCCTGGGCAGTGCCAAGGAAGGACTGGGAATGAGGGCTCTGCCTGGGAAGGACAGGACCAGGCACTGCAAGGACACTGCCAACAGCACAGTGGGGCTGTTGTGAGAAGTGATTTTAGTCCACTCTTCAGCTGCCAAAGCCATGGCTGTGTCCACAGGCCCAGCTGGCAGAGGTCTGAGATGCAGCATGCCCCAGAAGCCCCTCCTTTTCTCCAAAGACTATGGAAGAGCTGGGGAGAAAGGTCTCACCCCAAGGTTTGCTGGTCCCCAAGCAAGAGCTGGCCTCTGTCACAAGGTTGTCCCCATGGTGAGGGATGTGTGTGGCCTCAGAACATCTGGGAAAATTGTACATTGTGGGAACAAACTTCCAACTGCTTTTGAAGTCCTAATAAAGGTAATGGGTGAATCCTCATCCTGCTCCATCCTGCTGTGCCCATTCCAGGGGTGTCCCATAATCCTGGTGCTGATTTCCTGGGAATAATGAGCAGCTTTTTGGGTCCAGCATTGCTGGAAACCAAACTTCACCTCTTCAAATTTCACCCAGAGGGCAGGCAGGGATGGAAAACCAAAAGAAGATGTGAGGCTACCCATGGGGACCTCAACAGTGCCAAAACATCAGCTTGGGATGGGATAAAGAGAATCACCAGGATCCAGAGCAGGAGAACAGGACCAGCAGCTTCACTCTCAGCTAGATCTGGTCTTGAAGGAGAAGCTAAAAAACATCTGGAGATTGGGTTTGTAATTAAGTTATCTTGGCATGGCAGCAACAGCTGAGGGTGATGGGCCGAGGGCCAGCTGGGCACCCAAACCAGGGCTGGGGGGGCACAGTGGGCGTGGGGGCTTGGCTGGACGAGGGTGACAAGGACATTGTGGCTCAAACTGCCTCCTCTCAGAGAGCCCAAGGCCTCTGTGTCCTGGTGTTTCACGACATTTTGGGCTCCAAGCAGCTCCTGCAACTGCTCTGCACCCCAAAAATGGCCAGGGAAGGGTAAAATTCTAAGCAAAAAAGGCTTTTCAGAAGTAATAGGATGGTTCTTTACCAGTAAAGCAACTCCATGGAAAACTGGAATTCAGTTTAAACAGCATAAAACCCAGCATTTTTGAATTGATTTGTACTAGTTAAATAAAACTACCCCAAATTAGTTCTGCCACATATATATTTAAGATATTTAAGCATATTTTACTTATAAAATTGGTTAATTAAAAAAAGGAACATTCACAGGGAGAGAAAAGAACTGGCTGTTCCTGGTTTCCACGTTTCCAAGATTTTAGGACTAGCAGAGCTCATCCCTCCATTCCTTGTATTCAGTTCCAAATGGAAGATGGAAGTTTTTTCTGGCCTTCCCAGCTCCAGATTCCTCAGATCTGTGTAAACAACTCACTCAAGTGACAGAACAGAATAATAGAAAAAAAAGTAAAGACAATTTGCTGTTTGCACTTGGTGAGGAACCACTTGTGTCAAAAGCAGGTTTTGTGACCCCAGTCCTGCTCGGCTGCTCCCTCAGCCCAGGGCTCTGGCCTCCTTTAAAATGGCAGAAGTAAATAAATATTTCTGTAGTGTTGTTGGTTTATTTGAAATGCTTGGAGTAGTTTCTAAGGAGCCTGGAGATGGGGGGTTCATTTCATTCTATGTTGAGAGTGGTCTGTTTTTAAAACACATTTATTGTAAATAAATATATCAGTCTACACAGCCCAGGCCCTGTATTTTGTCCTGATTTTTGTCATTGAATTATGGAATCACACAGGTTGGAAAAGCCCTCTAGGATCATTGTGTCCCCCAACACTGCCAAGGCCACCACTAGCCCCTGTCCTCAACCGCCACATCCACACACCTTTTAAATCCTTGCAGGGATGGGGACTCTACCACTGCCAGGGTTGGACAACCCATTCAGTAAAGGAATGTTCCCTAATATCCAGTCTAAACCTCCCCTGGCACAGCTTGAGGCTGTTTCCTCTTGTCCTTGGGAGAAGAGACCGACCCCACCTGGCTACAATCTCCTTCCAGATAATAGTAGGAAGGGGAATAACCTGTTGTTCCATCGGGATGCTCAGGCAGACAGGTGGGGTTGCCTGGGGAGCTGAACCTGGGGGCTCAGCCTCATCTTTTCACAGGAGTTCAGTGAAACCCAGCAGTTCCAGCTCTGGTAATAATCCCCATAAATCTGAAATGGAATTTCTCCTTGGAGCAGTGAGTTAGGAGAGATAATCCCCCACACCCCAAACCTTCTGCAGAGCTGCGCTGTGGCTCATCCACTGCTCCTCCGTCAGGATTCCCCGGGCTGGGGATGGCCAGGACCCCGGGAGCACACCCAGGAAAAGCTATTTCACTTGTTTAAAAGCTCGGGGAGTGGTGGGGGGACACCGAGCCACCCTGAAAAAAATGGAGGGATTTTTTCTTTTTCGAGGAATGTGGAAATCATTGAGTGTGACGCTGATTTAGATGGGATGCTGTGCTTTGGGAATGCAGGAATTACAGACCCAGAAATTGGCCCGGGTGAGGTTTGGGAGCCGCTTATGCAACCCTAACGGCTCTGCCCGGCCCGACGCTCGTCATGCGCCGCTTCTGCCTCATTGACTGAGAGACAGTGCCGGGGACAAAGGCAGCCCCGGGGAGCGCTCCGTGCCGGGACACAGCCGGCCCCGGGGAGCGCTCCGTGCCGGGACACAGCCAGCCCCGGGGAGCGCTCCGTGCCGGGACACAGCCGGCCCCGGGGAGCGCTCCGTGCCGGGACACAGCCAGCCCCGGGGAGCGCTCCGTGCCGGGACACAGCCCCGGGGAGCGCTCCGTGCCGGGACACAGCCCCGGGGAGCGCTCCGTGCCGGGACACAGCCCCGGGGAGCGCTCCGGCTCCGTGCCGGGACACTGCCAGCCTTGGGCAGCCCGGCCCGGCTCAGCCCGGCCCCTCCGTGCCGGACCATGCGGGTTTAGCACGGCTCTGACCCAGAGCTGCGCAGGACGCGGGAGCTGCAGTGACACAGCGGCGCCATCCAGGGCAGGGCTGGGCTGAGCCCTGACGGATTTAAACACGAGCTGGAGTAGAAAACATAAAAACACGCCCAGATGTTGCCGCTGTGGGGTGACGGGACACCTGATAGCGGCAGGACCCGCTGTTCCCTCTGCTGCCGGGACTGACATTTCCCTGTGACACCACCGCGTCTCCAGCAGCAACACCCGGGGGCTTCTCGGAACAGCCCTGCTCTCCCTCATGTTTATCGAGCAGCTCTCCTCTCTCTACTCCCGCAGCTCCAGCGGCTCCGGGGGTGACGCTGCTGCTTGGAAACCAGAGCCACACGCAGCAAACGGGGCCTGGGCGAGCCAAATCACCTCTGGACACAGGACATCCCCTGAACACCAGACAAAGGCCAAACTACTCTGGTTTGGGGCAATGGGGGCTTTATGTGGAGTAAAAGTCCTTTAAATCCCCCCTGGAGCTGCCCATCTCAGGTTCTGTCTTGTTTTTCTCAAAAGCAGGGATGGGTGGGCTGTGTCCTCTCTTCTTCAAGGCCAGGCTGGACAGGGCTCGGAGCAGCCTGGGACAGGGGAAGGTGTCCCTGCCCAGGGCAGGGGAGGCACTGGATGGGCTTTAAGGTCCCTTCCAACCCAAACCACTCCATGATTCTCTGATTCACTTCCCCATCTCCTCTTCCCTATCCCTCCTAGCTCCTTTCCATATCATTCCTCTCTTTAATCCCACATTTGCATCTCAGGCAGGAGCAGGAAGATGCTCATGACCAGGTTTTCCCACAGCCTTGTCCAGGTGAGGATCAGAGAAAGCTCCCAGAGCTCTGGATTTGCAGTGGGCAGGTTGGAATCAAACCAGCACCAGAGCGGCACAGCTCCTTGTCTCCCCTGTGACAAACCAGCTGAACTTTTGACATTTTGGGAGAAATTGGAAGAAATTCCTTGGTAGAAATGGGATTCATCTGACAACATCCAGCCAGCTCTATCCCCACAAACAATAGAGAGGAAAACATCACAGAATTATGAATTTTTTAGGTTGGAAAAGTTTTCTAAGATCAGTCCAACCATTCCTCCAGCACCGCCAAGGCCACCACTAACCCCTGTCCCCAAGTGCCACATCCACACAGCTTTAAATCCCTCGAGGGATGGGATTCCACCACTGCCCTGGGCAGCTGTGCCAGAGCTGGACACCCCTTTCAGGAAGAACTTTTCCTCAATATCCAACCTAAACCTCTCCTGGTGCCACTCACCACTTGCTTTAAGCCAGAATTCCCCCGGGCTGGGTGGTCAGCTCTGCGGGCCAAGGTGGCAGAGCCAGGCAGGAACATCAGGAGACACAACCAATCCCACCACAATCTGATTTGAGTTTTGCTGTGATGAGGAAACCTTTAATTGCAATAAACAGGAGAATATGGTGAAATCATGGAGCACGGGTCTCATCCCGAGGAAAACAAAGCTCCTCAAGCTGCACATCTGTGAAAATGCCTGGGATGAGGTAGCACCACTGTGAACACTTGTGCATTTATGCAGGGGGAAGGTGCAGAGCTGTTGTTCTGATCATGGACACACAGATCCATTTTAAACAGACCCCCTGCTATATAAGGGGGGGGCTCCCCAGTTCCCTTCACAGGTGAAAGAAGGAAACATTCCCAACCAAGCCACACCTGAGCAACTCACCAGCAGAAATGGCTCCAGGTACATTTTATTTCAGTTTTAAAGGATTTCCAGTGCTGGGTTTGTAGGATAACAGGAGATGATGATGATGGGGTGGTTCTGTGGTGGGCTACACACACTTCTTACCATTCCTAAATTAAAATATGTCAATTACAAAATCCATGAAAAAGAAAACCTTTCCCTGAAGTGTGACTCTAATCCACTAATTAATCTTTAACCTAAAGTGGGCAAGGAGAGTGTTGTGAGCTTAAAGAACAAGATCAAGCCAGATGTAATAGTTACTATTACCATAAATGTTGGCAGGGATAATAAAACTCATATTCCAAACTTCAGATAGGGATGAGGATGGTATCTAATAATGTCCAAGTCCTACAGGCTCCAGGGCATTCCTCCTCCTAAGGGTCTTTGTTTCAGATGAGCTTTGTGGTCTGTGTGAGCACAGGTGGACATTTGTGTTGGATGTCATGGGCTGAAAACCTTCAGGCTTGACCAAGATCACCAAATCCTAAAGGTGTGACCCAGGGACCAAAAGCAGCTGGTCACAGCACAGGTGATGCCACCAGCTCTTGTCCCAGCAAGGCCAGGGACAAGGCCTAGAGGAAAACTGAGTATGTCAGGGAAAACCACAGGGACACCTCCTATTTTTATTTGACCATCCAAAATTCCAGCCAGGAAGATGCTGCTGGTCTCACTGGGAGCAGCTCCAGCCCCAAGGGCCGGTCCAGTGAAAGGGTCTCCCTCAATTTTGGGTAGGGCTGAGCCCACCCAGTGTCCAACAGGGCACCACGGAAGGTGAGCGTGGATCCAGCACGGGCAGAATTCATTCCCAGGCTGGATGAATGAATTCCCAGGTGCCACCTCCTCCTCAGCACAGTCCCAAGGACTCCCAACACCTTCCTCTCCACTTTGCAGGGTCCTGGCTCTCTCCTCTGGCCATTGCTGTGATCACCCTGGGACTGCAGTGGCCACATGCAGCTGCCACCTTCCCAGCCATGCCCCTGTCCAGCCTGTTTGCCAACGCTGTGCTGAGGGCTCAGCACCTTCACCTCCTGGCTGCTGAGACCTACAAGGAGTTTGTGAGTGCTGTGGCCTGAGGGCACCTCCTTGTGTTTCCTTGATGGCTCCAGGGCTGTAAAACCTCCCAGAGAATTCCCAGCTGTTGGTGCCTTTGCCAGCTCTCAGGGAGGAGAAGGAACCTTAACAGGATAGGGCAGGTTGTGTTCCACCAGCCTGGACACTGTCACCTCTCTGTCCCCTCTCTGATGCCTCCTTGGGGCCATTTCCACCTGTGTCCAGACCCCCTGCACAGGGGTAACTGGGAGGTGGCACAGATATTTTTCAGGATTTCCCTGTGTTGGTAACCTTTGTCCCTGGGAGGGTCTGAGTGCTTAAACCCAGCAAGTGTCTGCTGCTACCCAGGAGCTGGCACAGGCTGTCCCTTTGACACAGGCTGTCCCTTTGGCACGGGCTGTCCTTTGGGCACACGCTATCCCTGGGGATCATCTCCTCCTTGGGAGAACCTGTCCCAGGTGTGTTCTGTTCCTCTTTCTCCTGCAGATTGCCTGGAGCAATATTTGCCCACCCTTGTGACACCCTGTTCCCTCTGGTGACACTGAGTCACCTGGTCACCTGCTGCCCATGGGCACAACTGGCCCTTACTGAAGAGCAGCACCTTGCCCTAGGGAGAGGGAGACTTTAGGGCAGCTGTTGTGCCAACACACAAACCCTTGTTTCCCACCCTGTCCAGAGGCACCTTTCCCCTTTATTCCTTGCAAAGAGGAACCATGCAGGACAGCTCGGGAATTCTCTCTGCTCTTCTCCAGCCCATGGGCAGCAGACCTGAATGTATCTGGGATGTCTCCACAGGAACGCAGCTACATCCCAGAGGACCAAAGGCACACCAACAAAAACTCCCAGGTAGCCTACTGCTACTCAGAAACTATCCCTGCTCCCACAGGGAAGGAGGATGCCCAGCAGAAATCGGTGAGTTCTGACCTGGGACAGGCATAGGTCTGTCTGTAGAGTCCCCATTGCAGGATTAGAGGGTTTCCACCTGTGAGACCTTTGGTATTTTCACCCTCCTCTCTCTTTGCTGTTTAAACCCTGCAGGCTCTTCTGGGTTACACTATAAATCATATTCCCAGCTCCAGCATGAGAACACTGCTGTCTGCACAGGACCTGGGACTGTGTAGTGCCCTCAGCCTGCAAACTGGAGCTGCAGGAGCAGTGTCCCTCCAGGCTGCCCCAGAGGGAGCAGGACACTCCACCAAACATGACACCTACTCAGCTTTCACCCTTTCCTGCCTCAATTTCAGGACATGGAGCTTCTCCGGTTTTCCCTGGTTCTCATCCAGTCCTGGCTGACCCCAGTGCAGTACCTGAGCAAGGTGTTCACAAACAACTTGGTTTTTGGCACCTCAGACAGGGTGTATGAAAAACTAAAGGACCTGGAAGAAGGGATCCAAGCTCTGATGAGGGTAAGTCCCAGCATGACTGTGGAATAACAGAGATTTTCCAGGCACAGGTCACTCTCAGGGATCCACAGACCATGAGAAATCTCCCCGAATTCCACAGGCCATCTTTTGGACTTTGCTTCCCTTTAGATAACAAGATCATGACCCCCAGTGCACAGGTCCCACCAATGAGGAAGGTAAGAACACAGGACAGGTGTTACCAGCACTGCCACCACCCCTCAGGGAGAAGATTCCAGGAATCACAACATTCCAATCCAAAATCTTTCCTAACCCAGCACCAAGGAATTCCCAGTTGCTGAAATACATTGGACAAACAGCAGAACAATGTTTGTTACATCTCCAGGCAAAGTACTTTGAAATGGGCAAATTTTACAAGGTTTGAAACCTCACAACATTTTATAAACATGTTTTTGTGCAGGGAAGGACTCGCTCTGATGTTTCCCTCTTCCATTAATACAACACTCCAAGCTGAGAGCTGGAGGGGGTTCTTTCCAAGGAAGATCTTGTCAGAGAATGCCAGAAAGGGTGGGAAGGGACCTTAAACCCATCCAGTGCCACCTCCTGCCATGGGCAGGGACACTTTCCACTGTCCCGGGTTGCTCCAAGCCCCATCCAACCTGGTCTTGGGCACTGCCAGGGATCCAGAGGCAGCCACAGCTGCTCTGGGCACCCTGTGCCAGGGCCTGCCCACCCTCACAGGAAGGAATTTCTTCCTGAGACAACCTGAATGTCCCCTCCTTTAGTTTAAAACCATTCCCCCTTGCCACTCTCCCTCTCTTTTAAAGCCCCTTTAAGGTCTTCTTAATTTTGGGTTTGTTGTTTTAAATTAAATTGCCTATTATCTGCCAGGACACCCTTCAGTTACGCTTATTCTGTCAGTTTATCTGCCAGCATCACCCTGAAGCTGTAGCTGTGAGTAATTACTCAGGGCCATTATTTACATCCTCTAGCAGTTAAATAACTCTGCAAGTCAGGCCCTGTGAGCACACACAGCTTCTGTGCTGGAGTAAGAAGGCAAAACAATCAGGACCACTGCAGATTTTGCTCTGCGTTCTATATGCGTTTGGGCATTGGGAAGCCACACACAGAAATAACACAAATATTCCTTTTTCACCAATTTATGACACTTTTTACTTCACCAAACCATTCTGATGCTGAACACAGCAGGGGGAGTGGCTGATTACAGATCTCCAGAGATGAATATGTGGGCTGGATCAGAGCTTTAGGAAAGTAGGGGAAGAGAGAATTATTTGTGCAGTTTGGCTGGAGGGGCTGCAGTATTTCTCTGTGATTTTGCCTTTATTTTAAGCTCCCCCCAGGACACTCCTGCCTCTCCACAGCCCCGTGTGTCTCACTGGCACGCTCAGCGTGGCATCACCCCTCGGCACCACCTCCACCTGCGTGTTCTGCCGCACACACGCCCAAAATCACCTCTGAAATCCCATTTAAGAGCTGGAGGCAATCCCCCTGACCTGTCCCAGAGCTCGGCAGGAGGTTTGTCCCTGAGAGACGCCCCTGCCCGGCCCCGCCTCTCCCGGAATGTGCCCGTTGTCCCGCAGGAGCTGGAGGAGCGGAGCCCGCGGGGTCCGCAGGTGCTCAAACCCACCTACGAGAAATTCGAGCTCCACCTCCGCGGCGAGGACGCCCTGGTCAAGAACTACGGGCTGCTGTCGTGCTTCAAAAAGGACCTGCACAAGGTGGAGACCTACCTGAAGGTGATGAGGTGCCGGCGCTACGGAGAGGGGAACTGCGCCCTCTGAGCCCGCCCCGCTCCTGGGACAAGAAAATGGAGAATAAAACCCGCTACTGCCGACACGAGTCTGGCTTTTGGGGGGCACGAGTCTGGTTTTTGGGGGGCACGAGTCTGGCTTTTGGTGGACATGAGTCTGGATTTTGGGAGGCATGGCATGTTCGGGGGGCTGGGAGGGGTGAGATGCTGCAGGAGGAGGTGAGATTTGGCGCTCTGGGGTGAGGGTTGGGGGCTAGGACAGATATTTTGGGTTGAAGGATGAGGATTTGGGGCTGGGGAGGGGGGATTTAGGTCTGAGAATTTGCTTGAATTTGGAGCTGGGGGGAATTTGGGGTGGAGTTGGGACCAGGGGATGAGGATTTGGGGTTGGGTGGTTGGATTTGGGGATAGACTTGGGGCTACAGGATGGATATGGGGTGGGGCACAACTGGGGCTGAGGTGGGTGGATTTGTGGATTTGGAGGAGATTTAGGGGTAGATTTGGGACTGGGTGGTGGATTTGGAGCTGAAGGATAAGGATTTGGGGCTGTGAGGGGAGATTGGGGAGTGGATTTGGGGCTGAACAGCAATTTGGGGCTGGGGGTGGATTTGGGGCTGGAAGGATGAATTAGGGCTTGGATTTGCGGTTGGGACTGGATTTGCAGAGTTGGGACTGAGGGGAGTGAATTTGTGGCTTGGGAGGGATTTGGGGGTAGATTTGGGACCAAGAGGCAGATTTGGGCCTGGGAAAGAGGATTTGGGATCTGAAGAGGGTGGAGCCATGGGGTGAATTTGGAAGGTGCTGAGTCCAAGGTGGTCTTGGTTGGTGGTGCTCATGAGGTGGGTGCTGGCACCAGCCTTGGCACAAGCCCTGAGTAGAGGGTTTTCCTGTCACTGCATTTGGGAGCACCACGGCTTCCCTGGGGAAGGTCAGTTTTGTGCCCAGAGCCCACTCACCTTAGCAGGTACAGGCACTTCTCAACACAAACCTCATGGAAAAGGGGGAAAAGCTGACAGCAAGGGAAGCCCTGTCCCTGCAGGGTCATGCTTTGTTACTGATGCAGCAGAAATGAGGGCACACAGAAGTGTCCCCAAATCCCCTTGGTTGTTTTAACTCATTCCCAGTGCTCAGCTCACCAGTGCTTGTCCTTGTGGTGCCATTTCCTGAGACCCTGATGTGTTTCCATTTGTCCCAAAAAAAGGAGGGTTTGCATTTTCTTGTCTGCTTGGAAAGAGCCAAGTCTAGGGTGGTCTTGGCTTCTCTGGAGCTGCTCCTGCTGTGAGCCAGCCCTGGGCACTGCCCAGGCTCCCCAGGGAATGGTCCCAGTCCCCAGGCTGCCAGAGTTCCCAGGGATGTCTGGGGTGGGATTGTCGGGGTGTCTGTGCAGGGCCAGGGGAGGGACTGGAAGATCCTTGGGGGTCCCTCCCAACTCAGACTATTCCATGGTTCTGACTCCTCCTGCAGTTTGCCTGGAGCAGTGTCTGCCCACCCTTGTGACACCCTGTTCCCTCTGGCGACATTGAGCCACCTGCTGTCCCCGGGCACGGATCCTTACTGAAGAGCAGCAGCAAAACCGGAGCATTTTGGGGTGTGACACAACCAATGCCCATCAGATTTTTTGTTTGTCAGTTGAGAAGATGGAATTTCTGGTGGTTTGCTGTCTCTCCACCCACCCCCTTGCAGGCCCTACTCTTCAGCCCCTTCCAAAGCCAGAGAGAGCTGACCTCACCAGTACTGCCCCCAAGGGAAGGGAGCAGCAGAGTCAAACAGAAAGTTCTGTTCCTGCAGAACCATCTCTCAGCTCCCTGCCTGCTCAATTCCCTTGGGACAGGGTGGGAGGGAATTCAGAACCCACCCTCCACAAGGCAGTGTCCAGCCCAATGGAAAGGGGAACAGACAGGGAATTGGAAGGACTTGCTTGTGGTGAGAGTGGCTGGGTGTCCTTCTGGCTCAGTGCCTCGTGATGTCAGTCAGTCCTTCCAAAGCAGAAACATTTCCAAGTGGTAAATTCTGGGGAAGCTGCCCCTTATATATGACAAAAATATGCGCATAGAGATGAAACTAAAACGTTGTAGAGAGGAATGCTTGGTTTCTCTCCCAGGCCAGTGAATTGTCTTTGGAACAGTTTGACCTCAAAGAAGCAGTTTTGTTTGATCTCAGTTTTAATGATGCCACTGAATTAAAGGAGCTCTGTCATCATAGTTTCCAAAAGTTTTGCAGTGTTTTATTAGGGATGAAAGTTTATTGTCACGAGACACCATGTGCGTCACATCCAATGTCTGCTTCTCCTCCAAATACGTAACAGCAACAGAAATGGGCAATAAACCTAAATGTTACTAAAATTAAGCCCCCCAAAAAATGCTGGTTTTGGAAATGAGGTGTTTTCCTGTCAACTTATTGAGGTCAGCTATATCTGGAACCAGCAGAGCTGCAGGATTATTTAGACAGAGTATCAGATCTGTGCAGCACTTCCAGAACAACAAAAGGAATGAACCCTCCCTACAGGAGCCCACGTAAAGCCCAGAGTCGCTCTGAGAAAACTGGAGGTGGAAGGTGTCTTACCAGCAGGAGTAGCTGTGGGACTCATTTGCACAGGCACAGAAAAGTATTTCTCTATGAAGAAAAAAAAGCCTTGTAATAAATGTGTTGAGCCACAAGAGCCTTGGGAACCACAGGTGTTGAACCCCAAGTAGTTGAGGCATTAACATTACGTAAAACAAAGGCTCTTTCTACTTTCAAACATGTTTTCCATTACATGAAATAAGATTTTGTAGCCTGGTAATCAATGAACATCTGAGGCAGCTCAAGCAATGGGAAGGGACACCAAGCTCACCAAATCACGAAGGGAGGGGGTGTCTTATTTCATAACAAACTCCTGCCGAGGTATTTTGACCTTGCTTTGCAAAAAGAAAAGCTCAGGGATGAGCCACAGGAATTATGTGAGATCCATCTTGAAATGAGAGAAAGGTAGCCTGTTTGACAATATAGAAAGCAAAGGGGTGATTTGCCACAGGAGAAATCATCTAGCCGTGGCTGATCTTGAACCACAAAGGCAAAGTTAAAGCAAAATCCAGTGTCTGGACACAGAACTTGGAGAAGTCCAAGCAGGAAGATGTGGTTATTTATGAGGGAATGAGGAAGGAACCTGGCCTCTGTGAAGGTAAATCCCTGCTGGGGCAATTTCTATATTCTACTGGCTCATAAATCCATCAAAATATGAAATAATTACCATCCCCAGCAGAGTGACCAGAGGGTGAGGCGGAATTCTGCCCTACTTGTGCTCACACACATTTGGGAGCACACCGGGACCCAAGACATCCATCCCAGCACCAGGATGGGAAGGCCTGGTTGGGCTGGGAGCCCCCGGCCGTGCCCAGCGCTGCCGCTCAGGAGCCGCTCGCCCGGGGCTGCCCCAAACGCGACGCATTGGAAACACAGCCGGGAGAGTCCTGGACAGCGGCACCTGGGCAGCTGCGGGGCTCCAGGAGGAGCGGCTCTGCACAGCCACAATTTCCTGGTGTGGCGGGGTTGGGAGTCAAGTTCACAACCACAACGTCGAGCGCACTTCTGGGGAAGGAAAATGGGAGATTTGTAACATCAGTTTCCCTGTAATATTCTGCCTAACAGGAGAAGGCAAAAGCTCTCATGGCTGTGTCGTTGAAGGCAGGAGAGCAAAGCAAAGCTGGGGAGAGCTGGGACAGAAGGCAGGACAAGCTTCCCCCAGGCAGGCTGGAGCCTGCTGAGCTGAGTGCTGTGGATGCTGCCACCAGCTCCAGGCTTGGAAAAACATCTCCTGGGGTACCCAGCACATGCAGGGCCATCTGCAGTGGCACATGGGGCTTGTCACTGGAGCTCTCCAGCTACAAGGCAGACAGCTGTGTTTCAAACAAGCTATTGGCTTACCTGGAAGACACACTTCAGTATCAGCAAAACAAAGATGAAGAAAAACAGCAAAACCACAAAGGTGACCACGTACACCACAACTTCTAGTTTGTGCTGTGAGGAAAGGGAGATCACAGGGGTAAGAGGATGGATCCTTCCATTCTCCTTTGCCCAGAAGGACACGTGCAGCAGTGCCCAACAGCTCTCCTACCTTCCGTGTGAGTCCCTTGCCCTTCCCCAAGGCCATATGAATTATCATGTTCTCCTGCAGACGACACTGTGCCGTGGGATCATAGGCTCCCTGGTTCTCTTGCCTCTCAGTAAGCAGCTTCCGAAGCAGCCTGGTCTTCATGACCATCTTGGCACAGGCCTGCTTCAGCTGGGGCAGGCTGCAGTCCCTCCTCAGGGCTCGCTCCACGTGGCCCATGAATGCGTGCAGGCCTTTCTGTGCCTCCAGCAGCGGCCACTGATGATCAACATTGGTTTCCCATTCTTTTGGAACTGGCGCAAGTGCTGGACTTTGGGGGCTCACAGGTTTATTGAGGAACATGGAGCCTTCCTCCTCTGTGGTGTCAGGCATGATCAGGAGGTGCCTGCCTGTAGAGAAATGCTTCTCTTCAGCCGTGGCTCCTCCTCTGCTGCTTGCACCGGGGCGGCTGTGAACAAACAGGTCAGAGAGAAAATCCAGATTCCTGTTTAGACCCCGGTCAGATCTGGACCTTCACTCCACTTTCACAGCTTTCCAAACCTGGTAGAAAAGATTATTACTTCCAACCCCATACTGGCTGTTCTTCTTCTTGTGCCATTTGTCTATCCTCATGTCGTACTTCCTGAGAGCTGGATCTTCCTCCTCATCTCTGTGTTGTCCAGACAGGGAGGCATCGTCACCACGTTTTAATCCACCGGCTACCGCTGAAGGCTTTAATGCTTGCCGGTATAAACGAGGCTCTGTCTTCTCTGGATGCCAGCTTGAGGGTGTCTTTTGAAGGACAATGCTTTTGCAGTCCGTCGCGCGTCCTGGCTGGATGGTGACAATGGGGGGGCGACAGTCCCCCTCTTTGTGGTCTCCGCAGAATCCCAGCTACCAGTGGAGGCGCAGCACAGAACAAAAGGAAAGCATGGGCCTGGGGTGGCACTGGATAACTTTATTTGATGTCACACTACCCAGGCCTCGGGCCCCAGGCAATGAGCTGGGGGAAAGCAACAGCCGATAAAGGGGGGCAGGTCTCAAGGGAGGACACAATGCAAGAACTATTGGTGGAACACAAGGCAAGGGATACAAGGGAGAAAAACTGATCGGGACAGGAGGGCTTAACAACTGGATGTGGGAGGAAGGGGTTTGAAACTTGCAGAAAATCAGCTAAGCAGCAAAGAGATAAGACAGCTGGCTCAAATGAATAACAAAGGCAGGTCCATAAAACCAGGGAAAGAAAAAACCCAAAAAACTACCAAAGTACAAATTAAAAAATAACCTGCAAAATAAAAACACAATGCAACAGCCGTCTTAATGCTTTTAGCCTTGTGCAGCTTCTTCTTGAGCTTGGCCCTCAGGTCATCAGCACTCGTTTTGCCTTCATGCCCAGAAAGATGCTGAGGGGGATGTGAATATGTTCTGGAACTGTCCGGGCTGCTGACATCCCCCCCAGTGCTCCGGGTCAGGGCAACCATAAGCGTTACAGTTCCGTGATCTCCCACTGAAGGCTCCATTGGCTTGAGGCTCAACACAGGGCTGGTGTTCAGCTCTCTGCCTTGTTCCATCTCCGTTATTTCTCCCCAAGATTGTAGCAGAGTTGTCTCAGCTGGAGAACATCAAGAGAGCAGATCAGCAGCGGGGCACAAACACAGCTCAGAGGTTACCCTGAGTAGCAAGAGCAAATCTGAAGGCCGAGGAGCACAAGAGAAGAGTGGAGGATGTGGAGAGAAGAGCCCATCAATCCTTCCCATTATTCCCTCGGGGCAGAAGAAAGAGCTGGCGCTTTCCTGGTGTCTCCTGGGGCTCTGTTTGGATGGGAGGGAAACAGCCCTGGGGAATGGGATTGCTGTCAGAAAGGTTCTCACAGCTCCAGAGGAGCAGGCTTGGCTTGCTCTGCAGGAGCCAGCGAAGAGGCAGAGACCCCAGAGCAAAGATCAGCACTGCAAGAGGGGGCACAGACTGGCAGGGGAGGAAAGCCCAGGGACTCCTTTGCTCTGGGCCATTCCCAAGAGCAGCAGCTGAAGCTGTTGCACCATGAAAAACTTCCTCAAGGGCACCAGAGCTCTGGGACTGTGCTGTGGTAAACCTGGGGCTGAGCCAGTGAGAGAAGTGAGCTCCCTGGCACCCTTGGAAACCTGGCTGTATCTGGTTGCAGAAGGGCAGCCTGGCCCTGCTGTGGACAGGATGTGCTGTGCCCTGTGCCCAGCTAGAGCAGGACGCTGCTTTGCTCCCCTTGCACAGGCCAACCAGGGCATGACAGTGCTCGGTGTTCACCCTGCAGAGCACATCAGGGGCCCTGCCCTTTGTCCTGCAGTGGGCAGTGGGGTGGCACAGAAACCAGGCTGTTAGAGGAAATTTGGGCCCTTTATGAGCAGACCTTGCCTTCCAGCAGCAGGGAAGGGCAGGGGGCATTCCTGCTTGCGTTGCCTGGGGGCATGGCATGGGTAGGAAATTGGTAGGTTTGGTGGGCCCAGTGAGCTGTTCCTTCTCCAGACAGTACATGACACACAAGATATGTACAATCACCAGGAACTTTCCATCCCAAGGTGTTTTGTCCAAGGCCTGTACTCCAAGGGGAGATCAGCACCCCCAGCACGGGGCAGTGCTGCAGCATCTCCCCAGGCTCAGGAGAAGTGGCAGATTTGATCTCCCCCCAGCCCCTCCGGACACCCACCGCACTGCGGGGCGCTGGTGCTGCACAGCTTCTGGCACAGGAACTGGATGGTCCTGCAGGGGCTCTCGGGCCGGGGACGCTCCTGGCACAGGCAGCAGGCCACCTCCTTGGGCACTTGGCTGAAGACAAGAGGGGATTATTGGAGAAACACCTGGCCACCCAGTCCATGGCCCAGAGCCCAACTCAGGGAGCACACGGATACCACACATGGGGCTTGTGCCTCACTGTGTGCCACCGCTCTGGGAAAGCGCCATGGCTCCCAATGCAAAACCTTTAAAAGGGGATTTTATCCTGGAAAGTAGAACTGCTCCCAACATACCCCGTGACACAGAAATGTACCCGCCTGGAGTTGAAACTGCCCTTGGAGAAACGTGAGCAAGTCACCCCAACGGTGAGATTCTGCCTCTGAGCTGGTGAATTTTGGCACGTTCCCAGAAGGAAACAGCAACCCTTGAGCTTACTGAGCTTATTCAGGTTTTGTGGCACACGGATTTGTATCCCAAGCAGAGCCCCTGTCCCAGCACTCGGGGCCTGCTGGTGGCTGGGGCTCAGTCCCACACACTCACAGTGTCTCCAAGCTCACTGTGCTCTGCAGTAGCTGCAGCAGTGTCTGCGAGGTCACTTGCGTGGCACTCAGGTCTCTGCAAGCAATGGAAAGAGCTCATGAAATTCTCCGGTGACATTGCCACAACTCTTCTCTGAGAGCAAGCCCAGGGCTCTGATGATGCTGGTGCTGTTGGCTGAGGCATCCACTTCTGCCTGCTCCGAGAGAAGACATTCTGGAGCACAGCTTGCCTCTGCCTTGCCCTGCTCTAAACCTTCCCCTGGGGATCAGGGGGGCAATCCTGCAGCTCTCGTGGCAGACAGATGCCACCAGAAAGGATTGCCCCAACCTGACCCTCCTGCTGCTCTCCCCTGAGGGCAGCTGAGTCCCTGCAGAAGGCAGGAGCCCGGAGCTGCTGGCAGGAGCAGTGCAGTTGATTCCCAGAGCCCTGCGGCCACTCCACAGCCTCAGAGCCGCATGAGCTCTCATCCCTGAAGGGTTGTGTCCCAGTTCCTGGGTTGCTTTGCAGCTGGGGACCCAGCAGCACTGCTTGGCCTTTGCCTTGCTCTGCTGGAGACGGGGTACTCGTGTCTCCAGCAGACTCAGGCTGGCCAAGAGGGAGATTTGCTCCTGCACCATTTGTGCTGCTTTCCTGACAGCAGGGCACTTGAGAGAGACACAGCTCTCTGTGCATCTGCTCCAAATGAGCAAATACTTACAGAGAGCTCACTGAGGGCAGCTTGAAGAAGGCAGCATCATCAATGACAGCCAGCGGGTTGTGGCTGAGGATTCTTGGAAAAAACAGAGCTCTGTCACGGCTGATGGCAAGGATGCGAGCTGGCTGTGCCGGGCACGTGGCCACGGCCTGGCCGCATTCAAGGAAGCCTTGCAGGAGATGAGCAGGGCAGGGGAAAGGGCCTTTACAGCTGCACACTCCTGGTGCTCCCTGGCTGACATCCACAGTCGGAATCAGGACTTTCCCAAGGGCCAATCTGCTCTTGCCCACTGACCCTGCAGAGACGCTGCAGAGACTCGCCCTGCCGTGCCTTCAGCCCTGGTGCCACTTACAGCTCTTGGAGGAACTGCATCCCATGCCAGGCCTGGAAAGTGTCCCTGCGGATCTTTGTGATGCCATTCCAGGAGAGATTTCTGGGGAAAGAGGAGGTCACACAAAGGAATCAGGCCTGCCCTGCAGCGAGAGGGGGCCAAGCGGGATCCCTTTGCAGGACAGGTGCCAGTCCAAGGTGGAAGAGGGAAGACACTGCTGCTTTCTCAGGGTTTGTAGCCTGCCCAGGAGGGCAAGTGAAGGGCACACATGCTGACTCTGTTTCTCTTCCAGGACGCAGCCAAGGCTGCAAGAACTGGCTCTCTGGTGGCTGTGTCTGGACAACCCCGCTGGGCTCTGTCCCCTGGCGTGCCCACCCACCCATCGGCATTGACCTCTGCAGCTCAGCTGGGCTCTAGGCAGGGCAGTTCTAGGGACTGTGGGGAAAACAACAGGAGCATTTTCCTACACAGGAAGGGTGTCCGCGCAAAGACTGAGCTAAAAGCACCAGAAAGAAACTCGAGCACTCACAGAAACTTCAGGAAGGGCAGTGATTCAAATGCCCATTCCTCAATGGTCAGGATCTCATTGCAGGACAGATCCCTGTTCCAGTTACAAGAACAAATGTCACTTCCATCTGCCCTGTTGCTTTTACCTGCCGCTGCAGCCTGCATCCCAGGAGGGACAAAGGCCACGTGCCCATGGCTGGGCTGAGCAGCAGGGCCCCAGGGAGGGGCAGGCAAGAGTCCCCCCTGCCATGGGCAGGGCACGGTGCTTACAGGTGCTTCAGCATGAACAGCCCCTCCAGGGAATGCCTCTTCACTGCCCGCAGCTCATTGTCCCTGAGCACCCTGCAAGGGGATACAGGGACATTGTTACAGCCGCCACAGGCCAGCAGCAAATGGGATTGGCATGGGAAAATCTCCTGCAGCAGCTTGACCAAAGCATCTCTTTGGGGCACTGCAGGGATCGCCCCCACTCCTGGCCAGAGCAGGCCCTTGCTCCTGGCCAGCTGAAGCTGACCACAGCTTGATCCCTGGGCAGACAGACACGGGGATGGTGCCCTGGCTGCAAGAGACTCAAGGCACCTTTTACCATGCTGGGAGGCTGTGGTGGTTCACACCCCTCCCTGCAGAGCAGCTGAGCTTTGAATTCCAAGGGAAGCAGGTTCTGTGGGCGCTGCTGCTCCAACCCCAGACCAAAGGATGGAAACTCCCCAGACTCCTGACTTTTGAAATGCTGCAGGCCACTTACAAGGTCTCAGCCCATGGATAGTTGTTCCAGGTTTCTTCTCCAACCGTAGCAATGTCGTTGCCAGTGAAATCTCTGCAAAGAGACGAAGACCCGGTCCCCCCTCAGGAAAACCCACTTCCCTGCCGTTCAGCTGCTGAGCTGGAAGCGGGCTTTGCCTGGAGAGGGCGCAGCGTGCGCGGCCTGGCTTCACCCTTGCGCTGAATTCAGGCCCCCAAACCCCCCTGTCTCCGGCCAGGGAGTCCCCCGGGTGTCCCAGCTGGGGTCTGCAGCCCCATGGAGCCAAGAGGGGCAGCTGCAGGGCTCTCTGGGGCCGCGGGACTCACAGAACAACCAGGGCTTGGCGGCGGCTGCCCGGGGGCACGGTGGCCAGGCCGGCGTGGCCGCAGTCCAGCCGCCCATGGCCTGGGCAGCGGCAGGGCTCTGGGCAGGGCTCCGTGCCCACGGCTGGGGACGGGGCCACTGCCAGCAGCAGGGCCAGCAGGAGCAGAGCGCGTACGAGACGCATCACCAGGTCCATGGCGAGGCAGGACTGGCTGCAGTCACCTGGGACGCAGACCTGAGGTGCAGCTGTGGCAGTTCCTGTGTCACAGTGCTGCTGCCAATGTCACAGTGCTCCTTCTCATGTCACTGGAGCAATGCTTTTTGTCACCATGGTGTTGCTTGGCATCAGAACTCGCAGCCCACTGCAGTTCAGGCCATGCTGTCACCAAATGACTCTTGTCTCAGAGCCATCAATCTGCCAAATCATGGAATGGATTGGCTTGGAAGGGGCCTCAGGGCCCATCCATTGCCACCTCTACCATGGCAGGGAACCCCACCCCTATCCCAGGCTGCTCCAAGCCCCGTCCATCCTGGCCTCGGACACTGCCAGGGATCCAGGGGCAGCCACAGCTGCTCTGGGCACCCTGTGCCAGGGCCTGCCCACCCTCACAGGGAAGGATTTCTCCTGAACACACCATCTACGCCTGCTCTCTGTCTCTGTGAAGCCATTCCTATTTGTATTGAGGTTGTGTGGCCAGGTTTTGGCATGGCTTTGGGGCTACAGGTGCTGTTGAAAATTCTTTTGCTTCTCATTATCCTGCTCGGATTTTGTTGGTAATAAATGCAGCCAGTATCCCCAAGTGCCGTTAGTTGTGTCCGTGACCGTGGAGGGTTCTCTCCCTGTCTTTCCATAAACTCATGAGCCTTTCGCTGTCTTTCTTCTCCTCTCCACTTGCACGGAGCGGAGACAGCGCCTTTGGCGGGCAGCCGGCATCCAGCCAGGGCCGAAGCCCGCCTGGCGCTGGGAGAGCGCGGGGAGCTTCCCGAAAGCCGGGCAATGTCGGGATGGCCGCCGGGAGAGCCTGAGGGAGCCGCAGCGCCAATGGCGGGAAGCGCTGGGAGCCTGGGGGGCGGCAGCTCCGCCTCAGCGCGCCGGCACCGGCAGCGAGCGCCGGTCAAAGGGAGCCGCGGGCAGCCGGGGCAAGGCCGGCACGGCGCCGCAAGCAGCGCCCAGAGAGGCGCCCCGGCCCGGCCGGGAAGCGCGGCCGCTCCGCCGCACAGGCAGCTCCGGCTCCGGGCAGCGGCCCCGGGCAGCGGCCTCCCCGCCTGAGGGGGAGCGCGCGGGCCAACAGCTCGGGCCGGGGCGGCTCCGGCAGCGCTTGGGGCAGGGCGGCCTCCAGTCCTGGGCACAGAGACACGGAGCCTCAGAGTCACTGACGATGGAAAAGACCTCCGGGTTCAGCGGGTCCATTCTGTGTCCGATCGCCGCCTTGGCAGCCAGGCCAGAGCGCTCAGTGCCGCCTCCAGCCGTTCATTCGACCCCTCCCGGCATGGGGAGGCCGCCACCTCCTTGGGCAGCCCCTTCCAAGGCCTGACCACCCTTTCCATGAAGAAATCCCTCCCTGATCTCTGTTTTTCCTATCTTACACACCCTGACACTATTTTAAGTCTAGTCTGAGCCATCCAGGCTGGAGGGGCTGCCCAGGGGGAGGCTGTCCAGCCACGCTGTTCGAGAGGCTCCCTGGCAATGCAGTCGTGAGGGGCAGAGGAGTCCAGGGAGGCTGGACACTCTGCAGCGAGAAATCCTTGAAGGCACAGGCAGGAACAGCCCGTGTCCGTGTGCTCAAAGAAGAGCTGGTGGGGAAGCAGAGCAGCTGAGCAGGAAGGGAAAACAGAATTGTTTGTTTGAAAAGCAGCAGGGAAAACACAGAATTGACAGCTTTGAAAGAGGGGCAGCATTACAGGAGGGTGGTGAGGATGTCGTTGGGGCATGCAGGGAGAAAGGTTGAAAAGCAAAGGCCCAGCTGGAACTGAATTTGGCCACTTCCATAAGGGAGAACAGAAACTGCTTTTACAAATACATCAGCAACATCAGGGGGAACACGGACAAACTTTATTTTTACTGAAAGCAAGGGGAAACATTTCCACAAGGGATGAGGAAAACCCTGAGATACTGATGCCTTCCCTGGGTGTCCTGAGCTTGTGCTTTCCTGCAGCACCCTCTCTGCTTCCCTCAGCAGAGACAGCAAAGAAATAAAAGTAAAGGAAAAAGCGTCCAAGGAAATAACAACAATCAACAAGGCAGCATCCAAGGAGAGCCTCAGCTAAAATGGGAAGTGAAGACCTGCTGGCATCCCATTCTTGAGTCTTCCCCCTTAGTTCTTCACACCATGTCTCTTCCTGGGATGCTTATCTCTGGGATTCATAGGCATCCCTGATGCGTTGAATCCATGGCAATTCAGACCTCATGAACAGGGAACAGCACTGGGAAGCACCTTGAACGGCCCGGGAACAGGGGCAACACTCGGAGGAGCTGCCTGCCCTTTTCTGCTCTATGTTCTGTGCTCTGTTATCCTTCCTCCCACTCTGTGGCAGTTTTACACAGAACCTGAAAAAATCAGAAAGGGAACATAGGGATAAAAAGAGAAGGCAGCTGGTGATGAAGGCTGTGGGCAACAGGGCTGCCTGTGCTCTACCCTGTCTGGGCAGCAGCGCTGGAGGGCTTGGGAAGGGGCATTTCCAACGCTGCAAAGCAATGGAGTGAGCAAGGTGAATGGGGACAAAGAGGCTTCTGGACATCCCATCCCCAGAGCTCCCTGCTCCCGCTCCGTCAGCAGGGAGGTTTGGCCAGGGAGGGCTCAGCAGGTGCCAGCACCTCTCCCTGCTCGGAGCTGTGTCAGCCGAGCCCAAGGAAGATGGGAAGCCCCCAGCAGGGATGGCAGTGGCTGGCAATCCAGAGAACGAGCCCTGCATGCAAAAGGCAACTGGGGTGCATTGGCAGAGAGTTCTTTACCCGCCACTGTGGGGAGGGAGCGGGGAAAAAAGGGCCAGAGCCATCAGCAGAGGAGACTCTTCTGGGAACACAGAGCTATTGCTCGTGCTCACAGAATTTCGGGAGCACACCGGGACCCAAGACATCCATCCCAGCACCGGGATGGGAAGGCCTGGTTGGGCTGGGAGCCCCCGGCCGTGCCCAGCGCTGCCGCTCAGGAGCCGCTCGCCCGGGGCTCCCCCATACACGACGCATTGGAAACACAGCCGGGAGAGTCCTGGGCAGCGGCGCCTGCGCGGCTGCGGGGCTCCAGGAGGAGCGGCTCTGCACAGGAAAGACTCTTGGTGGCACAGCAGTGGCATGGGCAGGCAGCAGTTACCTTCTCAGCCACAATTTCCTGGTGTGGCGGGGTTGGGAGTCAAGTTCACAACCACAACGTCGAGCGCGCTTCTGGGGAAGGAAAATGGGAGATTTGTAACATCAGTTTCCCTGTAATATTCTGCCTAACAGGAGAAGGCAAAAGCTCTCATGGCTGTGTCGTTGAAGGCAGGAGAGCAAAGCAAAGCTGGGGAGAGCTGGGACAGAAGGCAGGACAAGCTTCCCCCAGGCAGGCTGGAGCCTGCTGAGCTGAGTGCTGTGGATGCTGCCACCAGCTCCAGGCTTGGAAAAACATCTCCTGGGGTACCCAGCACATGCAGGGCCATCTGCAGTGGCACATGGGGCTTGTCACTGGAGCTCTCCAGCTACAAGGCAGACAGCTGTGTTTCAAACAAGCTATTGGCTTACCTGGAAGACACACTTCAGTATCAGCAAAACAAAGATGAAGAAAAACAGCAAAACCACAAAGGTGACCACGTACACCACAACTTCTAGTT
This sequence comes from Fringilla coelebs, assembly GCF_963513975.1. Taxonomy (NCBI): domain Eukaryota; kingdom Metazoa; phylum Chordata; class Aves; order Passeriformes; family Fringillidae; genus Fringilla; species Fringilla coelebs. The sequence continues at coordinate 5,502,132 of NC_140053.1, read as the reverse complement.
TGTGCTGTGAGGAAAGGGAGATCACAGGGGTAAGAGGATGGATCCTTCCATTCTCCTTTGCCCAGAAGGACACGTGCAGCAGTGCCCAACAGCTCTCCTACCTTCCGTGTGAGTCCCTTGCCCTTCCCCAAGGCCATATGAATTATCATGTTCTCCTGCAGACGACACTGTGCCGTGGGATCATAGGCTCCCTGGTTCTCTTGCCTCTCAGTAAGCAGCTTCCGAAGCAGCCTGGTCTTCATGACCATCTTGGCACAGGCCTGCTTCAGCTGGGGCAGGCTGCAGTCCCTCCTTAGGGCTCGCTCCACGTGGCCCATGAATGCGTGCAGGCCTTTCTGTGCCTCCAGCAGCGGCCACTGATGATCAACATTGGTTTCCCATTCTTTTGGAACTGGCGCAAGTGCTGGACTTTGGGGGCTCACAGGTTTATTGAGGAACATGGAGCCTTCCTCCTCTGTGGTGTCAGGCATGATCAGGAGGTGCCTGCCTGTAGAGAAATGCTTCTCTTCAGCCGTGGCTCCTCCTCTGCTGCTTGCACCGGGGCGGCTGTGAACAAACAGGTCAGAGAGAAAATCCAGATTCCTGTTTAGACGCGGGTCAGATCTGGACCTTCGCTCCACTTTCACAGCTTTCCAAACCTGGTAGAAAAGATTATTACTTCCAACCCCATACTGGCTGTTCTTCTTCTTGTGCCATTTGTCTGTCCTCATGTGGTACTTCCTGAGAGCTGGATCTTCCTCCTCATCTCTGTGTTGTCCAGACATGGAGGCATCGTCACCACCTTTTAATCCACTGGCTAACGCCGAAGGCTTTAATCCATGCCGGTATAAACGTGGCTCTGTCTTCTCTTGATGCCAGCTTGAGGGTGTCTTCTTAAGCTCAACGCTTTTGGCAATCTTGATGCTTTTAGCCTTGTGCAGCTTCTTCTTGAGCTTGGCCCTCAGGTCATCAGCACTCGTTTTGCCTTCATGCCCAGAAAGATGCTGAGGGGGATGTGAATATGTTCTGGAACTGTCCGGGCTGCTGACATCCCCCCCAGTGCTCCGGGTCAGGGCAACCACCAGCGTTACAGTTCCGTGATCTCCCACTGAAGGCTCCATTGGCTTGAGGCTCAACGCAGGGCTGGTGTTCAGCTCTCTGCCTTGTTCCATCTCCGTTATTTTTCCTTGAGACCATAGCAGAGTTGTCTCAGCTGGAGAACATCAAGAGAGCAGATCAGCAGTGGGGCACAAACACAGCTCAGAGGTTACCCTGTGCAGCAAGAGCAAATCTGAAGGCCGAGGAGCACAAGAGAAGAGTGGAGGATGTGGAGAGAAGAGCCCATCAATCCTTCCCATTATTCCCTCGGGGCAGAGCAGAGAGCTGGCTCTTTCCTGGTGTCTCCTGGGGCTCTGTTTGGATGGGAGGGAAACAGCCCTGGGGAATGGGATTGCTGTCAGAAAGGTTCCCACAGCTCCAGATGAGCAGGCTTGGCTTGCTCTGCAGGATCCAGTGAAGAGGCAGAGACCCCAGAGCAAAGATCAGCACTGCAAGAGGGGGCACAGACTGGCAGGGGAGGAAAGCCCAGGGACTCCTTTGCTCTGGGCCATTCCCAAGAGCAGCAGCTGAAGCTGTTGCACCATGAAAAACTTCCTCAAGGGCACCAGAGCTCTGGGACTGTGCTGTGGTAAACCTGGGGCTGAGCCAGTGAGAGAAGTGAGCTCCCTGGGGCCCTTGGAAACCTGGCTGTATCTGGTTGCAGAAGGGCAGCCTGGCCCTGCTGTGGACAGGATGTGCTGTGCCCTGTGCCCAGCTAGAGCAGGACGCTGCTTTGCTCCCCTTGCACAGGCCAACCAGGGCATGACGGTGCTCGGTGTTCACCCTGCAGAGCACATCAGGGGCCCTGCCCTTTGTCCTGCAGTGGGCAGTGGGGTGGCACAGAAACCAGGCTGTTAGGGGAATTTGGGCCCTTTATGAGCAGACCTTGCCTTCCAGCAGCAGGGAAGGGCAGGGGGCATTCCTGCTTGCCTTGCCTGGGGGCATAGCATGGGTAGGAAATTGGTAGGTTTGGTGGGCCCAGTGAGCTGTTCCTTCTCCAGACAGTACATGACACACAAGATATGTACAATCATCAGGAACTTTCCATCCCAAGGTGTTTTGTCCAAGGCCTGTACTCCAAGGGGAGATCAGCACCCCCAGCACGGGGCAGTGCTGCAGCATATCCCCAGGCTCAGGAGAAGTGGCAGATTTGATCTCCCCCCAGCCCCTCCGGACACCCACCGCACTGCGGGGCGCTGGTGCTGCACAGCTTCTGGCACAGGAACTGGATGGTCCTGCAGGGGCTCTCGGGCCAGGGACGCTTCTGGCACAGGCAGCAGGCCGCCTCCTTGGGCACTTGGCTGAAGACAAGAGGGGATTATTGGAGAAACACCTGGCCACCCAGTCCATGGCCCAGAGCCCAACTCAGGGAGCACACGGATACCAGGCGTTGGGGCTTGTGCCTCACTGTGTGCCACAGCTCTGGGAAAGCGCCATGGCTCCCAATGCAAAACCTTTAAAAGGGAATTTTATACTGGAAAGTAGAACTGCTCCCAACATACCCCGTGACACAGAAATGTACCCGCCTGGGGTTGAAACTGCCCTTGGAGAAACGTGAGCAAGTCACCCCAACGGTGAGATTCTGCCTCTGAGCTGGTGAATTTTGGCACATTCCCAGAAGGAAACAGCAACCCTTGAGCTTACTGGGCTTATTCAGGTTTTGTGGCACACGGATTTGTATGCCAAGCAGAGCCCCTGTCCCAGCATTCAGGGCCTACTATTGGCTGGGGCTCAGTCCCACACACTCACAGGGTCTCCAAGCTCACTGTGCTCTGCAGGAGCTGCAGCAGCGTCTGCGAGGTCACTTGCGTGGCACTCAGGTCTCTGCAAGCAATGGAAAGAGCTCATGAAATTCTCCGGTGACATTGCCACAACTCTTCTCTGAGAGCAAGCCCAGGGCTCTGATGATGCTGGTGCTGTTGGCTGAGGCATCCACTTCTGCCTGCTCCGAGAGAAGACATTCCAGAGCCCAGCTTGCCTCTGCCTTGCCCTGCTCTAAACCAGCCCCTGGGGATCAGGGGGGCAATCCTGCAGCTCTCGTGGCAGACAGATGCCACCAGAAAGGATTGCCCCAACCTGACCCTCCTGCTGCTCTCCCCTGAGGGCAGCTGAGTCCCTGCAGAAGGAGGGAGCCCGGAGCTGCTGGCAAGAGCAGTGCAGTTGATTCCCAGAGCCCTGCGGCCACTCCACAGCCCCAGAGCCGCATGAGCTCTCATCCCTGAAGGGTTGTGTCCCAGTTCCTGGGTTGTTTTGCAGCTGGGGACCCAGCAGCACTGCTTGGCCTTTGCCTTGCTCTGCTGGAGACGGGGTACTCGTGTCTCCAGCAGACTCAGGCTGGCCAAGAGAAAGATTTGCTCCTGCACCATTTGTGCTGCTTTCCTGACAACAGGGCACTCAAGAGAGACACAGGTCTCTGTGCATCTGCTCCAAATGAGCCAATACTTACAGAGAGCTCACTGAGGGCAGCTTGAAGAAGGCAGCATCATCGATGACAGCCAGCGGGTTGTGGCTGAGGATTCTGGGAAAAAACAGAGCTCTGTCACGGCTGATGGCAAGGATGTGAGCTGGCTGTGCCGGGCACGTGGCCACGGCCTGGCCGCATTCAAGGAAGCCTTGCAGGAGATGAGCAGGGCAGGGGAAAGGGCCTTTACAGCTGCACACTCCTGGTGCTCCCTGGCTGACATCCACAGTCGGAATCAGGACTTTCCCAAGGGCCAATCTGCTCTTGCCCACTGACCCTGCAGAGACCCTGCAGAGACTCGCCCTGCCGTGCCTTCAGCCCTGGTGCTACTTACAGCTCTTGGAGGAACTGCATTCCATGCCAGGCCTGGAAAGTGTTCCTGCGGATCTTTGTAATGCCATTCATGGAGAGGTTTCTGGGGAAAGAGGAGGTCACACAAAGGAATCAGGCCTGCCCTGCAGAGAGAGGGGGCCAAGCAGGAGCCCTTTGCAGGAAAGGTGCCAGTCCAAGGTGGAAGAGGGAGGACACTGCTGCTTTCTCAGGGTTTGTCGCCTGCCCAGGAGGGCAAGTGAAGGGCACACGTGCTGACTCTGTTTCTCTTCCAGGATGCAGCCAAGGCTGCAAGAACTGGCTCTCTGGTGGCTGTGTGTGGACAACCCCACTGGGCTCTGTCCCCTGGCATGCCCACCCACCCATCGGCATTGACCTCTGCAGCTCAGCTGGGCTCTGGGCAGGGCAGTTCTAGGGACAGTGGGGAAAACAACAGGAGCATTTTCCTACACAGGAAGGGTGTCCGCGCAAAGACTGAGCTAAAAGCACCAGAAAGAAACTCGAGCACTCACAGAAACTTCAGGAAGGGCAGTGGTTCAAATGCCCATTCCTCAATGGTCAGGATCTCATTGCAGGACAGATCCCTGTTCCAGTTACAAGAACAAATGTCACTTCCATCTGCCCTGTTGCTTTTACCTGCCGCTGCAGCCTGCATCCCAGGAGGGACAAAGGCCACGTGCCCGTGGCTGGGCTGAGCAGCAGGGCCCCAGGGAGGGGCAGGCAGGAGTCCCCCCTGCCATGGGCAGGGCACGGTGCTTACAGGTGCTTCAGCATGAACAGCCCCTCCAGGGAATGCCTCTTCACTGCCCGCAGCTCATTGTCCCTGAGCACCCTGCAAGGGGACACAGGGACATTGTTACAGCCGCCACAGGCCAGCAGCAAATGGGATTGGCATGGGAAAATCTCCTGCAGCAGCTTGACCAAAGCATCTCTTTGGGGCACTGCAGGGATCGCCCCCACTCCTGGCCAGAGCAGGCCCTTGCTCCTGGCCAGCTGAAGCTGACCACAGCTTGATCCCTGGGCAGACAGACACGGGGATGGTGCCCTGGCTGCAAGAGACTCAAGGCACCTTTTACCATGCTGGGAGGCTGTGGTGGTTCACACCCCTCCCTGCAGAGCAGCCGAGCTTTGAATTCCAAGGGAAGCAGGTTCTGTGGGCGCTGCTGCTCCAACCCCAGACCAAAGGATGGAAACTCCCCAGACTCCTGACTTTTGAAATGCTGCAGGCCACTTACAAGGTCTCAGCCCATGGATAATCCTTCCAGGTTTCTTCTCCAACCGTAGCAATGTCGTTGCCAGTGAAATCTCTGCAAAGAGACGAAGACCCGGTCCCCCCTCAGGAAAACCCACTTCCCTGCCGTTCAGCTGCTGAGCTGGAAGCGGGCTTTGCCTGGAGAGGGCACAGCGTGCGCGGCCTGGCTTCACCCTCGCGCTGAATTCAGGCCCCCAAACCCCCTCTGTCTCCGGCCAGGGAGTCCCCCGGGTGTCCCAGCTGGGGTCTGCAGCCCCATGGAGCCAAGGAAGGGCAGCTGCAGGGCTCTCTGGGGCCGCGGGACTCACAGCACGGCCAGGGCTTGGCGGCGGCTGCCCGGGGGCACGGTGGCCAGGCCGGCGTGGCCGCAGTTCAGCCGCCCATGGCCTGGGCAGCGGCAGGGCTCTGGGCAGGGCTCCGTGCCCACGGCTGGGGACGGGGTCACTGCCAGCAGCAGGGCCAGCAGGAGCAGAGCGCGTACGAGACGCATCACCAGGTCCATGGCGAGGCAGGACTGGCTGCAGTCACCTGGGACGCAGACCTGAGGTGCAGCTGTGGCAGTTCCTGTGTCACAGTGCTGCTGCTAATGTCACAGTGCTCCTTCTCATGTCACTGGAGCAATGCTTTTTGTCACCATGGTGTTGCTTGGCATCAGAGCTCACAGCCCACTGCAGTTCAGGCCATGCTGTCACCAAATGACTCTTGTCTCAGAGCCATCAATCTGCCAAATCATGGAATGGATTGGCTTGGAAGGGGCCTCAGGGCCCATCCATTGCCACCTCTACCATGGCAGGGACAACCGCCACTATCCCAGGCTGCTCCAAGCCCCGTCCATCCTGGCCTCAGACACTGCCAGGGATCCAGGGGCAGCCACAGCTGCTCTGGGCACCCTGTGCCAGGGCCTGCCCACCCTCACAGGGAAGGATTTCTCCTGAACACACCATCTATGCCTGCTCTCTGTCTCTGTGAAGCCATTCCCATTTGTATTGGGTTTGTGTGGCCAGGTTTTGGCATGGCTTTGGGGCTACAGGTGCTGTTGAAAATTCTTTTGCTTCTCATTATCCTGCTCGGATTTTGTTGGTAATAAATGCAGCCAGTATCCCCAAGTGCCGTTAGTTGTGTCCGTGACCGTGGAGGGTTCTCTCCCTGTCTTTCCATAAACTCATGAGCCTTTCGCTGTCTTTCTTCTCCTCTCCACTTGCACGGAGCGGTGACAGCGCCTTTGGCGGGCAGCCGGCATCCAGCCAGGGCCGAAGCCCGCCTGGCGCTGGGAGAGCGCGGGGAGCTTCCCGAAAGCCGGGCAATGTCGGGATGGCCGCCGGGAGAGCCTGAGGGAGCCGCAGCGCCAATGGCGGGAAGCGCTGGGAGCCCGGGGGGCGGCAGCTCCGCCTCAGCGCGCCGGCACCGGCAGCGAGCGCCGGTCAAAGGGAGCCGCGGGCAGCCGGGGCAAGGCCGGCACGGCGCCGCAAGCAGCGCCCAGAGAGGCGCCCCGGCCCGGCCGGGAAGCGCGGCCGCTCCGCCGCACAGGCAGCTCCGGCTCCGGGCAGCGGCCCCGGGCAGCGGCCTCCCCGCCTGAGGGGGAGCGCGCGGGCCAACAGCTCGGGCCGGGGCGGCTCCGGCAGCGCTTGGGGCAGGGCTGCCTCCAGTCCTGGGCACAGAGACACGGAGCCTCAGAGTCACTGACGATGGAAAAGACCTCCGGGTTCAGCGGGTCCATTCTGTGTCCGATCGCCGCCTTGGCAGCCAGGCCAGAGCGCTCAGTGCCGCCTCCAGCCGTTCATTCGACCCCTCCCGGCATGGGGAGGCCGCCACCTCCTTGGGCAGCCCCTTCCAAGGCCTGACCACCCTTTCCATGAAGAAATCCCTCCCTGATCTCTGTTTTTCCTGTCTTACACACCCTGACACTATTTTAAGTCTAGTCTGAGCCATCCAGGCTGGAGGGGCTGCCCAGGGGAAGGCTGTCCAGCCAAGCTGTTCGAGAGGCTCCCTGGCAATGCAGTCGTGAGGGGCAGAGGAGTCCAGGGAGGCTGGACACTCTGCAGCGAGAAATCCTTGAAGGCACAGGCAGGAAAAGCCCGTGTCCGTGTGCTCAAAGAAGAGCTGGTGGGGAAGCAGAGCAGCAGAGCAGGAAGCTCTGCCTGGGACTCACAGAAAACACAGAATTGACAGCTTTGGAAGAGGGGCAGCAGCTCAAGAGGGTGGCGAGGATGTCGTTGGGGCATGCAGGGAGAAAGGTTGAAAAGCAAAGGCCCAGCTGGAACTGAATTTGGCCACTTCCATAAGGGAGAACAGAAACTGCTTTTACAAATACATCAGCAACATCAGGGGGAACACGGACAAACTTTATTTTTACTGAAAGCAAGGGGAAACATTTCCACAAGGGATGAGGAAAACCCTGAGATACTGATGCCTTCCCTGGGTGTCCTGAGCTTGTGCTTTCCTGCAGCACCCTCTCTGCTTCCCTCAGCAGAGACAGCAAAGAAATAAAAGTAAAGGAAAAAGCGTCCAAGGAAATAACAACAATCAACAAGGCAGCATCCAAGGAGAGCCTCAGCTAAAATGGGAAGTGAAGACCTGCTGGCATCCCATTCTTGAGTCTTCCCCCTTAGTTCTTCACACCATGTCTCTTCCTGGGATGCTTATCTCTGGGATTCATAGGCATCCCTGATGCGTTGAATCCATGGCAATTCAGACCTCATGAACAGGGAACAGCACTGGGAAGCACCTTGAACGGCCCGGGAACAGGGGCAACACTCGGAGGAGCTGCCTGCCCTTTTCTGCTCTATGTTCTGTGCTCTGTTATCCTTCCTCCCACTCTGTGGCAGTTTTACACAGAACCTGAAAAAATCAGAAAGGGAACATAGGGATAAAAAGAGAAGGCAGCTGGTGATGAAGGCTGTGGGCAACAGGGCTGCCTGTGCTCTACCCTGTCTGGGCAGCAGCGCTGGAGGGCTTGGGAAGGGGCATTTCCAACGCTGCAAAGCAATGGAGTGAGCAAGGTGAATGGGGACAAAGAGGCTTCTGGACATCCCATCCCCAGAGCTCCCTGCTCCCGCTCCGTCAGCAGGGAGGTTTGGCCAGGGAGGGCTCAGCAGGTGCCAGCACCTCTCCCTGCTCGGAGCTGTGTCAGCCGAGCCCAAGGAAGATGGGAAGCCCCCAGCAGGGATGGCAATGGCTGGCAATCCAGAGAACAAGCCCTGCATGCAAAAGGCAACTGGGGTGCATTGGCAGAGAGTTCTTTACCCGCCACTGTGGGGAGGGAGCGGGGAAAAAAGGGCCAGAGCCATCAGCAGAGGAGACTCTTCTGGGAACACAGAGCTATTGCTCGTGCTCACAGAATTTCGGGAGCACACCGGGACCCAAGACATCCATCCCAGCACCGGGATGGGAAGGCCTGGTTGGGCTGGGAGCCCCCGGCCGTGCCCAGCGCTGCTGCTCAGGAGCCGCTCGCCCGGGGCTCCCCCATACACGACGCATTGGAAACACAGCCGGGAGAGTCCTGGGCAGCGGCGCCTGCGCGGCTGCGGGGCTCCAGGAGGAGCGGCTCTGCACAGGAAAGACTCTTGGTGGCACAGCAGTGGCATGGGCAGGCAGCAGTTACCTTCTCAGCCACAATTTCCTGGTGTGGCGGGGTTGGGAGTCAAGTTCACAACCACAACGTCGAGCGCGCTTCTGGGGAAGGAAAATGGGAGATTTGTAACATCAGTTTCCCTGTAATATTCTGCCTAACAGGAGAAGGCAAAAGCTCTCATGGCTGTGTCGTTGAAGGCAGGAGAGCAAAGCAAAGCTGGGGAGAGCTGGGACAGAAGGCAGGACAAGCTTCCCCCAGGCAGGCTGGAGCCTGCTGAGCTGAGTGCTGTGGATGCTGCCACCAGCTCCAGGCTTGGAAAAACATCTCCTGGGGTACCCAGCACATGCAGGGCCATCTGCAGTGGCACATGGGGCTTGTCACTGGAGCTCTCCAGCTACAAGGCAGACAGCTGTGTTTCAAACAAGCTATTGGCTTACCTGGAAGACACACTTCAGTATCAGCAAAACAAAGATGAAGAAAAACAGCAAAACCACAAAGGTGACCACGTACACCACAACTTCTAGTTTGTGCTGTGAGGAAAGGGAGATCACAGGGGTAAGAGGATGGATCCTTCCATTCTCCTTTGCCCAGAAGGACATGTGCAGCAGTGCCCAGCAGCTCTCCTACCTTCCGTGTGAGTCCCTTGCCCTTCCCCAAGGCCATATGAATTATCATGTTCTCCTGCAGACGACACTGTGCCGTGGGATCATAGGCTCCCTGGTTCTCTTGCCTCTCAGTAAGCAGCTTCCGAAGCAGCCTGGTCTTCATGACCATCTTGGCACAGGCCTGCTTCAGCTGGGGCAGGCTGCAGTCCCTCCTCAGGGCTCGCTCCACGTGGCCCATGAATGCGTGCAGGCCTTTCTGTGCCTCCAGCAGCGGCCACTGATGATCAACATTGGTTTCCCATTCTTTTGGAACTGGCGCAAGTGCTGGACTTTGGGGGCTCACAGGTTTATTGAGGAACATGGAGCCTTCCTCCTCTGTGGTGTCAGGCATGATCAGGAGGTGCCTGCCTGTAGAGAAATGCTTCTCTTCAGCCGTGGCTCCTCCTCTGCTGCTTGCACCGGGGCGGCTGTGAACAAACAGGTCAGAGAGAAAATCCAGATTCCTGTTTAGACGCGGGTCAGATCTGGACCTTCGCTCCACTTTCACAGCTTTCCAAACCTGGTAGAAAAGATTATTACTTCCAACCCCATACTGGCTGTTCTTCTTCTTGTGCCATTTGTCTGTCCTCATGTGGTACTTCCTGAGAGCTGGATCTTCCTCCTCATCTCTGTGTTGTCCAGACATGGAGGCATCGTCACCACCTTTTAATCCACTGGCTAACGCCGAAGGCTTTAATCCATGCCGGTATAAACGTGGCTCTGTCTTCTCTTGATGCCAGCTTGAGGGTGTCTTCTTAAGCTCAACGCTTTTGGCAATCTTGATGCTTTTAGCCTTGTGCAGCTTCTTCTTGAGCTTGGCCCTCAGGTCATCAGCACTCGTTTTGCCTTCATGCCCAGAAAGATGCTGAGGGGGATGTGAATATGTTCTGGAACTGTCCGGGCTGCTGACATCCCCCCCAGTGCTCCGGGTCAGGGCAACCATAAGTGTTACAGTTCCGTGATCTCCCACTGAAGGCTCCATTGGCTTGAGGCTCAACACAGGGCTGGTGTTCAGCTCTCTGCCTTGTTCCATCTCCGTTATTTCTCCCCAAGATTGTAGCAGAGTTGTCTCAGCTGGAAAACATCAAGAGAGCAGATCAGCAGTGGGGCACAAACACAGCTCAGAGGTTACCCCGAGCAGCAAGTGTTGTAGTGCGTTGCAATCTCCTGTTTTAGACTTCCCAGTCCTTTCCCAGGTAGCAAGAGCATCTCTGCTCCCCTCCTCCTTTCTCTTCCTACGTGATGTCCATCAAGCTTAACATTCCAGCAAGGGCATCGTGTGATTGGCAGAAGTTCAAAAGATGCTTCTCAGCCCTGGGCTATTGGCCTGTCCAAGTGTCATTGTCCCCTGAGACTCGCCCTCTCCCACCTGGTTGGTAGCTCACCTATCCTCTCCCCTCCCCATCCCCCTGAGCTTAAAAGGACCTGGGGACCATGCGGCCGGATTCTACTGTGGCTGTTACCCAGATTCAGAGACCCTGGAATAAAGCTCTGGATTAAACCCTGCGGTAGAATCCACTCCTTTCGTTCTTCACCTGGCCTAAGGACTTTCACCTGAGGTAAAGCTGAGTTCCTACCAGCCTGGACTTGTTCTCAGTGACTAGCTGCAACTCCTAGCTAGCCAGAGGGATCTCTGTGGTGAAAAACCACAGCAGCTGCCTTTGGCCGAGCAGCGAGGGCCGGACGAGCGCAGACACGTGCTATCCGGTAATATTGGAATATTATTCCGATAAGCAAGAGCAAATCTCAAGGCCGAGGAGCCCAAGAGCAGAGTGGAGGATGTGGAGAGAAGAGCCCTTCAATCCTTCCCATTATTCCCTCGGGGCAGAGCAGAGAGCTGGCTCTTTCCTGGTGTCTCCTGGGGCTCTGTTTGGATGGGAGGGAAACAGCCCTGGGGAATGGGATTGCTGTCAGAGAGGTTACCCACAGCTCCAGAGGAGCAGGCTTGGCTTGCTCTGCAGGAGCCAGTGAAGAGGCAGAGACCCCAGAGCAAAGATCAGCACTGCAAGAGGGGGCACAGACTGGCAGGGGAGGAAAGCCCAGGGACTCCTTTGCTCTGGGCCATTCCCAAGAGCAGCAGCTGAAGCTGTTGCACCATGAAAAACTTCCTCAAGGGCACCAGAGCTCTGGGACTGTGCTGTGGTAAACCAGGAGCTGAGCCAGTGAGAGAAGTGAGCTCCCTGGCACCCTTGGAAACCTGGCTGTATCTGGTTGCAGAAGGGCAGCCTGGCCCTGCTGTGGACAGGATGTGCTGTGCCCTGTGCCCAGCTAGAGCAGGACGCTGCTTTGCTCCCCTTGCACAGGCCAACCAGGGCATGACGGTGCTCGGTGTTCACCCTGCAGAGCACATCAGGGGCCCTGCCCTTTGTCCTGCAGTGGGTAGTGGGGTGGCACAGAAACCAGTCTGTTAGGGGAAATTTGGGCCCTTTAAGAGCAGACCTTGCCTTCCAGCAGCAGGGAAGGGCAGGGGGCATTCCTGCTTGCCTTGCCTGGGGGCATAGCATGGTATGTTTGGTGGGCCCAGTGAGCTGTTCCTTCTCCAGACAGTACATGACACACAAGATATGTACAATCACCAGGAACTTTCCATCCCAAGGTGTTTTGTCCAAGGCCTGTACTCCAAGGGGAGATCAGCACCCCCAGCACGGGGCAGTGCTGCAGCATCTCCCCAGGCTCAGGAGAAGTGGCAGATTTGATCTCCCCCCAGCCCCTCCGGACACCCACCGCACTGCGGGGCGCTGGTGCTGCACAGCTTCTGGCACAGGAACTGGATGGTCCTGCAGGGGCTCTCGGGCCAGGGACGCTTCTGGCACAGGCAGCAGGCCGCCTCCTTGGGCACTTGGCTGAAGACAAGAGGGGATTATTGGAGGAACACCTGGTCACCCAGTCCATGGCCCAGAGCCCAACTCAGGGAGCACACGGATACCAGGCGTTGGGGCTTGTGCCTCACTGTGTGCCACAGCTCTGGGAAAGCGCCATGGCTCCCAATGCAAAACCTTTAAAAGGGGATTTTATCCTGGAAAGTAGAACTGCTCCCAACATACCCCGTGACACAGAAATGTACCCGCCTGGAGTTGAAACTGCCCTTGGAGAAACGTGAGCAAGTCACCCCAAAGGTGAGATTCTGCCTCTGAGCTGGTGAATTTTGGCACGTTCCCAGAAGGAAACAGCAACCCTTGAGCTTACTGGGCTTATTCAGGTTTTGTGGCACACGGATTTGTATCCCAAGCAGAGCCCCTGTCCCAGCATTCAGGGCCTGCTAGTGGCTGGGGCTCAGTCCCACACACTCACAGTGTCTCCAAGCTCACTGTGCTCTGCAGTAGCTGCAGCAGTGTCTGCGAGGTCACTTGCGTGGCACTCAGGTCTCTGCAAGCAATGGAAAGAGCTCATGAAATTCTCCGGTCACATTGCCACAACTCTTCTCTGAGAGCAAGCCCAGGGCTCTGATGATGCTGGTGCTGTTGGGAGAGGCACCTACTTCTGCCTGCTCTGAGAGAAGTCATTCTGGAGCACAGCTTGCCTCTGCCTTGCCCTGCTCTAAACCTTCCCCTGAGGATCAGGGGGGCAATCCTGCAGCTCTCGTGGAGACAAATGCCACCAGAAAGGATTGCCTCAACCTGACCCTCCTGCTGCTCTCCCCCGAGGGCAGCTGAGTCCCTGCAGAAGGCAGGAGCCCAGAGCTGCTGGCAAGAGCAGTGCAGTTGATTCCCAGAGCCCTGCGGCCACTCCACAGCCCCAGAGCCGCATGAGCTCTCATCCCTGAAGGGTTGTGTCCCAGTTCCTGGGTTGCTTTGCTGCTGGGGACCCAGCAGCACTGCTTGGCCTTTGCCTTGCTCTGCTGGAGACGGGGTACTCGTGTCTCCAGCAGACTCAGGCTGGCCAAGAGGGAGATTTGCTCCTGCACCATTTGTGCTGCTTTCCTGACAGCAGGGCACTTGAGAGAGACACAGCTCTCTGTGCATCTGCTCCAAATGAGCCAATACTTACAGAGAGCTCACTGAGGGCAGCTTGAAGAAGGCAGCATCATCAATGACAGCCAGCGGGTTGTGGCTGAGGATCCTGGGAAAAAACAGAGCTCTGTCACGGCTGATGGCAAGGATGTGAGCTGGCTGCGCCAGGCACGTGGCCACGGCCTGGCCGCATTCAAGGAAGCCTTGCAGGAGATGAGCAGGGCAGGGGAAAGGGCCTTTACAGCTGCACACTCCTGGTGCTCCCTGGCTGACATCCACAGTCGGAATCAGGACTTTCCCAAGGGCCAATCTGCTCTTGCCCACTGACCCTGCAGAGACCCTGCACAGACTCGCCCTGCCGTGCCTTCAGCCCTGGTGCCACTTACAGCTCTTGGAGGAACTGCATCCCATGCCAGGCCTGGAAAGTGTCCCTGCGGATCTTTGTAATGCCATTCATGGAGAGGTTTCTGGGGAAAGAGGAGGTCACACAAAGGAATCAGGCCTGCCCTGCAGAGAGAGGGGGCCAAGCGGGATCCCTTTGCAGGACAGGTGCCAGTCCAAGGTGGAAGAGGGAAGACACTGCTGCTTTCTCAGGGTTTGTCGCCTGCCCAAGAGGACAAGTGAAGGGCACATGTGCTGACTCTGTTTCTCTTCCAGGACGCAGCCAAGGCTGCAAGAACTGGCTCTCTGGTGGCTGTGTGTGGACAACCCCACTGGGCTCTGTCCCCTGGCATGCCCACCCACCCATCGGCATTGACCTCTGCAGCTCAGCTGGGCTCTGGGCAGGGCAGTTCTAGGGACTGTGGGGAAAACAACAGGAGCATTTTCCTACACAGGAAGGGTGTCCGCGCAAAGACTGAGCTAAAAGCACCAGAAAGAAACTCGAGCACTCACAGAAACTTCAGGAAGGGCAGTGATTCAAATGCCCATTCCTCAACGGTCAGGATCTCATTGCAGGACAGATCCCTGTTCCAGTTACAAGAACAAATGTCACTTCCATCTGCCCTGTTGCTTTTACCTGCCGCTGCAGCCTGCATCCCAGGAGGGACAAAGGCCACGTGCCCGTGGATGGGCTGAGCAGCAGAGCCCCAGGAAGGGGCAGGCAGGAGTCCCCCCTGCCATGGGCAGGGCACGGTGCTTACAGGTGCTTCAGCATGAACAGCCCCTCCAGGGAATGCCTCTTCACTGCCCGCAGCTCATTGTCCCTGAGCACCCTGCAAGGGGATACAGGGACATTGTTACAGCCACCACAGGCCAGCAGCAAATGGGATTGGCATGGGAAAATCTCCTGCAGCAGCTTGACCAAAGCATCTCTTTGGGGCACTGCAGGGATCGCCCCCACTCCTGGCCAGAGCAGGCCCTTGCTCCTGGCCAGCTGAAGCTGACCACAGCTTGATCCCTGGGCAGACAGACACGGGGATGGTGCCCTGGCTGCAAGAGACTCAAGGCACCTTTTACCATGCTGGGAGGCTGTGGTGGTTCACACCCCTCCCTGCAGAGCAGCCGAGCTTTGAATTCCAAGGGAAGCAGGTTCTGTGGGCGCTGCTGCTCCAACCCCAGACCAAAGGATGGAAACTCCCCAGACTCCTGAGGTTTGAAATGCTGCAGGCCACTTACAAGGTCTCAGCCCATGGATAGTTGTTCCAGGTTTCTTCTCCAACCGTAGCAATGTCGTTGCCAGTGAAATCTCTGCAAAGAGACGAAGACCCGGTCCCCCCTCAGGAAAACCCACTTCCCTGCCGTTCAGCTGCTGAGCTGGAAGCGGGCTTTGCCTGGAGAGGGCACAGCGTGCGCAGCCTGGCTTCACCCTCGCGCTGAGCTCAGGCCCCCAAACCCCCTCTGTCTCCGGCCAGGGAGTCCCCTGGGTGTCCCAGCTGGGGTCTGCAGCCCCATGGAGCCAAGGAGGGGCAGCTGCAGGGCTCTCTGGGGCCGCGGGACTCACAGCACGGCCAGGGCTTGGCGGCGGCTGCCCGGGGGCACGGTGGCCAGGCCGGCGTGGCCGCAGTCCAGCCGCCCATGGCCTGGGCAGCGGCAGGGCTCTGGGCAGGGCTCCGTGCCCACGGCTGGGGAGGGGGCCACTGCCAGCAGCAGGGCCAGCAGGAGCAGAGCGCGTACGAGACGCATCACCAGGTCCATGGCGAGGCAGGACTGGCTGCAGTCACCTGGGACGCAGACCTGAGGTGCAGCTGTGGCAGTTCCTGTGTCACAGTGCTGCTGCTAATGTCACAGTGCTCCTTCTCATGTCACTGGAGCAATGCTTTTTGTCACCATGGTGTTGCTTGGCATCAGAGCTCACAGCCCACTGCAGTTCAGGCCATGCTGTCACCAAATGACTCTTGTCTCAGAGCCATCAATCTGCCAAATCATGGAATGGATTGGCTTGGAAAGGGCCTCAGGGCCCATCCATTGCCACCTCTACCATGGCAGGGACAACCGCCCCTATCCCAGGCTGCTCCAAGCCCCGTCCAACCTGGCCTCGGACACTGCCAGGGATCCAGGGGCAGCCAGGACTGCTCTGGGCACCCTGTGCCAGGGCCTGCCCACCCTCACAGGGAAGGATTTCTCCTGAACACACCATCTATGCCTGCTCTCTGTCTCTGTGAAGCCATTCCCATTTGTATTGGGTTTGTGTGGCCAGGTTTTGGCATGGCTTTGGGGCTACAGGTGCTGTTGAAAATTCTTTTGCTTCTCATTATCCTGCTCGGATTTTGTTGGTAATAAATGCAGCCAGTATCCCCAAGTGCCGTTAGTTGTGTCCGTGACCGTGGAGGGTTCTCTCCCTGTCTTTCCATAAACTCATGAGCCTTTCGCTGTCTTTCTTCTCCTCTCCACTTGCACGGAGCGGTGACAGCGCCTTTGGCGGGCAGCCGGCATCCAGCCAGGGCCGAAGCCCGCCTGGCGCTGGGAGAGCGCGGGGAGCTTCCCGAAAGCCGGGCAATGTCGGGATGGCCGCCGGGAGAGCCTGAGGGAGCCGCAGCGCCAATGGCGGGAAGCGCTGGGAGCCCGGGGGGCGGCAGCTCCGCCTCAGCGCGCCGGCACCGGCAGCGAGCGCCGGTCAAAGGGAGCCGCGGGCAGCCGGGGCAAGGCCGGCACGGCGCCGCAAGCAGCGCCCAGAGAGGCGCCCCGGCCCGGCCGGGAAGCGCGGCCGCTCCGCCGCACAGGCAGCTCCGGCTCCGGGCAGCGGCCCCGGGCAGCGGCCTCCCCGCCTGAGGGGGAGCGCGCGGGCCAACAGCTCGGGCCGGGGCGGCTCCGGCAGCGCTTGGGGCAGGGCTGCCTCCAGTCCTGGGCACAGAGACACGGAGCCTCAGAGTCACTGACGATGGAAAAGACCTCCGGGTTCAGCGGGTCCATTCTGTGTCCGATCGCCGCCTTGGCAGCCAGGCCAGAGCGCTCAGTGCCGCCTCCAGCCGTTCATTCGACCCCTCCCGGCATGGGGAGGCCGCCACCTCCTTGGGCAGCCCCTTCCAAGGCCTGACCACCCTTTCCATGAAGAAATCCCTCCCTGATGTCCTTTTTTCCTATCTTACACACCCTGACACTATTTTAAGTCTAGTCTGAGCCATCCAGGCTGGAGGGGCTGCCCAGGGGGAGGCTGTCCAGCCACGCTGTTCGAGAGGCTCCCTGGCAATGCAGTCGTGAGGGGCAGAGGAGTCCAGGGAGGCTGGACACTCTGCAGCGAGAAATCCTTGAAGGCACAGGCAGGAAAAGCCCGTGTCCGTGTGCTCAAAGAAGAGCTGGTGGGGAAGCAGAGCAGCAGAGCAGGAAGCTCTGCCTGGGACTCACAGAAAACACAGAATTGACAGCTTTGGAAGAGGGGCAGCAGCTCAAGAGGGTGGCGAGGATGTCGTTGGGGCATGCAGGGAGAAAGGTTGAAAAGCAAAGGCCCAGCTGGAACTGAATTTGGCCACTTCCATAAGGGAGAACAGAAACTGCTTTTACAAATACATCAGCAACATCAGGGGGAACACGGACAAACTTTATTTTTACTGAAAGCAAGGGGAAACATTTCCACAAGGGATGAGGAAAACCCTGAGATACTGATGCCTTCCCTAGGTGTCCCGAGCTCATGGCCACCCACAGCACTCTCCTCTGCAGAGAGGGAAAAATGTGCTGGCTCTTGGGGTGCTCCGTAGTCACGGGGCACAGGCACCTCGTCCTGGGGTGATGGCATTCCCTCACTGTTGCTTCACCGGGGCACTTCCCTCTCAAGTAGCACCAAAGAAATAACAGGGAAAAAGCACCCAGGGAAAGCCTCGGCAGTTCTTTTGTTCACACAGGAGGTGGAGGAGAATGTTTGGTGTCCCAATTACTTTGTCACATTCTTAAATTCTTTTCCTCATCTCCTGAATTCATTGCATTGTGTCTCATCCTGGAATTCTTCTTCTTCATACACCGCACCCATCATGAACTGAGGGGCAGGAGGACTCATCCTGAGGACACACGCAGCAGGGCCAGCAGCTCTCCGACCTTCTCTGTGAGTTACTTGCTCTTCCTCAAGGCCATGTGTCTGGAGATGTTCTCTTGCAGGCAACACTGGCCCATGGCATCAGACGCTTCGTGGGTCTCTTGACTCTCACTGAGCATCTCTAGAAGCAGCCCCTCTTTGAGGGTCCAGACCAGCTTAAGCCGGGGCAGGCTGCAGTCCATCCTCAGGGCTCGCTCCACGTGGGCCATGAACATCTGCAGGCGTTTTTCCGGCACCAGCAAGCGCAGGTGACGATCAACCACAGCGTCCAAGAGCTCTCCTGCAACTGGTGCAAGGTCTGGACCTTGGCGCCTCCAAAGTTTATGGAGGAACCTGGAGTCTACTTGCTGTTGCTTCCAGTGTGTGTCGGTGGTGTCAGGCATGATCAGGAGGCGCCCAGCTACAGCGGAATGCTTCTCTTCAGCCGTGGCTCCCCCTCTGCTGCTCGCAGCGGGACCATTCTGAACCAAGGGGTCAGAGAGTAAATCGAGGTTCCTGTTTAGACGCTGCTCATCTTTTGGCTCTCCCTCTTCTTCCACAGGGCCCAACACCTGGTAGAAAAGCTGATTATGTCCAACCCAATACTGGCTCTCCTCCTTCTTTGGCTGTTTGTCAGAATTTACATAGTTCAGCCTTGGAGCTTGAACTTTCTCATTTTGTCTGTGTTATCTGTGAACAGACTTGTCATGAGTGTTGTTTAATCACCAACTACACCCCAGTGTTTCAGTGCTTGTCACTTCAAATGGGAATCCTGCTTCTGGCACCACGTACACAAGCACGGCCCTGCACACGTGTGCGCAGCCCCACAGAAATGGGCGCAGCCCAGCAAACATGTGGGCCCTTCCAAGACCCTCTGGCTGTACAGCAGTATTTATTAAAATAAATAAACAAATAAAATCAGAATTTATTGGGAAAGCATTCCCAGCTGGGAACAGACACAAGAGCTGCACACAGGGGGCTGTGCAAGGGGACCCTGTTACACGCCCACGGTGTCCCCAGGAGATGTCATGGCCCTGGGAAGGCTGTGGCTCCAGAAGCTGGGCTGCATTGACTTCTTGGGACACCTGGGGCTTCCTGGATTCCTCCTGTCCCAGTCCCCAGGGGACTTTGGGGTGTCCTAAGCACGGCAGCCACCAGCAGCATCCTCTTCTGCAGAGAGTGGTCATGGAGCCAGCGGCCCAGATCTTGGGCTGCTGGGTGCTGGGCAGAGGCCAGGCAGGGGCATCTTTTCTTTGGGTAACAGCAGTTCCTTAGGCTTCTTCCATCTGGAATGACAGCAAGGAAACAACATCTGAGGAAATAAAGGCGAGGAAATAAAGGCAAGGAAACAGCAGTAAGGAAATAGCCACCAAGTCAAGAACTAGGATGCAAGGAAATAAAAAAGAAAATAGCATCCAAGGAAGGTTCTAGATGTTCTTGTATCAGAATAGGAGCTGGAGAACAAGTGCTGGCATCTTACTTTCTTGTTCTCAACATCTTGAAAATCTTCTCTCCCTCAGTCAAGTTCTTCACATTGTATCTCTTCCTGGGAGACATCTCTGTTCTCTTTCTGCATTTGTTTCTGCAATTCTTCTTCCTGTTTCTGCAGTTCTTCTTCCTTTTTGCCGAGGATGTCCATGATGTATTGAACCAACAGCAATTCAGCTTCGCTGAGCTCAGGCAAACCCGG
This sequence comes from Fringilla coelebs, assembly GCF_963513975.1. Classification (NCBI taxonomy): domain Eukaryota; kingdom Metazoa; phylum Chordata; class Aves; order Passeriformes; family Fringillidae; genus Fringilla; species Fringilla coelebs. The sequence goes on along the minus strand of NC_140053.1, from coordinate 5,482,713 downwards.
GAAATTGCCAGGGAAAGGACGGATTTGGAGAGGTGAGGAAGAGCAGGTGCTGCAAGCAGAGGAGCAGAAGTGGCATCTGCTCCCTGCCCTTACCTGCTCTGCATATTTGCCTCCCTGTACTTGTTCTTCTTCCATGTCTGTTGCAGCTTTACAAACAACCTAAAAGCCAACGAAAATGAGCGGGGGGTATTGGGCAGGGAGGGCTGCAGGAGGTTCAGCTACCCCTCCCTGCTTGGGGGCATGTCCCCTGAGCCCAGGGAAGATGGGGGCTCCAGGAAGGACATCCCTGGCTGGGCCAGTACGTGCACCCCATCCGAGGAGATTCACTGGTGCATGAAGGCCTGGTTGGGCCGGGAGCCCCCGGCCATGCCCAGCGCTGCCGCTCAGGAGCCGCTCACCCGGGGCTGTGGAAACACAGCCGGGAGAGTCCTGGGCAGCGGCACCTGCGCGGCTGCGGGGCTCCAGGAGGAGTGGCTCTGCACAGGAAAGACTCTTGGTGGCACAGCAGTGGCATGGCCCGGGAGCAGTTCCCTTTTCAGCCACGATTTCCTTCTGAGTAGCTGTCGGAAACAGCTGCAGCACATCGGGAACACACCTTGGAAAGGAGACAAACTTTTAACACCAAAGTTTTCTTGTCATGCTCTATAGCACACGGGAGATCAAAGATGCTTCATTCAACCCAGCCTGTTCTACACGCGTGCAAGTCTGTGCCAGCAACAACGATTTGAAAAAGAACCTGTCCTTCCTTCCCAATGTGGTAAATAGGTATGATTCATGCTGATAAAATTGAAACAGTAATCAATATTGATACAGTAATTAATATTTGGAAGTAATAAAACCGTTAAAAGGAGTAATGCCCAGAAAGAAAGGGATAGGAGGAGGGGTTCCCCCCCTTTTCCTGCAGATGTTCAAGGCAGGAAGAAGCAAGAGATAACAGTTACTAAAAATTAACAGAGAGAGGAGGAAAATCTGGTTGGGTCCCAGGAAAATGTTAATTATATCACATTTATTGCTTTGATGCTTAAATATAATATTGGCTTACATTATGATAGTCTCGGCTTGTATTATACTGCCTTGGTGCACATGTGTAACCCAAAGGTGAATTACAGGACACTGAGGAAGAGGAGAGGCCTTCATCAGTGCGACCCCCCCAAAGAGTGGTGCGTCCAGCTAAAAGAGGGATGGAGCATGCGTAGGAAAGGTGGTGATGAAGGCAGATTGAAGTGTGATGAATCAAAAATGAGAGGAGATGGCATCGACATATGGGATAAAACAGGGAATTTGTGTTTGGCACGTCTGTACGTGAGGTGGCAGGGGTCCAAGGACCTTTGCGCTCCGTAACCTGCGGGTTTTTGCTTATGCACTATTACTGGAACCAAATCATCCCTTCATTTAACCAAATTATATTGTTAATATTTCAAGTGTATTTGATTTTATATGTTTAAGCTATTCAATTAAAATTGATGCTACTTTTATTTGGTTTTTTTCCTTGATGGGATAATTGGGCAAATAGACCAGTAGAAAGGTACAGGCCCAGCTGGAACTGAATTTGGCCAATTCCATAAGGGAGAACAGAAACTGCTTTTACAAATACATCAGCAACACCAGGGGGAACAAGGACAAACTTTATTTTTACTGAAAGCAAGGGGATACATTGCCACAAGGGATGAGGAAAACCCTGAGATACTGATGCCTTCCCTGGGTGTCCTGAGCTTGTGCTTTCCTGCAGCACCCTCTCTGCTTCCCTCAGCAGAGACAGCAAAGAAATAAAAGGAAAAAGCGTCCAAGGAAATAACAACAACCAACAAGGCAGCATCCAAGGAGAGCCTCAGCTAAAATGGGAAGTGAAGACCTGCTGGCATCCCATTCTTGAGTCTTCCCCCTTAGTTCTTCACACCATGTCTCTTCCTGGGATGCTTATCTCTGGGATTCATAGGCATCCCTGATGCGTTGAATCCATGGCAATTCAGACCTCATGAACAGGGAACAGCACTGGGAAGCACCTTGAACGGCCCGGGAACAGGGGCAACACTCGGAGGAGCTGCCTGCCCTTTTCTGCTCTATGTTCTGTGCTCTGTTATCCTTCCTCCCACTCTGTGGCAGTTTTACACAGAACCTGAAAAAATCAGAAAGGGAACATAGGGATAAAAAGAGAAGGCAGCTGGTGATGAAGGCTGTGCGCAACAGGGCTGCCTGTGCTCTACCCTGTCTGGGCAGCAGCGCTGGAGGGCTTGGGAAGGGGCATTTCCAACGCTGCAAAGCAATGGAGTGAGCAAGGTGAATGGGGACAAAGAGGCTTCTGGACATCCCATCCCCAGAGCTCCCTGCTCCCGCTCCGTAAGCAGGGAGGTTTGGCCAGGGAGGGCTCAGCAGGTGCCAGCACCTCTCCCTGCTCGGAGCTGTGTCAGCCGAGCCCAAGGAAGATGGGGAGTCCCCAGCAGGGATGGCAATGGCTGGCAATCCAGAGAACGAGCCCTGCATGCAAAAGGCAACTGGGGTGCATTGGCAGATAGTTCTTTACCCGCCACTGTGGGGAGGGAGCGGGGAAAAAAGGGCCAGAGCCATCAGCAGAGGAGACTCTTCTGGGAACACAGAGCTATTGCTCGTGCTCACAGAATTTCGGGAGCACACCGGGACCCAAGACATCCATCCCAGCACCGGGATGGGAAGGCCTGGTTGGGCTGGGAGCCCCCGGCCGTGCCCAGCGCTGCCGCTCAGGAGCCGCTCGCCCGGGGCTCCCCCATACACGACGCATTGGAAACACAGCCGGGAGAGTCCTGGACAGCGGCACCTGGGCAGCTGCGGGGCTCCAGGAGGAGCGGCTCTGCACAGGAAAGACTCTTGGTGGCACAGCAGTGGCATGGGCAGGCAGCAGTTACCTTCTCAGCCACAATTTCCTGGTGTGGCGGGGTTGGGAGTCAAGTTCACAACCACAACGTCGAGCGCGCTTCTGGGGAAGGAAAATGGGAGATTTGTAACATCAGTTTCCCTGTAATATTCTGCCTAACAGGAGAAGGCAAAAGCTCTCATGGCTGTGTCGTTGAAGGCAGGAGAGCAAAGCAAAGCTGGGGAGAGCTGGGACAGAAGGCAGGACAAGCTTCCCCCAGGCAGGCTGGAGCCTGCTGAGCTGAGTGCTGTGGATGCTGCCACCAGCTCCAGGCTTGGAAAAACATCTCCTGGGGTACCCAGCACATGCAGGGCCATCTGCAGTGGCACATGGGGCTTGTCACTGGAGCTCTCCAGCTACAAGGCAGACAGCTGTGTTTCAAACAAGCTATTGGCTTACCTGGAAGACACACTTCAGTATCAGCAAAACAAAGATGAAGAAAAACAGCAAAACCACAAAGGTGACCACGTACACCACAACTTCTAGTTTGTGCTGTGAGGAAAGGGAGATCACAGGGGTAAGAGGATGGATCCTTCCATTCTCCTTTGCCCAGAAGGACACGTGCAGCAGTGCCCAGCAGCTCTCCTACCTTCCGTGTGAGTCCCTTGCCCTTCCCCAAGGCCATATGAATTATCATGTTCTCCTGCAGACGACACTGTGCCGTGGGATCATAGGCTCCCTGGTTCTCTTGCCTCTCAGTAAGCAGCTTCCGAAGCAGCCTGGTCTTCATGACCATCTTGGCACAGGCCTGCTTCAGCTGGGGCAGGCTGCAGTCCCTCCTCAGGGCTCGCTCCACGTGGCCCATGAATGCGTGCAGGCCTTTCTGTGCCTCCAGCAGTGGCCACTGATGATCAACATTGGTTTCCCATTCTTTTGGAACTGGCGCAAGTGCTGGACTTTGGGGGCTCACAGGTTTATTGAGGAACATGGAGCCTTCCTCCTCTGTGGTGTCAGGCATGATCAGGAGGTGCCTGCCTGTAGAGAAATGCTTCTCTTCAGCCGTGGCTCCTCCTCTGCTGCTTGCACCGGGGCGGCTGTGAACAAACAGGTCAGAGAGAAAATCCAGATTCCTGTTTAGACGCGGGTCAGATCTGGACCTTCGCTCCACTTTCACAGCTTTCCAAACCTGGTAGAAAAGATTATTACTTCCAACCCCATACTGGCTGTTCTTCTTCTTGTGCCATTTGTCTGTCCTCATGTGGTACTTCCTGAGAGCTGGATCTTCCTCCTCATCTCTGTGTTGTCCAGACATGGAGGCATCGTCACCACCTTTTAATCCACTGGCTAACGCCGAAGGCTTTAATCCATGCCGGTATAAATGTGGCTCTGTCTTCTCTTGATGCCAGCTTGAGGGTGTCTTCTTAAGCTCAACGCTTTTGGCAATCTTGATGCTTTTAGCCTTGTGCAGCTTCTTCTTGACCTTGGCCCTCAGGTCATCAGCACTCGTTTTGCCTTCATGCCCAGAAAGATGCTGAGGGGGATGTGAATATGTTCTGGAACTGTCCGGGCTGCTGACATCCCCCCCAGTGCTCCGGGTCAGGGCAACCACCAGCGTTACAGTTCCGTGATCTCCCACTGAAGGCTCCATTGGCTTGAGGCTCAACGCAGGGCTGGTGTTCAGCTCTCTGCCTTGTTCCATCTCCGTTATTTTTCCTTGAGACCATAGCAGAGTTGTCTCAGCTGGAGAACATCAAGAGAGCAGATCAGCAGCGGGGCACAAACACAGCTCAGAGGTTACCCTGTGCAGCAAGAGCAAATCTGAAGGCCGAGGAGCACAAGAGAAGAGTGGAGGATGTGGAGAGAAGAGCCCATCAATCCTTCCCATTATTCCCTCGGGGCAGAGCAGAGAGCTGGCTCTTTCCTGGTGTCTCCTGGGGCTCTGTTTGGATGGGAGGGAAAGAGCCCTGGGGAATGGGATTGCTGTCAGAAAGGTTCCCACAGCTCCAGATGAGCAGGCTTGGCTTGCTCTGCAGGAGCCAGTGAAGAGGCAGAGACCCCAGAGCAAAGATCAGCACTGCAAGAGGGGGCACAGACTGGCAGGGGAGGAAAGCCCAGGGACTCCTTTGCTCTGGGCCATTCCCAAGAGCAGCAGCTGAAGCTGTTGCACCATGAAAAACTTCCTCAAGGGCACCAGAGCTCTGGGACTGTGCTGTGGTAAACCTGGGGCTGAGCCAGTGAGAGAAGTGAGCTCCCTGGGGCCCTTGGAAACCTGGCTGGCTCTGTTTGCAGAAGGGCAGCCTGGCCCTGCTGTGGACAGGATGTGCTGTGCCCTGTGCCCAGCTAGAGCAGGACGCTGCTTTGCTCCCCTTGCACAGGCCAACCAGGGCATGACGGTGCTCGGTGTTCACCCTGCAGAGCACATCAGGGGCCCTGCCCTTTGTCCTGCAGTGGGCAGTGGGGTGGCACAGAAACCAGGCTGTTAGGGGAATTTGGGCCCTTTATGAGCAGACCTTGCCTTCCAGCAGCAGGGAAGGGCAGGGGGCATTCCTGCTTGCCTTGCCTGGGGGCATGGCATGGGTAGGAAATTGGTAGGTTTGGTGGGCCCAGTGAGCTGTTCCTTCTCCAGACAGTACATGACACACAAGATATGTACAATCATCAGGAACTTTCCATCCCAAGGTGTTTTGTCCAAGGCCTGTACTCCAAGGGGAGATCAGCACCCCCAGCACGGGGCAGTGCTGCAGCATCTCCCCAGGCTCAGGAGAAGTGGCAGATTTGATCTCCCCCCAGCCCCTCCGGACACCCACCGCACTGCGGGGCGCTGGTGCTGCACAGCTTCTGGCACAGGAACTGGATGGTCCTGCAGGGGCTCTCGGGCCAGGGACGCTTCTGGCACAGGCAGCAGGCCGCGTCCTTGGGCACTTGGCTGAAGACAAGAGGGGATTATTGGAGAAATACCTGGCCACCCAGTCCATGGCCCAGAGCCCAACTCAGGGAGCACACGGATACCAGGCGTTAGGGCTTGTGCCTCACGCTGTGCCACAGCTCTGGGAAAGCGCCATGGCTCCCAATGCAAAACCTTTAAAAGGGAATTTTATCCTGGAAAGTAGAACTGCTCCCAACATACCCCGTGACACAGAAATGTACCCGCCTGGGGTTGAAACTGCCCTTGGAGAAACGTGAGCAAGTCACCCCAACGGTGAGATTCTGCCTCTGAGCTGGTGAATTTTGGCACATTCCCAGAAGGAAACAGCAACCCTTGAGCTTACTGGGCTTATTCAGGTTTTGTGGCACACGGATTTGTATGCCAAGCAGAGCCCCTGTCCCAGCATTCAGGGCCTACTAGTGGCTGGGGCTCAGTCCCACACACTCACAGGGTCTCCAAGCTCACTGTGCTCTGCAGGAGCTGCAGCAGCGTCTGCGAGGTCACTTGCGTGGCACTCAGGTCTCTGCAAGCAATGGAAAGAGCTCATGAAATTCTCCGGTGACATTGCCACAACTCTTCTCTGAGAGCAAGCCCAGGGCTCTGATGATGCTGGTGCTGTTGGCTGAGGCATCCACTTCTGCCTGCTCCGAGAGAAGACATTCCAGAGCCCAGCTTGCCTCTGCCTTGCCCTGCTCTAAACCAGCCCCTGAGGATCAGGGGGGCAATCCTGCAGCTCTCGTGGCAGACAGATGCCACCAGAAAGGATTGCCTCAACCTGACCCTCCTGCTGCTCTCCCCTGAGGGCAGCTGAGTCCCTGCGGAAGGAGGGAGTCCGGAGCTGCTGGCAAGAGCAGTGCAGTTGATTCCCAGAGCCCTGCGGCCACTCCACAGCCCCAGAGCCACATGAGCTCTCATCCCTGAAGGGTTGTGTCCCAGTTCCTGGGTTGTTTTGCAGCTGGGGACCCAGCAGCACTGCTTGGCCTTTGCCTTGCTCTGCTGGAGACAGGGTACTCGTGTCTCCAGCAGACTCAGGCTGGCCAAGAGAAAGATTTGCTCCTGCACCATTTGTGCTGCTTTCCTGACAACAGGGCACTCAAGAGAGACACAGGTCTCTGTGCATCTGCTCCAAATGAGCCAATACTTACAGAGAGCTCACTGAGGGCAGCTTGAAGAAGGCAGCATCATCAATGACAGCCAGCGGGTTGTGGCTGAGGATCCTGGGAAAAAACAGAGCTCTGTCACGGCTGATGGCAAGGATGTGAGCTGGCTGTGCCGGGCACGTGGCCACGGCCTGGCCGCATTCAAGGAAGCCTTGCAGGAGATGAGCAGGGCAGGGGAAAGGGCCTTTACAGCTGCACACTCCTGGTGCTCCCTGGCTGACATCCACAGTCGGAATCAGGACTTTCCCAAGGGCCAATCTGCTCTTGCCCACTGACCCTGCAGAGACCCTGCAGAGACTCGCCCTGCCGTGCCTTCAGCCCTGGTGCCACTTACAGCTCTTGGAGGAACTGCATCCCATGCCAGGCCTGGAAAGTGTCCCTGCGGATCTTTGTGATGCCATTCCAGGAGAGGTTTCTGGGGAAAGAGGAGGTCACACAAAGGAATCAGGCCTGCTCTGCAGCGAGAGGGGGCCAAGGGGGATCCCTTTGCAGGAAAGGTGCCAGTCCAAGGTGGAAGAGGGAAGACACTGCTGCTTTCTCAGGGTTTGTAGCCTGCCCAAGAGGACAAGTGAAGGGCACACGTGCTGACTCTGTTTCTCTTCCAGGACGCAGACAAGGCTGCAAGAACTGGCTCTCTGGTGGCTGTGTGTGGACAACCCCGCTGGGCTCTGTCCCCTGGCATGCCCACCCACCCATCGGCATTGACCTCTGCAGCTCAGCTGGGCTCTGGGCAGGGCAGTTCTAGGGACTGTGGGGAAAACAACAGGAGCATTTTCCTACACAGGACGGGTGTCCGCGCAAAGACTGAGCTAAAAGCACCAGAAAGAAACTCGAGCACTCACAGAAACTTCAGGAAGGGCAGTGGTTCAAATGCCCATTCCTCAATGGTCAGGATCTCATTGCAGGACAGATCCCTGTTCCAGTTACAAGAACAAATGTCACTTCCATCTGCCCTGTTGCTTTTACCTGCCACTGCAGCCTGCATCCCAGGAGGGACAAAGGCCACGTGCCCGTGGCTGGGCTGAGCAGCAGGGCCCCAGGGAGGGGCAGGCAGGAGTCCCCCCCTCCATGGGCAGGGCACGGTGCTTACAGGTGCTTCAGCATGAACAGCCCCTCCAGGGAATGCCTCTTCACTGCCCGCAGCTCATTGTCCCTGAGCACCCTGCAAGGGGATACAGGGACATTGTTACAGCCGCCACAGGCCAGCAGCAAATGGGATTGGCATGGGAAAATCTCCTGCAGCAGCTTGACCGAAGCATCTCTTTGGGGCACTGCAGGGATCGCCCCCACTCCTGGCCAGAGCAGGCCCTTGCTCCTGGCCAGCTGAAGCTGACCACAGCTTGATCCCTGGGCAGACAGACACGGGGATGGTGCCCTGGCTGCAAGAGACTCAAGGCACCTTTTACCATGCTGGGAGGCTGTGGTGATTCACACCCCTCCCTGCAGAGCAGCCGAGCTTTGAATTCCAAGGGAAGCAGGTTCTGTGGGCGCTGCTGCTCCAACCCCAGACCAAAGGATGGAAACTCCCCAGACTCCTGACTTTTGAAGTGCTTCAGGCCACTTACAAGGTCTCAGCCCATGGATAGTTGTTCCAGGTTTCTTCTCCAACCGTAGCAATGTCGTTGCCAGTGAAATCTCTGCAAAGAGACGAAGACCCGGTCCCCCCTCAGGAAAACCCACTTCCCTGCCGTTCAGCTGCTGAGCTGGAAGCGGGCTTTGCCTGGAGAGGGCACAGCGTGCGCGGCCTGGCTTCACCCTCGCGCTGAGCTCAGGCCCCCAAACCCCCTCTGTCTCCGGCCAGGGAGTCTCCCGGGTGTCCCAGCTGGAGTCTGCAGCCCCATGGAGCCAAGGAAGGGCAGCTGCAGGGCTCTCTGGGGCCGCGGGACTCACAGCACGGCCAGGGCTTGGCGGCGGCTGCCCGGGGGCACGGTGGCCAGGCCGGCGTGGCCGCAGTCCAGCCGCCCATGTCCTGGGCAGCGGCAGGGCTCTGGGCAGGGCTCCGTGCCCACGGCTGGGGACGGGGCCACTGCCAGCAGCAGGGCCAGCAGGAGCAGAGCGCGCACGAGACGCATCACCAGGTCCATGGCGAGGCAGGACTGGCTGCAGTCACCTGGGACGCAGACCTGAGGTGCAGCTGTGGCAGTTCCTGTGTCACAGTGCTGCTGCCAATGTCACAGTGCTCCTTCTCATGTCACTGGAGCAATGCTTTTTGTCACCATGGTGTTGCTTGGCATCAGAACTCGCAGCCTACTGCAGTTCAGGCCATGCTGTCACCAAATGACTCTTGTCTCAGAGCCATCAATCTGCCGAATCATGGAATGGATTGGCTTGGAAAGGGCCTCAGGGCCCATCCATTGCCACCTCTACCATGGCAGGGAACCCCACCCCTATCCCAGGCTGCTCCAAGCCCTGTCCAACCTGGCCTCGGACACTGCCAGTGATCCAGGGGCAGCCAGGACTGCTCTGGGCACCCTGTGCCAGGGCCTGCCCACCCTCACAGGGAAGGATTTCTCCTGAACACACCATCTACGCCTGCTCTCTGTCTCTGTGAAGCCATTCCTATTTGTATTGGGTTTGTGTGGCCAGGTTTTCGCATGGCTTTGGGGCTACAGGTGCTGTTGAAAATTCTTTTGCTTCTCATTATCCTGCTCGGATTTTGTTGGTAATAAATGCAGCCAGTATCCCCAAGTGCCGTTAGTTGTGTCCGTGACCGTGGAGGGTTCTCTCCCTGTCTTTCCATAAACTCATGAGCCTTTCGCTGTCTTTCTTCTCCTCTCCACTTGCACGGAGCGGTGACAGCGCCTTTGGCGGGCAGCCGGCATCCAGCCAGGGCCGAAGCCCGCCTGGCGCTGGGAGAGCGCGGGGAGCTTCCCGAAAGCCGGGCAATGTCGGGATGGCCGCCGGGAGAGCCTGAGGGAGCCGCAGCGCCAATGGCGGGAAGCGCTGGGAGCCCGGGGGGCGGCAGCTCCGCCTCAGCGCGCCGGCACCGGCAGCGAGCGCCGGTCAAAGGGAGCCGCGGGCAGCCGGGGCAAGGCCGGCACGGCGCCGCAAGCAGCGCCCAGAGAGGCGCCCCGGCCCGGCCGGGAAGCGCGGCCGCTCCGCCGCACAGGCAGCTCCGGCTCCGGGCAGCGGCCCCGGGCAGCGGCCTCCCCGCCTGAGGGGGAGCGCGCGGGCCAACAGCTCGGGCCGGGGCGGCTCCGGCAGCGCTTGGGGCAGGGCTGCCTCCAGTCCTGGGCACAGAGACACGGAGCCTCAGAGTCACTGACGATGGAAAAGACCTCCGGGTTCAGCGGGTCCATTCTGTGTCCGATCCCCGCCTTGGCAGCCAGGCCAGAGCGCTCAGTGCCACCTCCAGCCGGTTTTGGACCCCTCCAGGCATGGGGAGGCCGCCACCTCCTTGGGCAGCCCCTTCCAAGGCCTGACCACCCTTTCCATGAAGAAATCCCTCCCTGATCTCTGTTTTTCCTATCTTACACACGCTGACACTATTTTAAGTCTAGTCTGAGCCATCCAGGCTGGAGGGGCTGCGCAGGGGGAGTCCGTCCAGCCGCGCTGTTCGAGAGGCTTCCTGGGGCGCTGTCCTGAGGGGAATCCTGAGAGGAGTCCAGGGAGGCTGGACACTCTGCAAGGAGAAATCCTCGAAGGCACAGGCACGAACAGCCCGTGTCCATGTGCTCAAAGACGAGCTGGTGGGGAAGCAGAGCAGCAGAGCAGGAAGCTCTGCCTGGGACTCACAGAAAACACAGAATTGACAGCTTTGGAAGAGGGGCAGCAGTACAGGAGGGTGGTGAGGATGTCGCTGGGGTATGCAGGGAGAAAGGTAGAAAAGCAAAGGCCCAGCTGGAACTGAATTTAGCCAATTCCATAAGGGAGAACAGAAACTGCTTTTACAAATACATCAGCAACACCAGGGGGAACAAGGACAAACTTTGTTTGTATTGAATGCAGGGGGAAACATTGCCTCAAGGGATGAGGAAAACCCTGAGATACTGATGTCTCCTCTGGACATGCTGAGCTCATGGCCACCCACAGCACTCTCCTCTGCAGAGAGGGAAAAATGTGCTGGCTCCTGGGGTGCTCCGTAGTCACGGGGCACAGGCACCTCGTCCTGGGGTGTCGGCATTCCCTCACTGTTGCTTCTGTGGGGTACTTCCCTCTCAAGTAGCACCAAAGGAATAACAGGGAAAAGCTCCCAGGAAAGGCCTCGGCATTTCTTTTGTTCACACAGGAGGTGGAGGAGAATGTTTGGTGTCCCAATTACTTTGTCACATTCTTAGATTCTTTTCCTCATCTCCTGAATTCTTTGCATTGTGTCTAATCCTGGAATTCTTCTTCTTCATACACCGCACCCATCATGAACTGAGGGGCAGGAGGACTCATCCTGAGAAGGACACACGCAGCAGGGCCAGCAGCTCTCCGACCTTCTCTGTGAGTTACTTGCTCTTCCTCAAGGCCACGTGTCTGGAGATGTTCTCTTGCAGGCAACACTGGCCCATGGGATCAGAGGCTCCGTAGGTCTCTTGCCGCTCACTGAGCACCTTTAGAAGCAACCCCTCTTTGAGGGTCCAGACCAGCTTGAGCCGGGGCAGGCTGCAGTCCATCCTCAGGGCTCGCTCCACGTGGGCCATGAACATCTGCAGGCGTTTGTCCGGCACCAGTAAGCGCAGGTGACGTTCAACCACAGCGTCCAAGAGCTCTCCTGCAACTGGTGCAAGGTCTGGACCTTGGCGCCTCCAAAGTTTATGGAGGAACCTGGAGTCTTCTTGCTGTTGCTTCCAGTGTGTGTCTGTGGTGTCAGGCATGATCAGGAGGCGCCCAGCTAGAGCGGAATGCTCCTCTTCAGCCGTGGCTCCCCCTCTGCTGCTCGCAGCGGGACCACTCTGAACCAAGGGGTCAGAGAGTAAATCGAGGTTCCTGTTTAGACGCTGCTCATCTTTTGGCTCTCCCTCTTCTTCCACAGGGCCCAACACCTGGTAGAAAAGCTGATTATGTCCAACCCAATACTGGCTCTCCTTCTTCTTTGGCTGTTTGTGAGAATTGACATAGTTCAGCCTTGGAGCTTGAAATTTTGTCTGTGTTATCTGTGAACAGACTTGTCATGAGTGGTGTTTAATCCACCACCTACATCCCAGGGGTTCAGTGCTTGTCACTTCAAATGGGAATCCTGCTTCTGGCACCACGTACACAAGCACGGCCCTGCAAACGTGTGCGCAGCCCCACAGAAATGGGCACATCCCAGCAAACATGTGAAAACTTCCAGGACACTCTGGCTTTACAAAATCAGCATTTATTGGGAAAGCATTCCCAGCTGGGAACAGACACAAGAGCTGCACACAGGGGGCTGTGCAAGGGGACCCTGTCACACGCCCACGGTGTCCCCAGGAGATGTCATGGTCCTGGGAAGGCTGTGGCTCCAGAAGCTGGGCTGCATTGACTTCTTGGGACACCTGGGGCTTCCTGGATTCCTCCTGTCCCAGTCCCCAGGGGACTTTGGGGTGTCCTAAGCATGGCAGCCACCAGCAGCATCCTCCTCTGCAGAGAGTGGTCATGGAGCCAGCAACCCAGATCTTGTGCTGCTGGGTGCTGGGCAGAGGCCAGGCAGGGGCATCTTGTCTTTGGGTAACAGCATTTCCTTAGGCTTCTTCCATCTGGAATGACAGCAAGGAAACAACATCTGAGGAAATAAAGGCAAGAAAAGACTCAAGGAAACAGCAGTAAGGAAAGAGCCAAGGAAATAGCCACCAAGTCAAGAACTAGGATGCAAGGAAATAGAAAAGAAAATAGCACCCAAGGAAAGTTCTAGAAGTTCTTGTATCAGAAGAAGAGCTGGAGAACAAGTGCTGGCATCTTACTTTCTTGTTCTTCGCATCTTGAAAATCTTCTCTCCCTATTGGAGTTCCTCACATTGTATATCTTCCTGTGAGACATCTTTGTTCTCTTTCTGCATTTGTTTCTGCAATTCTTCTTCCTCTTTGTCAAGGGCATCCATGATGTATTGAACCAAGAGCAATTCAGCTTCACTGAGCTCAGGCAAACCCTGGAAATTGCCAGGGAAAGGAAGGATTTGGAGAGAGTAGGTGCTGCAGGCAGAGGACCAGAATTGGCACCTGCTCCCTGCCCTTACCTGCTCTGCATACTTTGCCTCCTTGTACTTGTTCTTCTTCCATGTGTGTTGCAGCTTTACAAACAACCTAAAAGCCAAAGAAAATGAGCGGGGGGTATTGGGCAGGGAGGGCTGCAGGAGGTTCAGCTACCTCTCCCTGCTTGGGGGCATGTCAGATGAGCCCAGGGAAGATGGGTGCTCCAGGAAGGACATCCCTGGCTGGGCCAGTACGTGCACCCCATCCGAGGAGATTCACTGGTGCATGAAGGCCTGGTTGGGCCGGGAGCCCCCGGCCATGCCCAGCGCTGCCGCTCAGGAGCCGCTCGTCCGGGGCTCCCCGAAACGCAACGCGTTGGAAACACAGCCGGGAGAGTCCTGGGCAGCGGCATCTGCGAGGCTCCAGGAGGAGCAGCTCGCCACAGGAAAGACTCTTGGTGGCACAGAAGTTGCATGGGCAGGGAGCAATTACCTTTTCAGCCACGATTTCCTTCTGAGTAGCTGTCGGCAAACAGCTCCAGCACATCGGGAACACACCTTGGAAAGGAGACAGACTTTTAACACCAAAGTTTTCTTGTCATGCTCTACAGCACACGGGAGACCAAAGATCCAACACAGCCTGTTCTAGACACGTGCAAGTCTGTGCCAGCAACAACGATTTTAAAAAGAACCTATCCTTCCCTCCCAATTTTCTGTTCCTCTCTGCCGCAACTCCAAGAGCTGTTCTGAACTCCCAGAGCTCCCAGTCTCATTGCTGGGTGGCTGAAGGCAGGAGAGCAAAGCAAAGCTGGGAAGAGCTGGGACAGAAGGCAGGACAAGCTTTCCCCTAGGCAGACTGGAGCCTGCTGAACTGGGTGCTATGGATGCTGCCACCAGCTCCAGGCTTGGAAAAACATTTCCTGTGGTACCCAGCACATGCAGGGCCATCTGCAGTGGCACATGGGGCTTGTCACCGGAGCACTCCAGCTACAAGGCAGCTCTGTCCAAACAAGATATTGGCTTACGTGGAAGACACCCTGCAGTATCAGCAGAACGACTGCAATGACGGACAGCAACACAACGAATGTGATCGTGTCATCCATGGTCTCTGGCTTTGGCTGGGAGAAGGGGAAAGAACGTCATGGAGGGCAGGAGGACTGATCCTTTCATTCTCCCTTGCCCAGCAGGACACACGCAGCACTGCATGCAGCTCTCCTACCTCCTCTGTGGGCTCCTGATCCTCCTCCAAAGCTGTGCGCCTGGAGATGTTCTCTTGCAGAGGACACTGGCCCATGGGATCAGAGGCTCCCTGGTTCTCTTGCCACTCACTGAGCAGCTTTAGAAGCAGCCCTGTCTCTGAGACCATCTTGGCACACAGCTGCTTGAGCTGGGGCAGGCTGCAGTCCATCCTCAGGGCTCGCTCCACGTGGGCCATGAGCATCTGCAGGCGTTTGTCCGGCACCAGCAAGGGCCGGTGATGATCAGACACAGCTTCCAAGAGCTCTCCTGCAACCAGTGCAAGGTCTGGACCTTGGTGCCTCCAAGGTTTATTGAGGAACCTGGAGTCTTCTTGCTGTTGCTTCCAGTGTGTGTCTGTGGTGTCAGGCATGATCCGGAGGCGCCCAGCTAGAGAGGAATGCTCCTCTTCAGCCGTGGTGCCTCCTCTGCTGCTCACACTGGGGCCACTCTGAACCAAGGGGTCAGACAGAAAATCCAGGTTCCTGTTTAGACGCAGCTCATCTTTGCTGACGGTGGCTCTGGGCTCTCCTTCTGCTTTCACAGGGCTCAGACCCTCGTAGAAAAGCTGAATATGTCCAACCCAATATTGCCTGTCCTCCTTCTTTGGCTGTTTGTGTGAATTGACAAAGTTCTGTCTTGGAGCTGGGTCTTCCAACACATCTATGAGTTGTCCAATAATGGAGTCATCGCCATTAGGGTTGAACCCACCAGCTACATCCCAGGGGTTTAGTATCTGCCCGTTTTGCCTTGAGTTGATTTGCTTCTGCATGCTGTACAGCTGCTCTTTGACAGTCATAATATAGTTCTGCCATAGAGCTTGATCTTCCACCTCATCTCTGAGGGCTCTATCATCAGACTTGTCATGGGTGGGGTTTAACGCACCAGCTACATCCCAGGGGTTTAATGCTTGCTGGTTCAAATATAACTCCTCCTGCTTGTCATCCCAACTTGAAGGTGTCATTTTCACCACATGCTTCATCTTGGCAGGCTGGAGCTCTTGTGGGAAAATGCTTTTTGCTGTCTTGATGGTTTTAGCTGTCTGCAGCTTCTTGAGCCTGGCCCTCAGGTCATCAGCACTTGTTTTGCCTTCATGCCCAGAGAGATGCTGAGGGGGATGTGAATTTCTTCTGAGACTGTCCAGGCTGTTGACATCACCCCCAGTGCTCCGGGTCAGGGAAACCACAAACGTTATAGTTTCATGATCTCCCAGTGATGACTCCTTGGGCTTGAGGCTCAACACTAGGCTGGTGTTCAGCTTTCTGCGTTGTTCCATGTCCATTATTTCTCCACGAGTCTGTCGCAGAGCTGTCTCAGCTGGAGAACATCAAGAGAGCAGATCAGCAGCTGGGCAGAAATACAAGCTCAGACGTTACCCCAAGCAGCAAAAGCGCATCTCAAGGCCAGGGAGCACAAGAGCAGAGTGGGGAATGTGGAGAGAAGAGCCCCTCAATCCTTCCCATTATCCCCTCAGGGCAGAGCAGAGAGCTGGCTTTTTCCTGGTGTCTCCTGGGCTCGGTGTAGATGGGAGGGAAACAGCACTGGGGAATGAGTTTGCTGTCAGAGAGGTTACCCACAGCTCAGATGAGCAGGCTTGGCTTGCTGTGCAGGAGCCAGCAAAGAAGCAGAGACCCCAGAGCAAAGATCAGCACTGCAAGAGGGGGCACAGACTGGCAGGGGAGGAAAGCCCAGGGACTTCTTTGCTCTGGGCCATTCCCAAGAGCAGCAGCTGAAGCTGTTGAACCATGAAAAACTTCCTCAAGGGCACCAGAGCTCTGGGACTGCTGTGGGAAACCTGGGGCTGAGCCAGTGAGAGAAGTGAGCTCCCTGGCACCCTTGGAAACCTGGCTGTATCTGGTTGCAGAAGGGCAGCCTGGCCCTACTGTGGACAGGATGTGCCATGGACAGGATGTGCTGTGCCCTGTGCCCAGCTAGAGCAGGACGCTGCTTTGCTCCCCTTGCACAGGCCAACCAGGGCATGACGGTGCTCAGTGTTCACCCTGCAGAGCACATCAGGGGCCCTGCCCTTTGTCCTGCAGTGGGCAGTGGGGTGGCACAGAAACCAGGCTGTTAGGGGAATTTGGGCCCTTTATGAGCAGACCTTGCTTCCAGCACCAGGGAAGGGCAGGGGGCATTCCTGCTTGCCTTGCCTGGGGGCATGGCATGGGTAGGAAATTGGTAGGTTTGGTGGGCCCAGTGAGCTGTTCCTTCTCCAGAAGTACATGACACACAAGATATGTACAATCACCAGGAACTTTCCATCCCAAGGTGTTTTGTCCAAGGCCTGTACTCCAAGGGGAGATCAGCACCCCCAGCACGGGGCAGTGCTGCAGCATCTCCCCAGGCTCAGGAGAAGTGGCAGATTTGATCTCCCCCCAGCCCCTCCGGACACCTACCGCACTGCGGGGCGCTGGTGCTGCACAGCTTCTGGCACCAGAACTGGATGGTCTGGCAGGGGCTCTTGAGCCGGGGACGCTCCTGGCACAGGCAGCAGGCCACCTCCCTGGGAAGTTGGCTGAAGACAAGAGGGAACTATTGGAGGAACACCTGGCCACCCAGTCCATGGCCCAGAGCCCAACTCAGGGAGCACACGGATACCAGGCGTTGGGGCTTGTGCCTCACTGTGTGCCACCGCTCTGGGAAAGGGCCCTGGCTCCCAAGGCAAAACCTTTAAAAGGGGATTTTATCCTGGAAAATAGAACTGCTTCCAACATACCCCGTGACACAGAAATGTACCCGCCTGGAGTTGAAACTGCCCTTGGAGAAACGTGAGCAAGTCACCCCAAAGGTGAGATTCTGCCTCTGAGCTGGTGAGTTTTGGCACGTTCCCAGAAGGAAACAGCAACCCTTGAGCTTATTGGGCTTATTCAGGTTTTGTGGCACATGGATTTGTATCTCAAGCAGAGCCCCTGTCCCAGCACTCGAGGTCTTCTGGTGGCTGGGGCTCAGTCCCACACACTCACAGGGTCTCCAAGCTCACTGTGCTCTGCAGCAGCGGCAGCAGCGTCTGCGAGGTCACTTGCGTGGCACTCAGGTCTCTGCAAGCAATGGAAAGAGCTCATGAAATTCTCCGGTCACATTGCCACAATTCTGAGAGCAAGCCCAGGGCTCTGATGATGCTGGTGATGTTGGCTGAGGCATCCACTTCTGCCTGCTCCGAGAGAAGCCAGGGTACTTGTGTCTCCGACAGACTCAGGGTGGCCAAGAGGGTGATTTGCTCCTGCACCATTTGTGCTGCTTTCCTGACAACAGGGCACTCAAGAGAGACACAGCTCTCTGTGCATCTGCTCCAAATGAGCCAATACTTACAGAGAGCTCACTGAGGGCAGCTTGAAGAAGGCAGCATCATCGATGACAGCCAGCGGGTTGTGGCTGAGGATCCTGGGAAAAAACAGAGCTCTGTCACGGCTGATGGCAAGGATGTGAGCTGGTTGTGCCGGGCACGTGGCCACGGCCTGGCCGCATTCAAGGAAGCCTTGCAGGAGATGAGCAGGGCAGGGGAAAGGGCCTTTACAGCTGCACACTCCTGGTGCTCCCTGGCTGACATCCACAGTCGGAATCAGGACTTTCCCAAGGGCCAATCTGCTCTTGCCCACTGACCCTGCAGAGACCCTGCAGAGACTCGCCCTGCCGTGCCTTCAGCCCTGGTGCTACTTACAGCTCTTGGAGGAACTGCATTCCATGCCAGGCCTGGAAAGTGTTCCTGCGGATCTTTGTAATGCCATTCATGGAGAGGTTTCTGGGGAAAGAGGAGGTCACACAAAGGAATCAGGCCTGCCCTGCAGAGAGAGGGGGCCAAGCAGGAGCCCTTTGCAGGAAAGGTGCCAGTCCAAGGTGGAAGAGGGAGGACACTGCTGCTTTCTCAGGGTTTGTCGCCTGCCCAGGAGGGCAAGTGAAGGGCACACGTGCTGACTCTGTTTCTCTTCCAGGATGCAGCCAAGGCTGCAAGAACTGGCTCTCTGGTGGCTGTGTGTGGACAACCCCGCTGGGCTCTGGGCAGGGCAGTTCTAGGGACTGTGGGGAAAACAACAGGAACATTTTCCTACACTGGAAGGGTGCCCATGCAAAGACTGAGCTAAAAGCACCAGAAAGAAACTCGAGCACTCACAGAAACTTCAGGAAGGGCAGTGGTTCAAATGCCCATTCCTCAATGGTCAGGATCTCATTGCAGGACAGATCCCTGTTCCAGTTAGAACAACAAATGTCACTTCCATCTGCCCTGTTGCTTTTACCTGCCGCTGCAGCCTGCATCCCAGGAGGGACAAAGGCCACATGCCCGTGGATGGGCTGAGCAGCAGGGCCCCAGGGAGGGGCAGGCAGGAGTCCCCCCTGCCATGGGCAGGGCACGGTGCTTACAGGTGCTTCAGCATGAACAGCCCCTCCAGGGAATGCCTCTTCAGTGCCCAGAGCTCATTGTCCCTGAGCACCCTGCAAGGGGACACAGGGACATTGTTACAGCCGCCACAGGCCAGCAGCAAATGGGATTGGCATGGGAAAATCTCCTGCAGCAGCTTGACCAAAGCATCTCTTTGGGGCACTGCAGGGATCGCCCCCACTCCTGGCCAGAGCAGGCCCTTGCTCCTGGCCAGCTGAAGCTGACCACAGCTTGATCCCTGGGCAGACAGACACGGGGATGGTGCCCTGGCTGCAAGAGACTCAAGGCACCTTTTACCATGCTGGGAGGCTGTGGTGGTTCACACCCCTCCCTGCAGAGCAGCCGAGCTTTGAATTCCAAGGGAAGCAGGTTCTGTGGGCGCTGCTGCTCCAACCCCAGACCAAAGGATGGAAACTCCCCAGACTCCTGAGGTTTGAAATGCTGCAGGCCACTTACAAGGTCTCAGCCCATGGATAGTTGTTCCAGGTTTCTTCTCCAACCGTAGCAATGTCGTTGCCAGTGTAATCTCTGCAAAGAGACGAAGACCCGGTCCCCCCTCAGGAAAACCCACTTCCCTGCCGTTCAGCTGCTGAGCTGGAAGCGGGCTTTGCCTGGAGAGGGCGCAGCGTGCGCGGCCTGGCTTCACCCTCGCGCTGAGCTCAGGCCCCCAAACCCCCCCGTCACCGGCCAGGGAGTCCCCCGGGTGTCCCAGCTGGAGTCTGCAGCCCCATGGAGCCAAGGAAGGGCAGCTGCAGGGCTCTCTGGGGCCGCGGGACTCACAGCACGGCCAGGGCTTGGCGGCGGCTGCCCGGGGGCACGGTGGCCGGGCCGGCGTGGCCGCAGTCCAGCCGCCCACGGACTGGGCAGCGGCAGGGCTCTGGGCAGGGCTCCGTGCCCACGGCTGGGGACGGGGCCACTGCCAGCAGCAGGGCCAGCGGAGCAGAGCGTGCACGAGACGCATCACCAGGTCAATGGCGAGGCAGGACTGGCTGCAGTCACCTGGGACGCAGACCTGAGGTGCAGCTGTGGCAGTTCCTGTGTCACAGTGCTGCTGCCAGTGCTCCTTCTTAGGTCCCTTTAGCAATGCTTTTTTTCACCATCGTGTTGCTTGGAATCAGAGCCCACAGCAAACCGCAGTTCAGGCTGTGAAAAACGCCAATCACTTGTTTTTAATATTTTCAAGGTTTAATAGTAATAAAATGGTTATAAAGAAAGGAATACATTTAGAGTAATAGTAATTGGGACAATTTGAATTAGGACAATATGAGACAAAAACCAAAGAGTTATGGACGTCCGGGTGCATTTTTCTGGGCAGCACAGGCCCAGAAAAAGGACTCCTGTTAACAAAGGATTAACCCCTAAAAGCAATAGTTCGTTGCATATTCATACACCTCATACATGATGCATAAATCCCCTTTACACAAAGGATTCCGTCTGGTCATTGTCAACTTCTTCCTCCAAATTTTAACAGCACCTTCGAGGTGGGAAGAAGTTCATTTCTTCTGATAAGAGGGCAATAAACTCCTTTTCTTTGAAGGATTTAGGTGCCCTGTGGCTGCTATCTGGCAAGTCCTAAAAAAAATCCTACATAACATAGTTCGTATTCTAACTACGACAGTTACCATTTTAATTACAGACTACATTTATCATCTTATTAAAATGTTAATACAACAAAGTACATATAGTAAATATCTGTGTAGAGCCATATATTATGACCTTTTCACAAGGCCATGCTGCCTCTAAATGACTCTGTCTCAGAGCCATCAATCTGCCGAACCTCGAAATGGATTGGCTTGGAAAGGGCCTCAGGGCCCATCCATTGGCACCTCTACCGTGGCAGGGACATCCGCCCCTATCCCAGGCTCCTCCAAGCCCCGTCCAACCTGGCCTCGGACACTGCCAGGGATCCAGGGGCAGCCAGGACTGCTCTGGGCACCCTGTGCCAGGGCCTGCCCACCCTCACAGGGAAGGATTTCTCCTGAACACACCATCTACACCTGCTCTCTGTCTCTGTGAAGCCATTCCCAATTGTATTGGGTTTGTGTGGCCAGGTTTTGGCATAGCTTTGGGGCTACAGGTACTGTTGAAAATTCTTTTGCTTCTCATTATCCTGCTCTTGTTGGTAACCTGATTTTGTTGGTAATAAATGTAGCGAATATCGCCAAGCACTGTTCGTTGTGTTCCTGACCGTGGAGGGTTCTCTCCCTGTCTTTCCATAAACTCATGAGCCTTTCGCTGTCTTTCTTCTCCTCTCCACTTGCACGGAGCGGTGACAGCGCCTTTGGCGGGCAGCCGGCATCCAGCCAGGGCCGAAGCCCGCCTGGCGCTGGGAGAGCGCGGGGAGCTTCCCGAAAGCCGGGCAATGTCGGGATGGCCGCCGGGAGAGCCTGAGGGAGCCGCAGCGCCAATGGCGGGAAGCGCTGGGAGCCCGGGGGGCGGCAGCTCCGCCTCAGCGCGCCGGCACCGGCAGCGAGCGCCGGTCAAAGGGAGCCGCGGGCAGCCGGGGCAAGGCCGGCACGGCGCCGCAAGCAGCGCCCAGAGAGGCGCCCCGGCCCGGCCGGGAAGCGCGGCCGCTCCGCCGCACAGGCAGCTCCGGCTCCGGGCAGCGGCCCCGGGCAGCGGCCTCCCCGCCTGAGGGGGAGCGCGCGGGCCAACAGCTCGGGCCGGGGCGGCTCCGGCAGCGCTTGGGGCAGGGCTGCCTCCAGTCCTGGGCACAGAGACACGGAGCCTCAGAGTCACTGACGATGGAAAAGACCTCCGGGTTCAGCGGGTCCATTCTGTGTCCGATCCCCGCCTTGGCAGCCAGGCCAGAGCGCTCAGTGCCGCCTCCAGCCGGTTTTGGACCCCTCCCGGCATGGGGAGGCCGCCACCTCCTTGGGCAGCCCCTTCCAAGGCCTGACCACCCTTTCCATGAAGAAATCCCTCCCTGATCTCTGTTTTTCCTATCTTACACACGCTGACACTATTTTAAGTCTAGTCTGAGCCATCCAGGCTGGAGGGGCTGCGCAGGGGGAGTCCGTCCAGCCGCGCTGTTCGAGAGGCTTCCTGGGGCGCTGTCCTGAGGGGAATCCTGAGAGGAGTCCAGGGAGGCTGGACACTCTGCAAGGAGAAATCCTCGAAGGCACAGGCACGAACAGCCCGTGTCCATGTGCTCAAAGACGAGCTGGTGGGGAAGCAGAGCAGCAGAGCAGGAAGCTCTGCCTGGGACTCACAGAAAACACAGAATTGACAGCTTTGGAAGAGGGGCAGCAGTACAGGAGGGTGGTGAGGATGTCGCTGGGGTATGCAGGGAGAAAGGTAGAAAAGCAAAGGCCCAGCTGGAACTGAATTTAGCCAATTCCATAAGGGAGAACAGAAACTGCTTTTACAAATACATCAGCAACACCAGGGGGAACAAGGACAAACTTTGTATTGAATGCAGGGGGAAACATTGCCACAAGGGATGAGGAAAACCCTGAGATACTGATGTCTCCTCTGGACATGCTGAGCTCGTGGCCACCCACAGAACCCTCCTCTGCAGAGAGGGATAAATGTTCTGACTCTTGGGGTGCTCTGCACTCACTGGGCACAGGCACCTCGTCCTGGGGTGACGGCATTCCCTCACTGTTGCTTCACCGGGGCACTTCCCTCTCAAGTAGCACCAAAGAAATAACAGGGGAAAAGCACCCAGGGAAGGCCTTGGCAGTTCTTTTGTTCAAACAGGAGGTGGAGGAGAATGTTTGGTGTCCCAATTACTTTGTCACGTTCTTAGATTCATTTCCTCATCTCCTGAATTCATTGCCTTCTGTCTCATCCTGGAATTCTTCTTCTTTATTAGTGGCATCCATTATGTACTGAGGGGCAGGAAGAGGACTCATCCTGAGAAGGACACACGCAGCAGGGCCAGCAGCTCTCCAACCTTCTCTGTGAGTTACTTGCTCTTCCTCAAGGCCATGTGTCTGGAGATGTTCTCTTGCAGGCAACACTGGCCCATGGCATCAGAGGCTTCGTGGGTCTCTTGACTCTCACTGAGCACCTTTAGAAGCAGCCCCTCTTTGAGGGTCCAGACCAGCTTGAGCCGGGGCAGGCTGCAGTCCATCCTCAGGGCTCGCTCCACGTGGGCCATGAACATCTGCAGGCGTTTTTCCGGCACCAGCAAGCGCAGGTGATGATCAACCACAACGTCCAAGAGCTCTCCTGCAACTGGTGCAAGGTCTGGACCTTGGCGCCTCCAAAGTTTATGGAGGAACCTGGAGTCTTCTTGCTGTTGCTTCCAGTGTGTGTCTGTGGTGTCAGGCATGATCAGGAGGCGCCCAGCTAGAGAGGAATGCTCCTCTTCAGCCGTGGCTCCCCCTCTGCTGCTCGCAGCGGGACCATTCTGAACCAAGGGGTCAGAGAGTAAATCGAGGTTCCTGTTTAGACGCTGCTCATCTTTTGGCTCTCCCTCTTCTTCCACAGGGCCCAACACCTGGTAGAAAAGCTGATTATGTCCAACCCAATACTGGCTCTCCTTCTTCTTTGGCTGTTTGTGAGAATTGACATAGTTCAGCCTTGGAGCTTGAAATTTTGTCTGTGTTATCTGTGAACAGACTTGTCATGAGTGGTGTTTAATCCACCACCTACATCCCAGGGGTTCAGTGCTTGTCACTTCAAATGGGAATCCTGCTTCTGGCACCACGTACACAAGCACGGCCCTGCAAACGTGTGCGCAGCCCCACAGAAATGGGCACATCCCAGCAAACATGTGAAAACTTCCAGGACACTCTGGCTTTACAAAATCAGCATTTATTGGGAAAGCATTCCCAGCTGGGAACAGACACAAGAGCTGCACACAGGGGGCTGTGCAAGGGGACCCTGTCACACGCCCACGGTGTCCCCAGGAGATGTCATGGTCCTGGGAAGGCTGTGGCTCCAGAAGCTGGGCTGCATTGACTTCTTGGGACACCTGGGGCTTCCTGGATTCCTCCTGTCCCAGTCCCCAGGGGACTTTGGGGTGTCCTAAGCATGGCAGCCACCAGCAGCATCCTCCTCTGCAGAGAGTGGTCATGGAGCCAGCAACCCAGATCTTGTGCTGCTGGGTGCTGGGCAGAGGCCAGGCAGGGGCATCTTGTCTTTGGGTAACAGCATTTCCTTAGGCTTCTTCCATCTGGAATGACAGCAAGGAAACAACATCTGAGGAAATAAAGGCAAGAAAAGACTCAAGGAAACAGCAGTAAGGAAAGAGCCAAGGAAATAGCCACCAAGTCAAGAACTAGGATGCAAGGAAATAGAAAAGAAAATAGCACCCAAGGAAAGTTCTAGAAGTTCTTGTATCAGAAGAAGAGCTGGAGAACAAGTGCTGGCATCTTACTTTCTTGTTCTTCGCATCTTGAAAATCTTCTCTCCCTATTGGAGTTCCTCACATTGTATATCTTCCTGTGAGACATCTTTGTTCTCTTTCTGCATTTGTTTCTGCAATTCTTCTTCCTCTTTGTCAAGGGCATCCATGATGTATTGAACCAAGAGCAATTCAGCTTCACTGAGCTCAGGCAAACCCTGGAAATTGCCAGGGAAAGGAAGGATTTGGAGAGAGTAGGTGCTGCAGGCAGAGGACCAGAATTGGCACCTGCTCCCTGCCCTTACCTGCTCTGCATACTTTGCCTCCTTGTACTTGTTCTTCTTCCATGTGTGTTGCAGCTTTACAAACAACCTAAAAGCCAAAGAAAATGAGCGGGGGGTATTGGGCAAGGAGGGCTACAGGAGGTTCAGCTACCTCTCCCTGCTTGGGGGCATGTCAGCTGAGCCCAGGGAAGATGGGGGCTCCAGGAAGGACATCCCTGGCTGGGCCAGTACGTGCACCCCATCCGAGGAGATTCACTGGTGCATGAAGGCCTGGTTGGGCCGGGAGCCCCCGGCCATGCCCAGCGCTGCCGCTCAGGAGCCGCTCGTCCGGGGCTCCCCGAAACGCAACGCGTTGGAAACACAGCCGGGAGAGTCCTGGGCAGCGGCATCTGCGGGGCTCCAGGAGGAGCAGCTCGCCACAGGAAAGACTCTTGGTGGCACAGAAGTTGCATGGGCAGGGAGCAATTACCT
Organism: Fringilla coelebs; assembly: GCF_963513975.1. Taxonomy (NCBI): domain Eukaryota; kingdom Metazoa; phylum Chordata; class Aves; order Passeriformes; family Fringillidae; genus Fringilla; species Fringilla coelebs. The sequence goes on along the minus strand of NC_140053.1, from coordinate 5,458,059 downwards.
TTTCAGCCACGATTTCCTTCTGAGTAGCTGTCGGCAAACAGCTCCAGCACATCGGGAACACACCTTGGAAAGGAGACAGACTTTTAACACCAAAGTTTTCTTGTCATGCTCTACAGCACACGGGAGACCAAAGATCCAACACAGCCTGTTCTAGACACGTGCAAGTCTGTGCCAGCAACAACGATTTTAAAAAGAACCTATCCTTCCCTCCCAATTTTCTGTTCCTCTCTGCCGCAACTCCAAGAGCTGTTCTGAACTCCCAGAGCTCCCAGTCTCATTGCTGGGTGGCTGAAGGCAGGAGAGCAAAGCAAAGCTGGGAAGAGCTGGGACAGAAGGCAGGACAAGCTTTCCCCTAGGCAGACTGGAGCCTGCTGAACTGGGTGCTATGGATGCTGCCACCAGCTCCAGGCTTGGAAAAACATTTCCTGTGGTACCCAGCACATGCAGGGCCATCTGCAGTGGCACATGGGGCTTGTCACCGGAGCACTCCAGCTACAAGGCAGCTCTGTCCAAACAAGATATTGGCTTACGTGGAAGACACCCTGCAGTATCAGCAGAACGACTGCAATGACGGACAGCAACACAACGAATGTGATCGTGTCATCCATGGTCTCTGGCTTTGGCTGGGAGAAGGGGAAAGAACGTCATGGAGGGCAGGAGGACTGATCCTTTCATTCTCCCTTGCCCAGCAGGACACACGCAGCACTGCATGCAGCTCTCCTACCTCCTCTGTGGGCTCCTGATCCTCCTCCAAAGCTGTGCGCCTGGAGATGTTCTCTTGCAGAGGACACTGGCCCATGGGATCAGAGGCTCCCTGGTTCTCTTGCCACTCACTGAGCACCTTTAGAAGCAGCCCTGTCTCTGAGACCATCTTGGCACACACCAGCTTGAGCTGGGGCAGGCTGCAGTCCATCCTCAGGGCTCGCTCCACGTGGGCCATGAGCATCTGCAGGCGTTTGTCCGGCACCAGCAAGGGCCGGTGATGATCAGACACAGCTTCCAAGAGCTCTTCTGCAACCAGTGCAAGGTCTGGACCTTGGTGCCTCCAAGGTTTATTGAGGAACCTGGAGTCTTCTTGCTGTTGCTTCCAGTGTGTGTCTGTGGTGTCAGGCATGATCCGGAGGCGCCCAGCTAGAGAGGAATGCTCCTCTTCAGCCGTGGTGCCTCCTCTGCTGCTCACACTGGGGCCACTCTGAACCAAGGGGTCAGACAGAAAATCCAGGTTCCTGTTTAGACGCAGCTCATCTTTGCTGACGGTGGCTCTGGGCTCTCCTTCTGCTTTCACAGGGCTCAAACCCTCGTAGAAAAGCTGATTATGTCCAACCCAATATTGCCTGTCCTCCTTCTTTGGCTGTTTGTGTGAATTGACAAAGTTCTGTCTTGGAGCTGGGTCTTCCAACACATCTATGAGTTGTCCAATAATGGAGTCATCGCCATTAGGGTTGAACCCACCAGCTACATCCCAGGGGTTTAGTATCTGCCCGTTTTGCCTTGAGTTGATTTGCTTCTGCATGCTGTACAGCTGCTCTTTGACAGTCATAATATAGTTCTGCCATAGAGCTTGATCTTCCACCTCATCTCTGAGGGCTCTATCATCAGACTTGTCATGGGTGGGGTTTAACGCACCAGCTACATCCCAGGGGTTTAATGCTTACTGGTTCAAATATAACTCCTCCTGCTTGTCATCCCAACTTGAAGGTGTCATTTTCACCACATGCTTCATCTTGGCAGGCTGGAGCTCTTGTGGGAAAATGCTTTTTGCTGTCTTGATGGTTTTAGCTGTCTGCAGCTTCTTGAGCCTGGCCCTCAGGTCATCAGCACTTGTTTTGCCTTCATGCCCAGAGAGATGCTGAGGGGGATGTGAATTTCTTCTGGAACTGTCTGGGCTGCTGACATCACCCCCAGTGCTCCGGGTCAGGGAAACCACAAACGTTATAGTTTCATGATCTCCCAGTGATGACTCCTTGGGCTTGAGGCTCAACACTAGGCTGGTGTTCAGCTTTCTGCGTTGTTCCATGTCCATTATTTCTCCACGAGTCTGTCGCAGAGCTGTCTCAGCTGGAGAACATCAAGAGAGCAGATCAGCAGCTGGGCAGAAATACAAGCTCAGACGTTACCGCAAGCAGCAAAAGCGCATCTCAAGGCCAGGGAGCACAAGAGCAGAGTGGGGAATGTGGAGAGAAGAGCCCCTCAATCCTTCCCATTATCCCCTCAGGGCAGAGCAGAGAGCTGGCTTTTTCCTGGTGTCTCCAGGGCTCGGTGTAGATGGGAGGGAAACAGCACTGGGGAATGAGTTTGCTGTCAGAGAGGTTACCCACAGCTCAGATGAGCAGGCTTGGCTTGCTGTGCAGGAGCCAGCAAAGAAGCAGAGACCCCAGAGCAAAGATCAGCACTGCAAGAGGGGGCACAGACTGGCAGGGGAGGAAAGCCCAGGGACTCCTTTGCTCTGGGCCATTCCCAAGAGCAGCAGCTGAAGCTGTTGAACCATGAAAAACTTCCTCAAGGGCACCAGAGCTCTGGGACTGCTGTGGGAAACCTGGGGCTGAGCCAGTGAGAGAAGTGAGCTCCCTGGCACCCTTGGAAACCTGGCTGTATCTGGTTGCAGAAGGGCAGCCTGGCCCTACTGTGGACAGGATGTGCCATGGACAGGATGTGCTGTGCCCTGTGCCCAGCTAGAGCAGGACGCTGCTTTGCTCCCCTTGCACAGGCCAACCAGGGCATGACAGTGCTCAGTGTTCACCCTGCAGAGCACATCAGGGGCCCTGCCCTTTGTCCTGCAGTGGGCAGTGGGGTGGCACAGAAACCAGGCTGTTAGGGGAATTTGGGCCCTTTATGAGCAGACCTTGCTTCCAGCACCAGGGAAGGGCAGGGGGCATTCCTGCTTGCCTTGCCTGGGGGCATGGCATGGGTAGGAAATTGGTAGGTTTGGTGGGCCCAGTGAGCTGTTCCTTCTCCAGAAGTACATGACACACAAGATATGTACAATCACCAGGAACTTTCCATCCCAAGGTGTTTTGTCCAAGGCCTGTACTCCAAGGGGAGATCAGCACCCCCAGCACGGGGCAGTGCTGCAGCATCTCCCCAGGCTCAGGAGAAGTGGCAGATTTGATCTCCCCCCAGCCCCTCCGGACACCTACCGCACTGCGGGGCGCTGGTGCTGCACAGCTTCTGGCACCAGAACTGGATGGTCTGGCAGGGGCTCTTGAGCCGGGGACGCTCCTGGCACAGGCAGCAGGCCACCTCCCTGGGAAGTTGGCTGAAGACAAGAGGGAACTATTGGAGGAACACCTGGCCACCCAGTCCATGGCCCAGAGCCCAACTCAGGGAGCACACGGATACCAGGCGTTGGGGCTTGTGCCTCACTGTGTGCCACCGCTCTGGGAAAGGGCCCTGGCTCCCAAGGCAAAACCTTTAAAAGGGGATTTTATCCTGGAAAATAGAACTGCTTCCAACATACCCCGTGACACAGAAATGTACCCGCCTGGAGTTGAAACTGCCCTTGGAGAAACGTGAGCAAGTCACCCCAAAGGTGAGATTCTGCCTCTGAGCTGGTGAGTTTTGGCACGTTCCCAGAAGGAAACAGCAACCCTTGAGCTTATTGGGCTTATTCAGGTTTTGTGGCACATGGATTTGTATCTCAAGCAGAGCCCCTGTCCCAGCACTCGAGGTCTTCTGGTGGCTGGGGCTCAGTCCCACACACTCACAGGGTCTCCAAGCTCACTGTGCTCTGCAGCAGCGGCAGCAGCGTCTGCGAGGTCACTTGCGTGGCACTCAGGTCTCTGCAAGCAATGGAAAGAGCTCATGAAATTCTCCGGTCACATTGCCACAATTCTCTGAGAGCAAGCCCAGGGCTCTGATGATGCTGGAGCTGTTGGCTGAGGCATCCACTTCTGCCTGCTCCGAGAGAAGCCAGGGTACTTGTGTCTCCGACAGACTCAGGGTGGCCAAGAGGGTGATTTGCTCCTGCACCATTTGTGCTGCTTTCCTGACAACAGGGCACTCAAGAGAGACACAGCTCTCTGTGCATCTGCTCCAAATGAGCCAATACTTACAGAGAGCTCACTGAGGGCAGCTTGAAGAAGGCAGCATCATCGATGACAGCCAGCGGGTTGTGGCTGAGGATCCTGGGAAAAAACAGAGCTCTGTCACGGCTGATGGCAAGGATGTGAGCTGGTTGTGCCGGGCACGTGGCCACGGCCTGGCCGCATTCAAGGAAGCCTTGCAGGAGATGAGCAGGGCAGGGGAAAGGGCCTTTACAGCTGCACACTCCTGGTGCTCCCTGGCTGACATCCACAGTCGGAATCAGGACTTTCCCAAGGGCCAATCTGCTCTTGCCCACTGACCCTGCAGAGACCCTGCAGAGACTCGCCCTGCCGTGCCTTCAGCCCTGGTGCTACTTACAGCTCTTGGAGGAACTGCATTCCATGCCAGGCCTGGAAAGTGTCCCTGCGGATCTTTGTAATGCCATTCATGGAGAGGTTTCTGGGGAAAGAGGAGGTCACACAAAGGAATCAGGCCTGCCCTGCAGAGAGAGGGGGCCAAGCAGGAGCCCTTTGCAGGAAAGGTGCCAGTCCAAGGTGGAAGAGGGAGGACACTGCTGCTTTCTCAAGGTTTGTCGCCTGCCCAGGAGGGCAAGTGAAGGGCACACGTGCTGACTCTGTTTCTCTTCCAGGATGCAGCCAAGGCTGCAAGAACTGGCTCTCTGGTGGCTGTGTGTGGACAACCCCGCTGGGCTCTGGGCAGGGCAGTTCTAGGGACTGTGGGGAAAACAACAGGAACATTTTCCTACACTGGAAGGGTGCCCATGCAAAGACTGAGCTAAAAGCACCAGAAAGAAACTCGAGCACTCACAAAAACTTCAGGAAGGGCAGTGGTTCAAATGCCCATTCCTCAATGGTCAGGATCTCATTGCAGGACAGATCCCTGTTCCAGTTACAGGAACAAATGTCACTTCCATCTGCCCTGTTGCTTTTACCTGCCGCTGCAGCCTGCATCCCAGGAGGGACAAAGGCCACATGCCCGTGGATGGGCTGAGCAGCAGGGCCCCAGGGAGGGGCAGGCAGGAGTCCCCCCTGCCATGGGCAGGGCACGGTGCTTACAGGTGCTTCAGCATGAACAGCCCCTCCAGGGAATGCCTCTTCAGTGCCCAGAGCTCATTGTCCCTGAGCACCCTGCAAGGGGACACAGGGACATTGTTACAGCCGCCACAGGCCAGCAGCAAATGGGATTGGCATGGGAAAATCTCCTGCAGCAGCTTGACCAAAGCATCTCTTTGGGGCACTGCAGGGATCGCCCCCACTCCTGGCCAGAGCAGGCCCTTGCTCCTGGCCAGCTGAAGCTGACCACAGCTTGATCCCTGGGCAGACAGACACGGGGATGGTGCCCTGGCTGCAAGAGACTCAAGGCACCTTTTACCATGCTGGGAGCCTGTGGTGGTTCACACCCCTCCCTGCAGAGCAGCCGAGCTTTGAATTCCAAGGGAAGCAGGTTCTGTGGGCGCTGCTGCTCCAACCCCAGACCAAAGGATGGAAACTCCCCAGACTCCTGAGGTTTGAAATGCTGCAGGCCACTTACAAGGTCTCAGCCCATGGATAGTTGTTCCAGGTTTCTTCTCCAACCGTAGCAATGTCGTTGCCAGTGAAATCTCTGCAAAGAGACGAAGACCCGGTCCCCCCTCAGGAAAACCCACTTCCCTGCCGTTCAGCTGCTGAGCTGGAAGCGGGCTTTGCCTGGAGAGGGCGCAGCGTGCGCGGCCTGGCTTCACCCTCGCGCTGAGCTCAGGCCCCCAAACCCCCCCCCGTCACCGGCCAGGGAGTCCCCCGGGTGTCCCAGCTGGGGTCTGCAGCCCCATGGAGCCAAGGAAGGGCAGCTGCAGGGCTCTCTGGGGCCGCGGGACTCACAGCACGGCCAGGGCTTGGCGGCGGCTGCCCGGGGGCACGGTGGCCAGGCCGGCGTGGCCGCAGTCCAGCCGCCCACGGACTGGGCAGCGGCAGGGCTCTGGGCAGGGCTCCGTGCCCACGGCTGGGGACGGGGTCTCTGCCAGCAGCAGGGCCAGCGGAGCAGAGCGCGCACGAGACGCATCACCAGGTCAATGGCGAGGCAGGACTGGCTGCAGTCACCTGGGACGCAGACCTGAGGTGCAGCTGTGGCAGTTCCTGTGTCACAGTGCTGCTGCCAGTGCTCCTTCTTAGGTCCCTTTAGCAATGCTTTTTTTCACCATCGTGTTGCTTGGAATCAGAGCCCACAGCAAACCGCAGTTCAGGCTGTGAAAAACGCCAATCACTTGTTTTTAATATTTTCAAGGTTTAATAGTAATAAAATGGTTATAAAGAAAGGAATACATTTAGAGTAATAGTAATTGGGACAATTTGAATTAGGACAATATGAGACAAAAACCAAAGAGTTATGGACGTCCGGGTGCATTTTTCTGGGCAGCACAGGCCCAGAAAAAGGACTCCTGTTAACAAAGGATTAACCCCTAAAAGCAATAGTTCGTTGCATATTCATACACCTCATACATGATGCATAAATCCCCTTTACACAAAGGATTCCGTCTGGTCATTGTCAACTTCTTCCTCCAAATTTTAACAGCACCTTCGAGGTGGGAAGAAGTTCATTTCTTCTGATAAGAGGGCAATAAACTCCTTTTCTTTGAAGGATTTAGGTGCCCTGTGGCTGCTATCTGGCAAGTCCTAAAAAAATCCTACATAACATAGTTCGTATTCTAACTACGACAGTTACCATTTTAATTACAGACTACATTTATCATCTTATTAAAATGTTAATACAACAAAGTACATATAGTAAATATCTGTGTAGAGCCATATATTATGCACTTTTCACAAGGCCATGCTGCCTCTAAATGACTCTGTCTCAGAGCCATCAATCTGCCGAACCTCGAAATGGATTGGCTTGGAAAGGGCCTCAGGGCCCATCCATTGGCACCTCTACCGTGGCAGGGACATCCGCCCCTATCCCAGGCTGCTCCAAGCCCCGTCCAACCTGGCCTCGGACACTGCCAGGGATCCAGGGGCAGCCAGGACTGCTCTGGGCACCCTGTGCCAGGGCCTGCCCACCCTCACAGGGAAGGATTTCTCCTGAACACACCATCTACGCCTGCTCTCTGTCTCTGTGAAGCCATTCCCAATTGTATTGGGTTTGTGTGGCCAGGTTTTGGCATCGCTTTGGGGCTACAGGTGCTGTTGAAAATTCTTTTGCTTCTCATTATCCTGCTCTTGTTGGTAACCTGATTTTGTTGGTAATAAATGTAGCGAATATCGCCAAGCACTGTTCGTTGTGCTCCTGACCGTGGAGGGTTCTCTCCCTGTCTTTCCATAAACTCATGAGCCTTTCGCTGTCTTTCTTCTCCTCTCCACTTGCACGGAACGGTGACAGCGCCTTTGGCGGGCAGCCGGCATCCAGCCAGGGCCGAAGCCCGCCTGGCGCTGGGAGAGCGCGGGGAGCTTCCCGAAAGCCGGGCAATGTCGGGATGGCCGCCGGGAGAGCCTGAGGGAGCCGCAGCGCCAATGGCGGGAAGCGCTGGGAGCCCGGGGGGCGGCAGCTCCGCCTCAGCGCGCCGGCACCGGCAGCGAGCGCCGGTCAAAGGGAGCCGCGGGCAGCCGGGGCAAGGCCGGCACGGCGCCGCAAGCAGCGCCCAGAGAGGCGCCCCGGCCCGGCCGGGAAGCGCGGCCGCTCCGCCGCACAGGCAGCTCCGGCTCCGGGCAGCGGCCCCGGGCAGCGGCCTCCCCGCCTGAGGGGGAGCGCGCGGGCCAACAGCTCGGGCCGGGGCGGCTCCGGCAGCGCTTGGGGCAGGGCTGCCTCCAGTCCTGGGCACAGAGACACGGAGCCTCAGAGTCACTGACGATGGAAAAGACCTCCGGGTTCAGCGGGTCCATTCTGTGTCCGATCCCCGCCTTGGCAGCCAGGCCAGAGCGCTCAGTGCCACCTCCAGCCGGTTTTGGACCCCTCCAGGCATGGGGAGGCCGCCACCTCCTTGGGCAGCCCCTTCCAAGGCCTGACCACCCTTTCCATGAAGAAATCCCTCCCTGATCTCTGTTTTTCCTATCTTACACACGCTGACACTATTTTAAGCCTTTTCTGAGCCATCCAGGCTGGAGGGGCTGCCCAGGGGGAGTCCGTCCAGCCGCGCTGTTCGAGAGGCTTCCTGGGGCGCTGTCCTGAGGGGAATCCTGAGAGGAGTCCAGGGAGGCTGGACACTCTGCAAGGAGAAATCCTCGAAGGCACAGGCACGAACAGCCCGTGTCCATGTGCTCAAAGACGAGCTGGTGGGGAAGCAGAGCAGCAGAGCAGGAAGCTCTGCCTGGGACTCACAGAAAACACAGAATTGACAGCTTTGGAAGAGGGGCAGCAGTACAGGAGGGTGGTGAGGATGTCGCTGGGGTATGCAGGGAGAAAGGTAGAAAAGCAAAGGCCCAGCTGGAACTGAATTTAGCCAATTCCATAAGGGAGAACAGAAACTGCTTTTACAAATACATCAGCAACACCAGGGGGAACAAGGACAAACTTTGTTTGTATTGAATGCAGGGGGAAACATTGCCACAAGGGATGAGGAAAACCCTGAGATACTGATGTCTCCTCTGGACATGCTGAGCTCGTGGCCACCCACAGAACCCTCCTCTGCAGAGAGGGATAAATGTTCTGACTCTTGGGGTGCTCTGCACTCACTGGGCACAGGCACCTCGTCCTGGGGTGACGGCATTCCCTCACTGTTGCTTCACCGGGGCACTTCCCTCTCAAGTAGCACCAAAGAAATAACAGGGGAAAAGCACCCAGGGAAGGCCTTGGCAGTTCTTTTGTTCAAACAGGAGGTGGAGGAGAATGTTTGGTGTCCCAATTACTTTGTCACGTTCTTAGATTCTTTTCCTCATCTCCTGAATTCATTGCCTTCTGTCTCATCCTGGAATTCTTCTTCTTTATTAGTGGCATCCATTATGTACTGAGGGGCAGGAAGAGGACTCATCCTGAGAAGGACACACGCAGCAGGGCCAGCAGCTCTCCGACCTTCTCTGTGAGTTACTTGCTCTTCCTCAAGGCCACGTGTCTGGAGATGTTCTCTTGCAGGCAACACTGGCCCATGGCATCAGAGGCTTCGTGGGTCTCTTGACTCTCACTGAGCACCTTTAGAAGCAGCCCCTCTTTGAGGGTCCAGACCAGCTTGAGCCGGGGCAGGCTGCAGTCCATCCTCAGGGCTCGCTCCACGTGGGCCATGAACATCTGCAGGCGTTTTTCCGGCACCAGCAAGCGCAGGTGACGATCAACCACAGCGTCCAAGAGCTCTCCTGCAACTGGTGCAAGGTCTGGACCTTGGCGCCTCCAAAGTTTATGGAGGAACCTGGAGTCTTCTTGCTGTTGCTTCCAGTGTGTGTCTGTGGTGTCAGGAATGATCAGGAGGCGCCCAGCTAGAGCGGAATGCTCCTCTTCAGCCGTGGCTCCCCCTCTGCTGCTCGCAGCGGGACCATTCTGAACCAAGGGGTCAGAGAGTAAATCGAGGTTCCTGTTTAGACGCTGCTCATCTTTTGGCTCTCCCTCTTCTTCCACAGGGCCCAACACCTGGTAGAAAAGCTGATTATGTCCAACCCAATACTGGCTCTCCTTCTTCTTTGGCTGTTTGTGAGAATTGACATAGTTCAGCCTTAGAGCTTGAAATTTTGTCTGTGTTATCTGTGAACAGACTTGTCATGAGTGGTGTTTAATCCACCACCTACATCCCAGGGGTTCAGTGCTTGTCACTTCAAATGGGAATCCTGCTTCTGGCACGTACACAAGCACAGCCCTGCACACGTGTGCGCAGCCCCACAGAAATGGGCACATCCCAGCAAACATGTGAAAACTTCCAGGACACTCTGGCTTTACAAAATCAGCATTTATTGGGAAAGCATTCCCAGCTGGGAACAGACACAAGAGCTGCACACAGGGGGCTGTGCAAGGGGACCCTGTCACATGCCCACGGTGTCCCCAGGAGATGTCATGGTCCTGGGAAGGCTGTGGCTCCAGAAGCTGGGCTGCATTGACTTCTTGGGACACCTGGGGCTTCCTGGATTCCTCCTGTCCCAGTCCCCAGGGGACTTTGGGGTGTCCTAAGCATGGCAGCCACCAGCAGCATCCTCCTCTGCAGAGAGTGGTCATGGAGCCAGCAACCCAGATCTTGTGCTGCTGGGTGCTGGGCAGAGGCCAGGCAGGGGCATCTTGTCTTTGGGTAACAGCATTTCCTTAGGCTTCTTCCATCTGGAATGACAGCAAGGAAACAACATCTGAGGAAATAAAGGCAAGAAAAGACTCAAGGAAACAGCAGTAAGGAAAGAGCCAAGGAAATAGCCACCAAGTCAAGAACTAGGATGCAAGGAAATAGAAAAGAAAATAGCACCCAAGGAAAGTTCTAGAAGTTCTTGTATCAGAAGAAGAGCTGGAGAACAAGTGCTGGCATCTTACTTTCTTGTTCTTCGCATCTTGAAAATCTTCTCTCCCTATTGGAGTTCCTCACATTGTATATCTTCCTGTGAGACATCTTTGTTCTCTTTCTGCATTTGTTTCTGCAATTCTTCTTCCTCTTTGTCAAGGGCATCCATGATGTATTGAACCAAGAGCAATTCAGCTTCACTGAGCTCAGGCAAACCCTGGAAATTGCCAGGGAAAGGAAGGATTTGGAGAGAGTAGGTGCTGCAGGCAGAGGACCAGAATTGGCACCTGCTCCCTGCCCTTACCTGCTCTGCATACTTTGCCTCCTTGTACTTGTTCTTCTTCCATGTGTGTTGCAGCTTTACAAACAACCTAAAAGCCAAAGAAAATGAGCGGGGGGTATTGGGCAAGGAGGGCTACAGGAGGTTCAGCTACCTCTCCCTGCTTGGGGGCATGTCAGCTGAGCCCAGGGAAGATGGGGGCTCCAGGAAGGACATCCCTGGCTGGGCCAGTACGTGCACCCCATCTGAGGAGATTCACTGGTGCATGAAGGCCTGGTTGGGCCGGGAGCCCCCGGCCATGCCCAGCGCTGCCGCTCAGGAGCCGCTCGTCCGGGGCTCCCCGAAACGCAACGCGTTGGAAACACAGCCGGGAGAGTCCTGGGCAGCGGCATCTGCGGGGCTCCAGGAGGAGCAGCTCGCCACAGGAAAGACTCTTGGTGGCACAGAAGTTGCATGGGCAGGGAGCAATTACCTTTTCAGCCACGATTTCCTTCTGAGTAGCTGTCGGCAAACAGCTCCAGCACATCGGGAACACACCTTGGAAAGGAGACAGACTTTTAACACCAAAGTTTTCTTGTCATGCTCTACAGCACACGGGAGACCAAAGATCCAACACAGCCTGTTCTAGACACGTGCAAGTCTGTGCCAGCAACAACGATTTTAAAAAGAACCTATCCTTCCCTCCCAATTTTCTGTTCCTCTCTGCCGCAACTCCAAGAGCTGTTCTGAACTCCCAGAGCTCCCAGTCTCATTGCTGGGTGGCTGAAGGCAGGAGAGCAAAGCAAAGCTGGGAAGAGCTGGGACAGAAGGCAGGACAAGCTTTCCCCTAGGCAGACTGGAGCCTGCTGAACTGGGTGCTATGGATGCTGCCACCAGCTCCAGGCTTGGAAAAACATTTCCTGTGGTATCCAGCACATGCAGGGCCATCTGCAGTGGCACATGGGGCTTGTCACCGGAGCACTCCAGCTACAAGGCAGCTCTGTCCAAACAAGATATTGGCTTACGTGGAAGACACCCTGCAGTATCAGCAGAACGACTGCAATGACGGACAGCAACACAACGAATGTGATCGTGTCATCCATGGTCTCTGGCTTTGGCTGGGAGAAGGGGAAAGAACGTCATGGAGGGCAGGAGGACTGATCCTTTCATTCTCCCTTGCCCAGTAGGACACACGCAGCACTGCATGCAGCTCTCCTACCTCCTCTGTGGGCTCCTGATCCTCCTCCAAAGCTGTGCGCCTGGAGATGTTCTCTTGCAGAGGACACTGGCCCATGGGATCAGAGGCTCCCTGGTTCTCTTGCCACTCACTGAGCAGCTTTAGAAGCAGCCCTGTCTCTGAGACCATCTTGGCACACAGCTGCTTGAGCTGGGGCAGGCTGCACTCCATCCTCAGGGCTCGCTCCACGTGGGCCATGAGCATCTGCAGGCGTTTGTCCGGCACCAGCAAGGGCCGGTGATGATCAGACACAGCTTCCAAGAGCTCTTCTGCAACCAGTGCAAGGTCTGGACCTTGGTGCCTCCAAGGTTTATTGAGGAACCTGGAGTCTTCTTGCTGTTGCTTCCAGTGTGTGTCTGTGGTGTCAGGCATGATCCGGAGGCGCCCAGCTAGAGAGGAATGCTCCTCTTCAGCCGTGGTGCCTCCTCTGCTGCTCACACTGGGGCCACTCTGAACCAAGGGGTCAGACAGAAAATCCAGGTTCCTGTTTAGACGCTGCTCATCTTTGCTGACGGTGGCTCTGGGCTCTCCTTCTGCTTTCACAGGGCTCAAACCCTCATAGAAAAGCTGATTATGTCCAACCCAATATTGCCTGTCCTCCTTCTTTGGCTGTTTGTGTGAATTGACAAAGTTCTGTCTTGGAGCTGGGTCTTCCAACACATCTATGAGTTGTCCAATAATGGAGTCATCGCCATTAGGGTTGAACCCACCAGCTACATCCCAGGGGTTTAGTATCTGCCCGTTTTGCCTTGAGTTGATTTGCTTCTGCATGCTGTACAGCTGCTCTTTGACAGTCATAATATAGTTCTGCCATAGAGCTTGATCTTCCACCTCATCTCTGAGGGCTCTATCATCAGACTTGTCATGGGTGGGGTTTAACGCACCAGCTACATCCCAGGGGTTTAATGCTTGCTGGTTCAAATATAACTCCTCCTGCTTGTCATCCCAGCTTGAAGGTGTCATTTTCACCACATGCTTCATCTTGGCAGGCTGGAGCTCTTGTGGGAAAATGCTTTTTGCTGTCTTGATGGTTTTAGCTGTCTGCAGCTTCTTGAGCCTGGCCCTCAGGTAATCAGCACTTGTTTTGCCTTCATGCCCAGAGAGATGCTGAGGGGGATGTGAATTTCTTCTGGAACTGTCTGGGCTGCTGACATCACCCCCAGTGCTCCGGGTCAGGGAAACCACAAACGTTATAGTTTCATGATCTCCCAGAGATGACTCCTTGGGCTTGAGGCTCAACACTAGGCTGGTGTTCAGCTTTCTGCGTTGTTCCATGTCCATTATTTCTCCACGAGTCTGTCGCAGAGCTCTCTCAGCTGGAGAACATCAAGAGAGCAGATCAGCAGCTGGGCAGAAATACAAGCTCAGACGTTACCGCAAGCAGCAAAAGCGCATCTCAAGGCCAGGGAGCACAAGAGCAGAGTGGGGAATGTGGAGAGAAGAGCCCCTCAATCCTTCCCATTATCCCCTCAGGGCAGAGCAGAGAGCTGGCTTTTTCCTGGTGTCTCCTGGGCTCGGTGTAGATGGGAGGGAAACAGCCCTGGGGAATGAGTTTGCTGTCAGAGAGGTTACCCACAGCTCAGATGAGCAGGCTTGGCTTGCTGTGCAGGAGCCAGCAAAGAAGCAGAGACCCCAGAGCAAAGATCAGCACTGCAAGAGGGGGCACAGACTGGCAGGGGAGGAAACCCCAGGGACTTCTTTGCTCTGGGGCCATTCCCAAGGGTAGCAGCTGAAGCTCTTGCACCATGAAAAACTTCCTCAAGGGCACCAGAGCTCTGGGACTGTGCTGTGGTAAACCTGGGGCTGAGCCAGTGAGAGAAGTGAGCTCCCTGGCACCCTTGGAAACCTGGCTGTATCTGGTTGCAGAAGGGCAGCCTGGCCCTACTGTGGACAGGATGTGCTGTGCCCTGTGCCCCGCTAGAGCAGGACGCTGCTTTGCTCCCCTTGCACAGGCCAACCAGGGCATGACGGTGCTCGGTGTTCACCCTGCAGAGCACATCAGGGGCCCTGCCCTTTGTCCTGCAGTGGGCAGTGGGGTGGCACAGAAACCAGGCTGTTAGGGGAATTTGGGCCCTTTATGAGCAGACCTTGCTTCCAGCACCAGGGAAGGGCAGGAGGCATTCCTGCCTGCCTTGCCTGGGGGCATGGCATGGGTAAGAAATTGGTAGGTTTGGTGGGCCCAGTGAGCTGTTCCTTCTCCAGAAGTACATGACACACAAGATATGTACAATCACCAGGAACTTTCCATCCCAAGGTGTTTTGTCCAAGGCCTGTACTCCAAGGGGAGATCAGCACCCCCAGCACGGGGCAGTGCTGCAGCATCTCCCCAGGCTCAGGAGAAGTGGCAGATTTGATCTCCCCCCAGCCCCTCCGGACACCCACCGCACTGCGGGGCGCTGGTGCTGCACAGCTTCTGGCACAGGAACTGGATGGTCCTGCAGGGGCTCTCGGGCCAGGGACGCTCCTGGCACAGGCAGCAGGCCACCTCCCTGGGCACTTGGCTGAAGACAAGAGGGAACTATTGGAGGAACACCTGGCCACCCAGTCCATGGCCCAGAGCCCAACTCAGGGAGCACACGGATACCAGGCGTTGGGGCTTGTGCCTCACTGTGTGCCACCGCTCTGGGAAAGGGCCCTGGCTCCCAATGCAAAACCTTTAAAAGGGGATTTTATCCTGGAAAATAGAACTGCTTCCAACATACCCCGTGACACAGAAATGTACCCGCCTGGAGTTGAAACTGCCCTTGGAGAAACGTGAGCAAGTCACCCCAAAGGTGAGATTCTGCCTCTGAGCTGGTGAGTTTTGGCACGTTCCCAGAAGGAAACAGCAACCCTTGAGCTTATTGGGCTTATTCAGGTTTTGTGGCACATGGATTTGTATCTCAAGCAGAGCCCCTGTCCAAGCACTCGAGGCCTGCTGGTGGCTGGGGCTCAGTCCCACACACTCACAGGGTCTCCAAGCTCACTGTGCTCTGCAGCAGCAGCAGCAGCGTCTGCGAGGTCACTTGCGTGGCACTCAGGTCTCTGCAAGCAATGGAAAGAGCTCATGAAATTCTCCGGTCACATTGCCACAACTCTTCTCTGAGAGCAAGCCCAGGGCTCTGATGATGCTGGTGATGTTGGCTGAGGCATCCACTTCTGCCTGCTCCGAGAGAAGCCAGGGTACTTGTGTCTCCGGCAGACTCAGGCTGGCCAAGAGGAAGATTTGCTCCTGCACCATTTGTGCTGCTTTCCTGACAACAGGGCACTTGAGAGAGACACAGCTCTCTGTGCATCTGCTCCAAATGAGCCAATACTTACAGAGAGCTCACTGAGGGCAGCTTGAAGAAGGCAGCATCATCAATGACAGCCAGCGGGTTGTGGCTGAGGATCCTGGGAAAAAACAGAGCTCTGTCACGGCTGATGGCAAGGATGTGAGCTGGCTGTGCCGGGCACGTGGCCACGGCCTGGCCGCATTCAAGGAAGCCTTGCAGGAGATGAGCAGGGCAGGGGAAAGGGCCTTTACAGCTGCACACTCCTGGTGCTCCCTGGCTGACATCCACAGTCGGAATCAGGACTTTCCCAAGGGCCAATCTGCTCTTGCCCACTGACCCTGCAGAGACCCTGCAGAGACTCGCCCTGCCGTGCCTTCTACCCTGGTGCCACTTACAGCTCTTGTAGGAACTGCATCCCATGCCAGGCCTGGAAAGTGTCCCTGCGGATCTTTGTGATGCCATTCCAGGAGAGATTTCTGGGGAAAGAGGAAGTCACACAAAGGAATCAGGCTTGCCCTGCAGAGAGAGGGGGCAAAGCGGGATCCCTTTGCAGGACAGGTGCCAGTCCAAGGTGGAAGAGGGAAGACACTGCTGCTTTCTCAGGGTTTGTCGCCTGCCCAGGAGGGCAAGTGAAGGGCACACATGCTGACTCTGTTTCTCTTCCAGGACGCAGACAAGGCTGCAAGAACTGGCTCTCTGGTGGCTGTGTGTGGACAACCCCACTGGGCTCTGTCCCCTGGCATGCCCACCCACCCATCGGCATTGACCTCTGCAGCTCAGCTGGGCTCTGGGCAGGGCAGTTCTAGGGACTGTGGGGAAAACAACAGGAACATTTTCCTACACAGGAAGGGTGTCCGCGCAAAGACTGAGCTAAAAGCACCAGAAAGAAACTCGAGCACTTCAGGAAGGGCAGTGGTTCAAATGCCCATTCCTCAATGGTTATGATCCCATTGCAGGACAAGTCCCGTTTCCAGTTAGAACAACAAATGTCACTTCCATCTGCCCTGTTGCTTTTACCTGCCGCTGCAGCCTGCATCCCAGGAGGGACAAAGGCCACGTGCCCGTGGATGGGCTGAGCAGCAGGGCCCCAGGGAGGGGCAGGCAGGAGTCCCCCCTGCCATGGGCAGGGCACGGTGCTTACAGGTGCTTCAGCATGAACAGCCCCTCCAGGGAATGCCTCTTCAGTGCCCAGAGCTCATTGTCCCTGAGCACCCTGCAAGGGGATACAGGGACATTGTGACAGTGGCCACAGGCCAGCAGCAAATGGGATTGGCATGGGAAAATCTCCTGCAGCAGCTTGACCAAAGCATCTCTTTGGGGCACTGCAGGGATCGCCCCCACTCCTGGCCAGAGCAGGCCCTTGCTCCTGGCCAGCTGAAGCTGACCACAGCTTGATCCCTGGGCAGACAGACACGGGGATGGTGCCCTGGCTGCAAGAGACTCAAGGCACCTTTTACCATGCTGGGAGGCTGTGGTGGTTCACACCCCTCCCTGCAGAGCAGCCGAGCTTTGAATTCCAAGGGAAGCAGGTTCTGTGGGCGCTGCTGCTCCAACCCCAGACCAAAGGATGGAAACTCCCCAGACTCCTGACTTTTGAAATGCTGCAGGCCATTTACAAGGTCTCAGCCCATGGATAGTCGTTCCAGGTTTCTTCTCCAACCGTAGCAATGTCGTTGCCAGTGAAATCTCTGCAAAGAGACAAAGACCCGGTCCCCCCTCAGGAAAACCCACTTCCCTGCCGTTCAGCTGCTGAGCTGGAAGCGGGCTTTGCCTGGAGAGGGCGCAGCGTGCGCGGCCTGGCTTCACCCTTGCGCTGAGCTCAGGCCCCCAAACCCCCTCTGTCTCCGGCCAGGAGGTCCCCCGGGTGTCCCAGCCGGGGTCTGCAGCCCCATGGAGCCAAGCAGGGGCAGCTGCAGGTCTCTGTGGGGCCGCGGGACTCACAGCACGGCCAGGGCTTGGCGGCGGCTGCCCGGGGGCACGGTGGCCAGGCCGGCGTGGTCGCAGTCCAGCCGCCCATGGCCTGGGCAGCGGCAGGGCTCTGGGCAGGGCTCCGTGCCCACGGCTGGGGAGGGGGCCACTGCCAGCAGCAGGGCCAGCGGAGCAGAGCGTGCACGAGACGCATCACCAGGTCCATGGCGAGGCAGGACTGGCTGCAGTCACCTGGGACGCAGACCTGAGGTGCAGCTTTGGCAGTTCCTGTGTCACAGTGCTGCTGCCAGTGCTCCTTCTTAGGTCCCTTTAGCAATGCTTTTTTTCACCATCGTGTTGCTTGGAATCAGAGCCCACAGCAAACCGCAGTTCAGGCTGTGAAAAACGCCAATCACTTGTTTTTAATATTTTCAAGGTTTAATAGTAATAAAATGGTTATAAAGAAAGGAATACATTTAGAGTAATAGTAATTTGGACAATTTGAATTAGGACAATATGAGACAAAAACCAAAGAGTTATGGACGTCCGGTGTAATAAATGGGCAGGAGACAATTCTCCTTTTGATGCCTTTACTAAAGGTGATCAGCTCAGGATAGGAGCATTCGGCAGGTCCGCGGCTCCTGTCGCTGACTCAGAGGAGGAGGAATTGTGCAGCAGCTTTGTCCCCTGAGGGGCAGAGCTGGGGGTCCCGTCCTCGCACGAGCGCTAGGGTATTACCCGTGCCTCCTGCCGGCTAGCCTCGAGGTCCTCACTCGCGCCATGGTCCTTTGCAGCTAGGGTGAGGGGCGATCGAGGCTTCCAGCATTTCTGCAGGCTTGGGATTCTGATATCCTGACCCCGCTCTACTCTCAGTTGAGGTGGCTCGTTGTTTTGGGGTTTTATTCGACGAGTTTGGGGGTTTTCACCCCCCCCCGTTGCATCTTGGGTCCAGGATTCATTTACATATCTGGATATCCCCTTCCTATCCCCTTAGAGAAACCGTCTCAGGCAAGGTGATACTGGTACAATACAGCGTTAACTACTACGTTAGCATTTCAATCTACCAGTATTTAGGGGACAGTAGGTTACGCTTTGCAGCTGTCTCTGCTGGGAAGGGACTCGGGTCAGTCCCTTCCCCCCCTTTGTCACCCCCGGAGTGCCCCCTCCCCCCTGGTACCCGTGCCCCATGGGGGGGGGAGGCAGCCCGCCGCTCCCGGGACGCTCCCGGGACGGGCCGGTCCCTGCTGGCACCACCCGCGGGGGCTGCCCCGGCCCCGCTGGGACCCGCGCTAGGACCTCCCCAGCCCCACAGTCACTGAGAACAGGCAAAAAAATACATTGTTACAGAACATTCCAACCACTTAAATTACAAACTTTAAATCGGACAACCCATTTCTTGTTCATAACAGACCCCCCTTTTTTACTTTGATCGAGCTTAAACTCAAGCTCGCATCAACTTGCAGTCTTGGACTAATCAAATTTTCTTTAACTTTTTGTATCGATTGTAAATCTCTTCAGCAGTCTCATATTTTTGGTTACTTAACTTTGTTACTATCTTTAGCTTTTTTTGGAACTTTATGTTGGTTTTAACAGCAGATATCAATATTTTAATAAAATAGAAACATAGTGCAAAGAGCAATCCCTCAAATATACTCGAAGTGGGGAAAGTTACTGTTTCCAAAAACCCTTTTCTTTCTGCCAGATTTACCAAGCTTACTTTAGTAACCTTTTGTTTAATACTCTAACCTTCTTCTTCTACAGGGCACTCTCCCCAGAGCTGCTGCCTAAAAGTGGCAGTATTCCAGGCCCTCCAATAACTTTTCTCTTCCTTTGACAAAAGACCAATTGGGAGAGGTTAACACACTCAGGGTAAAAGTTGGTTTGGGCCCTCGACAAGGAGCTTACTTCTTCCTCACAGAGGGGTTGGTAGCACTTATTGCATGGCTCTGCTGGGCTCCCCAGGGCACCACCAGCAATCTAAGCCATCATTACTACCCTTCCCAAGAGTCCGGTATGGGTCATCTCACACAGACTGCCCACCCGGCCTTGCCTCTTGGGGATTTTACTGGGAAGAAGTCTCCAAGCCCTGTGGAGTTCCTTTGACCCATTTCTGTTTAAGCCTCTCTTGGTCTATTCCCTACTAATTTGGTCCATCCTGGGGAGGGTACTCTGTAGAAGATCAACCCAGAGCCTTTGGTCTTAAGTCGGGGGAGCTTAACTACTTATTAACCGCTTTTAACTTTTTACAACAATTTACTCAAACACAGAACCTTCCCAAAACCCTTTAAGATATGCTATGGTTCAATACCAATCAATTTCCTTATACAGTTCATTAGTCTCTTTTTATAACAGTATACTTGCAATATGGATGAATATTGTCCAGTGCCCAGAGGTGAGAGTGGTGGACTCTGGCCCAATGCCAGAAGAAGCCAATGCTGTACTCACAGTCCAATGCCAGAAAGTGTACCAATGCCAGGGGGTGAGTGGTGTGGGTTCTGGCCCAATGCCAGAAGAAGCCAATGTTGTACTCATAGTCCAATGCCAGAGGATGTACCAATGCTAGGGGGTGAGTGGTGTGGGTTCTGGCCCAATGCCAGAAGAAGCCAATGCTGTACCCGGTCCGATGCCAGAGGATGTAATGCTGTGCTCACAGTCCAATGCCAGAGGATGTACCAATGCCAGGGGGTGAAACTGGTGTGGATCTGGTCCAATGCCAGGTGTACCAATGCCAGGGGGTGAGTGGTATGGGATCTGGTGATGTGGGTCCAAATCTTCTGGTCTGCACAGTCGAGGCTGCAATTAGGAGTACCTGAAAGGAGCTTATAAATATAGGCATTAATGATCTACTACTTTATGGTTTTATGAAAACTCCATCTCCTGGGCTAATGTTATGTAAAATTGGTAATTTCCCTTTTTCCATAGCTTGTATGTTTTTTTCTGATCTACTTTTACATACTCTATACTTTGCAAGGAGCTGTATTTCTTGCATCTGTTATCTTACTTAACTCTTTTAGTACTTTTTCCCTTTTTTTCCTTTGTATCTTAGTAAATGTTTTTCTTTATGATTTATCCGTTCTTATCTATTCACTTCTTGTTTCTGTTTCTCACTTTCACTTGTAGCTTAAATACTGCTTTTCTACACTACTTTTAATCTCCTTAGTCCACATTCACTCACATTTCTACATTCACTCATTGTTCTCTTTCACCATCACACATGCCTTTCATACTCTCAAGACACCAAGTGGATCTTTCTCTGGGCCTCCTGGAAGGGCCCTGACTCTGCTTGCCTCTGGTGCCTGTTCACCTGTGGGGCTGTGAGGCTGCCTGCCTGTCACTCACTCTCCAGCCTCGGCTCTCCCACACACTTAGGGAATGCCAGGCGGTTTGCAGGTCACACACGCCTCAGCTAAAGCCCCACCTGCCCGGGGACAATAGCCTGGTTTGCAGGTCACTCTTTTTACTGCCCCCCTCCCCTTCCCACCTGCTTGGGAAGTTGAGGTTGGTACTCTTGTGTTACTTACCTTCACTCATGATGACATTGCAATCATGAGGTACCTTTTAAGTTCACATTGTCTGTTACTTGTTACTAGGTGTTGCTGGCCAGTCTCAGATACTTCTATACCTGTGTTTTCTAACTTCAGATGTTCTTAACCATTTTCTTTCAGCTTTCTTGACTGCCAGTATAGGGGTATTATGCTGTGACATACAGGGTTCTAAAATTCCCTCTTGCAACAGTTGTTAAATAATTATGGCAAGCCCTTTTCTTTCCTTCTAGGGAGATTGGATACTGTTTAACTTAAGGGGTGAAGTATCATCCTGCATTATTATTGTGATTGGTTGAATGTGCAATAAACCCCGCTTTCCCCCTTCAGCCCACACCTCGGGGATAACTTTTTTTTTTTTTTTAATCTGTACCACCATCTTCCCTTCTCTTGTGACAATCTCTACCCCCAAATGAACTTGTAGCTCCCTTCCTAACAAACTTTTTCTAGATTAGGCAGATAAAATTTGCTTCACCCTGTCTTGAGTTACCAATTATTTTTAACAATTTTAACCACTGATGATCTAAATGGTTTCCCTTCAGCCCAACACTTAACAAAATTTTCTCTCAATTACCATACCTTCTGGTATTTTGTTGAGACAGGACTTACCTGCTCCTGTATCAACCAAAAAATTTAAATTCCTCATTTAGGGGTCCCACCGTAAAGTTTACCAAGGGCTCCTCTAGATGTTGCATTGGGTCCCCTAAAGTATAGAGCTCTTGACACCCCCAATCGTTCTCCTTAGGAATCCTTGCCTCCTCCTGGTGGTGGAACTGCCCATTCTTTTGTTACTTCCAATCTTGGGATATACTTGCTTGCTCCCGCACTTTCCCTAGCTACCGCAACCATGATCTTAGCCTTGGCCTTTAATTTTTCTTCTTCCCTCCTTAAATATACCTTTAATGCTTCTCTCAGTAACTCATTAATGTCTTTCTCTTGCCAATCTTCAATCTTTTCTAGTTTTCTCCGTATATCAGGCCAAGATTTGGTAACGAATTGAACCTTTAGTAACATCTGACCTTCTGTTGTATCTAGATCTATTTTGGAATATAACTGAAAATTCCGCTTTAGGCGATTAAGCCAAGTTGCGGGAGTTTCATCCTTCTCTTGTACATCTTCGAATGCCAACTTGGTATTTGTCCTCTTGGGGACTGATTCTTTGATCCCCCGAATTATCAAAGACCTGTATTCGGTCATTGCCTTCCTCCCTTCCTCCTGATTAGGGTTCCAGTTGGGATCTGTTAGTGGTAGTTTTTGTTCCCCTGATGGCACCTGGGGTCCTGGATGGTTATCTTTCTCCCAAATTCTTATGCCAGCTGCCCTAATCATCCGGACCTCCTCTGGGGAAAATAATATATTTAGAATGGAGTTTATTTCCCCCCAAGTGTAGATATTTGGGCCTAAAAATTGATCCACTTGGTTGGCAATGCCCACTGGATCCTCAACTAAATCCCCTAACTCCTTCTTGAATCCTCTCACCTCAGAAGCGGTTAGAGAAGCATTCACAAAGCCAACACCTCCTACCACTCCTCCCATAGGAACTTCCCTGAGAGGAAAAAGCCTCTCTGCCTTAGGGGCTTTGGATCGTGTGCCACAGTATGGCCCATCCCCAGGCAAACTACTTATCTGAGAGGAGTTGGTGTTACCTTGAATTTTCTCTAGGTCTGGAGATGTCTCTAGTGATAACTGTTTATCCGGTAAGGAGCTATTCGTGTCCCAACTAGGAGGAGGCAAAGGGACAGCAATAGCAGGGGGAGAAGAACCTACATGCATGTTAAGCGGGGGTAGCGAAAGAGTGGAGAGGACAGAAGGTGGGGAAGACACTTGTGGTGGTGCAGAAGCACCTGGAGGAGCCAAAGAGGATGGTAAGGGAGTGGTTACCAGTGGAGATACCGGGTCCGCTATAAAAGAAGCTGATGTGGTAGGAGGAGGAGGGATTTGAGGAGTTGGTAATGGGGGGGCAGCTGGGGGAAAGACTGGACTTTCCATTTGAGATACTCGGGGAAGAGTATTATAAGGTGGAGGGGCACTCGGAGGCAAATAATCTAGGGGATCCCATCTCTTACCAATTCCAGTCTGCCCTCCTTCCTTCCCTTCTTTTTTCCTCTGCACCCTACAAATTCGCACACCATCATCCCCAATGGCACTCTTCAGCCAGCAATCTGCATACAATAATTGCTCAGGATCGGTATCCTCCCGAGCTGTCAGATAGTGGTTTAGCTGCTGACACATCCACTTATCTCTTGTCCCACACCAAGGCCACCCTCCCTGCACCTCTACACAGTAATGGATCATCTTAACTTTGTCTAGCCCTTCCGTGGCCTCTATAGAATCCCATTTTTCTAACAGTTCTCCTAAGGGACTTTGGGGAGGTATATTCCTTAATCTTTGTCCCGTCTTCTTACTATTACAACCTCCCATTTTTTTTCTCACTCACTTGTTTGAGGAGCTCTCTCCACCAAACTAGATTTGCCGGTCAGGTAACACCTGCTCAATATCTCTAATCTATTGGGACTTACAAACAAACCCCGATTGCTTTTCACCGGGATTGGCACACAACTTCCACTTAATTCCTCCCGGGGGCCCCCCCCCTTACACTTTTAAATCCTGTTCAAGGAACGTTCTCCAAACTAGATTTGCCTGACCCCTCAGGACTTTGGCCTAAAACAACTGCCTGATCTCTTGACTGCCTCTTGTAGGTCTTAGGTCTATCAGGACTTTAAACCACGAAACCCCTTGTTCGTGGCCCCGACGCCTTCGTCAGGTAACACCTGCCCAGTGTCTCTAATCCACTGGGACTTACACACAAACCCACGGTCGCCTTCGCCGGGATTCGCGCCTGACTCCCTTTGTCAGGACTTGATGTGCCTGCAGGACTTGTGACACTGCTCGAATCCCTTATCGAGCCTTACAACTTGCCTGACTTCCCTTTGTCAGAACTCTCAGGATGCATCCAACTCCCAAAATTACCTCCACACGCCTTGGAGGCGGGGGGCCCCCCCCTTTACTCTGCTCGAATTCCCTATCGAGCTTTAGTGGCCTGACTCTCAAGGTCAGGATACGTGCAACTCCTACCCAATTACCTCCACACACCTTGGAGGCGGGACTCCCCCCCCTTTAAACTGCTCGAATTCCCTATCGAGTCTCACTGGCCTGACTCTTGGTCAGGATGCGTGCCACTCACACCTTGGAGGTGGGGGCCTTTCTATCCCCCCCCCCCCAGGAGGCGACTCACTCACTCCAATTTCATTCACTTCCCTCCGGTCCCGACCGGATCCCTCGCGGGATGCCGGAAATGCGGTACTAGGAGGTCCCACTCGCTTCGAGAGTCTGAGCTGCCAGCTCTCGTCTCATCCACACATCACTCGCTCGCCTCCCACTCCCGCCGCCGGATGTTTCTCACCAATCCGGCGCTCCTCTGCGTCACTGGTCCTGAGCTGATCTTCTCTGGTCCTGATAGCCAGCTGTCCCGGAGGTCCTAGGGTGGGTGGCCGGCCCGATTCCCGGTGTCCTCTGTGGGCGTGGCTCTCCCGGACGAGCCCCCAAGCTGTAATAAATGGGCAGGAGACAATTCTCCTTTTGATGCCTTTATTAAAGGTGATCAGCTCAGGATAGGAGCATTCGGCAGGTCCACGGCTCCTGTCGCTGTTTCCCGGGTGACTCAGAGGAGGAGGAATTGTGCAGCAGCTTTGTCCCCTGAGGGGCAGAGCTGGGGGTCCCGTCCTCGCACGAGCGCTAGGGTATTACCCGTGCCTCCTGCCGGCTAGCCTCGAGGTCCTCACTCGCGCCATGGTCCTTTGCAGCTAGGGTGAGGGGCGATCGAGGCTTCCAGCATTTCTGCAGGCTTGGGATTCTGATATCCTGACCCCGCTCTACTCTCAGTTGAGGTGGCTCGTTGTTTTGGGGTTTTATTCGACAAGTTTGGGGGTTTTCACCCCCCCCCCGTTGCATCTTGGGTCCAGGATTCATTTACATATCTGGATATCCCCTTCCTATCCCCTTAGAGAAACCGTCTCAGGCAAGGTGATACTGGTACAATACAGCGTTAACTACTACGTTAGCATTTCAATCTACCAGTATTTAGGGGACAGTAGGTTACGCTTTGCATCTGTCTCTGCTGGGAAGGGACTCGGGTCAGTCCCTTCCCCCCCTTTGTCACCCCCGGAGTGCCCCCTCCCCCCTGGTACCCGTGCCCCATGGGGGGGGGAGGCAGCCCGCCGCTCCCGGGACGCTCCCGGGACGGGCCGGTCCCTGCTGGCACCACCCGCGGGGGCTGCCCCGGCCCCGCCGGGACCCGCGCTAGGACCTCCCCAGCCCCACAGTCACTGAGAACAGGCAAAAAAATACATTGTTACAGAACATTCCAACCACTTAAATTACAAACTTTAAATCGGACAACCCATTTCTTGTTCATAACATCCGGGTGCATTTTTCTGGGCAGCACAGGCCCAGAAAAAGGACTCCTGTTAACAAAGGATTAACCCCTAAAAGCAATAGTTGGTTGCATATTCATACACCTCATACATGATGCATAAATTCCCTTTACACAAAGGATTCTGTCTGGTCATTGTCAACTTCTTCCTCCAAATTTTAACAGCGCCTTCGAGGTGGGAAGAAGTTCATTTCTTCTGATAAGAGGGCAATAAACTCTGTTTCTTTGAAGGATTTAGGTGCCCTGTGGCTGCTATCTGGCAAGTCCTAAAAAAATCCTACATAACATAGTTCGTATTCTAACTACGACAGTTACCATTTTAATTACAGACTACATTTATCATCTTATTAAAATGTTAATACAAAAAAGTACATATAGTAAATATCTGTGTAGAGCCATATCTTATGCACTTTTCACAAGGCCATGCTGCCTCTAAATGACTCTGTCTCAGAGCCATCAATCTGCCGAACCTCGAAATGGATTGGCTTGGAAAGGGCCTCAGGGCCCATCCATTGCCACCTCTACCGTGGCAGGGAACCCCACCCCTATCCCAGGCTCCTCCAAGCCCCGTCCAACCTGGCCTCGGACACTGCCAGGGATCCAGGGGCAGCCAGGACTGCTCTGGGCACCCTGTGCCAGGGCCTGCCCACCCTCACAGGGAAGGATTTCTCCTGAACACACCATCTACACCTGCTCTCTGTCTCTGTGAAGCCATTCCCAATTGTATTGGGTTTGTGTGGCCAGGTTTTGGCATGGCTTTGGGGCTACAGCTGCTGTTGAAAATTCTTTTGCTTCTCATTATCCTGCTTGGATTTTGTTGGTAATAAATGCAGCCAGTATCCCCAAGTGCCGTTCGTTGTGTCCATGACCGTGGAGGGTTCTCTCCCTGTCTTTCCATAAACTCATGAGCCTTTCGCTGTCTTTCTTCTCCTCTCCACTTGCACGGAGCGGAGACAGCGCCTTTGGCGGGCAGCCGGCATCCAGCCAGGGCCGAAGCCCGCCTGGCGCTGGGAGAGCGCGGGGAGCTTCCCGAAAGCCGGGCAATGTCGGGATGGCCGCCGGGAGAGCCTGAGGGAGCCGCAGCGCCAATGGCGGGAAGCGCTGGGAGCCTGGGGGGCGGCAGCTCCGCCTCAGCGCGCCGGCACCGGCAGCGAGCGCCGGTCAAAGGGAGCCGCGGGCAGCCGGGGCAAGGCCGGCACGGCGCCGCAAGCAGCGCCCAGAGAGGCGCCCCGGCCCGGCCGGGAAGCGCGGCCGCTCCGCCGCACAGGCAGCTCCGGCTCCGGGCAGCGGCCCCGGGCAGCGGCCTCCCCGCCTGAGGGGGAGCGCGCGGGCCAACAGCTCGGGCCGGGGCGGCTCCGGCAGCGCTTGGGGCAGGGCTGCCTCCAGACCTGGGCACAGAGACACGGAGCCTCAGAGTCACTGACGATGGAAAAGACCTCCGGGTTCAGCGGGTCCATTCTGTGTCCGATCCCCGCCTTGGCAGCCAGGCCAGAGCGCTCAGTGCCACCTCCAGCCGGTTTTGGACCCCTCCAGGCATGGGGAGGCCGCCACCTCCTTGGGCAGCCCCTTCCAAGGCCTGACCACCCTTTCCATGAAGAAATCCCTCTCTGATCTCCTTTTTTCCTATCTTACACACGCTGACACTATTTTAAGTCTAGTCTGAGCCATCCAGGCAGGAGGGGCTGCCCAGGGGGAGTCCGTCCAGCCGCGCTGTTCGAGAGGCTTCCTGGGGCGCTGTCCTGAGGGCACTCCTGAGAGGAGTCCAGGGAGGCTGGACACTCTGCAAGGAGAAATCCTCGAAGGCACAGGCAGGAACAGCCCGTGTCCATGTGCTCAAAGACGAGCTGGTGGGGAAGCAGAGCAGCAGAGCAGGAAGCTCTGCCTGGGACTCACAGAAAACACAGAATTGACAGCTTTGGAAGAGGGGCAGCAGTACAGGAGGGTGGTGAGGATGTCGCTGGGGTATGCAGGGAGAAAGGTAGAAAAGCAAAGGCCCAGCTGGAACTGAATTTAGCCAATTCCATAAGGGAGAACAGAAACTGCTTTTACAAATACATCAGCAACACCAGGGGGAACAAGGACAAACTTTGTTTGTATTGAATGCAGGGGGAAACATTGCCACAAGGGATGAGGAAAACCCTGAGATACTGATGTCTCCTCTGGACATGCTGAGCTCGTGGCCACCCACAGAACCCTCCTCTGCAGAGAGGGATAAATGTTCTGACTCTTGGGGTGCTCTGCACTCACTGGGCACAGGCACCTCGTCCTGGGGTGATGGCATTCCCTCACTGTTGCTTCACCGGGGCACTTCCCTCTCAAGTAGCACCAAAGAAATAACAGGGGAAAAGCACCCAGGGAAGGCCTCGGCAGTTCTTTTGTTCACACAGGAGGTGGAGGAGAATGTTTGGTGTCCCAATTACTTTGTCACATTCTTAAATTCTTTTCCTCATCTCCTGAATTCATTGCATTGTGTCTCATCCTGGAATTCTTCTTCTTCATACGTGGCACCCATCATGAACTGAGGGGCAGGAGGACTCATCCTGAGAAGGACACACACAGCAGGGCCAGCAGCTCTCCGACCTTCTCTGTGAGTTACATGCTCTTCCTCAAGGCCATGTGTCTGGAGATGTTCTCTTGCAGGCAACACTGGCCCATGGCATCAGAGGCTCCATAGGTCTCTTGCCGCTCACTGAGCACCTCTAGAAGCAGCCCCTCTTTGAGGGTCCTCTTTGATAGTCTTTGACACTGTCTTGGCACACACCAGCTTGAGCCGGGGCAGGCTTCAGTCCATCCTCAGGGCTCGCTCCACGTGGGCCATGAACATCTGCAGGCGTTTTTCCGGCACCAGCAAGCGCAGGTGACGATCAACCACAGCTTCCAAGACCTCTCCTGCAACTGGTGCAAGGTCTGGACCTTGGCGCCTCCAAAGTTTATGGAGGAACCTGGAGTCTTCTTGCTGTTGCTTCCAGTGTGTGTCTGTGGTGTCAGGCATGATCAGGAGGCGCCCAGCTAGAGCGGAATGCTCCTCTTCAGCCGTGGCTCCCCCTCTGCTGCTCGCAGCGGGACCACTCTGAACCAAGGGGTCAGAGAGTAAATCGAGGTTCCTGTTTAGACGCTGCTCATCTTTTGGCTCTCCCTCTTCTTCCACAGGGCCCAACACCTGGTAGAAAAGCTGATTATGTCCAACCCAATACTGGCTCTCCTTCTTCTTTGGCTGTTTGTGAGAATTGACATAGTTCAGCCTTGGAGCTTGAAATTTTGTCTGTGTTATCTGTGAACAGACTTGTCATGAGTGGTGTTTAATCCACCACCTACATCCCAGGGGTTCAGTGCTTGTCACTTCAAATGGGAATCCTGCTTCTGGCACCACGTACACAAGCACAGCCCTGCACACGTGTGCGCAGCCCCACAGAAATGGGCACAGCCCAGCAAGCATGTGGGCCCTTCCAAGACCCTCTGGCTGTACAGCAGTATTTATTAAAATAAATAAATAAAATCAGCATTTATTGGGAAAGCATTCCCAGCTGGGAACAGACACAAGAGCTGCACAAAGGGGGCTGTGCAAGGGGACTGTGTCAAATGCACAGGTGTTGTGTTGTGGCTGTGTGAGCTGGACTGTTCTGTTCCCCCTCCATTGTAGTGGTTCTGCCGTTGTTCTCTCCTCCTTGCCTTGTGTTTGTCAGTTATCCCAACTGCTCCCCAGTTACCATGGAGATCACTGTATCCTATATCGAATCCCTCCCCGGTACCCTGTCTGTCACTCGGCACTCCCTCCCTTCCCTCTAGAAGTTTCCAGCCAGAGCATTGCGTGATTGGTTCAGGGGCTGGGGCCCCGCCCTCAAGTTATTCCCCTTGGTGCATTCCCAAAGTCAATCTTTGTATCTCACTCCCCTCTGGTATTCTATTGGTTCAGAGACCGACTCCTCCCCTGTCTCCCCTCCCTCTTCAGAAGCTGTTGTAACCACCATTAATGGTCTTCGGCTGTTAGTTCCCCTAGAAGTGTCGTCTCCCTGCGGGGATTCAATAAACCCAGATTCACCCCAGTTGAAGTCCACTGTCTTCTCTTCTGCTGAATGTTGCTGCAAGCCAGGTCTCTGGACAAGGCGGTTGTGATTGCCATAGACTCAAGGTGACTGCCTTAGACCCTGTCCCGAATCACTGAAATCAGGATAGCTTCCCACTGCTCCTAGCAGTGCTGGTTCGCTAGCCGGGATGTCCAGGAGGGATAATCCTCCCCAGCTCGCCGCTTCACGCAGGGTGTCCCCAGGAGGTGTCATGGCCCTGGGAAGGCTGTGGCTCCAGACACTGTGCTGTGGTGACTGCTTAGGACACCTGGGACACCTGGGGCTTCCTGGATTCCTCCTGTCCCAGTCCCCAGGGGACTTTGGGGTGTCCTAAGCATGACAGCCACCAGCAGCATCCTCCTCTGCAGAGAGTGGTCATGGAGCCAGCAACCCAGATCTTGTGCTGCTGCATGCTGGGCAGGGCCAAGGCAGGGGCATCGTGTCTTTGGGTAACAGCATTTCCTTAGGCTTCTTCCATCTGGAATGACAGCAAGGAAACAACATCTGAGGAAATAAAGGCAAGGAAAGACTCAAGGAAACAGCAATAAGGAAAGAGCCAAGGAAATAGCCACCAAGTCAAGAACTAGGATGCAAGGAAATAGAAAAGAAAATATCACCCAAGGAAAGTTCTAGAAGTTCTTGTAAGAGCTGGAGAACAAGTGCTGGCATCTTACTTTCTTTTTCTCAGCAACTTGAAAAACTTCTATCCCTCCCTCGAGGTCTTCATATTGTATCTCTTCCTGGTAGACATCTGTGTTCTCTTTTGCATTTCTTTCTGCAATTCTTCTTCCTGTTTCTGCAATTCCTCTTCCTCTTTGTCGAGGACATAAACGATGTATTGACCCAACAGCAATTCACCTCCGCTGAGCTCAGGCAAACCCGGGAAATTGCCAGGGAAAGGAAGGATTTGGAGAGGTGAGGAAGAGCAGGTGCTGCAGGCAGAGGAGCAGAAGTGGCATCTGCTCCCTGCCCTTACCTGCTCTGCATACTCTGCCGCTCTGTGCTTGTTCTTCTTCCATGTGTGTTGCAGCTTTACAAACAAGCTAAAAGGCAAAGAAAATGAAAAGGGAGGTTTGGGCAGGGAGGGCTGCAGGAGGTGCAGCTACCCCTCCCTGCTTGGAGGCATGTCACCTGAGCCCAGGGAAGATGGGGGCTCCAGGAAGGACATCCCTGGCTGGCCCAGTACGTGCACCCCATCCGGGGAGATGTACTGGTGCATGAAGGCCTGGTTGGGCTGGGAGCCCCCGGCCATGCCCAGCGCTGCCGCTCAGGAGCCGCTCGTCCGGGGCTGTGGAAACACAGCCGGGAGAGTCCTGGGCAGTGGCACCTGCGCGGCTGCGGGGCTCCAGGAGGAGCGGCTCTGCACAGGAAAGACTCTTGGTGGCACAGCAGTGGCATTGCCCGGGAGCAGTTCCCTTTTCAGCCACGATTTCCTTCTGAGTATCTGTCGGAAACAGCTGCAGCACATCGGGAACACACCTTGGAAAGGAGACAGACTTTTAACACCAAAGTTTTCTTGTCATGCTCTATAGCACACAGGAGACCAAAGATCCAACACAGCCTGTTCTAGATGCGTAAAAGTCTGTGCCAGCAACAACGATTTTAAAAAGAACCTATCCTTCCCTCCCAATTTTCTGTTCCTCTCTGCCGCAACTCCAAGAGCTGTTCTGAACTCCCAGAGCTCCCAGTCTCATTGCTGGGTGGCTGAAGGCAGGAGAGCAAAGCAAAGCTGGGAAGAGCTGGGACAGAAGGCAGGACAAGCTTTCCCCTAGGCAGACTGGAGCCTGCTGAACTGGGTGCTGTGGATGCTGCCACCAGCTCCAGGCTTGGAAAAACATCTCCTGTGGTACCCAGCACATGCAGAGCCATGTGCAGTAGCTCATGGGGCTTGTCACCGGAGCACTCCAGCTACAAGGCAGCTCTGTCCAAACAAGATATTGGCATACGTGGAAGACACCCTGCAGTATCAGCAGAACGACTGCAATGACGGACAGCAACACAACGAATGTGATCGTGTCATCCATGGTCTCTGGCTTTGGCTGGGAGAAGGGGAAAGAACGTCATGGAGGGCAGGAGGACTGATCCTTTCATTCTCCCTTGCCCAGCAGGACACACGCAGCACTGCATGCAGCTCTCCTACCTCCTCTGTGGGCTCCTGATCCTCCTCCAAAGCTGTGCGCCTGGAGATGTTCTCTTGCAGAGGACACCGGCCCATGGGATCAGAGGCTCCCTGGTTCTCTTGCCACTCACTGAGCACCTTTAGAAGCAGCCCTGTCTCTGAGACCATCTTGGCACACACCAGCTTGAGCTGGGGCAGGCTGCAGTCCATCCTCAGGGCTCGCTCCATGTGGGCCATGAGCATCTGCAGGCGTTTGTCCGGCACCAGCAAGGGCCGGTGATGATCAGACACAGCTTCCAAGAGCTCTCCTGCAACTGGTGAATGGTCTGGACCTTGGTGCCTCCAAGGTTTATGGAGGAACCTGGAGTCTTCTTGCTGTTGCTTCCAGTGTGTGTCTGTGGTGTCAGGCATGATCCGGAGGCGCCCAGCTAGAGAGGAATGCTCCTCTTCAGCCGTGGTGCCTCCTCTGCTGCTCACACTGAGGCCACTCTGAACCAAGGGGTCAGACAGAAAATCCAGGTTCCTGTTTAGACGCTGCTCATCTTTGCTGACGGTGGCTCTGGGCTCTCCTTCTGCTTTCACAGGGCTCAAACCCTCGTAGAAAAGCTGATTATGTCCAACCCAATATTGCCTGTCCTCCTTCTTTGGCTGTTTGTGTGAATTGACAAAGTTCTGTCTTGGAGCTGGGTCTTCCAACACATCTATGAGTTGTCCAATAATGGAGTCATCGCCATTAGGGTTGAACCCACCAGCTACATCCCAGGGGTTTAGTATCTGCCCGTTTTGCCTTGAGTTGATTTGCTTCTGCATGCTGTACAGCTGCTCTTTGACAGTCATAATATAGTTCTGCCATAGAGCTTGATCTTCCACCTCATCTCTGAGGCTCCATCAACAGACTTGTCATGGGTGGGGTTTAACGCACCAGCTACATCCCAGGGGTTTAATGCTTGCTGGTTCAAATATAACTCCTCCTGCTTGTCATCCCAGCTTGAAGGTGTCATTTTCACCACATGCTTCATCTTGGCAGGCGGGAGCTGGTGTGGGAAAAGGCTTTTTGTTGTCTTGATGGTTTTAGCTGTCTGCAGCTTCTGAGCCTGGCCCTCAGGTCATCAGCACTTGTTTTGCCTTCATGCCCAGAGAGATGCTGAGGGGGATGTGAATTTCTTCTGAGACTGTCCAGGCTGCTGACATCACCCCCAGTGCTCAGGGTCAGGGCAACCATAAGCATTACTGTTCCATGATATCCCACTGAAGGCTTCTTGGGCTTGAGGCTCAACACAGGGCTGCTGTTCAGCTCTCTGCCTTGTTCCATGTCCATTCTTTTTCTCCGAGACTGTAGCAGAGTTGTGTGAGCTGGAGAACATCAAGAGAGCAGATCAGCAGCGGGGCAGAAATACAAGCTCAGAGGTTACCCTGAGAAGCAGGAGCTCATCTCAAGGCCAGGGAGCACAAGAGCAGAGTGGGGAATGTGGAGAGAAGAGCCCCTCAATCCTTCCCATTATCCCCTCGGGGCAGAAGAGAGAGCTGGCTCTTTCCTGGTGTCTCCTGGGGCTCTGTTTGGATGGGAGGGAAAGAGCCCTGGGGAATGGGATTGCTGTCAGAAAGGTTCCCACAGCTCCAGATGAGCAGGCTTGGCTTGCTCTGCAGGAGCCAGCAAAGAAGCAGAGACCCCAGAGCAAAGATCAGCACTGCAAGAGGGGGGCACAGACTGGCAGGAGAAGAAAGCCCAGGGACTCCTTTGCTCTGGGCCATTCCCAAGAGCAGCAGCTGAAGCTGTTGAACCATGAAAAACTTCCTCAAGGGCACCAGAGCTCTGGGACTGTGCTGTGGGAAACCTGGGGCTGAGCCAGTGAGAGAAGCGAGCTCCCTGGGGCCCTTGGAAACCTGGCTGGCTCTGTTTGCAGAAGGGCAGCCTGGCCCTGCTGTGGATAGGATGTGCTGTGCCCTGTGCCCCGCTAGAGCAGGACGCTGCTTTGCTCCCCTTGCACAGGCCAACCAGGGCATGACGGTGCTCAGTGTTCACCCTGCAGAGCACATCAGGGGCCCTGCCCTTTGTCCTGCAGTGGGCAGTGGGGTGGCACAGAAACCAGTCTGTTAGAGGAAATTTGGGCCCTTTATGAGCAGACCTTGCCTTCCAGCAGCAGGGAAGGGCAGGGGGCATTCCTGCTTGCCTTGCCTGGGGGCATGGCATGGTATGTTTGGTGGGCCCACTGAGCTGTTCCTTCTCCAGACAGTACATGACACACAAGATATGTACAATCACCAGGAAATTTCCATCCTAAGGTGTTTTGTCCAAGGCCTGTACTCCAAGGGGAGATCAGCACCCCCAGCACAGGGCAGCGCTGCAGTTTGGCCTGCTCTGTGGCCACGGGAGCTGGACGAATGCCGGCTAGCTGTTCCTGGGATATGGCAGGAGGTGGCCACAAGATCCGCCACTCCCAGGTTCTCCTCAGGAATCCCTGGGTAGTGATGCCGTCTGTGGCGTGGGTGGCACAGGCGAGAGCGAGAGCATGGCTACGACGTCCCGAGGTGAAGGAAGGAGAGAGTGGACACTCGTGTTGATGCCAAGGAGCCTTATTTCCCAGGCAGGATCAGGGACGGGTGTCAAAGGAGAAGGGCTTGGGGAGGAGGCACTGATAAAGGGAGTGGGCGTGATAGGAGGAGACACTAGGCAACCAATAAACGAGAATCAAAGGAAGAGCGTGGGTTACAGCTGAGCCGCTGAGGATCACATAGGGGAGGGAAGACACCCTGGAAGAAAATCATGCATCGAATAAGGGATGATTGACACAGACAATTCTCAAAATAAAGGGAGGGTGGTTACAATGACAGACAGGGGAGCTATGCAGCACCAAGAGGGAGAAAATAAACTTATAAAGGCAGAAAGGGAGGGATCAAGGGATCACTCTTCCTGAGGGACAAGCCATTGGTGGGAAAACAAGGCATAAACAACTTAGGGAGAAAACAATGGGAGGGGGAGTACATGAGGGTGCACCGAAGATCAAACCATATTTGTAACTTACAAAATGAAAAACCAACTCATAAACATTTCTAAAAACACATGACGCCACACTGCAGCATCTCCCCAGGCTCAGGAGAAGTGGCAGATTTGATCTCCCCCCAGCCCCTCCGGACACCCACCGCACTGCGGGGCGCTGGTGCTGCACAGCTTCTGGCACAGGAACTGGATGGTCTGGCAGGGGCTCTCGGGCCAGGGACGCTCCTGGCACAGGCAGCAGGCCGCCTCCTTGGGCACTTGGCTGAAGACCAGAGGGGATTATTGGAGGAACACCTGGTCACCCAGTGCCTGAGCCCAGCTCAGGGAACACACGGATACCACACATGGGGCTTGTGCCTCACTGTGTGCCACAGCTCTGGGAAAGGGCCGAGGCTCCCAATGCAAAACCTTAAAAAGGGGATTTTACCCTGGAAAGTAGAACTGCTTCCAACATACCCCGTGACACAGAAATGTACCCGCCTGGAGTTGAAACTGCCCTTGGAGAAACGTGAGAAAGTCACCCCAAAGGTGAGATTCTGCCTCTGAGCTGGTGAATTTTGGCACGTTCCCAGAAGGAAACAGCAACCCTTGAGCTTATTGGGCTTATTCAGGTTTTGTGGCACACAGATTTGTATCACAAGCAGAGCCCCTGTCCCAGCATTCAGGGCCTACTAGTGGCTGGGGCTCAGTCCCACACACTCACAGGGTCTCCAAGCTCACTGTGCTCTGCAGCAGCAGCAGCAGCGTCTGCGAGGTCACTTGCGTGGCACTCAGGTCTCTGCAAGCAATGGAAAGAGCTCATGAAATTCTCCAGTGACATTGCCACAACTCTTCTCTGAGAGCAAGCCCAGGGCTCTGATGATGCTGGTGCTGTTGGCTGAGGCATCCACTTCTGCCTGCTCCGAGAGAAGACATTCTGGAGCCCAGCTTGCCTCTGCCTTGCCCTGCTCTAAACCTTCCCCTGAGGATCAGGGGGGCAATCCTGCAGCTCTCGTGGCAGACAGATGCCACCAGAAAGGATTGCCTCAACCTGACCCTCCTGCTGCTCTCCCCCGAGGGCAGCTGAGTCCCTGCAGAAGGAGGGAGCCCGGAGCTGCTGGCAAGAGCAGTGCAGTTGATTCCCAGAGCCCTGCGGCCACTCCACGGCCCCAGAGCCGCATGAGCTCTCATCCCTGAAGGGTTGTGTCCCAGTTCCTGGGTTGCTTTGCAGCTGGGGACCCAGCAGCACTGCTTGGCCTTTGCCTTGCTCTGCTGGAGACGGGGTACTCGTGTCTCCAGCAGACTCAGGCTGGCCAAGAGGAAGATTTGCTCCTGCACCATTTGTGCTGCTTTCCTGACAACAGGGCACTCGAGAGAGACACAGGTCTCTGTGCATCTGCTCCAAATGAGCCAATACTTACAGAGAGCTCACTGAGGGCAGCTTGAAGAAGGCAGCATCATCAATGACAGCCAGCGGGTTGTGGCTGAGGATTCTGGGAAAAAACAGAGCTCTGTCACGGCTGATGGCAAGGATGTGAGCTGGCTGTGCCGGGCACGTGGCCACGGCCTGGCCGCATTCAAGGAAGCCTTGCAGGAGATGAGCAGGGCAGGGGAAAGGGCCTTTACAGCTGCACACTCCTGGTGCTCCCTGGCTGACATCCACAGTCGGAATCAGGACTTTCCCAAGGGCCAATCTGCTCTTGCCCACTGACCCTGCAGAGACCCTGCAGAGACTCGCCCTGCCGTGCCTTCTACCCTGGTGCCACTTACAGCTCTTTTAGGAACTGCATCCCATGCCAGGCCTGGAATGTCTTGCTGCGGATCTTTGTGATGCCATTCCAGAAGAGATTTCTGGGGAAAGAGGAGGTCACACAAAGGAATCAGGCTTGCCCTGCAGCGAGAGGGGGCAAAGCGGGATCCCTTTGCAGGACAGGTGCCAGTCCAAGGTGGAAGAGGGAAGACACTGCTGCTTTCTCAGGGTTTGTCGCCTGCCCAGGAGGGCAAGTGAAGGGCACACGTGCTGACTCTGTTTCTCGTCCAGGACGCAGACAAGGCTGCAAGAACTGGCTCTCTGGTGGCTGTGTGTGGACAACCCCGCTGGGCTCTGTCCTCTGGCATGCCCACCCACCCATCGGCATTGACCTCTGCAGCTCAGCTGGGCTCTGGGCAGGGCAGTTCTAGGGACTGTGGGGAAAACAACAGGAACATTTTCCTACACAGGAAGGGTGTCCGCGCAAAGACTGAGCTAAAAGCACCAGAAAGAAACTCGAGCACTTCAGGAAGGGCAGTGGTTCAAATGCCCATTCCTCAATGGTTATGATCCCATTGCAGGACAAGTCCCGTTTCCAGTTAGAACAACAAATGTCACTTCCATCTGCCCTGTTGCTTTTACCTGCCGCTGCAGCCTGCATCCCAGGAGGGACAAAGGCCACGTGCCCGTGGCTGGGCTGAGCAGCAGGGCCCCAGGGAGGGGCAGGCAGGAGTCCCCCCTGCCATGGGCAGGGCACGGTGCTTACAGGTGCTTCAGCATGAACAGCCCCTCCAGGGAATGCCTCTTCAGTGCCCAGAGCTCATTGTCCCTGAGCACCCTGCAAGGGGACACAGGGACATTGTTACAGCCGCCACAGGCCAGCAGCAAATGGGATTGGCATGGGAAAATCTCCTGCAGCAGCTTGACCAAAGCATCTCTTTGGGGCACTGCAGGGATCGCCCCCACTCCTGGCCAGAGCAGGCCCTTGCTCCTGGCCAGCTGAAGCTGACCACAGCTTGATCCCTGGGCAGACAGACACGGGGATGGTGCCCTGGCTGCAAGAGACTCAAGGCACCTTTTACCATGCTGGGAGGCTGTGGTGGTTCACACCCCTCCCTGCAGAGCAGCCGAGCTTTGAATTCCAAGGGAAGCAGGTTCTGTGGGCGCTGCTGCTCCAACCCCAGACCAAAGGATGGAAACTCCCCAGACTCCTGACTTTTGAAATGCTGCAGGCCACTTACAAGGTCTCAGCCCATGGATAGTTGTTCCAGGTTTCTTCTCCAACCGTACCAATGTCGTTGCCAGTGAAATCTCTGCAAAGAGACGAAGACCCGGTCCCCCCTCAGGAAAACCCACTTCCCTGCCGTTCAGCTGCTGAGCTGGAAGCGGGCTTTGCCTGGAGAGGGCGCAGCGTGCGCAGCCTGGCTTCACCCTCGCGCTGAGCTCAGGCCCCCAAACCCCCCTGTCTCCGGCCAGGAGGTCCCCCGGGTGTCCCAGCCGGGGTCTGCAGCCCCACGGAGCCAAGCAGGGGCAGCTGCAGGGCTCTCTGGGGCCGCGGGACTCACAGCACGGCCAGGGCTTGGCGGCGGCTGCCCGGGGGCACGGTGGCCAGGCCGGCGTGGCCGCAGTCCAGCCGTCCATGGCCTGGGCAGCGGCAGGGCTCTGGGCAGAGCTCCGTGCCCACGGCTGGGGACGGGGCCACTGCCAGCAGCAGGGCCAGCAGGAGCAGAGCGCGTACGAGACGCATCACCAGGTCCATGGCGAGGCAGGACTGGCTGCAGTCACCTGGGACGCAGACCTGAGGTGCAGCTGTGGCAGTTCCTGTGTCACAGTGCTGCTGCCAGTGCTCCTTCTTAGGTCCCTTTAGCAATGCTTTTTTTCACCATCGTGTTGCTTGGAATCAGAGCCCACAGCAAACCGCAGTTCAGGCTGTGAAAAACGCCAATCACTTGTTTTTAATATTTTCAAGGTTTAATAGTAATAAAATGGTTATAAAGAAAGGAATACATTTAGAGTAATAGTAATTGGGACAATTTGAATTAGGACAATATGAGACAAAACCCAAAGAGTTATGGATGTCCGGGTGCATTTTTCTGGGCAGCACAGGCCCAGAAAAAGGACTCCTGTTAACAAAGGATTAACCCCTAAAAGCAGTAGTTGGTTGCATATTCATACACGTCATACATGATGCATAAATTCCCTTTACACAAAGGATTCCGTCTGGTCATTGTCAACTTCTTCCTCCAAATTTTAACAGCGCCTTCGAGGTGGGAAGAAGTTCATTTCTTCTGATAAGAGGGCAATAAACTCCGTTTCTTTGAAGGATTTAGGTGCCCTGTGGCTGCTATCTGGCAAGTCCTAAAAAAATCCTACATAACATAGTTCGTATTCTAACTACGACAGTTACCATTTTAATTACAGACTACATTTATCATCTTATTAAAATGTTAATACAAAAAAGTACATATAGTAAATATCTGTGTAGAGCCATATCTTATGCACTTTTCACAAGGCCATGCTGCCTCTAAATGACTCTGTCTCAGAGCCATCAATCTGCCGAATCATGGAATGGATTGGCTTGGAAAGGGCCTCAGGGCCCATCCATTGGCACCTCTACCGTGGCAGGGACATCCGCCCCTATCCCAGGCTCCTCCAAGCCCCGTCCAACCTGGCCTCGGACACTGCCAGGGATCCAGGGGCAGCCAGGACTGCTCTGGGCACCCTGTGCCAGGGCCTGCCCACCCTCACAGGGAAGGATTTCTCCTGAACA
Organism: Fringilla coelebs; assembly: GCF_963513975.1. NCBI lineage: Eukaryota > Metazoa > Chordata > Aves > Passeriformes > Fringillidae > Fringilla > Fringilla coelebs. The sequence continues at coordinate 5,419,330 of NC_140053.1, read as the reverse complement.
CACCATCTACGCCTGCTCTCTGTCTCTGTGAAGCCATTCCTATTTGTATTGGGTTTGTGTGGCCAGGTTTTGGCATGGCTTTGGGGCTACAGGTGCTGTTGAAAATTCTTTTGCTTCTCATTATCCTGCTTGGATTTTGTTGGTAATAAATGCAGCCAGTATCCCCAAGTGCCGTTAGTTGTGTCCGTGACCGTGGAGAGTTCTCTCCCTGTCTTTCCATAAACTCATGAGCCTTTCGCTGTCTTTCTTCTCCTCTCCACTTGCACGGAACGGTGACAGCGCCTTTGGCGGGCAGCCGGCATCCAGCCAGGGCCGAAGCCCGCCTGGCGCTGGGAGAGCGCGGGGAGCTTCCCGAAAGCCGGGCAATGTCGGGATGGCCGCCGGGAGAGCCTGAGGGAGCCGCAGCGCCAATGGCGGGAAGCGCTGGGAGCCCGGGGGGCGGCAGCTCCGCCTCAGCGCGCCGGCACCGGCAGCGAGCGCCGGTCAAAGGGAGCCGCGGGCAGCCGGGGCAAGGCCGGCACGGCGCCGCAAGCAGCGCCCAGAGAGGCGCCCCGGCCCGGCCGGGAAGCGCGGCCGCTCCGCCGCGCAGGCAGCTCCGGCTCCGGGCAGCGGCCCCGGGCAGCGGCCTCCCCGCCTGAGGGGGAGCGCGCGGGCCAACAGCTCGGGCCGGGGCGGCTCCGGCAGCGCTTGGGGCAGGGCTGCCTCCAGTCCTGGGCACAGAGACACGGAGCCTCAGAGTCACTGACGATGGAAAAGACCTCCGGGTTCAGCGGGTCCATTCTGTGTCCGATCCCCGCCTTGGCAGCCAGGCCAGAGCGCTCAGTGCCACCTCCAGCCGGTTTTGGACCCCTCCAGGCATGGGGAGGCCGCCACCTCCTTGGGCAGCCCCTTCCAAGGCCTGACCACCCTTTCCATGAAGAAATCCCTCCCTGATCTCTGTTTTTCCTATCTTACACACGCTGACACTATTTTAAGTCTAGTCTGAGCCATCCAGGCTGGAGGGGCTGCCCAGGGGGAGTCCGTCCAGCCGCGCTGTTCGAGAGGCTTCCTGGGGCGCTGTCCTGAGGGGAATCCTGAGAGGAGTCCAGGGAGGCTGGACACTCTGCAAGGAGAAATCCTCGAAGGCACAGGCACGAACAGCCCGTGTCCATGTGCTCAAAGACGAGCTGGTGGGGAAGCAGAGCAGCAGAGCAGGAAGCTCTGCCTGGGACTCACAGAAAACACAGAATTGACAGCTTTGGAAGAGGGGCAGCAGTACAGGAGGGTGGTGAGGATGTCGCTGGGGTATGCAGGGAGAAAGGTAGAAAAGCAAAGGCCCAGCTGGAACTGAATTTAGCCAATTCCATAAGGGAGAACAGAAACTGCTTTTACAAATACATCAGCAACACCAGGGGGAACAAGGACAAACTTTGTATTGAATGCAGGGGGAAACATTGCCACAAGGGATGAGGAAAACCCTGAGATACTGATGTCTCCTCTGGACATGCTGAGCTCGTGGCCACCCACAGAACCCTCCTCTGCAGAGAGGGATAAATGTTCTGACTCTTGGGGTGCTCTGCACTCACTGGGCACAGGCACCTCGTCCTGGGGTGACGGCATTCCCTCACTGTTGCTTCACCGGGGCACTTCCCTCTCAAGTAGCACCAAAGAAATAACAGGGGAAAAGCACCCAGGGAAGGCCTTGGCAGTTCTTTTGTTCAAACAGGAGGTGGAGGAGAATGTTTGGTGTCCCAATTACTTTGTCACGTTCTTAGATTCTTTTCCTCATCTCCTGAATTCATTGCCTTCTGTCTCATCCTGGAATTCTTCTTCTTTATTAGTGGCATCCATTATGTACTGAGGGGCAGGAAGAGGACTCATCCTGAGAAGGACACACGCAGCAGGGCCAGCAGCTCTCCGACCTTCTCTGTGAGTTACTTGCTCTTCCTCAAGGCCACGTGTCTGGAGATGTTCTCTTGCAGGCAACACTGGTCCATGGCATCAGAGGCTTCGTGGGTCTCTTGACTCTCACTGAGCACCTTTAGAAGCAGCCCCTCTTTGAGGGTCCAGACCAGCTTGAGCCGGGGCAGGCTGCAGTCCATCCTCAGGGCTCGCTCCATGTGGGCCATGAACATCTGCAGGCGTTTTTCCGGCACCAGCAAGCGCAGGTGACGATCAACCACAGCGTCCAAGAGCTCTCCTGCAACTGGTGCAAGGTCTGGACCTTGGTGCCTCCAAAGTTTATGGAGGAACCTGGAGTCTTCTTGCTGTTGCTTGCAGTGTGTGTCTGTGGTGTCAGGCATGATCAGGAGGCGCCCAGCTAGAGCGGAATGCTCCTCTTCAGCCGTGGCTCCCCCTCTGCTGCTCGCAACGGGACCATTCTGAACCAAGGGGTCAGAGAGTAAATCGAGGTTCCTGTTTAGACGCTGCTCATCTTTTGGCTCTCCCTCTTCTTCCACAGGGTCCAACACCTGGTAGAAAAGCTGATTATGTCCAACCCAATACTGGCTCTCCTTCTTCTTTGGCTGTTTGTGAGAATTGACATAGTTCAGCCTTGGAGCTTGAAATTTTGTCTGTGTTATCTGTGAACAGACTTGTCATGAGTGGTGTTTAATCCACCACCTACATCCCAGGGGTTCAGTGCTTGTCACTTCAAATGGGAATCCTGCTTCTGGCACCACGTACACAAGCACAGCCCTGCAAATGTGTGCGCAGCCCCACAGAAATGGGCACAGCCCAGCAAACATGTGAAAACTTCCAGGACACTCTGGCTTTACAAAATCAGCATTTATTGGGAAAGCATTCCCAGCTGGGAACAGACACAAGAGCTGCACACAGGGGGCTGTGCAAGGGGACCCTGTCACACGCCCACGGTGTCCCCAGGAGATGTCATGGTCCTGGGAAGGCTGTGGCTCCAGAAGCTGGGCTGCATTGACTTCTTGGGACACCTGGGGCTTCCTGGATTCCTCCTGTCCCAGTCCCCAGGGGACTTTGGGGTGTCCTAAGCACGGCAGCCACCAGCAGCATCCTCCTCTGCAGAGAGTGGTCATGGAGCCAGCAACCCAGATCTTGTGCTGCTGGGTGCTGGGCAGAGGCCAGGCAGGGGCATCTTGTCTTTGGGTAACAGCAGTTCCTTAGGCTTCTTCCATCTGGAATGACAGCAAGGAAACAACATCTGAGGAAATAAAGGCAAGAAAAGACTCAAGGAAACAGCAATAAGGAAAGAGCCAAGGAAATAGCCACCAAGTCAAGAACTAGGATGCAAGGAAATAGAAAAGAAAATAGCACCCAAGGAAAGTTCTAGAAGTTCTTGTATCAGAAGAAGAGCTGGAGAACAAGTGCTGGCATCTTACTTTCTTGTTCTTCGCATCTTGAAAATCTTCTCTCCCTATTGGAGTTCCTCACATTGTATATCTTCCTGTGAGACATCTTTGTTCTCTTTCTGCATTTGTTTCTGCAATTCTTCTTCCTCTTTGTCAAGGGCATCCATGATGTATTGAACCAAGAGCAATTCAGCTTCACTGAGCTCAGGCAAACCCTGGAAATTGCCAGGGAAAGGAAGGATTTGGAGAGAGTAGGTGCTGCAGGCAGAGGACCAGAATTGGCACCTGCTCCCTGCCCTTACCTGCTCTGCATACTTTGCCTCCTTGTACTTGTTCTTCTTCCATGTGTGTTGCAGCTTTACAAACAACCTAAAAGCCAAAGAAAATGAGCGGGGGGTATTGGGCAGGGAGGGCTGCAGGAGGTTCAGCTACCTCTCCCTGCTTGGGGGCATTTCAGCTGAGCCCAGGGAAGATGGGGGCTCCAGGAAGGACATCCCTGGCTGGCCCAGTACGTGCACCCCATCCGAGGAGATTCACTGGTGCATGAAGGCCTGGTTGGGCCGGGAGCCCCCGGCCATGCCCAGCGCTGCCGCTCAGGAGCCGCTCGTCCGGGGCTCCCCGAAACGCAACGCGTTGGAAACACAGCCGGGAGAGTCCTGGGCAGCGGGGCTCCAGGAGGAGCAGCTCGCCACAGGAAAGACTCTTGGTGGCACAGAAGTTGCATGGGCAGGGAGCAATTACCTTTTCAGCCACGATTTCCTTCTGAGTAGCTGTCGGCAAACAGCTCCAGCACATCGGGAACACACCTTGGAAAGGAGACAGACTTTTAACACCAAAGTTTTCTTGTCATGCTCTACAGCACACGGGAGACCAAAGATCCAACACAGCCTGTTCTAGATGCGGAAAAGTCTGTGCCAGCAACAACGATTTTAAAAAGAACCTATCCTTCCCTCCCAATTTTCTGTTCCTCTCTGCCGCAACTCCAAGAGCTGTTCTGAACTCCCAGAGCTCCCAGTCTCATTGCTGGGTGGCTGAAGGCAGGAGAGCAAAGCAAAGCTGGGAAGAGCTGGGACAGAAGGCAGGACAAGCTTTCCCCTAGGCAGACTGGAGCCTGCTGAACTGGGTGCTGTGGATGCTGCCACCAGCTCCAGGCTTGGAAAAACATCTCCTGTGGTACCCAGCACATGCAGAGCCATGTGCAGTAGCTCATGGGGCTTGTCACCGGAGCACTCCAGCTACAAGGCAGCTCTGTCCAAACAAGATATTGGCTTACGTGGAAGACACCCTGCAGTATCAGCAGAACGACTGCAATGACGGACAGCAACACAACGAATGTGATTGTGTCATCCATGGTCTCTGGCTTTGGCTGGGAGAAGGGGAAAGAACGTCATGGAGGGCAGGAGGACTCATCCTTTCATTCTCCCTTGCCCAGTAGGACACACGCAGCACTGCGTGCAGTTCTCCTACCTCCTCTGTGGGCTCCTGATCCTCCTCCAAAGCTGTGCGCCTGGAGATGTTCTCTTGCAGAGGACACCGGCCCATGCGATCAGAGGATCCCTGGTTCTCTTGCCACTCACTGAGCACCTTTAGAAGCAGCCCTGTCTCTGAGACCATCTTGGCACACACCTGCTTGAGCTGGGGCAGGCTGCAGTCCAACCTCAGGGCTCGCTCCACGCGGGCCATGAGCATCTGCAGGCGTTTGTCCGGCACCAGCAAGGGCCGGTGACGATCAGACACAGCTTCCAAGAGCTCTCCTGCAACCGGTTCAAGGTCTGGACCTTGGTGCCTCCAAGGTTTATTGAGGAACCTGGAGTCTTCTTGCTGTTGCTTCCAGTGTGTGTCTGTGGTGTCAGGCATGATCCGGAGGCGCCCAGCTAGAGAGGAATGCTCCTCTTCAGCCGTGGTGCCTCCTCTCCTGCTCACACCGGGGCCACTCTGAACCAAGGGGTCAGACAGAAAATCCAGGTTCCTGTTTAGACGCAGCTCATCTTTGCTGACGGTGGCTCTGGGCTCTCCTTCTGCTTTCACAGGGCTCAAACCCTCGTAGAAAAGCTGATTATGTCCAACCCAATATTGCCTGTCCTCCTTCTTTGGCTGTTTGTGTGAATTGACAAAGTTCTGTCTTGGAGCTGGGTCTTCCAACACATCTATGAGTTGTCCAATAATGGAGTCATCGCCATTAGGGTTGAACCCACCAGCTACATCCCAGGGGTTTAGTATCTGCCCGTTTTGCCTTGAGTTGATTTGCTTCTGCATGCTGTACAGCTGCTCTTTGACAGTCGTAATATAGTTCTGCCATAGAGCTTGATCTTCCACCTCATCTCTGAGGGCTCCATCAACAGACTTGTCATGGGTGGGGTTTAACGCAGCAGCTACATCCCAGGGGTTTAATGCTTGCTGGTTCAAATATAACTCCTCCTGCTTGTCATCCCAGCTTGAAGGTGTCATTTTCACCACATGCTTCATCTTGGCAGGCTGGAGCTCTTGTGGGAAAATGCTTTTTGCTGTCTTGATGGTTTTAGCTGTCTGCAGCTTCTTGAGCCTGGCCCTCAGGTCATCAGCACTTGTTTTGCCTTCATGCCCAGAGAGATGCTGAGGGGGATGTGAATTTCTTCTGGAACTGTCTGGGCTGCTGACATCACCCCCAGTGCTCCGGGTCAGGGAAACCACAAACGTTATAGTTTCATGATCTCCCAGTGATGACTCCTTGGGCTTGAGGCTCAACACTAGGCTGGTGTTCAGCTTTCTGCGTTGTTCCATGTCCATTATTTCTCCACGAGTCTGTCGCAGAGCTGTCTCAGCTGGAGAACATCAAGAGAGCAGATCAGCAGCTGGGCAGAAATACAAGCTCAGACGTTACCGCAAGCAGCAAAAGCGCATCTCAAGGCCAGGGAGCACAAGAGCAGAGTGGGGAATGTGGAGAGAAGAGCCCCTCAATCCTTCCCATTATCCCCTCGGGGCAGAGCAGAGAGCTGGCTTTTTTTTGGTGTCTCCAGGGCTCGGTGTAGATGGGAGGGAAACAGCACTGGGGAATGAGTTTGCTGTCAGAGAGGTTACCCACAGCTCAGATGAGCAGGCTTGGCTTGCTGTGCAGGAGCCAGCAAAGAAGCAGAGACCCCAGAGCAAAGACAGACTGGCAGGGGAGGAAAGCCCAGGGACTTCTTTGCTCTGGGGCCATTCCCAAGGGTAGCAGCTGAAGCTGTTGAACCATGAAAAACTTCCTCAAGGGCACCAGAGCTCTGGGACTGTGCTGTGGGAAACCTGGGGCTGAGCCAGTGAGAGAAGTGAGCTCCCTGGCACCCTTGGAAACCTGGCTGTATCTGGTTGCAGAAGGGCAGCCTGGCCCTACTGTGGACAGGATGTGCCATGGACAGGATGTGCTGTGCCCTGTGCCCCGCTAGAGCAGGACGCTGCTTTGCTCCCCTTGCACAGGCCAACCAGGGCATGACGGTGCTCAGTGTTCACCCTGCAGAGCACATCAGGGGCCCTGCCCTTTGTCCTGCAGTGGGCAGTGGGGTGGCACAGAAACCAGGCTGTTAGGGGAATTTGGGCCCTTTATGAGCAGACCTTGCTTCCAGCACCAGGGAAGGGCAGGGGGCATTCCTGCTTGCCTTGCCTGGGGGCATGGCATGGGTAAGAAATTGGTAGGTTTGGTGGGCCCAGTGAGCTGTTCCTGCTCCCGAAGTACATGACACACAAGATATGTACAATCACCAGGAACTTTCCATCCCAAGGTGTTTTGTCCAAGGCCTGTACTCCAAGGGGAGATCAGCACCCCCAGCACAGGGCAGTGCTGCAGCATCTCCCCAGGCTCAGGAGAAGTGGCAGATTTGATCTCCCCCCAGCCCCTCCGGACACCCACCGCACTGCGGGGCGCTGGTGCTGCACAGCTTCTGGCACAGGAACTGGATGGTCTGGCAGGGGCTCTCGAGCCGGGGACGCTCCTGGCACAGGCAGCAGGCCACCTCCCTGGGCACTTGGCTGAAGACAAGAGGGAACTATTGGAGGAACACCTGGCCACCCAGTCCATGGCCCAGAGCCCAACTCAGGGAGCACACGGATACCAGGCGTTGGGGCTTGTGCCTCACTGTGTGCCACCGCTCTGGGAAAGGGCCCTGGCTCCCAAGGCAAAACCTTTAAAAGGGGATTTTATCCTGGAAAATTGAACTGCTTCCAACATACCCCGTGACACAGAAATGTACCCGCCTGGAGTTGAAACTGCCCTTGGAGAAACGTGAGAAAGTCACCCCAAAGGTGAGATTCTGCCTCTGAGCTGGTGAATTTTGGCACGTTCCCAGAAGGAAACAGCAACCCTTGAGCTTATTGGGCTTATTCAGGTTTGGTGGCACATGGATTTGTATCTCAAGCAGAGCCCCTGTCCCAGCACTCGAGGTCTTCTGGTGGCTGGGGCTCAGTCCCACACACTCACAGGGTCTCCAAGCTCACTGTGCTCTGCAGCAGCGGCAGCAGTGTCTGCGAGGTCACTTGCGTGGCACTCAGGTCTCTGCAAGCAATGGAAAGAGCTCATGAAATTCTCCGGTCACATTGCCACAATTCTCTGAGAGCAAGCCCAGGGCTCTGATGATGCTGGTGATGTTGGCTGAGGCATCCACTTCTGCCTGCTCCGAGAGAAGCCAGGGTACTTGTGTCTCCGACAGACTCAGGCTGGCCAAGAGGGTGATTTGCTCCTGCACCATTTGTGCTGCTTTCCTGACAACAGGGCACTCAAGAGAGACACAGGTCTCTGTGCATCTGCTCCAAATGAGCCAATACTTACAGAGAGCTCACTGAGGGCAGCTTGAAGAAGGCAGCATCATCGATGACAGCCAGCGGGTTGTGGCTGAGGATCCTGGGAAAAAACAGAGCTCTGTCACGGCTGATGGCAAGGATGTGAGCTGGCTGTGCCGGGCACGTGGCCACGGCCTGGCCGCATTCAAGGAAGCCTTGCAGGAGATGAGCAGGGCAGGGGAAAGGGCCTTTACAGCTGCACACTCCTGGTGCTCCCTGGCTGACATCCACAGTCGGAATCAGGACTTTCCCAAGGGCCAATCTGCTCTTGCCCACTGACCCTGCAGAGACCCTGCAGAGACTCGCCCTGCCGTGCCTTCAGCCCTGGTGCCACTTACAGCTCTTGGAGGAACTGCATTCCATGCCAGGCCTGGAAAGTGTCCCTGCGGATCTTTGTAATGCCATTCATGGAGAGGTTTCTGGGGAAAGAGGAGGTCACACAAAGGAATCAGGCCTACCCTGCAGAGAGAGGGGGCCAAGCGGGAGCCCTTTGCAGGAAAGGTGCCAGTCCAAGGTGGAAGAGGGAAGACACTGCTGCTTTCTCAGGGTTTGTCGCCTGCCCAGGAGGGCAAGTGAAGGGCACACGTGCTGACTCTGTTTCTCTTCCAGGACACAGCCAAGGCTGCAAGAACTGGCTCTCTGGTGGCTGTGTGTGGACAACCCCGCTGGGCTCTGTCCCCTGGCGTGCCCACCCACCCATCGGCATTGACCTCTGCAGCTCAGCTGGGCTCTGGGCAGGGCAGTTCTAGGGACTGTGGGGAAAACAACAGGAACATTTTCCTACACAGGAAAATGCAAAGACTGAGCTAAAAGCACCAGAAAGAAACTCGAGTACTCACAGAAACTTCAGGAAAGGCAGTGGTTCAAATGCCCGCTCCTCAATGGTTATGATCTCATTGCAGGACAGGTCCCTGTTCCAGTTAGAACAACAAATGTCACTTCCATCTGCCCTGTTGCTTTTACCTGCCGCTGCAGCCTGCATCCCAGGAGGGACAAAGGCCACGTGCCCGTGGCTGGTCTGAGCAGCAGGGCCCCAGGGAGGGGCAGGCAGGAGCCCCCCTGCCATGGGCAGGGCACGGTGCTTACAGGTGTTTCAGCATGAACAGCCTCTCCAGGGAATGCCTCTTCAGTGCCCAGAGCTCATTGTCCCTGAGTACTCTGCAAGGGGACACAGGGACATTGTTACAGCCGCCACAGGCCAGCAGCAAATGGGATTGGCATGGGAAAATCTCCTGCAGCAGCTTGACCGAAGCATCTCTTTGGGGCACTGCAGGGATCGCCCCCACTCCTGGCCAGAGCAGGCCCTTACTCCTGGCCAGCTGAAGCTGACCACAGCTTGATCCCTGGGCAGACAGACACGGGGATGGTGCCCTGGCTGCAAGAGACTCAAGGCACCTTTTACCATGCTGGGAGGCTGTGGTGGTTCACACCCCTCCCTGCAGAGCAGCCGAGCTTTGAATTCCAAGGGAAGCAGGTTCTGTGGGCGCTGCTGCTCCAACCCCAGACCAAAGGATGGAAACTCCCCAGACTCCTGACTTTTGAAATGCTGCAGGCCACTTACAAGGTCTCAGTCCATGGATAGTCCTTCCAGGTTTCTTCTCCAACCGTAGCAATGTCGTTGCCAGTGAAATCTCTGCAAAGAGACGAAGACCCGGTCCCCCCTCAGGAAAACCCACTTCCCTGCCGTTCAGCTGCTGAGCTGGAAGCGGGCTTTGCCTGGAGAGGGCACAGCGTGTGCGGCCTGGCTTCACCCTCGCGCTGAGCTCAGGCCCCCAAACCCCCTCTTGTCTCCGGCTAGGGAGTCCCCTGGGTGTCCCAGCTGGGGTCTGCAGCCCCATGGAGCTAAGGAGGGGCAGCTGCAGGGCTCTCTGGGGCCGCGGGACTCACAGGACAACCAGCGCTTGGCGGCGGTTGCCCGGGGGCACGGTGGCCAGGCCGGCGTGGCCGCAGTCCAGCCGCCCATGGCCTGGGCAGCGGCAGGGCTCTGGGCAGATCCCCTTGCCCACAGCTGGGGAGGGGGCCACTGCCAGCAGCAGGGCCAGCAGGAGCAGAGCGCGTACGAGACGCATCACCAGGTCCATGACGAGGCAGGACTGGCTGCAGTCACCTGGGACGCAGACCTGAGGTGCAGCTGTGGCAGTTCCTGTGTCACAGTGCTGCTGCCAATGTCACAGTGCTCCTTCTATGTCACTGGAGCAATGCTTTTTGTCACCATGGTGTTGCTTGGAATCAGAGCTCGCAGCAAACCGCACTTCAGGCCATGCTGTCACCAAATGACTCTGTCTCCGAGCCATCAATCTGCCAAATCATGGAATGGATTGGGACAAGATCTGCTCGAGGCCCCTTTTTTAGTTTTGAATGACAGGTGCCTTCTATAGAAGACAGAAGCCTTCCCTGAAATTTAGAATGCAAACCCTCCCCATCCCTCCCAATTGCTGTCAAATTAAGGGGCTCTCAGGCAGAAAATATGGGAGTGGGAAATAACAGTTCTTTTATAGGGAAGGGGAAATAAAATAAAAGGATAAAATAAACCAATGCACTACACTAGGATGACACTGACATAGTCAGAACTCAACCTGTCACCCTGTTGGTCAGGGTGTTGGTAGCAGTCCAGTTGGAAAAGTGGCTGCAGTCCTCCTGGAGTGTCAGGTTTGTTTCTGTTGGAGCAGAGGGTCCTGTAGAAAAGAGTGTATTCTTCCTCTGCAGATCCGTGGCAGAAGAAGGAGGTGCTGTTCCTCTGGGGAATCCAGTAGAGGAAATCCTGCTGGTGTTTCAGAACCTCCAGATTACATCTGGCTAGCAATGCTTGGCTCCTCTCTTTGGGTGGAGCATCTCACAATGGGATGTTATAGTTCTTATCAGCCATTCAGTGACATTCAATAGCCTGTTATCAGCAGATGTCCCCTCCTGAGGGAGGAGTGATTGTGATCACATAGAGAGATAAGGCAAACTGCCCACTTGACAAAAGACAACTGCCATACAGATGGCAACAGAATACATCTTGCCTTGCAGTCTGGAACAGCACCAGAGCTGAGATTCCCCTGCAGCCCAGGGTGAAGGCCATGATGAGGCTCCTGTGCCCCTGAAGCCCATGGAAATTCACAGGGATGCAGAGATCCACCTGCAGCCCCTGAAGGACCCATTTTGGAGCAGGTGGATGCACGAAGGAGGCTGTGATCCTGTGGGAAGCCTGTGCTCAAACCGGCTTGACTTAGCTAAGAGAAGCTTAGCTAAGTCCTGCCTCGCCATGGACCTGGTGATGCGTCTCGTGCGCACTCTGCTCCTGCTGGCCCTGCTGGATTGCTGGTAGTTCAATACTTCCTGTGTGCCTTGAAAGGAAGGAGGAAGAGAAACAGAGAGGGAACACTGGTGTCCCCCACAGTGTGATACAATGTGAAGATCTTGCATGAGTAGGAAGACTTTCAAGAAGATTGTCCTTGACCTCCTGTTCCAATGTAGAAACTCCTGAGACTTTACTTCAGTGTTATTTCTTTGACTGCTGTTCTCATTTCCCTGGATATTTATTCCTGTTATTTTTTGCTCTTACGTGAGTGAGAAGTGCCCCAGAGAAGAAGAAAAAGTGAGCGAATGCTGTCACCCCAGGACGGGACGCCTGTGCCCAGTGACTGTGGAGCACCCCAAGAGCCAGCACATTTATCCCTCTATGCAGAGGCAACCATGGGCTCGGACACCCAGAGGAGGCATCAGTACCTTGGGGTTTTCCTCATCCCTTGTGGCAATGTCTCCCCCTGCATTCAATAAAAATAAAGATTGTCCTTTTTCCTCCTGGTGTTACTGATGTATTTGTAAAAGCAGTTTCTGTTCTCCCTTATGGAATTGGCCAAATTCAGTTTGAGGTCGTTGTGGGTTGACCCTGGCCAGATGCCAGTCACTCACAAAGCTGCTCACTCATTCCTCTCTGCAGCTGGACAGAGGGGAGAAAATTTCATGAAGGTTCATGAGTTGAGATAAGGACCAGGAGAAAACACTCATCAAATACCATCAAATGCAAAACAGGCTCGACTTAATGATATAAAATGAATTTATTACTAACACAATCAGAGCAAGATAATGAGAAATAAAATAAGCCCTTAAAAACACCTTCCCCCACCCCTCCTTCCTTTTCAGCTCTACTGCCTACAGCAGCAGCACAAGGAGACAGGGGATGGGGGTTATGGTCAGTTCATCACCTGAGACTTCCCCTACTCTCAGGGAGCAAAACTATAACCCTGCTGAACCGTGGGGTTTCTCTAATGGGAGACAGTTCTCCAGGAACTTTTCCAATGTGGCTCCATCTCACTAACAGCAGCTCACTGCAAACTTCTGCAATGTGAGTCCATCCCACAGGCAACATTCCTCCCAAAAGTGCTGTGGCATGGGTCACTCTTCCACAGGTGCAGTCCGCCAAGGACAGGCTGCTCCACTGTGGGAGCAGGGCTGCCTCCTCCAGGCATCCAGCTGCTCTGGAGCAGGGCTCCTCCAACCGATGCAGGTGAATCTCTGCTTCCCCGTGGAACCCTGTAGGCTGCAGGAGCATTGCTGCCTCATCACGGTCTCACCACTGCCTGCAGAGGAATCTCAGCTCTGGAGCCTGGAGCATCCACCCCCCCCCCCTTCCCCCCACCCCCATTCTCCACTGCCCGTGGAGCAAGCAGGGGGTTCTCCTCACATGTTCTCACTCCTGCTTTTTTCTAGTCAAAATTAAAACTATGTAACAACTTGACTGTGGTTTCTTGTCAAATCTGTTACCACAAAGGTGTAACCATCACTTCCAATCGGGCCAGCTATGGGAAGGTGTCAGAATCTTCTGCCATGTCCGGCAGAGCCAATGCCAGTGAGCTTCAGGGTAGACAGCCACCTTTAGAGCCATAAAGGATTGGTTCTGACAGATATTGTGGAACCTGTAAGCTTCCAGCAGATTCTAACAGAAAGAATCTTCGTGACTCTGTGCCCAGGACTGGAGGCAGCCCTGCCCCAAGCGCTGCCGGAGCCGCCCCGGCCCGAGCTGTTGGCCCGCGCGCTCCCCCTCAGGCGGGGAGGTTGCTGCCCGGGGCCGCTGCCCGGAGCCGGAGCTGCCTGTGCGGCGGAGCGGCCGCGCTTCCCGGCCGGGCCGGGGCGCCTCTCTGGGCGCTGCTTGCGGCGCCGTGCCGGCCTTGCCCCGGCTGCCCGCGGCTCCCTTTGACCGGCGCTCGCTGCCGGTGCCGGCGCGCTGAGGCGGAGCTGCCGCCCCCCGGGCTCCCAGCGCTTCCCGCCATTGGCGCTGCGGCTCCCTCAGGCTCTCCCGGCGGCCATCCCGACATTGCCCGGCTTTCGGGAAGCTCCCCGCGCTCTCCCAGCGCCAGGCGGGCTTCGGCCCTGGCTGGATGCCGGCTGCCCGCCAAAGGCGCTGTCACCGCTCCGTGCAAGTGGAGAGGAGAAGAAAGACAGCGAAAGGCTCATGAGTTTATGGAAAGACAGGGAGAGAACCCTCCACGGTCACGGACACAACTAACGGCACTTGGGGATACTGGCTGCATTTATTACCAACAAAATCCAAGCAGGATAATGAGAAGCAAAAGAATTTTCAATAGTACCTGTAGCCCCAAAGCCATGCCAAAACCTGGCCACACAAACCCAATACAAATGGGAATGGCTTCACAGAGACAGAGAGCAGGCGTAGATGGTGTGTTCAGGAGAAATCCTTCCCTGTGAGGGTGGGCAGGCCCTGGCATAGGGTGCCCAGAGCAGCTGTGGCTGCCCCTGGATCCCTGGCAGTGTCCGAGGCCAGGTTGGATGGGGCTTGGAGCAGCCTGGGATAGGGGTGGGGTTCCCTGCCACGGTAGAGATGGCAATGGATGGGCCCTGAGGCCCCTTCCAAGCCAATCCATTCCATGATTTGGCAGATTGATGGCTCTGAGACAGAGTGATGTGGCGACAGCATGGCCTGAACTGCAGTTTGCTGCAAGCTCTACTTCCAGAAAACACCACTGGGACAAGAAGCTTTGCTACAGTGACATAAAAAGGAGCACTGTGACATTGGCAGCAGCACTGTGACACAGGAACTGCCACAGCTGCACCTCAGGTCTGCGTCCCAGGTGACTGCAGCCAGTCCTGCCTCGCCATGGACCTGGTGATGCGTCTCGTGCGCGCTCTGCTCCTGCTGGCCCTGCTGCTGGCAGTGGCCCCCTCCCCAGCCGTGGGCACGGAGCTCTGCCCAGAGCCCTGCCGCTGCCCAGTCCGTGGGCGGCTGGACTGCGGCCACGCCGGCCTGGCCACCGTGCCCCCGGGCAGCCGCCACCGAGCCCTGGCCGTGCTGTGAGTTCCGCAGCCGCAGAGAGCCCAGAGAGCAGCTGCCCCTGCTTGACCCCAGCTGGGACACCCGGGGGACTCCCTGGCCGGAGACAAGAGGGGGTTTGGGGGCCTGAGCTCAGCGCGAGGGTGAAGCCAGGCCGCGCACGCTGCGCCCTCTCCAGGCAAAGCCCGCTTCCAGCTCAGCAGCTGAACGGCAGGGAAGTGGGTTTTCCTGAGGGGGGACCGGGTCTTCGTCTCTTTGCAGAGATTTCACTGGCAACGACATTGCTGCTCTTGGAGACGAAGCCTGGAAGGACTATCCATGGACTGAGACCTTGTAAGTGGCCTGCAGGATTTCATAAGTCAGGAGTCTGGGGAGTTTCCATCCTTTGGTCTGGGGTTGGAGCAGCAGCACCCACAGAACCTGCTTCCCTTGGCATTCAAAGCTCGGCTGCTCTGCAGGGAAGGGTGTGAATCACCACAGCCTCCCAGCATGGTAAAAGGTGCCTTGAGTCTCTTGTAGCCAGGGCACCATCCCCGTGTCTGTCTGCCCAGGGATCAAGCTGTGGTCAGCTTCAGCTGGCCAGGAGCAAGGGCCTGCTCTGGCCAGGAGTGGGGGCGATCCCTGCAGTGCCCCAAAGAGATGCTTTGGTCAAGCTGCTGCAGGAGATTTTCCCATGCCAATCCCATTTGCTGCTGGCCTGTGGCGGCTGTAACAATGTCCCTGTATCCCCTTGCAGGGTGCTCAGGGACAATGAGCTGCGGGCAGTGAAGAGGCATTCCCTGGAGGGGCTGTTCATGCTGAAGCACCTGTAAGCACCGTGCCCTGCCCATGGCAGGGGGGACTCCTGCCTGCCCCTCCCTGGGGCCCTGCTGCTCAGCCCAGCCACGGGCACGTGGCCTTTGTCCCTCCTGGGATGCAGGCTGCAGCAGCAGGTAAAAACAACAGGGAAAATGGAAGTGACATTTGTTCTTGTAACTGGAACAGGGATCTGTCCTGCAATGAGATCCTGACCATTGAGGAATGGGCATTTGAACCACTGCCCTTCCTGAAGTTTCTGTGAGTGCTCGAGTTTCTTTCTGGTGCTTTTAGCTCAGTCTTTGCGCGGACACCCTTCCTGTGTAGGAAAATGCTCCTGTTGTTTTCCCCACAGTCCCTAGAACTGCCCTGCCCAGAGCCCAGCTGAGCTGCAGAGGTCAATGCTGATGGGTGGGTGGGCACGCCAGGGGACAGAGCCCAGCGGGGTTGTCCACACACAGCCACCAGAGAGCCAGTTCTTGCAGCCTTGGCTGCGTCCTGGAAGAGAAACAGAGTCAGCACGTGTGCCCTTCACTTGCCCTCCTGGGCAGGCGACAAACCCTGAGAAAGCAGCAGTGTCTTCCCTCTTCCACCTTGGACTGGCACCTGTCCTGCAAAGGGCTCCCGCTTGGCCCCCTCTCTCTGCAGGGCAGGCCTGATTCCTTTGTGTGACCTCCTCTTTCCCCAGAAACCTCTCCATGAATGGCATTACAAAGATCCGCAGGGACACTTTCCAGGCCTGGCATGGAATGCAGTTCCTCCAAGAGCTGTAAGTGGCACCAGAACTGAAGGCACGGCAGGGCGAGTCTCTGCAGGGTCTCTGCAGGGTCAGTGGGCAAGAGCAGATTGGCCCTTGGGAAAGTCCTGATTCCGACTGTGGATGTCAGCCAGGGAGCACCAGGAGTGTGCAGCTGTAAAGGCCCTTTCCCCTGCCCTGCTCATCTCCTGCAAGGCTTCCTTGAATGCGGCCAGGCCGTGGCCACGTGCCCGGCACAGCCAGCTCACATCCTTGCCATCAGCCATGACAGAGCTCTGTTGTTTCCCAGGATCCTCAGCCACAACCCGCTGGCTGTCATCGATGATGCTGCCTTCTTCAAGCTGCCCTCAGTGAGCTCTCTGTAAGTATTGGCTCATTTGGAGCAGATGCACAGAGACCTGTGTCTCTCTTGAGTGCCCTGTTGTCAGGAAAGCAGCACAAATGGTGCAGGAGCAAATCACCCTCTTGGCCAGCCTGAGTCTGCCGGAGACACAAGTACCCTGGCTTCTCTCGGAGCAGGCAGAAGTGGATGCCTCAGCCAACAGCACCAGCATCATCAGAGCCCTGGGCTTGCTCTCAGAGAAGAGTTGTGGCAATGTGACCGGAGAATTTCATGAGCTCTTTCCATTGCTTGCAGAGACCTGAGTGCCACGCAAGTGACCTCGCAGACGCTGCTGCAGCTCCTGCAGAGCACAGTGAGCTTGGAGACCCTGTGAGTGTGTGGGATTGAGCCCCAGCCACCGGCAGGCCCCGAATGCTGGGACAGGGGCTCTGCTTGGGATACAAATCCGTGTGCCACAAAACCTGAATAAGCCCAGTAAGCTCAAGGGTTGCACTTTCCTTCTGGGAATGTGCCAAAACTCACCAGCTCAGAGGCAGAATCTCACCTTTGGGGTGACTTGCTCACGTTTCTCCAAGGGCAGTTTCAACTCCAGGCGGGTGCATTTCTGTGTCACGTGGTATGGTGGGAGCAGTTCTACTTTCCAGGATAAAATCCCCTTTTAAAGGTTTTGCATTGGGAGCCAGGGCCCTTTCCCAGAGCTGTGGCACACAGTGAGGCACAAGCCCCAACGCCTGGTATCCGTGTGCTCCCTGAGTTGGGCTCTGGGCCATGGACTGGGTGACCAGGTATTCCTCCAATAATCCCCTCTTGTCTTCAGCCAAGTGCCCAAGGAGGCGGCCTGCTGCCTGTGCCAGAAGCGTCCCTGGCCCGAGAGCCCCTGCAGGACCATCCAGTTCCTGTGCCAGAAGCTGTGCAGCACCAGCGCCCCGCAGTGCGGTGGGTGTCCGGAGGGGCTGGGGGGAGATCAAATCTGCCACTTCTCCTGAGCCTGGGGAGATGCTGCAGCACTGCCCCGTGCTGGGGGTGCTGATCTCCCCTTGGAGTACAGGCCTTGGACAAAACACCTTGGGATGGAAAGTTCCTGGTGATTGTACATATCTTGTGTGTCATGTACTTCTGGAGAAGGAACAGCTCACTGGGCCCACCAAACCTACCAATTTCCTACCCATGCCATGCCCCCAGGCAAGGCAAGCAGGAATGCCCCCTGCCCTTCCCTGGTGCTGGAAGCAAGGTCTGCTCATAAAGGGCACAGATTCCCCTAACAGCCTGGTTTCTGTGCCACCCCACTGCCCACTGCAGGACAAAGGGCAGGGCCCCTGATGTGCTCTGCAGGGTGAACACCGAGCACCGTCATGCCCTGGTTGGCCTGTGCAAGGGGAGCAAAGCAGCGTCCTGCTCTAGCTGGGCACAGGGCACAGCACATCCTGTCCACAGCAGGGCCAGGCTGCCCTTCTGCAACCAGATACAGCCAGGTTTCCAAGGGCCCCAGGGAGCTCGCTTCCCTCACTGGCTCAGCCCCACGTTTCCCACAGCACAGTCCCAGAGCTCTGGTGCCCTTGAGGAAGTTTTTCATGGTGCAACAGCTTCAGCTGCTGCTCTTGGGAATGGCCCAGAGCAAAGAAGTCCCCGGGCTTTCCTCCCCTGCCAGTCTGTGCCCCCTCTTGCAGTGCTGATCTTTGCTCTGGGGTCTCTGCCTCTTCACTGGCTCCTGCACAGCAAGCCAAGCCTGCTCATCTGGAGCTGTGGGAACCTCTCTGACAGCAATCCCATTCCCCAGGGCTGTTTCCCTCCCATCCAAACAGAGCCCCAGGAGACACCAGGAAAGAGCCAGCTCTCTGCTCTGCCCTGAGGGGATAATGGGAAGCATTGAAGGGCTCTTCTCTCCACATTCCCCACTCTGCTCTTGTGCTCCCCAGCCTTGGGATGTGCTCCTGCTGCTCGGGGTAACCTCTGAGCTGTGTTTGTGCCCAGCTGCTGATCTGCTCTCTTGATGTTCTCCAGCTGAGACAGCTCTGCTACAGTCTCATGGAGAAATAATGGACATGGAACAACGCAGAAAGCTGAACACTAGCCTAGTGTTGAGCCTCAAGCCCAAGGAGTCATCACTGGGAGATCATGAAACTATAACGCTTGTGGTTTCCCTTACCCTGAGCACTGGGGGTGGTGTCAGCAGCCCAGACAGTTCCAGAAGAAATTCATATCCCCCTCAGCATCTCTCTGCGCATGAAGGCAAAACAAGTGCTGATGACCTGAGGGCCAGGCTCAAGAAGCTGCAGACAGCTAAAACCATCAAGACAGCAAAAAGCATTTTCCCACACCAGCTCCAGCCTGCCAAGATGAAGCATGTGGTGAAAATGACACCCTCAAGCTGGGATCAAAAGCAGATGGAACCACGTTTGAATTGGCAAGCATTAAACCCCTGGGATGTAGCTGGTGCGTTAAACCCGATTCATGAGACGTCAGTTGACAGATACCTCAGAAAGGATGTGGAAGACCCAGCTCCGAGGCAGATCTTTGTCAATTCACACAAACAGCCAAAGAAGGAGGACAGGCAATATTGGGTTGGACATAATCAGCTTTTCTATGAGGGTTTGAGCCCTGTGAAAGCAGAAGGAGAGCCCAGAGCCACCGTCAGCAAAGATGAGCAGCGTCTAAACAGGAACCTGGATTTTCTGTCTGACCCCTTGGTTCAGAGTGGCCCCAGTGTGAGCAGCAGAGGAGGCACCACGGCTGAAGAGGAGCATTCCTCTCTAGCTGGGCGCCTCCTGATCGTACCTGACACCACCGACACACACTGGAAGCAACAGCAAGAAGACTCCAGGTTCCTCAATAAACCTTGGAGGCACAAAGGTCCAGATCTTGCACCAGTTCCAGAAGAGCTCTTGGAAGCTGTGGTTGATCGTCACCTGCGCTTGCTGGTGCCAGACAAACGCCTGCGGATGTTCATGGCCCACGTGGAGCGATCCCTGAGGATGGACTGCAGCCTGCCCCAGCTCAAGCTGGTGTGTGCCAAGATGGTCTCAGAGACAGGGCTGCTTCTAAAGGTGCTCAGTGAGTGGCAACAGAACCAGGGATCCTCTGATCGCATGGGCCGGTGTCCTCTGCAAGAGAACATCTCCAGGCGCACAGCTTTGGAGGAGGATCAGGAGCCCACAGAGGAGGTAGGCGAGCTGCTCGCACTGCTGCGTGTGTCCTGCTGGGCAAGGGAGAATGAAATGATGAATGCTCTTGCCCCCTGTGATCTTCCTTCCTCTTTTCTGAACAGAAAAAACAGCACACACAAGAAGTGACCATGTTTGTGGTTTTGTTATCTCTCTTCGTTATCATTGGTGTGATGCTGAAAATCTTCTTCCACGTAAGCCAATATCTTTTCTGACACACAGTTGTCTGCCTTGTAGCTGGAGAGCTCCAGTGACAAGCCCCATGTGCCACTGCAGATGGCCCTGCATGTGCTGGGTACCCCAGGAGATGTTTTTCCAAGCCTGGAGCTGGTGGCAGCATCCACAGCACTCAGCTCAGCAGGCTCCAGCCTACCTGGGGGAAGCTTGTCCTGCCTTCTTTCCCCGCTCCTCCCAGCTTTGCTTTGCTCTCCTGCCTTCAACGACACAGCCATGAGAGCTTTTGCCCTCTCCTGTCAGGCAGAATATTACAGGGAAACTTATGTTACAAATCTCCCATTTTCGAACCCTAGGCGCGCTTCCTCTCCCGTGAAGGTGATTCCCAAGCCTGCCACACCAGGAAATTTTGTCTGAAAAGGTAACTGCTGCCTGCCCATGCCACTGCTGTGCCACCAAGAGTCTTTCCTGTGCAGAGCCGCTCCTCCTGGAGCCCCGCAGCTGCCCAGGTGCCGCTGTCCAGGACTCTCCCGGCTGTGTTTCCAATGCGTCGTGTATGGGGGAGCCCCGGGCGAGCGGCTCCTGAGCGGCAGCGCTGGGCACGGCCGGGGGCTCCCAGCCCAACCAGGCCTTCCCATCCCGGTGCTGGGATGGATGTCTTGGGTCCCGGTGTGCTCCCGAAATTCTGTGAGCATGAGCAATAGCTCTGTGTTCCCAGAAGAGTCTCCTCTGCTGATGGCTCTGGCCCTTTTTTCCCCGCTCCCTCCCCACAGTGACTGGTGAAGAACTCACTCCCAATGCCTTTTGCAGTTGTCCTTTTGCATGCAGGGCTTGTTCTCTGGATTGCCAGCCATTGCCAACCCTGCTGGGGGCTCCCCATCTTCCTTGGGCTCGGCTGACACAGCTCCGAGCAGGGAGAGGTGCTGGCACCTGCTGAGCCCTCCCTGGCCAAACCTCCCTGCTTACGGAGCGGGAGCAGGGAGCTCTGGGGATGGGATGTCCAGAAGCCTCTTTGTCCCCATTCACCTCGCTCACTCCATTGCTTTGCAGCGTTGGAAATGCCCCTTCCCAAGCCCTCCAGCGCGGCTGCCCAGACAGGGTAGAGCACAGGCAGCCCTGTTGCCCACAGCCTCCATCACCAGCTGCCTTCTCTTTTTATCCCTATTTTCCCTTTCTGATTTTTTCAGGTTCTGTGTAAAACTGCTACAGAGAAGGAGGAAGGATAATGAGGCACAGAAAGTAGAGCAGAAAAGGGCAGGGTGCTCCTGCCAGCGCCACCCATTCTTCCAGACTGTCTGGGCATCCTTACTTTTAAAAGGCCTTCCCTTCCTTGGCGCTTTCCGGAGCTATTCTCTGTTCAGGAAATCTGAAATGCCGTTGGTTCAATGCATCACAGATTCCTATGAAAGTGACAGAAAAGCATTTCAGGAAGAGGCATAGTGTGAAGAACTCGAGTTACTGGGAGATTTTCAAGAGGCTGAAGAACTTCATGGGATACCAACAAGTCTTCGCCTCCTGTTCCAGAATAGGAAATATTGAGGCTCTGCTTGGATGCTGTTTCATTGGTTTTTGTTATTTCCTCGGATACTTTTTCATTTACTGTTATTTTCTTGCTGTCTCTGCTGAGGGAAGCAGAGGGTGCTGCAGGCATGCACAAGCTCAGGATACCCAGAGGAGGCATCAGTATCTCAGGGTTTTCCTCATCCCTTGTGGCAATGTTTCCCCCTGCATTCAATAAATACAAAGTTTGTTCTTGCTCCTCCTGGTGTTGGTGATGTATTTGTAAAGCAGTTTCTGTTCTCCCTTATGGAATTGGCCAAATTCAGTTCCTGCTGGGCTTTTACTTTCCTACCTTTCTCCCTACATGCCCCAATGACATCCTCACCACCCTCTTGTGCTGCTGCCCCTCTTCCAAAGCTGTCAATTCTGTGTTTTCTGTGAGTCCCAGGCAGAGCTTCCTGCTCAGCCACTCTGCTTCCCCACCACCTCGTCTTTGAGCACATGGACACGGGCTGTTCCTGCCTGTGCCTTCGAGGATTTCTCCCTGCATAATGTCCAGCCTCCCTGGACTCCTCTCAGGAGTCCCCTCAGCACAGCGTCCCCAGGGAGCCTCTCGAACAGCGCGGCTGGACTGACTCCCCCTGGGCAGCCCCTCCAGCCTGGATAGAGTTTGTCCACACCGTGATTGTCCCAGACCCAGAGGCCCAGAGCCTGACCTGTTGTTTAGAGGGAGCTGGGAAAGTGAGAGGGGCCATGAGGGGATTCTCCTGCTGCCCTCAGCAGGGACCTGTTCCCATTCCCCCTGTCTTTTGGGTCCCCTCCTTCTGCCTGCTCGCCACACCCTTGGGCATTCTTGGCTGCTTGGAATGTGTCTGTCTGGGACCTTTGTCCAATGGCAGCTTCATAGTGGCTCCACCAGTCCCTCTCCTTCTCCCACTCCCTGACACTCCTTATCTTTCCACTTCCCCCTTCAGCTCTGCCACTGGGCTAAGCAGAGAATGCACCTGGTCCTACCCCACCCAGGTGTTATTTCTGCCAGCCCCAGTGCCAGTGCCTGGCTCCAGCACTCCCTGCAGAGTTTTTCCATTCCAATGGGGCCTTCCTGGACAGCTCTTTGGATATCAAAGTAAGGGGCCTTGCAGTAGTGCTTCTAAAACATCCCAAGACCCCTGTAGCTTTCCAGGGTCAACAGTTTTGTGTTCCAAATGTCTCAAGAGCTCTGGGTGGTGGGTGGGAAGGGGAATGGCCGGTGGCCTCCTGCAGAGGCCATGGCACTGGTGTCCCTGTGGTGCTGGCTTGGAGTTGCAAAAGCAGCATTGTCCCCTTTGCACCCCTGAGGTTTTCACCTCCTCCTCCTTCCCTTTGCCCTCCCTCACACCTACCTGGCTCCCAGGCTGATGGTTGCATGGTTTCCATTCCTGATGCCCCTGTGTACCCTTGGGAGCTAAACTGAGTGGTGGCAGAGGGCTTCCCTTGGTGGCCCTGGGAACACAAGCAACGTCTTTGGGGGTTCTTTGAACAGCTGTGATGGAGAGGAAGAAGTATAAGGCCAAGGATGTAGAGCAGGTGAGGTTAGGTACCAAATCTTTCCCTTGCACTGTGCTTTCCAGGCTCTGCCTGTTTACAGCCACTTAATTCACACCCAGTGTTTTCCCAGCCAGTTGAAGGGAGTAGAAAAATCTCTCACTCCACACTGCAGTACCCAGTGCACAACTCAGCCAGGGATTCATTTTCCTGAGAATCGAGGGCCTGGCTGATACTTGTAGTACAGGCAATGCCTGCACCTCTTGTTCAGCTCTTGCTCTGATGTAGAACTGCTGAGGTTTTCCTTGGATGCTGCTACTTTGGTGGCTATATCCCAGGATATTTCCTTGGACCCCAGTTCTTTAGCTGTTGTTTCTTGTCATTTACTTGCCTTTATTTCCTTGGATAACACTTCCTTGGAGGCAATATTCTTGGATTTTTCCTTGACTGTTTCCTTGGCTATTTCCTTGAATTTCCTTCACAGTTATTTCCTTGCCTTCATTTCCTCAGATGTTGTTTCCTTGCTGTCATTCCAGATGGAAGAAGCCTAAGGAACTGCTGTTACCCAGAGACAAGATGCTCCTGCCTGGCCTCTGCCCAGCACCCAGCAGCCCAAGATCTGGGTTGCTGGCTCCATGACCACTCTCTGCAGAAGAGGATGCTGCTGGTGGCTGCCGTGCTTAGGACACCCCAAAGTCCCCTGGGGACTGGGACAGGAGGAATCCAGGAAGCCCCAGGTGTCCCAAGAAGTCAATGCAGCCCAGCTTCTGGAGCCACAGCCTTCCCAGGGCCATGTGACACGGTCCAGGTGTGTCCAAATGTCTGTCCAGGTGTGTCCACGTGTATGTCCAGCTGTGTCCAGGTCTGTGTCCATGTGTGTGTCGAGGTGTGGGTCCCGGTATGTCCATGTGTCCAGCTGTGTCCAGGTGTGTGTCTAGCTGTGTCCAGCCGTGTGTCCAGCTGCGTGTCCCACTGCGTCCATGTGTCCAGCTGTGTCCAGCTGTGTGTCCAGCCGGATCCGCGTTCCCGCCCGCAGCCCCGCGCCATGCCTGCGGGGCGTGGCCTGGCGCTATAGGTTCCGCCCCTCTGCGCGATGACGTCATTTGGGGCGGGCCGTGCGCGTTCCCGGCACTTCCGGGTTTCCCGGCCGGAGCCGCGGAACCGGTGAGCGGGGCGGGGGCTGGGGGTACGGCGGGTGGTGGGGCCTGAGGGCCCTGACAGGAGGTGCGGGGTGAGCGCGGGCCGTGGGGCTGCCAAGGGGTGCGCGGGATGAGCGTCCTGCGCTGCGGAGCGCTGGGGGTGCAGAGTGGCGGGGTCTACGGAGGGGTGCGGGGTGCTGGGGTCAGCCGCGGTGCGGGCCTCAGGCTCTGGCAGGGGGTGCAGGGCTGCAGACGAGCGCTGCTACCCCAGCTCCCCAAGGTTGGTCAGGCCCTGATCCCTCCCCGACCACCCGGATGCCCCCACAGCCGCCCCCGGCCCGCCCGTGGCAGGCCCCGCGCACCTGGGCTGCGCTGCCCAGCCATCAGCCTCGGCCTCTCATTCCTCCTCTCCGTGTCCCCCATGGGGGCACAGCGGGTCAGATGTGTCTTTCCAAAGTACCCCGCTGGGGGTTGGTGTCTGGTCCTCCGTTCACCCCCAGGAGCGCTGACACCCCAGATCTCTCGGCCTGTTCCTCCCACCAGCCAGAGATCCTGTGGGATCCTTTCAGCTTTCCCTGATTTATCAGGTGTTACATTCTCAATAAATCACGTTTTCTCACATCAAATGAGCAGTTGCAAACAACGTCTTCTTGGGTAATTTGTGTAAAACACAGAGATTAAAAAGCCCTTTCTTCCCTGCCTTCCTCGCAGCCACCGCCGTCCCCTGCCGAGGGATGCAAGCTGCCCACCCAGCCGGATGGCACCGGGAACATCCACGGGGAAACTCCAGCGCTGGCAATCCAAAGCAACACAAAAACTGGGAATAGAAACCTGGGAACATTTTGCCTCAACACACTGGGGCTTTCACAACCTGCTTGGTCCGTGCATGGTGGCTCCAGTGCTGTGGAAAACCAACCCCAGCTCTCCCTGCGGCTCCAGCAAATTGTAGCCTGGTGCAGGAGCCAGTATTAGGCTGAAGGAAATTCCCAGTTTGGAGTGTTTGGAAGCACAGTGTCACCGCCCAGCCTGGGAGCTCAGTGGCTGCTCTTCCTCCCCCAGTGCTCCTGGGCCCTGCAGGGCAGAAGCTGGACGGGTGCATCAGAGGTGACACTTCTCCAGCCACCACCAGGTTTGTCAGCTGTGACAACAGGGATGAGGGTGGTGTGATGGCCCAGTTCCTCATTCCATGCATGTGTTCCTGCTGTGGGAATCACAGCACTGCTACATCAGGCTGGGCACAGGGAAGGAGCCAAAGTCAGACCATGAGGGTCATGCTGGGGCTCTGTCCTGTCCTAACCCTTGCTGAGCTATTCCCAGGGGTTTTGTCCTCCAACCAGCCAATCCCCATGCCATGCCACTGGCTTTCTTGCTCCTGAGCTACCTCTGGGCCCAGCTTGCACTCAGCTCTGGGTGGAAAGTAGGAGCTGTATCAGAGGAGAGAGGTGTCCCCACAGCAGCCCTTGGACCCACTGTGCCATCAGAGCCCCCATGTCCCCAGGGCAGAGGGTAACTGGCCCAGCACTCGTGCTTGGAAAATGACTGTCTCTGTGTCCAGGCTTTGAGTCACCCTCACGCTGGCCTCGTGGGCTGTTGTTTTCCATCCCAGAGCACAGGCAGTGACCTCCTGTTTATTTATAACTCACAGAACGTCGCTTCTTGGGAGACTGAGGAGCCAGGCTCTGGGACAGAGGCTCTGCTCTGCTGGTATGAACCTTGATTCCAGCTGTTCCCAAAGAATCTGGCTGGTTTGCAGCAGTTTGGGAAATCAGCAACTCTGCCCTTGCACCGTGACTCTCCTCCTGGGTAGGTCAGACTCTGTGCCTGGGGTTGTTCCTCACCTGCTTGCCTTTCCCTGCTTCACCCAGGGAGCCCCCGGGGTGGTGACTGCTGTGAAACTTGGTGGGTTTTCTCTGCTGTAGCTCTGCTTGTCTCTGTGTTGGCACATCCATCCCATCTCTTATCTTCCAAGATCACAAGGAACAGCCATGGCTTTCTAGGATCTGCCTGGAAGTGCTCCAGAGCCCTCTAGGTCTTTCTAGACCCAGTGCCCTGTTTCAATTTCCCTGTGTTTCACCTAAGATTTTTTTTACTGAAATTCTCCTCAGAGCTGCTTCCTTGCACTCGTTATTCAAGAAAATGCTGTCCCACAGAAGTGGTGCCGTGTGGATTTATGGCACTGGAATAAACTGGTTGGACTGGTCGTGGTGGGAGGGGAGAGTCCTGTGGTGAAGGTGGTAGGTTGTCCTCCTCAGCTCTCTCCTCCTGCAGGCTCTCATCTCCTTCTGGGAGAAGTGATGCTGGCAAAGGAGAGTGTTTTGAGGGAATAACTCTCACTTTGTGAAACTTAGACAAGGTCTTTGTAAAGCTTAGATGAAGTCTTTGAAAAACCTGTGCTATCACCCTTTTCCCTGTGACCAGCTCAGGGCTCCAGAGTGGTCCTGGAGCTGGAACACCTTTGCTGCCTCCCTGGGTGAAAAATGAAAAATGCCACCCTGTACCCCTCCTCAAGTCTCCCACCCTGGCATCTCACCCTCAGGTCTCTTACCCTTGAGTCTTCTCCCACACCTGGGTCTCCTCTCACTCTTGGATTTCCCATCCTTGGGTCTTCCACCTTCTTTGTCCCAGGGGGGATGGGCCTCTTGTCCTCAGGGTGTAGCAGAAGGTGGTGGGGAAAGGGGCAGAGGCTTCCCAGCCCTGAGGAGCTGGAGCTTCCCAGGTGGGAGGCAGGGATGGGGGTGGCTCCCTGCAGTCCTTGGAGCCCCAGTAGTTCCCCAACCCCCCAGCACCCCTGAGCCAGCATTAACTTTCCTATGCTCTTGCATTTCTGTGTTGCAACACAAGGAGAGGAAATCTCATGACAAGCCACAGCAAAAACAGTTTCATTTTCTCTGAAATCATCTGTGAACCCTGGAAACATTGAGGATCTGTCCTGGGTTTGGCCCCAAGGAGTTCTTGTCCTACTGCTGTCAGCGGGGCCAGCTGTTGTGGTACCTGCACAGGATGCTCTAGGTCTGGGATGTCTGGATTTGGGCTGCTCCAGACTTGAGCTACTCTGGGTTTGGGCCACTGCAGATTTGGGCCACTCTGGGTTTAAACTGCTCCTGATTTGGACAGTGCTGCCTTCAGGACTGGCTGTGGTCATGGAGGAGCTGCTCAGCAAACCATGGTTCTGCCCAGGCCTGGCAGGAGAGGGGCAGGTTGACGCTGTCAGTTCTGCTTGGAGAAAGCTCTGGGGATTTTGTGTTGGCTTGGAAATAAAATCTGACACATCAGTGCCATTGCAAGCCTTTTGTCTGCCAGAGGCAGGTCCAGTCCTGTGGCCAACATCTGGGCTCTCCTTCTCCATTTGGATGGCAATTCCAGCTTAAGGGAATAGTTTGATAGGACAAAGTGGAATGGTTTCACACTGACAGAGGAGAGAATTAGATGGGATATTAGGAAGAAATTCTTCCCTGTGAGGGTGGTGAGCCCCTGGTACAGGGTGCCAGAGCAACTGTGACTGCCCCTGGATCCCTGGAAGAGCCCAAGGCCAGGTTGGACAGGGCTTGGAACACCCTGGGATAGTGGAAGGTGTCTCTGCCCATGGCAGGGGGTGACACTGGATGGTCCTTAAGGTCCCTTCCAGCCCAAACCATTTTGGGATTCTATAAATAAATTCCTTCTCCAGCCTTTCATATCCTTAGGGAGCTGTGAGCAGTCACAGGGGCTGGAGCAGCCCTCAGACCCCTCTTCATGCCAGGCCCTGCTGTGCCTGCTGAGGGATCCAGCTGTGCCTGCTGAGGGATCCAGCTGTGTTTGCAGAGGGATCTGGCTGTGCCATGGGTGTCCTTCTGACACCATGTGTTCTGCTCAGAGGCTCCAGGCACAGCTGGGTTTCGCAGACGGCCCCGAGGGAGGAGCAGGGCAGGAAGCCAAGAGTCAGAAGTCAAACGTACCTTCTTGTTCCTGCAGTGGCAGCTGACCTGGCCAGGCTGCCCAGACTGTTCAGATCAGGTCTTTGCAGGGTTTTCTATAGCAGGAGGATGCTGGTTTTTTTCTCTCTCCCCCAAAGCAGCAGAGCAGCCCTGGCACCACCCAGCATGGGGAGATGCTGAGGTTCATCTGCCTCATGGAGAACCCAAAGCCTTCCAGTACTTAGAGGGGCTTTTAAAAAGTGTGGAGAGGAACTTTACATGGGCAGAAAGTCACAGGACATGGGAGAATGGGTTTAAACTAGAAGTGGAGATTCAGACTGGATATTGGCAAGAAATCCTTCCCTATGAGGGTGGGCAGGCCCTGGCACAGGGTGCCCAGAGCAGCTGGGGCTGCCCCTGGATCCCTGGCAGTGCCCAAGGCCAAGTTGGATGGGACTTGGAGCAACCTGGGACAGTGGGAAGTGTCCCTGCCATCGCAGGGGTGGCACTGGATGGGCTTTAAGGTCCCTTCCCAACCCAGACCATCCTGGCATTCCATGATTCTTTCTCATCTCCCCAGGCAGCTCTGTGCTGATAGGGTCTGTCCCAGCTGGTTTGGAGCAGCATCACTCCTCTAGCATGTGACAGAGCTGAACTGCTGTCACATCTCCCCAGGCTCTGCTGGGGGTGACACCCCTTGTCCAGGCCACCCAGTGCCACTCCCACTTGGATTTTGGGTGCCTTTTCCAGGCGTAGGCATTCCAGGTGACACAGGGACAAGGGGAGCAGTCCCTGGCGTGCCGGTGACCCTGCTGGCCAGACCTGCTTGGGGGCTGCCTGAGGGCCCTCACTGGGGTTCATTACTCCCTCCTGGTCTTTTGGCCATGGTCTGTTTTGCCTGAAACTCTCCTGGTCCCTGGGAAGTGTCACCAGGAATTGTCCCTGGAATCACAGTACCTTTCTATGTCAGTCAGTCCCAGCTCAGATCCCACGGTGTCCTGGCCATGAGCACCTGCAGCATGCCTCAGGGCAGGATCCATCCCTTGTGGGTGGCACCAGGAGCCCTTCCCCTGGCAGGTAAGTGGGGTGGAACCCCTGGATGCTCAGCCATGCCCTCCTTGTCCCACAGGTGACATGTGAAGGCAGCGTGGGGAGCAGCAGCAGCAGAAATGCATTCCAGCCACCCTGAGGACCCCAAGGAAGCCATCCAGGTGAGCCAAAGCCCTCAGTGCTCCCCAGACAGCTCCCAGTGCAGCTCCAGGCACTGCTGGGGACAGGTAAGACTTGTGGGTGCTGCCAGCTGGGATTAGGATGGTTTATACTGGGATTAGAAAGGGATCCTTGATGGTTTGTCTGGGTTGGGGGATTTTAGGAAATAAGGGCTTAAATCCCACCTTGGCCTTTGCAAGACCTCATGTGGAGCAGAGAAGGTGTTCAGCTCTGGTACCTGGATGAAGAAGCATTGTCCCCCCCCCCCAGTCCCCCAGTTTGGGATCTCTTCATTCAACTTTGAGAGTCTAAACACATTCAACAAGCAAAGTCCAACATCAGCAGTTAAACCCAAGTGTTTTATTCCTCCCATGAATGAATCCATGCGTGACTGATAAAATCATCTGCACTCTTTATTCTTCTCAGCCCTCAGTGCTCCTTCCATGGAGCAGCAGACCTGGGGGGCAGCTGAAAAAGCTGGAAAACAGCACCCCAAATAAGGGACACACTCCCCTGGCTGATGTCCTTGAGCTACACCTGCTGGGAATCTTATTTAGATGCTGAAAAAAAATATCCCAGGCTGGAAATTTAATATGGGTTTGTGCAAGCCAACCCATGCTGGAGTTAAAATGTGCAGAGCCCTGCTCAAGGAACATTCAGCATTGGCTGGAAATGCTGCGTGGTGCTGAAACATGGATTGTTTGGTTGGAATTTGAGGAGGAATTTGTGGTGTTTTCCAAGTGCCTGTTGGGAAAAACCTTGATTTAAAATAAAGATAAAATAATGATTGGTTGATATATCCAGGCTCAACTGCTTTAGGAAAAATCTTTTCCACTGGTGTGAAATTGCTAAATTCACCGAAGTTGCTGCTTTTGACTGGTGGAAGAGGAAGTAAAGCTGTTGGAAGGCAAAATTCCCACATCCCAGAAGCCAGTGAGTCTCTCTGAGGGCAGCAGCTGAACCCCGATGTCCTTCCAAACCCGGTGTTTTGGGACCCGTCCCCTGAGTGTTTACCCAGCACAGCCAGTGAGGTCGATGGCTTTGATTTCTGCTGGCAGGCCTGTGTCACATGTCACATGCTGCTTGGGCTGACCTGCACGAGCTCAGGGGATCTATTTCCTCCTCTGAGTTTCTCCTTTCTCACCCACACTTAATCCTCATGTTTCCCCCGAGAGAGCTCCTGGAAAGAACCAATTCCTTTTTCCCCATCCCCTTAAGCCATTTCCTGTCTGCAGAGGAAGCACCACACACTCTAAGGGCAACCCCAGTTCTGAAAGCCCAGCCAAAATTGCATAAATTACTATTTTTATGACAAAATAAGCTAGATGACAGGAGTGTGAGTCCCCAGCTTGACCGGTTCAACCACTCCAAAAGAGTGAGGACGAGGCAGGAGTCATGGTGTGATGCTACACTGTGGATAAGCCTTACTGTTTTATGAGCTCTTACACATTAAATCCTTCCTAATATTTTCACTTTTATAATCCAAACCCGCACCTCCTGTCTTGCAGCTGATCAAGAAGCAGCTGGTGAATGCCATCAAGGCTCTGCAGAAGCAGTACGTGAGCTCGGACGCCGTGGTCACCAGCGATGACGGCAACGCCAACACGCTCTGCAGTGCCCTGGAAGCTGTGTTTGTGCATGGCCTGAAGGCAAAGCACATCAAGGCAGAGAGTGGGGGGAAAGGGAAGAAATCAGGGGGTCGGGGCCCCCTTCCCCAGCCAGTCTTTTGGGGCCTGCTGAAGAGCATCACGCATCGGTGAGCGGCTCTTGCTGCTGGCAGGGATTCATGGGCTCAGGTTTATCCCTTCTTTTGGTGCTGTCAGATTCAGGGAATAAGGAGGATGGCTCGATGGACAGATATGTCTCTCCCCATCTGTGTGCTCAGTCCCCTCAGCTGCAGGGAAACATGCTCTCACAGGGCTTTGGGGTCCCTGCCCAGGACCCTGGGAAACGGAAGTAGCAGTGAAGCCCCTGCACTGCCAAGAGGGGCTGAGCCCCCATGTTCCTGCTCAGTGTGTGCTGGGGATGAGTTGATGTCCCCAAAAAGTTGAGGGTTGAAACTGAAGGCACACCCCTTTCTTATTTATTTTGGGTGCCAGGCTGGGTTTCTGGGCCCAGTGGAGCCCCACTGGCCACACTGGTCTCCAGCAGTGGCTGCTTATGCACAACACAGGGATCTGGGCTCTCTCCTGGCCTGGATCTGCTGGGACTGGTTGGCCCCGTTTCCCCATGTCCCAGCCAGCCTTTAAGGAGGTCTCTCCTGAGTGATCACTGTTTACTGGGTTTTTCTAAGCCACTCCCTAAGTCAAGTTCGCACACAGTAAATAACAGCCCACACACAAATTGTTCTGAAAGCCTCATCCAGTTCCATCACCAACTCCTGAATTATGAAAGAGCAGATGAAAATAACTCTTTCACATGCTAGGGGGGATATTTTTGTGCCCTTTGAAGGTTTTTTCTTCTGTCTTGAGAGACAGATTAGGAAATAAGTCTTACAAAACCTTTGCTCTGGTTTTTGAGGTATGTGAGTGAGCTGGGAGCAGGGAGATCAGGGAGCATGGTGTCGCTGTTGGATTTTAGGGAAGAGCAGCTGAATTCAGGAGTTTGGGATTACTTGAGCTCAGCCCCAGTCAGGTTGGTTTTTGGGGCTGCTACAACACTTTTCAGCGTGTTTTGACTGCTTTTACATTTGCAGTGAGAATTTAGACACATGGTTGTCACCAAGGAGGATCCAGCCAGTACAAACCCCACAAATAGACAAGGACAGCCGGAATCCTCTGCATCATTCAGTGCAAGCGATGGGTGGGAGATGCCTCCAGTCAGAGAGGATGGTCAGCCAGAGGTGCTGCAAGGCTGCCTGGGGTCCTTACCAACATACTTAGTTTAGGCCATTCAGGAGCCATCTCCCTCCATGGAAAACCACACTTTCCATGAAGGAGAGAGATTTTTCCACAGCTTGTTTTATCCCAACTCCTGAACTCCCTGTAGCAGAGCAGGTTGGGCAGTGTCCAGTGAAGGCTCTGGCCCTCCTCCACCTCACAATGGACCAAAACAGAACCACTCACTCCTGTTCTTTTATTTTTCCTCTTTTCCCAGGAATATTGTCTCGGAGCTGGAGCAGCTGATGTTTATCAACACAGACGTGGGGCGCTGCCGGGCCTGGCTGCGGCTGGCACTGAACGATGGCCTCATGGAGTGTTACCTGAAGCTGCTGCTGCGGGACCGGGCCCGCCTGCACGAGTACTACCAAGCCCCAGCTGTGCTCCTGGATGCTGAGGAGTGCGAGTTTCTCCTCTGCTACTTGCAGGGCTTATCCTCCTTAACCTTCGAGCTCTCTTACAAGTCAGCAGTTCTGAATGAGTGGACCATCACCCCGTTGTCCCTGTCGGGTCTATGTCCCATGTCTGAGCTGCTGGAGCCTCTCACATCCTCTGAACCCCGCAGGAAAGCATCGCTGGGCTCCATCTCCCAGTCCTCGGGGTCGGATGAGATCGAGATCCAAGCCCCTGTCCTGCCCATCAGCAAAGCCAGCAGCAAGATCAAGCTCACGTCGTCTTCGCTGAGCCTGAACACCACGAGCTCGTCCCAGCTCTCGTCCAGCCTGGGCTCGGACAGCCTCCCCCCGGCGCCGTGCGCCCGCAGCCCCGAGCGCGCCGAGGAGCCGCTGTCCTGCGACTCCGACCTGGGCACGGCCACCGCTGAGGACCTGGACAGGTCCCTGCAGGAGTGAGTCTCTCCCCACATCTCCTCTCCAAAGGGATTTTTGACCCTCTCTGGGCTCTTGTTATTTTCTCTCTCTAGGCAGGAAGTCTTTCTCCCTGATTGCCTTTAACAAGCTCTTTTTCCCTTCTGGAAGGAGCTTTTGTTCTTTGCACGAACTGCTCGGCACGGCTTGCTGAGACCCTACTGCCAGTGCAGATGAGCTCATAATCACTGAAGTGTGTGTGTGTCCTCTTTACCAGGGCAGAAATGTCAGAAAAATGCTGCTCCCTGGTTTTAGGAATGTCACATCTTCCTGGAGTACACTGGGGGATGCTCCAGGGCTTTCCACAGGGGGAAAGAAATGAGTTTGGTCACAGGGAAGGGTTGTAATTTGCAGCTTCAACAAATCATTCAGAGAGGGAGGTTGTTGGTTTGTCATCCTTGTGATTTATCCCTGCCAAGCATCCAGCACAAAGATTTCCAGGGTTATATAAGCTCTGAGTAATCTGTAAATATTTTGCCTGTCACCTTTAGAGTGTGACTCTGAGGGAGCCGAGCCTCGGGGTGATGCCTCTTCCCAGTCTTCAGGAAGAGTTAGAACTGCAGACTCTGCTTCCCCATCTATAAAATCATCATTCCCTACTTCCAGGATTTTGCATCTTCCAATGATCCTGGAAGAGCCTGCATTGATTGGATTAAACTCGTGATGGAGACACTCCTTTGAGTTTTAATCTTGAGCTGGTTTAATTCTGGGGCTGGCAGCAGAGTGGGAACACGGGAACAGCCAATCCTCTGGCCAGGCTCCACTGTTAATTGCTCATTAATGAAAACAGTTGGAATTTGGCATATGGTCTAAGGCTGGATTCATGTCCAGGAGCAGTACATGGGGCTGGGGCTGTGGGGAGCACCGGTGCTGTCCCTCCATCCACCAAATTTAACCCCATTCATGGATGTAATTGGGAAACGCTCCCTTCACTGGCAGGGTCCTGCTCCATGCCATGGGGCTGGCGCTGCTCTGTGGGACACAAATTTCACATTTTTCTGTAGACATCACTGGGATTCTCCAGCCACACCGTGTTGCCATCCCACAGAGGCCAGCAGTGATACTGAACCCTTTTTACATGGTTACAACTTGCAATAACGGGGCAGGGGTTTATAGGTTTTGTTATTGAGCTGCCTTCAAACCGATCACTTTTCCATTTCAAGGGTGCTGTCCGAGTTCAGCAAGGCCAGGCCCAGCCCTGATGCCCCGGAGGAACGGCTTCTCCCCAGCGTGCTGGGCTGCTCTCCCCGGCCCCCCCCAGGCCCCCTAGCACCGTCCCACGGAGCTCAGCAGGAGCCTCCCCCCAGCAGGGACACCTCTGCTGGGACAGCAGCCCCCGCGCCCCCCGGCCACGGCAACAGAGATGGCAGCAGCACCTCCGGAGCTCCGGCCTCTCGGGAGGGTCTGGGCAGAGCAAACAGCAGTGGCAGCGAGGGGAGCCAGGCTGTGCGCAGCCCCACGGCCCAGCAGCTGCTCTCTCCCCTGCCTGGGTGTGCGGTATGTGCTACAGCTCCCTCCTTTCCCATCTCCTTGGGTTTGTATCCTGTGGTAAAGGGAAAAAAACTGGGGACAGCTCCAATAGGCACTGCTTTTCTAGGATCCCAGAATGGTTTGGGTTGGAAGGGACTTAAAGTTCATCAGTTCCACCCCCTGCCATGGGCAGGGACACCTTCTGCTAGACCAGGTTGCTCCAAGTCCCATCCAGCCTGGCCTTGGACACATCCATGGATAGATTTCTCTAAACTGCCATCTTCCATGCTGCTCTCACTTGGTTATCAGTGATGATTCCACCCTGTGGAGCTGGGGCCATACAGCTGCCTCAAGAGAAACTGGATCAAAATCTGTGTTCCCTAGTGAAAGAGGCACCAAAGCTTTTGAAGCCCTGCCTGGCCTGTCAGGCATCCCTCTCCAGAAGCAGCTGCTGCAGGAAGTTTTGATTTGTTAGGGATATCTGGAGAGGGATGAGCTCTTGCACAGATCTGGCTGTGGGCTGTGTGCAAGCGATAAAACAGCCCCAGAGTCGGGGTTCTCATGGGGACTTTTCTTCATTTATGGGCCACGTAAGAGGAGGGAAAAGGGTTGACTGGGCAGGAAACAAACCAGTTTCCCAGTGGGAAAATCCTGCTGCAGCACATCTGTTCCCAGAGTGGGATGGCATTCCCGGGTGTTGCTCTTGAGCAGCGGCGGATTTCCCCTGCTGCCACCGGGAGCTGATCTACATCCACTGGCCTCTGCTTGTAGGAAACTCTTTGAACAGCCCTGTCCTAATTCATTACTGACTGATCCGTCCTGGTTCCCATTGTTTCCATGCTGGTTCCCATCCTTTCCATGCTGGTGAGGGTAGGATGTACCTCACACCCCCCAGACCACTTCTCCTTTTGCTCTCTGCTCCTCTTGGTTCCCTCCCGCTTATCCCATTTCCGCTGCTTCCTCGTGGCCCAGAGCCAGTTTGACCTAATCTATGTATAACATACTGTGTCAACAGGAAATTCCCCCTGCTCTCCATGACTCATGGAGCAACCTGCATTCCTGCCCCAGGAGTAATCCAGGAGCTGCCATCCGTGATCCTCCCCAAAGGGTGGTGACAGCTCTTCTGCTGTCACTTCGATTGTTATTCAAAATAAAAGGCTCTTGGGAGGCTGCAGAGGGGAGTTGAAATGACATTCCTGTTGGGATGCAGCCCAGGAAGGGTCTAGGAATGCTGCTCCCTTGTGCCAAGGCACTGAGCTGGGTTGTTTTTTCCTCCTGGCATTTGCTCAGGGACCCTGTCCCAGAACCTTGCTCCTTTCAGGAGGGATTTCTTCACTAAAGGGGTGGTCAAGCATTGGAAGGGGCTTCCCAGGGAAGTGGTGGAGTTCCCATCCCTGGAGGTGTCCAAGGAGTGCCTGGACATGGCACCCACTGCCCTGCTCTGGCTGCCAAGGTGGGGATTGGGCACAGGTGGGACTCAAAGGGCTTTGCTCCCTTAATGATTCTGGGATTCTTGTAACCAGAAGAGCTCCTGGAGAAGCTACAGCCACTTATTTTTTCAGCTCATGGATCTCATCCCCTCATGGCACATGCAGACAGAGGCTTCTTCTGCTTTCCCTGCCTTATTTTTCCCCTGTACAGCCCAGGCCCCTGTAGCATCCTCTTGTGAGCAATAGGTTTCTGTTTCACTCTGGACATCTCTGTGCCTCTCCCCATCTCTGTTCTTCCTGGTGCTGCTGCTCCAGCTCATGCCCTTCCATGGCAGGGCTAGAATTTCACCCCCATCAGTAAAACCCCATGGACCTGTGGTCACTGCAGGGAATGTGCTCTCCTTCCACAGTGGTTTTAGGGGGAGAGAACAGATGAATTTTGGACTTCATTATCCCACCAGAATACAATTCTAGTATTTTTCAGCTGTTGACACAGTTCTATGGATCATTCTCTGACTGGAGGGAGCAGGAGAACCATCCACCTGGGAATGTCTCACAGAAAATCAGACAGTCATGGAATGGTCTGGGGAGGAAGGGACCTTAAAACTCATCTCATTCCCAACCTCCTGCCGTGAGCAGGGACACCTTCCATTAAATCCACACACCAGTGCCTGGGATTTAGGCTGTGAAGGAGCAGCCCCTGAGGAGAGGTTGCTGAGGATGTGTGTGTTAGAGGGGCACAGGGTGTTGGATGAGCTTAATAATTATTAATATTTCCTTTTTTAACAGAAGAGCTGGATCTCAGAAGATGATTTCTACAGACCTTCCCCAGGAGAGAGCAGCAGGAGCACAGCTGACACCAACGGCTTCGGGCCGGAGGGGGACAGCGAGGGGCCAGCCCCGGGGCTCATCAGTGCTCTGGACTTGGAGAAGCTCTCAGTGCCATCCTCGGACACTGGGAAGCCCAAAATGTCCCCAGAGCGGGAGCAGAAGGGCTTCAGTGTGGTGCACCGCAGGCAGATGGGTATGAGTCACCTCCTGCTGACCTCGGGGGCTGCTCTGGGTGGGGATGGGCTGGTTGGGGAGAGCTGTTGGCTGGTGGGAGCTGATGGCAGCACTGGGAACTACAGAAGGCCGTGGAGCAGCTTCCCAAGGCATTGCTGAGCCCAGGGAAGCTCTGATGGGAAGCATTTTAGTGGAAGTGTGTTTGTCCACCCTGTGGGACACCTTTCCTTTATCCCACTTGTTCCCAACCTCAAAACCCAAATTCAGGGGACAGAAACCCAAGTGCAGGTGGATAGTGATGGAGACCAAGGTCCCATCAGCTCCTGCCCCAGCCCACCATGTACCAGCGCTGGCTCTCACCCCTGCTATGCCTCTGGGTGCTTGCTTTGAACCCCTCTTGGCTTTCCCCATAGTTTCCCTTCTCTCACTCAAACTGAGCCATCTCTGCCCCAGGTCTTTCCAACCCTTTCCGGGGGCTGCTGAAGCTGGGCAGCCTGGAGCGGCGAGGAGCCATGGGGATTTGGAAGGAGTTTTCCTGCGAGCTGTCCCCGCTGGAGCTGCGGCTCTTCCTGGACCACGAGGAGCGGATCTGCGTGGAGACCTTCTCCCTGCTGCGCTGCGAGTCCCTGGCGCTGACCCACCCCGACGGCCGCTTCGAGCTGGTGTTCCTGGGCAAAAAGCTCTTCCTCCGAGCCCCTTCCCAGGACGAGGCCGAGGACTGGCTGGACAGGATCCGCGAGGCGCTGCGCAAGTGCCGCCCGCAGCTGGAGGAGGAGGACTGGGAGACTCTGGAGTATTCTGAGGATGGAGGCGAAGCCCAGCCCGTCCAGGGCGACTCTGGTGCTCTCCAGTACAGTGATGTGCCTGGGAACAGCTTGGACTGGAGTGCAGCTCCGGAAGCAGAGCTGGATGCCATCAAAGAGGCTGTTCTGTACATGGACGTGGATAAAACCTGGGTCCCGTTTATTTTTTCCCTGTCTCTAGAAACTCTGAAGTGCTTTAAAATCAGAAACAATGACAAAATTTTAAGCAACAGTTATGGCATAGAGACCATCCAGGACATCCTTCCAGACACCAGCCTGGGGGGACCCTCCTTCTTCAAGGTGATCACCTCCAAGGCTGTGCTGAAGCTGCAGGCTGAGAGCGCAGAGGAGGCGGCCTCGTGGCGGGAGCTGGTCCGAGAGGTGCTCATGTCCTACCTGGAGGGCGCTGAGGAGGCACTGACCCTGGGGGGCAGCTTGGATGGGCACTCCCAGGTGGTCCTGAAGAACATAGTGAAGGAAAACGGCTTCTTGTTGCAGTACCTGGTGGCCATCCCCATGGAGAAGGGCCTGGACTCACAGAGCTTCATCTGTGCAGGTACAAACTGTGGAATGGTTTGGGTTGGAAGGACCCTAAAGCCCCCCCAGTCCCACCCCCTGCCATGGACAGGGACCTTCCACTATCACAGAGTGCTCCAAGCTCTGTCCAAGCTGGTCTTGGGCACCCCCAGGGATGGGGCAGCTGCAGCTTCTATGTTTTCCCAGGAACCCAGCAGCACAAGATCTCCTTGGTGGGGCTTCATGTCCCAGTCAGGGGCACCTTTGGTGTCCTGTGGGCACAGGGTGAGCCCCCCCATGTGGAGTCCCCATCCCACCCCAGACCAGTCCAACTGGGATGTTACTGGGCTCTGGGCTCCCATTTAAGATGCTTTTTGGTACAGACAATGGGAAACTGGGGTTAAAGCAACCTTAGGTAGATCAGGAAGCTCAGGACTCTCTTCCTGGGTGTTTTGAGGCCCCAGCCTGTGGGGAAAGCGCAATCTGGAGCAGTTTTTCCAGTAAGGCAGCACGGGAGCGGGGATTGCCATGGGTGTGACGGGCTGATTTTGCAAAACAATCATTTACCCTTCCCCTGACGCCTCTCAGCACACAGGCAGATTCTGGTGGCACCTTCACTGACCTCCACAGGAACTGTAATTTGCTCTTTACCTTGCTATGTTAATTAAATTTCAGATTTCTCTCCTGCTTCAATTATATTTCTTGTACCCTCCAGCAGGCTGGGATTTTTCTTTTAATCTCTCTCCTTTTCTTATATAATTTTTTTTTCTGGTCTGTTTGGTCTCTGCCTTCCCTTCCAGGCTCTGTCCTGCATCTTTTACCTCCCCACAGCTGGAAGCCACAAGCCAAAAAGTCAAATTCCCAGTTTTTCTGTGTAGGTTTTCTTTAGGGATCTGCCTGCCCTGCTTTTACCCCCCCTCCCAGGCTGACACTCAATGTATTCCCTTCCATCTCAGAGTAATCAGCAATAAAGGCTGGTTTTTCTTATTAATTCAGAAAGCAGCACATGATCTCCATGAATATTTTGGGGGGATGAGCTCCAGCTATTCCAGAGTGCAATGGATGGGGATAGGGAAGCCAAGATGGGTTCCCCACTGCTATAATAAAGGGTTTTTTGGGTTAATCCATCCTGATCTCATCCCTTGCAGATGTGGTTTTGGTACCTTGTGACATCAGCAGAAAAAAAAAGGCTGAATGAAGGCAAAATAGTGCAAAGCTACTGATGGAGGTGATGGGACAGCAAGTGGGATTTAGGTTCTTCCCTAAACCACTGCGATGTTGCCAGAATTCACTTTTCCTAAAAAAAAAAAAAACAAACAATCGAACCACTTGATGGATAAAAGTGGGTTCACAGATAGTTCAGCCTCCTTTTCATGGAGAAAAACTGAAGCAGAAACTGTTGAAGCATCACAGGCTTAAATCCATGAGGAGGGGGCTGGTGGCCTCGCACTGAACATCCTGCAGGTGCTTTAGTTGGTCTCTACCCTTTCCCAAAACTTCATTTCTCAATTCCACGCTGCCAGAAGTTCCTCCCCCATCCAGCAGTGGTGGCAGAGGCTGTGGGCAGCAGTCCCCTGTCACCCCCTGCTCCCGCAGGCTGCTCCCGGCAGATCGGCTTCTCCTTCGCCAGGCCCAAGCTCTGCGCCTTCTCGGGGCTCTACTACTGCGACAGCTGCCACCAGGACGAGGAGAGCGTGATCCCCTCCCGCCTCATCCACAACTGGGACCTGACCAAACGGGGGGTGAGTCCAGCATCTGCTTCCTGAGGGTCCATCTGGGCATTCCCTGGGCTGGCAGTGCCCAACCCAAACCTCCCTCTGAGCTCTGGGGCTGCTCCATGCTCTGTGTCCACCTGTGCCCTCTCTCTGTGCCCCAGGTGAGCAAGCAGGCCCTGAAGTTCTTGACACAGATCCGAAACCAGCCTCTGATCGACCTGAGGCTGGTCAACGAGAGCCTCTACGAGCACGTGGAGAGGATGGGACGGATCCTGCGCAGCCGGGAGCAGCTGAAGCTCTTGGGGGATTATCTCATCATGTGCCGCAGCGGCGCCCTGAAGGAGCTCAGCAAGCGGTGAGCTCCCTCCCGGGGTGATATTCCCCTCTCTTGGCACCCCAGTGGGCTCCTGGTCCCCCCCCTCACTCACCATGGGAGCAGGGAGCGGTGCTGCCAAGGCTCAGGCTGGTTTTTCCCTCCATATCATCTGCTCTAAGGAGTTATCCATCTCTTGGCTGGGTCAGCACAATGAGCTGTGACTCAGGAAACACCTTCCTGGCTGAGGAGTTTCTGGCTGGACAGGAAACACCTGGCAAAATAGATGAGATATTTATTTTCTTTTTTCCCCCCTTTGAAATGCTCTCACATGATTTCCAGTGTGGCAGGATTTGGGATGTGAAAATGGGCTCTGCAGTGATTCACTTTAAAAGGCTGCTTCATCCAGGTTGCTCCTTGCTCCAAAGCTCTTGGAGATGTGGTGGAGACTATCTGTCCCCTTCCTCTCTGTACTTCTTTGCAGGCTTGATCACAGGCATTACCTCCTGGAGTGTCCCCACAAATACAGCGTGGCTGATCTGAAGCAGGTGAGAGCTGTGTATGGTCATAGAATCACAGAATGGTTTGGGTTGGAAGGGACCTTAAAGACCAGCCAGACCCACCCCCTGCCATCCAGTTCCACGTCCCACTAGACCAGACTGCTCCTAGCCCCCTGGCCCAGTTGTTGGGGTTTTCCAGGTGAAAACACCCCAGTGTCTGTAGGCATGCCACATGCAGCTCCTTCAGCAGGAGGTTCCCAGCAGTTGTGTTTTTCAATGATCCCCAAGCCAGGAGCCCCATCCTGGCAGGCTGTGGGTGCTGCTCTCAGCAGTCCGGGGTCCCACTGCACCCCAGGCTTGTGGGCTGGGGGTTGTTTCGGAGGACAGCCCTGCCTTCAGGTGGAGCCCAAAGGATGGGTGTGCCACAGCAAACGCTGACCCCGCTGTCCCCCAGATCGCTGAGGGCACCTTCGAGGCCTTCCTGCAGTCGCTGCTGCAGTTCGCGTCCCACCACGTGTACAGCTGCGACCTGTGCACCCAGCGCGGCTTCATCTGCCAGATCTGCAACAGCAGCGACATCATCTTCCCCTTCGAGTTCGACACTACCACCAGGTGAGTGAGGTTCTCACCACCCCTGCCCGTCCCGCTGCAGCCAGGGCACCCAGGGGCACAGCCTGCCTTAGCCAGGCACCCCAGCCAGCCCCTGTGTTCTGGTCACACACCCCACTTGCAAGGCACAGGGGGAACTGGAAATGGCTCTGAGGTGGTTCTGCATCCTCGTGATGCCTGAAACCTTGTGGTTCCCATGTGCTCAACCATGGGAACCTACTGTGGTGCCCATGTCCTCGTGGCAGCCAAATGTGCCCATGTCATTGTTGGAATTGCATCATCATGGTGCCCATGTCCTCATGGAAGCCCTGTCTTCATCTCCTACATTCTTGTGGGAGCCACATCCTCATGGTGCCCACGTCCCCATGGGAGCCCTGTCTTCATGTCCCACATTCTTGTGGGAGCCACATCCCCTCGTGGTGTCCACATCCTCGTGGTGCCTGTGTCCTCATGGGAGACACGTCCTTGTGGTTCCCCCATCCTTGTGGGATTCATCCTCACATGCCCACATCTTCATGCCCATGTCCTCATGGAACCCATCAGCTCCAGGGTGCTCCAAACCAAATCCAGGCTGTTTGGGGCAGGAGCAGACTGTCCTCATAGAGCCAAGATGTCACCAAGAGAGGTGGCTTTGCAGACTGAAGATGCAGACAGCACCTTGCTGTCAGCCTGCAAAGGCCTTGCTGGGTGCTAGGGGAGCCAAGGGGCTGGAGGGAGGAGGGGGAGGAACGTTCTGCATGTCCCTGTCTTGCTCACCTGGCCACTGCCTCTCGCACTCAGGGTCAGTCTGACCCCTTGCAGGGGCTGCAGGAGGGAAGGGGAAGCAGCAGTGGGACTGTCCTACATCCCTCTACATTCACGGAATGAAGGATGAACACATGGACACAGATTTCATAGAATACTGAAATGGTTTGGGTTGGAGGGACCTTAAAGCCCATCCAGTGCCACCCCATGCCATGGACTGGGACACCTTTCAAGTCCTGTTCAAGCTGGCCTTGGACACTTCCAGGGATGGGGCAGCCACAGCTGCTCTGGGTGCAGAGGGTGGATGGGGGCAGCATGGTGGGATGTGCTGGGAGAGGCTAAGGGTGTCCTAGCAGGAAAGGGGTGATAGTGGCTCTCACTGAAGTTTTCCCCTGCCCACAGAGCTTCCATTCCTCACAGGCAGAGGGACCTGTCCTGCACTGGGGTCAGCTGTGGGTTGGGGTGCAGCAGCTGGACTGAAATTGGAAACAGGATGGGGATGGTGCTGGAGGGGAGATCTTATCCCCACCACCATCAGGGTTTGCTGAGGAAGTCAAACCCTTCCACCCCAGCAGCTTGCTCCACTGTAGCTAGAGAGATCCGCATCTCCATGGTTATGCCATAGAATTGTGGAATTCAGGCTGGAAAAGCTCTGTAAGATCATCGAGTACAGTTCCCCCGGCACTGCCAAGGCCACCACTGATCCATGTCCTCAGGTGTCATATCCTCAGGGCTTTTAAATCCCTGCAGGGATGGTGACTCCACCACTTGCCTGGGCAGCATCTGCCAGAGTTGGACAATATTTCAGTGAAGAAATTTTCCATAATATCCAACCTAAACCTCCCCTGAGGCAACTTGAGGCCATTTCCTCTTGTGCTGTCGTGGCCTAGTTGGCATTGAGCACAATCCTGGCAGAGAGATTTCACAGGCTCATGGGCTGCGTGGTCTCACTTTGCCTGGCAGTCCCTAAAAGTGAGCAGCAAGAGCCAGAACCTGCAGAAGCCACCAGGGATACCGGGATCCGTGGGTGCTCCGTGTGTTCAGGGCTGTGAGTATTTCCGTGGAGGAGGAGCAGCGCTGCTCGCTCCCCTCCCCGCCACAGGGACAGCACTGAGCTCATTATCGAGGACAACAACATCCCCAGGGGACTGATTTTCCCTGGAAAAAGAGCAGCCAGGCTCTGGAAAGTGCTGGCACGCAGGGCTGAGCTGGCTGGGGGCCGGCCGGAGGTCTCGTGTCCCGTGGAGCCGAGCTCTGAAGTTTGTTGACGTCTTTTTTCTCACCCTGCCGGAGGAGGTTGTGCAGCAGGAAAGCGGCTCAGCCGACATCCTCGCGGAGCTAACGCAGCTTCCTGCCCCTCTGCCCGCCCCGGGCCGCCGGGTCACACCGGCACTCGCTGCAGGATGTGCCTGCAACGCCTCAAACAATGACCCCGCCAGCGCAGGACCCTCTCCTGCTCCGGCAGCTCGGGGGGAGCTGGAGGCAGGAGGTGACGCTTCTAGCTTTACCACACTGGGTAAAACCCAGCTTCCCAAACCCCTCCATGCCTGGGGAGCAGCCGCCACTGCTGCTGATCTGGAAGTGTGTTCCACCGGGGGAATGGGTATTTTCCATCCCAAATCCTGCCTGTGCACGCATGAGCCTTTCCCTGTCGCGAGTCCCTCAGGGTTTGCAGCTCCTCTCCAGAGCAGGATTTCACCCCAGCTGAGATGCTGTGGTCCCTTTCCTGGCACTGCTGGGTGTTTCTCTGCCTCTGTCCCATGCATCTTTTGGGGAATTAAGGTGTTTCATGCTGTTTACACATGGATTGTACACCAGGTATTTGCACAGTGAAGGTAAATCCGGCTGCCCCGCTGGCATGTGGCTGAGCCACATTTTACTGCCACTGAGGAGCTGGGGATCACAACCCAAAAATTGACCTCAGCCCTTGTAGCAGGGACGTTTCTGCTGGTGACTGAGCAGTGAAATCCCTGCCTGAGGTGGGGTCCTTCACAGGGTGTCACATTCCTGCTGCTGCTGAGCCCGATCAGGGAGCTCTGACACCTCCACAGAGCCACCTGCTCAAGGGCAGCTCCCTCCTGTCTGTCTGTCCTGTCCCTGCAGCTCTGCTGTCCCCACATGCAGGTCCTGCTGTCAGGGTGGGCTCTCCCACCCCAGCCATGCCAAACAGAGGGTCCCCAACAGCAATGCTGTCACAGGGGTTGGTGTCATGAGATTGGT
The DNA here is from genome assembly GCF_963513975.1 of Fringilla coelebs. Taxonomy (NCBI): domain Eukaryota; kingdom Metazoa; phylum Chordata; class Aves; order Passeriformes; family Fringillidae; genus Fringilla; species Fringilla coelebs. The sequence continues at coordinate 5,375,401 of NC_140053.1, read as the reverse complement.
GTCAAGGGATCAGTGAAACAAGGGTGGATGTCCGGGGTTTGGTGTCACAGGGTTCGTTGTGCAGGGGGTGTTGTCACACCCTCAAGCTGCGCTTGGTGCTGGGGGAGCAGGGCACAAACCTCAGCTCAAGTCTCAGTCCTGTCTCTCTCACACATTGGCAGCGCCCACCACGCTCCTTCCGGCCCAGCTCGCAGCTGCTGGGGCGGATGAGGAGCTGCTGGGGCGGATGAGGAGCTGCTGGGGTGGATGTTCCACTCGAGCAGCTGCTGCTCCTGCACTCGAGGCTCCTCCTGAGCCGTGGCTGGGGCTCTGCTCAGCGAGTGCTCAAAACACACCAGGACAGGGAAGTGTCCCCTGGTTCAGTGTGGGAAGTTTGCTCTTTGTTCTCACGTTCCCAACACAGTGGGTTTCATTTTTTCCTTCTTTTCCCAGGTGCAGTGAATGCAAAACCGTCTTCCACCGGGACTGCCATGCCCGAGCCCCGGCGTGCCCGCGCTGTGAGCGGCGGCAGCGCTACCAGCGGCAGCTGGAGGCCAGCACAGAGCCCAGCCTGTAGCCTGACACTTACCTCGACACTGCCCTGGGAACGGGGATGGCGGGAGGGACAGAGCGGAGCCCCCCTGCCTGTCCTGCGCCTGGCCCTGCCCTGGGGACAGGGACAGTGGGGTGGGTGCTCCTGCCCTGCAGAGGGACCTTCTGCCCACCCAGGGCTAAAGAAAGGGGCTGGAAAAATCCATCCCCCTTCACACTAACCGGGTGCTGTTCCCTGCCACCCTCCTGGTGCCAATGTCCCCTTCCAGTGGAACCCAGTGGCTCTTCAGGGTGTCATCCCAGAATTCCAATCAAAGGTGTGGAGAACTGACATTGATCAAAGCTCTAGTTTTTTAGGATACTGAAAACTGGTATTTTTTTACACGGGGGTTTTGCACAACTGAGCTGCTCTGGGTGGTGGACCCACGCAGGGAGGGGACAAAGTGACACTTGTGCCTTTAGGGACCTGCATGCCCCAGGGGAACCGTGGGTGCCCCGAGCATCTCCCACTCAGACAGCCTAGCCAGGGCCGTGGCCTCCAGGAAGAGCCAGGGAGAGCTGGGCTGCTCCTCTCGGCCTGCTGCTGCTCATCCTCGGGAGAAATTTTATTTTCCTTTAACCCCTCCCCATGCAAAGATAATTAAAGTCTATTTAACAACAAGTGAAGCGATTTCTGAGCTTGCTTCTCTGCAGTGGGACCTCATCACAGTTTGAACCTGACACGGTCTGTGGGAAGAGGACTGGGAATGGGGATGCTGCCTGTCCCTTGTCCTCTGTCTTCCATCCTCCCTGCTCATCCCCCATCTTTCTTGCCCATCCTCCATCCACCAGCATTTCACTTGGATAAGTGGTTGGAGGTCCCTTCCCCATTTTCCCTGCCCCATTTTCCTTTCCAGCTGCTCCCCACTGGTGTCAGCTTCTCCCATTGTTGTTTTCCCCACCACTCGTGCTTGGAGGACTTGGGATGTGCCCACCAACACAGCAGAACTCCCAGGGGTGCAGGGGACAAAAACCGGGGCAGGGCAGCTCCCATGGGGCCCCCCTAATGGGGTCCCCATCCCACTGCCCAGGGAGGCCCTGCCAGATCCGGCAGCAGCGCAGATCCCGGCAGCAGCGGGGCTGGGCCCTTCCTGCGGCAGGAACCTCCCGAGGAGCCGTTTCCTCGTCGGGCGGCAGCGGGTCCCCTCCGCCACCGTCCCGTCCCGCCCGCCGAGGGGACAGGACGCGGCCCGGCACCCCGAGCAGCAGCGGGGGCCGGGCACCCACCCGCCGCGGAGCCCGGCCCCGTCTCTCGTCGAGGCGGCGGCGGAAACCGGGCGAGTCGGGACCGGCCCGGCGCGGGCACGAGCGGCACCGCGGGCGCGCCCCCGCCCCAGCGCCGGCCGCAGGTGAGAGCGGGCTCGGGGACCGCGGGCTCGGTGCCTCGGGGCTCGGCGGCTCTGGGGTCTCGGGCACGGTGGCAAGGATGGTGGCGGTGACCCCAGGGTGTTCCAGCAGGTTCGGGCGGTTTCCGAACCCGCCGCGTAGGGCGGCAGCTCAGCGGGGACCCCGAGGGAGCTGAGTTGGGGGGTCCTCGGCCGAGGAGGGGTTGGGCGCTGCCGTCACCTTCCCCTGCCCTGTGTCCCGCAGGCGGAGGCGCGGGGAGGCCATGGAGGCGGCGGAGCCGGCGGAGGAGGCGCTGGTGCTGGTGGAGTACGGCTTCGAGTACCGCGCCAAGGACGGCACCTTGGTCTCCATCAAACCCAACGAGCGCTATGTGCTGCTCAAACGCACCAACCCGCACTGGTGGCACGTCCGCAGGAGCGGGGACGCCCGGCCCTTCTACATCCCGGCCCAGTACGTCAAGGAGCTGCCACCCATCGCTGCCCCAGCCCCGCTGGACCCCCCGCCATCGGGACATGCTGCGACAGAGCCGGCCGCGCTTGTCCCTCAGCCCCCGCCAGCCTACGAGTATCGATTCATCAGCGCCGCCGAGCCGGGGGAGCCGGCAGGAGGGTGCCCGGTGCCCAGGAAGGACTCGGTGCCCAGGAGGGACTCGGTGCCCAGGAGGGACTCGGTGCCCAGAAGGGACTCACCACCATCACTCAGCTCTTTTCGGGTCCTCCCGGGGCTGACCCCGCACCCCGCAGAGCCTGTGAGACCTTCGCACTCCCTGGATGACCTGGCGCGGGTGACGCCAGCACCTCACAGTGCCACTGCTGCCACGGGGGCACGCGGGGACCCCCCAGGACACTCTCGGCCGCTCGGGAAGAGCCGCTCCGAGACCCTCTGCACCTCCGGCAAGGACAGGGACGTGGCCAGGAGGTGGCCGGGGGCCGGTCCCGCGGCTCAGGTACGGTGACATCCCCACTGCTGTCCCCAAAAGCTGCGCTGGGGGGGGTTAGCGGGTAGGGGTGTTGAGCCTGGCCCCCCCGGCTGATTCAGTGGCCGTGTCCACCCACCATGACGCTGTGACCCCCGGCACCGAGTAGGGTGACACCCCGGCACTGCAGCCACTGCTGGGACCCCCCCACGTCTCCCCACCGAGCTGACCCCATGGGACAAACCTGCAGGTGAACCCACCATAGGGGTTTGCCAGAATTAACCATTTCGAAGCTGTGAGGGACCGCCCCACACAGGAACCTCCCCACACTTTCTCCACCCTCATCCCCTGGCCCGTGCCTCAGTTCCCCCACCATCATGGGCACTCCTGGGCTCTCTCAGCCCCCTATTCTGCAGAACCCCGTGGTCTCTGGGGGGTTTTGCAGTGATCCCTCAGGTTCCCGGAGTGTTCCGGGGTGAGAGGAGGCAGAAAGGGTTAACAGGGAAGCGCGGCAGCTCCTCCCTGCCGGGGCGGGAGCCTCACCTGGGCGCAGCACCCATTGACCGAGGTGGGTGCTGGGTGCACCCCGGCACAGGCCAGCGCCCCGACACCCCAAACCCACGCTCACCCCACACCAGTAAGTAGCAAAGGGCTCTGCCCAGCACCCCTTGGGCTGCACCTCCCCGAGGGGGGCGCCCAAGGGTGGGGGTCCCCACCGGCCACCAAGGCGGGCCGGGGTACATAGGGTGAGACAGTGCCGGCGGAGGGGTGGGGCCCACGACCTTGTCCACTCCTCACTTGTCCCCGAGCGCCTCACTTCGGAGTAACCCTGGGCACCTGGAGCACCCCGAGCCTGGGTGTCCCCCACTTCAAGGGGGGGTGGAGGGATTGTGCACCTGGGGGAGTTGCTGGAGGAAATGGGGTGTTGGTGGTGGGGGACTGTGTTTTACACCCCATTTCCACCCCATTTCCACCCCATTTTCACCTAATTTCCACCCCATTTTATACCTTCTGCCCCTAGCTGTGCCCTTTGCACACCCAAAGCCACTGAGCCCCCTCTGGGGGTGACCCAGCATAGTCCCCAACCCCAGTGCCAGCACGGGAGCATTCCCCTTCCCTGCTCAAATCCAACCAGTGCCAAAACCATCCAGCATCGGGCATGGCAGGACCATGGTGGCATCCGTCCTGTCACCATCTGCACCCAGTGGGATGGGATGGGATGGGACAGGATGGGATGATCCCAGTGTTGTGGGGACACAGCAGCTCCAGATCAGCTTCCATTTGAGCAGTGTGACACCAGATGGGCACCCAAAACCATCCCAGTGCAATTCCTGCTCAGCATCACCCTGGAGCAGTTCTTGCTTGGGTGGCCTTGGTTTTGCCGGAGCAGGTGACGAGTGGCAGGTTGTGGGTGACGGGTGACAACAACCCCGAGAGGAGCTGGTTCCGCCCTGGGCGTCTCTTCCGCTCCTCGAGCCCCGGCAGGAAGCGCGGTGGGTGCAGGGCCCGGCTCAGGGCGCCAGCGGCGTCACCGGAGCCTCGTGCTGTCCCCACGGCTGTCCCCACGGCTGTCCCCACCCTGGTGCCCCCAGAGCTGCCCCGGTGTCACCGCAATGGGTGACCGGGTGCCGGGGGGGCCACAGCAGGCCTGGTGCAGGGCGTTGCAGCTGCTGCACCTGGGGAAGGTAGGCAGCACCCTTGGGTGCTCTCAGCCGGGGGACAGGGGGGTGTTTTGGGGTCACCCCTTGCTAGGCTCCCCCTTGGCTTTCTGTGGGGATTTGTGGGCACTGGCAGGTGCCACAATGCCCATCCCAAAGCAGGGAGGGGCCACCCAACCCCCCCCAGGGGCGAGAAATCCCCAGGGATGCACCCATAGGACAGAGAGAGGTGCTGGGGGGGCTCGGTGCCAGGGATGCCCCATTGCCACCCCCATGTCCCCTGTCCCCAGGAGGAGGGCAGACCCCCCGGCAGTTTCTGGCCCTGCTCACCAGGGTGGGGGGGGTCGTGGGGTGATGGGGGGAGGATGAGAGATGTCATCGAGCTGCTGTCCCACTCTGATCCAGGGTGTCCCCAAGGACAGTGCACCTACTGTCACCTCCCTCGGGGTGATGGGCAGGGCTGCAGTTGGGACCTTTGTCCCCGCAGCCATTAGTGAGAGCCTGAGGCTGTAAAGCTGGGGAGATCAAAGGGTGATAGGAGGGGGTTCCCCGCTGGCAGCACCCTCCTGGTCCCAGGGGACACATCCCCCTACCCCAGCGTCCCCCCTCGTGTGGGGTCAGCCAGGCTGGTGCTGGGGATGCTATTTTGGGATGTGGTGATGGGACTGTCTGGTTCAGCATCCGGCTCTGGGTGGGAGGCCGGGGCTGTGGGTGCTGGAAATGTCCCAGGGTGCAGGTGATGAGTGCTGGGGTGCAAGCGTGGGTGAGATGGGTGTGAGTGTTGGGGTGCTGGAGAGATGGGCACAGAGGCTGGGGGTGCAGGGGATGAGCAGGTTGGAGGTGTTGGGACCGCAGATGTCACAGCAGAGGTTGTGGGTGTTCATGGTTTGGGTGTCAGTGCTGTGGGTGCTGCGGAGAGCAGGTGATGCAGGCACCAGTGATGTGGGTGCTGTATCCAGGGGGTGATGCAGGTACCAGTGATGCAGGTGTGGATGATGCGGGTGATGCATGTACAAGTGACACAGGTGCTGCATGAGTGGGTACCAGGGACACAGGTGTTGATGATGTGGGTGACATGGGTGCCAGTGATGGAGGTGCTGATGATGTGGGTGCTGATGATGCAGGTACTGATGATGCAGTGACACAGGTACCAATGCTGCAGTGCTGCTGCAGGTGCTGCACGCAGTGGGTCATGCAGGTGACATGGTGCTGGTTGTGAGGGTGCTGCCAGCTGCAGGTGACACAAGTACTGGGGACCTCGATGTACCTCCATGTGCTCATCCCTGTGCCAGTGGGTGCTCTCTGCCCTACTCTGGGTGCTGTGGGTGCCCCTCTCCACCTCCTGGCCTCCCATCACTGGCACCTCCTGCCTCACACTTCTGGAGGCCCAGGCAGGGGGGTGACCCAGCAGCCAGGGCAGGATCCGGCTCCTCAGTGCCTCACCCATCGGCCACCCGGGCACCACAGTGGGGATACCCCAGGAATGCCATCCCAGCTCAGTAGTGACACATCCGTGTTCCCCCAGACACGCAAGGAGTCAGAGGAGACACCTGATCCCATCTACCTCAACATCCAGGAGCTGCGGGAAGAAGCCGCCGCCAGCTCGGCCCCAGAGGAGCCCGGCGGCTCCGTGTCGGACTGGGAAACCCACACGGACACGGACAGTGGACATTTGTTTTATTACAACCCGGTGACGGGGGAGACCACGTGGGATTGTCCCTTCGGGCAGGCGGCCGACGGAGTGAGTCCCGCCGCCTCTCCCGCCTCCTCGCTCGCACACAGCCCGGAGCTTCCCGAGTGGGAACAGCACGTGGACGAAGGAAGCGGACAGACTTTTTTCTATAATTCGGTGACAGGTGAGACGTCGTGGGACCCCCCCAGTGCAGGAGACACGGGCAGCCCCCAGGAGAGGCTCCCTGGGGGGACGCGGTACGGTCCCATGGAGCACAGGGTGAGCACCCGGCGAGGCGCGGGGTGGGCTCGGGGTGGGGGCAGAGACAGGGATGGGAGTGGAGATGGAAATGGGATGGGATTGGAGACAGGGATGGGAATGGAGATGGAAATGGGATGGGATTGGAGACAGGGATGGGAATGGAGATGGAAATGGGATGGGATTGGAGACAGGGATGGGAATGGAAATGGAAAAGGGATGGGGTTGGAGACAGGGATGGGAATGGAGATGAAAATGGGATGGGATTGGAGACAGGGATGGGAGTGGAGATGGAAATGGGATGGGATTGGAGACAGGGATGAGAATGGAGATGGAAATAGGATGGGATTGGAGACAGGGATGAGAATGGAGACAGGGATGGGAATGAGGCAGGGATGGGAATGGAGACAGAGATGGGATTGGAGATGGAAAAGGGATGGGATTGGAGATGGAAAAGGGATGGGATTGGAGACAGAGATTGGATTGGATTGGATTGGATTGGATTGGATTGGATTGGATTGGAGACAGGGATGGGATTGGAGATGGAAAAGGGATGGGAACGGAGACAGGGATGGGAATAGAGAGGGATGGGAATGGAGATGGAAATGGGATGGGAATGAGACAGGGATGGGAACGGAGATGGAAATGGGATGGGATTGGAGACAGGGATGGGAATGGAGACAGGGATGGGAATGGAGACAGGGATGGGAATGGAGATGGAAATGGGATTGGAGACAGGGATGGGAATGGAGATGGAAAAGGGATGGGATGAAAATGGAGACATTGGAATTGAGAAAGGTGTGGGAGATGCAATGGAGATGGAGATGGAAACAAGGATGAGATGAAAATAGTGGCAGAGCTGAAGATTGAGAAAGGATGGGAAATGAAATGAACATTAATATGGAAACAAAGATGGGGAATGAAGATGAAGACAGAAGATGGAGATGGGAACAGATACAGAGATGTAGAAAGGGAGGGGACTGGAGATGGTGACCAGGATGGGATGGAGATGGACCTGGATGAAGTTGGAGATGAGAGACAGAGATGGGAATGAAGATGAAGGCGCAAATGAAGATGGAGAACAAAATGGATACTGGGATTGAGTTGGAGATGGAAACAGGAATGGGAATGGAGGTAGAGACAGGGATTGAGATAGAGATGGGAATGGAGACAGAGATGGAGCAGAGCCCACCTGGGCGAGCAAGACAGAGATGCAGATCTCTGGGTTGGGCACAAGATCTTTAACTTTCTTTTCTCTCCAGCCACCCACTCCAGAAACGGATTATCCTGACCTGTCTGCAGATGAGCTGGAGTGTTATCCTGAGGAAGACTATTCACCTGTGGGCTCCTATGATCAGGGTGCCTCTCTCTGCCTGTCCCCAAGGCACCCCGAAGAGGTGGGCTCGCCCCCAGGCTGGTATGGGCACAGCCACCCCGAGGGACTCGTGTTCTACCCTGAGCACTTCGCCCCTGACACGGTATGGGATAAGGATGGGAATAGGGATTGGGACAGGGCTGAGGATGGGGATGGGGCCAGGGAAAGGGGCAGGAACTGGAAGAGGGATGAACACAGGGGTAGGAACTGGGATGGAGACAGGGATGGGTTATGGACAAGGGCAGGGACAGCAATAGGGATAGGGACAGATGCAGACAGGGGTGACTGCCAGGGATAAACATCCTCACAAGCTCACAGAGCAGGGGCTGCAGGGGCTCTGGGGTGCTGTGGGTGCTGTGGGTGCATAGCCCAGCCCCCTCCTGGCAGGGGCACCTCGGGCTTCACCTGACCCCTCCCTGCCCAGGTGCCATTGGGCGGCCGCCACAAGCGGGCCAGCAGCGGCTCCAGCCAGGACAGCGGGCTCTCCGCCTGGCACGGCCCCGTGTCACCAGCTCCAGGCACCAGGGAGGAGAAGGTGAGCACCCGGGGAGGAACACCTAGCCTGCCCTCACCCCAGCACCGGGGAGAGCAAGGGCCAAATTTGACACCCCCACCTTCACTTTCCAGTTTAAAAGCCTCGAAAAAGCCGGGGTGCTCAACCGGACCAAGACAGTGGACAGAGGGAAGCGGCTCCGGTAAGAACATCCCGGTGTCCCCTGCCACTGGAGACACGAGTCTAGCAGGGGGAAGGAGCTGTGCTATCCCTGTGTGACCCCTGCTCCCCTCCCCAGGAAGAACTGGAGCTCCTCCTGGACAGTGTTGGAAGGGGGAATCCTCACCTTCTTCAAGGACTCCAAGCACTCAGCTGCCAGTGCCTTGGTAAGAGCCCCAATGGCCTTGGGGCAGGGCAGCTCCCATGGGAAGGGACCAGCGTCCATGGGACAGGGCCAGCATCCGTGGGACAGGGCCAGCACCCCTGGGACAGGGCCAGCCTCTGTGGGACAGGGCCAGCACCCAATTGGTCTGGACAAGGACTCACAGGATGTGGCCAATGTGTGTAGGATAGGGGCAGCACCCACAGGGAACGTGGCACTGGCCTCACCTCTGGGATGGGGGTTCAGGGCTCTGTCTAGGGGGTGCAGAGGCTCTTGGGGGAGGGGGACCATGGCCAGCACTCACAGAATGGGTCCAGCATCTGCAGGATAGGACCAGCATCCATAGGACAGGGCAAGGACACACAGGATGGAGTTGAAGCTGCGGGATGGGACCAGCACCCATAGGCTGAGGCCAACATCCAGGGGACAGGGCCAGCATGCAAAAAATGAGACCTCCGGCACTGGGGCGGGGGGGGGGGATCAGCACTTGAAGGATGGGACCAGGACCCACAGGCCAGGACAGGTGCCCTGCACAGGGACCCCAGCTCACCCCCCAGCACACCCACACTCCCTGCTGGGGTGGCAGTGTTGGAGCACCCGGAGCTGGTGGGAGCCAGCAGGAGGAAGCAGAGCCAGCCCCAGTCGTCCCCGGGTCCAGCTCCTCCCCCCGCAGTGCCCAGCAGCTGCCACCGGATGCAAAGTGCAGAAGTTGCCGTGGGTCTTGCAACACCCTGTGGTGACAGCGACGGGTGAGGGGGGGAGACGGGGAAGACAGGGCACCCACAGCTGGGGAGACAGTGCTGGCCCCACCTCGGGGGTTCAGTGCTCTGTCTGGGGGTGCAGAGGCTCTTGGGGCAGGGGGAACCATGGCCAAAGCACCCCAAAATCCAGGGCATGAGGAGAAGCAGTGGGTCTGATGCTCTCCCTCTGCAAAATCCTCCTCCCTGGGGGCAGCCACCCCTTCCCTTCCTGCAGTGTCACTGAGAGGGACCCCAAAGCTGGAGCCCCACCAGGGTCCCTGGGGAGGGCTGGGAATGTCCCTTGAGGTGATGGCAGCCCTAGGACATGGCTGTCCCCTCAGCCCACCACAGCAGTCTCATGTCCTAGTCCTGCAGAGACCATAGGAGGGGACAGAGGAGTCCCACAAATGACATCTGGCAACCTTGCCTTTCTGGAGGGCAGCCCACACTCCCCAGCAGGATCCCGGTGTCCCTGTCCCCTCTGGGCAGGTGCCACCCTCATCCCCTTGTCCCCACAGAGGCACCCCAGCACCCTGACCACCCCCGAGCACACGGTGAAGCTGCGCGGGGCCACCCTCACCTGGGCCGGCAGGGACAAGTCCAGCAAGAAGAATGTCCTGGAGGTGAGCAGGTGACAGCAGGAGGGACACTGGTCACACCCCAGGGTCCATATGTGGCCCACAGGGCAATGCCACACCTGCCCAGTTCATCCCACCAGGGCATGGATGTGGGCACACTGGGGACGTGCCAGGTTGGGCCTACAGGGACTGGCAGTGCCGGTCACTGTCCCCTTCTGATGGGCACCGAGAGGCCACCAAGGGACATCCTGGCTCCCAGAGGGGTTTTGCACAGGGAGGAGCCGCTCCAGCCGCCCCAGCTCCCCGCAGACGGCACCGTTTGGTGTCACCGCAGCTGGCGCCGGGCTCAGCCACATCCTGGTTCCCAAATCCGGCTGGTTGCGGCAGCCCCGTGCCCTTTCCCTGACCTTTGCCTTCGCTCCGGCAGCTGAGGACGCGGGAGGGCTCGGAATTCCTCATCCAGCATGACTCGGAGCAGATCATCACCGCCTGGCACAAGGCCATCGCCGACAGCATCGGCCGGAGGGTGAGCGGGCCCCCGATCCCCCGCGGCCACCCTGGGGCCGGGCCCCGGCGTCTCACGGTGCCGCTTCCGTAGGGCTCCGACATCTCCGCAGAGGAGGAGGCCGAAATTCGGGCTGAATTCGGTTCCCGGGAGAAGCTGGGGGGCGGCGAGGAGCGCAGGGCAGGTGAGCACCGGCACCCGGGATGGGCACGGGGGACCGGCAGTGCCACCCACCCTGCGGGTCCCGGGGTGGGACGGGCCGGGAGCGCCCGGGCGGACCCTGGGGACGGTGCTGACGTGTGCCATGTCCCCGGCAGCGGCCGGGCAGGTGACGGGCACTGCCGAGAGTGACACCAACCGAGTCCGGAACAAACTCCGCAAGTTCCTGCAGAGGCGGCCGACGCTGCAGTCCCTGCGGGAGAGGGGCTACATCAAGGGTGGGTGTGGGGAGCGGGATCGGGGGGTGCTGGCACGGGGCTGGATTGAGGATACGTGCTGGGATGAGGGTAAATCCAGAGTGAGATGGGGTGTCGGGCTAGGGCTGTCGAGGGTGGGTGCTGGAAGAGGGCTGAGTCCCTCCGGATGGCTGCAGGCTGGAGGGTGGGAGGGGACAGGCAGGGATGGAGCTGGGACAGGCAGGGATGGACCTGGGACAGCCAAGGAGGGAGTTGGGACAGCCAAGGGGGGAGCTGGGACAGTCAGGGATGGAGCTGGGACAGGCAAGGATGGAGCTGGGGCAGCCAAGGGGGGAGCTGGGACAGCCAAGGGGGGAGCTGGGACAGGCAGGGATGGAGCTGGGACAGCCAAGGGGGGAGCTGGGACAGGCAGGGATGGAGCTGGGACAGCCAAGGGGGGAGCTGGGACAGGCAGGGATGGAGCTGGGACAGCCAAGGGGGGAGCTGGGACAGTCAGGGATGGAGCTGGTTCAGCCAAGGGGGGAGCTGGGACAGGCAGGGATGGAGCTGGGACAGGCAAGGATGGAGCTGGGACAGGCAGGGATGGAGCTGGGACAGTCAGGGATGGAGCTGGGACAGCCAAGGGGGGAGCTGGGACACTGGGTTGAGTGACCGAGCCCAAGCCTGACCCAGCGTCTTGGTGATGGGCTTGGGCATGTCCCATCGCCTCCAGCCACTGTGGTGGGACACTCCTATGGGAACAAGTCACTCTGTCCTCAACCCTGTCCCCCACTAGCCACACTCCTGGTGTCCCCTGGCCATGCTCATGTCCCTGCTGTGTTCCTAGACCAGGTTTTCGGCTGCTCACTGCTGGTGCTGTGTGAGCGGGAGCGAGGGACGGTGCCACGCTTTGTCCTGCAGTGCATCTGGACCGTGGAGAGGAGAGGTACAGGGGACAGGGACAGCCTGGGATACCGGCATGGGGACATGGGGACAGCTCCAGGGACAGCTACATGGGATATTTGGGTTTTCCTTGGAAGCCTTGGCTGCTACATGCACAAACGCAGCTGTACTGGTCACTGTACAGCTGGCTGTGGACATCCTCCAGGGGACAGCAGGGACACATGGGGACCCAGAGATCCCTCAGGATTGCCTAATGACCCATCCCAGCATGGATTGTTTAACTGAGAGCTTTCCCCCATCTCCATCTGCCCAGGTCTGGACATTGATGGGCTGTACCGGGTCAGTGGCAACCTGGCCACCATCCAGAAACTGCGCTACAAGGTGGAGCACGGTACGGTCAGCTGCAGTGACAGTGAGGGACAATGGGGTATCGCCTCCTTCAGGGGCAGAGGGACAAGGGAGGGGGTTACCAGGGACCACCCACCCATCCCTGAGGCTCTGGACACAGCTGAGGTGCTGCCCCACCCCCAGATGAGCAGCTGGACCTGGATGACGGGCGCTGGGAGGACATCCACGTTGTCACCGGGGCACTGAAGCTCTTCCTGCGGGAGCTGCCAGAGCCACTTGTCCCCTTCAGCCACTTCGACAAGTTCATCGCTGCCATCAGTGAGGAACAGGGACAGGGGGTGGGGTGGGATGGGGTGGGGTGGGATGGGATGGAGACAAGGATGGGAACTGCAATCGAATGGAGATGGGATAGGGAAGGGTATAAGGATGGGGTTGGGGACAGGAACGAGATAGAAAAGGGATGGGAATGGAGACAGGAACTGGGAACGGGGGGGATGATGGAGATGGGGATTAGGACAGGGAGAAGGATGGGATGAAGATGGGAGTGGAGGTGGGGACAGGGATGCTGTGACTGCTGGAGCCAGCACCCCACCATGCCCTCCCTCCCTGGCAGAGATCCAGGACCTGTCCCTGCGGGGTCACTGCATCCGGGACCTGGTGCTGTCCCTGCCATCCGCCCACCATGACACCATGAAGGTCCTTTTCCGCCACCTCTGCAGGTGACAGCTCCTTGTTCCCCCAAACCCAACCCAGAGCAGGAAGGCAGAACATGACTCTGGGGATAGGCCCCAGGGTCAGGGTCATGCTGGTGACACTCCCCTGTCCTGCAGGGTGGTGGAGCACAAGGAGGAGAACCGTATGTCGGTGCAGAGCGTCGCCATCGTCTTCGGCCCCACGCTGCTGCGGCCAGCCAGCGAGGAGAGCAACATGGCCATGCACATGGTCTTCCAGAACCAAGTGGTGGAGCACATCCTCAACCACTATGGATACATCTTCCCTGATGGATAAACCCTGGGAACACGTGTGGGCACGAGCCTGGCAGTGGGGACTTGATGGAGCAGCATCTCCAGGAAGGACTTGGCCATGTGTCACCTCGGTGGTGGCTCCACGGAGGGCAGCGCAGTGACCCGGCTCAAGGGAGGGGCACCTGGGGGGTCCTCCTTGGCCACCCCGTCCCACCGGGGCTGGATGTGGGGGGCCAAGCCCCGGGGGGTGTGGGGGGAGCTCGGGCGGTCGCCGTGGTCAGTGGAGCCCTGCAGTGCCCCCTGGAGCCGGCATTCCCGGGTGGAGCAAGGAGGGGCCGGCGGGCAGGGCCTGCTGGGCGGTGGCGCCGGCGGGCAGGGAGGGGCCGGGCAGTGCCCTGGCTGTGGCCCCTGCCCCCATCCCAAATAAAGAGCCCATCCAGACACAGGGCTGCGGTGTGGCTGGCAGGACAAGGGGACATCCCAGGGACGTGGGTGGCACAGCAGGGGCTCGGTGCTCCTTGGTTCCTGGTGACCCTTGGGGACACCACATGGCCTTCGTAGCCCATGAGGATGAGGGGACCTGGGACACCTATACCTGGCTGGTGTCACCAAGCACTGCATCACCACAAATGTCACCACAGACAGCGAGACGTGATGAGAGCCACACGGTCATGGGACATGAGTTTCCCTCACCCAGAGCCACCTCCTGGGGTGGGGGCACTTTGGGTCATGATGGTGACGAGCTGGGACACAACCAGGACTGGATGGGACACAAAAAGGATGGCAAGAGACATGACTGAAAGTGCTTTCGGGCATCACGGGGACAATAAAGGGCATGGCAGGGACATCAGGAGGAGGTGTGGGGACATGGGACACATGTCCCATGCTTTGAAACACATCAAGGACAGCACATGGCAGCAGTTGGGGACCCAGGGATGGCTGGGGTACAGAGGGGAACTTGGGGACACAACAAGGGCACTTTGGGGTGTGGTGGGGATGTAATGGGGCCAAGCTGGACTGCAGTGGGGACACTTTGGGACAAGACTGAGACACTTTGGGGTGCAGTGGGGTCATTTTGGGGCACAAGGATTTTCAGGACACAAAGGAAAGCCTCAGGAGTGCAGGGATGTGGTTTGGGACACAATGGGGACAATTTGGGATGCAACTGAGACATTTTGGGACACAAGGGAACACAACTGGGGACAGGAAAGAGACGGTGTGGAATGCAGGAGGAAATCTGGGGGCACAAGGGGATGCCTTGGGGGGACAAGATGATGCTTCAAGGGTGCCACAGGGGCACTTTGGGGCAGAACAGAGCCACCTTGGGGTGCAAGAGGGCCGCTTTGGAGCACAAGGAGGTACTTTGTGACAAGAGGGGATTCTTCAGGAGCGCAGTGGGAGTGCTTTGGGACATTTTGGGACACTTTTGGATGCATGGGACGCACTTGAGAGCTTTGGGAGGCGCAGGGGACCCTCGGGGCCCTGCGGGGCGGAAGGGGGGCGGTGCCGGGGGCAGAGCCCGGCCGATCCCCGCTCCCACCCCGTTCCCTCTCTGCTCCCTCCCCGCTCCCATCCCGATCCCACCCCGCTCCCGGCCCCGCTCCGCGCCCCCCGCCCGGCTCCATCTTGTTCGCGGCCGCCGCGGAGCCGCTCCAGGTGCGGGGGTCCGGGAGGGATTGGGGGGACCCGGGAGGGTCGCAGGGACCCGCCGAGGGATCTGGGAGGGGATCTCCCGCCTGGGACCCCCCCCCCAGCCATCCCCCACCCCTCCACGGGATCCCAGGCTCTGTAAGGGACCCCTGGGAGCCATCCTTCATATAGAGCCGTGTCGGGACCCCCCAGAGACCCTCATCCCCATCTCTGGGTTCTCGGAGCGACCCTCAGGGCCAGGAGGGACCCCATCAGCTCCGTGACCCCCCGGTAACCGGAACTGTGCGGGACCGGGAACCGCCAGCAGCGCCCCACCCCCCCCCCAAAATGCCCCCAGACAAACACCCCCGGGTCCCCCCTCCAGCAGCGACCCCCCCACAACCCCCCCAGGCACTCACAGGGACTCTCCGGACACCCCCCAGCAGCACTCCCCCCCCCACACACACTCAGGACTCCCCCCCCCCCAGCAGCGTCCACCCATCCCAGAACCCTCCAAACCCCTCTCCCAGTGCCCCCCCAGACTCCCCCTTTCTCCTTCTCACCTTCCCTGGTGCTGCACGGGCAGGGTCCGACCCCAGCCCAGCCGGGACAGGGACACCCCCTGGGGCTGGGGGCGGCACTGGGGACACTTTGGGGGGGCCTGGAGACACCCCTGGGGCTGTGCCCTCCCCAGCACCAGGCACCAGGGGGTTACAGCAAAAGCAGCTTTGGCAGCCAAAATCCTTCTTAAGGCTTTAATCGCAGTGAGAAAGTGGCGGAGGGGAGGGAAGGGGGGAGCCCCCTGCCCCCCCTCACTGTCCCCAACTCTGTAGGGTTACAGCGACAACTGCAGCCGGGCTGGAAATTTAAGCCAAATCCTTAACCCTGGTTTAAAATCCAATGGGATTTAGGGGCGAAATCAAAAAGGGTGAGGGGAGGGGGGAAGCAGTGGGGCCGGAGGGTTTTGGGGGCCCATCCCGCACCCCCGCTCCGTGGGGGGCCCAGGTGTGAGTCAGGGGGCGAAGGTCGGTGTGGCTGTGTTTGCACGCCCGGCACGGAAGTGGCACCGTTCCCGCGTGTCCCGTGTCCCGCCCGGCGGTGCCTCCCGGCTGGAGCAGGTAGGGAGGGCAGGGATGGAGCCCCCGGCCCGCGGGATAGGCATGGGGCGGAGGGTCCCCCCGCAGGGTGGGAACCCCACAGGGACTCCCGGTCCCTCCAGGTGGGGACACAAGGTCCCCGGGGCCTAGTATGGCTGGTGTCCTGCTGAACATGGGGACAAGGGACACAAAGGCCCTGCTACTGCAGCAGGGCTGGCTCACGGGTCCCTGTGGGCCAGCTGGGATCAGATTTGGGGGATCCCTATGGAAAGGGAGCTCTGGAGGTCCACATGACCCCATAGGAACCAGGACTGGGGGCTCTGGAGGTCCCTGTGGCCCCATAGGGAGAGGAAATCTGGGAACTCTGGGCTCCCTATAGGGATCAGTCTCTGGGGTCCCCATGGCCCCATAGGGAAGGGCTCTGGGGGTCCCCATAAGGGTCAGGCTCTGGGGGGGTCTCCATGTGCCCATAGGGACAGGGCTGTGGGTGGGGTCTCCAGAAGGACACACTCTGGGGGTGTGTCACCCCTCTATGGCCCAGGCCTTGCTCTCCTGACCCCAGCTCCTGTCCCTGCATCCCCATGGCCATGGTGACGGGATGAGGGCAGCTCCCCAAATCATGCTGCACCCCATACCCAGAGTCACCACATCCCCCAAGTGACACTGCCTCTAGAAAGAGGGGGAACAGGGGGACCCTGGGGACAGGGATCCATCAGGGGGTGACACCGGGTCCTGGCTGGGCATTTTGGGGTGCAGGATAGAGAGGAGAACATCTGTGGGGTTCCAGTCCCCAGTGCCCCTGTCACTGCAGCCCCCAGCGTGCTGTGATGGCCCCGGACGCCTGAGCCCCTGCAGCGGGGACGAACCATGGAGACCGTTGTCATCGTGGCCATCGGGGTGCTGGCCACCATCTTCCTGGCGTCCTTCGTGGCGCTGGTGGTGGTGTGCAGGCAGCGCTACTGTCACCCCAAGGACCTGCGCCACCACTACGACACCAAGTGAGTGATCCGCAGGGGTGGCAGCGTCCCTGTCCCCACCAGGGAGGGACCCCAACCCCCATGGGCTGGGGACAGTGCTGGGGACATATTCAGCATCATCAAGGAGACAATGTGGGGGACATGTCCACAGTCATCAGGGAGACAAAGATGGGGACACACCCGCCATACTCAGGGGGACAGAGATGGGGGCACATCGGCCATCATCAAAGGGACAAAGCTGGGGACATATCCCCATCATCCAGGGAACAAAGATGGGGACACATCCACTGTGATCGGGAGGGTGATGCAGGTGATGTCCAGCATCATCAGAGAGAAGAAGCTGGGGACACTTCCACATCACCAGAGGGACAAACATGGGAACACATCCACCAGCCACTGAGACTGTGGGGCAGCCTGAGGAGGTGGCCCTTGGTGGGATGTCCCCCATGTCTCTGACAGACCCATCGTGGACCTGATGGGGACCACAGAGACACCATCAGAGCCCTCGGAGCTGGAGCTGGACGACGTGGTCATCACCAACCCCCACATAGAGGCCATCCTGGAGAACGAGGACTGGCTCGAGGACGCCTCGTGAGTGTTCCCTGTGTCCCCCCAATGCTGGGGACCCCTATGCAGTGCCAGCCCCTCGTCATGGGATGTAGAGGACAGATTTGGAGGTCACCAAGGCATAGGGATGGTCCTCAAGATGGTCTTGGGGTGGGAATAACCCCATAGGTCTGGGGGACATGGGGTGTGGGCTGCCAGGAGATGGGGGACACACAGGGGACACAGAGCCAGGGGGACACAGGTGAATTCACACCCTCCTCCCTCTCCACAGGGGTCTGGTGTCCCACTGCATTGCCATCCTGAAGGTGAGTGAGGGCGTGGCACTGGTGGCAGGGGTGACATGACACTGGTGGTACTGGTTGAGCTGTGGTACTCGTAGGCAGTGGTGGCACCAGTGGCACTGGTGGCAAGGGTCACACTGGTGGCAGTGGTGGTACCAGAGGCACTTGTGACATTGATGTCAATGGTGGGCAGCACTTGTGGTAATGGTAGCAATGGTGACATTGGTACTGGTGGCACTGGTGCTGATGGTAGGTGGCACTTGTGCCACTGGTGCTGATGGTGGCACTGACTGCCTGCCGCTATCCCCCAGATCTGTCACACGCTGACGGAGAAGTTGGTGGCCATGACCATGGGCTCAGGCGCACGTGTGAAGTCCCCAGCCAGCCTGGGTGACATCATTGTGGTGGCCAAGCGCATCAGCCCCAGGTGACAGGGGATGTCTGGCGGGTCCCAGGGCTCTTGCATGGGGCCTTGTGGCTCTGGGGTGTCCCCACGGACTGCGGGGGGGGGGGGAAATTCAGGACTCTGGAGGGTCCCCAGAGATTTGGGACAGGGTGGGTCTGGAGGGGTCATGGGAGTTCTGGGGATGTCCTGGGGCTCTGGGGAGAGTCCTGAGGCACTGGGGTGGGGCAGGGGGGAGCCCTCGGGACTCTGGAGGGAAACATGGGGACTTCAGGGGCGCCCGGGGACTCTGAGAGGTGTCCCAGGGCCCTGGGGTAGTTCTGAGACTCTGGGAGGAGTCCTGAGGCTCAGGGGGTACCTGGGATTCTGGGGGGTTCCTGGGGCTCTAGGGGGGGTCCCAGGGCTCCAAGAGAGCTCTTGATGCCTGGGGTGGGTGTGCTGGAGGTGTCACCGCAGCGTCCCTGGGGTTAATGCTGTCCCCACTGCAGGGTGGACGATGTGGTGAGATCCATGTACCCCCCGCTGGACCCCAAACTGCTGGACGCAAGGTGACAGCGGTGGGAAGGACAGGGACCCCACTCCTGGGTGGGGACAGAGACACATACCTGTGGGTGGGGACACTCCCCACCCCGTACCACACCTCTGGGGACAACCCCATTTAGGGACCAGCCCAGGTGACCCATCAGAACAGGGAGGCCCCTTGGTATAAGCAGATCCCAGAATATCCCAGGTTGGGAGGGACCCCAAGGCTCATCCAGTCCTACCCCCGGCCCCACCTGGACCCCCCAATAATCCCACCCTGGGCATCCCTGTCCAAAGGCTCCTGGAGCTCTGGCAGCCTCGGAGCTGTGCCCATCCCCTGGGGAGCCTGGGCAGTGCCCAGCACCTTGTGGGGGGAGAACCTTTCCCTGAGTTCCATCCCAACCCCCTGTGACACAACCTCAGGCCATTCCCGGGGTCCTGTCCCTAGTCACCACAGGCAAACTGGGGGCCACACTGCTGCTGAGGAAGCCACATGGGACAGGGCGGTGACAGGGAGGTGACAGGGCGGTGACAGCCCCGTGTCCCCGCAGGGCCGCGGCGCTGCTGCTGTCGGTCAGTCACCTGGTGCTGGTGACCCGCAGCGCCTGTCGCCAGCCGGCCGCTCGCCACTGGGTCGAGCGCTCGCTGGCGGCCGCCGAGGAGCACATGGCCGTGCTGCGCCAGGCCGCCATGGCCACCGAGCCCGAGCGGCCACCGGCCCCCGGCGAGCCCCCCCGCCAGGAGCAGTCGGCCATCTGACCCCAATAAAGGCCGTCTGACCCCAATAAAGGCCCCGTGTGCCCCCAACCCCACACGGCGGCTCTGGGATGGGCTGGTGATGTGGTGTCTGCATGGACAGGGGTCTGGTGGGGGGAACGGGGGTGTTGAAGGGGAGGTTGGGGGTCTAGGGAGGGACTGGGGGGCTTGGGAGGGAGTGCGGAGGGGGTTTGAGGGGTTCAGAGGGGATTTTGTGGGGTTGGAGGTGGATTTGGAGGGGTTGGGGGGCTAGGGAGTGAGGGTGGAGGGGGTTTGAGGGATTTAGAAGGATTTCAGGGTGTTGGAGCAGGAATTGGAGGAGCTGGGGGTCTAGGGAGGGGTTGAGGAAAATGGAAGGGAGTGTGGAGAAAGGTTGGAAGGGGGCTTGAAAGGATTTTGAAGGGTTTGGAAGGTTGGAGGTGGTTTGGGGGAGCTAGAAGGGATTTTGGGGAGTTTGGAAGGGGATTTTGGGGGGGTTGGGGTGTAGGGAGGGTTTTGGGGACTT
Source organism: Fringilla coelebs (assembly GCF_963513975.1). Taxonomy (NCBI): domain Eukaryota; kingdom Metazoa; phylum Chordata; class Aves; order Passeriformes; family Fringillidae; genus Fringilla; species Fringilla coelebs. The sequence continues at coordinate 5,355,559 of NC_140053.1, read as the reverse complement.
GGAAGGGAGTGGGGCTGGGGTTTGGAGGGGTTGGGAAGGCTGGAGGTGGTTTGGAGGGTTGGAGGCAGATTTGTTGGGGGTGGGGCATCTAGGGACGGTTTTGGGGGGCTTGGAATGGAGTTTGAAGGGGTTTGAGGGTTATGGAGAAGATTTCAGGGCATTGGAGCGGGATTTGAAGGAGTTGGGGGTCTAGGGAGAGGCTGGGGGGCTGGGAAGGGAGTGTGGAGGGAGGTTGGCATGGGCTGAAAGGGATTTGTAAGTGTTGGGAAGATCAGAGGTGGTTTGGGGGTTTGCAGGGGATTTGAGTGTTGGAAGGGAAGGTTTTGGGCTTTAGGGAGAGGTTTGGAGGGAATTGAAGAAGTTGAGGGAGTTTTAAGAGGGGTTTAGGGGGTGTTGGAGGGGTTGGAAGAGGTTTTGGAGTGAATTACCTGGGACTGGGGAGGCCGGGGGGTGATTTGGGGGAGTTGGAGAGAATGAGGGAGTTGGTGTAGGAGGGGAGATGGGAGTTTGGGAATGTTTGGGGTGGGTTGGAAGAGGGGTTTGGGGAGGTGGAGGAGGTTTGTAGGGGTGTTGGCATTGGAGGGGATTTAGGGGAGCTTGGAGGGGGTGGGACAGGCTTGGAGATGGAGGTTGGAAGTTCTGGGAAGGGTTGGAGAGGTTTAAGTAGTCTTTGAGGCATGGGGGTTGGAGGGGATTTGGAGAGGATTTGGGGCAATTGTGGGCATTGGCAGGGAGGATAGGGATGCTGGGGGGCAAAGACTGGAGTTTTGGGAAGGTCAGGGAGATTGGAGGGGGCTGTGGGGGTTGGTGGAAGTTTACGGGGATTGGGGAGAATTTGGGGGACTGGGGATTCTAGGGGTACTGCTTGCCCTGGGAGCAAGGCCTGGAGGGCTCTGAGGCACTGAGGGGTGAAACCCTGAGACACGGGCAGGGGGGTCTGTGCCCAGGGGAGAGGGCCTGGGGCCGCACAGGGCGGCTCAAGGCTGCAGACAGAGTCCCTGCCCCAGGCAAGGGGGTCTATGACCCGGGCAGGGTGGTCTGTGGGGTCTGTGTCCTGGGCATAGCGGTCTGAGGGCTCCTTGTGCCCTGGGCAGGGCGGTCTGAGGGGTCCCTGTACCCCGGGCAGGCCGGTCTGAGGGCTCTCTGTGCCCCGGGCATGGCGGTCTGAAGGGTCTCCCCTCGGGCAGGGCGGTCTGAGGGGTCTCTGTGCCCCGAGCATGGCGGTCTGAAGGGTCTCCCCTCGGGCAGGCCGGTCTGAGGGCTCCCTGTGCCCCGGGCATGGCGGTCTGAAGGGTCTCCCCTCGGGCAGGCCGGTCTGAGGGCTCTCTGTGCCCCGGGCATGGCGGTCTGAAGGGTCTCCCCTCGGGCAGGCCGGTCTGAGGGCTCTCTGTACCCCGAACCGCCCCCCCCCCTCCCGCCGCCCTCAGCCCCGGAGGGGGTGGGGGGTGCGGCCACGTGACCACCCGTCACGTGACAGAGGTGAGGCTGCCGCTGTGCCCGCCCCCTCGCCCCTTGTTGACCAATGGCAGCGTGGCGGGTGCGGCGGGCGGCCAATGGGCGGCGGGGGGCGGGGCCTGCGGCCAGCGGTGGCGGGGGGGGCTCACGGCCGGGACCGGGAGAGGGAACTGGGAGCGCTGGTGGGTACTGGGAGCGCTGGGAGACACGGGCACAGCCGGGAGGTACTGGGAGCGCTGGGAGCTGCCAGGAGGAACTGGGAGTCACGGGGGCCACTGGGAGACACTGGAGGAACTGGGAGTCACGGGGGCCACTGGGAGTCATACGGACGACTGGGAGGTGCTGGGAGCTTTGGGAGGAACTAGAAGTTACGGGAGGAACTGGGAGACACTGAGAGTCATGGGGCAAGACTAGGATTGCCCGGGAGTCATGGGAGAACCCTGGGAGTGCTGGGAGTCCCTGCTGGGAGGAGTGCTGCGAGCACTGGGAGCACTGGGGGCAGCGGGTGCACTGGGAACACTGAAAGTACTGGGAACACTGGGGGCACTGGGAACACTGGGGGCACTGGGAGCACTGGAGATACTGGGTCTGCTGCGGGGGGATGTCTGGGGTCAGCCCAGCCTGCCCTGGGGGGTCGCAGGGGTGGGGGTGCGGTGACACCAGTGTCCCCCCGAGCCCCCCATGGGACACAAGCCCCGTGACCGCCCTGGGCGGGGCAGGAGGTGTCCCCAGCGGGGAAAGGGAAGTGACAGTGACACTGAGAGTGACAGTGATTGTGGGATGGGGGGGGTGGGGGTGCCCGTCTGGCACCGCAGGGAGATGTTATCGGGGCGCGGTTGGGGTGCCACACACCGCAGGGCCCCCCCGCTTTCTGTGGGTGCCCCCAGCACCCTGAGGTGCCCCCCAGCACCCTGGGGTGGGGGCTGGCTGAAGGGGGGTGGGGCTGCAGCTTTCCCAACACATGGCTGAAAGAAGAAGTGAGATTTGGGGGGCGGAGCCGCCTGCCGACTCAGTGAGAAGGGAAACTGAGGCCGGGGGTTCGGGGGGGTCCCGCAGGTGTCCCCAGAGCCATGAGGACCCTCCTGCTGCTGTGGGTGGCCCTGGCCGGCGCGGGGGCCCAGCTGCCCTGTCCCCATGGGAGACCCTGCCCCGTCACCCCGGTGAGTGTGTGGGGTTTGGGGGGTCGGGGGGGCCTCAGCAGGGGATGTAACCCCCCCTGTGCCCCCCCAGGCCCTGCCTGCCCGCAGTGCTGTGGGATGCCAGGACAGCTCATCCTGCCCCGCCAGCTGCCAGCTGCCAGAGGTGAGCCCCCTCCCCTGTTTCCCTCAGTTTCCCCCTGTCCCTGCCATCTGGGGGACACTCCCTGATCCCCTGCTCTCCCTCCCCCCTTCTCTCTCCCCAGAGTGTCCCTTGTGCTGGGGGCCACCGCTGCTGTCCCCGAGGGTCCCACTGCAGCGCTGATGGGGAGTCCTGTGTCACAGACCTGGGTATGGGGACACGGGGGGTGGCTGGGGGGCCAGGTGGGCCTCGAGGGGACAGGATGGACAGTGGGGTGTCACCTGTCTCCGCAGCCCCCCGTGCTGTCCCCTGTCCTGACGGCCAGTCCGAGTGTCCCGACGATGCCACGTGCTGTGTGACGAGCAGTGGCGCCTGGGGGTGCTGCCCCATGCCCCAGGTACAGGGTGTGGGGACACGGGGACACTGAGGGGGGGACCTGGCACGGCCATCGCTGTGACGAGCACGGCTGGCACCCACAGGCCTCGTGCTGTGCTGACAAGGTGCACTGCTGTCCCCACGCCACCGTCTGCGACCTGACTCACGGGCGCTGTGTGTCCCCTGCCGGGGACACCGATGTCCCCCTGGGCACAGCCTTCCCCGCCTGGAAGCGCCAGCCCCCCGCCCCAGGTAAGGGGTGTGCCCTGGGGGTGCCCTCGCTGTGCGGTGCGCTCGGAGGGGACGCGGTGACACCGTGTGTCCCCTCAGTGGCGCTGCACCAGGTGCTGTGTCCCGATGGCCGCTCGGCGTGTCCCGACGGGGCCACCTGCTGCCAGCTGTCCCCAACGCAGTACGGCTGCTGTCCCCTGCAGAACGTGAGTGCTGGCACAGCCCTGGGCACCCCAGCATGGGCAGCTGTGCCAAACCTGTGCCCAGCCCCTCAAACCCACCACCCCCCACTGAACACCCCAAACCAAGCACCCCATGCCAGACACCCAAATCCTGGCCAGCCTCCCCCAGGCACCCCAAACCAAGCACCCCTGTGCCAGGCACCCCAAGCCAGGCACCCCTCACTGGGCACTCCAGCACCCCCCACCCCGACTCACACCACTCACCTCATACCAGTCCATGCAGGCACCCCATTCTGGACACCCCAGTTCCAAGCACCCCACAGTGATGCCAGGCACCCTATTTTGGGCACCAATCATCCCACACCAGACACGCCTTGCTGGGCATCCTGTGGTGGACACTGGGCCCTGGGCACCCCACCCTGTGCCATGTCCCCATACCAGGCACCCTGCACGGCCCCCTGTGCTGAGCACACCCTGTCCTTGTCCCCAGGGTCCCTGTCCCGCCATGTCTCTCCCTCCAGGCCGTGTCCTGCAGTGATGGGCAGCACTGCTGTCCCAAGGGCACCTCCATGCCATGTCCCCTCTGCTGTGCCCCCCTGTCCCCATCCCCAGAGTCCTTGTCACACCGTGTCTCCCCCCAGGCCGTGTGCTGCAGTGACGGGCAGCACTGCTGTCCCCAGGGCACCACCTGTGACCTGATCCACTCCACCTGCACCTCCCTGGGGGGCTCTGCCGCCCTGGCAGCACTGCCCACAGGTAAGAACCCCCCTGGGAACAACCACCCCCTGTCCTGTCCCGGGGAGGGGACACCAACTCTGACTGTCCCCTGTCCCCAGCTGGTGACGTCAAGTGTGACGAGTGGACAAGCTGTCCCAATGGGAACACGTGCTGCAGGCTCAGCTCAGGGGCCTGGGGGTGCTGCCCCCTCGAGCAGGTACAGGGGTCCCCTGTGCCCCCAGGACACACAGATGTCCTCTGTCCCACCTGGGTGGGATGAGGGCACATGTCCTCTGTCCCCCCAGATGGCATGAGGGCAGCTGTGTCCTGTTCCACTGACAAGGACAAGGGTGGGGGTTCCTTGAACTTGCCCAGGACAAGGTTTGATGTCCTCTGTCCGCCTTGGGAGGGACAAGGATGGGGTCCCTTATGCCCCTCTGGGACTGGGAGATGTCCCCTGTCCCCCAGGAGGGCTCCCATTTCCTGATGTCCCATGGGGAAGGGTGACACTTTGACATCCCCCAGTCAAAGCCCCAGTGGGGCTTCAGTGGCACGAGGTGGTGAAGGGACATCCTGGAGGCCACCAGGGTGTTCAGGGACCTTCCTGAGTCCCACTGAAGAGGGAGGTCAGGAGGGATGAGGAGGTCCCCATATCCCCCCCTCCTCACTGCTGGGGCAGGGAATGGGGATGGCAGGAGTGGGCAGGAGGGGACACATTTGTCCCCTCTCCTGTGGAGCTGGCAGTCCTTGGGGGGGTCCCCTGTGCTCAGCCCCTCTCTTTGCCCCCCAGGCCGTCTGCTGCCCCGACCACGTGCACTGCTGCCCCCAGGGCTACACCTGCGACCCCGAGGGGGGCAGCTGCCTGCAGGGGGGGGGCACCCGCCAGCCCTGGGTGCAGAAGACCCCGGCACTGCCCCGGGGGGGACAGGTGACATCAGGGAATGTCATTTGTGATGAGACGACGAGCTGTCCTGATGGGACCACGTGCTGCCGGATGAGCCTGGGCACCTGGGGGTGCTGCCCCTTCAGCCAGGTGTGGGGGCTCTGCCCAGGGGTGTCCATGGCTGTGTAGGGTGGGGGCCTTGGGGGCCCACCCAGGGGAGTGGGGGGTCCTGGACTGAGCAGAGGTTCCAGGGGGTCCTGGGGTGTCCTTGGAGGGGGGGACATGGCTCAAGGGACCCCGAGTGGAGGACCTACCTGGGGACATGGGAACGTTCCCAGGGCACAGCGACCACCTGTCCCCTCAGCAGTCCCATGGGCTGGGGGTCTCCTGTGCCCCAAGGGGACAGAGGCCAGGAGGGTCAAGGCCAGATGTCCCCCTTTGTTGCTTGAAGGATGAGGGCAGATGTCCCTTGTCCTTCAGGAAGGACAGGCTGGGCTCCAAGCCCCTCATGTTCCCATGGGACACAGGGCCCCTTTGATGGCCCCCAACCCCAGTCAGACCCGCTCTGCTAACTGGGACCAGTTTGGGACTCCAGTGGCAGGAGGTGACGGAGGTACACAAGGCCACCGGGCTGCCCAGGGACATGAGGATGCTCAGGGACATTTGTGTGTCCCACAGTGGGGCAGAAGGGTCACGAGGGGGTCTCCATATCTGCCCCCTCAGAGGGGGTATGGAGCCAGGCTGGGCCCAGGGAGACACGGGACACGGGAGGGCAGGAACAGGCAGGAGGGCACTTGTCCCTGGAGCTCCCCAGCTGTGTTGCTGGGGGTCCCCTGTGCTCAGTGCCCCCCTCTTTACCCCCCAGGCTGTCTGCTGCCCCGACCTCGTGCACTGCTGCCCCCAGGGCTACACCTGCGACCCCAAGGGGGGCAGCTGCCTGCAGGTGGGGGGCACCCGCCGGCCCTGGCTGCGCAAGACCCCGGCACTGCCCTGGGGGGGACAGGTGACATCGGGGAATGTCAAATGTGATGAGAAGACGAGCTGTCCTGATGGGAGCACGTGCTGCCGGCTGAGCCTGGGCACCTGGGGGTGCTGCCCCCTCGAGCAGGTATGGGGGAGTCCCTGGGGGTGGGGGCACCCCAGGGGTCGGGTGTTGTCCCAGGGAGTGAGGATTTGGGAATGGCATGGAGGGAGGTTGGGACAGAGCGTGACTGTGGGGGAGACCCTCTGGGGATGAGCAGGGCTGGGAGGGGCAGGGACATGGGACACTCCCACGTTTGTCACTGGTACCCTCCATGGAGGCTCTGTGGGCACCTTGGGGACAGGGTTTGGCACAGTCCCTGGGTCTCTGCTGAGGACACCTGACATACCTCTGTCCCTGGTACCCGGACACCTGTGTCCCCCAGCCACCCATGTCCCCCACTGTCACCCCACTGACACCATCCTGTGTCCCCCCCCCAGGCCGTCTGCTGCGGGGACCACAAGCACTGCTGTCCCCGGGGCTACACCTGCAATGTGGCCACCGAGAGCTGTGAGAAGCTGCTGGCGCCCACCCCTTTGCTGCCAACCCCCTCTGCCCCCCGCCAGGCCCCCTCTGCCCCCCGCCGGGCACCCCCCGTCCCACTGCGAGCCACTGGCTCCCGCCCGGGTGGCCTCGTGCCCTGCGGTGCCACTGGCTCCTGCCACGGAGGCCAGCGGTGCTGCCAGGCCCGGGGAGGCTCCTGGGGGTGCTGCCCCTTCGCCCAGGTGAGTGGGGGGACACCAGGGTGGGGGGGGGGGGTGGCATCACCCCCTCCTCACTCCGTCTCTCTCTGCAGGGCTCCTGCTGCTCCGACGGCCGCCACTGCTGCCCCGCGGGCTCCCGCTGCACCACGGGGGGCTGGGGGTGCAGCCCCCAGCGCTGGGACCTGCTCTGATGGCACTGGGGACACCACCACCACCACCACCCCCCCAAGTGCCACCACCCCAATAAACGGTTTCTAGGAGAAACTCAACCCATGGCTCCCGGCAAGGGGGAAACTGAGGCAGGAGGCGGAGGCGGGGGGATTTTGTGTATTTAATATATTAATGCCTCTAAGGAGCAGGCAGGACGTGCAGGCAGGTGCAGGCAGCAGCTCCCTGCCCAGCCTGGCACCCGGGGGGGTCCCCATGGCCCCCCTCTCTGCCAGCCTGGCCCCAATGACCCCTCTTCATCCTCACCACGTAGAAAACGTTTAGAAACACAAGTTAAAATCCAAAGGGGGATGAGGGTGAAGGGACTGGGGACCCCCAGCTCCTATGGCAGCTTGGAGGCACCGCTGGCTCGGGGGGCAGTGCCAGCCCCCCCTGTCCTGCAGGGACACAAAAGGGGACAGGGCTCAGGACTGGGGGAACATGGAGCATGCAGCTCCCACCCCCAAAAGAACAGGGAGGTAGATGGTGGTGTTGGGTGGGACACGGAGGGAACAGGGGCACCAAGATCTCGTGTGGCAGAGTCTGGTGGCACAGGGTGGGGGTCCCGAGCAGAATAGGGACATGGGTGTGGTCTCTCTGGTCTTTGCCCTGGCAGAAAGGGACTGTGGTGGTGGGATGGGATTGTGGTGAGATGAGACAGTGATGGGACACGACGGTGGCAGGAGAGGATGGTGATGGGCTGGGATGGTGGTGGGAGAGGACAGTGACAAGGCAGGATGGTGAGGAAGGTGGTGGGGTGGGATGGCATGGCAGGAAGGGTGGGATGGGGATCACAGCAGTGGGAGATGATGGCTGTGTGGTATTGTGGTGGGATGGGACTGATGGGATGGGATGGGATGGGATGGGATGGGATGGGATGGGATGGGATGGCACAGCGATGGGACAGCAATGACAGAGGACAGTGGTGGGAGGAGACGATGGCTGGGCAGGAGTGGTAGGCTGAGACGGGTGACAGCAGCCGTGTCCCCACCACCTCAGCACCCCATGGACCCCACCCCGGACCAGGGTGTTCCTCCCTCCCCACACTCACTTGACATTGAAGACCATCAGAGGCCGTTCCTCCCGCTTCTGCCAGGGGCTCTTGCGGTCGCCCCCTTCGTCGCCCACGTCGCCCGCCTCGGTCAGCGCCTCCTCCTCGGGGCTGGTCAGGGAATCTCGGGGGGCTTCGCTGGCGCTGCTGCGCCCGCTGCCCCCCCCTCTCCGCCCCCCGCTGCCCGCTTCCAGCAAGGGGGCGAGCGAGCTGTCCTCGGGGGAGGCTGCGGGCAGAGGGGGCCGGGGCCCCCCGTCCTCCTCCCCGCCTCCGGCGGCCCGGGGGAGGCGGGGAGGGGGCGCGGGGCCGGGGCCCCTCTCGCTGCCCTGCAAGTCGATGTAGGAGTGCCGAACCTGGGAGGAGCGCCCGTCCAGGGACACGAACCAGGCTCTCGGCGGTGGCGGCCCCGCCAGTTCCAGGAGCTGCTGCCCCGCCAGCGCCTGCAGCTCTCCGTTGAGCTGGGCCACCGCCGACCCGTCCAGCAGCACCGGGATGGCCACCGAGCCGCTCACCGGTTGGGGGGCACGAGCCCCGCCCCAGTTTTCCCCTTCCTCGAAGGGCTGCCCGGAGGAGGGGGGGGGCGGGGGCGCGGCCGTCGCCGCCGTCGAACCGGGGCCCCCGTCGGCTTCCGGGGGACCCTCGGGCTCGCCGGGGGCCAGGCGCATGTAGCGGGCGGGGATGAGGAGGGTGGGCATCACGCCCCGGTAAACATCCTCGGGGCCCCCGCCGCGGTCCAGGGGCCCGCAGAGCAGCAGCGGGCCGGGGGGGGCCAGCGAGGGCGGGCGCGGGGGGGGCTCGGGCAGCGGGTGCTCGCTGGGCTGCGGCCCGTAACGGGAGAACGAGGGCGAGGGCGGCCGCGGGGCGAAGGCGGGCGTGCCCCGGGGGTGCTCGTCGGGCGGCTGCAGCCCGTCCACCGAGCGGGCGGCCCGGAGGCCGAAGGCTTCGCCGGAGCGCCCGTAGTCCTCGTGGGCGGGGGGCTGGCGGCGGCGGGGGCCCAGCGTGGCCGCCGGGGGCCGGAGGCCGGCGCGGAGCGGGGCCGGGGCCGGCGGCTGGAAGAAGTCCGGCCGGGCGGGGGTCAGCTCGCGGGTGGAGGGGGGCAGGCTGGGGGTGGGCAGGTCGGTGTCGCCGCCCGAGGAGGCGGTCTCCAGGTGGCTGCCCCCGCACAGGAGGTCCAGCTGGGACACCGAGGTGGCCTGGTCCCGGCGCGCCGCGTCCAGCGGCCCCGGCAGCGGCAGCTTGCGGTGCTGAGCCCGCGGCTTCAGGCAGCGCCGCCTGCGGGGACACGGGGGCTCGTGTGGGCGAGGGTCCCCCTGCTTGCCCCCTCCCTCACTTGCTGGAAGGAGCTAGAGGAATAGGGCACCCAGTAGCGCTGGGGAGTGGTGTGTCACCCCCCAAATCCAGTTATAGGGCACCCGGGCATGCTGGGGAGTGGTGTGTCACCCCCCAAATCCAGTTATAGGGTACCCAGGGGTGCTGAGGAGTGGTGTCCCGCTTCCCAAGCCAGCTGTAGGACACCCAGTGGTTCTGGAGATCAGTGTCTGGTTCCCAAATCGAGCTAAGGAGCACCCAGAGGTGCCACAGGCTGGTGCCTCCTCCCCATAGCTAACTACAGGGCATTTGGGGGCTCCAAGGGGTGGTGACTACCCCGGAATGGCTACAGGGCACTCAAGGGTGCCAGGAGGGTGGTGCCCCTTCCCCACAGTCAGGTCGAAGGCACTTGGGGGTGCCTTGGGGTGGTGCCCCCCTTCCCAAAGACAGATATAGGGCACCCAGGGGTACCAGGAGGACGCTGCGCCTTCCCCATAACCAGTTACAGGGTGCCAGGAAATGGTCCCTCCCAGCAATGGGGGCACCCAGGGGTTACAGGTGGGTGCTGACGCCCATTCCCACATTCCATGGGCAGGACACTGACCTGCAGTAGTAGATGAGGAGGCAGAGGAGGATGAGGACAAGCAGGGCCAGGGCACCCAGGATGGTGAGGAGGAAGATGGTGTGGTAGGTGGTGATGTCTGTCACACCCGCTGCCATCGCCACCAGCCCTGGGGAGAGCAGGGTCAGAGGGGAAGCCCCCCCTGAGAGTACCCTGGGGGGCTGCCCTGGCACAGAGGGGCAAAGGGAGCCCCCAGCAAAGCACCCCGGGGGGCTGCAGTGTCCCCCCAGCACAGACAGCCCTGGGGACAATGGGACTGGGGGGAGCCCCCAGCCCACCAGGAGCACCCCAGGGTGGTCCCAGCCCCTCAGGCAGCTCTGGGACAGGGGGATCAGAGAGAGAAGCACCCCAAGGTGCTGCCATCCCCCTCAGCCAGCCTGCGCCCAGAGCCAAGGGGCACAGGCTGGGAGGGCACTCACAGGTGTCACCTTACCCGTGCTGGGGGAGGGCAGAGCTGCTGCCCAGTATCCCAGCTGGGAGGAGACAAACGTCCAGTACAGCTGCCGGCCTTCCTTCCGGATCAGCCCTGTCCCATTCCGGACCCACAGCCCTGCCGGGACACACCGGGCTGAGACCCCTCATCACCCCCCCGGCCCCCCAGCCGGAGCTGTGTCCCCTCTGCCACCCCTGACAGGAGCTGTGTCCCCTCTGCCACCCCCAACAGGAGCTGTGTCCCCTCTACCACCCCATAGCAGGAGCTGTGTCCCCCTCTGCCACCCCCAGCAGGAGCTGTGTCCCCTCTGCCACCCCTAGCAGGAGCTGTGTCCCCTCTGCCACCCCCAACAGGAGCTGTGTCCCCTCTGCCACCCCATAGCAGGAGCTGTGTTCCCTCTCTCACCCCCAATAGGAGCTGTGTCCCCCTCTGCCACCCCTAGCAGGAGCTGTGTCCCCTCTGCCACCCCCAACAGGAGCTGTGTCCCCCTCTCTCACCCCCAGCAGGAGCTGTGTCCCCTCTGCCACCCCCAGCAGGAGCTGTGTCCCCTCTGCCACCCCCAGCCAGCACTCACCGCTCTTGGGGTCAAACCTCCAGGCTGGCACACTGGTGGCCACCACAGCCGCGGCGTCGGGGGCCAGAGGGATGGACAGATGGACGGGGCCGGCCAGCGGCACCTCGGTCCCGTTGCCGGTGAACAGGTGGACGCTGACGGCCGCCACCGGCGCCAGCTCCAGCCACGTGCCATTGGCTGCGGGGACAAGGACGGGGACATCCCTAAGGGGGGGTCAGATAGGGCGCGCCCCCCACCCCCCAGTGCCCGGTGTCCCCCGTACCGCTGCCGTCCTGCTCGGCCCCGAGGAAGGCGGGGAAGGCGCGGGCCAGGCCGGGGCCGGAGGCGGCGGTCAGGGACGCGGCCAGCTGGCTGTAGGTGGAGCTGCGGGGCAGGCGGGCTGCCCGCCGCGGGAACTGCGCCCACGGCTGCCCACGGCCACCTGCGGGGACACGGCGGGTGGCAGCACCCGGGGGCATGGCGGTGTCACCCACTGCCATCCCCATGGTTCGGCCGGGGGGCACGGGGCGGGTGGCGGCACCCAGGGCCACCCCCGTGTCTCACCTGGGGATCCCAGGAGGATCTGGACCAGGTCCTCGTAGAGGATGAGCGTGGCCGGGCGCTCCGGGAGCAGGTAGAGGCTGATGGAGGCGTACACTGCAAGGGGAAGAGGGGGTGATGGGGGACCCCAAAATACACACACCTGGACCCCAAAAATACTCACACACTCCTCCCGGGGTTGGGGGAACTGATGGAGAGAGGGGGGAGGTGGGGTCTGTGGAGGGGGAGGGGAAGGGGGACCCAGCAAGGGGTGAGGTGCATTTGGGTACAGGGACAGGAGGAACGGGGGGGGCAGGGTGGGAGCACCCCCTCCACAACCCCATCCACGCACCCTCCATCCCTGTCCCTGTATCGCTTCATCCCAGTACCCCCCATTCCCCCATCCCCATCCTGTACCCCACAATCCCTGTACCCCCATTCCCACCTCCCCAGCTGGGTGCTCCCATGTGTGCCACCCCCCCAAGGTGACCCCTCCCACTGATGCCACCCCCAGTCCCCCCTGCCCTGGGGAAAAGGGCTGGAGTGCATCCCAGGGGGCACCCCCAACTTCCCCTGGGATGGGATGGGATGGGATGGGATGGGATGGGATGGGATGGGATGGGATGGGATGGGATGGGATGGGATGGGATGGGATGGGATGGGGGACTTGGGGAACACCAGGACATGGTTGTTCCCTCCCAAAGGGGCCTGACCCCTCCCAAACACCCTTCTATAAGGGATCCCTACACTGATACCTATTAGGGGTCCCCTGTAAGGAACAGACTGAAGTCCCAGTAAGGGGCTAAGGACCCCACACCAGGGCTCAGAGCCCCTCAGTTAGGAATTTAGGACCCCAAATCAGACCCAGAATCCTCAGGAAGGCAATTGGGATCCCCCTTCATGGCTAAATCCCCTTAGGAAAGGACTGTGCCCCCCAGTCAGACTCAGAGACCCCAGTAAGGGATGGGGGACCCCCAGCCAGAGCAGCCCAGGAAGGCGCTGGGGTCCCGGTGACTCACGTGGCAGTTTGGTGACGCGCCAGGGGACAGAGGCGGTGACGTATCCGCGGCGGGCGGCGGTGACGAGCAGCCAGGAGCCCAGGCGGTAGGGCACGGGCAGCACCGCGGAGCCCGCGTGGTCCGTGCTGCCCTCGGCCAGCGCGCTGCGGCCGCCGAACACGTCCAGGGCCGCCTGCGGCAGCGGGGCCAGCGTGCCGCTCTCCAACACCTGCACCCGCAGCAGCACCTCTGCGGGGACACGGCGGGGACATGGCGTGGGCACAGGGGACAGGGTGGGGGGGAGTCACAGCCACCGTCTCAGCAGGATGGGACACAACCCGGGGTCACAGCCACCGGCCCAGGGGGCATGGCCACCATCCCAGGGGGTCACAGCCACCAGCCCAGGGGGTTCATGGGCACCATCCTGATGGATGATGGGCACCACACCAACAGGTGGTGGGACCGGCTGGGTCATGGCCACCATCCCCATCATAGGGGGTCATGGCCAATAGCACAGGGTGCTGGCCACACACATGGCCACATTTCAGCAGATGGTGGAACACACCCTGCCAGGCCATGGCCACCATCCCAGGGGTGTTATGGCCACCATCACGGCCACCATCCTGGTGGATGATGGTCACCACCCCAGCAGGTGGTGGGACCTGTTCCAATGGATTACAGTCACCATCCAGGCAGGATGGTGGGACCCATCCTGACAGGTCACAGGCACCATCCCAGAAAGCCATGGGCACCATCCTGGTGGGTCATGCCCACCATCCCAGCAGGTGGTGGGACCCATCCCAGCGCCCACCATGCTCAGCAGGTCACAGCCACCACCCAGGTGAGTCACAGGCACCACCCTGGCAGGTCACAGGTGCTCCCCAGTAGGCACCATCCTGAGGGGGCGTGAGCATCACTGCTGTGCCCACCCTGTGCCTCCCTGAGGGGCTCCTGGCCCCAGGGTGCCGTGCCCACCTGGATGGGTGCACCCAGTCACGTCACTCTCACCCCCCCCCCCCACCAAAGGCCACCCCCAGGTGCCACTCACACCTGTCCCAAGGCCAGGGGGTCTCGAACCCAGCAGGCCCCACCAGCAGCAGGGGGAGGGATCCCCCCGGCAAGTCTCGGCTGCAGGGCCCGGCTGGAGGGAGGGGGGACCCTAAACCCCCGTGTGCCCCCGGCCCCCCCGAGCCGGCGCCATCCTGCGCATGATCCGCAGCCCTTGGCAGCGGTCCCGGCTCCGGCGCCGTCACCCAGGCAACGACCTCCTTCATCCCGCGCCCCGGGGCTGCCGCCGGGCCCCCCGCAGCCCCGGCCCCCCGGAACCCCCCACTCCACCGAGCACCCCTCCCGACCCGCCCCGGCCCAGATGCGGCCCAGATGTGGCAATGGGCGAGGGGGGAAGATTCGCAGCAGCTGCTCCAGCGATGCACAGGGGCGGGGGGGGCGGGCTCAGGAATGGAGGGGCTGGGGGAGTCCCCCCGCATGGCGGGGACAGCCGGCACCCGCGGGCAGGAATGTCCCCGCGGCCACACGCCGGCCACCCGCAGCTGCCGGGGGACAGCTGGCATCAGCGGCCGAGGAGGGGGCCACGGTGCCACTCCCAGCACGGGGACACAGGCACAGGCACGGCCCCGTCCTCACTCTCTGACCCCCCGCCACCACCAAAGGGTCCCCAGAGGGTGGTGCGGCCACCCCGAGGCGCGCTGGCCCCTCGCTGGCTCCCCAGCGCCTCCCAGTCTGACCCCAGTGTCCCGTGAGCAGGGCGGGGGTGCCAGGCCCTGGGGGGGCACTGAGGAGCCTTGTCATGGCTGTCACCCCACGGGGACGGGGATGGGCAGGGGTGACGCCAGCGGGGAGCTGAGCCAGCACAGACAGGACGGGTCAGGGACCCCCCTCAGCCCACAGCCCCCCTGTCACCCCCAGGCACGCCTCACCCTGGCACAGGGGCTCTGCCAGGAGGGTTTGGGGTGCAGCAGGGGGTCACAGGGAACCGCGGGGACCCCGAGGCCCACCCTGCCTGCCGGATGCACCCCCACCATCCTGCATCCCCGGCTGCTGCTCAGGACCCCCTGCCCACCCACCCTCCTGCACGCCGTGACCTGGGACCTACACCCACCATCAGACACCCTCAAGCTCTGCTCAGGACCCCCATCCACCCTCCTGCACCCCAAGCTCTGCCCGTGATCCCCACCCAAGTTCCTTCACCCCCTGGTTTGTGACGCCCACCCACCATCGCGGCCCCCTGGCGCTGCCCGGGACCCCCCCCCCCCCCCCATCCTGCTCCGCAAGGTCCGGCACCATCCCCACCCTCTCGTCCCCAGAAGCTCTGTCCGAGACCCCCCCCAACCAGCTGCACCCCCCGGCACTGCCCAGGCCCCCCACCCATCACCCTCTTCCCGCTGGTGGCCAGAACCGCCCGGGGACGGGAAGACAGACGGACAGAGGGGGGTGCGGCCGGACAGACAGAGCCGGGGATGGACGGCGGATGGACAAGGGGGATGGACGGGGGGCGCGGGGGAAGTGGGAGGGCGGGTGGGCAGGGATGGGGGTGTCGGAGCCGGGGGGACGGGAGGGGATGGGGGTGTCGGGATGGGGATTCGGGGCGGGGGGCGGGCGGGGCTGGGCTTTGGGGTGCGGGGAGTGTCGGGGCGGGGGGCGGGAGGGGGCCGGTGCTGCTGAGGGGGTGAAGAAGCCAAGGGACGCCGGGGGGATGTCGGGGCGGGGGTCATGCGGGGATGGGGGGGCCGGTGCCGGGATCGATCGGGGAGTGGTGCGCGGGGGGGCGGTAGGCTTCAAAGGATGCCCGGAGGATGTGGGCGCGGGGCTCGGGCGGGCGTGGGGGAGCCGGGGCGTTGGTAGGGCTTGGGTGGTGCGGGGCAGGGGGTGGGGGCCGAGGGATGCCGGGGGGATGTGGGCGCGGGGGTCGGGAGGGGAGAACGCGGGGGTGTTGCCGGCGGCGCCCCCCGCCCCGCACACAAAGGCCGCTCTCACCGTGCGCTCCCGGCTCCGCCGCGCCCCGCGCCCGCCGCCCGCCCGCGGCCGCCAGCAGCAGCAGCACCGGCAGCGGCGGCAGCGGCGGCAGGAGGCGGCGGGGCCGCATGGTGGCTCCGCGCCGTTACCCCGCCATGCCCGGCCCGCCCGGCCCGTCCGCCCGCCCGCCGCGGGGACCGGGCTCCACCTGCCGGAGCCGCCGGGCACGGCCGCCCAGTGCCCACCCCCAGAGCGGCACCGCCCCGGCACCGGGACCACCCCCGGCACCGCCCCGAGACCCCCAGACCAACCCTGGCACCGCCCCAGACCTCCGGCACCGCCCCCTGCAGTGCCCCGAGAGCCGGGACCCGTCGCCGGTACCGCAGCAGACGCCAGCACCCCTCCCCGGGACCGCTTCGGTACCTGAACCCGGACTCGGTACCGTCACCGGCATCCCGGGACTGACCCTGTGTCGGCAGCGGCATCTCAGGACCCACCCCCGACATCGGCACCGACCCCCAGATCCACCTCTGACGTTGTCTCGAGCCCCGGCACGAACCCCGGTACCGATGCCGAGACCAGGACCGGGACTCGGCACTGCAGGACTCTCTCCGGT
The DNA here is from genome assembly GCF_963513975.1 of Fringilla coelebs. Classification (NCBI taxonomy): domain Eukaryota; kingdom Metazoa; phylum Chordata; class Aves; order Passeriformes; family Fringillidae; genus Fringilla; species Fringilla coelebs. The sequence continues at coordinate 5,339,412 of NC_140053.1, read as the reverse complement.
ACTGGCACCGGCCGCCTTGAACTGCCCCCGGTACCGCACAGGCCTCCCGGGACCCATTCCCGGCTCCACTCCGAGACCCGAGACTGAGCCATGGTACCGGCACCAGCATCCCGGGACTGGCCCTGACCCGGCACCAGCATCCCAGGACCCACTCGCGGTACTTCCGTGAGCCTCAGCGCCGAGCCCCGGTACCGCAGCGGCATCTCGGGACTGGCCCTTGGCACTGCCCCGATCCCCCGGTCCCATCCCGGTACCGTGACCCACCCGCGGTACCAAGCACCGGCCCCGGTACGGATCCCCAGCAGTGCAGCAGTCCCCCGGCACTGACCCCGGCACCACCCTCCCCGCTGCCCTCCCGGGGCGCCCCGCAAGGACACACAGGGATCCCCAAAATCCTCCCTGCCCCTGCTGTGCCCTGTCCCCCGGCAGAGCCCCGGTGCAGCTCCGGGGGGACACAACCACACCCCGAGGGCAGCACCCGAGGGCAGGGCAGGGATTTATTGTCCGGGGGGAGCAGAGCGGGGCCGGGGTCCCACGGGGGGCTGGGGAAGGCGAGCGGGGTGGGGGTGGGGCACGGGGGGACCCCGCTAGTCCTGGGCCTGGCCCGGCCCCTGGGCGCTGCTCGGCTCCTGTGCCTGGCCCGGCTCCTGCGCGTCCCCCTCGGCAGGCGGCCGCGTCCTCTTGAAGAAACCCATCTGGAAGGGGACACAGTGACAGTCGGGCCCGGGGGAACCCCGCGGCAGCAGCCCCAGGAGCCCCCCGGAGATCCCTGTGGCACCACCGCGGGGACACATGGCATCGCTCCTGAGGGACCCCCTGCCTCTGGGGACCCCACAGTGTCACCCGTGCTGCTGTCCCCCGTCCTGTCCCACAGCCCCCACCCCCAACACTGTATCCCGTGTTTCATGGTCCCTCTGGTGCCAGTGAGGCTCCACCACCATGGTGTATGACACCAGTGTCCCCAGTGTCCCCCTGTGCCCACTCACCTTCCACATGAGGAGGATGAGGAGGGTGAGGAGCAGGAGCCCGGCCAGGACCCCCAGCACCACCCACCACACCGGCACAGCCCCCTCGCCCCCAGGGCTGGTGCGCACCACGCAGGTTTCAGTCTGTAGAGAGACAGGGGGGTGACACCGCTGCCACCACGGCCCGTCCCCGTGTCCCCACACCCACGCCAGCCCTACCTCAGCCTTGCCGGTGGGCAGGACCCGGGGCTGGACGCGGTAGGGCATGGCCGAGGTGTTGAACCACGCCTGTGACTGGATGCGGAACTGCGTCAGGAGGTGCTCCCGCTAGGGACAGAAGGGAGGACACGCGGGGGACACATGGGGGGACACATGGGAACCTGGCATCAGGGGTGCTGGCAGCTAACAGGGCACCCATGACCCCACACATGGTATCTCCAGGATGCTTTCTGGGGACCACCGTGCAGGAGGGGACATTGCAGAGATGCCCTGAGGACACAATGCCACCCCGTCCCCTTTGTCCCCAGGAGGGGGACAGTACCTGCTGCAGGGTGTCCATCCAGAGCAGGGCATGGATGCTGACCAGTGCCCGCTGGTCCTTGCCCAGGCTGGGCACGTGGCAGGTGATGTCCACGCACGTGGCATTGTCACAGTCCTGAGGGTGGCGTCCAACACGGTGGGCGTTGGGGGGCCCCCACCCAGGGGACACTCCCAGCCCTGTGCCCACCATGGGCCGCAGGTCCCCAGGGTCACCCAAGGATGTGGTCCCACCCTGGGAGCCCCAGCTCTGCCTCCATCCCCAGGGTCCCCCGCTCACCACACGGACGAGCTCCCCCAGTCCCTCGTCCCCCAGCCCCGCTGCCGGGGGCGGCTCCGCCTCCCGGCGCTCCCGCTGGTGGGTGCCGTTCCCGGGCGCTGCGGCCGTCGGACCGGAGATCTCCAGCTGGAAGGGGACACAGAGGTGACACCCACCTCCCAGACACGTCCCAGAGCCCGCCGGCGGGCAGGGTCCCGCAGCCCCTACCTGGGCGGGGTTGAGGGCGCGGTGGTGGGAGCAGTTCATGCCCCCCTCGGTGCCCAGCTCCAGCAGGTAGAGCAGGACGTGGTCGCCCAGCCGGTGGGGCACGGCGAGGCTCAGCGCGACCCCGCTGACGGTGCCGGGACCTTTGTTGTGGAGCTGCGGGAGGACGGCGGGTGATGCCCAGCACAGGAGATGACGCCGGGCAGGGGACAGAGCGGGCATCCCTGAACACCCGCGGGCATCACCTCATAGACGTGCTCCACCCTGATGCCGTGATCCTCGGGCCGCCGGCTGGTCTCCACGCCGTGCCAGCTCGTGGGCAGCACCACGGTGGCAGGCAGGGAGTTGCTGGTGGGAGAAGTGGGTCAGTGTCCCCCTTCGTCCCCTCCCGTTATCCCCGTGTTCCCCCCACCCTCACCCTCGCAGCTCCATCTCCGCCTCTGCCTCCACGGGCACCGTCACCGTCACCGACGCGTTGCTGGGGCTGGGGCTGTTCTTGCTGTGGGGACACAGCGGGATGAGAGATGGACACTGAGTTTGGGGACGTGCTGAGGACACCGAGCCCGAGGTGCCGGTGTCCCAGCAGTGGATGGGGAGGGGGGGACAGCAGGGTGTCACCTCCGCAGCTGGAGGTGGAAGGTGATGGCATCCCCCATGTCCTCCAGCCCGGACACGCTCAGCTCCATGTCCACGGTGATCTGGGGGACAGCAGAGGAGAGAGGCAGGTGGGTGACCAGCCCCAGTGGGTGACAGGCACAGCAGGGACCCCCTTGTCCCCTTACCCGGGCTCCTGCTTTCATGGGATTGCCCAACTCGCAGAGCACCACGTGGGTCCCGTTCTCCTTCTTGGGGTTGCAGCTCAGCTTCTCCTGCCCCTGCAGAGTGGGGACATGGGGTGGGGACATGGGGTGGGGACACGTCATGGGCCCATCAGGAACCAACCACACTGGGGACCTGCATGAGCTGAGGGCAGGGCTTGAGCCCCACACCCCGGACATCCCTGAACACCCATCACCAGTGGGGTCCCTGTGCAGAATGACAGCCACCAAGAGCAGGACAGGAACCCCCAACCCAGGATCCCCGGGCACCCACCCCACCTGGCAGCCCCATGGAGGATGAAGGGCACAGTGTGAGCCCCCCGATTTGGATCACCCCTCTGTACCCAGCACTGTCCTCGTTCCCAACCCCAAGATATCCCCTCTGCTCCCTCTGCCATCTCCAATCCCTCCCCAGGATGTCCCCCTGCTGTCCCTGCTCCCTCCTTGGCCTGTCTCAGGGTATGTCCCCAGTCGTCCCCCTGGGTGTCACCTCTGCTGTCCCCATTCTTCCCTCTCGGAGATGTCCCCTCCCTCCCCTCCATGCCCGGTCCCTCCCTGGAATGTCCCCTCTCTACTCTGCACTGTCCCAAATCTCCCCTCTGGGATGTCCCCTCTGGCCCCTCCACCAGCTGGGCACCTCCTGACACCCACCGGGCACCCCCAGGGAAGGTGACAGCACCAAGGACACGGTTTGAGTCTCCCACCCTGGGCACCCCCTGACACCCATCCCCACCGGGCACCCCCAAAGGGGCAGGTGATGACCAGCAAGGGCAGGACGTGCCCCCCCCGCCCCGGTCCCCCCTGTCCCCCCGGGCACACCCACCGGGATGGTGCTGCGGGCAGCCTGGTAGTGCGTGCCCGGGGGCAGCTGCACCCTCAGCTCGGCCTCGAAGGCGCCTTCGCCCGCGTTGGTGGCGTTGGCACGCAGGGACAGCACGGCCTCCGCCCCGATCAGCAGGCGCTGGCTGGGGCTGGGGGACACGGGGACACGGGGACAGGGCTCAGCACCCCGCGGGGACACCGGGCACTCCCTCAGCCCTCCCCGGTGCTCACGTGTCGGCGGCCAGGTGCAGGTCGGGCACGCAGAGGTTGTCATCGCCACAGTCCTCCAGGATGATGTGGGTCTGGGAGGGGGACAGGGAGGGGACAGGGAGGGGACAGCGGGACCCCCCCCATCCAGGGTGAGGTGGGGGAGGGGGAGTCACTGGGGCACGGGGGGACATCCCGGGGAGGGACTGGGCTGGTGGAAGAGCCAGAGAGGACATCCCAGAGGGGAGATTTGGGGCAGTGCAGAGTAGAGAGGGGACATTCCAGGGAAGGAGGGGAGGGAGGTGACATCTCCGAGAGAGAAGAATGGGGACATACCCTGAGACACGCCAAGGAGGGAGCAGGGACAGCAGGAGAACATCCTGGGGAGGGACTGGAGATGGCAGAGGGAGCAGAGGGGACATCTCAGGGCTGGGAATGGGGACAGTGCTGGGTACAGAGGGGACATCCAGGGGAGGGATTGGGGACTGCAGGGTGAGCACAGAGGGCAGAACAGGACGGGCATGCGAGGGAGTGGCAGGGACAGTGTGGGGCACATTTGAGAGGGAATAAGGGACAGTGGGGGAGGGGGAGGGTGGGAGCCACATCCCAGTGGAAATTGAGAAAAGTGGGAGGGGGACAGGGGCAACGTCCCAGGCGGGTGCTGGGGACACTGGCACAAGCTGGGGACCCCAGAGCTGAGCTCACCCAGGCTGGGGGTACCCACATGTGCCCTGGTGGGGATGAGCCCACCCCGTGTCACCACAGTGATGTCCCCCCACAGCCACGTCCCCCCTACCTGTGCCTGCACCAGGGTGTCCCCGTAGAGCACCAACCCCGAGGCCTCTCTGGGCAGCGTCAGGGCCACGCTCAGGGCCACCGGGCTCAGCTTGTCCTTGAACTCAGTCTTGTCCTGGGGACACCCATGGGCACGGCACTCTGGAGGGCATTCCGTGCCCGCCCCACGGCCCCACCCAACACTGTCCCCATCCCTGTCAGCCACCCTCCTGGGACAAGGAGGCACTGTTATCCCCAATCCCTGTCCCCAACCCTGTCCCCATCCTGGCTGGCGATGCCACATCCCCATTCCCGTCCCCTCCATGGACTGTTGCCGCCCTCTGCCGCGCTGTTACTGCGCCCGTACCCGCAGGTAGGCGGTGAGGTTTCTGCACACAGGGGGTGCCCCTGGTGCCACCAGCAGCGCCTCCTGCCAGGACGATTGGTGTCCCGGCAGCAGCAGGACCCTCCGCGATGGCCGGGGCTTCAGCCGGTCCAGCTGCAGCTCAGCCTCCAGCTCTGGTGGGGAACGGGAGGTGGCACTGGTGACACCCGCGGTGACACCCCAGCGGTGGCCCTGTGCCAGCGGTGCCCCCGGGTGACACTGGCACTCACGGATGCTCTGAGGGATGTGCTGGCCCGTCACGCTGACACAAAACTCCACGTGGAAGCTGCGGGGGGACACAACCAACAGGGGCTTAGAGACCTGTCCTGTGCCCACGGTGGTGTCCCCATAGTGTCCCCACAGCAACGTCCCCACGGCAGTGTTCCAGCGATAGTGTCCCCATGGCAGTGTCCCCATGGCAGTGTCCCTCACCGGCTGACATGGACTCCGGAGTCGGGCAGGAAATCGTTCAGGATCTCAGGATTCAGCCCGTCGGGGACGCTCAGCTGGGTCCGGGCCACCACCACGGATAGTCCCCTGGGGCACGGGGACATTGCTGAGATGCCAGGGGACCCAAGAGGGAGCCCCGGGCCACCGCAGGGACGGGCACTCACTGGTACACGGCCACCTTGGCCGCCCCGTAAGCCCCCACGAGCAGATCTGCAGGGACACGCAGAGGTCGGTGCCGGGGTGGTGACACCGGGGTGGCAGGGCGGTGGCAGGGCGGTGTCGTGCCAGAGCTGTACCCGCGCAGCCGTTGCCGTCCAGGTCGGTGGCACCACGCAGCGCGAAGCCGAAGGCGGCGGGGCCGGGGAAGGGGCTGTCGAGGCGCTGGGTGGGCACCGGCGCCAGCCCCTCGCTCTGCCCGCGGAAGATGAAGACCTGCCCGCTGCCACTGTCACCCCCCTGCGGGGCGCCCACGGCCACGTCTGGGGACAGAAGGGACGTGAACACCCACCCGCGCTCTCCTGCCCCAGTTTCCCCAAGGCGCGGCACCGGGGGTGGCACAGCCCCCTCCCCGCCCCGCCGCGCCGTTACCGCCGAAGCCGTCCTTGTCCAGGTCCCCGAGGCTGGCGATGGCGGCGGCGAAGCGGCCGTAGGGGTGGGTGCCCGTCAGGGTCTGGGGGGGGCCGGCGAGGCGCTGCTGTCCCCGCCCCAGGTAGAGGTAGAGGCGGCCCAGCTCGCTGCGCTGCCCGTCGGAGCGCCGGGCCATGTACAGGGGCGCACCCACCAGCAGATCGTCCCTCCTGCGCCCGGCGCGGGGTCAGGGTCAGGGTCCGCAGGTTTGGGGGCTGGGGCACCCAGCGGTGTGCCAGGCACGGGGCAGCACCCCTGGGTGTCGCCATGGAGGGGGGACGACTGTCCCTGCTCTCACCCGTCCCCATCGACATCGGCCACTGCCACCGTGTGCCCGAAGTACGAAGCCACCTGGAAAGGGTCAGGGTGGCACCGGGGGATGCCAGGAGCACAGTGGGCGGGGGGAGCTGGGGCTGGGGTGCTGGGGAGCAGCGGGGGCGCTGGGGGTGTCACAGGGCAGGGGTACCTGCTCGCTGGCGATGCCCCGCAGCCTGCGCAGGGTGTCCCCCTCAGTGAAGATCTCCACCTGCCCAGGGCAGTGTCAGACACCAGGCCCAGCCCGGGGTGACACCTGGTGGTGTCCCCTGGTGTCCCCTTGCTCAGGCATCGGCACCGGGCACTCCAGAGCACTCACCTCACCCCTCGTGTTGCTCTTGTTGGGGACCCCCACCACGTACTCTGTGAGGGATGAGAGCCCTGAGTGCTCCACTGGGACATTGAGGGGGGCACGGGGATACCCCCGGCATTGGGGTGGGCACAGGGATACCCCTGGTGCGACATGGGGCCATGAGGGCACAGAGATGGACAGGACCCCTGTCCTGGCACAGCCTGTCCAGCCCCCTCGGGAAGGGAAGCAAGGGCACTCTGGAGCCCCAGGGTGCCCCAGGCCCATCAACCCCCGTTCCCTGCACCCCTCAGCCCTACCTCTGGTTTTCGGGTTGCCATCAAACTCGCCCACAGCCACCGAGTATCCTGCAGGGAGATGGGCACTGGTGACCCCGGGTAGCCCAGCAGGAGCTGGCAGAGGGGCAGGGTGCCCGTGCCCGCTGCTCACCCCGGTACCCGTCCTCGTAGTCCCCGGACACCGGCTCCGTGGGGCGCCCGGGGCTCCCCTGCCACAGCAGGGACGTGCCGAGGAAGCGATTGAGGATCTTGTCCAGCTCCACCGAGTACACGAGCCCTGGGGCACAGCGCGGCGGGGAGCACCAGCACTGACGGGGCACCCGCTGCCACACGCCCTAGGCTGCCAGCGCCACTGCGGGTGGCACTTAGGGGTACCGCATCCGGGGTGCCCTCCCCCCCCGCCTGGGAGCACCAGCCGGGGTGGCAACGCCGGCAGGAAGGACTCACCTGTGAAGTAGTACCCGCCGGGGGCACCCAGCACCAGCGTCCCATCCTGCGGGCAGAGCTGGCTCAGCACCCCCCGGGCACCCTGGCATCCCCCCAAAGCACCCTCACCCAAGTATCCCCCACCCCGGTAGTTCCCGTCCTGGCACATTCCAGCCCATCCTGGCACGCCCTCCACTCCTAGGACCTCTCCTCCCGGAACTCCCACTACAGCATTCCCCAGCTCAGCATCCCTACCCCAACATCCCCCGCCGTGACACCCAGGTACCATCCTGGCCGCACCCTCTGCACCTCTATCAGCCCCCCTGGGCATCCTGGGGGGCGCCCCGGTGGCGCCGCCCCCCGATCCCCCCGAGGTGCCCGAGTCCCTCGAGTCCCCCGAGCCCCTCAATCCCCTCTCACCGGGGTGACAGCGGCGCTGAAGCCGATCTCACAGTAGCGTTTGTCGAGCACTGCGGGCACAGGGCAGGGTCAGAGGGATGCGGGGCTGGGCCCCCCCCGCTCCCCGCTCCCCGCTCCCCGCTCCCCGCCCTCCCCTCACCGTAGTTCGTCTGGCGGTAGGTGCTGGCCATGGTCCGGTCGCGGCAGGGCGAGTACCACACCGAGCTCCCCTCGCTCGGGTTATGCACGAAGCAGGCGCCCGTCGGGGTGGCGAACGACTCGTGCTGCCCCTCCAAAGCGTTCCAGTGCTGCAGCGGGGCGCAGACCTGGGCACGGCGACGGGACAGGCTGGGTGCCCACTCCGCCAACACCCAAGGCTGCCCACATCCCCGCCGGAGGCACCCACCACCAGTTTGTCGTCCCAGCTGGTGACGGACGCTCCCAGCCACTGGTGCGACTTGTAGGTGCGGAGCTCCAAGGTGCCCTGGCTCTCGCTCTCGTTCCCTGGGGGAGCGGGAGAGGGGGAATGTGCGGAGCTGGCACCCCCCGCGCCCGCTCCCCACCCCACGGAGCCCACGCACCCGCAGTGTCGATGGGCAGGGCGCGGCAGGGGGTCTCGTCGGGGGGCCAGGAGCAGAGGAAGACGGCGCCGGGTTGAACCACGCCGGGCTGGGAGGTGTTGGCACGGGGGGCCCCCACGACCACGCTGCGCCTGGGGGCAGAGCGGGTGTCAGGGTCGGCGGGCGTGTGCCGTGCCCGACCCCCACCTCCCGGTGCCTTGCTCATGTGGAAATCCAGGGCGAAACCGAAGTAGCTGCCGGGGGGTCCCTCGTAGATGGTGGGGGGTTCCTGGAGAAGCCCCTGCGTGAGGAGCAGGCGCAGCCCCCCGATGAGCAGCAGCACCCGCAGCAGCCCCATCGTCATCCCAAAATGTGGCCACAGCCACAAGGGTGTCCTTGGCTTTATCTCGGGGGACGCAGCTGGAGCCGGGCCCAGCAGGAATGGGGAACACAGGAAGGGGCCCCCCCGGACGCGTATCCGCTCCTGCAGGGAGCCGAAGAGGTGCGGGGGATATGGCCGGAGCAGGGCGGGGGACAGGAGGTGGCAGTGCCACAGGGAGACACGGTGACAGGGTGGGGGGACACGGCCACAGCAGCCTGAGCCTATCGCCCGCGGGGCCGCGGCCGGCCCGCCGCGGGGTGCCAGTCTCGGGTGGCTATTTCGAGATGTGCATCTCGGGGTGGATATTGCGGGGTGCAGGCAGTCCCTGCCAGCGGAAATGTGGCGAGGGGGGGAGGACAGCAGGGCCCAGGGCCCCTCCATCGCCTCCGATATCCCCTCCGCAGCCGGATGGAGCTGACAGCACCCAGCCCGCCCGCACTGGGCATCACCCCCCCAGTGTCCCCTTCCCCAGGGCAGGGACACCCCAAAACCGGCCAGGGCAGAGGCAGCGGCAGCGCCGTGCAGGGCAATGGCTCCGGCAAGGGACCGGGGGCAGGGTGGGCACAGCCCACGGCCGAGCGAACAAGGCGCGTCCTTGTCCCTGTCCCCGTGCGAGAGCCCGTCCGCGTCTCCTGTGCCTGCAGCCAGGCCTGGGGCAGCCACGGGGCTCAGCCCTGCCCGGACAGCGGCGTCAGCCCTGAACCCACCTGAAGAATTAATTGAAACTGTTATTAATTAAGGACAGTCAGGCTGCCCGAGGTCTCCGGGGGCTCCTCGTGCCAACCCAGCGCCCGTGGCCGGGAGAAGCCCCGGAGCAGCTCCCTGGGAGCCAGCCCGTGTGAAATGGGGCTTTTCTCCTCCGTCTCTGAAGCTGCAGGTGGGAAGCAGGACAGGACAGGGACTCGGGGGGTTTTGGGGGGCACAGGGGGCCCCTGACGGGAGACACAGTCCCCGGAGCGGGGTCTGCTCCAGCCCTGCGGAGCAGCTGCAGATGGAAGAGAGCGGGATTTGCCTAAAGCTCCGAGGGGTGGGAAGGGTTTAGCTGAGCCTGGAGCAGCTCTGCGCCCCAGAGAGGAGGACACCGGACTCAGGGGCAGCTGCTCCTCCTCGGGAGGTCTCATCCCCAACTTGCCGCAGCATTTGAACCCAGCTGGAGCCCCTGAGGGCAATTATAATCTTTTCTTCTGTCCCATTACTTCATTTCCTGTTTCTTTCAGCACTGCTGCCCCATCCCTCATCAGCCACCTCCTCCCAGGGCCAACGCCAGGGAAGGCCAGGTGGCAGCCTGGACCCCGAGCCTGCCGGCATGCAGGGGGCTAGATTTTTTTTCCTTTAGTCAAACCAGGGCTTTGGTTAGGAAAACAGAGGCTGGTGCTCTGCACAGCGGCTCCCGACCACCACACAGCATCACATCTCTTTTTCCACAAATCATTGGTTTATTAGAAAGGTTTTTTTCCCTCATTTTACAGCATATATATATATTTATATATATATCTTATGTGACAAAGTTAAATACAGTCTGTTTATGCTTGTAAGTAATGACAGGTTAATTATTTTAGCGCTATCCTGAAGTCCAAAAACAATCCCTGCCCACAGTGCAGTGGGGCCAGGGCACAGATGGGCCCTATGAAGCTCAGCTCTGACAGTAACACTGAATTGTCTGGTATTTACAGGAAATTGAGTCCCTTTTTTGTGACTGCTGTCACTCTGACCTGCTTCAATTTCTCATTTACACGGTAGGGAGCTCAGGGGGTTTTGATCCTTTGACTCTGCCTGACCTTGTGCTGCACTCCAGGAGGGGACAGGGAAGCGGATGAGGATGGGGAAGGGGACAGGAAAGGGACAGGGATGTCACCACATCCCCACACTGCTCTGAAATCCCTCCCTCCAGTGGTGGTGGCCCAAGGGCTGTGACACTGCCCCGTGAGTGGGGACATCCCCTGCACTGGGGAGGGGAAGCTCCCACAGGCAGTGTCACCTGAGCTAGGTGATGCTGGGAGAACCGGGAAATCCCTTATGGACTAAGCTCTGTGTGGGCTGGACCAAGTCCCAAGGCTCCTCCTGCACCAGCAGGGTCTGCACATTACTGCTTCCAAAGTGGGGGAAAAGGAAAGGAAAAAAAAGGGCTCCTATTTTCTGGGAGCACCCTGAATTCCTGCTGCTCCCCAGGCTGCTCCAGTGCCCATTCCTATGGCAGGGAGGAATGCAGAACCTGCCAGAGTCACTGCTACCCCCACACCCCTCACCTCACCCAAGTCTCACCTGTTGATTTTTTTTTCTTCTGCAAAATTCTAAATGAAGATTTTTTTTGTTTGTTTTTACATTTTATACTACATAAAAACTTCAAAAATACATGAGCTTGATAAAATATACATGCTTAGCTGTTCTGCATCTAGCTGAAACTATAAATTGAACCTTTACAAGTGTCTTGGGTCACCTACGGCAAACATATTTACACAGAAGCCACCAGAACAAGTACCACTAAGAACTGGCTGTAAAAAATATTATTGCGATATACTACAAATGTAACCTTTGATAGGAGCTACAAAAAGCAGCATCTTTGTTTACAGAGTTCAGTGCAATTCTTTACATTAAAAAAAAAATCCTATAAATTAATAAGGAAACCATCAGTGTTACAGAGGAAAGAACACGTTTTACATCCAGGCCGCGCTCCCCTGTCCTCTGTATTGCTTCAATTCCTAACAGGATTTTCCTCCTCTCTCCCATCCCAGTGCCTCTTTCCCAACCCCACAGAAGATGGAATTCAAAGTGATTTTCCCCCCTTTCAGGAGAAGAGTGGTCAAAGCCCAGACTGGAATCCCACCCCCAGAACCTCTCTCCAGTCTGGGATATCCAGGCATGATCCTGGTGCAGGAGAATGTGGATGCAGGGGAAGGAAGGGAGCTCTGGGCACAGACACAGAGCTCCTCCTCCTCTTTACACGAAGATCTTACTTTCACCTTTGCTGCTCACACCAAGAAAAACCCACATCTGCAGAGACAGGGGCCAAGGAACCTCCTGCAATGCCTGAAAGCTGAGGCCTCCAGCCCCTCCGCAGCCGGCAGCTCCTGATGTTCCATCACCAATTACAAGCTGGATTCAATCATGCTATTTTAATTAGATGACCTCATTAAAAGGATTTTTAGAGATCCTATTAGTGTGTATGAAACCTCATTCGTCATATACAAGGTGGCAGAAGGAAGATGACCAAGTGTAAGAATCCAGGGGGGAAAAAAGCCTTTCCAAGTGTCTTGCTGTTGTAAAGGTGAAATGGTTCTTCTGGATTGGTGCTGCTGCGTGCACGGAGGAGTCGGAGGGAGACTTCCCTGGGACACAGCCAACTGCCCAGCCCTCGAGCCCCTGGCTTCTTTGGCTGCTCAAGAGTGAAAGGAAATGCTCAGGCCTCACCTGCCTGCTGGCTCGACTCCAACCCCTTCCCAAAACGCCAAATATTCTCCTTCCTCCGAGGTTCCTTCATTTTGTCCTTCATGTGCCGTGGCTGGGTGGATGCTGCAAGTCCTGTCCTGAGAAAATGGGGTGCAGCAGGGGGTGGAGGTGCAGGGCCGTGGCAGCAGCAGCAGCTGCTGGCCTCGGAGCCAGGAGGGTCGGGTAGAGAGCGTGAGGGACAGGGTGGAAGGTGAAGGGGCCCGGGTGGATGGCGGATGCCGGAATGATGTGGATGGGGTGGCTGGCCAGGAACGTGGCGGGGTGCCCCGGAATAATCGAGTGGGTCAGGTGGGACAAGGAAATGGGTGTCAGGTGTGGCTGGGGGATGTGGTGGACCTGAGCGAGGGGCTGTGGGTGCGGGTGGGGGTGGATGCCGATGGCGGCGGCGGCGGCAGCAGCGTGGTGCTGCAGGATGGCGTGCTGCACCGTCGTGATGGACGTGGCCGAGGCCGCCGCCGGCTGCTGGATGTGGATGGGCTGGAGCGCGGGTGCGGCCGGCGCCAGGGCGGCCGAGGTGGGGAAGGCCTTCACTTGCTTGGCCAGCAGCTGCTGCTGGATGTGCTGCTGGGCAGCCTGCTGCAGCTTGCTGTACTTCTCCATCTCCTCGGGCGTGAAGGTGATGGGCTGGCTCTCCAGTGGGGCTAGAGAGGAATCTTCTCCCCCCTCCCGATCTCCTTCCATGCTCGGCTCCCCGCTCTGAGGCACATAGCCAGGAAAGTGCTCAACATCTGGAACTAAGGGCATCATACTGGTTTCCACTGGGACTGGCTGGGTGCCCCCATCCATAGGCTCCAGCCCATCACCATCGCTCGGATCCGAGAGGAAGTTGTGTGGCATAACCAGATCTCCGGAGCCAAAGCACTCAGGGAGCGCCGGCGTGTCCAGGGGAAGGGATGGCATCTCCACAGAGGCTTCATCACGTTTCTGCTCATCCAGAGGCTTGTCCTGAATTACCATCACTACATCTTCCAGGAGAGACTGGCCAGCCAGCTGACCCTCCTCCATACCTTGCGAACCATCCTCAGCATCTGACAGCTCCTGCTCCTCGCCCCTCTCCAAGCCAGACTCCTCGTATCTTTTGGAGTTTGGTTTCCGAATGGTTGGCAACTTCCCAATTAAGGGCAGAACCGGTTTGTTGCCTAAGGAAGGAGGCAGTTTGGGGCCAAAGTAGCCCTGGGGAGGATCTTTGAGCTTTATGCCCACTTTGTTTGCCCCTGACAGCATGTCGTCAGTGACGCAGGGCTTCTTCTCAACCTTCCTGGACTGCACCTTTTCCAAGAGCAGCTTTGCGGTGACGGAGTTCCTCTCCTCAGGACTGCAGTCCCCTTCCGAGGTCCGCCCCGTGCCAGAGCCGCTGCTGTTCTGGGACAGGGAGCTAGATCCTTTCAGATCCTCTCCTTTGCCATCCTCCTTCTTCGGCAGCGCCCCTTCACCTCGGCCTGTCCGGAAATAGTGGGGAGACTGGGAGCGATAGATCTTGGACCTAATGAAGTCCCTTCTGCCAGACCTTCTCTCCTCGGGGCTCTCGTGGCCCCGTGAGCCCTTCCGTGACAGGGACCTCTGTGAGTGGCTGCGGGTGCTGCGGCTGCGGTCCCGGCTGTAGCTGCGGCTGCGCTTCCAGCTGCGGCCTGTCACGCTGCGGCTCCTCCTCTTGCTCCGACTGCGGCTGCAGCTGCTGCTGCGGCTCCTGCCCCGGCTCCTCGATCTCGACCTGCCTCGAGGGTGGGTTCGGCTCCTGCTCCGACTCCTGGACCTGCTCCTGCTCGAGCTGTAGTCATCTTCTGACGAGGAGTACTTGCGCCGCTTCGAGCGGTGGTTTGAGCCATTGTAGTCGGAGTCATCCTCCGAGTCCTGGGAGCGCTTGGAGTGGCAGCGGGAGCGGTCGCTGTAGTCGCTGTAGCTGTCGTCCGAGTAGCTCCTGTGGCGGCTGTAGCGGCTGTGCCCCGAGGACGCGTCCGAGCTGCTGGAGTAGGACCTGTGCGAGGAGTGCCTGCGGCCCGAGCGGGAGCGGCTGCGCGAGTGCTCGCTGCCCGAGTCGTAGTCATCGCTGTACTGCGACGGGGACTTCTGGTGGCAGTGCTTGCCAGGGGAGCCCTCGTCACTGTCATCATCGCCGCTGCTCTGGCGGCTCCGGCAGCCGCTCCGGGCCTGGGACAGAGCTGGGCAGCGCCTCCTCGCACCAGGCACCTGCTGCAGCTCAGCCTTGTGTCTTTTGCTGCCGTGCTCTTGGCAGGAGTTACCCCCGTCCTCTTTTTTACTGCTGCTTCCCTCCTCAGCAGACAGGGATTTCCTCTGGGACTCCTGGGAGCATCGCTTTTTCTTCTGGAAATGGCTGCAGTCTTCAGACAGTTCAGGTTTCAGAGCCCGATCTGACTCCGTCGAAAGGGAGGATTTACCTTTTTTGTGCCTGTGCCTTTTCCGTTTCTTGGGTTTCTCTTCCCCCAGCTCAGCTTTCCGGGCCTTCTCCTCAGCTTCCTCCTTGTGTTTGCGTTTGTGTCTGCTGGACTTTTTGTGCTTCTTTTTCTTTTTGTGTTTATGGGACCTTCCAGATTTACTCTTACCCGTTATACTCTTACTGCTGTCCTCCCCCTCTCCTTTACCGATGCTCCCCAGACCGGACTCCTGCTTGCTCTGGGATTTGTTTTCCATTTTCTGAGCAGAACTGTTCTCTACACTTTCGGCCTCCTTGGCTTTGCTCACCTCACCAGGTTCTGTGCTCTGAGCGTTGTCTTTACAAAGCCCCCCTGGATCCTTGGATTTCTCTGCCCCTTTCCCTTTTGCATCCTTGTTACGGGAGAGCTTGAAGTCGAAGTACAGGGGGTTGCAGCTGTAGGACACAGAGGGCTCAGCTTTGGTGAAGATGAGCAGCTCTGAAGGCCACTGCAGTGTCGTGCTCTCGTCCTTACTCAGAACAGGGAAAAAAGGTCCCGTGGGGTGCTTTGGTCCCTCAGAGCCATCTCTGCAGCCCGAGGCAGGAGGAGGAGCTTCTTTAGCAGCGTCTGGCTCGGGGGGATTGCTCTCTGGAAGGTGCTTGCTCTCCTGCGTGTTTTCATTCTCTGGGATGTCTTTTCGTTCTGTTTTGCCCTGCTGAGCTGCAGTTTCAGTAGTACTCTGCTCCTTCTGCTGCCCTGTGCTCTCGGCAGCCTTTTCTGTGTGCTTGCTGGGTTTGGGTTTGGGGGAACTCCCCTTTTTCACTTCGTGCGCGTTTTTTTTGTTCACATTTTCCGCTTCCGTTTGCTCAGTAGCCTTCATGAAAAGCAGGAATTGAAAGTTGGGCTTTACTTTACAGTGGGCTGGGGGGATGTAGTGGTAATATTGTGGTTCCACAGCCGTTGGTCCATCTTCTCGCCTCATCTTCTTCAGTTTGGATAAGGTGCTGGCCAGAGCCCCGCTGTCCTTGTCGTGCTGGTCATCGTCCTCCCCCTTGCCATCAGAATTATTGGTGCCTTCACCCTCCCCAGACTTCTGCAGGCTGCCAGCCTCTGAGGACCCCCTCTCATCACCTTTTCCCCCGTCTGCAGAACTGGACTCGTCCACGTGGTCCTTGAAAACAGAAGCGATGGTCTCCAGTTTCACTGGGGTCTTCTTGGCAAAGGAAAAGGACACGCCAATCTTCTGTAGCGGAGTTCCCAAGGAGCTCTTAATGCCAAAGCTGATGGCCTGTGCCCCCTGTGATGTCTGGCCTGGCATCACAATGCCTTGTCCAGTGTTCAGGAAGCCTCTGTCCGTGGTCATCTCTGTGGCCTGGCCGGAGCTCGTCTGGACAAAGGAGCCGCTGTTGGCTGCAGAGTCGTCGTCGTCTCCACCTTCCTCATCCACAGCCACCGTGGTGGTCCTGAACATGGGCCCACTTCCAGGAGCACTGGAACAGGGGAGAGAGAAAACACAGCTTACTGGTGTCCCTCTCCCTCTGCAGGAGGATCCATCCCTCAGTGGAGACAATCTTACACAGCTCAAGTGCTCTTGCACCCAGACACATGCATTAAAACACCAATATACAGCCCCTCAAAGTTTTTCATAACAGTAAATTACTGAAGGAAAGGTATTGCTGGATAAAGCCATTTGGGGATGCTCTGCATGACCAGTTTAGTGAATTCACTCCTACCAGAAACACACCAGTGTGAAGCTTTGCCCGCAAAGCCTGTGCAGTATCCCAGAGCAGGAATGCCAGCCCAGCCCAAGGGTGCTGGGACCACCCAGACTCACCACTCAGGCTGCCTCCTCTGCTCAGCCAGCTCATGCAGGCGCCGCAGGGCTTTCTCCTGCTTCCTCTCATCTTTCCGGGATCTCGACGAGACATTGCGAGCAAATTCCCTTTGCTTGAGATCTTTCAACCTCTGAGGCAAAAGAAAAGCAGGGATGGATCAGATCAAAGCTGTTTGTGGTTTGTCCAAGAGCAGCTCTTTGCTGTACCACTGGAAATTGCGGTGTCAAGCCCCTCCCCAGGGACATTTCTTGAGCCAGGATGGAGCAACAGCATCTTAGCTCAACAAACCCCACGGAGCACACTGCCATCCTCCCAGCAGCTGAAGGAAAAGACAACTGGTGGTCACTTTTGGCTATGACTTCAAGTTCTGTGTACAGCCCTTTCCAATCAACACTACTGGTTTTCTTTAGCATGGACAACAAAGCTGATTTTGAAGCAACAAGCAAATTCTGGAAGGAAAAGGGGAAAAGAAGAAGGATTGTTTACTTTGCTGCTCTTGCAGCGTGCAGATGTACTTGACAAACAGTGCATGACACGAGTCAAAAGCATGGGCCAAAGGACAGGAGGGATTAGCTGGTGCCAGAGCTACCCAGGAATGACATCTGACAAAAGCAATGTACCATTACATTGGAGAAGGAGCCAAAAATCCCATGCAAATGATTTCATAAGCAAACCCAGAGTACAACATACACCACAACCAGTTACTTGTTTTCCTGACAGTAGTTCTGAGAGGGTCAAGAAACAAACTGCTCTAAAGGCAGGAGGGTCTCTTGGGGTTGAATACCTTGGTGGGGGCAGGGGGACAGAAGCACCAAATTCCCCAGAAATCTTATCATGAGGGAGCAAACCCAATCCCAAGGAATTTCAAAAATCCTAATATTCACTGAGGAAGTCTAGGTAGCCAATTCTAATAGAAAATAAACATCCAAGACTTCAGAACATTTTGGAAAGTCCTTGTCTCACAGCACTGGGAGAAGAGGCTGCTGGTTTTTCTTGGAATATATGTGGATATTCACAACATTTTTTTAGAGTGCTCTACAGAAGTTTAAGTAACAGAAAGCAACTAAGACAGACCTCTACCATCCTAAAGGGACTCATTGTTTTTTTTTTTAAGTGCACAATTCAAAACGCTTTCAAAGGGCCCAGTTCCAGAACGCATCCTGTACTCAGCTTTTGGAAAAAGTTTCATGTTTTTCAGGCATTTCACACAGGGCCTGGGAGACTAACGAGACTCAGAGCAAGAGTCACTTTGGAACAATTCTTGTACAGGATGTACAAATCACTGGTGAATTCTAAATACTCCTGGCTGGCTGACTCTGCCTCTTTCCTGGAGCAGAGTCAGACCGCCACACACAGAAACAGTGGATCTGGAAGCCAACCCAAAGCCCAAATTAGAGGAATTAGGCTGGCCCAATGTAAAGAGAACATTGCTTTGTGAAAAAGGGAGAGATTGGACACGACAGAGGATTCTCTTACCTAATTGTATTTACTAAGTGTGGTTGATTGTTACCAAAATCAGAGGGGAGGACACACAAAAAAGATACAACTACAGACACCGGTAGAAAGAAACTCACTCTTGTGATCTGGACTCCCAAATTAGAAGGGTTTGCTTTCAATACATCAGCTGAAAATGTCACATCACAAAGAAAAAAAGAAAGTAAAAATATAACAAGAGTGGAAGAGAGGAAAGAAAAAAAAAAACCAACAACAAGCAAGCATGACTAGAGAGCTGTGGGGGAGTGTGCCAGCTACTCTACAGAGCAGGGGCACGGGAGGAGCCGGGGTCTGCAGCAGGGGACACACACGGACACGCACGGACACAGCCATGATCCCACCTGGAACAGCAGAGCTACTTTCACCAGGACAAGTAAAGGGCTCAGGGGTTTTGTGGTGTATGTTAAAAGTTGAGGAGGAAATTTTTTTCCAAGAGGAAGGAAAAAAAATATAAAATAGATGGACAGAGCAATGCTATCAGCTTTTTCATGCTGATTTTGAAAGTGTGTCTGAAATGCTCTGGGAAGTTACAGCCACCAACAGCTGACAAAACTATTTAATGGGGGCTGATGCCAAGTCTCGAGATCACTCACCCATTTGGAAAAAAGTATGACCCAGCTATTTACACCAGACATGAACTGTGACCTTTTCCTCTCGAGAGGAAGGTGCAATGGTGCACTCAGAGCCCCCTGCGCCCCCAGGCACGGTCCTGATCATCCCCCAGGACACAAACTGGGCTCAGAGCTGTTGGGAACATGCAGCTGCCCCCAGGCTCTCCTGCCTCCATTACATGGCAATTTGAATGCAGACAGAATTAAATGCCCTTTATTAAATGCTGACCTTTGTGTGTCTCTGCTCCCCCAAACCTCCCACTCTCAGCACTTCAAATTCAGAGGTGTGAAGCAAATGAACTACCCCAAAGCACTGTAATCCAGAATATGCACCACAGTAACTCCCAGCTGCACCCAAACCTGGGCCCTTTAGGCTGACAAACCACTGGCCCTGGTGTCAGGACTGCTGAGAATTTGGTACTTCCAAAACTGGGGAAGAGTTGGTCTGGTTTTCAAAGGACCAAGAGATCTCAAGGCTGAGTTTCTTTTTGTCACACAGGAGTCAGGAGGAAAAAGAGTCTTGCTGGGGAAGTACAGGACAGAAAAGCTCACAAATGCACCGTGCCAGCTCTTTGGAAATGCAAAATACTGAACAGAACACAGCTCAGCTTCTTAAGACTGACCTAAACCAACAGACCCATCATCAGAAATGACTCCAGGTGTGCAAGAGACCTGGCTGGACTGCATTACCTTCCCTAAATGCATCCTGGGGGAGGGAAAGGGAGGAAAACAGGAGCCAACACTGCTCATCTGTAATAACAACCTGCTGCAGGAATGAAAAATACCCAGAACTTTCAAAATAACCTGTAACTCTCCCCTCACTCTTTCAAGTATGTCACTGAATCCAGTGATTCATCCCCTCAGAGTGGATAACCAGTTCACTACAGCCATGCCTACCCTGCTCCCCAGTCCTGACTGGGAAGGAGCAATCCAAAGACAATTTCACTGGCTGAAGTGAGCAATTGGAGCACTGAAATGCTGCTCACACACTTCCAGGTCTCAGCCTGCCCAGGAAATAATTTGAACTAAACAGATATTTAAACTCAGTTTACACTAAAGAAATTTCCATCTGAGGAGAGTGTTATTGCAATCCCCCAAAAACCTCCAAATGACTTTTTGGACCACACCATATGTGTGGGTGTGAGTGAGGCTGGAGGTGCATGGAACTGCCCTTCCCCAGCACCATGGAGAAATTCTAACAAGGATTTAACACAGCCACTCAACCATCCTCAGGGAGCTTCTGCCCTCCACAAGGAGCCCTGGGAACTCATACTTCTGGAGTGAATCCTTCCTTTTAAAGTCTTCCCATTGTGCTTAGCAAGACAATGATTTTTTTCAACAGGATTAGAGCCAACCTGTATTAAATCAAACACATACTTCATGCTATTACAAGATTTCAAAATTAAGGGGCATTTTTTTCTCCCTGGGCAGTGTGTTTTCTGAGGAAGCAGCAGTTTATCCAAGCAGCAATATTCTTTCAAACTGCAGGATCATGGGGACCATAAAGCCAAGGAATATTCTGCTGGTTTATTACTTCAGCTGTCAGAAGAGCTACACTACAGTGACCAGCAGTGACACAAATCACCAGCACTTACATAAAATTTCTCCATATCTCCACATGCTGTAGGCAGTAGTTCACTACCTCCAGCCTTCCTGGGGTCTATTAATAGCTGCCACCCCCCTCAGCTTTGGAACAAAGAATTGTATTTTAAATTTCCAGCCTTGTTTCTAACAAAACTCCAAACTTGTCTCTGCATTTCCACAGGAGTGCAAATCGAGCTCCTAAAGAGCAGGTTTGGTATCAAATCTGCAGCTACCTCTGGACTGCAGCACAGAGAGGCCACAGGGCTGGATTATCTCCCAATCCCTGCATGCCTCAGGAGAGACAATCCTGGCAAACACCACCAGTACCTTCCAATTCTCACAAATCAGCTTAAACCAGCTGCACCACAGCACTGCTGAAAAGCTCCTGAGAGCCCATCCCAGGCTCAGCAAAGGGGGGAATCCATGGGGATGAGCAGGAGTCAGGAACTGCTGCAGCAGGAAAATCACTGGATCACCACAGAATGTCCTAAGTAGGAAGGAACCCCCAAGGATCATCCAGTCCCACCCCTGGCCCTGCACAGACACCCCAACAATCCCACCCTGGGAGCACTGTCCAAGCATTCCTGGAGCTCTGGCAGCCTCAGGGCCATGAGAAAAATCAGCACACCCCAGATTTGCTGATGAGATGGTACCAGGTAAGACTTCCCCAGAACCCAGCTGGGGTGCAGAGCTTTACAGGCTCAGGACCAGCAGTAAATGGATTTTCTCCATTTAAGCTGACAAAGCCACACAGCATCACTGAACTGAGGCCCACGGAGAGACATTCTTTGCCTAAAAGTGCAGAGCAGAAAGAGCCCCTGTTATTCTCAAAAGACAAAAGCACTGTCACCAGACCTGAAGATGTGAGACTTTCATGCCAAACCTCACACTGAGATGGGTCAAAGCAGATCCACCTCTCGAGGCAGGAGGCAGCACCCATGACATCAGAGCTCCCTCCTCTCTTGCCATTGTTCTCATGTCCCTCTGCCAACCCACATTAAATAAAATAATAATAATAATGTACTTTTCATTCTGTGCCAGCAGATTTCTTGCTTTCTGAACTTTTGATGTCTGCTTGATTCTTTGCCCCAAAAGCTTTTGGGAGTGAATGACACCATGAAACAGAAGCTCAAACGATGGGAACCGTGATCATTTTCCTGAAGTGGGAACACAAGCCTGGCTTATCTTTGGTCATCAACATTCTTTGCACGCTTATAAATGAAGTGAAAAGAACAGAGGGGAAATGGCCTGTAAATGCTGGTTTATTTCATCTTAATTTCCTCCCTGGAAGGAATCAATATTTTTCTTAGCTGGCTTAAGAAAAATATAGTATGGGTTGGGTTGGAAGGGACCATAAAGCTCACCCAGTGCCACCCCTGGCATGGCAGGGACACCTCCCACTGTCCCAGGCAGCTCCAAGCCCAGTGTCCAACCTGGCCTTGGGCACAGCCAGGGATCCAGGGGCAGCCCCAGCTGCTCTGGGCACCCTGTGCCAGGGCCTGCCCCCTTCACAGGGAAGGATTTGCTCATCATCTCTAACCCAAAGCTACTCCCTTTTCAGTTAAATCCATTCCCTTTTGTTTTATCACTCCATGCCCTTGTCCAAAGTCCCTCTCCAGGTCTCTTGCAGCCCTTTATTGGTAACTGGTGGGTCTGCTGGGGGCAAAGCATTTCTGGAGCAGAAGAACTTGCCATATAACACCAAGTACCTCAGGGATTCCCTCCTCAGTCTTCTCCATTCAAGCCATGCTTGGAAGCCCAAGGTTTTGGAAATCTCAAGTCTCCCCAAAACACAAAGTTCAGGGATTGCATTCAGAGTATTCCCCAACCCCAGCAGTGACTGCCTTGGTAATTTTATTGCGCTTGAACAGATCCCTCCCCCTCGGCATGAGAAGCAAAGATGCAGCTAATTAGGGCACAAAGAGAACTGCACATCTCCACCTTCAGTTCTGAGCTCCACCCTCTTTCCCAAAGAACTTCTTTATAGAATACACTCCCTCTGCCCTTTTACAAAGAGAATCTAGGCAGAATTAATCACCTACACCTCCAAAACACCACATACTTAGGGGGAAAAACAGCTACATAAAATCTGCATTTCAATGCTGGTTTGTGTTCTCCCAGGGAACCTGGCACAGGTTCACTCAGAACTCGTTTGTTTTTCACAGGCAAGGCAGAAGGGAAATGTTTTGATTCTGTTGGGTCAGTGACTCGGTAAACAGCTCGAGCCCTCAGCAGGCACACAAGCAGAACGAGGTGATGGTGGGAGATTCTCCAAGTTCTTGGATTGTTAAAAACCCCCCACAGTAAAAGCTAACTGTAAATGCTACATAACTTACACAGAAGGTAATTCCAACCATAACTCTTGCAGGCTGCTTCAGGTGCTGGGCCCTGCACATCCAGGTTTGTTTGACAGGAACACACAGACTGGGCATAACCCAGACAAGGGGCTTACACTCTTCTTCACACAAATCTAACACGAAGTCTTTATCTTAATGTCAAAACCCCAAAGCAAATAAGGGACCCTCACAGGTGTAATGCCTTCAGAACACATTCCCACTGAGACCAGAGTGTTCTAGGACTGTGGGAGCTCCCAAGTATCAGGACCTTGTGGATCTGCAGGAGAGCAGCATTAAAATCACAGACTGGTTTGGCTTAGAAAAGATCCTAAAGATTACCTTCTTCCACCCCCTGCCACGGGCAGGGACACCCTGCACTATCCCAGCTTGTTCCAAGTCCTGTCCAACCTAGCCCTGAACACCTCCAGGGATATACCCTGGGTCCAGCTTCACCACCCAAGCTCCTTCTTAGCTGCAGAAGCTTTCTTTCTATGTTTGCCACCTTCTCTCTGTTAATTATTATTAACTATTACTCTGTTGACTGTCAGGACTGGGTATCATCAGGAGTGGAGCCCTTCATAACCTACCAGGCCTTCAAGATGAAAATCCTACAGCTAAAAAACCACCATTAAAGACATCAGCAGCAGTAGAAGTTGTAAGATCAGCCTTTTCCAGCTGCTCACTGCAGGGTGTGTGAGAGAACTGAGCTCATTGTCCCTCCTGCAGGGCCACCTGCACCCACTCCAGCTGCCTGCAGTCCCCTGAGAGGGACAGGCCATGTGCTGACCAGAGGGTGACTGGTCCTTAAAACAGCTGCACTTCTCATCAAGTGTCAACCTAATTAAAACCAGCTCCAGAACAACACTGCACACTTCCAACACAATGCCTAAAACATGCCAGTGGTTTGGCAGAATAAATGCAAGGATCTTTTCCCAGGTAAGGAAATGCTGCCTTTTGGAGAAACTTGGTGTTGAGGTTGATTCAGATGTAGCCAAATGGTCTATGAAACCAGGACAGGTAGGAAGTAAAGAGAATAAACCTCCCCTTTAATTGTTTGGTGTTGACACAATTTTGGTGGGTCCAAAATTCATCCGGTTGGGATCAATACACTTACCTATCATCCCTGTTGGGCAATAATCCCGAGTTCCTTCCTGGAATACAAGACAGTGTCTTTATAACTCGGGAGTGGAAAGGGATCTGAGGATGGAACATCTATTTACAGGGACAGCCTAATGCTTGCAGAGCCACAGAGGGATAACCAAACACTTCAACGTCAGCGGGATGTGGAACTAAAAATACTTAAAAGCAAAAATGCTGTGGAAACTGAGCCAAGAAAAAAGCAAAAACAAGCTCTGTTGCCTCAAAAATTACCACTGAGACAACAAAATATTGCAGATGATGTATACCAAGCTGGGTTGTTGTAACTCAGATACTGTAATGGCCTTTCTTTCCAAGAAAGCCAACTGATGGCCTACTTTTGGGAAAAGTTAACGTTTTTCCTCAAAAATTTTAGGCTCACCTTTCTACAACCTCACCTTCTTGTCCAAAGAGACAAACTATAAAACATCAATGTGCAACATATCAAAAGCACAGCTTGTTTTATTTTTTAACTATTCTAAAATTCAGACTGGACTGCTGGGTATGAGCCTCCCTGGAGCAGGAGGGAGCACAGCAGAGAGATAATGTTCCTTATGCAAATTCACTTCATTCTGTCTCAGGGGTTTCAAGTTCACTCCCTGAACGCTGACCCAGCGGGGTCACACACATTTCAACCCGACAAAGCTGGACAAGCAATTTTTTCCCTAAGCAAAGCATGATTGCTTCTTTGTTTAAATCCCTCTGTAACTAGAAATTAATGCCTGGGTGATGCAGCCAGAGTTTGGAGGCTCATTTTCTCCAAAGCCTGCCTGAAGTGACTGCAATAGATGGAATTATCCAAGAACACAATTCCTCTCAAAATAATCAGCAGTAGCAAGCAACCTCCAAATTCTTTCTCCTGATGAGATGACCCCGCCCTATGTGCACACAAGACATTTTTCTCTCAGGCCACTCCTGCTGACTCCTTTTACTGCTTTCCACAGGTTGGTTTCCTCCTCCACAGCATCTCCAGCTGCTGGAAGAGCTCAGAGCCTGGCCAGGCTCTCGTCAGTGCCCCGTCAGTCACCGAGGGCTGGAGCAGCTCACGGAATGCCACGGCGTCAGCACACCGAGAATGTGACACGAACAGGTCCTGCCACCTCCCAGATAAATGCAGGTCACTGCACCTGGGTTTCAGCCAGACTGACGGAGACCTTTCAAGGAAGTTCTCTGCTCTCAGGTGTCACGACTGAGCTTGGCTAAAACCACCCCTGTGCCCAATAACCAAGGGAATAAATGAATTTCTGCTCTTGATTCTACCAAACCACTCCTCTTCACAGAGCCCGACTGCCCTGCCATGAGAACTCCTGACAAGACTCCCTTAGTTCAAAGCAGACTCTCTGTCATATTCTACACTTAATACACACAAACAAAAATCATACTCTACAGCCACATTCTTGTTTTTAAGCTGTTTTCACTGCTATTTTGCAAGCTCTACAGC
Organism: Fringilla coelebs; assembly: GCF_963513975.1. Taxonomy (NCBI): domain Eukaryota; kingdom Metazoa; phylum Chordata; class Aves; order Passeriformes; family Fringillidae; genus Fringilla; species Fringilla coelebs. The sequence continues at coordinate 5,314,416 of NC_140053.1, read as the reverse complement.
ACATCCTCCTCGAGTTACCAGCATTTTGACGATTGTGTTGTTAGAATTTATGACTAGCAACATCAAACCCCTCCTCCGAGCTCTTCCAGTCCTGGAGGAGCCCAACACTGCTATCTGCTGTGCAGTTACATCTCATTTAGCAGCTTAAATGGTCAGACAGATCAGGCTAACACAAGAACTTCCATTACTTACTGTGCAGCATGAAGCGCCCTGCAGACACTACAGTACATCCCTAGCTTGGGAAAAAAGCCAGCTCCACTCTGAACCCACCTTCTCTTGAGAATTGCAGAATTTGGGAAGGTCTCCTTTCTTAGGATTCCTTTGACACAGCCCATTATTTCCTAGTCTGTTTTCAGTAACTCATCAGAACACAGACTCAGGTAGTAAAATGTGGGGAATCATCACTCCCCAGAGCTGTACTAATGCTAAAAGCAAGCTGGGAGCCATCCACCTCCACGTGTGCTCTCCTCAGTTTTACACCAGCACACCCTGAGCCTGCCCATGGGTCTTTGAGAAACGGGGCTCCTTGATGCCAACCACGGAGTGGGGCTTGAGGTTCTTCTTTTGTTTTGTGTTCTTAAATGAATGATGGGCATAAAAATCTTACCCAGTGACATAAAACACCTATTCCAGGACCAGTAAGGAAAACAGATACACCAGGGAAACTCCAGGTATTAACCACAAACAAGACCACCACAATAAACATCAAATGGATGAACTGTGCTGTCTACAACTGGTTACCTGTTTGTGAGCATGGTCATAGGAGTTTATGTGGTTGTCAAACTCTTGGTGCTTCTGATACTGCTTGTCACAGAGTTCACAGTAGAAGTTTGCTCTGAGGTCTTCCAAAGCCTTGGCAATGGCCTTTTCTTTATCAACATAATCCTGAAAAATTAACAAAAAATTGTTTCTGTTAAGCATCCTGTAGAATAGCCTAGAAGATGATGGGTTAGTCCTTTAAGGAAAAATAATGGTTAATAAAAACTTAGTGTACATTGATTACAGTCATTAAAGGATCACTGAGGTTGGAAAACACCTCTAAGATCACTGGGTCCAACCTGTGCCCAATGCCCACCTTGTCCCCAGCCCAGACACTGAGTGCCACATTCAGGCCTTCCCTTGACCCTCCAGGGATGGGCACTCCAAACCTCCCTGGGCAGCCCCTGCCAAGCCCTGACCCCCCTTTCTGTGGGGAAATTCCTACTGTGCCCACCCTGAGCCTGCCCTGGCCCAGCCTGGGGCCATTCCCTCTGCTCCTGTCCCTGTTCCCTGGAGCACAGCCCGACCCCCCGGCTGTCCCCTCCTGCCAGGAGCTGTGCAGAGCCACAAGGGCCTCCTGAGCCTCCTTTGCTCCAGGCTGAGCCCCTGCCCAGCTCCCTCAGCCCCTCCTGGGGCTCCAGACCCTTCCCAGCTCATTCCCTGCCCTGGACACCCCCAGCCCCTCCGGGTCCTTATCATGACATGCCCAGAACAGGACACAGCACTTGAGGTCCCTCAGCAGTGCCAGCTCAGGGGACAGTTACTGCCCTGGTCCTCCTGCCAGCCCAGTCCTGGGACAGGTGCCATTGGCCTCTTGCCCACCTGGGCACACCTGGGCTCATGTCCAGCCTCTGCTGACCAGCACCTGCAGGTTCTGTCCAGCTTTCCAGTCATTTTGCCCCCACCTGGAACCTCCCATGGGGTTGCTGTTACCCAAACGCAGGTCCCAGCACTTGGCCTTACTGAACCCAGCTTATCAAGCTGAGCAGCCTTTGCAAATTCACAGGTGAGATTCCAGAACTCTGCAATGCTGCTAACCTCAGTGCTATTTGTTACCCACAGCCACAGAATATTCTGCTCTGGAAGGGCCCCACAAGGACTGAACAGCCCCTGGTCATTGCAGAAGTACCACTAAAAGAAGACTGCTTCAAACAAGGCCTGCAGTGCTGATGGGGTGAGGCAGCTCTGCCTCAGGGCAGCCTCCTGGATTGTCTGTGCTCCAAGGAGAGGTTCAAAGCCTCGAGCTAATCCAGAGACATACTGGCATCAAACCTAGGAGGATCCCTGCCTTGGGAGCAGAACCTTACACCTCTAAAGCTGACACTGCTCCACTCTGAGTGCTAAGAGATGTCTGCTTGATCTTGGCTTGGCTGTCTGAACTCAGGAGGGAGGAACATGGCTCTGGCTGGGAATTACCCTTCAGAGCCTGCTGAGCCCAATCCACTCCAGGGAAATGTTCCCAGGAGCAGAACTGCCCCTCAGGCTGGGCTCAGCACACTGCAGTGGGCACAGGGAGCTGCAGTGACTGGGTGAGGGAGAGGTAACAGCCCTGGGGGGCTGACAGGGTCTTTCCCCTTCTACAACTGAACACCTGCACAGGTGGAAAACCAAACCTCAGCATAGATGAGGTGTCTTACCTGGCAACAGCCACATCCTTCCCTCTTTTGTTCCAGGTTTTGAATATGCACTGAGCTCTGGGACTGGGGAAATCCCAGTCCCTCAGGTGGCTGCACTGGCTGGAAATCCAGGTGTGGAAGGAGCCTGTGCTGTCCCTGGGGCTGCTGCACACCCGGGGGGCTCTGAGACACACCTGATGCTGGGACACAGCAACCTCAGGGCTAGGCAGCTGTTCCCTCTTGCCAGACTGTATCAATTACAACCCCCCCAGCAGAATTAATAAAACATCACCACTCTTCACAAGCTCTCTGGGGAAGTTTTACCCCAAGGAGGTGGAAGGTTTTACTCAAAATCAGTTACAAATGCTGCATCACAAAGCCCACTGCACTCACTGCAGCACTCCCCATATAACCACTGACCACAGGCATTTCAACTGGAATAAAGAGAAATTATATTTAAAAACAGCCTAACGTTAGAGAAAAAGCACTTAAGGATCTTTTTTTCCATCTTCAATAGAAACCTCCTATGGGAAGCTTCCTTCCTCAGCAAGAGGAGGCAGCAAACGTTTAAGACAGAAAACTTTGAAAGGTTTTTCCTTTGAATTTCAGATCTTGTTCAAGGCAATATGGTTATCTCCTAGTTACCACATCAAAATGGCATTAAAATAACATTACTGAGTGTGTTTTAGATGATAGAAAATTTATATTAAAAAAATTCAACACCCTAGGAGAGGAAAAAAAATATCTAAAAAATGTTAGTGCTCATGTTTGGGATTGTTTTCAATTTCAAACACTGTTCACTTCTACATAAAAAAGGAAGCAACTTCCTGCTTCCATCTATTACCAGATGCCCTTGACAAGGAAAAAAAAAAAAGAAAAACATCAACAAATCTGGAGTTGTGAGCCTCAGGCAGGTCCCCAGGAAGACAAGAAAGGAAAACAGAGCAGCGTGAGCTCCACAGAACACGGACGTTGAAAGTTCCTCTGAATCCCAGACAAGCTTCCTGTGCCATGTGTGGGTTTTTTTGAGCAAGCATCCTGTGGCTAAACAATGAAACCCAGCCATTTGAGTGATCAGAATTTATACAAAAGAAGGGAATTAAAGCACACTTCTTGGCTGCAGAGTTATCTGAAATTCTCTGGGGCTCCCTGAATGGCTGATCAGGATGCACTGCCGTTGGCACTTACATAATGGACTCCTGTGGAGCAGCAAAAAGTAACGGCTGCAGAGATTTTTCACAGATTAATACCAAAATGCAAGGGGATAAGGATGAACTGAGCTTATAAAAACCCACTGGAGCTGGGAGAGACTGCTACTGCACCAGAGCTCCTGAAAAAACCTGTGCTGGATGAGGGCAGGAAGAGAGAAGAGTCTCAGAGCAACAGAGGTTGGGCTGCGTTTGGAAACATAATTGTAAACCCCAAGAACTCCAGGATCACAAAATGGTTTTGCTTGGGAGGGACCTTAAAGCTCACCCAGTCCCACCCCCTGGGCAGGGACACCTCCCCCTAGACCAGGTTCCATCCAACCTTCCCAGGGATGGGGAGTCCACAGCACCCCTGGGTACCCAAACACCTGCAGTTCACTTACCAAGCAAGTCAAGGTCTCAAGGAAAAAAAAAAAAAATAGGAGAGGAGGCAATAAATTTTCATAGCTGAGCAAACTGCCTGAAGAATTAACTGTTCAACTGGGGAAATGGAATTTTAGATTTGCCGAGGTTATGTTTAATTTTAATGGCATTGAAACTACTTTCCCATTATTTCTCAAATAATTAAAATTTATGCAAGACTGACACTTCATTTGGATGTCTTGGGCTCTTCCTCAACTCTGGTACTCCCCAAATCTCTGGACAATTGAACAAGCAGGCTTTCCTCAGAGCTGATGGACTGCAGGGCTGGGAAGTAGAAGAGTGGATTAAAGGATGAGCAGAGACCATGTCTCTACAGAGAACCTGGTTACAGCTAATCCAAAAATGCTCCTGCATGTCACGCTCAATCCCAACACCACAGCTCATTTTTATCAGCCCTTGGCTTACAAAATAACCCCAGAGGTTCTGTAAATCACATAGGAATACAGAATTTGTCTTTCTTTTAATGCTGCCTGAAAAATTCTTCCAAAGAGTTCCAGCCCATCGATTTTTCCAAGCTGGAGCCATATCCTACCTTTCCAAAGCAAGCAGGATTTATGCAATAACATCACAATGTACTGCTCACTCCTCACTCACTACAACAGAGGAGCTCCTCCCTCACAGCTGGTAACTGCCCCTCTACCACCTGCAGGTTTTGTCCTGCAGGCTCACTTGAAAAATCTGGCAGCCCTGGGTGTAGGGAAGGAAATGTCCAGCTCACCCCAGGACTGCTCCTTCCAGAACAGGAGCAAAGCAAGTGGAGAAAGCCCTGCTGCTGTCCTGGGGCTCTTCAGCAGCCAAACAAACCGGAAGGTTGATGCCAGGAAGTGAAAAACCAATGTGTTAAAATATAAATCATCTCCACAATGACCAAACCCCAGAGCAGTGAATTCCTACCACCATCACTGCAGCAGAAGCAGGGGAGCTCAGCCCCATCAGAAGAGATCTTTTCCCAACCAGCCCACAGACACTGATGCTGATGCCCCTCTCTCTGTACCTTGTACTTCTGCCTCAGCTCCTCGGTGTCTTCCTTCTCCACCTCCAGCACTCGCCTCCGCTCTGTGGCATCCTCGGCGTAGTCAAGCTGTTTGATAAAAAACAGAGAAGAGATGCAATTTGGGCCATAAATACACTGCACTATCACATCTACCAGAAACCACAACGTAACAACTTCAGCTGAAACAGAATCTATGCAAGTTTGTACTTTGCTTTCCCTGCTTTGTCACCCCAAGTGTAAAACAGGTCATTAATCTCCCTGATGTGGAGGGCCCTGGCAGGCCCATGACAGCTCTGGGGAGGGGAAATCTCAGAGCCCAGGGATTTTGGGGAGCATTCAGAGCCCAGAACTCAGGCTCAAAGGGATAAACAGAGGATGCATTTTGCAGACAAGTGTTTTCTTATTGCACTGATTCAAGAGCAAGTTGTTCTTTGCTTTGGATGCACAACCTCTCACTTTAAATGCCTTTCCCACCCACTCCCCAGAAGCCCTGCAGGAGTGAGGGGAGCTCACCTCCATCTCCATCCGGCCCATGCCCATGACATCATACTTGACAACGATAGGGATGGGATCTGTCCTCCCTGGAAGAGGAACACACAGAGAGGGGTCAGCAGCAGCCCAGCACCACAGCTCACTGTACACATTGGGTTTGGGTGGTTAGAGATCTTGCCTTGGAGTGCAGAGACCAGAAAGCTACAGTGAACCAAACACGAGCCATTCTCACAGCTTACAGCCAACGCTGAGCCCAGCTCCGAACGGTACCCAGGATGACAAATGCATTTTTCTGAACATTAACTGCTCATGTAAAAGCTTCTCATGGTTAATGTTCCCCCATGACAAGCCCTAGGGCAGGGCTGATAACAGGACTTGAGCCTTCTCCTCAAGGCTTCCACATCAGGCTCATCATCTTCCCATAACAGTGAAGAAGCTGCTAATCACATTTCACTGCTGCAGCTCATGAATAATCGATTAGAACTTCCCTGTAAGAGATGTGGAAGCCTCTCTCCCACCAGCTTTTGCCCTCCCCAGGAGCAAGGAATGCTGAGGAGAAGGATGGCACAGAAGCCAAACTTCCCCCATCCCAACCACTCAGCTTAGGCCTGGGGTGGGTCCCTGCTCCCCCAGCCCTGGAGCGATGCTCTGGCCCTGCCGTGTCACCTGTAAGCTGTGAAAAGGACTGGTTGCGAAGAAAATTGACTTTGAACTAATCAAACTATGCTGGAGATTTATTTTTTTAAAAAAACATATCTTTAATCCACTCATAACCAGCCAAACAAAGCAAAATGGGGCAGACAAGCACTTTACTACCACAGCTTTTTTTTTTTTTAAATTATTATTATTTTGATTTTTTACATCACAACTGGAACTGGTGGTTGTGATGTAACCCACTGACAAAGTACTTACCTTCTCCAGTGCAAACCTTGAGTGAAAAAACAGAATGTTTACTTCCCTTATTATTGCTCTTGTTTGGTGTAAACAACTCTTTTGTTATACACACATACACAGGTATTATACCTTTGGGCTAAAAGATCGACACGTTGGAGTCATGCCGAAATATTCCACTGCCATCCACATGTGCAAAAGGCTAAAGTCTTTAAAACTGCCTCAGAAAACCTGGATAGGTGTGAACTCTTTGCCAGCATCAGCCATAATTCCTGCCAAAACCACAGCCCTAGAGGGGCTTTTGAACCTTAAAGTACAGACGTGGTTTTATTCCGAAATAAATCCATTTAATTAATTGCTTTACAGTTTTGTTGATATGCCCAAGAATTTGACAGGCAAGTATCCATCAGGTTCAAAAGTAGTGATCACATTGATCTGGAACGGTTTGGACTGAGCTTTCCTTTGGATATTTAAGGCTCATCTTTGACAAAGTTTCTCTTATGCCCAATGGTATAATACAGTAAGCAGTGACTGCAATTTTTAGCAAAAGGACCAAATTAAAGACAGGTTATAAAAATGACTTCCTAGGTGCAATATCACTTTCATAACGTCTCAGCCAGGGATTTACTGGTAAGTGGTGAACCCAAATGGAATGGCTGTCACCAAGTGCCAACAATTTATTGTTCAAATTTTTTTCAAGCTTTTTTCTTTTTTGTTTTGGTTTTGAGTATTTTTGGTTCATTTTTGTTTTGTTTCTCCAGCAATTGAGATCTTTCGATGCAGCCTCATTGGCCTGGTAAACCCCTGTACACAAACAATGCATCAGTACTTTTGCCTTCTAAGGGCAGTCAAAGTTTTTTGGGTTGTTTTTTTTTTAATTCAAAATCTATTTGGAAATTGCAGTAGCAAGTGCTAGTGCCCATCGTGTTGGGGGGAAAAAATCAAGTTTGGACAGTATTAAAAATTTATGCTTAAACTGATTTTGGCAGTTCTAACACAAACAGAAACATCCCTTCTTAGCAATACCCTTTAATGAACAAGGATCAGACAAGTGTGCATAAAGAAAGGAAAGGAAAGGAAAATGAAAGACCAAGCAGAAGGATGATGGCTACAACAGAGAAAGTAAGCCTAACATTGGTGCACTGATGACAAAGGAGTAATTCAGTCTGAAAATAAAAAATTACCACTGCTAAGTTTACCATCACCACAACAAGTCCAGGATCATAACGCTGTAAAAAAGAAACACCATTTGTTAGGCAGAAACCATTAGGGGCAGAAAATAGGCCGTTTGGTAGGGAGGATGGGTAAAAAAAAATAACAGGAGGCTTCTTGCTCACCCCTCCACCCCATGACCGTGCTCTGCCCTGCAGAACCAGGAGCCACTGGAGCAGCTCTGACTCCTGCTGGGTGCTGGGAGAGCTCCTGGTGACGGCCCCGCTCCGAGGAGGCTCTGAGGCACATGTAAGCAGGCAATTTAAAAAGGAAACAAATCAGGATCTTAAGGAATAACAAATATTCTGGGCCAAAAGGAACTCTGCTTGCAGGTAAGAGGAGAATATTCCATGCAAAAAGCGATGCCTTTGTTCTAAACTGAACCATCATTTCATTATGAATGAAACCTCATGTGTGACATCCAGGTGACAAGGGGCATATCCAGGCATGTAGCACAGCTATGGCAGCAGTGCCAACCCCACATGGATCCCCCTGGAGCCAGCTGGGGCAGCAGGACATGCTGCTGGGCACAGGGGTGGCCTCACTCCATCTCCAAGGAAAGCCACGATGGTGAAAGGACAGGGACAGGCTCAGGGCCACCCCTTGTCCATTGGCTGCCAGGGGGGACATGGGGAGCACCAAAGGGGGAAATGGGACTCTCCAAGCTCAGCTCATGACTTCTCCTTTGAGGGAACTTCCTTGAGGAAAGCTTTTCCTACTGCTGGCCATAACAACAGGATCTTTCCCAGCAGGTAAACATGGCTTGGACCTTGAGAGCCTCCCTTGAGAGTCTGGGGTCCCTGCTGAGCCTTTCCTGCACACCAGTAGGCTTTGAAGGGAACGTGGAAGGAATTCCCACAGTTCCTGCCACTCAGCAGGGCTGCAAGCAGTGCCACATGGAGGGCTAATTCCCAGGGCAAATCCTGCTGTGTCCCTGTCCCAGCCCCCTGCATCTCGCGACATTTATTTTCTTTTTGAGGCAGGTCACAAACTCCTTCACAGACCGGTCACTGCACTGGCTGCAGACCCCAAAGCAGAGAGGGCTATTGCATAAAACACTTCCCCACACACAGGGAAAACCTCATGGAGAGGACAGAGCAGGAACCTCCAGCAGGATGGAAAAAAATAAACAGCTCACACAAGAGTCACACCTTAGAAAACCCAATCTCAAAGGAAATTAGGTTAGTAATGATTCCCTGCACTCAGAAATGAAATGAGATTCCCAAACTGACCTGCTGTACCTGTTTTGCTTTCCTCTCCCCAAGAAACGGGAACACCTTTCTCCCAGCTTGTGAAAAATTGCTCAGACCCAAACAAACCCTGACAGCCATCCCTTCCCAGAGCCCTGCACTGGCAGGGAGCACGTGGACAGGCAGGCTTCTCCAGATTCCCTTGTTTTTAACTGCATAAAGCAACTGGATATGAGCAAATACTTTCTCCCTGGCGCTATAAATGACTAAATCTTGGGAAAATTCATCCTAAGGCTTTGGTATCAGACACAGGTCAGGCTGCACATGGGGGACTGTGGGTTCAGGGCCATGCTCTGGCTCTGGATGTGGTGTGGATGCTGCTCTGCCCTCTGGAATGCGAATATCCCAGCTGGAGCTGCCATCTGAGCCTGCCTGGAAATGCCAGCATTGTCAACACCAGCCCAATGTTTTATCCTGTTTTTAACAAGTCAAAGCAGAAAACAGTTTTCATCAGATTTGCAGATTCAGAGGAACTCCTCCCTCCAAAAACAGCAATATGGCAATAGAATCCCAGAAAGGTCTGGGTTGGGAGGGAACTTAAAAGCCAGTTCCTCCATGGAACAGGGACACCTTCCACAAACCCAGGCTGCTCCAAGCCCCGTCCAACCTGGCCTTGGACACTTCCAGGGATCCAGGGGCAGCCACAGCTGCTCTGAGTACCCTGTGCCAGGGCCCCACCATCCTCACAGGGAAGTTTCCTCCTAATATCCAATGTAAATTGATCCTTTATTTAATTTATAACATCTACTTCTTGTCCTGTCTCAACAGGTAAATTTCTCCGTTAAAGGGGCATTCAGATATAACAGGATGAAAAAAAGTACCCCAAGAATTCTATGTTAACATAATTCAATCAAATCTCTTCCACTGTGTCCCTTATGCACAGTGTGTAAGCACCACAGCTGTAACACAAGAACTGTAATCCTGTCTGTTTTGTTGACATCTTCATAGAAATTTCCCCCAGGTACAAGCTTTGTAGGATCCAATCCTAGAGGAGTGATTGATATCACACACTTGTCACTGGAGGAGAATTTCATAAACTCAGCATCTCCAGAGGACACAGACAACAGCATCTGATCTTGTTGGACATGGAGGATTTCTCCTTATTTGTTATCTGCTGCAACTGAAACCCACAGTGAGACACAACCTCCAGGAGCTTTCAGCTGCTCCTGGAAAGGGACCCTCAGCTGCATGCAGGGCAGGTTCATGACCACAGCACAGGGCTGCTCTGGCGGATAAGGGCTGGTTTGTTCAGTCAGCACAAACCCCACTGCAGGCTTGCAAGGGAAACAGGTGCCTGGAGTCAGCAACCAACACCTGGAGGAATGGATCCACAGGGGCAGGGCTCACCTTCAGCTGCACTGTATGGGAAGAGGGAGATAGGGGGGAGTCCCTGTGCTCATGGATGAGCTGCATTTTTAAAGCTGAGAATTTTGCAACACTCCTGGGACTGTTTCAACACAGCACAGGGGTCTGGCTCTGCTCCCAGGGAACAAGTGACAGGACAAGAGGGAACAGCCTCAAATTGTGCCAGGGAAAGTTTAGGTTGGATACTGGGGACATTTCTTCATGGGAGGGGTTGTCCAGCCTAGGCAGGACCTGCCCAGGGCAGTGGTGGAGTCCCCTTTCCTGGAGGGATTTAAAAGCTGTGCAGATGTGGCACCTGGGGACAGGGGTTAGTTGTGGCCTTGGCAGCACTGGGCTCCCTAAGAGTCTATGAGAAACCAAGAGCTGTCCTGTTGAAAATTCAGATTCCACATTCAGTACAACAAAAGGGGAGAGAGGAGAAAATCCACTTGTTTTCACTGATGCACAAGCCTGGGGGCTCCTCAGTGGCTAAAAGTGACACCACGTTATCAAACTCATTCCAACTGCTGCAAGAAGCAAATGAACAAACAAGGGCAAGCTTTAATCCCAGTCCCCTTTGGGATTAGATTTGTGAGCTCATCCTGTTTATGTCAGATTTCTGGAAGGGGTCAAAACAATCACGAGATTCAAACAAAGGTCCATCATCCTTGGTAGCCAACAAAGTTCCAGAGAGGAGAGAGTGTTTTCCAAGAACACAGAAACTGCCCTGTGAATTTCATCCTTACTAAGCAGGGAAGAAATTACAAGAGAAAGTCAAGTGGTAAACATCCCAAAAACATGGAAAACTTCCAGTGGGAGCTCAAAACTTCACAGACACACAAACCAAGGGTGCCACTTGCAGAAAGCCAAGCTGAGGTTTGACACTGAGGCACCAAGCAGAGCTCCTTGAACTTTTGCAGGGGAAGGAACACAGTGGAGTCTGGGTCAAAAAGCATCCCTATCCCAAATGCTGGGCAACGGATTAAAAATCAACAAAGAAGGTGTTGGAGCAAAACCACAATTCCTGGTTGATTGAGGATAGGAATTCAAGGTAAGAGTTGCTGTCTGTGTTCATCTTGGTAAGTGGACGGGGTTGAAGGGTCTGCTCTGATTCAGGGCTGCACTGAGGAGCGAGGCAGGCTGTGCATGGCCACTGCCTCTCCCTTCCCCACACTCCTCTCTCCATGTTTAACAAAACTGCTCTTCCATTGCACCAGCACAAAGGGCCAGAAGGCCTCATGCCAAGCCAGGGGAAGGCAGTCTATGACAACAAACACAAGGCACTGAAAGCACAATAACTGCAGATTTCACTGGCTGCACCCACTCAAGCAACACAAACTCACCACCTGTAATCAAGGGAAGGATCTTACACCTCCAAAAGCAAACAAGGGGGCAACTGCTTCCCCCAAATGACACCGAGGCACTGGGCAAACTTCCTTTTTGGTCTGTGGTCTGCTGGGTTTTAACACAGCAGTGAAGATGGGTATGATGACAGTAACCACAGCAGGCCAGGTTTCTCAAGCTAAGTTCACATGAAAACACCACTCTTAAAACCACTGCCATGATTTGTGTTGCAAACACCAGCATGGAAATGCTCCTCCATGCCAGGATTGAGGTTCCTGTGAGGACATGTGAAGATACAAGAAGATAAGCGAGCGATCACAGCTATTTTTTGGGTAAGACTGCCAAACCAACCCATACCTAATGAATAAAGGCACTGTTAAGCATTTTTATCTGCCTCTCCTGTGTTTTCCTGTATTTATTACAAAGCTCCAAAACCCAGAAAGAAATCTGACACCCCTCAGTCCCTCAGATGCTCATTGTTCCATGTTCACAGGCCTGACACCCATCCACCGTCTGCCTCCACGAGATCAGAGGAGCCAACAAATGGAAAACACATTAATATCTGAGCTGAAGCCATTTGGCGAGCAGGTGACAGCACCAGGATTCAAGACCTTGGAATTCAAACCCTGAGCTCATTTCTCCAAGCTGCAGCTGCCAAGTGATCACATTTGTGACTGATCTCAGTTGCTCGAGTGGTCAAAGCTCTGTTTATTGCTCCCACAGCCTGAGGAACATCCAGCAAAGGCAGTGCCTGCAGCCACCTGGCAATGCCCTGAAATGGGGACTCAGATCTGGCTCCATCTCACAGCTGGGATCACCCCAGGGGCTGCCAGGAGAGGTCATTTCCTGCCTGAGCCACGGGATCACGGCTTCACCTGCAGCTCTGAGCAGCTTCCAGCATTTGTCAGATGCTTCTGCTCTTCCACCCTGCTCAGCCCTTGGACCAAGAGGGAATTTTTTCCCTTTTCTGAACAGATTTGGGGAGGAATGTGCCAAAGAACTGCACCATAGTGATGCTGAGGGGGGAAGTGCTGACTATATTTATCCTCACAGAATTTGCAAGTCAGAGCACAAATCCACTTGTGCTTTTTCTTTTAATTGAAAACCGTGCAACAAAAATACAGCTTGATGGAGGAATTGGATTTTAGCATTTGCTAACAAATTTGCTATTCCTGGCTTTGCTACCTAGCTGGATGCACTCATGAAAGGATAAAATAAGCCCAAAGCACTTTCTATTAACTGCTGCTCATCATCACCAGGATGATTTATACTATCAGTGTGGGGCACACCTTGGTCAACAGGAACAGCACTGTCCTGAGAGTCTGTGCAGGTTTACTGTTTCAGCCTGAGTGGAAGGGAACCAGGATGCAGGAAGGGTTCCCAGCCCTGCATGGCACTGCCAAGAGAGACACAGGCACGGCCCTGCCCTCTCCTCACAGCGTTACATCAGCAGAGCTGCTCCCCAGGGAGATGGAAGCAGCTCTTCCAGAACAGTTACACTGAAATGATGCCAAAACTTGGCTAAAAACATAAGCAAACATGAAGGAAGTTATTACTAAATAGGCAGAGGAAGCAGAGGACAGAAGGTATTTTTTCAGGACTGAAGGCTACAGGGAAAGTTCCTGCCACTGCAAGGACCTGCCCCAAAAGGGACAACCCTGCCCTAAACAGAACCACCTGATGCTTCTATTTCCTGAGTATTGGAGATAATCCAAGTCCCAGCACAGACCAGCAGCCACCCACCTTGAAACTCCTTTTGGTTTCACTCTCAGCATTTTCATGACAATAACCAAGCACTGAATGAGCTGCCTCAGCCCTTGAGGAGCAAGAACAGGAATTCCAGAGCTACACTGAGCCCCCAGTTACCTGAGCTGTTTGATTCACAGCTGAGACACTCAGCTCTGCCATGACAAATCGTGTCATTCCTGTTGCCATAGCAAAGTACTACATTGGGATTCACCTCTCAGAGATACCACAAAAGATCAGGAGAATCCTGGTCTTGGGAGTACTGTGGGAATATGCAGGAAATCAGTGCCTTAAAACAAATCAAATTAATCATACTGGACATACTTTGTGGTGTAGGGGAACTTGTAACTGCTTCTATACTGCTGGTGGGGCTGTTTTTAAAGGGTCAAGGCTGCAGTCAGGCAAGAATGTTTACAATAGAGAACTTCAGAGAGGCAAATCTGTGTTGAATACAATTGTTACCCAGACTAGCCAAGGATGAGCTGGACCTGTCCACCAGAGCTGGTCAATCCTTCCTCAGAGCCCCCTCCATATGGCCAGTAAACATCAAACCTTCCTCCTGCCCTCTCCAAACCCTCCCTGCAGAGCTGCCCACCCTCCCCAGGCCTTGCTATGACCCAGGAAACAGCAGGACAATCTACTCAGTTTCCCCTGGTCTAATTGAATGAGATTAAACTACTGGTTTCAGTCTTGCAGATATACCTCTAGAGTACTATTACTTCATATTAAACACACAAGTCCAAAAGAAAAAAAAATCCAGCATTTTTCAGCACAATTTTTTTTTTTTCCAAACAAGACTTGTCAAAAAAATTGACAGGGAAAAGGCAAAGAGCTTATAAAAATATTTTCAAATGTACCATTCAGATTATCCCACTTCTGCACGTCAGACTCCTGGCTTTTCATAATACTACTTTAACTTAATGGGAAATACTCATTCCAAGGGAAATCATTAGAGTGTGGTCGAATTCAGATTTCCCTCAGCCCTCCCATTCCCCTCCTGACTTATGTAACTCCTAATTTATTCACAATCCTTGGGCTCATTTAGCACAAGACTTCACACGAAGGTCAGGCAATGCTTTTAACTGATGTTTGCTAGTTTCATTTCTCCAGGAGACACAAAATTCTGGATTATCAACTAAAGGCATTCTCCCAAAGATAAAACAGGCTACAATCACCATTTCCTCACTTGTCAGAGCACAACCATCCCATATCTCTATGGAAAAGCGGCTCCCTAAGCCATACTTTCCAAATTAATAAAGACCCCTGTCAACTGGCAACCCCCTCTCCTGCTTTTTCATTTTCACTGGCTGTTAGCAAACTGAAGCACCATTTCCAAATATAACACAAGTTATTTGTGGGGAAATATGATGAAAAACATCAGAGAAAGAGATGAGCTGAAGGATGACTCTGCTGAATTCCCTACGAGTATCTCTGAAGCAGGACTGGCGTGGTCAGAGCTGACAGCACTGTCCCTGCCTGATGCTCCACTCAGCACACAGCCCAAATTCAGTGAAAGATGCAGATGTTTCAGCCAGAACACAGCTGGTGACAGCCACATCACTCAGGGCATGGGCTCTGCGCTGCCCTACCCAAGGGCTCAGCTTTTCTCAGTAACAAGATTTACACCACAAGGCAGCTACCCCAGGGGGTACAAAATGCCTCCTCCTCTGGAATTTTCCTGAGAATGAGCCATGGTGTACCACACCAGCAGATTTTTACCATAAACAAGTGGCAAGTGTAGATTTTAGGCTGCTGCAGGTACCACCCAGAGACGGCTCAGCACTGTCACCACTGGATTCCATCCCCATGTGGGTGGTCAGGATGAAGGAACCATCACAGGGTAAAGTCCTGCAGTGTGAGCTTCTTGCTGAACAACACCATAAAACTACAAGAAACATCTCTGCCTGGCAGATGTAACCCAGCATCACTTTGGGATTCAACAGAACTAAAGAGGGAGCCCCAACTCAGATGAAGATCTAGAATGAAAAGCAACATCACAAAACTCAGCACATTGAACTCATCCACTTCCTTTCAAGCTGAAGTGCACAGAAAGTAGCTGAATGCAGTATCAATTCCATACATGCAACCCAAAATTTTTGAGGGTTTGACGTAAGGACCTTCTGCAGGAGGTCAGACACCACACCCACAGCTCAAGGCTGCTTGAAGGGGTTCTGTTTCTGCTGCACCTCCTCACCACAGGCTGTGCAAGATTTTAGCTCAAGCAGTGTCAAGCAGGAAGAGTTTAACAGGAACACACCTACATCTCTTTAGAAACCTCTCCTGGTCTTTCCTGAACAAGGGAGTGTGGAAGATGGGAAGAACTTCTGTTCTGCTCCTCCCTTCTCACTGCACATCAAATGACTTCACTCTTCAAACTCTTAGAATAAATTAAAATTGGATGCAAATGTTTCCTTCCTGACATTTTGTACTTGGATTTTTGGGCCAATCTAAGATTCATGCAGAAAGGTCACTGGATAATGAATTAAACACTCCCAACACAATCATCACCAATGCCACAGGCATAGGCTCTGGCTGCTGAGAACTCAGAGGAAAAAAGCTGGAGCAGCAGCAGCCTCCCTTCCATCCTCTGCCTGACCAGACCTCTGGAGAAGTTGGCTGGCAGGTGGGCAGGGCACTTCTCCCTTCCAAAAGGGCTGAAATTCATGCACATGCTCCAAAGCCTCCATTAGGAAGGCCTCAGCACTGAACTAGGTTAAACTGGTGGGTTATTGTCACTCCTGTGTTCCTGTGACCATGCAGGAGGCACAGGAAAGCCCTCAGAGCCCACACCCACAATTTGCACCCAACCAGCAGAGCTCCAAGGACGTGTGAGAGATCTGGAACAGCTCCAGCACAGTGAGAGGCACAAAATCTGGACAAAACCCAAAGTGCAAATTCCTGCTCGGCCCATGGGACAAGGTGACACCACCACCCCCTGCCCCAACTCCAGCCCCAGCCCCATCATCCATGCTCACTCCAGCACATCTGAGCCTGCAGCACCACTGGGCCCTTGGGCTGTGCTTTGAGATCCACCCAGGGCTGGGACAAGGCTCTTCCTTCTTTCAAGTCTCTGTGTTTCCACACTGGTGACACACAGAGCAATCAATACAGGGCACCCAAAAGAGAGAACAATGAGCTCCACCCTGTGATGCACATCCCACGTGCCAAAGGAAAGGCCCAGAGGTGACAGCTACAACCCCCCCTGAGGTCTGGCCCCAGCAGGAACATGAGAGGACTGGAGAGTGCCATGCATCAACCAAAGAACTCCACTGAAACCACATTAGAGGAAGCCAGAAGCATTAACCTGCAAGGCAGTCCTGCCTGAGAGGTTAGAGAGCCTCAGTCCAGGGATTAATAAGCATTCCCAGAGTTTGGAGAATTTGTTACCTCTGCACAGTCCTCCACAGCACAGACACCCCCATCTCTAAGGGGCTCCCTCATGGAACATGGATTACAAGCTCCCAGGTCTTCAGACTACAGGCACAGGAACATGAGTGAGTTACTGAGGGGCTCAGGGCACACCTGAGCTTCAAACACTGCCACAGGTTTCTACAGAAATGGGGTTCAGTGTCACAAGAAGGATTCAGGCTCAAGACAGCAAGGTCTGGTGTGTGCTGGGCCAACCAGCACTTTGGTGTCCCACTGAGATTTGCTAATCCCTGACAAACTGCTGGGAACAGGAATAAATGCAACCTGTGACCGTCCTGTGGAGAAAGCAGGAGTGAGCCCCTCCCATCCAGAGAACCTCTGCCACCACTTTCCATCTTCAGTGGGCCCTTTCCTGGCCTTCTAATGGCTTCTGACCCCAGGGAGCACTGACAGATCTTGGGAACTACCTCCAATCTTTCATTCTTTTAACACCAAAACACCAGCACAGCTGGAAGCTGCACCACTCCCTGTCAGTGTGCAAAGTGAATCCTCCTTCCTCCACGCTGACTCTCACACATCCACCACACACACAGCTCTAACCTGTACCAACAAGGGAGGCAGCAGCTTCCACTTGCAAACTGCCAAATATGAAACTTAACAGTGCAATTGTTTGGATATATTAATAATGGAAAGAAAATCTAATCTAGGAACAAAAAGCAGAAATAATTTTGTTAAAGACCGAGACTGGAGTTGAAGGTTTCAGACAGAAGGGACTGGACTTACCCTGCAGCGACTTTCCCAATCCCTGGCCCAGCTTCCACCCATGTTTCTGGAGTAAGCGATGTCCAATATTATCCTGACAGACAGAACAGAGAAAACAAACCAAAAATATTCCAATAATATATTCTTCCCTTCCCGCTGACATTTAAACATGTGATGAGCAAGAGATTTTTCTACATATATATGCATGCAAAAAAATGCTACTGAAAAGGCAATATATGCCCAATAAAGGGAAAGACAAATGTCAAAAATTGCTGGCTAGAATTTTTCCAGGGGGATGGGTATTGGGGACGGTCACTTTCTGATGGTGTGCTGGGCAACTTTTGTGCATCACGTTTAAAAGAAATAAAAAAATAATAAAACTAAAAAGCAATGTGGAAGGAAATAAAGTGTACCAATAAAAATTGACAGTAAAAAGCATAAAATCAAGCTATTTATACAATCATATCCATCACCTAGACAGCACCACTTAAGATTTTGTTTTGTAAAGAAAATCTACAATGTGTTTAGTCATTTTGTTTGTGTGTCAGGCTTTTATAATACTGAGTAAGTTGTAAGTGCAAGACTGCCCCACCACTAGAAACCAAAACACAATCAGAGCAAAATCCAGGCTAGACTTGATTGGGTTTTTTTATATATGTATATATATATATAAACTAGCATGCAGCCAATATTAAACTGAAAAAACAGTGAGGTTAGTAAAACAAAAAAAAAAAATCAATTAAATAAAATGAGCTCAAGCACAGACTGGGTGATGCATTTCACATGTAAACTAACAAAAATACTAAGATGTTAGAATGAAACAGGCCTAGCAATAAGTTAACAGCAAGGAACCATTAGTGCATATAGGGGAAACAATAAGCATAATGTCTCATCTTCCTAAAAAAAAAAAGCTATTTTGGAATAACTGGAAAAGTACTGACGCAGCAATTAAGTGTCAGCTTTTGGCAATGGGGTTGAGCAGGGCTCAGTGTGGAAATTGTTGTGTTTTCTGCAGGGTGTCTGCCCCCAGACAAAGAGCAGAGCACTCACAGCACCCTCAAACCACCTCAATCTGCCAGCTCACCCTCAGTGACCAGTTTACCCAGTTACAGGCAGTGACCAGCTCCTCAGAGAAGGACTCTTGGCTGGGACCTTGGACACCTTCCAATCACAGAAAATAAAAATAAAAATCAGGTATGAACTTGTTGATTATAAATTATCATCAGGCAAACCACAACCCGAGGTATTGCAGAAATATCCTGAATTATAACAGGATGTGACTCCAGAGCACTGAGTGGTACATGGAACCCAGAAAATAATTCTATCTATAAGCTGCAGGTTTCTCTAATTAAATAACAGTAATCAACAGAAACCAGAGTAGGTTTTGTCACTCCACAGTGAAGAAAATGACCACAAGGTTTGCACAACTTTGGTGAATCAGCTTGAAAGGCACACCCTTCCCAAAGATATTGGCTGCATGGATACATTTTTCCTCAAAAAGATGTTATCAAGTACAAATTTTGGATTTTTTTTCTGATATGCTAATAAAGTCAGACATTTTTGTATTCCTGTATTTCCTGAGGAATAAAGTACATTTTTCCCACACTTCTGGCTCTGCCCCAGGACATAATTAGGGCTACATGGGAAAAAAAATTAAACCAGGGAACATAAGAAAACTTCTGGGGATAAAAGGCTAAATGCAAAAAAAAAAAAAAAAAAAGGAAAAAGGAAAAAAAAAAAAAGAAAAAAAAACACCAACAAGGATGGATCCCCACCACAGGCACCATGGAGAAGGCTCTCTGCTGGGAAGAGGGAACACTTACCTGCAGGCACACCTGGGCAGGCCAATCCCAAGGACCACAGAGTGCCCCATCCTGGCACAGAGGGGCTGCAGCTTGGGATATGTTTGGGATAAGGCATTAATTGCCCTACCCTGACAAATGATCATTCAATCTAAAAGCTGGTGCTGACAAAAATGGCTGCGTTTTCCCAAAGGGAAAAAAAAAAAAGAAAGAAAAAAAAAACAAAACAAAAGAATTCAAAGGACAAGGAGTACTTTGCAGTCTTGGCCAAGGGGAGATGAGACATTGTGCTGACTGTGTGTGTTATGAATGCACTAAAATAAAGACAGATGAAGCAGAACGCTATTCCAAAAGCAGTGCAAGTGGAGTGAAAGCATTTCCATACGAACCTGGCTTTAAAAACTGGGCTGTCAAAAGAACAGTTAAATGTAACACAAAGTAAGAAACTGTCCAATCACTAATGGTAGTTTTTTTCTTTTGCTTTGTTTTCAATTCACTGCTTGCAAGTAATGTATTTATTAAAGAAGAGTGAAAGCATAAAATAAATTCAACAAGTCAAGACCAGCTGGGAGATTCAAGAGCGGTGTGTTGTGACTGACAGTGAAGGGGTAAACAAATGTTAAAGGGAAAAAGAAAAATTTAGAAAGGTTATACACATTAGCACCACTTTTACAGACCCACTCAAGAGGATGGTCCCGAGTTGTTTGACATAAATTGGAATTATGCCTGAACATTGCCCTCAGTTCCCAGGAAGGGGCTGTTCCCACCCCCCCCCCAACTTTTCCATTTGTTTGTTTATGCAGTGGAACTACTCCCTAAGTTTAGATCCTACTCAATTGAAATGGAGCATCTTCTGTTGCACTGAATAAGGAGAACAACTCTAATAATAACTCTAATAATTTAAAATTAATATTTGAGTTGAGACCTGGCCATCATTTTGCTCCTTTCTGGCCATGTTCAGCTCCTCCCTCCTTTTCCAATGGCTAACCCAGACCTCTGATGGAGGTGGACTGACAGAACTGCTCTTCAGTGCAAATCCTGCCCTAAAAATTAAATAATGGCAGGCCAGGCTTGCTTAATCCCACGTGAGAGTCTGTCTGCTCTCTAGGGAGTATCCAGGGATTTTGGGACCAAAATGGGACATGGGACAACAAATGTAACAGCTGACAGCTTTTTTTTTAAAGTGCAGTTTTAAGTGAAAGTTCTGTAAAGTACAGCTACTTTCACATGGAAGAGATGGGGCTTTTCACAGCAAGCTTCCTGCCATGTCAAGAGCTGCCACTCCTTTTGAACAGACTATCCTCACACTGCAGCAGTTTTCCTACAGAAGAGCTGCTGTGATCTACAGAAACACCACAGCCCTAGGAGGACACCCCTCAATTCTCAGCAGAGGGCTGCCATGAGTCTCCTCACTTTCTTCCTCTGCCATTTGGGAGCTCCTTGTGTTACAGCCACAATAAAAATTATTGAGGCAGCCAAAGTAAGTCTCCAATAGGTGTTTGGGTGAGCAAGAGAGCTCTCCTGGACCACGTGGGCACAGGCTGTGGGGTGCCCCATGCAGGGGAAGGGCTCAGCAGCTCCGGGTGGGACAACACCGGCTCTGGAGCTGCACAGCACTGATGGCCAACTCTGCTCTAATGACAAAGCAGAACTTCTCCAAAGGTGTAGCAAATGCAAGGCCTTGGGTCTACCAGACCTTCACAGAGCTGGGTAGGCTACATTGGAAAAACCTCATCCAAAGTGACTGGGCTCCAGCAGCTCTAACTGGCCTCCCCAGATTCCCATCCTGTGCCCTGACAAGATGCCCTTGCTTCCTTTCCATGCAGATCAGTGACTCCTGAGCAGGACATCTCCAGCACAAATTTCTGATAAAGGTTTGACCAATAGAAAAAAAAAATTGCTTACAATTAAAAGATGGGTAGAAGAAGCCCAAGGTTTTGATGATGCCTGTGGGATGTAACCCACACCAATAGTTTTGCCTAGCACAGGTTTTTCCATGAGATCCCCATGATCCCATCACTCAACCCAGCTCGGGCAGGAACCATTCCTCTCTTGAGTGGATTGTAAGCTGTGCTGACTGTGTATGGAGGAATCTATAAGCAAGGATCAGATGCTACTGGGTGAACCCATGCAAACAAGAGGTTGAAAAGATTCCCAAAACAAAACCTAGAGCTCACTACAGATGACACAATGAAGACCAGAGAGAAAAGCCAAATAGTAATGCTACACCATTCAGCTTCCAGAAGCACATTATTTATAGCGCTGTCCACATATGGCTGCTGCTAAATGTCAAATCAGCAGCCTCATCAAATGACACTTTGGAACTAGTGGAGTCCACAGATCCGTACAGATTTCCAGTGCCACAACCCGGCTCCGGCTTGGCCAGGCTGTGCCAGCCCCTGGTGCCCAAGCACCACCGACTGCAGCCTGGCACGGGGGCTCAAGGTGCCCCCCATGGCACCGAGAAGCATTAGAGAGAGGGGAAAGGACATTTGTTAGTTAGGACAAGGACAAACTAACAAGCTCCAGGATAAGTGGGTGATTCCCAGTCTGGCCTCCAACCGCAGTGGTGACGGCGTGGGTCCACCCCTGACACTGCCTGCACGGGGCCAGGGCTGCTTCTTGGGGGCTCTAGGGGCTGTCTCCTACTCCATCTGCACTGCTGGGATGAGGAAAACCAGGAATTCACAGCAAAGAGACTCAATAAACAAGTAGAGATAAGGAATTAATGTGGAGAAAATCTGGATTCTATTAAAGCTGCAATAATTTGTGACTTCCCATTCAAGTACCTGAACTCAGTGAACTCAAAATGCCTCAAAACAAATGCATGCAGCTTCTTGAGTTTAGAAAAAAAGGGTGAAGTGTTCTGATTTTTCAAGGACATCAGTGACTGCACTGACATGAACAGCCAGTGTAAGTGCAGCATCTTTCAAAGCACAACATGAAAAAATGTCACTTGTGGGGGGGAAAAAAACATCAGTATTTGTAGCTCTGAAGAGTCCATTGATATGAAATACTTTCTTCAATTTAGTAATGGAAAACAGCTGGCACTCGTTCAGGCCACGTCCATCCCTAGCTCCTGGCAGCTCTGTTTTCCATAAATGTACTCTGGTTAGAGTTGCATGTTTCAGAGCAGACATCTTTGGCCAAAATGAGCTGCACACAGCAGGATTTCCACAGGAACAACAACACCAGTAGGCTAATTGAGGACATGTTTCAACATTGTAATGATCTGTAGACTCCCAAACCTATTTTTCCAGCCACCTTTGAGTTGCATGCTGTAGCAGTACAGTCAGCACCTCTCAACAGATAATGCTGCAGAGATGGATGTCACATCATGGGGACTGTCACAGGGACATGGCAAAGGAAACACTCCCCCCCATCTCCAAACACCTGCAGGCCTTGGAGCACCTTCCTGTCACTAAGATGTGGGAAGCTGCAAGGAGCACATTTATGAGACTATACTAAATTCACTCTTTGTTCTGAAGAACGACATTTTAACTGGAAAGCACTTTGATCTGCCACGGTCATAAACACAGGGCGTTCATCACCCAAACTGCTTCCATACCACGAAGCACAGGCTCACTCATGCCTCTGAGCAGATTCCTTGGAAGAAGCCAGGTGGATTGCTAACAGAGAACTGGTTAAGGATTAAAATCCAATTTGTTAATGTTGAAAATACTTAGATGCCTGGTAGCTCTAAAACATTAATTTGCCTTTCCTCCTTCCCTCTCAGTTTTGGTTCTGGGTGAGCAAACAGCATAAAATAGAAGGAAAAAAAAAAAAAGCCAAAAGAGTAGAATGAACCCTCCTTTCCTGGTGAAATATCTTTCAGGAGAGGTACCCCACTGAATTCTGCCAAGGAAACTGTCCCTTCTGGTAATGTGTGTAATTTGCCAATTCAAAGAGCACACTGATCATTGAAAGTGTAGAAGCAGAATCACCTCCACAGGTGTCAGGAAACACAACAAAGTAATTCCTGCTTCCCAGATGGGGAATTAAGGAATCAACAATGTATTTTAACAAAGGCCACGTGAAACCTCAGAAGTGACTGGTTTGTTTCTGACTGCAGTCTGACAGCACCCATGCTCAGGCCAGACCCCCTCTCAGCCCCTTTCAGCCACAGCTGAAACCCTGGGATGGACACTGGCACAGCTGTCCTGGGAAGTGCTGGAGTCACCATCCTTGGAAAGGTTCACAGGCCATGGAGATGTGGCATTTGGGGACATGGGTTAGGGGTGGCCTTGGCAATGCTGTGGGATTGGCTGGACTCAATGAGCTTAGAGAGGTTTTCCAACCTTAATGATTCTGTGATTCTCTTATTTCAGACAAAAGAAGAGTGGAACAAACTTGATTTTATAGAACAATTTGAGGTTTTAACTCTTTCTCCTCACAAACCAAGCCATTCTCTTGTCCTCTTCATCCAACTATTTTCAATTAGGCTGAACTGTACCTAACCAAGGAGTTGTAAAGATTAAAAATGTCCTGACATTTGGATAGTGAAAGACAAGAATAAAATATTAAAGCCATAGTTTAATTTTTTTTTTCTCCTGCAGTTCAGCATTAATCAAACTGCACAAAGCATTACTTCTGTGGAGGATGAGATCTACACAATGAGCCTATGGGTACCTGCTCATGCTTTACACACTTCCATAGGCATCCTTCCCTCTGGATCACCAGAGATGTAATCTGTGACCTCTTCTATTCCTCTCTTTGGGAAAGCCCTTTTGGAAATCAGGTAACCAGTCTAGTCTGTAAGCAGCATTTGATTATTTTGAAATGCTAATGTGTGGCCCAGAGTAGGCTACCAACACGTATTTCCCATTATATTTCCATCCAGCTTGGCATTTTAATTCAAATCCCCGTGTCCCAAGGTAAGACTGAAGTATTCAGGAGAAGAGTGAATACCAATTCCCATCTCTGCAGCATTATCTCATGCGTCATCAATTACTGCCATGCCTAAATCTAGCATCATGCCAGCACATTAAGACAGTAGGTACTATATGCAGTGTTCACTGGACCAGAAGAACAGAAATAAGAAGGGGAAAGGAAACCCTAGAGAAGAAATTAAAAAAGGCAGACCGTGCAATACAAACCAGATCATGGCTGCTTAGCTAATATGGGCCAACTGCTGCGGAAGAAAAACGTCGAACACCCCAAGTTGTGTAAATTTTTGGTAAACATCTAACACGCACACAAACACACACAACACCAACCTACACACCAACAAAAATATATAGTGGGCTTTGGCTAACATTGCTTCTTCTAGGGGCTGACTAATGTAGAGAAACTTCAACTAAACTTCAATTAATAGGCAAAAGAACCACTTGACAAATATTTTCTTAACAAAAATTTAGACTTATCAGAACACCACTAAGTGTCCCTTGATTATTCACTACAAGTTTTCTTGTTACTGAAGGAAACTGCAATGAAACTTAGCTAAAGCTAAATGCCAAACGTGGGTCCAGTTTAAGCTGAACAAGCTGCTGTGTCTAAAACCAGCAGAAGGTGCTTTGCAAAGAGAAAAATTAAAAAGCTCCAAGAAGATTAAAAAATCAAAACCTATTTTTTCCCCATCTTACAGCAGGAGTCTTCACACCTAACTCAAGGTAAAGCAGTTTTAGAGAAAGGCTCAGGGCAGCTTCAGCTCCATGGGGAAGGACTGCTGGACTAACACTGATCCCGCTCTCCATACCGCCAGGTGTCATTCTAACACTTTAAACACGCTGGTACTTTTCCAAAAATATAAACTAAAAAGGATCAAAATGTATTTCACTGTACTATTCCATGAGGTTCACATTTAAATTAAACTGATTCCTCAAAGAAAAGTATAAAACCTTAAAATAAATATCTATGAATGAATGTATTATTTTAAATAGTTCCTGAAATATCACGTTGAACTCAAATTTCAGGTTTGAGTTCTAGGACTACTTCAAGATTAAATCCCAGGCTCACTAATGTCAGCATGCAGTTTACCACCAGTTACCCCTCACTGCCAACAAGGAGCCCACTGCTCTCAGATTTGACTGCATTCACATCAAGGACCATCCGACACGGCCGAGCTCCGGGGGAACGCTGCTGGTCGGGGGGGGCCTTACCGATTCGATGGGCTTGTCTAGAGACGCCTGCTCTATCTCCAGGTGCCCCTCTTCATACTGATCAAAGTGATTGCCCTGCAAGAGAAAACCAGGGTCAGCTCCACACAACAGCACACACCTCCAACAGTTTCATGTCCACACACGTTTGGTTAAAGTGTTATATTTTACAGAATTTTGCTAACAAATGAACTTATTAAATACAGGCTGAATTCAATGTATCAACTGTAAGTTTTTAGGGTTTTTTGGTCCTAAGTCAATTTGATGACAATAATAAACTATTAAAGTTGGCAAAACACCAAACATTTACAATGAAAATACTGGATTTTTTCCTTCAAAAGTCTATGAAACACTGAGCACAAGCACCAATGCCAGCATTGAAACCACACGTGCTAAGGAGCAGCAGGAATGGATGTCCCCGCCACTAGAAGGCTTTCCCTGCACCAGGAATTTGCTTGAGGGATACATGTGATTTCATACACCATAAGCCAACAAAACCCCACAGTAGTACCAAAGGAAACCTGTTCCTGTGCCCACAGTGTTGGTCCATGGTCCATGGAGCGGCCCTTGCTACAAATCTGAACAGTGATCTGTCTGTGGAAGTGATCCTCCAACACACCACACAGCCTTCGTCCTGACCTGAAGCAACCCCCCTGCCAGCTGACCACCATCCCCCTTGGAAAAATTGCATCTTTCCATTTTGGGGTGAATACTGAGCACGTAGGTTCCTGAGCTAGCATGGCAATGGCAATCTTTGATCTCCAGAACAAGTGCTGGTGCTGGAACACAACAGTGAAAGGCCATTTCAGGAAAAGCAAACACCTCCACTGCAGCTCTGCCATAATTTGAGGTTTCTGAAACCTCAAATTCCTGAGATTTCAAACATGGTGAACCATTTTTGGCTGTTCAATAGGTCCATGATGCAACACATCCACCATCACTGGCACAGACCTGGAAAGGAAATACTCAGACTTTCCAGCTGCACACTTGGAAGCAAAAGAAGTGAGATTCCTGCAGCTGGGATGAGACCAAAAGCCACTGAAGGGGGTGATTTCAGCGGGCTCTCCTACATTCCCAGGCCTCACTCAGTGTCACAAGAACTCCAGGAGGTGCCAAGCCTTGGCTGCCACCTCCACTGCCCCCTCAGGCCCTGCAGTACCACTGGAACCTCTGGCTGCTCTGTGCACACCAAACCCCTGGCAGGCTCTATTTGCATCCCAGCTCCACAATCCCTTGGAGAAGGAACACACAACACTGCTGCCAAGAGAAACATGTTGTCACCCTCCTCCTTCCACCAATACCAACTTTTCCTTCTGCAAGAATTTTAATGGAAGCCAGCACCCGAAAGAGCAAACTGCAGTTGTAACAGACAGACAGTTGGAATACTACAAGCCAGGCACCAGCCTCCAAAAATCCTCTGGAAGGAGTGTTCCTATGCAGCAATGTAAATCTGCAAGGGAACATCCTGACTAAAACCCAGTGCCAAGAGAAGGTGCTTTGATGCTGGTGCCCCAACTTCCAGCCCATCCATCACCTGCAGGCCCCGGTGGTAAATTCACCCTGGCCATGCTCTGCTCCCGGGCATTGTCTCTCCCATGGCCTCTCCAGAGCAAATTTGGGGTTTAATCTGCAGGCAGCAATCCACTCCCACTCTTTTTTTTTTTCTGGACAGCCTTCAAGGAGCAAGCTAAGGCAAACTTACTATGCACAAGCAGTAGCTGAGCTGCTTTGGAAGGCTAACAATGCTCAGAGACAGTGTGGTGTGGATGCACAGGCTTTGTGTGTGAGGAGGCCAGCAGCCCACACCAAAAACCTGCCTCAGTGCACTCCCAAAATATAGTGCACAAAAGGACCAGAACAGTCAGGAGTGCACAAGCTTCCAACACTGGCAAAAACGCATTGCTAAACCTCACCTATTAAAACATTAAACTCACATAACATTCAGTTAACCAACAGCTGAAACCCTCTCAGCACAAACCCAGACACGTCCCTGCACCTCCTTTCACCTGCTGCCTGCAGGTAGCTCAACACACACTAAATTATCTGGAATAGCTAAATATTGCTGCCCACTCCCCAGCTCCTCTGGTGGGCTGCCTGCCAAGGCACTGAAAGCTGTTTTTACCGAGGCAAGGGTCAATCCCAGTTCGAGGGCAGCACGCCTTGCTGCTCTGAGGCTTCACAAGTCACTTCTTCAGTGCTTAAAACAACATCTCCTCTCTGAAACTATGCAAAAGGCTGAGCACTCCCTGTGCCCCAGCCAGAGAATCAGAGAGCAAACAAAGCCTTTATCTCTGAGTTCTGGTGATCTCACCAGTACCCACTCCATGTATTTTGGGGGTTATTTTATATATTCATATTCTTTGGGGTTTATTATGTACTTAATCTCTATTTGTTCCTGGTCCAAACAGCTGCAATACTAAAACTGGAGCTTTCCAGAGAGGCAGGTGCTGCCTGTCTCTGTAAGTCCTGGGCATAAAAAGGCCACAGAGCACAGGGAGCAGGCCCTGTGGGAACGCTGCCAGCCTGCTCCTGGCTCAGGAGGGTGTTTCAGGCTTGGAAATTCAAGGCTTCAAAATAACAAAGTGACCAAACAGAGCCAAAATCAATACTCATCACAGAGACAGCTCTTTATTTATCAATATTTAGAATATATGATAAAGGGAAAATTCCCTTGCACCAGAAAGAAGCTCATCCTGGAAAAAGGCAAGCAGACAATCCAATGGTTATTGTGAGGTTGGATTTATGGAGGTTTAGGACAGTGATGTCTAACCAGCTAAGAGAAAAATAGTTCCATGGCTATGGCCACAACAATGCCGTTTGCCTTCATGGGGATCCCAGGCCTTTTGGAGCTGGAAGCAGCATAGTCTGTCCCTTTGCTTCTTCATCCCTGGAACTGGCTAAGGAACAAGTTGGGGAGAATTCCATCTGTTTCCCTCTTTTCCAATCCTATAAACTGGTGCATTGAATGTATCCATAAAACATTTCTGTTTTGCTGTACCTTAAGACAATGAATCAGAAGGACACAAAATACTTTAACACTTAAATCCAACAGTTAAATAAACCCTAAATGCTGGATTTGTTGAGAATACATTTCTGGCAAACACAAACCCCAAGCACTGACCATGTTTCAGTAAAATTTTGAAGTGTGTCTTCTGCAAACTTGAGAGATGCTTTCCACTTCAGAGGAAATCTTTATGTGAAAGGAAGGATTCAACCCTTTGTATTCAACCCCATGGATAGCAGGACATGAAATAAGAGCTGCACTAAACCCAGCACTACTCAAAACCTATTCCCAAGCCTTCTTCCCATATGATTTACAGAGATGCAGTAAATTCCCAGCCCTGGGAGCTAATGGCAAAGCTTCCACGTGCTCCAGTGGACATGGATTTTGGTGCTGACTGCGGCACCCTTCTCCCACTCATCCTCTGCCCCTCCATTTCACAGCTGCTTGTATCAGGGTCTCTCCCTTCTGCTTTGTGAAACAAGATGTGCTGCACTGTCCCTTTCTCACAGACACCTCTCCATCCACCCTGGAACAGCAGAGCAAGTAAGATGAGAGGCTTCCACTTAAGCACCATTTATTGCTCTTTGTGCTGCATCGAGTGCTCCGACACTGGTGTTTCCCTATAACCACATTGAAATTCAATATATTTTCCTACTTCATGAGAAGCAAGGACAAGCCTCCAGCATGCAAACACTCCTCATTACACACCACATGGCTTCCTTGTGCATTCTTCTCCAGGAGCCAACATGTTTGTGCCCTGTAATTTTTGTGTAATATCATCTGAACTTTGGCTCTCTGTGCACTCTGGTTACTCACAGTCACATGTTCTCTGCTCTCTCCTCCACTTTCCCATTGTTTGATCTTTGCTCGAAGCTCTTGGCCAAACCTTCTTAGAGCCCTCACACACTGAATATGGCATTTGAAAAATCAACCAACAAAAGCTGCCTCCATGCAGGATTTCAACCCTTGTTCTCCCTTTTTTGGACTGTAAATACTTTGGAGCCTGGCTCAACAAATGCCATTTTGTCCCAGATCATACCCAGTGCAGTCACTGCATTTCCTGGGGCAATTCAAGTTAATAGTTATGGGGAAGAGCATTGCTGCTTCCTTCCTACTTACAGTGTCCCAAACATTGTGGCAGTGAAACTAAACCCAGTCAGCATCATAAAAAAAATTTAAGAAACTTAATTACACTTTCATCCCAAAATCCTTAGTGTCAAGAACTGTTGCCAATAAATCACTCAATGCAAGTGAAATGAATTGTTGATTAAAGCCCATTTATCACAGTTTAGCACCACAGAATTCACTCACTCCTCTATATGAAGCACCTCTTCAGGAAGCTGGGTTACCACAAAGCCACACAGAAATCACTGAGAGGGGGAACCTTTAAAATCTTCACACTGACAAGCAGAAGAAAATAGACTGCCTCCTTCCCTCTCACACCCCAAAGGGTGTATCCAAAACCAGAGCTGGGTCATGAGCGCTGCCTGCATTTCTAAGTCACCTAAAGCACTACCAACACAATGACAAAATAAGGATGAGTCACTTCAACTGCTTCAGGCCCATTAGACCTCCCTGGATATTAATTACTGGACTGCCCTGTCCAATCCACCCGAGCACAAAGCATATTAAGATGTCAGCATGCAGAACACATTCCATACAGTGCCCATTCCTGATGGAATGAGTGGTTTCTTTGATGAACAGCCCTAAGTTATCCATGTATTATTCCCAAAGAAAATGTGGCAGTCTCCAGCCCCAGCAGCTGGGCCAAAGCTGGGGACACAGAGCTCCCACGGAGTTGGGAGCAGGACACAAAGGAGCGTGGGGGATACATTCAGGACTTCTCCCCTCAGCTGTCCCTGGGCTCCAGCAGAGCCCTGTCACACCAGCCTGGTGTTATTAACAGCAGAGAGGATAAGGTGAATTATAAGCACAACACAAGTCAGATAGCAAGAGCCTAGGATTGGAAAACACTGCCTGCTCCAACCACAAGGGACAACGCCTTCAGTGCTGTGAATGGAGCAAAATAGGAAAAGATTCTGGCAGAAAACCCTGCAGCTCTGCCTGGGAGCATTAAAGCAGGACTGGTTGGGGAGGGAATGGGCAGAATGCAGCTGCTGAGACGTCACAGCAGAAACAATCTATTTACGTCCCTCCTGGACTGCAGGACTGGCTCAGGAAGGCACTCAGATGCTGCTTAGTGAGACCACGCCAATAACAATCTAAAGAAAGCAATTTTGCAGAAAAGCCTTACTATACTCACTGTTATTATTTCTTAAATGCACTGGAAAAGAGCACAGCATGATCATGACTGCTTAACTGCACTTGAAAAGAGTGCAGTGTGCTACTTAAGATATTCGAAATTTAGTTTTACACTAGGAGAGTACCAGAAAGAGACTCCAAAAAATCACATTTATATTGCATTTACCTTAGAGAATGGAATTTTAAAACACTAAAGCAAATCAGCACCACTTTTTCACATTCTATTTATCCATCAATTCAATCAATAAATCTTAAACTCCAAAAACGTTACATCAAGCCATAAAATGCAGTGTTGTTAGCCACAAGTATCACTTGAAAGCATTTAACCGGGCCCACTCCCCACTCCCAAAAGCCTTGCGGGCATTAGACTAAGAACAGCAGCTGAGACACAGGAATATCCAAAAAGATAAATAAGTCCCCCCTGAAAAAGGCCATTTTCTAGTGTGGATAAAGCCAGAGCAGGCCACGTGAGCTGCACATCCCAGAATGTTTTCCTTCTGCGGCTGGGAAGCACAGCTGACATTTCCTGCTGCCCTCCCGGGACAGGTCAGCACAGATGCAAGGTCTGAGCACAGGGAACTGGAGCAGCATCTGAGCACAAGGGAGCAAATGCCATCTTGCCAAATTCTCCCTCTCTGCACGCACACAGCATGCCCATGGAGCTGGGGAAAAAACCCTCTGATTTCAGAAGTGAATATCCTGTTAAAATTGAAATCTTCTTTTTTAAAGCAGATGGAGCCGTTACAAAACCTTTAGATGGATAAGGCACCCTCACATCCATCCACTTTCCCCAGAGCTGACTCCCAGCATTCTTGCCAACATCCCACATCCAGGACACCTGGGTGAATGCTGCCTGCCCAGCACCAGCACAGTGGCCAAGAGGCTCAGGAATCACTCTGCTAAGCCCTGATGGAGCACCCGTCTCTCGCCTGACCCCAAGACCAGGAATTTCAGCAAACCACCATCGACACTCATGCTGTATTTAGTTCTCTTTTGACAAACCTCTCCAACTCGGGCAGCTGCTTCCAGACATGCTGGTTTCACTTCTCTGCATGTGGCCTGAGGGTGAGACACCCACCACCTGCAGCTGCAGTGGCACATGTGGGACAGGCAGGATAAAAACTCATTCCAGGCATGGATGAGATACAAGAGGTACAAGTGCCAAGGTCTGCCAGTGCTCTGATTTATTTGTGGGGCTCTATCACTAACATCACCACCGACCTCACAGCGAGTTTCAGCCAAGAACAGTGGGGGAATGAAGGTTTTTAAACCCAAATGCAGCTCCCCATGACTGATTGTTGTGTTTATTACACACAATCAAAATGTAACGGGTTTCTAATACCTCTGCAAGATCCACACCTCCCTACGCAGGCTGACTGCAGATCTCAGTAGTAATTCATGCTGCCCTTTGCAGCACGGCAGGGCCTGATGACTCTATACCATGGAAGGGCTCCAAAATGTAATTGATGCAGACAACCATGTTGGTGTTTAGAAATCCATCCAAAGAACTCAAAAACAACTCCAGGAAAGTGTGGCTTACAACGTTTTTTGAATATTCATTATGCACCCAGAAAAAAATACATTTTTAAGACCAACATGCACCTAGGAGATGGCTCCATCCAATCCTGGAAACCCTCTCGGATAATTATAAAGGCCACATGGGTTCTCAAAGCTATAAAAAGCAATACAAAAGCAACTTTGTATTGGCACCTGAAAAGCCTTTGTTAATGCTTCCCAGAACAAAATCATCCTTTTTCCTGTTGTTCCCTGCAGTGTCTGTAAAGACACACACACAAAAAAACCCAGAGATTCTTTCCTAGCAACGCAGAGGTGAAGCATTCCCAAACAACACGTTCTCACTGCCCTCCACACACCAGGAATTGCTTTCCCAGACCTCTCCCTGGAATACAAGTGGGAAGTATGGACACGGCACATCTGCACACCCCAGAAACAGCTGAATATTTACAGTCAACATCTTGTGAAAGCTGCAGCAAAACCTCATTTTCAGCAGACACACACATCAATTATTCTGAGAGTACTTAACAGGAAAATCCTCTCAAGTCAATACAACAAAAGCAATCACTTGAGACTTGGAGATGAATTTAAATTGGCAAGGTTTGAAAGAAGCACCTTGGAATTGCACATTGAGAAGTTGATGGCACCTTTTGTTTACCAAACTAAAAATTAATTTTGACAAAACTCTTCCCGCTAAGTCCAAAAACACTGAAAACCCATTCAGCAGAACATATTTAAGACTAGTCACAGGTCAAGCAGCTTAAACCAGGAAAACGTACATATCAATACCCACTTAGAGCTGTCCAAACAAAAACATGTTCTACAGTTCAGAGATAAACAGCTCGTACCACACAAGGAGTGGGAGCCAGAGGCAGGTCTCTGCTTTGCATACTTTGGCACCAAACAAGAACAATTTCATGTCTTTCAGATTCCTTCTGCCGCACCAACACCAGCTGTGGATCTGTTCCAGCACACGAGGGATGCTCTGCAGCCCTTCAGCAAGCTCTACCCAAGAGCCAGCATCAGCCTCACTCACCCAGTTCTCTCCTTGTCATTTTTAATGTGCCTTGATGCAGAAGCTGCTGCAGCTTCTAGCACCCACACCTTCATGGCTAACCAGGACCTTCAAACAACCAAAGAAGGGGAAGGGGTTGGGTGGGAAGGACCTTCAAGATGATCTTCTTCCATCCCCTGCAGGGAATAGTCTTCCACTATCCCAGGCTGCTTCACCTGGCCTTGGACACTTCCAGGGATGGGGCAGCCTCAGCTTCTCTGGGCAACCTGTGCCAGTGCCTCACAGGGAGCAATTCCTTCCCAACATCCCATCTAACCCTGCTCTTTGTCAGTGGGAAGACATTTCCCCTTATCCTGCCCCTCTGTCCCCAGTCCCTCCCCACATCTCCTGGAGCCCCTTTAGGCCCTGCAAGGGGCTCTGAGCCCTCCCTGGAGCCTCCTCTTCTCCAGGTGAACACCCCCAGCTGTCCCAGCCTAGCTCCAGCCCTCAGAACAGCTCCTCTGGACTCACTCCAGCAGCTCCATGTCCTTCCTGTGTTGGGGACCCCAGGGCTGGAGGCAGCTCTGCAGGTGGGGTCTCACGTGAGCAGAACTCCCCCCTCACCTGCTGCCCACAGTTGGCTCCTGGGCTGCCAGCACAGCTGAGTCACTGAACTTCTCATCAAACAACCCCCCTGTCCTTCTCCTCAGAGCTGCTTTCAATCAATTCTCCCCCAGTCTGGATTTGCGCTTGGAACCGACCTGACCCAGGTGCAGGACTGTGTAGCTGCCCTTGCTGAACTCCATGAGGTTCACACAGACCAACCTCTCCAGCCTGTCCAGGTCCCTCTGGATGCCATCCCTTCCCTGCTGCGGGTGAGCACAGCAGACAGTACAAGGCAAAGAGAAACAACCCTGGTGAACAGGGTGCCAATCATGTGATATCCAAGGTGTAACCTATTTACCACTATGAACTTCCAAGCTTCCATGAAGTTATCTGCCTTTTCTTTCTTACTACAGTGTCTGACTTGATAAAGAATTGTTTCTAAACCAAAATCTCACAGAAAATCTCCCTGAGGAGCACCTTCACAGGATTCAAACTCCATTCAATACTGTTATCAATGACCAGAGGAAACAGAGCACCTGCCAGCTCAGCTTGCAGATCAGGCAGCCCAACAAAGAGGGAGCAACAGCGAGGATGTGTTTGTACAGAGCAACCTGACCTGTGTAAGAGTGGCTGCAACTCCCTGACACCACGTCTGCTTTCACAGAGCCCTGTACAAACACAGCTACAGCACAGGGCTGCACCCAGCAGCCTGAGAAATCCCAGTTAAAACCTCCTCATGCAACATGGCAGCAGAAAGGATAAAAATACAGTCCAAGGGTGTGCAACAAAGGAAGGGCAAACACAAAAAAAAAGCAGTAAATAGATATTTATCTCTCAGTAAAAAAGATGTTTATCTCAGTATGTTATACCAGGCAAGAGTCTGCTCTAGTCTCCTCTCAGCAAGTTTCCCAATTACAAGTGTGGACAATTTAGGATGCAGAAAGCTGTAACAACACAAAGAAAGAACAATAACAGAATTCAGAGCCATTAAGGCTCTCAGAAGCTAAAATTGAGCAGAAATGCTGTATGTGCCTTCACATAAGAGGGCAAAGAGTAGTAATGTGTGCTTTGGAGCAGCAGAGAAGGACATAAAGCTTAGCAAAGAGCTAAAAATAAAGAAAATCTAGAAGAAAAATTAAGGAAAATGCAGCTTTCAATGGCTAAACTACCAGAAAAACCTACAAAGGAAAATGTTCCCCATCACCAATTGTCTTCAAGGGAGAGATACTGCAGCCAAACACAAACTCCTGGACTCAGAACTGGGTCAAGATGGGAACAGAAACTTAAGTAATACCTAGATATTTAAAGCCACCATCCTAATATTAACTTCTGGCTTTAAAACTGTGAATGGCCAAAATCTCAAATTAACTGTCCATAGAGCTGTCCAAAGGGAGAAAGTAGCATGAATTACTACAGGTTTAAAACCATGTGGTAGGGAAAAAGCTTCTGTCAACTGAGGAAGTGCTGCCCTAGAACTGCAGCAGCGCTTTTTATCAGATGAGCTCCACATTCCCACACAGAGGGTATCAGGAGCCTGGGTAGAGAGGTGGGTTTTGTCTTAGAGAAGGTGACT
Organism: Fringilla coelebs; assembly: GCF_963513975.1. Lineage (NCBI taxonomy): Eukaryota > Metazoa > Chordata > Aves > Passeriformes > Fringillidae > Fringilla > Fringilla coelebs. Next base: position 5,279,155 of record NC_140053.1, on the reverse strand, counting down.
CAGAAGAAGCTGAGGTGGCTCAGCCGTGGCTTGTGGGACTGTTTCCTTTCCCATTCACTGGGCCTCAGCAATGGAGACCACCGCTGTAGGAGAGAAGTGACAACACAGACTGGGGGAAGGCACAACTAAGACAGGAAAGGTCTATATAAAATTACCTCACCACGTGAACCCCAGAAATCCACATTGAAGTTCAGACCCTACTGAGATGTTCTAAAACTGGAACCACTACTACTTGATCTACTTTAGAACACATTTTCTCCCAGTCCTCTCCCCCCCTCCTCGCTCACACAGGGAGGTTAAAAAAATCAGTCACAGTTCTGCTGTTCCTGCTTTGCTCAACTGAAAGGTCAGAACGTCCTGCCAAGGAGGTAAGAGCTCTATTCTTCCTGTGCTGGGCCCACACCTGAAATATAACCTGAATCAAATGATAAATTAAGATCTCGAAAAAATTCTAATAGATTTTCTAAAATCTCAGACTAATTCTTCAGTTAGAAAACACTCTGCGGAAAAGGCGCAGGCTGCCTCCTGACTGCTTGCAGCTACTCCTGCCAAAAGCAAACTCACACCCCAGGATCCTGGATCAGCTGAAAGCTCAGCATAACAGATTTTGCAGATTCCAATCCTTGTTCCCCCACATTAAGTTTTTCTTTTCCCAATTAGTAAAGGCAGGCAGAGAAAATGACCCTCTTTATCTCTCTGCAGGGCAGAGCACAGGCATCAGCTCTCAGTGCCACATCACCCCGAGCAGCTGGTCCTGCTGAAGGACATGGAAACCAAATGCACTTCCCTTAGGCAGCACCTGGGAAGTGAAGTGAAGCTGCAGCCATGACCACACTCGTTAAGGATAGATTCTAAACCTCCTCGCTGCTGGCCCAGCTGTCCAGTAAAGCGCTGCCTAAGCTGCTTGGGAGCAGAACTTATCCCTGACATTCTGCCAATTAAAAAGCATTAAATCCCCCTGCCAGCAGCGCTCAGCTCAACCTGCTGGAAGCAGGCAGGGCCAGAAGCACAGCGATGTGCTGGCTTAGCTCTTCAAATCCTTTGTGGAGGGAAAGAAAAAAAAAACACCACCTATCTTCTTGGAATTAGCAGGCATACCCAAGCTGAGATTCAGACTGGTCACACTTCCACCCAGCAGGGAAAAGCAGGCATGGCTCTTCCTGCTGGGTGGAAGCGTTATTCCATTGCACAGACTACACAACATCACAAAAACAAGAGACAGAACAGCCTGTGTTCCGTCTGGCTAATGATGCCAGTAAGTGCAATGTACGTAGGAAGAGGAAATAATTGAACACATAGACACATATGGCTGGTAATATTTCTGCTTCAACAATGAAAAGGAGAAAAATGCAGTGAGAAAACATTTTCTCAACATCTGGGAGTAAGTGGGAGCTCCCCTGTATTTCAGCAAGAGGGACATCCATGATATTATTCTCTGAGCTTGCATACTTGGTCTGAAGAATAAAATCATTGCAAATGCTTTAAAAATAGCACGGAAAATATATATTTACTTATTGCAGCAGTTTCATATGTTCATACAGCTTTCATTAATGCTCCTATAATATTCTGTTAGCATCATCTACAGCTATTGTTCAGAATTCCTCAAAGTTAGGGTAGTTCCCATTTGTCTCTGCCAGGAAAGCCCATCAGCCCAGGGGACAGTGGCACAGACAAGTGACAGAGCCTGTGACAGACAAGTTCCCCAGCCCTTCACCCCAAGAACTACGCTTGTCAGAACCCCAAAAATAACCTTCTTGAATGAAAAATGGAAAAAGGTTGGGATTTATTTGGATGAGCCACCCAAGACTTCACTTGCTATGGCAGAGCCTAGAAGAGAGGCAAGAGAGAAGGAAGGTGAGAGATACCCCTTCTCCTCACTAATCCATTTCCCTGTCCAAGGCTCCCAAACGAAGCCCTGTGCTGGCCTGGGAAGGGACAAATCCCCAGGACAGGCAGAGCATAGCTCAAAGCCTTTCTATGGAACTGCCCTCAGGTTCAGCACCTGAAAAATAAACTCAAAACCAGGGGCTTTCCAAGTTTCTGTAAGGTTTCAGAACTTAAAGCAAAAAGGGAAGAGGATCTAAGCCTTTAGTGTGGCTTCTAAAGCTACAGAGCACAGCAAGAGCACAACAATCCTGTGAGGAAAAACCCAAGGGCTGCCTAATCAGCTCACTGCAGTGATATCCTTCAGTGCAATTCCTGCTCCTTTGGCAATTTCAACTTACAAGCCACCCTCAGCTTCAAGGTTCCTTCCACCCAACACAGAGAGGAGTCACTACAATTTCACCTACACAATCTTTCTCCTCTCCCTCCACACCATGACCTTCATCCTTAGGGATAGATGACTTTCTTATCCTTACACAAGCCACTCTTTTCCACAGGACTCCCTAGAACTCCCAGGGAGGAGCATCACTCCCTCTGAAGCTCGCTTCATGCCCACCACATCACTGTGGCTACAGCTATGGGAAGATCCCTCACTCCTCTTACCTCTCCAGTTCTCAGCTGATCCCTCTACCCCACCCAGCAGAACCCTTCTCCCCTGAGCACCTTTCCAAGCACTACAGACCATGGACACCTTCTCTTTCTCAGCTGATTTAGGTCCTTCCCTCCTGATTTTCCTGCAGTGCTGTTTGTTTCCATTCCAGCCTCCCCTGAGAGCTCTGATCTTTCTTCAGTCAGGCACAGGGGAGGGAAGAACAGCTCCCAGCAGCTCTCACCTTTAATCCACTTTTCTCCAGCATATCAGAAGCTCAGAAAGCCAAGGATCACCTCTGCTAACCCTGCACTGCCAGCTCTCCCCTGCCTACAGTGCTCAATCTGCACTCTTGCCAAACTGATCCTCCCAACCCAGACTCTTTCCAGCTTCTCTCCAGAAAGGCAGCTGATAATAATGAGAATTCTGAAATGCTTTTTTTTTTTCATTAGCCACATCACTAATCCCAAGATATCTGCCTTCCTTTCAAACAGCTAAAAGGTTCCTTTGACCTATACTCTTTACTCCCAACCTTTTGTTTCTCTCCCTCTCTCCAAAATACACATCCTTTCACTTTGAGGAGATCACAAGTACATCCAGAAAAAAACCCGAGAGCTCTCCACAGCCTCCCTCCCCACACTGCATCCATCCCTGATCAAGTTGTGTCATTTTAGAGCTTGTCTCCCTCTGGCCATGCTCCCTGGGACTCACCAGCCTGGCAGGGACATGGGATCACATCTAGAGTCACACCTGCTCCAAGGACAGAAATTTCACCTGCCAAAGAACTACAACTGTGTGAAAAGGGCATCCCTGACACCAACAGCAACACTCCTGGTTTTGCTATATTTGCAGACCAAAATTTTCTACAGAGGTACACACAGGTGCATTTTTACCTATGGCCACAGCAGCCCTGCAAATACCCATCGCAGCAAGCATTTCCTGTACTCCACACCCATGTTACAGCTCAAGCAATCTCTGTCTCAATACGGAGAAGAAAACTCAAAAGTCTTCTCTGAAAGTGACTTTGAACCTTATTTTTCCTTCTACTTCAGCCAAAAGCTTTCCTCCCTCAATATACTTTGGAAAAACTGTTAGATTGCCCAGCTGTCAGGGGTAGGTGCACAGGCCCCTGAGCTCTCAAAATTCAGTGTGACCTTGTCCCAGTCCCCCTCAGACCTTCTCTTCCACAGCTCACTGTTTTCACCTTCAGTCCTCTGCAGCCTCAACAGCTCCCAACTGCTCCTCCCAGGGGAGCGATTCCACTTTTCCCTCACAGGAAGCTTTAACACAAAATAAAATGTCTCTCTTCTCCCTGGCATATTTTCAGGCAGGGAAGAACAGAGCAGTGACCCTTCCATAAAACCAAACCCTATCATTTTATTTTTCACTCTAGTCTATGGGAAGGACAAGGAAAGCCTGGTATTTAGCACGGATAAATCCCAATTTAGAACAGTGCCCTTTTTTAAAGTCAAGGCGACACAGGGTTGTGACTTCAGTTATTGTCCCCAGGCACACTCAGCAGCTTCCAAGATCTTGGGATCAGGTAATGGAGCCGAGTTTCCTCCCTGACATCACCACACATTCCCCCGTGTGTCCAGAGCCACGACACACTAACAGGTTTTGCCACTACAATTATTTTTCTTGCCATGGGGTTTCCCCACACAGGGACAGGAACAAGGACACCCAAAGGCAAATGTGGACACGACTGCAGAGCTCAGCTGTTCCCTGGGCACAGCCACAGTACCCAATTTGGTTTAGGTTCCCCATCTCTTCCTTACCAAAGGATTACAGGAAATGTGTTTCAAGCCCAAGATCTGGCTCGCTCTACTTCCTGAAACACAAACTTCAAAGCCAAATCAGACTATTGCAGTGTTAATTATGGCTCGTTTGTTCATTGAAGGAAATGAAGGATGCAAACAAGCCCACGTTTGGGGCTGTGGCAGGAGCCAAACCTCCATCCTCAGAGCAGGCAATGCCAACACAGAACACAACTACCCTGGTATTTATTTTCTTGTGTGTTTCTAGCACAGTTTAGTAACAATTTTTGAAGCGTGCACCCCTTATAACATCCAGAAGCAACATAAATTAGTCACTCCTGGATGTCCTGACTGCTTCCAAGACTGCACCTTAATGCCAGATGAAGCAGAATTACGCAAGCTCCACAGTATAAAAACCCTCCCAGGTCTTTGGGTGAAAGGCCCGAGAGAGGATGAACAGCACCATTCCAACGGCAGGATCCCGAAACAAGGACCCACAGAACAGCTCATCCACCACTCTCCTCGAGCAGCGTTATCCTCGCTCCTTTTGTTTTCCTTTCTAACCCCGAGACTCTCTCGGGCTGAAGTCAGAGAACAACATGTCATTGTTCGAGCTTAATGAGTCAACGTTAATTTCCCCATTGTTTATTTAAAGCCCCTTTCAAAAAGAATCAGTGGCGTTAATTACGTTGAAATACTGATGTTTGGGCGAGGGGGCCGGGTGTGAGAAGGAAGATGCGTTTTTTCCACAGAGAAGGGGGTCGCTGGCAGATGTTCGGACGGCGCGGTGCGGATCTCGGGGGGAGTGATCCGAGCCCTCACCGGGGGTGGGTGATTCCCCTCATCGAGGGTCTGGCTCCCTCACCGCGGAGGGGCCCAACCCCTCACGGGGGGTGGTCGGTCCCATCACTGGAGGAGAGCTGATCCCCTCACCATCTTCCCCTGCCGGTCCCTCCACGGGGTCGGCCCGGCGCCACCGCCGTCACAACACGCCGCCCGCTGCCCACCCTGCCCGGGAGCTCTCCCCAGCTGCGGGTGATCCTGACAGCCGGCCCCGGCCCCCCACGCTCCCCTCCGTGCCGCTCCCCGCCGCGGCGCAGCGCCGGGCCCGCACACAAAGCCCCGGTGGGGGAGTGGGGAGAAGGCAACGGAGCCCAGCCCGAGGGGTCGCGGCCGCGCGGAGCGGCGCGAGGGAAGTACCTGGAAGTCCCTGTCCTCGTTGAAGCGAGAGAACCTGTCCGCCATTTCGCGCCGGCCCGGCCCCGCTCCGGCCGCCGCCGCCTCCGCCCTCAGCGCCGCCCGCCTGCACCGCCCCCGCCGCACCGCGCATGCGCCGCCCACCGGTCACGTGCGCAACAGCGCGGGTCACGTGATTGGCAAGCCGGGGGTCCCTCACGGCAGCGCCAACGCGCGGAGTGGAACGGCCGCTGCAGCGGGGCCCGACGGGGCGGCGGCGGCAGGGCCGGCCCGGAGACAGCGGCACGCCGGGTGTCGGCACACCAAGGGGGCAGAACCGGTTCGCACGGCCGGCCGCACCCTCAGGGCTCCGCCGCGGCAGGTCACGTCCCGCCGAGCCTCGCTGCGCCTCTGACTGCGGATGGTAGCGCGCATGCGCGCCCCGGCGGCTAATGGGGGCGCGAGTAGCGCACGCGCGTGCCTAGCAGCCAATTAGGGCGCGAGCTACTGCGCAGCGCGGGGCACCGTTTCCCACCCGCTGCAATGCGCATGTGTAAAAGCGTCACACGGCGACGGCTCGACACGGAAGATCGCGAGCTTTGCTTCAGCCTTCCCGCCCTCCCGGCCCGAGCCAATGGGAGCTGCCCCAGTCTCTTGAGTGATGGCCATGTGAGCCAATGGGATCGTGGACTCGCCACCGCTCCCGGTGTGCGCAGGGGGCCGTGCCGCCTGCCGGGGCGGCGCATGCGCAGAGCCAGCTCGGCGGGGCGGGCGCGGGGGGTGGCTGAGGGCGGCCCGGAGCCCCCGGTGCTCCTCGGCGTTGGGAGCGGCCCGGGGCGGGTGAGCCCTGACGGGGATCACGGAAATCGCACCCAGCCCTGAGGCGGTGCCCAGCACAAATCCTGAGCACATCGCGGTGCTCAGAGCCAGCCCCGCGGTGCAGCCCAGGGCCCGACAGAGCCCCCGTGCTCGTACCCCCGGCTCCTGCCCAGGCCTCCGGCCGGGCTGCGATGGCCTCTCCTCGCCCCTGGGCGGGAAGTGTGTGCCCCAGCCCTGCCCTCTGCAGTGCGCAGCAGCAGGGCCTCGGACAGTACCGGGGGCAGGGGGCGGCTGCTAGGTCAGGGTCTGGAGTCTGGGTCTGCTCTTGGGATCTGGGTCTGGATTTGGGGCCCAGGACTGGGGACTTGGGGCTCTTTGATGGATTTGGGGGCTGTGAAAAACGCCAGTCATTTTTAACGGGGGCCTTGGCTGGGTTTGGCATCAGGGGATGGGGTCTAGGTCTGGGTCTGGATTTATGGGCAAGGCTTGCATTTGGAGTCTGGGTTCTGGGTCTAGGTTTGAGGTCTGGGTCTGGGATTTGGGTCCGGGTCTGCAGAGGTCTCTGCTTTGCCATCCCCCCGCACAGCTGTCACCAGCTGTCCCTGAGCACCGTGTGTCGCTGGCCCTCCGCCTGCCCTGACAGCAGGAAAAACGGATCCCATCTGTCTCTCCATTCATTCATTGCTTTCCCTCTCTCCGAGCAGCCTCTCTGCCCGGGCCCTGCTGCCCTCTGCTGCCCGTCAGGGCCGGGTGATGGAGAGGAGTTTGGGATCGGGGCTGTCTGCAGTGTGTTCTCTGAGCCTCCATGTGCCACCAGAGCTGTCCCTGAGGGGACACCTGTGCCCTGCGCAGCGAGGCAGTGAGTCCTGAAGCACTGCTTGTGCTTTGTGCTCCACGGGGTAGCTCTAGACCCGATTTGTTCCTCCTGTGAGCCAGGCTGGCCTGTGCCGCCAGAACTCCTGTGTGGAACATGTGCCTCTCACTTGTTAGGAGGGAATGCTGTGCTCAGCCTGCTGCCCCACCACAGCAGCCCTGTGGGAATTCCCCCAGGATATCCTGGAGATAAAAACTTCCCAGGAAAGGGAGGTGCTGGATGCCCCAACCCTGGCAGTGTTCAAAGCCAGGTTGGGTAAGGCCTTGAGCAGCCTAGGGATGGAACTAGATGGTCTTCAAGGTCCATCTCTACCCCTAATGTCCTATAATTCTAATCTTGCCTCTCTCCTGGCACCAGCCAGCCCTGTGTGCTGAGAAGGGCTTGGTGGCTGTGAGCTGGGACTTCTGCAGTGCACAGTGGCCATGTTTCTGTCCATTTCTTGCTGGGCAGAAACATGATTGAATTTGCTACTCATTGCCCTGAGAACATCCTGTTGATGCTCTTGCCTGCCTGCTTTACTCAACTCCCCACAAAACCCCCAGTGTCCCGTGTCAGGTCTGTGGTTCCCTCCTTATCCTCCCAAAGCACCCAGGTGGGTCCACATGGGCAGGACTCCCCTGCCTAGGAGCCTTACCACACCATGTGGGACAGCCCTGTGGGTGACTCAGTCAAATGTCCCGCAGCCTAGCCCACCCATGGGTCCTGGCTGGGCACCCTCGGGCCCAGTGCAGGTGCTGTGCCCACAAGGGAGCTCCTGACTCACCCAGGTGGTCACTGGGACCCCCAGCCACCCCCTGGACCCCCACCCCCCATGGGGTGCTGAGCCAGACAAGGCCCTGCAAGGAGGTGGGGCTGTGTCAAGCCAGGTGGGATGAACCTGGAACAGGGAATGTGGGGACCCCTGGGGAGGGTGGCAGCTCCCCTGGCAGGACCCAGCTGTGCCGGTGTCCTTTGCCCCTTAAGGTCCCCCCACCCCACTGGGTGCACAAAGCTGGTGCATCATCACCATGGCTGGGGGGAACCCAGCTCTGCCTGCCTGGGCTTTGGGAACCTGGCACTCCAGGGGTGCTGAGCTCACAGCAGGGGTGGTCCTGGGGCCCAGAGTGCTGCCCAAGGCCTCTCAGCCCTGCCTGTGTCAATTGGTGCCAGAGGGGTGAGCTGAGTCCCTGGGGTCCTCTGCCTGGGGTGCTCAAGGGGCACAGTGTCCCCAGGCCAGGGGACCCCAGAGCCCAGCATGGGCAGAGGCCCCTCACTGCTGGACCAGGAGCTGGTGCTGCACTCACCAGGGCCCCTCTTCTCTGGGGAGCCCTCTCTGGGCTGTGCTCCCCAGCTCTGCTGCCACAGGAGCAGGAGGGAGTCTGGGAATGAATGCCTCCCCACTTGGCATCTCCCTGTGCCAGGGGCCTCTGCTGCTGGGGATTTGTGCCCTCCAGGACCTGTGGCGTTTGGTGGACACATCTGCTCCCCTCTGGTACCCTCTAGCCTGGAGGGACTGGCACAGGGACAGCTCAGTGTCCTTGTTGGGAATAACTTCATGCACTGTCAGACACAGGGACGGGTCAGTGTCCACAATGGAGACAACTCTGTCCCCATTGGGCATGGGGACAGCTCCATGTCCTTGTGTCAGCTCTGTGCCCCCACTGGGCACAGAGGTGAATCTGTGTCCCCAGTGGGCTGGGGGCAGGTGGAATGGCTGTGTGACACCATGGAGTGTGACACTTCTGGTCACACTGAGCCCACCCCTCCCTACAGGGGGGCTTGGTTGGTGCTGGGGGACAAATGGGCACTCAGGGGACCCTGAGAGTCACCACGGGCCTGTGGCATGGGCTCACTGATGTCCCCACACCCAGCCCTGACACAGGAGGGTATAAATAGCAGCTCTGTCGCCTCCTGTCACATGCCCAGTGCTGGCAGGTCCCCTGCCCCCGGCTGGGGGCACAGCTGTTCCTGGAAGAGGGAGGGATGGCCAGAAGGGCACCCCATCCCTCATGCACTCCACCACAGGGGCCACCCCACAGACTTGCAACAGTTCCTGGGGGGCATCCAGGGGTCCAGGCTGTCCCTGTGGGGACATCACTGTCACTGCCCTGGGAACACAGACCCCAACCCAGCACGGGGACAGAGCTGAGATGGTTGAACCATGCCCATCCCACCAATATGGGGTCCCTGTGCCCCACGGGGACCCATTGCCCCCTCCAGGTGCTTCCCTGGGGACTTAAAGGGTACTTCCAACCCCAAAGAGAGCAAAAAGGGAAATTTGTGCCCATTTCCCCCCTCCCCTCCCCACCCCGATCCCATGCACTCCGTGGGCAGAAATGGTCACTGCGGTCTGGGGCAGCTCTAAAAATACCCGAGCCCTGACAGTGACAGCTGCGGCCGGGCCAGGGGGGCCCACAGCGGGGCCGGGGCTGCCAGCCCTGGTGTCCCCTCCCTGCCGGGACAGCCCTTGGCTCTTCCCCCACACACACAGGCTTTTCTCCATTCTGGGGACCCCCGGGGTCCTGTCCTGCTGCCGCGGTGTCCCAGCGGGGCGGTGCCATGGGGCAGTGGCTGCGTGCCCACCGTGCCCACGCTGGCCCCGCGGCCTGGCCGCCGGCACGCGGCCGTGGCGGCCCGGTGGCTGTGGCGCTGGCCGTCCCCCGGCCTCCCCGAAGCCCCTAATCCATCTCTCGCAGCAGGAGATGCCTAAGCTGCCTTTTCATGCCGGCTCCTCCGCGCGCGGGCTCGCGCGCTCTCAATGCCGGCGCTGGCAGGAGATGTGTCCGACAAGCTGAGGGGATCCTCCCCCGCCAGCAAGGTCAAGGTGTGCTTAAGCCACTTTCCCCATGCCCGCCCCGGTGGGCTTTGTGCCCCACCAGCACCAGGGGTGGCTTTGGGGGACAGCACTGCTCTGGGGTCTCACCACCCTGAGGGATCCAGGCAGGCAGATGCATATTGTGGGGGGACTCATCCCCCAGCTCGTCACAGCCGGTCTCGGGGTCACCCACCAGCGCCCCTGATCCCAGCTGGGGACCCTCTGTGGTCCTTGGCTAAAGCTGTGCCCGCTGCCAACCAGGCTGCCCCCAGGGCGGGGGCACCCCAGGGCTTGGCTCACCCCACACGCAGCCCAGGGCTCATCTCTGCCCCCAGCCGCCCTGGGCACTGCTGCTCACAGACCTCTCCCACACACGAGCCACTGCAGACCATCAGACCAGTTCAGACCAGTACACACCAAGCCTGAGCACTACTCTCCCTGGCCCACAGGGCAGGGAGCACACATGTCTGTGTGCACACATCTGTGTCTGTGTGTCTGGGCACTCGTGTGCCAGCTCATGCCCAGGCATGCAGGGTTCCATGCCCAGGACCCCGTGTCACTCCTGTTCCCTTGGTGACAGACCCCAGTCCTCTGCTGGCACCTCGTGCCTGCCACCAGCCAGGCCCTTTGTGCCTGGTTTTAATTAGAGGCTCTTAAGTGTGAAACAAAGCCAAGGGCAGGGCCGGGGGGCCCTTCCCTTCCTCTGCAGTCCTGAGGGACCCCTGAGGTCCCCATCCTGCCTGGCATCGCCTGCCACAGCCCCTCCATTCCCCACTCTGTGCCCATCCCTAAGGGACACAATGCAAACTGCTGCTGCCAGTAGAAGTGCTGTCCTTCAGAGGGGTGCAGGCCACCAGCCCTGCGTGGGGCCCTGCACAGGGCCTGTGCCAGATGTGGTGCCACCCCCAATGTCACCCCCAGGGTACCTGTCCCCAGGGAGGCTGCTCAGAAAGAGGCCACCAGCCTGTGGCTGGGCTGTGGTGCTGCTGTGGGTGATATGGGTGTTCCCAGCTGTGTCCCCTGTCCCTGGCTTTGATGGGTGCAGGGAGGACCCCACAGGCACCCTGGCACCTCATGGAGGAGGGGGGGCTGCATGGGCACCATGTCCTACTCCACGAGGGACACAGGAGCCACCAGACTTTTGGAGGTGGGTGTACCCATGGGCCTCCCCCGGGGACCCTTGGGTGCTGGGAGCAGGGGACTGGCAACACTGGGTGCCCACCAGCATCCCCCAGTGGCGTACTGGGATGAAGTGAGAGTGGAGCAGTGGGAGTATTGGGATTCCTAGGTGCCCCCCACCCTGAGCAGCTCTGTGAGGACACGAGGGGAGCTGGGGGGAAGAGCTGGGTTTGGCCCCATACTCCCAGTAAAGCCCAGTCTGGGCAGCCCGCACCCCCTCCCACTGTGTGCAAGGGTGTCTTCACAGTGTCCCCTCCACCCAGGACACCAACCCAGACCCCCATGGGAAAGTCTGGGGAGGGGGCAGCACCCTCTACCACCCTTCATGCCTCTGGCAGGGCCTGGGGATAGGGCTGGAAGCCTGGTGACAGGGACAAGTGATATCAACAGGATTCCCTGGCCACCCTGAATGTCCCTGGGAGGGGACACCCCTGAGCAGGCAGGACCCCACTGGTTGCTTCCCTGGGGTGTTCCCTGACACCCCCAGTCCACCCAGGAGTTCCTCTCAGGGCTGACTGGTGGGTCTGCTTTGGGTTTTGCCCTCCCCAGGAGGGCTCGGCAGCCACTCTGGGTGGAATTATGTCCCAGTGTGACCCTGGAGGCTCTGGGGACCCTTGTCCCAAGCCACCAGCACCCAGGAAGACAGGGAGGATGGGGACAGCCTCTGCAACCCCTTCTGGAAGTGAAACCCCCCCCCATCTCCAGAGAGAAGCCAAAATCTGAAGCGTTTAGGAAGCAAAGATCCACGTGGCTGCGCAGACACCCTTGTACCCCTCTGTCCCTGTCCCTGTGAGCCTGGGGACACGGTGGGGGTCACCCAAGCAGACCGTGCCACCACAGGGCCGGAGCAGCCGCCCTGCATTCCCACTGCAGCCAGGGAACGGGAGCGGGAGCGGGAACGGGCCGGAGGCAGCGCTGGCCGGGCTCCGGGCTCGGCCCCGCCGCCGGCGCCGTGCCAGCCTCTGTCTGCCGCCTCCCGCCCGGGACCACCGGACACCCAGCGAGCCGGCGGGGCCCAAAGGCAGCACCCCTGGGTGCCCCAAAGGGGACGGCCGGCCCTGGCTCCCGTCTCACCGCCTCACCCCACAGCAGTCCCGGAGCCTCCGCCGTCCCCGGGAGCGGGGAGAGCCCCCGCCAGCCCCGCCGGGACACCCGGCACGTCCGGCCCGGGGAGGCTGGCGGAGGGGGGGCCCGGCAGCATCGTGTGTCCCGGCTTTCCCCCCCAGGCTTTGATTTTGGAGCCCCCCCCGCCCTTCCCCCTCGGCCAGGAGCCGCAATGGTTTCAATTACGCTGTGAAAGGCGGTGGGGCCCCCTCTTTTCACGACAGCCCGGGTCTCCTGCTCACAACAAAAGCTTAAGTTACAGGAAAGGGAGAGAAAGGGAGGGAGGACGCGCAGGGAGGGAGGGAAGGGGGCTGCCAGGAGCCCCCCAGGCCCCCAAAGCGGAGCGGACGGGGGCAGGGGGCTCCCCACCACAGCCCTCCCGGCTGCCCTTCATTCCTCAGCCCCCCTAAAAACAAAACGGCAGAGGCTCCCCACCACAGCCCCCACAGGGAAAGGGGGGGGAAAGGCAGCCCCTTGCCTCAGGAAAGGCTGCCCCCCATTCTCATGCCGAAATTCGGAGTGGTCACCTGTAGTTTTGTTCCCTTAAAAAGGGAACTCCAGTGGGTCCCAGTCTCTCCCAGTGTGTTTGAGTCTCCCCAGCGTGTCCCGGTGCCCCTCAGTGTGTGCTTGACTCCCCGGTGTGTCCCATGGCCCCCCTGTGCTTGACCTCCCTGTGTCCTAACATTCTCAATGTGTCTTGAATGGCCCCAGCACGTCCTGGGTCCCCCTGCTGTGTCCCAGTGTCCCCCCACAGTGTGTCCCAGTGCTTCCCCAGTGTGTTCCAGTCCTCCCTCGTGTGTCCCAGATCCCCCCAGCATGTCCTGGATCCTCCCAGTGTGTTCTGGTTCCCTCCAGGCATATCCCTGTCAACCTCTGCCATGTCCAAGACCAACCCCCCTCCCTGCCCCAGCCCCCCAGTGTGTCCCAGTCCCAACATGTGTCCCAGTTCCCCACAGCGTGTCCCAGTCCCCCAGGCCTGTCCCACTGCCCTGTTTTGGGGACACCCCTGGCTATGCAGTGGCCTTTTGGGGGTGCAGCACCACGGGCAGCCCATGGGGTGGTGACACTGCCTGGCTGATGCCTGGGGACAAGGGATGTTGGGGCCAATACACCCTGTCCTGGAGGTCTCCAGTGGGGCATGGGAGCTAATCCTGCTCCACTGCACCCTAAAGTGGGACCTGGGGACAGAGGGGGACCCCTTGCAGCACATTAGAGGGGATGTGGGTCTTGGGCTGGGGGGAGCAGCCCCACAGGTGGAGGGTCAGCATGGGGGTTATGGGACATGAACAGCGCAGAGGACACAAGGGGGGCCCAGGAGACACAGAGAGGGCAGAGGACATGGAGGGAGTGCAGAGGCCACAGAGGCCACAGCAGGGCTAGGGCACACAGCGGGGGCTGCAGGGGACACAGGGGCAGGGGACACGGAGGGTGCAGAGCACTCGGGGGGTACAGGGTACAGGGAGGTGCAGGGACAGGAGAGGGGCACAGGACAGAGGTACAGTGACCACGGTCGTCATCAGGAGACATGGGGGAGAAGTAGGGGACACAGGGGGACACAGGACAGCAGGGCACACAGAGTGGGAACAAGGAGACGTGGGGAAGGGGACACAGGACAGCAGGGCACACAGAGCAGGAACAAGGGGACATGAGGGGACACAGGACAGCAGGACACACACAGCGGGGACAAGGGGACATGAGGGGACAGCAGGGCACACAGAGTGGGGACAAGGGGACATGAGGGGACACAGGACAGCAGGACACACACAGCGGGGACAAGGGGACATGAGGGGACACAGGACAGCAGGGCACACAGAGTGGGGACAAGGGGACATGAGGGGACACAGGACAGCAGGGCACACAGAGTGGGGACAAGGGGACATGAGGGGACACAGGACAGCAGGACACACACAGCGGGGACAAGGGGACACGGGGGGACACAGGACAGCAGGGCACACAGAGTGGGGACCAAGGGGACACGGGGCACAGGAGACAGGGGCGGCAGAGGCCACAATGCGGTTTGGGGACACAGGGCACACGGCAGGGCCGCTCCCCGCGGCCCCGGCCCGACCCCGCCCGCGGGGGGAGTTCGCACGGCTCGGAAAAACTTTGGGGGGGGCGGTGACCCCCGGGGCGGGGGCGGGGCCGGGTGGGCGTGGCCGAGGCCGAAGTGGGCGTGGCGGCCGCGCCGTTTGAATGTGATTGGCGGAGCGGGCGGGGCGGGGGGCGGGGCGGGGGGCGCTGGCCCCGCCCGGCGGGGACGCGGCGCTGCCCCGCACAAAGGCGGCGGGAGCGTCCGGTGCGGCCGCTCCGTTCCCCGCGCCCCGGGACCCCGGCACCCCCCCGGCACCCCCCCGGCACCCCCCGGGACCCGCCTCCCGCCACCCTCCCGGCACCACCGCCTGCCCGCGGCTCCGGGAGCAGCAGGAGCGCCAAGTTCGGGCAGCGGGAGCAGCGCCGCGGAGCACGGGGAGCGCCACGTCCGAGCACCGGGAGCCGTCCCGCCACGCACAGTAAATCGAGACACCGGGAGCCGTCCCGCCGGGCACGGGGTAGGCAGACAGCGGGCAGCGGGAGCCGTCCGGGCTGCGCCGGGTACGGGGGATCCGGGCGCCGGGAGCCGTCCAGGCGGGAGCTGAGAGTATCCAGTCACCGGGGATCGTCCAGCCAGCACCGGCCACGGCAGAACTGATCCCTGGGAGCCGTCGAGTCAGCAACGGGCACGGCAGATCAGGCCACCCGGAGTCATCCAGACGGGATCAGAGCGTATCCAGTCACCGGGAGTCGTCCAGGCAGCACTGGGCACGGCAGCCCCGGACGGGAGGATTGGCCGTCCGGCTGGGCACCGGGCACGGTAAATCGGGGCGCACGGCTCGGGGCACCATGGGCCCCCCCGGCGTGCTGCCCGCCCTGGCGTGGCTGCTGGCGGGGCTGAGCGTGCCGGCGCCGAGCCGGGCCCAGCTGCATGGCGAGAAGGGCATCTCCATCCCCGACCACGGCTTCTGCCAGCCCATCTCCATCCCACTGTGCACTGACATCGCCTACAACCAGACCATCATGCCCAACCTGCTGGGTCACACCAACCAGGAGGACGCGGGGCTGGAGGTCCACCAGTTCTACCCGCTGGTGAAGGTGCAATGCTCACTGGAGCTGAAGTTCTTCCTGTGCTCCATGTACGCGCCGGTGTGCACGGTGCTGGAGCAGGCCATCCCGCCGTGCCGCTCCATCTGCGAGCGGGCGCGCCAGGGCTGCGAGGCCCTCATGAACAAATTCGGGTTCCAGTGGCCGGAGCGGTTGCGTTGTGAGAACTTCCCCCGGCACGGCGCCGAGCAGATCTGCGTGGGGCAGAACCACTCGGAGGACGGCAGCTCCCCGGCACTGCTGACCAGCGCCACGCCGCTGGCCGGCCAGGGCACCCCCGGCGCCCCTCGCTACGCCACCCTCGACCACCCCTTCCACTGCCCGCGGGCGCTGAAGGTGCCCAGCTACCTCAACTACAAGTTCCTGGGGGAGAAGGACTGCGCGGCGCCCTGCGAGCCCACCCGGCCCGACGGCCACATGTTCTTCAACGAGGACGAGATCCGCTTCGCCCGCATCTGGATCCTCATCTGGTCCGTCCTGTGCTGCGCCTCCACCTTCTTCACCGTCACCACCTACCTGGTGGACATGCAGCGCTTCCGCTACCCCGAGCGACCCATCATCTTCCTCTCGGGCTGCTACACCATGGTGTCGGTGGCCTACATCGCCGGCTTCGTGCTGGAGGAGAGGGTGGTCTGCAACGAGCGCTTCCAGGAGGACGGCTACCGCACCGTGGTGCAGGGCACCAAGAAGGAGGGCTGCACCATCCTCTTCATGATGCTCTACTTCTTCAGCATGGCCAGCTCCATCTGGTGGGTCATCCTCTCCCTCACCTGGTTCCTGGCCGCCGGCATGAAGTGGGGCCACGAGGCCATCGAGGCCAACTCCCAGTACTTCCACTTGGCCGCCTGGGCGGTGCCAGCTGTCAAGACCATCACCATCCTGGCCATGGGGCAGATCGACGGGGACCTGCTGAGCGGCGTCTGCTTCGTGGGCCTCAACAACATCGACCCTCTGCGAGGCTTCGTGCTGGCCCCGCTCTTCGTCTACCTCTTCATCGGCACCTCCTTCCTCCTGGCCGGCTTCGTCTCCCTCTTCCGCATCCGCACCATCATGAAGCACGGCGGCACCAAGACGGAGAAGCTGGAGCGGCTCATGGTTCGCATCGGGGTCTTCAGCGTGCTCTACACCGTCCCGGCCACCATCGTCATCGCCTGCTACTTCTACGAGCAGGCCTTCCGTGAGCACTGGGAGCGCAGCTGGATCAGCCAGAACTGCAAGAGCTTGGCCATCCCCTGCCCGCTGCACTTCACCCCCCGCATGACCCCCGACTTCACCGTCTACATGATCAAGTATCTCATGACTCTGATCGTGGGCATCACCTCCGGGTTCTGGATATGGTCGGGCAAAACCCTGCACTCCTGGAGGAAGTTCTACACTCGGCTCACCAACAGCAAGCAGGGCGAGACCACGGTGTGACCCCCGGCCCCGCCGCCCTTCGGCCTGAAATAATTTTTTTTTGGGGGTGGGGGGGAGGAGTTATTATATATTTTTTATTTTTAGATTTATTAACGTCTAA
Source organism: Fringilla coelebs (assembly GCF_963513975.1). Lineage (NCBI taxonomy): Eukaryota > Metazoa > Chordata > Aves > Passeriformes > Fringillidae > Fringilla > Fringilla coelebs. Next base: position 5,262,325 of record NC_140053.1, on the reverse strand, counting down.
GGGGTGTCTCTCTTTCTCTTTGATTTTTTTTTTTTTTTGTAATTAAACCTGTAAATAGCATTTGTAAATTTAAGTATATATTTCTATTTAAACGTGTGAAAAAAGAGAGGGAGAAAATAGGAGGGGAGGGAGAAATAGGAGAAGAAGGAAGGGAGAAGAGGGGAGGAAAAAGGACAAAAAGGGGAAAAAAGTGGAAAAGGGAGGAAAAAAAGGGGAAAGGAAAGAAAAAAGGAAAGGAAGGAAAAAAGGAGGAGACGAGGGAAAAATGAGCAGCAAGGGGTGAAAAAAGGAGAAAAGCAAGGAAAAAAGGGGAAAATGAGAGAAAAAGGAGGAAAGGGGGGAAAAAAGTGGGAGAGAGGGGAGGAAACCAGGAGAAAGGGTAGAAAAACAAAAGGGCAGAAAAAAAGGAGAAAAGGGAAGAAAAAGGAGAAAAAAAATGAAAGGGAGAAAAAACAGGAGAAGGAGAGAAAAGACAAAAAGATGAAAAAGGAGGGGAAAAGAGAAAAAGGAGATTAAAAAAAACGAGGAGAGAAAAAGGATCAGGAAAAGAGGGAAAGAGGTAGGAAAAGAGAGAAAAAAAGAGGAGAAAAAGGGGAAAAACACTGCCAAGCCTGGGAGAGGACCCTCGGCCCCCTGCTCCCCCTTTCCTGCTCCATCCCGGCTCCCTCCAGCCCTGCTCCACCGGCCCCTGGAAAAATGGGTGAAAAAAGGCAAAAAACCCCAAAACCAAGCCCATTTTTCTCACTCTCCTTTTGAAACTCCCCAAGAAAGTGGATTTTTTTTCTTCCCCACCCCTTTGCTCCCACGAGACCCTGGGCTGGGGCTGCCACCCCCAGGGCTCTCCCTGGGCCCCCCTGCTTGGCTGATGATTTTTCCTCCCAAATCCCTTTTTGAACAATCCTTCACAAATACAAACGAGTCAAAAAAATGCCAGATTATTCCCGAGGGCTTTTTTTTTCCCCCAAAAAAACCCCAATAATTAAATTATGGGGGCTCCCATGGATTCTGCTGGGCCCCCCACTTCCACCGCCCCATGGGGATGAGCCAGTGCCTCCCTCCAGCTGGAACAAAGCACTTTGAAAGGGGAAAAAAGAGATTTTTAACCCAAAAAATGAGGAATTTTCAGTGTGCAGTGGGAGGGGGGGGCCTCTCCTGTGTCCCCCCCCGGGAGGAAATAGCTCACATTTTCTCTGGGATTAGGGGTTTGGCTGGGGTGGGCCCCGGTCCCGACTCCGGTTCAATCTGTTGGGATTTGGGGGATGCTGGAGGGGGGATGTAGGGGAGTTTCAGCTGGAGGGGGACAACTCAGGGCAGAGAGGGGGGCTGAAAGGATGGATTTAATCAGCTGGGTTTAATTGGAATGAAAAAAAATACTCTTCCCAAAATGGAGAGGGAGACCTGGCCACGAAGCGCTGGCCCCAGGGGTGCCCCAAAACCGGCCCCGGGGAGCCTCAGCCCTTCTGGTCTCCCTCGTTCCAGGGGATTTGGGGATCCCTGGAGCACAAAGAGGGATTGCTGGGGCACTGAGCCATTCCCCTTCCCCCAGCAAAGCCCGGGAAAATCCCCAAACCCCCTTAAAAATCCCAGTCCCGCGGTGAGGGCGAGGCGGGAGCTGAAGGGGTTAAGGCAGCGCCTCTCCAGCACATTTTGGAAAGGAAAAACTCTTTGGATCCGGTTTAATTTTCCAGCGATGACTTGGAAGGGGGAGAGAAGAGGGGGAGAAGCTTATCCAGGACTTCTTTTCCCCCTCCTCTGCGGTTTGGAGAAGCAGTTTGGGGGTCGGGCTAGTCTGGTCGGGACCCCCCCTTCCCCCCAGCCGCCCCTTGGCACCCCCCAGGACCCCCCAGCCTCCCCTGTTACCCCAGCCCCTGCCTCGGGAGCCTCTGGAAGTGGGAATTCAGGCAGGGCAATTCCTGCAGTCTGTTCTGGTGGTGGCATGGGCAGGCTGAGCCTCGGCCAAGACATCAGGGGACCCCCTGCACCCCTCAATGCCCACCCCGAGGGTGCCACTCAGGGGGTCCCCCTTGCCAAGGGGGTCCCGGGCTGTTTCCAGCCCTGGTTCTGAGTGCTTCGGCTTTGGGGTGCTGCCCTCGGGGTCCTGGCTCTGGCTGGAGGGTCCTGCTCCCCAAAAAGCTGCTCCCCCCCCAAGGCTGCTTTGTTTTCCGGAGGCGAAGCGCAGATCACGGGGGACGGGGGAATGTAAACTCTCCACCCAGGAATGCAGGAGCTCCGAGAGGAGTTTTTTTTAAAAGGCTTCATGTCCTGGCTTTGGAAAACAGAGCTGGGATCTGGGATCGCTGGGGCTGCTTCTGTGCTCCGGTGGTGCTGAGGGATCAGGGGATTTGGGGACCCACTGGGGGTCCCTGGCCCCCCTCCCTGGCCCCACAGGCTCCTGCGATGGAGTGGGAATAGGAGGAACTGGGCCAGGTCTGTGACCTTTCCAAGCAATTTTGGGGGGTTTTGGAAGTTTTTGGCTCTCGGGGCTGTTTGCAGCCTGGGCAGGAGGAGCTGGAGGGTGTCTGCAAGCAGCAGTCAGCAGTGTCCCCTCTGTCCCCTGCTCTGTCACACCAGGGATGGGGCACCCTGGGAAAAACCAAGGACAGGTCACCCCAAAGATGGAGCTCTGTGGGAATGGGTCACCCAAGGGACAACTCAGCCTGGGTACAGGTCACCCTGGGGATGGGTCACCCTGGGGATGGGTCACCCCAGGAGCCGTGATTGATCTCTGAAGAGAGATCACCCCAAATCCAATTAACCCCAGGGATGGGTCACCCCATGTCCAGGTAACCTTGGGGATGTCACCCAAAGAATGGGTGCCCCAGGTGCCACTAATCCCAGGGATGGGGACAAGGGACAGGGACCTCCTTGCTGAGCAGGGCTGTCCCCAGGCCGGTGACTCCCATCCTCCTCTTCCCCTTTTAAGCCGAGTGAAGAGGGAGCAAACGCCAGCGGGTCGGGCCGTGTCCCCTCCCGGCCGTGCCGGGGTCCTTTGATGTCCCCTAATGAGCCCCGCTCTGTTTTCACAGCTGCCACCACCGCGGGAGTCAATTAACGACAAACCCGGGCTGGTCCCCGAGCACCCTCAACTCATCACAGCAGTGCCACCAGTGCCACCAGTGCCACCAGTGCTTGCTGGGCTCGTGCTCCTGGGCATGGGGACGGGCTCAGCTCAGCCGTGGGTGACAGCACTGGACTGTCCCAGCTCAGGGACAGCCCCGGCGGTGGAAGCACTGCAGGCAAGGGAGAGGAAGGAGGAACTGGGACAAGGACCCTGGGTCATGCGGTGTCCCCAGCACTGGCTGTCTCAGTACTCCTGGGACCCAGGCCGTGGTCAGTGCTGTCCCCTGCTGCTGGCTGTCCTGTCCCCTGGACCATGGGCTGTCCTGGCCACAGGCTCTCCTGTCCCCTTATCCATGGGCTCTCCTGTCCCCTGTCCCTCATTGGGGGCTGTCCTGTCTCCTGGGGCTGTTCTGTCCCCATGGCCCCCAGGTTCCCCTGTCCCCAGACTGTCCCATTTTCAGCCCCGGGTCACAGTTCCCTCAGAGCAGTGGGATCCATCTCCCCTGTCCCCTCCCCTGCCACCACCCCCCTTGTCCCGGTCTCCAGCAGTGACACGGAGGTGGCAGAGGGAGGTGACAGGGCGCACGGAAGTGACAAGGGACATCTCTTTGCTGCACTTCACGTGTCTCCATGATCACTTGGTATGACAGGTCCTGAGACTTTGTGGGGACATCTCTGGCTGTCCCCACCTTCTGGCTCCCTGTGCCTTCACCCCCATGGGGACAGAGCCAGCAGTGACCCGAGGGCCCAGCACCCAGTGGGGGCAGCGGGGCCCCGGGTGTCCCCGGCCCCCCCGGGCCGGCTGTCCCCGCCGGGCGGGCGCTGGAGCGGGATCTGGCCGCGGCCGAGGCCGAGCCCTGGCCGGGCGCCAGCGGGGACAGGCGGCTGAATTGGGCTCCGGCCGCGCCGCTCTTAAAGGAGACGGAGCCGCCGGGAGGGACCTCGGGACGGGATCGGCACCTCGGGGGGCCCGGGCGGGGGGGGGACTGCCAGGGCAGGAGCCCGACCCTGTCCCCAGGCTGCCATCCCGGCCAGGTGTGCGCGGTGCGGGGGGATCCATCCCCGAGCCGTCCCCGAGCCGCGTGGGATCCTGGCTCGGTACGGGGACACACCTGAAGGGCGGGGGAGTGGGGAATGTGGGGCCTCCTCCACATCCCAGCATTGTCCTGCAGAGCTTGGGGTCAGGGGGTGTGATGAGCTGTGCCAGTCACAGCGTCCTCCCCTGCCCTGGACACCGGGATGGGGGGCCCTGGCTCCATCCCAGCACCTCTCCTGCAGGGCAGGGATGGATGGATGGATGGATGGATGGATGGATGGATGGATGGATGGATGGATGGATGGATGGATGGATGGACACAGCTGGGTGGACCCAGTCTCCATCCTGGGGACCTCCTGGAGAACCTGGGGTTGGTGGACACAGGGTGGGTGGCCACGGGCTCCCATCTCCATCCTGGTGCACCTCCTGGAGAAGCTGGGATGGGTGAGAGTGGGACCCACCAACATCCAGGGCCTGTCCAGAGAGTGTTGGGTGAATGGACAAGGGATGGACGGATGGATGGATGGATGGATGGATGGATGGATGGATGGATGGATGGCTGGATGGACGTGAATTGGATGCACATGTGTGGAATGGGTGGATGTGAGGCGGGTGGACATGGAGCAGATGGACATGGATGGAATGAGTAGGCCCAGGATGGGTGGACACAGATGGGATGGATGGATGGACATGGATGGATGGACACGGTCTCCCCCAGCCCCCCAGGACCCCTCCCCGCCCTGTCCTGCAGGGCTCTGCCCGGGGCTGCCCCTCGGCCACGCGGTTCTGCAGCTGCCCTGGCCGGGGAAGGGTCCGGCCGGGGGGCCCAGGGGGCTCCGGGGGAGGGGCTGGCCAGGGGGCCCAGAGGGGGTTCGGGGGAGGGTCCGGGCGGGCGCGGGGGCGGCTCCGGAGGCGGCGGCGGCTCCGGGTGCGGGAATGTTTGTGCAGCTGGAGCCGATTATGGGGCGGGAGCGGGAGGGGGGAGGGGGGGCGAGGGGGTCGTGCAAGGGGGAGAGGGATGTGCAGGCACAGCAGAGCGTGTGTGCAGGAGGCTCCCCACCTGCGTGGAGCGTGTGTGGAGGGTTCCCGGGCACCCCCGTGCCCATGTGGGATGCCACCCACTCCGACCTGTCCCGTCACAGGCACCCCGCGTGTGCCCCCGCCCCACACGTGTGTGCAAACGCCGGGGACACGCCGGGGACATGTGTTCACACCCTCGGGCTGTGGGTGCCCCCCAGGGGCTGCGGGGTCACTCCCCCCGCGCTGGAGATCCCCAGCCCGGCCCCCGCTCTGCTCCCTGCGCTCACGCCGGTCCCCGCTGATGCCCTGAAAGCTCTCGCGGGGCGCAGCCACACCCGGGGCCACGGCAGTCTAAAGGCCATTGATTGTCCCTGCCCTGTCTGGGTGGGTGAAGAAGCCGCCACTGCAGGGACCTTGGGGGCGCCCCCTCATCCGTGCCCAGCTCGGCCCCCCGGATCGGGCCCTGATTGAATCTCCCGGTGCAATTCCCTGTTCCGTCTCCCGGGAGATGGAACAGGGGAAAACAGTGGCAGGGGAAGGGAAATGGCACCCCCAAACCAGAAAACTGGGAGTGCCCCCCCCGTGGCACCTGGGCCACCCATCAGAGGACACCCCAAAACCCAGGATTCCCCCCATCAGGGTTTAACCCCTGCACTGCCAGGACCATGACACTGCCTGATCCCACTCCCTGTTTCCATTGCTTTTACCCCAAAACAGCTGGTTCAGGTTGGACAAATGATTCCCTTGGCCCAATCTCCCACTTCTTATTCCTTATTCATTATTTTTATTAGTTGTTGTCATTATTATTAATAAAAGGAAAGACATCACCCGCCAGCATGGCAAATTATCTGCTTGCCTTTGTCTGCCTCCTCTGGGAAGGGATGGATGGATGGATGGATGATGGATGGATGGATGGATGGATGGATGGATGGATGGATGGATGGATGATGGATGGATGGATGGATGGATGGATGGATAGATGGATGGATGATGGGTGGATGATGGATGGATGGATGATGGATGGATGGATGGATGGATGATGGATGGATGGATGGATGGATGGATGGATGGATGGATGGATGGATGGATGGATGGACAGACTGTATCTCAGCCTGCACTACCCTCTGCTACCACAGTCACCCTGTGCCCGCTGGGTTTCAGGGGTGACTGTCGGGTTCAAAACCTGTTTAATGTTCTTTTTTGGGGTGGGTTCATTCAATCCAGGCGCAGGTGCAGTGCCAGGAGGGGCAGACTGTCCGGGATGCCAGGATGTGCCTGGTGCACACACACTCCTGCTCATGGAACCTGAGGTTCACCCACAGGTCCCTGGCTTTTCCATCATCAAAATCCCTGCTCCATTACCTGCCTGAAGCCTCCTTTTGGGGCTTTAATGCATCATCCCCCAATTTTTGAGAGTTTTCTTACGTGGTATTTGGAGGAGCACAGGGCTGGGTCCATCCTGGTGCTGCAGGATCTGGCTGCCATCAGTGTGGTGAGCTGGGGGTGGCTGGGTCAGGTCTCAGAGCCAGGGATCCCAGTGGCTGCTCCCCGGGCTTTTCCCACTGCAGGGAGGCAGAGGGGGGGAACGGCCCCCTCAGCCCCCCAGTTCCACACAGACACCCCTGACCCATTAAACATCATCTGCTGGGCACCAAAACGTGGCTGCTGAAGGGGGCATTGGTGCCACCTGCTGTGCCTGTCCCCAGGGCTGGCACCTCCTGGGGGATCCCACAGTGCCATCGGGATCCTGCAGTGATCCCTCCTGAGGGACCCCACAGTGACATGACTCCCCAGGAGCAGCCAGGGGCAGGATTTTGGTTTTATTCCCCTTTGATATAAATGTGACCCTTTCAGGGATTAAATTGGCTCTTCCAGCGGCAGAAAGGGGCTGCTCTGAGGGCTGCTCGGGGGCACAGCAGGACAGGCTCGGCCGTGGGTGGCTTTGGGGGGCTCAGTGTGATTTGGGGGCTCTTTTCTGACCAGCTGAGGGTGCAAGGCCGAGTTTGCCCCCACCCTGTGCTCCTGATGCGAGCAGGGCTCCGGGAGCGGGAAAAGGGGTGGGAGGAGAGGGGGCAGCACTGGGGAACACAACGGGAAGGGTCTGTCCCACCCAGTGCGGCCCGGGAGGGGGACAGGGTCCCCCTTGTGGGGTCGGGGACACAGGGACAGGGACACAGGGACAGGATCCTGCCCAGGACACAGGGACAGAGCTCCGCACAGGTGCCACGGCCCTGCTGGGCTCTCCTCCCTTCCCGGGGCTGTCCGGGGCGCTGAGGGGTCCATGGGGATGTGGATCCTCGGGGACCCCCACCAGGACGTGGCCCCCACCAGCACCGGACCCACGGCTGGGGATGTTCCGGGCGGGACCCCCCGGCCCCTCCGAGCCCCAGCGGCTTTCCCGGTTCCCGGTTCCCCGACGCCGCGCAGGTCCCGCTCGGGGCCCCGGGTCGGTGTCCCCCAGGAGACACCGCGACACGCCCATTGGCCACGCCCACCCAACGACCGCGCCCATACATGACGACACCCTTACCACAGACCACGCCCACTCCCGGCGACTTCCCGCCTATTGAGAGGCCCCGCCCCTTTCCGGGACCGCGCCCCCTCCCCGGCGCTCGCGCCCTTTGCCTGCCACGCCCCCTGGCCAAAGCCACGCCCTCATACCAGACCACGCCTTCATCCTCGCGACGTGCCGGGCGCAGACCCCGCCTAAAGCCCCGCCCCTTAACGTCACCGTCTCAGCCTCGCTCTCATCCCCGCCCTTTTCAGGCCGCGCCTCCGCACCAGGCCACGCCCACCCCAAACCGCCGAAGCAGATAATCAGGCCACGCCCCTTCCCGCCCCAACGGTCACCACGCCCCCTACCCTCTGCGCAGGCGTAGTTCAGTAGACCCCGCCCCCTAATCCCGCCCCTCCGCACTCCCCGCTCGTTCCGCCGCCCGCGCGCGGGGACTGCAGTTCCCAGCATGCCGCGCGCGCGGAAGGGGCGTGGCCGCGGCGCCGCTTCCGTGCTGGCGGCGAAGCGGAGGAGCGGCAAGATGGCGGCGGCGGCGGTGCTGGAGCTGCAGCGCGCGCAGTCCCTGCTCTCCACCGACCGCGAGGCCTCCATCGGCATCCTGCACTCCATCGGTGAGCGCCGGCCCGCCGCCCGCGCCGCCCGCGCCCCGCCGCCGCTCGCGTCGCGCGGAGCCCCGCGCCGCCGCCGCTGCTGACTCACCGTGCGCGCCGGGCGGGAGCGCGGCCTGGGCCCGGCCCCGCGGCGCTGCCCCGCGCCGGGACGGCACCGGCGGCGGCCCCCGCACGTGGGGGCACGGGCGGCAGGAGCCGTCGGTGCGGGGCGGAGCGGGGGCCGCGCTCCGGGAGCCCGGCGGCGGGGCCGGTGCCCGGCGCGTGTCCGCGGAGCCGCTCGGAGCAGCCCCGGAGCCGGGCCGGCCGCTCCTCCCGTCCCGCTGGAATGAACGTGGCGGTCCGGGATCCCCGATCGGCGCGTGCCGGTGCCGGTAGCGCGGGGTGTCGCGGCTCTCGGTCGGGGCGGTTCGCGGCGGGTTCGGGGCGCGGTGTCACGGCCGGGTCCGGCCGTGCCCTAGGCCGGGAGCGCTCCGGTGTTCGCTCCCGCAGCGCTGCCGTCCCGCCGGGGCTGACCCGCACGGAGCCGCGGAGGTTTCCCGGTGCCGCGGCCGAGCTCCGCTCCTGTCCGAAGCTCCCTCGGGGCTCGCTTCTCCCAGGCCGGGCCCCTTCGGGCCGCGCTGCCGGGGGGCTCGGGCTCTGGAGGGGGTGTGGGCCCCGCGTGGGGCTGGGGCGGGCTCGGGACTGCTGGGTACAGCGGGAGGTCTCGGTCCTGGTGACCTCTGCGGAGATGCTGCCACCCTGCTGTCACCCCGCTGTGTCGGAGAAGTTTGCCGAGTGTCCCCGTTGGACCTGGCGGTGCTGCCAGGCGCTCAGAGCTGCGTTTGTCCCGCAGTGTTTGCTCGTTGCTCAGCAGGAGGTGCCGCTCTCGGGGTCGGGCTCGGTCGGGACTCAGCCCCTGGTGTGGGTGGGGAGCATCAGGAATGGCCCAGACAGTGTTCCTGTGATGCTTTTCTCCTTTAGAGCAAGGTTCCCTCACTTTCAGTAGGGAATTACAGGGGTGAGAGGCACAGTTGCGGTGCCCTAGAGCCGGGGTTTTGGTTTTGTTTGTGTGGAAGTTGGAGCCGCTCCCTGTGCTGGGGGTGGCAGCAGGGAGGGAAGGGCGCTGTGTGGTGGATAACTCACACGGAGCTGCTGCTGTGCACACTGGGGTTGTGCTGCTGGCTGTCACTTGTCCCTTTATCTGCCTCGGGGCAGAGTCACTCCCTGGAGCAGAGGTGGTGGCACTGCCAGGACTCAGCGCTGGCAGGAGGTGTCACACCAGAGTGGGGAGGGATGTACCCACCTCGCTTTGCTCGTGCTGCACTTTGTCCGTGGGGTCTCAGCTTAATACACAAAGCAGCGACATCAGCAATCCCAGAGTGGAGTATCCAACCCCAGAAATGCCATTACATGTCTCTTACTTGGCTCCAGTGTGCTCTGGTGGGTGATGCTGGTTGTGAGTGACACTTGCACAGCCAGACAAGCTGAGATTGTTCAAACCTGGAGCTGGAGTGATCGGGGGGGGGGGTCTGTGGGCTGGTAAAACCCCTGTGGAGCACAGACAGAGCCCTGCAAACTTCCCTGCACTGGATTTAAACTTCCCAGACCTCTTGGGCCGGGCTGAACTCCCTGGTGCCTGTTGGAGCAGGTCCTGCTCAGGGCACACATCCAGGAGCTGAGCAGCTGGGATGGTTTTCACCTCAAACACCACTCAAGGCAACTTTCCTGCTCTTTTTCTCCCCAGTGAAACGTGATGTCCAGGAAAATGATGAGGAAGCAGTGCAAGTCAAAGAGCAGAGCATCCTGGAGCTGGGGTCACTGCTGGCCAAGACTGGGCAGGCAGAAGGTGAGCCTGAAATCAGAAATTGAGGTAACAGGCAGGAGATCCTGCAGCCAGTGCATTTAGTCTCCTTACTTAGTGGGATAGCTGGAAAAACAGCTTTTGGCAGGACATGTTCTCTCAGAGACAGGACAGAAACTAAAAACCAAATAAAGAACATAAATATTAATAAATATAACTTGGCCCAGTGTTCCACACAGTGCACAGTTCAGTCTGTGGCCTTTGATGTGGGGCTGTTTCAGTATGGGTGACTGAAGTTTTGCTAAGTTGTTCTGTTTGAGATGAGAGGTGTCTCCTGCTTAGTTTTAAATGGGAAAGTTTGTCCCATGAAATATTTTCTCACCAGCAGCTTCTTTCACAATCAATTGATTTATCTGCTGGCCATTACATCAGCAGCCCCTGTCCAGCTCTGCAGGGGACAGTCCCTCTATTGTGAGCGTGTGAGGGGACAGGGATGGAGTTGAGTTCTCTGTTTGGTGATGATTTGGAGTCTGCTCCTGTTTCCTGGAGAGCTGCAGGCAGCAGTTGGTTGTTTTGCACTCAGCAGTTTAGGGCTGTGCCTTTCCCCTGGAGCGTTTCAGGACACTCTGTGTTCTGTGCTTGGGCTGCAGCCCTGGGCAGTGGAAATGTTTCCTCTGGGGTGGGGAAAGCACCCAGCAGCAGCAGCAGGTTCCATCCCACTGCAAGGGACACCAGGCCTGACTTCAGAGTGGCTCATGGAAAGTTCCTGAGGGCCCAGCCACGGCTCCAGGTCAGTTTGTATCTATTGTGAAACGTCCCTTGGTGTCCCACTGGGCTTGGGAAACTCCTGTTGGGCTGGGCCGTGTCACTGCTCTGTGCTGGAATGAGCATTCCAGCCCTGCTCCCACTGTGGGTGGCACTTGGACAGGGCTGGGGACAGTGGGTCCTGAGAGGTGCTGTCCTTGTCACCTCACTCAGGTGTCCACCTCAGATTCCTGCTGGGGGCTGCTTTCAGGGTCTCTGGGGAAAAATAAACCCCTCCAGCACGGGGTTTTCCTGCTCCTGCAGGACAGAGGAAGCTGCTGAGCCAGTGCCCTTTCCTGGCTGAGGGCAGGAGCTCTGTGGGTGTCTGTGCTGTGCCAGTGCCCTTTGCACCCTGCTGTTTGCTCAGCAGAGATCACCAAACATGGCTGGGCCCTGCAGCAGGGGAGATGTGTGTGTTTGGGTAAAAAGGGGGAAATCAGAGCCTCTTCAGGTCAGTGTGGGATGTGCTGCTGGTGAGCAGAGCTGAGGGCAGAGTTCTTGTGGCCTCCTCAGCTCTGCAGAGCTTGGGGCAGGGTTGAGTTTAAGCTGAATTTTGGCACAAGGATAAAGAGCTCCAGGGTTTTCCTAGAGGGTGGTAATTGATAAATTTATTTTCTTTCAAGGGGAAGGCTGAGGAGTTGAAAGTAGCACTGTTAACTCATCAAACTCAGGGCTGTGAGGGGGCAAACATGGAATGTATTTGTGGTCTATGAAAGGTACCAATAACTGCAGAGTGTGTTCTGGAGGGAAGGAAAATGACTTAGTGTCATTCAGAAGCCACTTGTGTGTGTTCAGCTCAGAGGGACATCAGCAGGACCTCGAGGTGTTTTCTGGAGCTGTGGAGCTGGAGGATGAAGGACAGGGTGCCCTGGCTTAGGGTGGTGCTGGAGCTGTGGGAAGGGCTCTGGCCCTTCCCCTCCTGTCACCTCTCTGGGTAGGAGTGACAGGTCAGGGGCAGCAGCACCATCACCAGGTACAGCTGCCCCCAGTGCTGGGCACACACTGGGATTTCATCCTGTGGCTTTCACTGCACAAGGTTTGGTTTTTGCCTGTGGAACTTCTTGGACAGCTTTGAGGGGTTCCAGTGGCCAAAGAGGTGGTGGCTGCACTGTCCCTGGAAGTGGATAAATTAAGTTTTGTTTATTCTAAATCCACACTTTGGGATGTTTAGAAACCTTCCAGTGCCTTAATGGGCTCCAGAAACTGGAGAAGGACTTGGGCAGGACCCAGGGAATGGCTCCCACTGCCAGAGGGCAGGGCTGGATGGGCTATTGGGAATGGGAATTGTTCCCTGGCAGGGTGGGCAGCCCTGGCACAGGGTGCCCAGAGCAGCTGGGGCTGCCCCTGGATCCCTGGCAGTGCCCAAGGCCAGGCTGGACACTGGGGCTGGAGCAGCCTGGGACAGTGGGAGGTGTCCCTGGGACAGTGGGAGGGGTCCCTGCCATGGCAGGGGTAGCACTGGATGGGCTTTAGGATCCCTTCCAACCCAAACCATTCTGTGATTCTGTGACTCTACTGAACTGCAGCCTTTGTTCACAAAAATAACAATGATACAAGTGACCCCCTTCAATCCTTAATCTTTATCTAGCAGATAAATTTGTAGATTGATTACTTTTCTGTGTGACAGTTGCAGATTTTTATAGCATTTCACAGAACTGTAGGGTTGGAATAACTGGGATTGGGAATTTGGATATGTGCAGTGTTAGCTGGTGGAAGCACTTCCCTGAGGATGAGCTGCAGGCTTCATTTCCAGAGCTGCTGCTCATCACTCCTGCAGAGCTGTCAATCCCACCCCTTTACCAGGCATTGCATTTTCTTTAGAAAAATAAAATCCTAAAAATAGTTGATGGTTATGTTGGTAGGAGAGAGAAATTTCTGTGGGAACTTTGAGCCTGCCTGGCTGAATGTGGAGTTTGCAGAATGCACAGCTGCATTCCAGCTGTTGACTTGGGATCTGCTTTCTGGGGAGTTCTGGGGCAGCTCTGGAGCACATCAGTGGATGATAAACAGTGCAGTGTGTTCCACTGGAGTTTTCCTTCTTTGTTCTACAGTTCTTGTGGGAAAGAGTGTGTTGGGCACTGATCCCACTGGTCCTGAGGAGCTGGGGGAGGCAAGGATGCACAGGAGGAGGGTTCCTGGTAGTGCTTGGGAGCTGATGGATCTTGGAGAGCCTCAATTAGATGCAGAGCCCACCTTTCCCAGCCCCCAGCAGATGCTGGGGAGGAGCTCTGTGCACAACTGATGTGTTGGATTGGCTGTGCTTGTTTGTTTGCTGTGTATGAGACCAAAGCATTTGCCTTGCATTAAAATGATTGGGATTTGCATCCAGGACTTGTACTGGAGATTAAATAAACCCCAGAACTGGGTGCTGTGGGAAAAGTCTTGGAGCAGCAGGTTCCTTGTAGACTGAAGACTGCCTGCAGGTTGCAGTTGAGGTGTGGAAGTAGCTGCACCTTAAGTGTGGAAAAAGCCTCCTGTTTATGCTCTGGCAGAGAGAAAATGAAACTTTTCTGGAAGCAGGTGTGGCACAGAGCACCCTGTGGTGTTTTTGTGCTGGGTCTGGGTGCTTTGCTGGGCTCAGGATCTCCTGCTCTGCAGTTTGGGAATTCAAGCTGAGGTCACACTTGAGTTAAGTTCTGTTTGTTATAAATCTGCACTTTGGGATGTTCAGAAACCTTCCAGGAGCTGGAGAGGGACTTGGACAGGACCCAGGGAATGGCTCCCACTGCCAGAGGGCAGGGATGGATGGGAGATTGGGAATGGGAATTGTTCCCTGGCAGGGTGGGCAGGCCCTGGCACAGGGTGCCCAGAGCAGCTGGGGCTGCCCCTGGATCCCTGGCAGTGCCCAAGGCCAGGCTGGACACTGGGGCTGGAGCAGCCTGGGACAGTGGGAGGTGTCCCTGCCATGGCAGGGGTGGCACTGGGTGGGTTTAAGGACCCTTCCAACCCAAACCATTTTGGGATTCTGTGATCACTGTGAGGGATTGAAAAAAGTGAGTTCCACATGTTAAGGGTGTCAGAAATGAGGTGTATCAGGCTTGATTAAACTTCAAGTAAATCGGTTTAAAAAAATCAAAAATATCAAAGAATAATTTTTAGATACTAATAAGATGTTGTTATAACAATTAGCATTAGCATTCTTTTGCATTACTGCTAAATGAAATGCAGAGTAACCCTTGTTTACATTTGTTTTTATTGGAATCCTTCCAAACTGAATTTCTCCTGATACTCCTCCATATACTAATTGAAATGAAATTAGCTAATCTCTTATTTTAGTTTTGATTCAGTACCAGTTTGGTGTAAAAGAGTTTTGAATTAGTCATTCCCAGCTTTGTTTTGATTTTGCTTTTCTGTGGAACCTTGTAAACACAGTAGTGTGAGATCCACCTGATATTTGGGTGAGACTTGGAAATCTGGGGCAGAGAGCTGTGATTTCAGTGTGCAGACCTGGTGCTGATGAGTCAGCACTGAACCCTGCCCCTGCAGGATCATCTTCCCAAACTGGGAGCAGCCCTGTCCAGGACCTCCCCAAAACCACGTGGTGTTTGTTGTAGGAGACTTTTCACTTGTGCTCTGCAGTTCCACCACGTCCAACATTCCTTAGTGGCTCTGAGTGCTGGAACTGCTCTGCTGTGACTGCCACATTCCTCTGCTCCCTGGCTATGACAGCTTCAGTGCTTCTCCATTAAAAAAAAGACATTTCCTTTTTCCACCTCTTATAAAGACAGGTTTTATAACTGTGAATTAATGAGGAGACTTAGAAGAGAAATGTAGTTAAGTGAGGACAGAGCTGGTCAGATAAAGGTGGAGTTGGAGTGTTAAGGAATATGATTTTCCAAGGTGGATCCAACATCCTGGGCTTGGCTAGGTGGGGCAGATTAAAGCATGAAACTGTGAGTTAATAAAAACACACCTAAATGATAAACTCCCTCCCTGATTTTATAGAAAAATCTCCGAGCATTTAACAGATCCTTACATTTTAGTGGTGGGGCAGTTACAGCTGGTGGTGAGTGGGGAGCTGCAGTGGCAGGCAGTGCTGGGGTGAGGCTGCAGCCCCCAGTCCCTGTGCAGTCCCTGTTTGCTCCAGGGCTCCCTGCAGGTGACATTTATCACTCTGCTCTCTGGGTGATGCTGAGAAACCACCTGGGAAACGTTTGCTGTGACAAATCCTGCTGTGCATGCCATGTGTGGTGTGGCTGCCCCAGCTGGGCTCAGCTCTTGGCTGGGGGGGTGCATCTGATGTTTTGGGGTTTTTGCAGAGCTGGGAGGACTCCTGAAGTACGTGAGGCCCTTCCTGAACTCCATCAGCAAGGCCAAGGCTGCGCGCCTGGTGCGCTCCCTGCTCGACCTCTTCCTGGACATGGAGGCAGCCACAGGACAGGAGGTGAGGCTGAGCTCCAGCACCAGGCTGTTCCTCAAAAGCCTGCAACACCGTTATCTGACCTAGTTTGCTTCTCACTGAAGAATTATTCATGTCAGGAAGCAGAGTTTTAATGCATTTGGATGTATTTTATAAATAAAACATCAGATAATTGAATTTATAACCATGTTTTTCTGCAGGTCTCTCCCTGCTGCAGTTTAGGAGTCATTCCCACCATGGGCATTTGTCTTAGATTCTTCTTGCTTCCTCAAGTTGTGCCAGGAGCTGTTTAGATTGGATATTAGGGAAAATTCGTTTACTAAATGGGTTGTTCAGGGCTGGCACAGCTGCCCAGGGCAGTGGTGGAGTCCCTGTCCCTGGAAGGATTTAAAAACCCGTTTTAAAGGATGTGGCACTTGGGGACAGGGGTCACTGGTAGCCTTTGCAGTGCTGGGGGAGTGGTTGGACTCAGTGATCTTAGAGGGCTTTTCCAACCTCAGTGGTTGTAGGTGCAGCACTGGGAGTATTTTGTAGTGTGATCAGTGTTGGGAATGTGTGCCCAGGGAGCTTGGAGCAGGAATGGTGGAGGTGGTGTGGGATGGCACAGAACTGGAGGAGCCAGTGCTGGGGGGCTGTCCAGGAGCTGGTCAGGATTGCAGCTGGACACAGCTGTGGTGGCTGTTTCACTGCACAGAGACACAAAAGTCACTCCTGAAGCAGGAGTGGAAGGGGTTTGGCAGCTGCCAGGTGTCAGCTGCTTCAGTGGGTGAGCTCCCCAGCAGAAAACCTGAGACAGTGCCCAGTTAGGATTCACTCCATTCTCATCAGCTCCATAGGATACAGTTGTCTTAGTTTTTCTTTTTTCCCCCCAATTGTTGGATTTTTGGGAGCAGGATAAGGGCAAGAACACCTTGGGAGTGCTTCCAGGCTGTGCTGGCACAGGAGGGGTCTGAGCAGCAGGTTAGGGACAAAACCCACCTGAAACTGCACTCTGGGACTGGCAGACTGCAGGCTGGAGAGGGGCAGGTGACATTCTCATTAGCCAAATTAGCACAAAATTAGCCAAATTGGAACTGTCATCCTCTAGTGCAGGTCACCCAGGCAATGTCACTTGTTTGCTGCTCAGTCCTTGGGGCTTGTGGGTGAGGAATAGTGACAGAATGTTTTCCCCCTGTTTCTTTAACAGATGAGGTCAGGGGAAATGGGGTGGGATGTTCAGGTGAGAAGGGAGAACTCCCAAAAGTGTCTGGAGAAAATGAGCAGCTACAGGCTTTTCTCAAGGTAATTTGGTGTGAAGGACAACATTCAAATGCAGTTGCAGAGGAGGAACAGGTTGGAGTAATGGTGATGGAAATAATAAAAAGTCTGTAAAAATAGTAATTTTAGAGTATATTCTGAAGCCAGACCCAAAACCTTAAGGAAAGATGACATCAACCTGTGAGGTCCTTGATGCATCAATCTCAAATCCTTTCAGAAATGTTCAGAGGATTGTCTGCTTCCTCAGGGTAGCTCACATCCAGAGTGCTCCCAGGAGCCCAGTAAAGCAGTGAAATTGGAGATTTCTCCAGCTCCTAATGCTCCTGCTATCACCCTGTAATAAATTGAGACTTCATAATGGCTTTTTGTAAAATGTTCACGTTTAATAAGCAGTGAGGAGGAGCTGACAAGGCCTGCAGTGTTGAGCTGCAATCCAGAGGTTTTGGGAAGAGCAGTTCTTGAGCCTGGCACCACAGGATGACTTACTGTGTGTTATGGGGCAGATAAAATACAGTAATATCTGAGCTGGAGCAGTTCTGCTTTATCCATCAAGGGAGTCTCAGCCTGAAAAACACAGGAAGATTCTGAGTTTCTTTGCTGTGCTTTCAAATGATGGATGAGGCCCCCATAGCAGAGCCCAGCATCTCTGCTGCTTTATACAGATTACTTGATCTATCTAGGCCCTAAAGCACAAAAAATTTATTTTTCTTTATTGAAAATACACCATGACTTTGAGTTTAAACTCTGGGAGAGCTTTACTGCCTACCCCAAATGCCTCCATTTCACACCTCTGGTGTTGTTGGGAGGCATTTGGGGTGGGCACTGACAAAGAAAATGTCTAGAATTGACTTACTTCTTTCTGTTCCCTTTAAGGTTGACCTGTGTTTAGAGTGTATTGAGTGGGCCAAATCAGAGAAAAGGACTTTCCTACGCCAGGCTCTGGAGGTAGGTGCCACACCCCAAACATGTGCAGCAGCATCATCCCCTTGTCACATTTAATACCTCTGAAAGTAGAGCACTTGTGTGCTGTTCAGATCTTTCTCTGTGTCAGGGGAGGGCATTAATTCCACTGAAATTCTCTTTAAAAATGCAGGGTTTTACTCCTTGTGCAGGAGGCCTTGCACAACTGGACCACACAATGTGACAAATACAGATTAATGTAGTGAAGTTTGTGCAGAGAAGAATACAAAGCTTCATTTTACAAAACAAATCTGTTCTGGTTTCCTCACAGCAGTTCCTTTTCTGTTCTCCAGGCGAGGCTGGTCTCTCTCTACTTTGACACCAAGAGGTACCAAGAAGCTCTGCAGCTAGGTGAGGCTCCACTAGGTGGTGGTAAATCTTTGCTTTTCATTTCCTCCTGGCAAGGAAAGCCAGCACCTGTCTCATGTTCCTTGAGAGGTTTTGCAGGATTTGGGTCTTAATTTCTCAGTGCTGGTGCAGTTCTGGCACCTTTTGCTGTAGCTGGGTGATGACAGCTCTAGGAGGTGTCTTTGTTCTCTCTGTTTCACCATCCTTACCCATCTCACCTGGGCCTAAGGCCAGTTTGGGTGGGGTCTGGAGCAACCTGGGAGGTGTCCCTGCCCATTTGAGAGTGGAATGAGATGAGCTTTAAGGCCCCTTCCAACTCAGCCCACTCTGGGATTCTTTGATTTGTTCATTGCAGATAATTTTGGGAGCTGTATTCAGCTGAAGGCCGCAGGTTTGGCTCCTGCTGGAACCTGCTGGAATATTCTGCTGTGGCCACAGAGGCTGAAGGGAAAAAAGAGATTTTTTCCTGTTTGCTTAAACACAGCCCCAGTAAAACCAGGAAATGGCAAAACCTCTGTGGCTGTCATTAGCCAAGGTCTTAGGGTGGCTTTAAGAATTTGCCCCTGCACCACCCAAGGGATGGAAATGAACCCGTGAACTCCTGCTCTGCCCCAAATCAGAGTAAAGCAGGACCTCCTACAGCTCCCCTGGGGCTTTTAAAATGCTCATTTTGGAAATGACTGCAGTGCTGTAATTGAGATTTAAGGTTCAAGTGAGGTTTAAAGTGTCAGTGTGGTTTAAGCTGTGAGGTTTAAGCTGTCTGAGGAGTGTTTGCACAGCCTGCTCTGCCAGGGCTGAGGGGTAACTGCATGGACACAGCCTGAACTGCTCATCTGGGACCCAGAACTTCTTAACCTCTGTGGTGGCACGAGCCTGTGTCATGTCCAGAATCCCCTGGTGACATGTGTCTCATCAGAATATTGAGTTGATGGAATTCAGGATGGAATTAGAACTCATTTGCATAGGAATAGGCAATGAACTCAGGTTTAAAGTGATCAGAGGGCACACTCCAAAGCTGTGCTTAATTAATTTAATCCCTTGGCTGGTGGTGGGACAGCCTGGGGGGTTGGGAAGTACCTCTAGGGCAGGCTCTGGTGCCTGTCAGGGTGTCAGTGCTGTGCCCAGCATTCCTGTGTGCCTGAGGAGGTGGCTGTGGCCATGGGGAGTAGGTGCAGGCAGAGTCTCTCAGGGATGTTTCCAGGGAGAATCTGTCTGTTTCTGCCCAGTTCTGCAGTTTCAGCTCTGGTTATCAGCTCCTGATCACAGCAAGGGAGGAGGATGATTTTATCTCTGCTCACCCTAAGTTCCCTCTTCAGTGGGGGAAAGAAGGAGACAAGTTCTCTAGGATTGCTCATTCTGAGATCACAAAGCTGTCATGTGGCAGCTTGTCCTGGCATTTCTTAGGCTGTCCCTTCCTGCCTCCTAAATCTGACCTGCAGATGTCCTGAGTGAAATCATTCCTTCCTCATCCCACGTTCTCAGGAGTTTCTTGAGAGTGCTCCGTGCTGCCAGGGGGGCACAGGGGCAGGGTGACCATCCCAGCTGCCCAGCCCCTCCAGGGCACTGTGTTGCCCACACCCCACCTCTGACACAAAACTGCTTCATCCTCCTGCTGTGGACTGCCACTGTCCCCCCATTATTCCCTCTCCCTGGGTTTTTCTTGGAAGGACAGATTGTGTGAGCCCCACATCCCTCCCTGAATGCCCTGGCTGCTGGGGGAGGGTGGGTGCCCCTGGAGAGGCTTTGGGGGGATGTTTTGTGCATGGTTTGTGTGCGTGCTGATGATGCAGAGGAGCTCACAGTCCTGTCCTTGCCCTCTGCCAGGCTCCCAGCTGCTTAGGGAGTTGAAGAAGATGGATGACAAGGCACTGCTGGTGGAAGTGCAGCTCCTAGAGAGCAAGACCTACCATGCCCTGAGCAATCTGCCAAAAGCAAGAGCAGCCTTAACCTCGGCCCGGACTACAGCCAATGCCATCTACTGTCCCCCCAAGCTGCAGGCAGCACTGGACATGCAGTCAGGTGAGGCCTCCAGGACAGCACCCAGCACTGTCCTGACACATCACTTGTCTGGTACTTGTGTTTTCTGAGAGAATCATGGGAAGGGGTGCTTGGTGGGGCTGTCACATTCACATTTTCTGAAAAATCCCTTTGCCCAGGATTTTTCTCCTGGGAAGCTGAGAAGTCTCAGAGAAAAAATGAAAACAATAATTATTTCGTTTGCTTCTCCTGTGTTGTGCTGCTGTGGAATGTGTTTGGAGGTTGTTCACCCACAGGTGATTGTTCCATTGCATTCTGCTGTGAGTTGTTTTCACTCTTTGGCCAGTCAGGGCCAAGCTGTGTCAGGGCTCTGGAGAGAGTCACGAGTTTTCATTATTATCTTTTAGCATCTGAAAGTGTCCTGTCTGTATTCTTTAGTATAGTATAATTTAGTATTCTTTAATATAATATAGTATCAGAAAATAATAAATTAGCCTTCTGAGAACATGGAGTCAGATTCATCATTCCTCCCTGCCATGAGGAACCCTGCAAATACAATAGTGGGGCCTCAGGATATCACCAGTTCTGCCTCAGGTGGCATCAGCTGCAGTGGCTTTGTTCCTGACACTTTTCAGCCCAGTTTTGAAAGCTGCCAGTGGTGGAGGGTCCATCAGCTCCCCAGGTACTGCAGTTCCAGCCTCACACTGTGCTCCTGGCCCATTACACATCGTTCCTGACCCAGTTTGCAGGCACTCACCTGAAGTGCCCCAAGCTTGTCTGCCTAAAAATGTCCTTGTAAGAGAGGGTGTGGATTTTCTTCTGATAGACATGAGGCAAGGGGGGCACAAGAGGAAAGGTTTCTCTTCGCTGCAGTCATAGATAAAGCACTGAACAACCAAATTGTTCTGTCCTCTCCCAGTCATGCTCAGAATTAACCTGTTTGTGCCTGTCCCAGGTATTATCCATGCAGCAGAAGAGAAGGACTGGAAAACAGCCTATTCATATTTTTATGAGGCATTTGAGGGCAATGATTCAATTGACAACCCCAAAGCCATCACTGCTCTGAAATACATGCTGCTGTGCAAAATCATGCTCAACAGGTAGGTGGCAGATGGTTCTGGGAAGAACTTTTCCTGCATTTCCAGGGGAAGGGCTTTTTGTTGATGGGACTCTGAACTAGTGGGCTCAAGCAGTGTCTTTATCCCCTGATCAATGCTCCTGAAGTGGTGATATTTGGGTTGTAGTCCCTTGCTGTCAGTTGGGGATTTTTGAGGTGCTCTGGGGTTTAAGCTGACCATGCTCCTGTGTAAATCCTCTGCTGCCTTCCCTCTGTCTGCAGCCCAGAAGATGTGCAAGCGTTAGTGAGTGGGAAGCTTGCTCTGCGGTATGCAGGAAGACAGGTATGGAAACTTAACCCTTTCTATCTTCCTCTTACCTCAATGCTGCCTTATTCTTCTTGTCAAACAGTTTGCTGTTTTTGTACCAAAATACCCATCTCTCCTGAGTGTCCTGAATGAGATCCAGAACTGATTAAATTACCATGAGTCATTGCCAGAAGTCGGTTGCCTTCAAAGGGTTTTACAGTGACTTTCACAACCAGAGAATTTGGGCTGCTTGCTTATTTCCCCTGTTTTTCTCCTTCTGCTCTTCTTCATCAGCTACAAACTGCCAGATGCCATCAGCTCCTTGTGTCCCTGCTTTCAGCAGCTGCTGCAGTGTTTAAATCTGAGTTACTGCTTTTACTTCATTGTAGGCAGTGCTGAGAATCCATTCCTGGCAGTGCAGCTCAGCAGGTGGGAGCCAGGCAGTCAGGAAGGTGTGAAACCCCCTGCTTGTTCTGCCCTGTGAACCTGCCAGCCTGAGAAGGCCACCCTCAAACTCAGGGCTGCTTGTAGGAGGTGCAGGGCCACACTCCAGATGTGCCAGGGGCTGGGATCCTGCTGCCCTCAGGGGCTGTGCTCAGCCTGGGCTTTGCTGTGACGCAGGAGCTGCTGCTCCCCTCCCACAGGGGATTGGGAATTAGCAGAGCTCAGTGAGCAAAGGTCTGACGTGGGGATATCCCTCCTGGATCAGGAAGGGCAGCCCCAATCCTGCCTCATCCCTTTGTCCTGAGTGGCAGCTGGAGGCTCCTCCCTGGAGCAGGGGATCCTGGCTGTGCCCAGGATGTGCCTTGAGCCAGCCCTGACCAGCAGTTCCTGCTGGGGGAGCAGGGAGGGAGCAGCCCTGGGGACAATCTGGAGTATCCCCAGCTGGAAAGGACCACAAGCATCCAGTCCAGCTCCTGGCTCTGCATGGGACAGTCCCAGAAGATGGGACAGCAGCAGCCTGGGGCTTGTGCACCAGGGGCACCAGGCTGTCCTTGTCCTGTCCCCCCTGCCTTGGGCTCTGTTCTGCTGTTCCCTGCTGGGATTACCACTGTGGGGTGTAATGGGCTTCTTTGGGGATGAGGCTTTTGCTTCATTTCAGCAGTTATGGGGTGTAGAGAAGGCTCATCCCTGATGCTGTCTGTGCTGGGGTGCCCATAGGAACTGCTGCCCTGCCCATCATTCAGCAGAGAATTCCCTGTGCTGGAGGGCCCAAAATGGCCACGTTCATCAAGCAAGTGCCAAAATGTACACTTGCCTTAAAATCAGCATCAAACTCACTCCTAGCCTGCAGCTGGTGCTGTCACACCCAGGTGCTTTGTCCCTCTGGAGATGTTTCAGGTCATGTCCTGCAGCTGCCTGGCTTCTTCTCCCCTCAGCAGCTGCTCTCCCTCTGCCTGTGGCAGTGACAAGGAACATTCCTGGTTTGCTGTTTGAGCACGTTCCCAGGGTACTGCACAGTTGGCATATTCACCCTGAGAGGAGAGTCCAGAAGAAAATAACCTGCTCTGGTTCTCTTTCCCCACAGACAGAAGCACTAAAATGCGTGGCACAGGCCAGCAAGAACCGGTCGCTGGCAGATTTTGAAAAGGTGAGTCAGGGACACAGAGGATGGGGCCTGGCTGAGCAAAAACCAGTCAGAAATGCCAGGTTTGGAATGTTGTAGAAGCTGTTACATCCCACAGCAGGAAACCATGGAAACATTGATGGAAGGCAACAGTGCATCAAGACATACCCCCCAAAAATCAACTGGTTGCGTTTTCAGTGCGTGGGGGGTAAACTTGCTTGAACCCATTTTTTTTCCTTTCTACCTTTTTTTTTTTTTTTTTTTTTTTCTTTTTGGAGAGCCAAATCAGAAGCAGTTTTCCTTTAGGTGCTGTTCACTGGGATGTGTGTCTTCCTAAAATTTTTCCTGGTTTCAGCAGGAATGCTGCAGAGCTCAGGGAGAGGATTCCCATGTCAGGGTCCGATCCTGTCGTGCTCTGGGGCTCCTGAGCTCCCACAGGGTGGAGAGGAGAGGCTGCTGGCCTGTGGTGACCTGCTGGCTTTTAGCTAAGTTAGGGGTTGGATTAGCCATGGGGCTGGGCTGGGAGGGGATCTCATCCTCAGAGGAGCTTGAGGAGCTGTTGCTGTGGGAATGATTTCCTCCTGCCGTGTCCCCACAGGCTCTGACAGACTACAAGGTGGAGCTCAGGGACGACCCCATCATAAACACTCACCTGGCCAAGCTTTATGATAATTTATTGGAACAGAACCTGATCAGAGTCATTGAACCCTTCTCCAGAGTACAGGTAAATGTTTCCAGCAGCACCTGGAGGGGCTGGCCCCTCTGTCCCTGCTGCTGGGGGTGAGGGGATTGTTCCCATATGAACACTTCTTACTCTGAGCTGCTCAGCACTTTCAGAGCTCAGGGTTCATCATGTTAAATCATGAGGAGGAGGCTGAAGAGACCTTTGGAAAACCACATTCGAGTCATTGCCCTTTCCACCTGTTTCTCTCATGCTCCTTCAGGCTTTTAACCCTGAAGGTGACAGCATTTGGCTTTGAAGGCCTCTGTGCCATAGTCTTGGAGAAGAGATTTCACCTTTCACAGTGAAATGGCTTTAGGGGTCCAGTCCATCTTAGTTAAAATCAGATGTGGAACCTGAAGGACCTGAAGCTGCAGAGTGGAAAAAGCCACTGGAGATATTTAGGCCAGAGCATTTCCAGGCCCTTGAGCAGGTCCATGACAGAGCCCCAAACTTCTGTGTTGTGTGTCCAGAGTGAAGCTAAAGATTAACTGAATGTTGCTCTTTCTTATAGATTGAACACATATCCAGCCTCATCAAGCTCTCAAAGGTAAGAACCTCACCAGAAATCAGTGCCATGTGTTCAGAGGGCACAGGAGTTGGGCTTAAGTGGCATTTCTCACTGGGAACTGAACATGAAGGGTGACACATGAGATCCATAGCATTTCCAGGCAAATCTCACAGCTGGGAGCTAAACTCTGACCCAGGCAGCTCCTGGGAGGCATCGAGGCTTCCTGTGCTCCAGACTTGGCTGTGCTGTTCCCTTCCCCCATGGGTTTTACTCTTTGCTCCTGCTCTTTATTGGAGGCAGATTTTCCTCTGCTCTGTTGTGACCAGCCCAGTCTTCCCCCATGCCCTGTGTTTAATCCCCGAGTGTTCCCAGGGGAACCTTACTGAGACCCTTAAGATCCAGGATCCAGCAAATCACCCTGCAGTGGCATTAGGGATGTGTCTGTCACACTGACTGTGCAGTAACTGCTTTACAGATAATCCCAGACAGATTCAGTTTTAGGAGAATCCCCTGTAATCCCAGCCAGTTGCACCCCAGTGCTGTTGTCTTGTACTGGCATTAAGGCCAGAGGTTGGGAAGTGAGCTGAGCTCAGCCTTTGTGCTCACAGAATCACTGAATCATTCAGGTTGGAAAAGGCCTCTGAGATCATTGAGTTCAGATATTCCCCCAGCGCTGCCAGTACCACCCATGTCCCCAAGTGCCACATCCACAAATCTTAAATCTGGTGATTTCACCTCTGCCCTGGCTGGACAATGCTTTCCATGAAGAAATTTTCCCTAATATCCAACCGAAACCTCCACTGGCACACAGTCTGTTCCCAGGCCAGCTTGTGGTGTTTAACACATCCTTAATATTCAGACTAAAAGCTGCTCTGTGCCCCTCTGCCCAGAGAGGAGCTGCCTCCTGTGGGCCTTCCTGCTGCTGGGCAGGAGCTCAGCTGGGTGGATTAAATAGAACTTGGCCAGCTCTTGTCTTGTCCTTGCTGAACTGAGTTAGAAAGTTCCAGAACCCCCACAGGTAAAGCCTGTGTGAAGTGACAGATACAGTGTCACCTGTAGGCCAAGGGACATCCTGCTGCTCCCTCATTAACAGCTGCTCTCTAATTTCCTGAGGCATCTCCAGCAGGTGGAGATGTCCAAGCCAGGCTCAGGGAGGAGCAGCTGGTGCTGAGCAGTGCTCGTGTCCCACCAGGGCTGTCAAGTGTGCAGCAGCAAAATTCGTGTGGTTTTATGTGTTCTGGGAGACTTTTAATTTTTCTGTTTCAATTTCAGGCTGAGGTAGAAAGGAAACTGTCACAGATGATCTTGGACAAGAAGTTTCATGGTGAGTGCATCCCTCAGCTCTGACTGCCCCGTGTTTGCACGAGTGTGGCTGCAGTGCCCTTCCTCCTCTGAGCCTGGGGGTCCTGCTCAGGCAGCAGGGGTGCAGGTGACAGGGGTGACAGGAGTGACAGTCAGGGGTGCAGGTGACAGGGGTGGCAGTCAGGGGTGCAGGTGACAGTCAGGGGTGACAGGAATGCTCTTCCTGCTGCTCCATCTGCCTTCCCTAACCCAAGGGTTAATTTCAGAAATGCTCTTGGGTCCCTTTTGCTGTGACAGCATCCAGGGACAGTGTGGGACCCCCAGCTGGGCTGTCTGGCCAGGCTGGGCTCTCCCTCTTGGAGCTGCCCAGGGGTGTGGTCACCTTTCCCAGCTGTTTGTGTCCAGAACATTCTGTGGGGACACCCCATGGCCCAGTGGGGTGCTGTGGCTTGGCTGGGCCCACAGCAGGCTGCTGCCCCAATAACCCCTCAGGGAAGCAGCTGTGCCCTTGGTTCTGTTGTCGCTGGATATGGCTGAGCCAGGGGAAGGCCTGGGAGCAGCACACTGGGCACAGAGCACTGGGCGGGGCAGCCCCTGGCACCTGGGCACAGCTGCAGGATAAAGCAGCTGTGCTGAGCCACCCTGCTGGGCACAGGGCCTGAGGAGGCAGGGAGGGGGTAGGGAGTGGACAGCAATGCTCCTCTCCTGGGAGGCTTCTCAGGCTGTTCTCTGGGATGTAGTTTTTTCTGGGAATGCTAAAGCAGTCCTGACCAAAATCAGCCAGTTCAGCCCAACACGTGAGCCCTTCCCAAACCCTGCACAGCCCCTGCAGATCTCCCTGGGGTAGATCCCTAATTCCTGCTGCCTGGAAGCTGTGATCCATCGAGCATCCCAGTGCTCACAGCAGCTTGTGCCCACAGGAATCCTTGACCAGGGCGAGGGTGTCCTGATCATCTTCGACGAACCCCCCGTAGACAAAACTTACGAGGCTGCCCTTGAGACGATTCAGAACATGAGCAAAGTAGTGGATTCGCTCTACAACAAAGCCAAGAAGTTGACATAGGTGAGTGGGGCCTCCCTGGGGGCCGCAGAGCTCCGGAGTCGCTGCCGGGCCCCGCCGTGTCCCTGAGCCTCGTTCCCTCTCCTGTCGAGTGACGTGGCTCTGTTTTCTCTTTGCAGAGTTGAATTTGCTAGCTGTCATTTGGAGAGTGTGTGTGACAGGAGAGTGAAACCTTTGGGAAAATGTTAGGAGACTTTTTTTTTTCTTCTTTGTTCTACTTTTCGCTCGGAAAGTTTTTAAACTTCCTCATCCGGTGCATCTTGTATTCCAGACGATGCGTGTTCCAGTTTCCATGTAATCTTTACCGGCCGAACTTTGTATCTGGGGGGGGAATATTGTTTAAACAAAGAGGGTATTCTAAATAAAAGGAAAAAGGCTTACACTACCTAAACATGTGCTTTCCACTTCCTGAGGGACGGCAGAGTTCAGCAGGGACAGCGTTTTGTTACCAGTAGGTGCCCAAAACCAGTTTGTTTCATCTCCTCCGCCCCGAAATCGGAGACGTGCTGGCGGTGTCCGAGCAGCCAACTCGATTCCATTTGTACTGAACCAAACGAGCCCAAAATGTACAGACTGCTGGTTTCTTTTCCATCCTCAAGGCCTCCGACCCCCTGGAAGCAGCTCCGCGATGATTTCGCTGCGGGCTGGAGCCGTCGGCGCAGCCCCGGCCGCTCTGGGCGAAGGGGACGGCGCCGCTCTCCCTGGAGCCTGACTTTGCATGCTCTTGTTTAAGATAGACTTAGATTTCAATGTTCCCTCCCTCCCCACCTGCGCTGGTAGGAGGAGCAGGTGGCCACGGGGCCGGCTCCAGCTGTGCCTCTGCTGCGGCAGCGCTGAGCTCTGGTTCCCCAGGCGAGGTGGGACAGCCCAGTGGCAGCTCCCTCCTGGTCCCAGAGTCCTGGGGGTGGAGCGTGGTGTGTTCCAGCATGTTCCATTTTCTGGTGAGGTTTCCAGTAAGTTTTAATGCCATTTGGGCAGTGTAAGCTTCTGCATCTCTGTCCTGCTCATTTTTATTTTTCCTTTCCCCTCTGTCTCTATTTCCCTCTCCACCTTTTTCTTACAAAATTTATATTTTGTAAAAGGATTCTGTTTTATCAGGAAATATTTTGCCTTCATGCTGACTCTTAGACTGGCTGATTTTTTCCCCTTTCTGTTCACATTTTGACCTCTCCGACCTTTTATTTTATTTTATTTTATTATTCTTAATTTCCATCTCCTCCAGTCAGTCGCTGTTTGGGTTTTTGGCACCATCAATATCAAATGTACAAACGGTTCTTGCTAACCAACACCAGGTATATCTGATGTTCAGATGAGTTCCAATAAAGAATTTTTTTTTCAAAAACCTCTGTCTCGTGTCTTCAGCCACCAGGGCTGATCCTGGGCTGTGTGCAGCTCCTTTACTTAGGCAGGGTGGGATCATCCCTCACCTGAGCATCCTCGGGGACCTACTCTGGAGACACCAGATGTGAACATTTGAGGTGGCATCACAAAAGACTTATGGATTGTGACATGACCCTGGCACAACAAGTTCTAGTGCACTGGATGTATAATTATTATTAGCACTGTTATTATGGTGAAAAACGGATTAAATGTCCTCTCACTGCTCCAGCCTTTCCTGATCCAGCCCTTATGCCATGTTGGAGTCTCACACTGCACCAGGCCAGGCCCAGATTCTTCAAAAGGCTGGGGAAGAGGTTTAGGGTGTCTTTGATACAACATCTTGAATTTTTACATCTGAAACTCCTGGGACACCAGGTGGTGCAGGAAAGAAACCTGCCCTCAAAGGCAGGAAAATGTGAAGGGTTTCGCTCTGCTCTTACATCTCAGGCAGCAGAGAAGTGCATTTCTAGCTTTAATGGCTCCTTTTTTTAACTCTAGTTCCTGAGATCCTTCCCTAGACATCTCTGCCCAGTTCACTGTGATGCCCCTGAAGTGGCATTTTCCCCAGGGATGTGTCATTTGGAAGGGATTTGCTGAATTAGGTGTGAATTGTGGGTGGATGAAAGGAAATCCATTCATGGAAGCAGAGATGGAGCAGGGACTGGCAGAGGCAGGGGTGGAGATGGGTGAGGAGTCACAGAATCCTGGGAGAGCTTGGGTTGGAAGGCACCTAAAACCCACCCAGTGCCACCCCTGTCATGGCAGGGACACCTCCCACTGTCCCTGGGGGCTCCAGCCCCAGTGTCCAGCCTGGCCTTGGGCACTGCCAGGGATCCAGGGGCAGCCCCAGCTGCTCTGGGCACCCTGTGCCAGGGCCTGCCCACCCTGCCAAGGAACAATTCCTCATTCCCAATATCCCACCCAACCCTGCCCTCCTGCAGCTTCTGTCCCGTGTGTCTCTGCTGGGGATCGTGTCCAGCTGCAGCTGTCATCCCCCTGCGGGGACAGAACTGATCCTGACCCCACAGGTGACAATGTGACAGTGTGACAAGGCTGGCAGGTCCCTGTGCTCGGGGCTGAGGGGACCTGACCAGGAGCAGGGATGATGCAGCAGAGCTTTGGTGCCTTGTGTGGGATCAGGGAGGTTTGGTGGCACATCAGTCCCTGGAATTGCCTTTGGAACTGTGGGGTTTTCTGAGGCACCTCCAAGCGTGTTAAAATTAGGGCCAAAACCTCTCAAATTGTAGAGCCTGGTTTTAAACCCTTTTGGCTGATACTTTATAAGACTGAACTTAAAAAGCTGACAATTGCTGCGTGGATCTGGGGGATCTTTTAATGGACAAAGGGAATTCTCAGCGACAGCGGTGCCCAGGCTGGGCTGTCACTGTCCCCATGGGTTTGAGAGGAGAGCCGTGATCAGCCCCCACAACCAGCTCCCACAGCGGGTTAAATGTGCTCTGATGGTCAGGCAGGTTTTTGGGACAGGTCTGTCCCCACGGGAGATTTTGGGGTTTTTTTGAGACTTCTCTGCTGAGGGAGTGGGATTGGCAGCCGCAGGTCCGGGCAGGGCATAAACAGGTACAAATGAATAAAAATGAATTTGGGTCATTAGCGCCGGGCCGGGCCGTGCCCGAGCTTTCCTCGCTGCTGCCGGCAGCAGCTCCTGGGCCACAGGGTCCCCCCGGGGGCGGCTCCGCTCTCCGCGGCCGGAG
Organism: Fringilla coelebs; assembly: GCF_963513975.1. Taxonomy (NCBI): domain Eukaryota; kingdom Metazoa; phylum Chordata; class Aves; order Passeriformes; family Fringillidae; genus Fringilla; species Fringilla coelebs. The sequence goes on along the minus strand of NC_140053.1, from coordinate 5,232,980 downwards.
CCGGGCCCGGCAGCCGCGGTGGCGGCGGAGCGGCCTCTGAGTGTCGCTGCAGGTCGCCGAGAGCCCGGCGGGGCCGGGGCTGCCCGGTGCCTCCCGCCAGAGCCGGCGCCGCTCCGGTCCCGCCGGGAATGGGATCCCGGTACCAGCGGCAATGGGATCCCGGTGCCAGCGGCAATGGGATCCCGGTGCCAGCGGCAATGGGATCCCGGTCCGGGCAAGGAGCGCTGGGCTGGGCGTGGGACCCGCGGGGTTCGGGATCTGCAGGCGCGTTCCCCAAAACCGGCCCGGTCTCAGAACGCGGTACCGGGCATTTCATTGCCCCGGTACCTTCGGGGCGAGTGGTGGCCCCGGCCCGGAGCTGGGGGGGCACCGCCGGGCGGGGGAAGCGGCGGCGAAGGGCGGCCGGGGGCGGTGCGGGGTGTGGGGCCCGGGATGTCGGTGGAGGAGGGTTTTAAATCTTAATTTTGGGATTTAAAAAAAATATATTTTCGTTTCTTTTTATTCTCTTCCCCTCCGTGTCGTGCCCGGCCCCTGCTCGGCCGTGTCCGGGGGCTCGGTGGCTCCGCAGGGTCTGCGACCTCCGGGACCCCAACGCGGGCAGCGCCCGGGAAGAGGGGCCGGGGGCGGGGCCAGGACCGTGAGGGGCGGGGCACCCGTCATTCATAAACAGTGATAGGCGGGGCCTGTGTCGTGTGGGCGTGGCCTGACGTGACGGGGCGGGGCATAATCCATTCAAGGCAACGAGGGGGCGGGGCTCTATCGAGAGCTGCCGTGCGGGGGCGGGGCCTGCGCAGCTGGGGGCGTGGCCGTCGGCATCTGTGGTCACGGGGGGCGTGGCCTCGGCTGCCGCGGCGGGCGCACGTGTCGGCGAGGGGCGGGGCGGCGGGCGCGCGCACTGCGCCGGCGGTAGCGCGCGCGGCGCGGGGCGGGTCCGGGCGCGGCGCTGAGCGGCGGCGGCGGCGGCGGCGGAGCAGCGAGAGCGGGGCCGGCCGGGCCGGGCCGGGCCGGGGCCGGGGCCGGGGCGGGCGGCGGGGGCCCGCCGGGCGCCCGCCGGGCGGCCGGCGCCATGGGCACGGTGCTGTCGCTGTCGCCGAGCTACCGGAAGGCCCCGCTGTTCGAGGAGGGGGCGGCCACGGTGGGGCACTACACGGCGGTGCAGAACAGCAAGAACGCGAAGGAGAAGGGCCTGAAACGGCACTCGCTGATCTCGGTGCTGCCCTGGAAGCGCATCGCCGCCGTCTCCGCCAAGAAGAAGAGCTCCAAGAAGGTGCAGCCCAACGGCGGCTACCAGAGCAACGTGACCCACCTCAACAACGAGAACCTGAAGAAGTCGCTCTCCTGCGCCAACCTCGCCACCTTCGCCCCCCCGCCGCCCCCCGCCGCCGCCGCCGCCGCCCTCGCCTCGGCGCAGAAGGCGCCCCCGGCCGCGCCCGCCGCCGCCGCCGCCACCCCGCGCCGGGTCGTGGTGCAGGCGTCCACCAGCGAGCTGCTGCGCTGCCTCGGCGAGTTCCTGTGCCGCCGCTGCTACCGCCTGAAGCACCTCTCGCCCACCGACCCCGTGCTCTGGCTGCGCTCCGTGGACCGCTCGCTGCTGCTGCAGGGCTGGCAGGACCAGGGCTTCATCACGCCGGCCAACGTGGTCTTCCTCTACATGCTGTGCCGGGACGTCATCTCGGCCGAGGTGGCCAGCGACCACGAACTGCAGGCAGTGCTGCTCACCTGCCTGTACCTCTCCTACTCCTACATGGGCAACGAGATCTCCTACCCGCTGAAGCCCTTCCTGGTGGAGAGCTGTAAGGAGGCCTTCTGGGACCGCTGCCTCTCCATCATCGACCTCATGAGCCCCAAGATGCTGCAGGTCAACGCCGACCCGCACTACTTCACCCAGGTCTTCGCCGACCTCAAGAAGGAGAGCGGCTCCGAGGAGAAGGGCCGGCTGCTCATCGGCCTCGACCGGTGAGCGCCCGCCGCCCCCCGCGCCCCCGGGCACGCCGCGCCCGCCCGGCCCGGAGCCGCTCCCGGGGGGACGTGGGGGGGGTTCGGCCGCCGCCGGACCGGAGCGCAGACCCCCGGTTCCCTCCCTCGTCGCCGCTTTCCAGCCGCCGCTTTCCCCTCCCCGTGCTGCGGGCCCGGGGATGCTGCGGCTCCGCCACCGGATTGATCCCAGCAATTCGTGGATGGGGGGACGAGAACCCCCCCCAGCCGATATCCCCCGGGAGCGGAGCGGGGCTCCGCCGGTCACCGCATCACCGAGCCAGAGCCCAGGTAGGGGAAAAAAAAAAAAAAAAGGAAAATAATTCCTGTAAAGGCTCCAGCGCAGGCGGCTGAACCGGCCCGGTCGGGACTCACCGGCAGCACCGGGACAGAGACGCGGGCACGGCCCGGGGACCCCCCCCACCCCCTTTCCTCCCTCATCCCCCCCTTTATTTATTTTCTTTGAAGAGACTCGAATTCCCGAGCGGGTCCGGGTGACGGGAATCACCGCTACTGTTCATGAGATCAATGTGAAATGTCTTGTTCCCATCGTGCACTGGTCATGAGTATTGTGTAAAGGATCTACTGAGTGTGCAAGCAAGGGGAGCCGCCACATGCTGCTATATGAATTCTTCTAGAACAAACCCAACGAACTGCAAACCTGCGGGGGGGAAAGAGAAAAAAAAAAACCTTCTTTCTTCTGTCATTGTTGCTTTTCCAGTGGTATTGCGCATGCAAACAGGAGCATTTTGTGTCTTCGGGAAAAAAAAAAAAGGAAAAAAAACGCATAAAAAAATAATAATCAAAAGAAAAACCTTAACGAGAGATGGCTGTAAAATTACACCCATGCACAAAGACCCGCCACCACCCCGACACCGCAGTCTCGAGCCGGTATTCCCGTATCAGGCCTGGGGACTGAGACCTTCTTTTTGGGTTTTATCGTTTTCTTTTCTCCGTGTGCTCAGTTCTAGTTTAGTTCTGGTCCATCGGGCGTTAAACTGGCGAACAAGAGGGAGAAATAACGTGCCATTTATTTTTATTTTTGATTTTTCACTTGAAGCTCTTCATGGCTGTACATTGGACCCTGCTAATGATACATGTGTACGTACGTTTTTTTAGTGCAATCTCTTCTGTAGATCTTTGTTGACCAAATTGGTGGGTATTGTTACTTATTAATTTATATTTGTCTCATTTTGTATGTATGTGTATAGTGTGTTTGTAAGTATGTGTGGTTTATAACCCGACCGACTGTGTCATGGGGCTCAGTGTGCCTGTAATTTAATCCCCTCCCCTTATTTTTATTTATTTTTGTACTGTGCTGATTAAATAAAAATGCACTGACCATCCATTACACGGCAGCGGCTCGTGGCCGAGTCTTTTCTGCGCTCCCAGCCCTCGGAGCTGGCAGTGGGATTTGTGTTGACGACAGAGCTTTAACGCAGCCGCCGCTTTAATCGCGTTACCGGCGCCGGGGTCACCCCGTGGTGGGAGAACGGCGGGACCGGCAGCAGCCGGAGGGGGAAAGTCGGGATACTGGGATAACTGGGATAACTGGGAAATCGGGACACCCATCCCTCTGGGCATCATCTCCCCCGCGCCGGCAGGAACGGGCAGGGCCATGGTGGGATGCAACTAATTGCTGTCTTTTATTATTTATTACAGTGAATTATGTAAACAAAATCCAGGTCCATTATAATGGGGTTTTTTAATGCTCTTTTACACATAAAATATCAGCGATTTATTAAAAAAAAAAAAAGGGTTCATTGCATTATCGCCCCTGGCTGAGAATCCAAGTTTCAATTTAGAAACAGTTAATTTATGGGAAAATCAAGACTATATATATTTTATATATTTATATATATATTTATATATATAAAACCAGAGCAGGAACAGATAATATATTTTATAAGACACATCTCATCACATACAATATTGCCATCTCATGGTAGGAGAAATTTCCCAAGCCCGCAATTCGTTGCCGTCCATCCCAATTCCATCCAACCATTCTTCGGGAGGGACGAGGGTACAAAAGTGCTGATCCCACCCCCAGCACCCGCCCGGGGCGGGCACGTTTGCACCAGGACAGGAGGCGAGAAGTGCAAATCCGAAGGCACAGCCAGGCCGGGCAGGGGGGATCCCGGGCTTTGGCATTGGTGCCGCTCCTCCGGAGGAGCCGATCTGGGCTCAGAGGAGGCGCTGGAGGCTCCGCGGAGGTGCCGGGGTGGTCCGGGGGTGCTCCCGGGGTGCTCCTGGGGTGGTCCCGGGGTGGTCCCGGGGTGCTCCCGGGGGTTGTGCGAGCCTGGCGGGGTCGGGGCTGTCGGTGTCACCTCCTGGCCCAGCGCTGGTGCTGCCTCGGGGCTGGGGGGTCTGGAGGAGCCCCTGCCCAAGGGGACCCTGCAGACATCCCAGAGCTGCCCCCGGAGAGGGGCTGGGGGTGCCCAGGGCTGGTCCAAGGCCAGGGACAATGGGAATGGGAGAGCTCTGCCATGGGACCTCCCCGGGCATGGGCTGGTCCCAGCTCATTCCTGCTCCACATCCCTGTCCCTCCCTGGTCTCGGGGGGGCAGTGGGACACCAAGGCTGCAGTGATCTGTCCCCTGCCCCATGTCCATGGCACGGCTTCAGGAAACCTTTGGTGAGGGAGGAGCCTCTTCCAGGCTTTCCAATTCCCAAAATGTTCCATCAAACCAGTGCTCCCCTCTGCTGGCTGGGACTCCGAGGTGGGGTCACCACTCAGCTCCCCCATCTCCAGGGCTGGGAATCCTGACCTGACCAGCAGTGCCAGGACTATCCCAATGTACAATCCCACCAGCCTGGGCTGCTCAGGAACCACAGCAGTGCCCAGCACAGTGGGAATAAACCACTGAGGAGATCCACGCCCCTCCACCAACACAGAGCTCAGGGTTATCTGGGCTGGGCAGGACGAGCCCAACACCCCAACACCCACAGCCCACTGCTGGGAAGAGCCAGGAAAACTCTTTGGAGGGAGGAGCCTGGTGCTGGCAGCTGGGGCTGTGCCAGGTTAATGATGGATAGTGCAAAGCTTGGCCCCCCAAAGCTCCCCCTGTTCCTGGGCTCACTCCAGCCATCCCTATCCCCAGTGCTGGCACAGACACAAAACCACGTGGATCATCCAAAATTCAGCAAGGCCACACAGTCCCAGAGGGAACCCACCGTCTTCAGGCCCTTGGAGGGGGTAATTAAGGCAAAAAGCAATGCAGGATTAATGAATCCAGGCCTGCACTGGGGAGTCCCCTGTCCAGCCAAGGTGCCTCGATGGGTTGATGAATTCTCGAGGGAAAGCAGCAGCTCTGGAGGCGTCTCCATGAACCTTCCCAGCCCCTGGGGGCTGGAGGAGTGTGGAGTGTGGGAGGCAGCCCCCCCTTCCCAGCCTGGCTCCGGTTCCGTGGGGATCTGGCCCTACAGAACCTGACTCCCTGAGCTGGGCATCTTTGGTTCCTCCTCTGGAGGCTGCATCAAACTGCACAAACTGACACAAGGCAAAGGAACGTGGAAGGGAGAACTGGAGAGGGGGTGAGGCATCAATGTGGGAAAGGGAAGAAGGGGTGGAAGTACCTAGAAACTCTTTTTTTCAGACTAATTCCAAAGGAAGCACTCTCCCGATGTTCCAGCCTGGTTTGTAATGCGGAGAACAGGTCACCGGCTATTTCAGGTCTTCATTCCGTGTGAATTTGGCTTTTCTAAACCCCTGGAACTTGGGTTTTCCAAACATTGAGCTTCAGAAGCTGCTTTAGGCACCTGGCAAGTCGCTGCCGAGCATCTCCCGGTGAATCCCGGCGAGTCCCGGGCGGGGAGGGCGAGCCCGGCCCCGCTCGAGGGGAGGGGCCGTTAATTGCCCGGCACGCAGAGCACGAAGCCGGAGCGGTGCTTGGTGAAATCCGGCTGGGGCTGGTTGATCTTGGTCTCCACGGACACGGTGCATTTCCTGCCGTGCAGGCTGCACTGCACCGGGTTGGTGACACTGACGTGCAGGGAGCGCTTCTCCCTGCGGGAAAGGGCCAGAGTCAGGAGGGGAGGGATGGGGGGATCCATGGGATGGGGTGGGGTGAGATGGGATGGGATGGGATGGGATGGATGGGATGGGATGGGATGGGATGGGATGGGGTGAGATGGGATGGGATGGGATGGGATGGGATGGGATGGGATGGGATGGGATGGGATGGGATGGGATGGGATGGGATGGGATGGGATGGGATGGGGTGGGATCCACGGGGTGGGATGGGATCCATGGGATGAGTTGGGATGGGATGGGATGGGATCTATGGGGTGGGGTGGGATGGGATGGGATGGGGTGGGATGGGATCCATGGGATGGGGTGGGTTGGGATCCATGGGATGGGATGGGATGGATGGGATGGGATGGGATGGGATCCATGGGATGGGATGGGATCCATGGGATGAGTTGGGATGGGATGGGGTGGGATCCATGGGATGGGATGGGATCCATGGGATGGGGTGGGGTGGGATCCATGGGATGGGATAGGGTGGGATCTATGGGATGGGGTGGGATGGGGTGACCACAGATGGGATGGGTGTTTTCAGGTCATGCACATCCTGCAGCCATCCCAAAACTCTGTGTTAAGCCAGGCTTGAGCTCTGAGCCCAGCTTTGGGCTCCTGCTTGTGAAGCCTTCCACTCTGGGATTGGGATCCTGTGGGAGGCCTCAACTCCATGGGCAGAGCCCAGACCAGGCCAGAGGGTCCAGGGGCTGCTGCCAGCTCAGCCACTGCCCCCTGCATGACCCCACAGTGACCCCTGGGCACCCCATGACACCAGCCTGGCACCAGCTCTGTGCCTGCAGCGGTGACAGGGACATCCCTGGGCTGAGCTCAGACTGAAACACAGCCTGGAACAGTGGAAGGAACCACAGGTGGGGTGGTGGCTGTCCTCAGATGGACAGACCAAACTGGCTGGGACAAAACTCCATCCCTGCAGCTTTTGAACCCCCTAACCCAGTTTTGTCACTAAACATGATTCCCATGAGTGAGTCAGGACTTTCTGCCCCCACGTTGGTTTGTCTGTGGCTGTTGGGGTCACTGCCAGTGACAGGGACACGAGGACAGCAGGGCCAGGATGACTGGCAGGAATGTCCCCCTTTGCTAAAGGTCATAAAGGTCCCTGCTCTAAATCCCAAATAATGATCCTTGTGCCATAAGCAGAGAAATCATAAATCATGGAATCATTCAGGTTGGGAAAATCCTCTGGGATCATCAAGTACAACTGTTCCTCCAAGGCCACCACTGACCCATGTCCCCAGGTGCCACATGCACGTGCCCTGGGCAGCTGTCAGTGCTGACAGCCCTTTCCATAAGGAAAGGGAAGCACCCAGCAATGCCACAGCCCCACTGGTGGTCTGGCTGCTCCAGGGGCTGCATGGAGCTGAGGCCAAGCTGGAGGCCCAGCTCCAGCCACGATCCCTTGGGACCAGCCAAGAACCCCAGGAGATCCCCAGGAGAGGAAAATCCTGCAGCAGATCCATCCCCATGAGCCACCACCAGTGGGAAGAGCTATCCAGGGACTTGGCCTTTGGGAATTCTCTCCTGTGACTTCACCCTCACTTCAAATTCCCACATTTCCAGCATTTCTAGTAGAATGCTGAGTGGTTTAGAATTGTTGGCATTGACTTTGCTGCCTCTCTGGATGCTCCAAACACGCCAGGGGGATGTGCTGGGATTCCATTCCCTGTGTTTGGCTCCCAGACCCCAGGTCCTGCCTTGTCTGAGCCATTCCAGCATTTCCACTGCCACAGCCCAAGTCCTTTGTGCAGTTTTTACTCCACTTCCATTAACAGACTGTTCAGGTGGTGTCACATCCCTTAAGCTGCATTTTTATGCAGTTCCCAAATACAGATTTTCACCACTTCCATAACAATGCCTGGTAGGTGGAAGGGGCTGGCAGGGCCCAGCACACAAAGCCCTCGTGTATTTAATGTTCTTACAGGTATTTAATGTTATTTACTCCTGCCTGGGGTGAGCTGAGGCTGCAATCCCAGCTTAGGTTGCTATTTTTGCTGTGTCTTAGTGGAATGAGCTGCACACCCAGAGGAGCCTCTCAGAGATCCCTGCTCCTTGGGAAAAGCTCCAGCACCAAATGTCCCAAACAGGGATAAAGGCGAAGGATTTTTCCTGTCCCACAGCAAGTTCAAGTGACCAGGCAGAGGCTCTGGGGAGAGAAACTTCAATAACCTGAATTCTGACCCCAAGCAGGACCCAGGCCTGGGAATCTGAAGGTCCTGATGCCCTGTGGCTGTGGGACCTGCAGGAAGCTGCCTCAGTCTGGGTCTCAGCTCCTGCTGGGATGAGGAGAATCACCTGAACACAGGTCTGAGTGAAGCATGGAGGGATCTGGAGAGGCTGCTCTGATCCTTGCCATGTGTGACAATCCCATTCAATTAAGGCTTCCCTCCCCCTCTCTCATTCCCAGATCCCACCTTGCCAAAGCTCCTTCACTCATCCCCTGCTGCTTTTCTGCATGTGAGGGTTCAGCCTTACAGCTTTTTCTGGGGGAGCAGGGCAGCTCCTGGATGGAGCAATCCACAGGGATCTGGGAGTGCTCAGGGCTGACAAACCCCTCCTTGGTGTCCCTGCTGGGCACCCCAGGACACCAGCCCTGCCACCAGGAGCAGCTGGGCCTGCTGGCACCTCAGGGCTCTTGGCCACTGCTCCAGAGCTTGGGCTGAGGCCAGTGAGGGGCAGGAAAAGGAAATTCCCTTTGGTTTCCAGCCCAGCAGGCAGGGCAGCCGGGCTCCTGGAGCACAGGGTGGCAGCTGCTGGCTGCCCTGGGCTGCCCAGGTTTGCTTCTGGGCCCCAGGGGAGGGAACAGCTGCTGCAGCAGCTGGGAAAGCAGACTCAGAGCTTCCCATCCATCACTGCTTGGATGGGAGCTGCTTCCCTGAGCTCCTGCTGAATTTAGATCCCAAAGGAAGGGGCTGAGATGGAGATGGACCAGAACAATCCTGGATGACAACAACATCTCATAGACAATGGCAACACACAGCCTCTGGAGCTCAGTGGTGCTCAGCAGGACCCTGATGGTACCAAAGGCACAGACAAGTCCCACTTCCAACCAAACCTGAGCTGGAAAAGGAGTTTTCATGGCATAAACCTGTCCCACCACCTTTGGGGACTTTGGACAAGGGATGGAGGGACAGGAGCCAGGGAATGGCTCCCACTGCCAGAGGGCAGGGATGGGTGGGATGTTGGGAATTGGGAATTGTTCCCTGTGAGGGTGGGCAGCCCTGGCACAGGGTGCCCAGAGCAGCTGGGGCTGCCCCTGGATCCCTGGCAGTGCCCAAGGCCAGGCTGGACACTGGGGCTGGAGCAGCCTGGGACAGTGGGAGGGGTCCCTGGGACAGTGGGAGGTGTCCCTGGGACAGTGGGAGGTGTCCCTGCCGTGGCCTTTGGGAATTCTCTCCTGTGACCTCACCCACACCTCAAATTCCCATATCTCTGGGCTGGATGGGCTTTGAGGTCCCTTCCCAGCCAAACCCCTCAGGGACTCCCTGTGGGGACCAGGCACTGCTGGGGCTGATGGCAGCTCTGGCTCCTCACCAAGCCCCGATGAAGTCAGGTCCATCAGGACAAAGTGATGGGTGCTGCTCCTGGGGCTCCTCCTGGGCAATAACCCCACTCCAGATCAGCAGGGATTCCACCCCTGGGGACAGCAGGATGTGAGTGCTGGCTGAGCACTGCAGGGAAGGCACCCAGCCCCAGCACCCTGAGGCTGCTGGCAGAATGGAACAGCAAAAGAGATCCTGGAGCAGTCAGGATCCAGCACTGCTCCCCTCCTGCCAGGAGCCACGTGGGAATGTGATGAACCACAGTGATTTCTGTTCATAATAAACACTAAGGTGTTTATTATGGTCTTCACACAACACAGGGAATATTTTTGGGTGGAAACAGCCTCTCCTGACAGCTCAGCAGTACCAGGCACAGCTGCTGATCCCAGGCTGGGGATGCTCTTTGCCTTTTCCTGGCCCAGTGATCCCTGCAGGACTGGGGCACTTCTCCTCCTCCACCCACCCCAGCCCACCCCAGCACCCAGAGGTCCATCCCCAGCTCCTCTCACTCTCCTGGCTCACAGGAGGAGGTAAAAGCTGTGCTGGGAGCCCCATGTGAGTGGGAGACCCCCAGAGCCAGAGCAGCCCCTGAGCCAGGGCAGGAGCTGAGCAGGCACTGGGGAAACGCTGGCAAAAGGGAAACCAGCAGAGAAAGGAGGACTCTGAGTGGAAGCAGATCACTGGCCCATGAAATATGAGAGTTTTGACTGAGCATTTAATCCAGGACCTCGGGGGAAACACAAGGCAAGTGGCACAGAAATGGCCACAGACATCTGTGAGAGCTGCACAGAGCACAGAGACAGCCCCAGCAGCAGCACGTGGTGGGAGGGAACGGGAAGGGAAGGAGAGCAGAGAGATCAGAGGGAGTTTTGGTGAGGACAAGAGGTGTAAGGCTGAGAAGTTAAATCAATGGATTGGTAAATAAATGTAAATACAGGAGATGCCAGGTTGGATGGGCTTGGAGCAACCTGGGGAAGTGGGAACTGTCCCTGCACATGGCAGGGATGGAACTGGATGGGCTTTAAGGCCCTTCCAGCCCAAACCATTCCATGATTCCGTGTCAAAGAACAAGCCCAGGTGAGCTGGAATGCTCTGGAAGGAGCTACAGGCATGAGAACACAGCAAAGAGTCACTGATGAGATATTCCCCAGTGGGAGCACAGCAGGAGGGGGAGCTGGGAACAGCCCAGGGACAGCAGCAGAGCCAGGGATGGGGAGCTCCAGAGCTGCAGCCCCATCCCTGCCAGGGCTCCAATGGAACAGGGCCTTGAGAAGCTTTCCCAGGATTGTTAAATGAGGTGCAGTCCCATGGTCAGAGTGGGAAATAAGCTCTTTTCAGAAGCAGAATTTGGGTAGAGATGGCAAAGCCAGCGCAGTAATTGCCTGATTTTCATGACAACAAACCAGAGGGATTTCAACCAAGTGTGCAACCAAGTGTGAAATGAGGGCTCAGCAGCAATGAACCCACTGGGATGGATTCCAAAGGGGATTGCTTTAAACCATCAAACCTTCCCAGAGTTTAGACCAAGGCCTCTTTCTGGAAAGGCAGGAGCACTGGGGGCCACCTGGTTGGCTTCCAGCTCAGGATATTCTGTGATTCTCTGGCTCCAAGGAAGCCTGCAGCTGCACACAAGATGTGAGGACTGTGAGGGGCAGGATGGAGAACAGCCCATCATGGTAACACCTTGTGTCAGTCAGTGCTGCTGCCTCACCTGGATCCTGGCCTCAGCCTTTGAGAGGGTTCAGCCATGAAAAAAAACATTTAAAAGGCTCCCAGATGAAGGGAGGCTGCAGAAAAGAGCCCAAAAAAAGCAGCAGCTATATTCTGCATGAAGAAAAAACACAGGAAGCAGGGAGAGAGAAACTCAAGAGGTCTAAAAAAAGGCAATTTTCAAGGCTCTGCTTCCTAACAAGAGCAAGGAGACAAACAGGGATATGAAAATTTCAGGGAGAGTTGAATCAGCTCTCCAGGCCATGTGTGGTGTCATGGCTGGGGAGGGCTCCAGGCTGGGGTGGCAGAGAGGTGACAATCATGGAGCCATAAAATCATGGAATGCTTTGGATTGGAAGGAACCTTCAGGACCATCGAGTTTCAAGTCCATCCAGTGCCCCCCCTGCCATGGCAGGGACACCTCCCACTGTCCCAGGGGGCTCCTGTCCAGCCTGGCCCTGGGCACTGCCAGGGATGGAGCATCCATGGAATAACCTGTGCCAGGGCCTGCCCACCCTCACAGGGAGCAATTCCCAATTCCCAGCATCCCACCCAGCCCTGCCCTCTGGCAGTGGGAGCCATTCCCTGGCTCCTGTCAATCCATCCCTTGTCCAAAGTCCCCAAAGGTGGTGGGACAGGTTTATGCCATGAAAACTCCTTTTCCAGCTCAGGTTTGGTTGGAACTGGGACTTGTCTGTGCCTTTGCACACCCAGTGCCCCCCCTGCCAGGGCAGGGACACCCTCCACTACCCCAGGTGATTCCAAGCCCTGTCCAGCCAGGCCTGGGACACTTCCAGGGATGGAACTTCCATGGAACAACCTGTGCCAGGGCCTGCCCACCCTCACAGGGAGCAATTTCCTGAGTAGGGTCTAAAAAGCCACTGGATGTAAGATGGGTAATAAACAAGGACATATCTGAGGTACAACAAGTGACATTTGGGGACAGATAAGTGCTCTCTCTGGAGGGTTTAGGGCCAGGCTGGTGTCTGGCAGGGCAGGGATCAGGGTGTATCTCACCCAAGCACTCGTGGGTTTCTGCAGCTTGCAGGACAGTGATACTGAGGGCAATGGGCTCAAAGGAAAACTTACTGAGAAAATTATTCCCACAGCAGAGAGAAAAATAGGAACAGCTGAATTCCCAAGGGGCACAGGAGCAGAAGCTGCACTGAGACCTCGGGTGCCCTTTGTGTCCCCCTGTACCCCCCAGCCTGTGGGAGCTGCTCCCAGGAGGGGCTGCCACTCCTCATGTGCCCACAAGAATCCCAAAGCCACTGTCCCCAGGGAGCCAGGACACAAAGGGCATCACATGTCAACAATCCTGGCTGGACATTTCATTCCAGAGCTGCAGCTCTGCCTCCCCCAGGGCAGTCACATCTCAAGTGTGGCAGCTCCAAAGCCCCAGGTCCCATTGCCAGAAGAGATTTACACACTCAGAACACAAATTCCCCTATGTAAGACTCAGATGATTTTAACAGCATCATCCCTGTGACTCCTTGGCACTCTCCACCCTTCTCAGAGGGAGAAAACACCTTCCCCATCCAGGTCTTGTTAGAACACCCTGGCTCTTGAAAAAGGTTCAAAGCAATGACTTACTGTCCTGTGTGATCCAGAAACAACTTAACTCCCTCCTGCCTTCTGGCCTCAGCTGCTGGGCTGTACTGAGAGCCCCTCTGCACCCTGCTCAGGACAGCCCCAAAGCCAGAGCAGGCAGCTCCCTTCACCCACAGCTTCCTGAGGAGAGGAGGAACGAGCCAGGAGCCCTTTGTGGGCGCAGATCTGTCCCCTGTGCAGGAGGCAGGGGATGCACACACACACAGACACACACAGACACACACACAGGCAGGCTGTGACTCACACGTGCCATGAGGGAGATGAAAACCTCTGAAACCACAAGGGCTTTGCAAGACCTGCCTTGTGAAAGCCTCTCAGGCTCACAGGATGTTTCCCTCCAGCGTCACCGGCTTCTCGGAGCTCTGGCCTTGTGGAGCTCCTCAGAGCCAGGTGGCCTTGCCAGAATCAGACATTGAGATGGATCAAAGGCACAGAAAAGAGACTACAAAGCAAGTCAGACACGAATCAAGGAGATCTCAAGTCAGGATCAAAAGGAGAATTTCCATAGTCAAAGGTCAGAGCAACTGCTCCAGGCATTTTGATGCTGGGAAAGGTCACTGGGCTGAGCACAGCTGCCAGCTCCCTGCTCACCGTGTGGTTTTTCACCATTATCTGCACTCAAGTGACACTTGAGACACTGCATTATTTTTTTTTTTCCATCTTCAAAACCAGCAAATATTTACAGTATATTCCTTTTGTGCCTCGTGCTCTGCTCAGGCAGATCCCCTCGGAGGCTGCCAGAAGTGCCTTTTCAGAAGGAAGTTTTTAATGTGCAGGAGAAGCACCAGGCTAAACTGTGAGCTGAGAACTCAAGAACTCAACCCCTCCACTTAAGAAGTGGCTTTCAAGCCTTTCTGGCTCAGCCTTGCCCACTGAGTTAGCAGAGGAAGCACAGCCCAGCTTTGGGAACTGCTCTGTGACACAAATTTCATCATCACCTGCTGAGCTGTGACAACAAGGCTGCTTTCCTGTTAATGAGCAGCAGGAACTGTTCATGGGAGCCTCTTCCCAGTGCAAAGTGTCACACGTGTCCCATGGCCCAGGGCAAGGCAGAGCCAAGGCAGCTGGGCTGACACGGAGTCGTGTCTGAGCCACAAAAGCCACTTTCCTGAGAGGACAGCAGCTGCCACAACACTGCTGGGCCTCTTCCATGATGTGTCTGCAGCACATCCAGGTGCATTCCTTCCCCTCTGGCTGAGGGGAGCATAAAATATTTGTATATAAATTATAATATATATATTATACATATATATACATATCTATCATAGCTCTATTATTATATTATATTATATTATATTATATTATATTATATTATATTATATTATATTATTATATTATATTATATTATATTATATTAGTGAATTAATATAATATATAACTAACACAATATTTGATTATGATACTAATTAATATACTATATTAATTAATATAGTATATAGTTAATATAGCATATTATATATTATATGTTATATCTATATATAATCATATTAATATAAGATATATAATATAATATAATATAATATAATATAATATAATATAATATAATATAATATAACTTCTATAATAATTATATTATATTATATTATATTATATTATATTATATTATATTATATTATATTATATTATATTATATTAATTATAATAAAATATATTGTTTATATAATAATATAAAATTATATTTTTTTAAAGCATTAAATAAAAATCCCCAGTCCATTAAATATTTGGCTCTCTCATTCCTAAAATGCATTTGCTCCCATTGATCCCGAGGCTGGGAGGTCCTGGAGCAGTCTGTGAGCTGCACTTCCTTCCTCACTGATTTAGGAGCTGGGCTGTCTGTGCATCCCTGCTCAGGAGCTGGGAATCCTCCTTCCCAGGAGAGCTGGGAATGCCAGAGAGCTGGGAAACATTTCTGTCTCTTCCAGCAAAGCCCTTTGGTTTAGGTGCTCCTGGCAGGGCATCCTGAGGTGATGGGGCAGGGGCTGCTCCTCCCCTCCCCTTCCCAGGGCTGCTCTGGGCCAAGAGCCAGGCTGCTGAAAAACCCCCAAACAGCCCAAGGGGGCTCCTGGGGCACGTCCCAGCCATGGGGCTGCACCCCAAAGCAATATCTTATGGTGGGAAAGCTCCCAGAGGGGTTTGAGCCATCACTCTGTGTGTCACTGCACGGTGTGGCCCTGCCTCCAGCCTGGACAGAGTGGAAATACCCAGGGATGGCACTGCCCCTACCATGGAACATCCAAGAGAGGGATCACAGCCTCACCCAGGCTCCATCCCCCTGCTGAGCCAGGGCCAGCCCTCCCTGCCTGAACCCCTGAGCCCCAGGCCTGACCCAGCTGGACCTGAGCTCAGCTGAAACCAGCTCTGGACCTTGTTACCCCTCTGGGAGTATTAATTCACCCCAGAGCAGAGTGGACAGGCTTGGAGCAGCCTGCTCTGATGGAAGGGGTCCCTGCCCAAGGTTCCTCCCAACCCAAACCATCCCATGTCTAAATTCCCCTCCCAACCCAAACCATCCCATGTACAAATTCCCCTCCCAACCCAAACCATCCCATGTCTAAATTCCCCTCCCAACCCAAACCATCCCATGTACAAATTCCCCTCCCAACCCAAACCATCCCATGTACAAATTCCCCTCCCAACCCAAACCATCCCATGTCTAAATTCCCCTCCCAACCCAAACCATCCCATGTATAAATTCCCCTCCCAACCCAAACTATCCCATGTATAAATTCCCCTCCCAACCCAAACCAGCCCATGTACAAATTTCCCCCTTCCCTGCCCACCCAGCACAGGAGGCTTCAGGTTCCCTCAGTTCTGCTCCTGTAGGAGCTGGGAATTCATGTCTGGGCTTCAAGGAGAGAAGTGTCAGGCTTTCCCACCCCCTGTGCCATCAGCTTCCAGTGCCTGATGCCATTTATCCCCCATGAGCACTCCCTAAAGCTGGTCAGGGGTTTTGTGGAGGAAAACCACAGGCTCACTCAACAGGGAATTTCCTGGGAACCTGCAGTAATGAAGGAGCTAAAAAACCAGTTAAAAAAGCACCAATAGTGTGTTAAATATTTCATTTCCTCCAGCAGGCAAAACGAAAAATTCCCAATCCCCTGAGGTGGAAGCAGCTCCCAGCCCCCATGGCAGCCAGGGCTGATGGATGATGGATGGAACACCCTGCCACGTGCCCTTGGAGGGAACTCTGCAGTCCACAGAGTGCTCCTTCCCTGATCCCTGGCACACCACAGCAATGGAGGTGGATTCAATGACCCTTAAGGTCCCTTCCAATCCAAACTACTAAATGATTTGTGCATTAAATTCTGTCAGAATTCAATGTAATTTGAATTTTGGAAGGGAAGGGAAAGGCTGGGGAGAGTTGGGCCAGGGCCCGTGGGGCCCAGTGCCAGCAGGGAGGACGATGGGGACAGTCCCAGCCCAGCCCCGTGTGCTGCTCCCTTCACCTGCCCAGCCCCACCTGCTCCCAGCACTGCCAGCAGCAGGGAGGAACTGCAGCTTCTGCAGCCTCACTGAAGTCCCAGCTCAGAGCTATTCTGAGCCTGGCAGAGCTTTGGGGAGTCAGAGCTCATCCGGCTCTGCTGTGGCCTCAGGATGCTGGAGTGTTACATATTTTATAAAAACCACCATGCCAAAAATATGATTCCAAGTGCTTGGCTGGAGCAGAGGAAAGCAGCACATGGGGGTGATGCCAAGAGCCTGGCATTAGAAATGCACCAGCACATAAATAAAATAAAAGCACTTAGGAGGATGAGCACAGAGCTGCCTCCTGTTTGGGACATCGTGGGCTCCACTCCTGGGCAAGCTGAGAAACAGCAAAAATCTTTCCTTGTATTCTCTTCCCAGTGCTGGTCCTTGCCATGGCCCAGCTGAGGAATGAAATCACCAGCCCCTCATTTACTGGGGCACATCTGCAAAGTCCCTCCTCAAAGGATGCTCCTGGCCTGCTCAGCAGCTGCTGATCACATTCTGCCAGCTGAAGTTTAGGAAGGCAGAAATTCCCCCCAAAAAAACTCTTTGAAGGAAATCCAGCACCTTTCAGGCATCTGGGATGTGTTTGTTCAACATCTGCAAGCCTGTGAGGTACAGGGGTTGATGCAGAGGACAAAGGTGTGGGATTATCCATCTGTTTTCCACTCAGATTTACAAGAGGCAATGACTTTGGAGTAGCAAGGAGTGGTTGGAACAGCTGATGGAGGCTTTACCCTGGAAAACAACAGCACAGAGAAGCTGTGCTCTCACTTTGGTACCCAGAAAACCTCCAGCCATCCCGAGGGATCAGCAGCTCTGCTTTTCCCACTGCAGGCTGTGAATGAATGGATATTTTTAGAGCCTGGCAGAGGTCTGAAGCCACAACAAGGGGAAAGCTTCCCAGAGATCACCAAAATGATAGGAACACAAATAGCATGGACACTTGAAATTCTCTGTTTTTTCTCATTATTCCTTGGGATCGACCTGTGCCAGTGAAACCGCCAGGAAGCAGCTGGGACAAGAGAGGACAATTTGCTGCGGTGAAGTCACCAGCCTGGCTTGCCCGGCTCCAGGGGCTGCAAGCCACGGGGACAGCAGCAGCAGGGCTGCGGCCAGGCAGAGGGGACGGCAGCAGGGCTGTCACATCCACCGCAGCTCGGGGTGGCCGTGCCCCGGGGCAAACAGCTCAGCTCCCGTATATCCCACGAACATCCCTGCTGAGCCGGGAATGTGCCCGGAGGGCTCTGCCACCCTGGGGAACATCCCGGGCAGGGGCACGGGCAGCGTGTGCCAGCCGAGTGTGCCGGCTGTGGGGTGATGGGGGGAGCCTGGGGGGGCTGCTGGAAGGATGATGGAGAGCGGCTGCTCCCAGCGCCGCAGCTCCCGGTCGCTATAGCAACCTGGACATCCCTCATCCCATCCGATGCCTCAGCGCTGCCAGCCAAGCGGGGCTGCTGCAGAGCGGCGGGCTGGGTTAATTTCTGGCTGGATTAGCCCTGGATGAGCAGGATCGTGCTCCAAGCCCCCTCTCGGAGGGGTTTTTCACGTGCCTTGGGGGCGGCCCTCGCTGCAGCGGCAGAGCGCGGCGCGGGCGCGGTGTCACCGTGACCTACTTAGTGCAGGACACGGTGACATCACGACCGATGGCAGCGGCTCCCCGGGGCTCCGGAGCGCCGTGTCCGGCAGCAGGGCTGAGCTAACCCGGCCCCAGGGCACATTCCGGCCGGGGTAACCTCGCTCTGTCAGCACGGCACACGTCTCCCCTCCGCTGGCCTGGAACGGCCGCGCTGGCTCCTGCCTCTCTTTGCAGAGCTGATCTGAAAACCCAGATTTTTCTCTAATGGAAAGAGAGAGAAATTAGCTAAAGCTTCAGAGGACAGAGAAACGGCACGAGAAGAGAGCCGCCCTGCGCTCAGCGCTGCTGCGGCTTTTTCCAGAGAGCGGCTCCGTCCCCGCGACCTTGGGGACCTTGGGGACCCGGGCACGGGACACACCCCGGGAGCCCCCCACGGCTTTAGGGCCATCCTGCCGCCCCCCCCAGCTCACTCCTGGCTGTTAAAGCACGGATTCTTGCGGAAGGGGAGCGCAGAGGGAGGGGGTGCTCGTGGCTCGGGGCCAGCGAGGAAGGCGGCTCCTCCTCCTCCTCCTCTCCCAGCATCCACACGGTGACACTTCAGCTGGGGAAGCTGAATCATCCTTCAGTTAATGACAGGCTTTTAACCTGATGGTGAGGAGCCTCGCTCAGCTCCCTCCTCTTCCGAAGGCCCAGGAGAAGCGCTGGGCACAGGGACTGTCCCACCCCGGATCGCTGCGGTCCCTGCCGGGAGCCCTGCGATGGAGGGAGCTCCGTGCTCCCTTCAAACACCGTCCTGCCAAAGCAAGGACAAATCCACGAGCCCAGCCCTGCGGAACGGGCAGGGCAGGGCAGGGTCAGGCCGGGGGTGAAGGCAGGAACGGGAAGCAGCACAGTCAGGGGGACTCGGGGCACAGCTCTCATTGCTCCATCCTGCTGCTGCCCTCGGATCCCCGGGGCAGGAGCACACCCAGAGCCCTTCGGAGAAGCCTGAAGAGACACAGCAAATGTGCAGGGCTTAAAAAGGGGTTAAACCCACCAGGAGGTTGGAAGAAAGCCAAGGAGCAGCTTGGACTGAGGTTGGTGCTACTGAAAAATCCCTGAGCAGAGCCCAGGGGTCTCAGGAAGAAGAAGGCAGATCCTGAAGTGACCCAGAGCACTCGGGTTTGCTGCTCCTGGGATGGTGTTTGAGGCCTGTCTGAACAGGTTACAGCTGTTCTCGGGGTGTTGGGGGCTGATGAATCTCATCTGCACCCACATTCCCCAACAATGCTGGTTTGTAAACAGTCCTGAGGAAATGTGGCCTCTCCCCCAACACAAAGGATGGGGATGGCTGGGCATTGAGGAGAATTCCACAGCAGAAAAGAGAAGGGGAGCAGTAACTGCAGCAGGGAATGGGGAGGTGGATGGGTCCAGGAGGAAGGGGGGGATTTCAGGAAGGGCAGGAAGGGAGAGTGAGGATGACTGGGCTGCAGCAGTCTCTGGTCCTACAATGAAGGGAAAAGCTGCTTCCTCCACCAGGTAAAACTGCCCTTGAGGGAAAGCCCAGCTGGAATCAGCACTGACATCACCTCTGGATCAGCATTGCAGCACCCAATGACACACTTTGAGTCTAATCAAATTTCAGACACAATGTAAATCACCCCTGTTCTGCTTGGGAGCACCGGGGTGAGCTGGGGCTGGAAACACAAAGCCTGGGGAGAACAGAGGCTGGGGCACTTTTGTAAGGAAGATTTTCCTTCCATCACAAAACTTTAAAGTCAAGGAACCAAGTCCTGCCATCAGTGCAGATATTTAAAAAGGAGAATTTCAATGTGGATTCCTAATGTCCCCTCCAAGGAGCAGGAGCAGTGAGAGCAGCCTAAGCTGAGGTGACAGCAGGCCTGGCAGGAGGGTGGCACCAGCCACAGGCACTCCTGGAACACAGAGCCAAGCTGAGAAATCCAAATCCACCTCAAACGACCAAGGGCAGCCTGTTGTCTGCATTTCAAGCCAGATGATTCCTGAGAGCACCAAAATTTCCCTGTGTTTCCTTAATATTCTGCATTCATGACACTGCAAGGCACCAAGGACGAGGCTCGGAGCCAGCAAATCAATTTTTCATGTGACAGCAGAAATGACAGGCAGGGTTTTAAGTGGATTTCATGTATTCAGAGAGGTTGAGCAGACAATTTGAGGGTTATTATTTCAGGAGCATTTGCTGAGATGTTCCAGAGTGGTCTCAGTATCACTTCTGCAAAGTAAAGGGCTCTGAAGCTGCAATCCCAGAATGAAAACGCTGGCACTTCTGCTTCCCTTTGTTCTCTTTATTCCCTGATACATTAGCACAATTCACATAGGCAGGAAAAAAGGCAACTTGCTGTGAAGAGAGACAACTACATCTTATTTAAATACCTGACCTATTTCTACTTTTCCTTTGCCTCACTCCGTGAGGAGTCTGGATTTGCAGAAATAGCTGAAAAAATGTGTTGGATCATGTGAAAAATGCTTTTCCCTGTGGCAAAGCTGGCATGAAAAACAGGTGCATAAACAAAGAGATTCTTACTTATAGAAATGCAGAGTTTGGAGGGGAACTGCACACTGCCAGGCTGATTCCCAATGTCACAGAATGGTGGGAAAGGACCTCAAAGCCCATCCAGTGCCACCCCTGCCATGGCAGGGACACCTCCCACTGTCCCAGGGACACCTCCCACTGTCCCAGGCTGCTCCAGCCCCAGTGTCCAGCCTGGCCTTGGGCACTGCCAGGGATCCAGGGGCAGCCCCAGCTGCTCTGGGCACCCTGTGCCAGGGCCTGCCCACCCTGCCAGGGAACAATTCCCATTCCCAATATCCCATCCAGCCCTGCCCTCTGGCACTGGGAGCCATTCCCTGGGTCCTGTCCCTCCATCCTTGTCCCCAGTCCCTCTCCAGCTCTCCTGGAGCTCCTTCAGGCCCTGGCAGGGCTCTGAGCTCTCCCTGGAGCTGCTCCTCTCCAGGGGAGCACCTCCAGCTCTCACATTTGCACAACATTTTTAATTTTCACGTTGGGCTGCTCCTGCAGGACAACAGCTCCATAAACACAAGGTGGACACACAACACCCACATGTCTGTCAGCAGCTGCCCCTCCTGCACACACAGCCAGTCCCACGGGATCTGCCCCAGAGCAGCTTGCTCAGCAGGCAGCTGATCTCAGCCCAGGCTGGGATTTAATCATCTGAGGAGAATCTCACCCAGCTTTTGGCAAGGTGCAAGGAGGGTTCAGCCTGAAGGGAGAGGGACAGTGAAGGGCTGGTGCCTGCTGTGACCTGGCAGGGAGGCCACTGGAGCCTCCATGTCCCTGGAATAACCACAGGTCAATCCCCCAGCAGACTTGGGATGGAGCTTGAGAGCAGAGCCACATCACCAGGCACAGAAAATGCCTTTAATGACTGTCTGGCACAGTCTGCATCCTCAGCTGCAGGATAATTGATCCTTCTTCCTATCTCTGATTGCAGGGAAGGCAAGTTTTCCCTGAAATGCCATTTCTGACCCTCTTGCCTTCCCACACTGGACCTGCTGCTCCATGTGGGTCAGAGCCAAGCTGTGACTCCTGGCAGTGCCACTGCTGCAACTCCAACAGCATGGGCATCATCCCAACAAAGCACCAGCCTCTGGCCCTCTGGATCCATCCCTCTGGGCTCTGCTCTGGATCCATCCCTCTGGATCCTGCTCTGGATCCTGCTCTGGATCCATCCCTCTGGATCCTGCTCTGGATTCATCCCTCTGGATCCTGCTCTGGATCCATCCCTCTGGGCTCTGCTCTGGATCCATCCCTCTGGGCTCTGCTCTGGATCCATCCCTCTGGGTCCTGCTCTGGATCCATCCCTCTGGATCCTGCTCTGGATCCATCCCTCTGGGCTCTGCTCTGGATCCATCCCTCTGGATCCTGCTCTGGATCCATCCCTCTGGATCCTGCTCTGGATCCATCCCTCTGGGCTCTGCTCTGCATCCATCCCTCTGGGCTCTGCTCTGGATCCACCCCTCTGGGCTCTGCTCTGGATCCATCCCTCTGGATCCTGCTCTGGATTCATCCCTTTGGATCCTGCTCTGGATCCATCCCTCTGGATCCTGCTCTGGATCCATCCCTCTGGACTCTGCTCTGGATTCATCCCTCTGGATCCTGCTCTGGATCCATCCCTCTGGATCCATCCCTCTGGATCCATCCCTCTGGGCTCTGCTCTGGATCCATCCCTCTGGGCTCTGCTCTGGATCCATCCCTCTGGACTCTGCTCTGGATCCATCCCTCTGGATCCTGCTCTGGATCCATCCCTCTGGATCCTGCTCTGGATCCATCCCCCTCCTTTTACAAACAGCCTGCAGGGATTTGGTGCTGCTGCCAAGGCTGCAAGGAAATGGAGCTGGTGATGTGCAGGCTTTCATGCTCCTGTTTCCATTCCCCCACAGACAGACACATTTATCCAACAATATGACATGGCAAGAGGTATCCTGAAGGTTTCCAGCCCAAGAGGGACACTGGTCCTTTCCCAGGGCTGTGGCAAGGACAGTGACAACAATCCTGAGCTGTGTTGGATCCTGTCTGCAGGTACCAAATGCTGGAGCTTCACCATCAGCAGCTCCACCTCAGCAGCACAATTATCAGAATTATCACCATTTCTGCTTCCATATTTTGAAGCTGTGCTGGGAGAAATCAGCACTTCTGCACATGGCACTGAGAAATTTGCTACATCAACCAAATGCCTGCAAAGCCAAAGCCATTAACAAATCAAACATCCACAGCTCAGGCATTCAGCATTAATTTATTTTGCTGCAGTCATTTCAGCTGTGCAAAATATCTTCCCCTACCCCAGTTTCTAATCTGCCTCCATCCTCCTCCAGGCTCACCACAGTTAAATATTTCACACTGCTCCTGAGAACTTGAGCAATTGAGCTGTGGACAGGGAAAAATGAGTTGTGGAGCAAATGTTTCCCCCAGAACCAGCTGAAGTCTTTGTTCCAAGGCTGTCACATCAGTTCAAGAGGCTCCTTATATGTTTTTCTAAGAGCCTTTGCAGTGACAAGATAAAAGATGCCACCACAGTGAAATAATCTCAGGGAAAAGAGGCATCCCTGCTGCCTGAGGGCTCTGCCCCCACTTGGGGTGGCTGCAGAGCTGGAGGGGCACGGCCCAAATGCCAAATTAACCCTTCAGCTCCCCACAACCTGCATGGGAGGGTCTTCCCTCCATCAGAACTCTTCCAAACACTCCCCACCGACATCCCACACACGGAACATTCCTCAGTCCAGTTTCACAACTGCACCTCAGGATCTCAGCTTCTCTCACCTCAGGTTTTTGGTGCAGACAGAGGTGGCTGATGGGGTTTTCAGTACATAAAAAAAGGAGAAACCCAATTTTTTGCGAAACTGTTCTCAGTCTCATGACTCTCCCTTCCTGTGCAACTCAGTGACCTCTTCCTCTTGGCAGCCCAGAGCTTCTCTGCCAGCAGCTCCAAAGGCAGAACTCACTGATGGGAGAAGAGCTGAGGACACCTGGAGCAAGGGACATGGGGACACAGTGACACCACACTCAGACCTTGGGAAAACAAAATCCCAGCAGGAAAGGCCAGAGGATGAAAGGGAGGGCACAGGTGGGACCCTCACTGGGCAGTGCTCTCCTGGCACAGATCCTGCTCTTACCAAACACTCAGTGAGCTTCTGTTACACCAAAGTTGGGAATGAAGCAATTCTCTGCTTTGAACCTCCACAGCTTGGCAGGGCAGAGGATTTGTTCAGATGTCTGCCAGACCCTGAGAGCCCTGAAAAAACCTCCTTAGGTCATGCAATTTTCTCCAGCCTGAAATCCTGCCCCAGCCCCGAGAGCAAACAGCTTCTGGGACCCCTGAGGAACAGAGGGCACAGAGCCCTCCTGCTGCCCAGCCCAGCCTGGCATCACTGCCAGCCAGCTCAGCGAGCCAGGCTCTGAAAAACCCACCAGAGGATGACCTGGCAGCTTAGAAACCCCTCCTGGGCTGGGGTGAGATGCTGCCCTGTGGCCTCACAGGGAGGTCATGCCTGTGGTGCAGCATCATCCTGCAGCAGATGCTGGAAGGAGTCACAGAATCCCTCAATGGATTGGCTGGGAAGGGACCTCAGAGCCCACCCAGTGCCACCCTGCCATGGCAGGGACACCTCCCACTGTCCCAGGCTGCTCCCAGCCCCATCCAGCCTGGCCTTGGGCACTGCCAGGGATGCAGGGGCAGCCCCAGCTGCTCTGGGCACCCTGTGCCAGGGCCTGCCCACCCTCACAGGGAAGATTTTCTTCCCAATATCCCATCCAGCCCTGTCCTATGGCAGTGGGAGCCATTCCCTGTGTCCTGTCACTGCATCCTTTTGGAGCAGCCTTTCCCAGAGGTGATGACACTCACCTGACTGGGTGGATGCACCTTCCCATGACTCCTCTGAGGGAAGAAGCAGCTACCTTCAAATTGCTGCCTGTAATCATTGCAGAATTCCTGCAGCACGAGAGAGGAGCAGCTGGAATTACTGGCTCCATGTGTGAACACAGGTGACCAGGAGAAAGCAGCTGCTGTCAGGCAATTCTGAGCTCCTTGGGCAGAGCAAACTCTGAGGTCACTCCCTGGAGCTGCTCTTGGCTCATCCTCTCCCTTCCACAAGAGCTGAGCTGTTGCCAGCTAAAGGTGGTGGAAATAAGGAAAATAAATCTGCAGTTCTGTGCTGAAACCTCTGCAAGGACTTCCCACGATCCTGGGGGGTCTTTCCCAAGCAAAATAAATCTGTGATATTTCACATCCTCCATCCCCTCTGAGCTCTCTGGAAGTGTGACCCACACGTGCTGCTGCAGGGCTGGGAGGGAGCTCAGTCCTTGGGGGGGAACTGGGGATGCAGGAGCAGGGCCTGGGAATGTTGGGATCCATGGAGCAAAGCTGCAGCCAGCACTCAGCAGCCTGCAAGCATGTCTGCAACTTTAAAACATGTTGTCTGGCTTTTTGTGTCTGTTTTTTTTTTAATATGATATTTAAATTCAAACCAAGTTCTTATTTTAACCTTTGCTGTGCACACAGGGAAAAGCTCTCCAGCCTGAGTCAATCACTGCAAACACTGATTCTTTCACTTCACTGTCTGCAGGTACTTCTGTCTCACCCCAGCAGGGGCTACATTAACTCACTCCATGAACACCATGTGCTGTGACCCCAAAGCTGTCCTGTGACCCCAAAGCTGTCCTGTGACCCCAAAGCTGTCCTGTGACACCAAACCCATCCAACTCTGACAGGTACTCGATGCTCCTGTGCCAAGAGGAGTCACACATCCAAACTCTTCCCATTACTGGGATTAAACATTTAAAAGCAGAGGTGTGAAGTGAGGGGAAGAAGAGGCTCTCCCTGAGGATCTCATGCTTGCACTTGATGATTTTAAAGGACTTTTCCAAGCTAAAGGACTCGGTGATTTTGTTCTGCCCCTTGGGTAGCCACTGGCTAATTATTACATTTCCCCTTACAGAGACAAACGGTGCAAGTGAGCCCTGAGCACTCCAGATCTGCTCCAGAGATAACTTGAGATAAAGAACTCGCACTTGAGATAAAGGAACAAGTGGTAACAGGAGCTGATGGCCAAGCTCAGCGCCCCAGAGGGATCCCCAGAGGGAGCAGGAGCCGCAGCCCCAGCAGTGGAGCAGCTGTTGGCAGCAGGCTCAGGAAGCTCATCCAAGGGGGGCTGAATTTCAAAGGCACCCTGGCAGCATCGGGCTGGGCAGCAGGAGAGGCTCCCGTTCCCATCCCAATCCCCTGGCATGGGAGCACAGCAGCTGCTGGCCCGTGGGATGGGAGGTGGAAGGCAGTGAAATAAATGGGCAGAGGAAAGGAAAATCACCTTACTGGTAATTTAGAGGTAACTCACTGGTACCTTACTGGTTAAGTCAGAGCCTCTCTGCCCCAGAGACAGATCTGAGAGCCCCCAGCCCCCATCCAACTGCTCAGAAGGCAGAGCAGTTTTTGGTTTTTTTCAGTTTATGCAAAGCCCTCTTTCCGTGCACTATCGATTTCAAAGCAGCCAGTTGCTGTTTGGGAATGGGAAGCTCCCAAAGCAGGCAGGTTTTCCCTGTGGAATTATCCTGGTGCTTGTCTCAAATTCCCAGCCCTGAGCTGTCACCCAGCACTGGGCTGGCTCTACAAGGAGCTCAGGCTCCCCTTCAGTTGCCAGGGACATCCAGCAGCACCCCGGGGGTGCAGGGGGGGCACTGAGCTCATCCTGGCCTGGGAGGTCCCAGAGCTCTCCTGCTGCAGCCAGAACCAGCCCCATCGCTCTCCTGGGCTGCTGGAACATCCCCAATGTTTCCTGCTGACCAAGCTGAGTCTCAGAGGAGAACTGAAGCCTCCCACATGGCAGAGCTTTACCTGGAGAAGCTGCAGAGCAGCTCCTGCCCCTCCAGCAGCACCTCTGTGTCCTCTCTACACAAGAAACCACAGCCCAAATCCAGCCCTGCGTGCACTCGAGGCTGCAGCCTCTGGAGGCAGCTGGAGCCTCTTCCCAAAATGTCCCTGCCTGGGTGTGTTTCTGTACAGGAGGAGCACAGAGAGGTCATGGAATGGTTTGGGTGGGAAGGGACCTCAAATCCCCCCCAGTGCCAGCCCTGCCATGGCAGGGACACCTCCCACTGTCCCAGGCTGCTCCAGCCCCAGTGTCCAGCCTGGCCTTGGGCACTGCCAGGGATCCAGGGGCAGCCCCAGCTGCTCTGGGCACCCTGTGCCAGGGCCTGCCCACCCTGCCAGGGAACAATTCCCATTCCCAATATCCCATCCAGCCCTGCCCTCCTTCAGTTTGAAGCCATTCCCTTGTCCCATCCCCAGGGATGTCACCACTGCACTATTGCTGTCACTTGTCACAGATGTGAGCTGGTAAAACTCCTGCTGCCTCTGACTCTCTCTGCCTCCACCTGCTTTTTCTCCTCAGTTTTATTTGATGAGGGAAAGCCAGAAGGCAATGATGGGATGGTTTGGCCACGAACAGAATGAGAGCTTTGAAAAGGATTTTCCAAAAATTCCCTTTTTGTGTCTGAATGCAGCTCCTGAAGGGAAGCTGCTGCCTGGGAGGTGCCACTTCCCAGCCTTTAAGGACAAGGAGGTGTTGATCTTAATCCAGATGAATTTAAGATTTTCCTAGAGGCTTCCAGACATCAACAGCTTCACAAATGCTGCAATCAGAATGGAGGGAAAAGCTGCAGGAACACCCACTGCACCTGGGACAGAGCATGGGCAGCTGCACCTCCCACATCCCAGTCCTGGCACACAGGGAAAAGCAGAGACTGGGAGAATGGAAATGGGTGATGGATTTGCTGCTGAGCCAGGGATGTGCCAGGGCTCATCCCTGATGCCCTGAGCTCTTCCTGAAGCAAGCCCAGCAGGAGGAGCAGGGCAGGGGATGGCTGAGGTGCCTGGCACAGGGGACAGCCCTGGTTCCAAAGCCAGGGTGGAGCCTCTGGCTCCAGGAGATGGGTGGTGCTGCTGCAGGAGGATTGTGGCACCTCCTGCCTCTGGAACTCTGGCCTGGGGCTGCTCCTGCCTCTCCTCCTTCCCTTTATCTCCTCATCTGTGGGATCCCAAGGAAAGGAAAGGCAGGGATGAGCTGGCTGCTGCCTGGCTGCAGGACAGGCAGAAAAGGGAGAAGAGGGTGCTGTGCTATTTTGAGCTCCCTCCTCCACAATTCCTAGGGGAGGAATTTTACCTCTGGAGTGTTGATTGCTTTGTAGGAAGGATTTAAAGACCACTTACACAAAAATGATAATTAAAACCTAAATTAAACATAGGCCTAGTCAATACTTCCCATTTCCATTGTTCTCAAAATCCAAAATAACATTTCCAATTTGCCATAGAGATTTACTGGCCTTTTCCTACCATTTCACTAAAACAAACTCAAAATGCTGGGTTTGAAAATGATAAGTCTGTAGAAAGCCCCACTGGCAATAAGCTTCAAGCATGACTCCTTAACTCTGCAGCATCCAAAGTGACTTCAAATTAAAAGAATTTTGAAGCACTGTCATTAGTTTGATTACTAAACCAACAACTTGATTTAGTAAAAGCTCTGGCAGCTCACAAAGTATTAACAAGACCAATTAACAAGTGTTGGCAGTTATATTTAGTGTTTTGGAACTATATTTACAAACTGAACTC
Organism: Fringilla coelebs; assembly: GCF_963513975.1. NCBI lineage: Eukaryota > Metazoa > Chordata > Aves > Passeriformes > Fringillidae > Fringilla > Fringilla coelebs. The sequence continues at coordinate 5,204,925 of NC_140053.1, read as the reverse complement.
AGCCTAGAATCAGTACAGCTGAAATCCCACCTCAACTCATTCTTTTAACATTTCTGCTTTTACTTTGAAAAACCAGAAAATGCTCAAAATAAGGGAAATATCCTCTAAAGTAGAGACCAAACCAATGGCTGGACTCAATGATCTTGGAGGTTCTGTGATTCTGTGAAAGTTTAATGCTCATTACCTGGGACAAAATGCCTTTGGTACATCACGAGTCCAGAAAAATCAACCTATTCCAGCCCCTCTGCCCTCGTGCCAGGAGAAATCAAATGAACAAGTGGATATTTAGAGCTGAAAACTGGGGGCTGCAGCCCCAGCAGGGAGGCTGGGAGTGGAAAGGGCCCTGACAGAGCTCTGCCCAAGCTCTGGTTGAATTTAGGGAGTTGTTTGGTTTGGATAATGTCAGGCAGTGCAGACTGTGCCTCCTTATATAATCTTAAGTGCAAACAGATTTTGTGAATAAGCACTTTCAAGTCATAAGTGGGCTTTTTGTTAATAAATGTCAATAATCAGTTGCTATAGCAACAGGGATTGATCCCCTGGCTCCAGAAAGGGGGAGAGCAGAGCCAGCTCCCTGCCAGCTTTTGTCTTTGCACGATTTCTGCCCATCTGCTCTGCCAGAAACCCAATGGAATCGAGGGGTTCTTGGCATGGGGATCTGGGATGGCTTCACCCAAACCCTGCTGGGGGAACTGGGAGGGGATGGTGCTCCCAGGGATGCACCCCATGGGGCAGGAACATTTAACTGCTCCACTCCTTTCCTGCTGGAAAACTCCTTGGTGCTGCCCAGGAGCCAAATGAACCTTGGCCAGGTGAGCCAGGCTCAGGGGACACCTCACAGGTGAGAGGGACAGGCTCATGTTTGCCTCTGCCTCCTTGCACTGGAGCTGCCTGACCCAACCAGGGCCAAAATCTCTTTTGGGCAGGGATAAAGTGGTGCTGGCTGTGGTTGAACAGCTCAGCTGAAGGAGCTCAAGGAGCTCCTCCACGAGTGGCAATGAAAGCAGGCACAGGGCCAAGCCCTGCTGCTGCCCAGGTCCATCTGCACTCCTGCCCCAGCAAACACTCACAGGCAGGGGGTTTGGAATAAAAGAGTGAACGTGGCTGTTGGCCAGCAAGAGATGGAGCAGCAGGCAGCAAAATGCTGGGAAGCAGGGGGAGAGGGACAGGGGGACACCCCACATCCTCCCCCCCTGCCATCCTGATGGAGAATTCAGCCTCAGCTCCTTTGGAACCACTCAGATGGCACCAGAAAAGAAAGAAAGGACAATTTTATCCCTGTTCTCCAAAGCTCTGAAGCTCCATCAAATTCTGCTCCCCCCATTCTGCCTCTCCTGCAGTGATGGCTCTTCCCCACAGCCCTGTTCCAACACAAACTGGGGGGGTTGGTCAGGCAGCACCTCCTGCCCGTGGTGCACCCCTGGGAACTTGTGAGACCCTTTCTTTGTGAGACCCACCATCCCCCAGGACTGCAGGCACATCTTACCTGAAGGAGCTGAAAAGATTCTGCTGGAGTTTGGCCCAGAGGGGTGATCCTCAGCCCTGGGGCTGTCTGGCATTCCTGGGCTCTCCATTCCCTGTCACTCCTTGGGCTCTCCCTTCCCTGGCATTCCCTGGCCTCTCCATTCCTTGGGCTCTCCATTCCTGGGCTCTCCCTTCCCTGGCATTCCCTGGGCTCTCCATTCCTTGGGCTCTCCATTCCTTGGGCTCTCCCTTCCCTGGGCTCTCCATTCCTTGGGCTCTCCCTTCCCTGGGCTCTCCCTTCCCTGGGCTCTCCATTCCTTGGGCTCTCCATTCCTGGGCTCTCCCTTCCCTGGGCTCTCCATTCCTTGGGCTCTCCATTCCCTGGGCTCTCCCTTCCCTGGGCTCTCCCTTCCCTGGCATTCCCTGGGCTCTCCCTTCCCTGGGCTCTCCCTTCCCTGGCATTCCCTGGGCTCTCCCTTCCCTGGGCTCTCCCCTCCCTGGGCTCTCCCCTCCCTGGCACTCCCTGCCATTCCCAGGCCCTTCCCCACCTCACCACCCACAGCACACACGTGGGGCACACAGGATATGGGATGGTTTGAGGTTGGAAGATTGGGAAGTGAACAAAAATGTCTCGACTTTGTGCCAAAGTTTCTACCACGGCCCTGAAGAAATGGTGACAAATTTTGGACAAAGGGGGAGGAGGTTTTTGTGTGGCCACAGAAAACAATCAACCCAGCTCTGAGAGGAACTGACAGACTGACCTGATCAAGTGCTAACATGGTTTGGTTTTCTGCATTTTAAATCACTTTTGTAGCTCTTCTGTGAAAGCATTTTCATCACATCCTTTCCTACATCCCTCTGTGGGGAGCAGCAGTCAGTCCCATCCTCTGGGAAATGTTACTGGGAGCAAACACTCTGAAATCCCCCCTCCCATAAACACACAGAATTGCTTTGGTTGTGTTCTCAGGAGATTCCTTTTTGCATCCTGAAGCTGCAGAGGCACAATGCTGTGACTGAGAGATCACAGATCTCTGACCTGCCACCATTTTCCTTTTTGAGGATTATCAAATCACACACCTTCCCAGAATTATCCTTCTCTGAAGGGATCTCCCTGGATAATGTGTTTAAATTCTCCCAGCTCTGTTGGCAGCAGCACCTCCCTGGTTTTATCCTTGCAAACAGCACAATTCTGAGGGGATGCTCTACTTCCCCTCCTCCTGTGATCCTGGGGAGCAGCTCAGGGTTCCTCCAGACAGCCCTGGGAGGTTCCCCACAAGGCCTGACAAGGCAGGTTTAGAATTTCCAATGCAATCAGCCTGAGGATGAGTCAGGAGCTGCTCCTGAAGGCCTTGGCTGGGCCTCAGGAGGAGCTGAAGCTTCAGCAGAGGTTCTCCATGGAAGCTGGAAGGGCTCTGGGACCAGGGGAAGCTTTTCCAGGGCTGGGCTCCTGCACACAGGGACAGGAACCACCCCGAGCTCAGGGACACCAGTGACCCAACCCAGCGGCTGCAGGGACACCTGGCACCTGCAAAGGCACCTCAGCAGCAGCCACCAGCACCAGCCCAGTCTGGGGCTGAGCAGATCTTCCCTCTGGACACCACCTGGGAACCCTCCAGCAGCTCCTCTGGGACAGGATCTCAGCTGCTTCCTCGTGCTGCCTGTGGAGCACCTCCACACTTGCTCCTGATTTTATGTAGAAGAAAGTCGATAAAAAAGAAGTTGGAAACTCCAGAGAAAAGATTTTGGCTGAAAAGCAGAGCTGTGAAAGCTCAGTCCTGAAGGAGCCTAGCTGGAATTCTGGAGGCAAAGGAGTCTGCAGGGGTTTTCCCAACACTCCTCCAAGCCCAGATGTTTCCCAAGCATCCCCATCACATTTATTTCCAGGGCTGGGATGCTGCAGCAATAACCCCTGGTGGGAACACCAGCAGTCTGATCTCACAGTATTATCATTTGTTTGAAAAGAGCTGCAGGACAGGAACAAAAAGCCCCCATCAGCTGGGATTTTTTTATCCCTTCCACTCCTAATTTACTGGGAAGTTTCTCTACCACAAACTCTACACTGATTGCACCACCAGGGACAGCTCACCAGGCTCTCAGCCCAACCTGGGAGGATTTTGTGTATTTTATATATTTTATGTACATGTATTTTAATTTCCATCATCCCAAAGATACCACTGAGTTACCTGAGAAATTGGAATTTATGAAGGTACTGGAGAGAAGAAAACACTTCCTGGACATGTCTCTCCTAATGCTGGGGGATTATAAAATGGGAATCTATTATTTTAAATAATTTAAAATTATACAATTTTTTGTACCATCTTTTTGTTTGATGCTGATAATTAACATTTATCATATTAACTGCAGAGAAACCCTCTGCCATGTTTTTCTTCAGCTCAAACAGCCACCTCCAGTGCCAAGAGCTGAGGTTGTTCCAGCAGCAGCTCCCCGAGGGTACCCCTGACCATCCCAAGGGATTTTGGAAGAGGAAACCTCCAACCTTGATCCCAGCCACGTGGCAAAGCCAAGCCTGCCAATCCAAGCTGGGACTATTGTGCACCCTGCAAACAGCCTGGGTTTGTTTCCAGCAGAAATTCAGAATTGAGGATCTGAAACAATCCCAGCTGAGCTGCCTGAGCAATCCCAGCTCTGAGCACAGCACGTCCCAGCTCCCCCACGCAGGATCTGGGCAAGGTGGGAGTGTGAGCACACTCTGGGAGCTCTTTGGGAAGCTCAGGATCCTGCCTGGAGCAGCTGAGCTCCTGTTTGCATCAGCAAATGGACACTGGCAGTGTCCCAGGCCAGGCTGGACAGGGCTGGAGCAGCCTGGGACAGTGGGAGGTGGCCCTGCCATGGCAGGGGGGGCACTGGATGGGCTTTAGGGTCCTTTCCAACCCAAATCATTCTCTGATTCTGTGACATTCAATCATTTTTATACATTCATGTGAGCTGCTGCTAAGCAAATACCAAAACATCCAAAATAAAAGAATTTATTGTGTTTTTTTAAGCCTTGCTCCACTGGAAAGCAATCAAACAGATTTTGGCTGCTGGTGTCTCCAACCCTTCATTTCTGGGGGCTCCTCAAAGAAAAATTTTGCTCTGGAACACAGCAGTGGCCCCTGGTGCTCCTCACACCCAGGGGAGTGTCCCTGCAGTGCCAGGGACAAGGACAGACCCCAGGGCAGTGCCAGGGGAGCTGCTCCAAAGCTGGAGCACGCAGGAACAAACCCAGAATAACCCCAAAGTGAGGAACAGCTGCAGAGACCACAGAGATGGGCAGGAAGGAGCACTGCCCAAAAAGGAGAAAAACCACAAAAAAGAGAACTTGGCTCAACTTTAGGGAGCACAGGACACTCTGCTGGGGAAGGACCTTCCCCCAAGAGCTGTCCCCTGGCCTGGCCTGGCCACTGTGGCCACGTCTGAGGCAGCCCAGCCCAGCCCAGCCCAGCCCAGCCCAGCCTGTCCCAGGCTCCCCACAGGACGTGCCCAGACCTGCAGCTCCCAGTGTTCCAGGCAGGAATGATGATGCATCCCAGGTGCATCCCTTCCCCTCCAGCAAGCACTGCCTGCTTTCATCTCAGAGCTCAGGTCCAAGCAAACACACCGAGGTAATTGCAGGGACACAGAAAAACACCCAGCATAAAGCAGTTCTTGGCCAGGGCTGAGACAGAGGTGGAGCTGTCATCAGACATGAAAATCATGTAGAGAGAGCTGGGGGCATGGGCAGGAGGAAAACTAGGACAATAAAAACAGAATATGGACTATATAAAACTACATTTTAATCTCACACAGAATCTCCTGAGCTGGAAGGGACCCATCAGTCCCTGCACAGCCACCCCAACAATGGCACCCTGAGAGTGTCCAAATCTGAGACCATGCTCTGGGCAGCCTGGTCTCTGTTTAGGAGCAGCAAGTTCCTCCTGGTCCACGTCTGCTGGACACAAACAGGGACACAAAGCTCCCTCTGAACTCCTGAGTGAGACCTTTGGCAGAGCTGGGGCCTGGGGGAGGGCAGGGAACACTCTGTGTCCCAGGCAAGGGCATCACACAAATGGGATGGAGCAGCAGCAACACAGGGAGGGGAATATTTCCACCCTGGAGCTCAGAATCCAAGAGAAAAAGAGAAATATTCCTACATTCAACCTGCTGTGAAGTCTGGGCCGTGGCAGGGGACACTGGGGACCTGGAGCTGGCACCTACAAACAGGCAGGAAGGGGAAATTCCTGAATTAAATTCTCTTTAGTCTTAGGCCTGAGACTGAATTCTGAAGTGAAATAAGTCAATTAAATCGAGTTCAAAGTATTTATCCTGTCTTAGCCTAAATCAGTTTTAATAACAGGTTTGTGTGCCAAGGGTTTAATGGCTTCAGCAAAAATATCTCCAATGTACCAGATGAAATAACTCCGTGTAGGAGCCCTACAAACTCCAACCCAGCTTCTAATAATAAACTGTTTCAGGCTTTCATTTTCTAAATTGTTCTGTGTCCTCTGGAGAGGTTCCCTTGAACCTGCTGCATAATGAGAGATTGCAATAAATCTTGTCAAACCAGACAAACACCACGAAATTTTAATTTTACTTTTAAATTGCAGCTGAGTGCATCCAGTGGATGTTATTTTTTTTGGTAACTGCCACATAACTAAGGCGGAGGAGCTTGCTTATTTTTAACAGGAGAGTGTTATTGTCTCCATGTGCTAAAATATTTAGTTGTCTATAAAAAATTCAACCTTTATAGATGCAGAGTTGGATTTGCTTCCCCTGCTGTAGCTCTGGCCAGTAAGGGAGAGAAAATACAGGAGATAAGGGGGGAAAATACAATAATTGGAAAGGATGCTTTACCCCCGTGGTAAGAGAGGCTTCTTTTTTCAATAAGGAAAATTTTCTGTACCAAGAATCAGATTTTCAGCATGGTAAACCCCTCCACACCTGTCCAACCATGGTGCTGCACAGCCTGAGCCATGGCTAAAGCTTGGCAGGGGGCTGAGAAGGAAAATTCCTTTTGTTGTTAAACCAAACACCACAAACCCCCCAGATTGTTGGGATTTGTCAGAAATTGGCTTTTTGGTGCTGCTCCCCCATTTCTGCTGAGGGGAGTTTGCAGAGCTCTGAGCAATCTGCACACTCAGGGTTTCTGTGCACACACTGTCCTGAGCACAGGGAGCTGAAAATGAGGGACAGTGGAGCTGAAAATGAGGGACAGTGGAGCTGAAAATGAGGGACAATGCCCTTCCTTGGAGCCCAGCAGGATGCAGAGGGCACCCACCTCCTCCTCCTCCTCCTCCTCCTCCTCCTCCTCCTCCTCCTCCTCCTTCTCCTTCTCCTTCTCCTTCTCCTTCTCCTTCTCCTTCTCCTTCTCCTTCTCCTTCTCCTTCTCCTTCTCCTTCTCCTTCTCCTTCTCCTTCTCCTCCTCCTCCTCCCTGCTCTAGGATCCCCATCTGTGGTTCCCCATGGAATAAGGGGCTGCAGTGATGCCCCAGCCCCTCTGCCCCCCAAGCATTTCCATATTTTTATTGTTATCACAGTTTTGTTAAGGATTTGGAGATGAACTGATTCCATCACCAGTGTGACAGTGACTGCCTGAGATGCTGCTGCTGTTGCCATGGTGACTGTCCCTGCTCTGGGGACCCCAAAATCCCCAGCAGCCCTCCCAGGCACCCCTGCAGTGCACAAAGGATCCCATTTCCCCCCTCTGTGCCACAGGAGGAGCACACCTGTACCCCAGCCCTGCTGTCCCTCCTGCCCTCTCTCCCATCCCCTCTCCCTGGCTCTGCTCCAGCTCCTTCCTAGAAAGGCTGAAACAAAATCTGCTCTGGCTGTCACAGGAGATCCTGCAGGGCATCACCCCTGGCCCAAGTGACAGGATACCCCCAAGGCCACCAGCAGCCACCTGACCCACGGGGCCACCTGGAGAAACCATTCTGAGCTTGAACTGGACAGCCTGAGTCTGCAGGGTGAGGAAAGCTGCTCAAATATTCCACAACACTCAGCTTTTCTTAAAGAAAACCAAACAACCAAGCACAACTTGGATTTGTGTTTACACTTGAGGGACCCTTGATTCAGTCCCCTGAGCTCCCCTGGCTGTGCTGGGATGCTGTGGCCATTGCAACCCATCCCTGAGGGCAGGGAAAGAGAAATGCTGGAATGGCTGCACTGGAGAGGAGACTGAGCTGGGCAGGACAGGCACAGGCAGGGACAGGCAGGGACACTGCAGGCAGGACAGAAGGACAGGCAGGGACACTGCAGGCAGGGACACTGCAGACAGGGACAGAAGGACAGGCAGGGACACTGCAGGAGGGACACTGCAGGTAGGACAGGCGGGGACAGGCAGGGATGGGGTGGACAGGGAGGGACAGGCAGGGACAGGCAGGGACACTGTAGGCAGGACAGAAGGACAGGCAGGGACACTGCAGGCAGGGACACTGCAGGCAGGACAGAAGGACAGGCAGGGACACTGCAGGCAGGGACACTGCAGGCAGGACAGAAGGACAGGCAGGGACACTGCAGGCAGGGACACTGCAGGCAGGACAGAAGGACAGGCAGGGACACTGCAGGAGGGACACTGCAGGTAGGACAAGTGGGGACAGGCAGGGATGGGGTGGACAGGGAGGGACAGGCAGGGACAGGCAGGGACACTGTAGGCAGGACAGAAGGACAGGCAGGGACACTGCAGGCAGGACAGAAGGACAGGCAGGGACACTGCAGGCGGGACAGAAGGACAGGCAGGGACAATGCAGGCAGGACAGAAGGACAGGCAGGGCCTGAGCCAGGCTCCATCCCAGCTCCATCCCAGCCCCAGCCCAGCTCCCGTCTCCGAGCCGAGTCCAGGCTGTGAGGGACATTTCAATACAGAACACAGAGAGCAGATCCCATCTGCAGGGGCTGGTCCCCGTCCTCTCAGCCCAGCAGAGCCAGCCCCATGCCAGGACAGAGCTCCAGAGCCTGTCAGGATCATCCCCAGAGCTCAAGGGCACGCTGGCATCTCACTGAGTGGATTTGAGGAGCTGCTGACAGAACCATCTCCGGTGCTGCTCTCTCTGAAGTCACCATATGAGGAGGAAGTGAAACATTTGCATGAGCTAAAAATGTTTTCCTGTGCTGTGTGAGGCTGTGGAGCTGCAGCACGCCCTCTCTGCCACCCTCCTCACCACGGAAACGTCCTCTCCTGCCTGGATCATTCCTATTTGTGCTCCCAATCCCCAGGCCTGAGTCACAGCAGAACAGAACAGCCCTTCTTTGCAAAAATATATTTCCCCAACACAGGCAGTTACAGGATGTGCCCGACTCCACAAGCTCCCTGGAAGGAATTATCAAATCTGGAGTTAGGATTAGGATGCCCTCATTCCTAATTCTCACTGTCAGGCAGGCCCTGACCTCCAGCTCCTGCTCTCTCAAGCTCAGCTGACAACACTCAGCAAACCCAGCAGGATGTGGCTGCTGGCAGCAGCTGAAGTGAAAACAACCCCCAGGACTGCTCAGAGGTTGCTGCTCAGGAGGGAAGTTTGATGTGCCAGGGCCTGGGGTCCCTGTGCTGCTCCCGGGGTGGTGACAGCCCTGCCCAGCCCAGGGCAGCTCTGGCCCCAGCCTGGCTCTCTCTGCAGGCTGAACTCTGGCACTGCCCTGCAGTGCTGCAGTGCTGCTGCTGCAGGATGCTGCTGCTGGCCTCAGCTCCCAGCAGGATCTGTGCCTCCCTCCCAGCTCCTCCTCAAATGAATCTTTAAGCCCCTGGAAACGCCAGGACTGATTCCTGGGTCAGGTCTGTACTGCTGTGAGTGTTATTCCAGCAGCAGATGGAGGGAGCATCCCTTCCTGCTCCAAGGCCTGTGCCAGCAGCCTCCTGCAGGAGCTCCTGTCCAGCCTGGTGCTGCTCCCTGCTCCTCTCCTCAGCCCTGGGGTGAGCCCAGTCCTGGATCTCCTCAGCCCTGTGGGATCCCAGCCTCAGTCAGAGCCACTCCTGATGGATCTGTCCTTTCCTGAGCTGCTGCTCCTCCTCCAGCCTGGCCTGCTGCCCCTCCCCAGCCTGCTGAGCACCATGAGGATTTTAGGATATTACAGCCTGTCTCCAGATCCATTTTATTTCTCAAGACAAAAGGTTTTCCACCAATTTGTGCTCTCCTCCCTCCCTACCTCCTCACTCTCATCCTGTTTCAGCCTCATCTGAAGAGCACAAAAGCAGGGACTGAAGGCAGTGTGAGGTGCTTTGTGTTGAACGCTGCTGTGTTTAATTGCCTGCATCCCAGGGATCAAAGAGGCTGCAGTGGGAAATCCAGGAGGCAGCAAGCAAGCCTCAGTGTAATTTGATGGCTGACTTTCTGCTCATTAACCCAATTCCTTTGAACTCAAGCAGGAGATGCAGTAACACATCACTGGCAAGCGAGCTCCAAGGGATGCCAAAAGGGATGAGTAGTGCTGGGTGAGCTGGAGAGGGACGAGCTGATGATGCTGGAATTTCCCAGCCTACATGGAGGAAAATTTCAGGAGTGCTGATCCTTTGTCAGTCTGTCCAAGAGGATGCTGACACGGGAAACCTCACACCATCCCTGCATTGCACCCTCCTTTGCACCCCCTCCTCTTTCCTTGTGAATTTGATAATTTATTTACAGATTTATTGCTATTCTGTGTCCTCACCTAGAAAAAGGCTGGAGAGGAACACTTCACAAGGGCCTGAAGAGAAGGGATGAGGGGGAATGAGTTCCTACTGCCAGAGAGCAGGGTTAGAGGGATACTGGGAAGGAATTATTCCCAGTGAGGATGGTGATCTGCCCTGGCATCCCTGGCAGTGTCCAAGGCTTGGAGAAATCTGGGATAGTGGAATGTGTCCCTGGCCATGGCAGGGGGTGGAACTGGGTGATCCTTAAGGTCCCTTCCCCCTCAAACCATTCCAACAGCCTGCTCAAAAGTGATTTCTGAATCATTGCAGAACAGGCCCCACAGCTCTCTGTGCCTCAGAGTGAGCACATGGCACTGGAATGGTGCAGAAACCTCCTCCCTGTCTCACTGCCCCTGTGTCCCCTGGGCTGAACTGTGTCACACAGACAGCAGGGGCCCATGGTGGTGACACAGCTGTCCTGCATTCTGGGAAAAGAAATGGCATCAGAGATTGGTCTTCAAGTCCAAGATATTTTAATTATGGAATCCCAGAGTAGTTTGGGTTGAAAGGCACCTTAAAGATCATCCATTCATTCCACTCCATGCTGTGAGCAGGGACACTTTCCACTATCCCAGGCTGCTCCAAGCCCCATCCAGCCTGGCCTTGGACACTTCCAGATGGGCAATTGTCACTTGGCATGACCTGCCCTGGAGCTGCAGCCTGAGAGCTGCCCTGGCTCACTCCACATTTGGCCAGTTTGGGATGCCAAGGGGAAGGGGGCACACAGGAAGGTGTGGCTGGAAAAAGGCATTTTTCTTTCAACCACTCTGCAGGAAAACTCCTCTTCATTTCCCCGTTTGAAGTTCAGGACTTGGCTAAATCAGCAGAGCTGCTCTGAACAATCCCCTGGCCACACCTGAGGGGAGAGCAGAGCCCACCCCCCCTGCAGCAGCAGCAGAGCTCCCAGCACAGCTGGGCTGACACAGAAACACAAAACAAGCAGGGCTCATTAGCACTGAGTGCCCCAGACCTGGAGAAAGGGCACTCACACTTCAGGGATCTCATTTGCTTCTTTCCTCACCTTCATTTCATCACCTGCCACCTCTTCCTTGCCTGTTACCTCTGTTCAAGGATTTACTCAGGCCCTGCCTAAACATCCCCCGTGCTTTGCTTGCAGGGATTGCAGAGACTGACCTGGGACTCCAGGCATATTTAGGGATATTCCAGCTGGGCAAGTACCTTGAAAAAGCAGTTCTGAGTCTGCTGGAAACAAAGCAAGGAGGATGACAGGGCTTTAGGTGAAACAAGGGAACCCAGCCCATCAGGGCTCTGCCCAGCCTCAGAGGAGCCAGGGCGAGGCTGTCACCCCACAGAGCTCAGGCTGGTCCTTCACTCACTGTGCTCACACTGACACCCACCCCACACACCGTCCAGACACAGAGAACTCCAGCCTGAATAAACCTGGAACCACCAAAACCCATGGAGGCACCAGCTCAGGAAGGCTCAGACTAAAGACAAACTTTCCCAGGAAGAGCTCTCAGCAAGGGGTGGGAAAGGCACAAAGGGACCAAAGCTGAGAAAAGACTTTTATCCAGAGCCAGCTGCACTGGCAGAGCTTTTGGGAGAGGGGGAGTGAGATGTGGGGTTCAACACCTGTCCTCAGAGACAAAGGGCAGAGGAGATGGGAGAGAGATGGATCAGAGGGGTGGATGTTGTCCTCTTCACAGCAGGGCACCTCCACCCCACAGCTTCAAGCCTCCCTCTCCCCTGACATTTACACCTGCTAAGTCACTTGGAATCCCAGCCTGCAGGCCCAGTCCCTGTCAGATCTCTGCTCTGAGAAAAGGAGATAAGCTGTGAGTGACAGGGTCTTCAAAGCACAGAGAAAACTGCAGTAACCCGAGGCCTGATGGGCAGGAATTCAGTTTAACCCCTGGGAATTCACCCTGAGACTGTCCCAAAAGTCAAGGGCAGCTACAAGGCTGGTGAGGGCTCCAGCTGGGAGCAGGAGGACTCTGCAGTGGATTCCCAGCCTGGGACAGGAGGTGACCTTCATTAAGTGCAGAGGAAAGTCAAGACCCTTCCCCTGGAAGGTTTTATGGTTAAAAATAAGCTCTTGGTGAAAACCACAAAGCTGATGCACACTTAGCCTCTGTCACTTCCTCTGCTGGTGGTTGATATTTGGGACTGAAGGCAGAAATAGAGTTCTGCCTTCTGAAGACAGAGCTGCATTTCAGCCTGGTTCCCTCTGCTGTCCCCACTGCACCCCCCAGTCTCACAGACAGGGAGAACACGAGTAAATAAATCAATATCAAATGCAGAGCCAGGATACCTGACCAAAGCCCCCTCTGGGAAGGCAGCTCAAAGCCAGCCCTGGCTCTGCCTGGCTCCTGGCACAGGAGGATTTCTCTGCACTGACCATGGAATGCAAATGCACCAACTCCTCCCTGGGCAGCTCCAGTGGGAGGGCAGCAGGGAGGAGGAATCAGTGGGAAAAGGACCCAATCCTCAGGCAAGGTGGTTTCATCCATCCCCTGCTGCTGGGAGCGAGGGATGCTCTGCTGGAGAGCAAAACAAATCCAACCCCAACCTGCCCTGTGCCTTTTCCAGACTTGCATCCCAATCCCTCCTCTCCTTACTCAAATCCACCCTGGCCCAGGACTGAAGCTTTGCAGCTGGAAGTGAATTGATTCCCAAGCTCCCAAGGCTCCTGGTGTGAGCAGCCCCTGACAGCCAAGTGCCCAGCCTGGGCTCATGGGGGTGTCTGTGGGGTTCCCACCAGTTCCCTGCACATTCTTGCTGTCCCAGAGAGGCTCAGGGACCTCCCCAGCAGTGACAACAGAGCAGAACAGGGGCTAGGACAGCAGACCACCAAACCTCTCAGGGATATCCTTCCTGCCTGGAGCCAGCCTTGCACTGAGCTAGATGTGGTGGAATTCTTCAATCAAACCTGACCAGGAACAATCTCCTGCAAGCAGAGAACCCCTTGGAAACAAAGGTGACATGCAGACAGCATTTATCTCCTTGTCTTTCAGAAAGCCAAGCACAGCAAACCCCAGAACTAGGTCAGTGGTGGCCATGCTGCCCTTTCCCACTCTATTTTTAGCTGCAGCTACAACCACAACACAACATTGCCACGAGCTGCAGGAGATGTGTGATCACAGCTGACATGAGGCTTGCATGACCCTCCAGGAGGAATCCAGGATCCCAGGGAGTTCATGGACACTGGGCCAGCAGCACTGACCCCTCTGTGCTCAGTCATTTATTTTGCTGCTTTTCTCCACATAAATATGAACAAAACTCACTGCTAATCCTGTGGGCAAGATCATGGAATGGTTTGGGTGGGAAGGGAGCTCAAAGTCCATCCAGTGCCACCCCTGCCATGGCAGGGACACCTCCCACTGTCCCAGGGTGCCCCAAGCCCCATCCAGCCTGGCCTTGGGCACTGCCAGGGATCCAGGGGCAGCCCCAGCTGCTCTGGGCACCCTGTGCCAGGGCCTGCCCAGCCTGCCAGGGGGGAATTCCCCCCAGGATCCCATCCAGCCCTGCCCTCTGGCAGGGGGAAGCCATTCCCTGGCTCCTGTCAATCCAAAGCCTCTGCAGCCCAGCTGAGCAGGGTCAGTGCTGCTGCCCTGGCCAGGGCTGGATCAGGAGCACCAAGGTCACTCTGAGGAGGAGATTTGTCCATGGCAGGATGAGGCAGCTCTGGCAGTGCCACCTAAAGGAAGTGGAAGAGTTTGGGGTGTAACCTCAAAGGCATCAATCACAGCAGGTGCCTCAGATTTCATGAACACAAAGGCTTTTCCAATTTCTTCAAAGTAAATAATGTGGCCACAGCCTAGACAGGAACAACAGTGAGCCAGCCTTGCTCACCTCAGTGTGTCACCAAGGTCTGTCACCCCTGGAGCCCGCTGACACCGCTCCTCCTGCGTGCCACAGGGCTCCCAGCTGCCACTGACCGAGCCTGTGGGGCTGCTGGGGCTGCTCAGGCTGGCAGTGCTGCCCTGCCGGTTGTCCTGGAGCAAAGGAGGCTCAGGGGGCCCTTGTGGCTCTGCACAGCTCCTGCCAGGAGGGGACAGCCAGGCTGTGCTCCAGGGAACAGGGACAGGAGCAGAGGGAACGGCCCCAGGCTGGGCCAGGGCAGGCTCAGGGGGGATTTGGGGATAATTTCTTCATGGAAAGGATTGCCCAGCCCTGGCACAGCTGCCCAGGGCAAGGGTGGAGTCCTCATCCCGGGAGGGGTTTAGAAGCTGTGTGGAAGTGGCACTTGGGGACAGGGGGACCTTGGCAGTGCTGGGGAATGGCTGCCCTCAACCTCAGAGGGCTTTTCCAACCCTGATGATTTTATTGCTCTGTGGTGAGACCCCCTGAAGCCCCAGCAGGGAGGAGCCTCCAGCACTGAGCCCTCCCCCTGCAGCTCCTCAGGTCCCTCCTGGCAGTGGGAGATCTGTCACTGTCACTGCGAGGTGACACATCCCACAGCTCCTGCTGCAGGGGGGTGTGAGCCACACCAGGCACTCCCCGAGTCACTCAGGTGTGAGGCTGCACCAGCTGAGCTCCCTCCCGAGCTGTTTTCTGCCCTGTTCCAAGCTCATCCTCATCCTGCTCCTTCCTCTTGTCCTCCAGGACTCTCCTGGCCAGTCTGCAGGATCCAGCACCAGTGGAGCTGGCAGTGAGGCACAAGAGGACTATTAACATTCAAAAGTCTTCATAGAATTCCTTATTGTAAAGCAAATGCATTCCAGCCTGGCCAAGCCCAGCCCTGCTGGGCCAACACATCCCTCACCCTGCAAATGTGCAACTCAGGCAAAGCAGGCAGGGCTGGAGGCTCTGGGACTGGCACCCCCACCCCACCTGCTCAGCTGCTGCAGACATCTCCTGCTCTGGTTTGAAGGTGGGTGTGGGATGAAGGTCCTGAACACAGAGCTGTGGTGGCATTTCAGAGAGCCTGGGGACAGCCCCTGTCCCCAGCTGTCACTGCAGAGGGGCAGGAGGCTCCTGCAGGTCCCACCTGCAGCCCTGGGCAGATTCCTGGCCCACCACAAGGGATCTAAAAATCACCTCCCCTGGTTCAGGCTGCTTAAAGCCCACTTCACACAAGTCATGCCTGCTGTGGGGATCCACCTTATGTTCCCTGGCTCTGGAAAACAGGATCCTGATCCTGTCCTGCCTCACTCTCCAGCTGATGCTGTGCAAGGCAAAACACAACATGTGCTGGTCTTTGAGGTGAAAATTTATGAGTAAGTGTTTTAATCACCCATTTTATTCCTTTCAAAAATTCCTGGGAAGGAAATGTCACCCTCTGAGTTTGGATGTGAACACCAAGCCCAAGGGTGTGTGTGGGGCTGGAAAGTTTGCAGCAGCCCAGGGTCACTGGGTTCCAGCACCAGAAGAGCTTTGCTTTCCTCTTTTTCACATTAAAAAAAGGCAAAGGATCCACTCAGCAGATGCTGCTGGATCCTGCACGTGGCTGGAGGCTCCACAGAAACATCTTTAATGCTTCCATGAAGAGCATCCCATGAGATGCTCTTGAGTGGAGGAAGGACTACACTGAGCTTTCCCAAAAAATAAATAACCCCAAAAAATCACTCCCCACACTCCTGCCCTGCCCCTCAGCACCTTCTCCTTCTCCATGTGGGATAATTCTAGGAGGGTTGAGGAAGCAGCAAGGCAGTGACTGCCCAGGGGCTGGGCATGCTGAAACCCCCTGGAGGGCTGAGGATTTCAAGGCTTGTCTCTTTGATCAAAACAAGCCATTTTCACAAAAAAAGCCTCACAGAGAATGATCTTTACTATCTCTCTCCCTGACTGTCAAATCTCAGGATACAGCAGCCACATGAAGCCCTGTTTCCCTGGGAAACCAAGCTAAAAATAGCAGGGCTGCCTGGGGAGACTGGGCTGGGGGTTTGGAGATTGCAGCTGGGGATGGCACCAACCCAGGCAAGGGATGGGGTCCGGTGTCCCCCTGCTGCCCCTGGTGCTGAGGACCCCCAGGAGATCCCTCCAGCCTGGGCAGGGAGAGCTCAGCCCCTGCAGCTTCCCTGGGGTGCAGCAGGACTGGGATCCCCCCCTTGGAACCCCCAGGCAGGGGCTGCACACCAGCTGGGCTGGTCCCAGCAGCTGGGGCCACCTGTCCCCATGGCATGGAGGGGGTGACAGCCCAGATCCTGCTGGATCCAGAGCTCAGCTTCTGCAAATCTGCTCCCAGCAGCATCTCTGTGAGGACAGGAGCAAAGGAACAACTCCTGTGCCAGGGCTGGGGGACTCAGGGGGTCTGAGGAGAGGCTGGGGCTGATCCCTGGCAGTGCCCAGGGCCAGGCTGGGCAGGGCTGGGAGCACCTGGGACAGTGGGAGGTGTCCCTGCCATGGCAGGGGTGGCACTGGAGGGGTTCCAAGGTCCCCTCCCCCCCAAACCATTCCCTGGGCCATGCTCAGCACAGGTGGGGTGATTTGATTGCTTGGCTGCTCTCTGCCTGTGCATCAAGGAAACATCAGAGTCAGAGCATCCATCCCTGCAGACACAAACACTGGGGCAGGAAGGGTCCCCAGGGCCTGCTGCAAACTGGGATTGCTGGGAGGGAGCCTGGCCCCTGAACACTGCCAGGAGTGCAGCCACATTTCTCTTCACAGAGAAAAATAAGGCACAATTCTTCCCAAGAATATTTCTAAATTTCACATTCTCTGAACCTCACAAAAAAGAAAAACAATTTTTATCTCATTTGCTGTACCTATATTTGTGCAAAAATAAAATACAATCTAGAAATTATTTACCTAAAATAATAATGTTTTGTTTCCTTGGCCTATCAGGGCCAAGCATGTGTGTGTGCATCAGGACTGTCAACTGAGCCACAAAATTCTGTACAATGAAGTGCAGTTATATACAATGAAATAATTAACAAATTCAAATATAATATAATATAATATAATATAATATAATATAATATAATATAATATAATATAATATAATATAATATAATATAATATAATATAATATAATATAATATAATATAATATAATATAATATAATATCAATCATATCATATCAATAATATAAATAATGTAAAAAATAGAATAAAGTAATTAATTAACCTTCTAATATCAATAAAATCCTCCTCATCATTCCTGCTAAAAATACTGTTCAGGAGGGTGGCACAGGGTGGAGCCACCCCAGTAAATCTCCCAGAACTGCCCTCCAGGGAGCCAGCAGACACCAGGCTGGGGTGATGCAGAATGAAAAGCACCTTTCCTTCAGCAGTATCAGCTCCTGTGAGCTCACACAAGGAAAAGCAGGAAGGGAAGAAAGGAATCATCATTTGTGCATTTAATTCAGGCTAATTACTGGGTGTAAATTAGTCAGCTGGCTTCACCTCAGCCTTGCCATGTAAGAGCCCATGAATCACAGCTCTGTTACAGGATGTTTGGGGCCCTTTGGATGGAAAAATGCTTTCTGCAAAGCACCCTGTGGCCTGGGAATATTCATTTATACCATGGAGGTGGATGAAGTGAAATGAAAGCAGATGAGGAGATAAGACACAAGCCCTGCTCAGTGTCTGAGACTGAGGAACAGGCTCTGGGTGCTTTGTGAGGTGCAATCAGCCCCTGGGACATGTGGACATGGTGGCATTCAAACCCACTGACTGTGACCAAGATTCTCTGGACACCAACACTGTTGTGCTTTCCTTCCCCTGCTTGCTCTGTGTCCTTCTCAATATTCTGTTCACTGTTCCCAGGTGAGCTCCCATGGCCACAGACCTGGACAGACAAAATTCCCCTCTGTGATCCCAACTTCCTCCCAATGAGCCACATTTGGTGGCAAGAGCTTCTCTGGCAGCTCCTCCAGTCAATCCCAGTTTCCCTCTCTGGTTTGGGAGGGATGGGGGGTGAGGGCTATCATGCACTCACATCCCAGTTTCCCTGGGGAGGCAGCAACAGCCTCTCCAAAGGCTCCAAAGTCACCTCACAAAGCTCAGCCACCACCTGGGAGTGATCCCAGCTGGAGGGGACACCGTGGCCATGGCCTGAGGGGACACCAGGGGTCAGTTCCTCCTCCCAAAGCAGCCCTGAGCTGTTCCCATGTTTGTGCT
Organism: Fringilla coelebs; assembly: GCF_963513975.1. NCBI lineage: Eukaryota > Metazoa > Chordata > Aves > Passeriformes > Fringillidae > Fringilla > Fringilla coelebs. Next base: position 5,186,796 of record NC_140053.1, on the reverse strand, counting down.
CCTGACCAGCTCCTCCTCACCACTTAGAGGAGAACTAAACATTCCTTCCAGCCTTATCTGGAGCTAGAGACTGAGTGAATTTCCACAGATCCTGAGTGGTTCTACAGTGGGGCTGATTCCCTCTGGTCCTGCCTCCCCCATGGGTTCTGTCACCTCTGTGGGGACAGCACAGAGCAAAGCCCTGCCCTGGGAAGGGAGCACAGGGCAGGAACCCCAGAGCTGCTGGGAGAGGGTGGCAAATGTTCCCTCAGCACTCCCAGCCCCCAGGCAGCCTGAAAACACCCCCAGTGCAAGGGGTTTGCAGAGAAAGCAGGAATGATCTGAACTATCTGGGGAATGATCTGACCAGCTGCCAGGGCAGGGCTGGACACCCAGCCATGGAGGGGTTAAAAGCCCTGTGGATGTGGCACTTGGGGACAGGCTCAGTGGTGGCCTTGGCAGTGCTGGGGAACAGCTGGACTCAGACCTTGGAGGGCTTTTCCAGCCTGAATCTGTGATCCTATGGACTTCAGGAAGCTGAGTTTGTTATTTACACCCAAGCCCAGGGCTTTGCTCTAATAACACAGTTCTGGGTGCCAGGAAATGCAGAGGACAGGAGGCAGAGTTTATTTTATGCATTTTTATCCATGTGCTTAGGAATTCTGCTTGGATCAGGGAATTCAGGCTGGCATGGAAACACAGCCTGCTCTGTGTCACTGGGGTGTGAGCCCAGGAGGAATCACAGCCACCAGAAAAGAACACTTCAGGTGTGATCCCTTATCCACAGCTTCAGTGGATTCCTACATCCTGATATTCATGGAATTACAGAGCCATGGAATGGTTTGGGTGGGGAGGGACCTTAAAGCCCACCCAGTGTCCCCCCTGCCATGGCAGGGACACCTCCCACTGTCCCAGGCTGCTCCAAGCCCCACCCAGCCCGGCCTTGGGCACTGCCAGGGATGGGACATAATATTCTTTTCAAAGGTAGGATTAATTTACCATTCCATGGACACACTCAATCCTAAATTCACAAATTACAGCAAACACTGCCCCATCCTCCCCAACCACAGCAGTGCAGGGCACTGGGGAGTGAGTAGGAACATCCAAACCTTCCTCTAAATGAATTGGTAAAGAGAAAAACCAGGAAGACTTGAAGGGAGAGGTGCAATTAAAAAGTTGGAGCAAATCCAGATGAGACCACAAATATCCTCTGAGGGCTGGAGCCCCTCTGCTCTGGAGCCAGGCTGGGAGAGCTGGGGGTGCTCACCTGGAGAGGAGCAGCTCCAGGGAGAGCTCAGAGCCCTGCCAGGGCCTGAAGGGGCTCCAGGAGAGCTGGAGAGGGACTGGGGACAAGGATGGAGGGACAGGAGCCAGGGAATGGCTCCCACTGCCAGAGGGCAGGGCTGGGTGGGAGATTGGGAATGGGAATTGTTCCCTGGCAGGGTGGGCAGGCCCTGGCACAGGGTGCCCAGAGCAGCTGGGGCTGCCCCTGGATCCCTGGCAGTGCCCAAGGCCAGGCTGGGACAGTGGGAGGTGTCCCTGCCATGGCAGGAGGTGGGCAGGGATGGGCTTTAAATTCCCTTCCCTCCCTAACCATTCCATGATTCCATGAATATGCAAAATGCTGATGACTTCCCATCCTGCACTGCAAACCCATTTACAACAGCCCTACAAAAATGTACCAAAGCAGGTGTAAAGCATTTGTTAAATAAATAATCACCTCGGCTAGAGTATTTTCACCAGAAAAAAAATAATTATGCTGAACACAAGCCTTTGACAACACAGCTCACACTCTCCAGGAGAGCTAAAAGCCTAATTTTCCTGAAAAACAAACAGAAAAATTATCAAAAGATGAAGGCATCCCATGATTTAATGGCATCACTTCAAACAATAGCTCTGCCTGCAGTCAGAGCACGAAGCAGGGACACCAAAAATGGGAATAATACATCACAAGTGGGGGAGAAAAAGGAAGTCTAAATGATGCAATAAAAAATAAACCATGTCTTTGAGAGCCTCCAGTTAAACAAGCAAGGGGCCACGTTGTGCATTCATTATCATTCCAGCAGCAATTCCCTGGAGACTCGAGCCAGCAGCACTGCAGCACACTCCAGAGCAGCAGGAAAGAGCATTTTAAGTAGGTCACCAGTAAATATGATCATGATGGAGCTTTTTTTGTGTTGTTTTTTTTTTGTTTGCTGTCAGTCACTGGGGCCCTTAACCGAGGGAAATGCTGGAGAAGGAAAGAACTGATGGAACAGCAGTGAGGTGGGCAGAATTCCAGGGAAAATGTGTGGCAGCCTCCTGAAAGCAGCTGTGTGTTCCTGGGATCAGCAGCAGCAGCAGGACACAGAGCAGCTCCAGGGCTCCCAGTATGGAACTGGGAGTTCAGAGGGAGGATCAGGACAATGGGGAAATGCAAGCTGGGAATTTAAGGCCCAGGGATTTAATGGGATCAGAGCATTATCCTCTTTCCTTTCAGTTTCCTTTTCCTACCTCTCAGGAGTTTTGTGCTGAAGAAATCAACCTCAAAGCAACCACCCCAGTGACTGCCTGCCCAGTCCTGCAGTGGGGGAAAGGAGGAGGGAGGGAGGAGGGAAGGAAGGAGGGAAGGAAGGAAGGAAGGAAGGGAGGTTGCCTGTGGCTCCATGTGCTGGGAGGCCAAGGCCAGGGGAGGGATGGTGAAGGGCAGCAGGCTGCCACCAGGCTGAGCAGCCACTCCCCAGCAGGACAATGCCCCATCCCCAAACCCATCCCCTGCCCCTTCCCTTCCCCCTGCACTCCTGGAGCCAAATGCTCTGTTTGGCACAGGATCCCACTGGCTCCAGAGCAGGACCCCCATCCCCAGCTGCTCTCGTCCCACAGGGACCCCCAGGAAAAGGCAGGAACATCCATGGAGCCCAGGAAAAGGCAGGAACATCCATGGAGCCCCAGGAAAAGGCAGGAACATCCATGGAGCCCAGGAACAGGCAGGAACATCCAGGGAGCCCCAGGCAAAGGCAGGAACATCCATGGAGCCCAGGAAAAGGCAGGAACATCCATGGAGCCCAGGAAAAGGCAGGAACATCCATGGAGCCCAGGAAAAGGCAGGAACATCCATGGAGCCCAGGAAAAGGCAGGAACATCCATGGAGCCCCAGGAAAAGGCAGGAACATCCATGGAGCCCAGGAAAAGGCAGGAACATCCATGGAGCCCAGGAAAAGGCAGGAACATCCATGGAGCCCAGGAAAAGGGAGGAACATCCATGGAGCCCAGGAAAAGGCAGGAACATCCATGGAGCCCAGGAAAAGGCAGGAACACTCATGGAGCCCAGGGAAAGGCAGGAACATCCATGGAGCCCAGGAAAGGCAGGAACACCAGCCCTGCCCTGCCCTGCCCTGCTGCCTCAGCACTTTTCCAGGCCAGATCCTTTCAGGTGACATTTTCCACCATGGAATACTTTTATTTTTTTAAAGCTCCCGGAAGGGATCCCACAGCTCAGAGCCCAGCATGGCTCAGAAACTGGGAATAACACAATTCCCAGAGCTTTCCTGGGAGGGGAACAGCAGCACCATCAGGATCCTGCCACCACATCTGGTGGGGAGAGGAGCCCAAACTGCAGCTGGCTGCTCTGAGTGGGATTTATCCCAGAATCCCAGGATGGGAAGGGACCTTAAACCCACCCAGTGCCAGCCCTGCCATGGCAGGGACACCTCCCACTGTCCCAGGGACACCTCCCACTGTCCCAGGCTGCTCCAACCCCAATGTCCAGCCTGGCCTTGGGCACTGCCAGGGATCCAGGGGCAGCCCCAGCTGCTCTGGGCACCCTGTGCCAGGGCCTGCCCACCCTCACTATAAAAAGTTTCTTTATTTGGGGAAAAAATTGGGTTTTCCACACCATCACTACCCTCTGTTTTTTTTCTCTCACCTAATTCAGCACTAAACCATCCCATTTGGATAATAAGTGATTACAGCCAGCTCCCCAGCTCTGGGCAGGAGCAAAGGCTCTCAGCCTGACTCCAAGCACAAAGCAGATTTACACAAAATTTGCCTCAGCTCATCCTCAATGCATCTGTTTGCAAAAAGGGGAAAAAAGCAATGTTTAAGCAACAGCTAATCAAAAGTGATTTAAGGATCTGAAGGGCTGAAATGAAGGCAACACATTAAAACTCACCACAAAATTACCATAACTGCACTTATGCAAATCTTTCTTATATTACATCAAAAACCCAACACAGCTTAATTTAGGAATTTGGCAGAGCAAAGGGGAAAGAGGAGAGCCATGGACCAAACACACTCAGAAATGTGGATAAAAATTGACAACCTGGTGTAGGAGGATTTGTACAGGGAGCAACACTCCAGGCTCAGTGGATTGAGCTGATCTACTTCAGTTTTACACCAGGAACAGGATTTTTTTCCAGCCTGCTTTACAGCATGAGCTTTAACCTTTAGCTCACAAATTCAGTTCTGTATCTGTTGCAAAAACCAAAAAAGCTCTAAAATCTGTCAAGCAATAAATGGTTTTTCCTTGTTTCTCCAATGCAGCCATGTTTAAATTCTAATTTATTTGACCTCAGCTTCAGAAGGAATTGTTGGGAGCAAATATTTTTGCCAAATATTTAGTATCTGATTAAAAAGGTCCTCAGACATGTCCAAAAATGCCAAGCCCCGAGCTCAGGGTCTTCAGCACATTCAGATTTTATCAGTGAGATCCTCCAAATATCCTGGAAAAACCCAAACATCCCCTCTAAGCATAACATTTGAGTTTTGTGAAAAATCACTAATTAGAATCACTAAATAGACTGAAGTCATTAAATAGAATAATTTTCTGGGATCCCAATGAGTTCTGACAGAGCAGCCACAGAAATGCCTTTTGGAGAACAACTCAAATCTGAGCTCAGGAGATGCAATGAGCCAGGCCAGAGGACAATGGGAGGAAAGGAAGCTGAAAAGAGCAGTTTTGGCTCTGCTGAAGATGGCATAGAGCAAAAGAGCAGGAAAGGTTTGTTAATGTGCATTTTCATGATACTTTGTTTTATGTAAGAATGTAAAAAGTCTCTGGATCAAATATCTAATATATTAATCAATATAAAAATTTGATATTCCCTTGAATGTTAAAGAGAAAAATGCAATTTTTCCTTATTATTTCAAACATGACCAACCTACTAATCCTCTTTATTTTATAAAATTTCCATGTCCCTAAAAATACTAAGGCCTTGAAAACCATTTCTGTCCTCATTTTTACAGAAACCTCTTTGGGACTGACCCTGAGAGCTCTCCCCAGACTGAAGGAGTGCAGTTAAAGGCAAAGCTTTTCCTAAGCTTAGCTCAGGCTTTGGCTCTGGAGCACACCAAGACCTTTATTGGAAAAAATGAGAGCCAAGGTGGGAAACTGTGGTATTCACATTTTCTGGAAAAATCCCTTTGCCCAGGATTTTTCTCCTGGGAAGTCAAGAAGTCTCAGAAAAAAAGGAAAACAATAAATATCTGATTTGCTTCTCCTGTGTTTTGCTCCTTTGGAAAGAGTTTGGAGATTGTTTACCCAACTGGTGATTGTTTCATTGGTTTTCTTGAGTTGTTTTAACTCAATGCCCAATTGGGGCCAAGCTGTGTTGGCTCTGGAAAGAGTCACAGGTTTTCATTATTATCTTTTAGCCTTCTGTCTGTGTCCTTTCTGTATTCTTTAGTATAGTTTAGTATAGCATTTTTAAATATAATAAAATAATAAAATAATAAATTAGCCTTCAAGAGCATGGAGTCAGATTCATCATTCCTTCCTGCCACGGGGCACCCCACAAATACAACAGGAAACCAAGGTGGGAAACCCAGCCTGGAGTGTCTCACTGGGAACAAAGGGACTGCACAACTCCTGGCAAAGTTTTAGCATCACCCACGAGGCATTTTTGGTGCCTGAGGCTTTGTGAGCAGCTGCTGGTGCTGCCAGCCCAGCCCAGCCCCTTCCCAGAGCCCAGGAGGAGGCAGGAGCAGCCTGGGCTGGGATCCCAGCACTGGAGCAGAGGTGCTGAGCACTGAGCTCAGCAGGAGCAGCCCGGGCTGGGATCCCAGCAGAGGTGCTGAGCACTGAGCTCAGCAGGAGCAGCCCGGGCTGGGAGCTCTGTGCTCACACCAAACCCATCTGTGCCCAGCCCAGGGGGCTGCTGGCACACCCAGGTGCAGCCAGGGGGGTTCTCCCTCCCCAGGAGCTCCACATCCCTCTGCCCTCCCACGAGAGGCACAAACCTCAACCCCCTCCCAAACCACCCCAGCACATCCAGACTCTCTGTGGCTGAGCTTGGGGCTGCTCCCAGTGCCCAGCCTGTGTGCCAGGGCAGGCTGTGCCAGCCCAGGCTGTGCCAGCCCAAACCATTCTGGGATTCTGGGACGCAGCAGAGGATTTGGGGCTATGTTTGTACCATCCAACCCTTCTTAGGAGATGCTCCCTGCTTCTGTCAGGTTCTAACGGGGGCAGGGTGATGGTTCATGGAATCACAGCCAGGCAGTGCCAGCCCAGGCAGTGCCAGCCCGGGCAGGGCAGCCAGGCTGTGCCATCTGTGCCAGGGAGAGGCTGGGAGAGCGACCCGAGGCAGGATCAGCACCATGGACACCCCCCAGCGCTGCAGAACCTGCCCGGGGCTGGGAGGGCACAGCTGGGCACGGCCCTGGGTGTGGAGGGACAGTTTGGGGTGCTGGGGCTGTGTAGGGACAGTTTGGGGTCCTGTGTCCTCTGTAGGGACAGTCTGGGGTCCTGTGTCCTTTGTAGGGACAGTTTGGAGTGCTGGGGCTGTGTAGGGACAGTTTGGGGTGCTGGGGCTGTGTAGGGACAGTTTGGGGTCCTGTGTCCTCTGTAGGGACAGTCTGGGGTCCTGTGTCCTCTGTAGGGACAGTTTGGGGTGCTGTGTCCTGTGTAGGGACAGTTTGGGGTGATGGGGGTGGGGCTGTGGCCCAGGAGAGGTGAGCAGCACTGACAGCAGTGAGCCACGGAGTGCCCAGGGGTGCTGAGCGGGCACCTGGGAACAGAGGGCACACAGGGGACAGAGGACACACAGGGGGCACACAGAGGGCATACAGGGGGCACACAGAGAACAGAAGGCACACACAGGGCACACAGGGCACACAGGGCACACAGAGGGCACACAGAGAACAGAGGGCACACACAGGGCACACAGGTGCACTGCATGAAGATGAGGGTACAAAAGTTTGGGCTAAAGAACAAGAAGGACAGATGCCTGCAGCCTTCTGGTGTGACAGGATGCTGCTCTGGATGGACTGAAGCTTTCTGCAGTTGCATGGTGATGCTCTGGGTGTTGAGGCCATCTCGACTGTGACAGCCCTGTCCTGGCCTGACTCCACAGCCTGGACACCAGGGGACAGGGACTGTCCCCTCTGCCCTGCTCAGGTGAGACCCCACCTGCAGAGCCCAGCACAGGAGGGACCTGGAGCTGCTGCAGAGCCCAGGGAGGCTCCAGGATGATCCCAGGGATGGAGCAGCTCTGCTGGGGCCAGGCTGGGAGAGCTGGGGGTGCTCACCTGGACAGGAGACCAGGGGTGACCCCACTGTGGCCTTGCAGGGCCTGAGGGAGCCCCAGGAAACATGGAGAGGGAGGATTGCCAGGGATGGAGGGACAGGGCCCAGGGAATGGCTCCCACTGCCAGAGGGCAGGGCTGGGTGGGAGATTGGGAATGGGAATTGTTCCCTGGCAGGGTGGGCAGCCCTGGCACAGGGTGCCCAGAGCAGCTGGGGCTGCCCCTGGATCCCTGGCAGTGCCCAAGGCCAGGCTGGACACTGGGGCTGGAGTCCCCTGGGTCAGAGGGAAGTGTCCCTGCCACCCTGCAGGGCTTTAAGATCCCTTCCAACCCAAACCATTCTGGGATTCTGGGATCAGCAGAGGATTTGGGGCTGTGTTTGTACCACCCAACACTTCTTGGGAGCTGCTTCTGACAGGTTCTAACGGGGGCAGGGTGATGGCTCATGGAATCACAGAATCATTAAAGCTGGAAAAGACCTTTAAGATCATCAAGTCCAACTGTCACTCCAGCACCCTGCTCATCACTCCAGTGCCACACCCACGGGCTTTCTGAACATTTCCAGGAAAAGAAAAAAGTGTGGATTTCTGTAAAACTTTCCAAGAGTTGAATGAGCACTGAAAGCTGCGGCTCAAGATTGGAAATAATAATTTGTGATAATTTGTGATAATGAATACACTGAGCAGAGCCCAGAGCCAGACAAGGAAGAGGTCTGTAGTACAAAAAACTTCCATTTTCCTATTCCCACATCATGCCTGTGCTGAAGGAAATCCCCAGTTCCCAGCACCAAAAGGGAAGCTGGACTGGGAAGGGTGGCTGTGGCATGCAGGATGCAGGAATTCCAGATCCTCAGGGCTGATTACCTTAATTGCTTTCTGGTCATAAATGTCTCAAGGAGAGCAGGGAGCTGGACAGAACCTCAGAAATGACACAGAAAATGCTGAGGGCTGTAAAAATACAATGTTCATATTTAGGGGTCTGAGGCTTCTGAAACCCTGAGGGAGGAGGAGATGGATGAGGATGGCTTTGAGTTTTCTACTCCAGGACTGGCTCACCTCTTCTGACAGTCTCAATGCTGGTTTTCCCCCCACACCACAACAAATCCAGTTCCACCCTAGTGCTTTAGCTTGTCCAAGGATGGAAAGGATTCACCAGTTTAACCCAGCAGATCCTTCAGCTGGGGGCAGGGAATGAACTGGGAAACTCAAAGAACTCTGCAGAAGGTCAGTGAGAGAAAACATCATTTGTACAACATCACACTGGGTGGTGGGCTGGAGAGGGCCTTTGTCACTGGAGAGGATTTCTGCTTCTCTGGGGAGCACCTTGGGACACTGGAGAGCACCAGAGGATTTCTGGGTCACTGCAGATCTATTTCCCAGGAATTACAGTTACTGAGGAAATGTGGGTTCAAATTCCCAAAGTAATCCAGGATTTTTAAGTGCCTGGGGAAGATTTCCTGAACACAGAACAATTCCAGGAAACCCCAAGTGACACCATGGAATATCCATCTCCTTCAGCACCTCAAGCCCCAAGAACTTCATTTTTACCAAGAGCTCCCTCCCAGGAGGACCCTGGACACGGAGCTTCAGCATCCAGGAGCTGCTCAGAGAAGGGAAAGCACCAAAGTTACACAGGGCTGCTGGAATAAAGATAAAAAGGAATAAAATTGAATCCCCTTTCCAGAGGGTGTTGTACAAAATTGGTGCTGGCACACCATGGTAGCAGGGCACAGGCAGATTAGGGAAGGAAAACTGACCAAAAAACCTCTCTGGACTCAAAGGAAGACCATGAAACACAATTAATTGTTACTATTTATGTTATCAGACACAAGAATTGACTTTTAGATGCAGAGGCTGGGACTCAAATAAAGGATTCACACAAACTCAGCCTGGGGAGAGCCCAAACCCCTCCCCTGAGCTCATTGTGTTCTCAGTGTCACAAATCCAGCACTGAGGTGTGGGAAATGAATTTGTAGAAAATTCTTTAAGTCTGATGGAAGGTTTACATTGTATATATCTGTGTGTAAACCTTGAGATAAGAAATGCTGACTTAGAAATGCCCTGGAATAGGACAGACATTGTTGAGGGAGAAATGGAGCTAGAAACAAGTTTCAAAGGATGGTTCTGTAAATAACACTGGATACTTTAGAGGAATAGAACTGTGAAAGATGCATTGTAATAAAATTCATGAAGGGTAATTTGAGATGATTGGCTTTAAGGCATTTGCAGCATGGGGTAGCAAAAGCTGATAAGCTAAGAAACACTTACAGTGTATTGTAATTTAAAATAGTTCCCTTTTGATTGAAATAGTGTGAATTAGAACATCTGTATTGTCTCACCCTTCACATGAGACTGAAAATGGAATAAAAGTTTTTAAGACACCTCTCAGTTGCCCCATCTCTGGGTCAGCAAAAGGCTTAATCCAACACTGAGGGAGACAAATATTTTTTTCCATGTCAGGAACACATTGAGAAGTGTAACAAAAAAATACTTTTCCACAGGAATGTGAGCTGGGGAGGCTTCCCTGGCCACTCAGAGATGGAGGATGAGCAGCAGCAGCAGTGGGAAGATGAGTTTTAAGGAAGGGAATGATCCTCTTCTTGAGGATCCCTTGATGAGTTCCCTTCCCACAGGACAAGCGTTTGGAAAAAGTTGCAACAAGAGTTTTCCAGGATGTACAAGGATTAAACCAGAGAGTCTCAGCAGGGTGCTGTAATTCCACCTCTCTGTGCTCCAGAGTCACTCAAAACAACAAATCTTTTATTTGTTTTGCCAAGAAAAACTCATTTCTCAACCCAAGCACAACTGTGAGGCTGACAGAGGAATTAGCAGAGCTGATCACTGGGGAATCACGGAGGGGTTTGGGTGGGAGGGACCCCCAGGATCACCCAGTGCCACCCCTGCCATGGCAGGGACACCTCCCACTGCCCCAGGGGGCCCCAATTTACACCTGGAATTCTGTAAGCAATGTCATTTCTGTATAAATCCCACCTGCCCAGCCACATCCCTGGGTGACAGGGACAGATGTGCAGGTGACACTAAATCCAACACCAAACCTCTGACTTCCCCAGTCAAAGATATTGCTGCCACCTCCCTCCTGCAGTGAAATGGGACAGGGGGATGGATGGGACCTTCCTGAGCACCACCAGGAGCCCTGTGTGGGGCAGGTCCTGGAGCCACAGCCCTGGGGCAGGCTGAGGTGCCCCTGGGTGAATTCCTGCTCCACCAGGACCTGAGCCAACGCTCCAGGGAAAGGCCCAGAACCAAGGAAAATGAATCCAGGGCACACTGATGATTAAAATTGGCTGACAGGTCCCAAAGAGCAATGGAAAATATAAAATGGTCCTCAGGCAAGCGATTTTCTGCTGGAGTTCTGCAGGGATTGCTTTTGACTGCTCTTTCAACTCCCCCTTCCCTCCAGGAATCCTGGAAGGAGCCCAAGGGCTGTGGCTCAGGCAGTGAGGGGATCTGGGCACAGAAAGCACTGGAGAGCAGGGCAGCCACTCCCTGATCCCAGAGTGTGGGCAGGGAATGAGCCCTGGGAATGGGATGGGCCTTGGGCCCCTTCCCTGGGCACCCCCAGGGCTCAGATCACCCACGAGGGGGGACCCCACACAGGGAGGTGACCACAGCTGGGTCATCTCAGGTGAAGGGCACCCAGGAAGGCCTCAGTGCCCTGCACTGCTGCCTCCAGACATCTCCTAGAGCCTGAGGGGCCCTGAGGATGTAAAATGGAAAGGGAAAATATCATCCTTCCCTTTTCCAGCCACCCCTCTCCTCCAGCAGGAGCTCCCAGGAGCTGCTCCCTGCCTTGGCACACCAAGGATGAGGGCACTGAGCTCTGAGCTACTGCACAGCTCCTTTGCTTCCTGCAGGGCACCAAGGGCAGAAACATGGCCCAGATTTCACACAGCTGCTCCTGCAAGGGACCACTGGATCCTCCCAGCTGATCCAGGCACTCACTGATCCCAGCCCTGCCCAGTCCTGAGGTGGAGACAGCCAGGAACCTCCCAGGGCAGCTCAGGCCAGGGACACTGCACACATCAACCTTCTGTTCACTCCACCTCATCCAGCTTCCCACAATTTCCACTGGGAATTCAGCTGCATTGTAAAAAAACCCCAAATCCAGCTGACTCAGTAGAAGTGTGACTTGAACTCCTGTTAACTCACTGAAAATGTTACAGCTCACAGCAGCCTCATGTTGGTTTTCCCCTGGATAAACACTTATCTGTGAACCACAATCTCAAAGTCAGACAATTCATACCAGGAATAACTTTTAAAAGACACAGCTTTGTGAAGCTTTCATGGGTGATGCAAAGAAATGTGAATCAGGCAAAACATTCCTAAATGGTTTTGTTCCTGGGCTTTTGTGCCCAAAAGCAGCTGCAGAATGCAGCACTAAGAGATGTCACCTCTGTAATTGTTCTAAAACATCCAAGCTATTTCTTGCTGAAAATGTCCAAAATTCCCAAATAGATGGGTCAGCACTGAAGTTCCCAGTTCAAAGAGTTTGGAATAAAAAATAAAACCTGATAGAAAGCATCTGGATGAGAAGGTTTGGGTGACACCAGCAGCCTCCTCCTCCCCCTTCCCACACCTCAGAACGGCACTGAGCTCACTCGGTTTTGTCACACAGCTGAAGGATCATCACCTACACCACCCACACAGCCACAGGTGCCTGGGACACCTCAGCCCTGCCAAAAGCTCCCAGCAGGGGTTCAGGATGGGTGCTGGGATGGCTGAAAATGGCTTTTAATGTTCAGAGAGAGCCCCAGAACCCACGGGAGCTGCTCCCACACCCCGGCTGGAGCAGAGCTCCTAAACCCCACCATGGGTGGGATCTTGCAAGTACTGAACTTTTAGGCTGGAGATTTTCCTGCTGCCTCCAGCCTTAGCTGTTCCTCAGGCAGGGCAGAGAAACCCGACCCCAGGCAAGGCACACCCCCAGCTAATCCTGCTAATGAGGAATTCCCTGGCTAATGAGGAGTTCCCTCCCCAGCACAGGCTCAGCTAATCCCATTCTCTGACAGGAGTTGGTGACTCTAGGAAAATGGAAAGTGATGGAAAACATGAATACATTCCTGAATGTTTTGATTTACAGATATTGCTTTGAAGAGGGAAACCATGACATTTATATATTTGGGAAATTAAATGCAAGTTGTCCTGTGCATTGCCCTTCATCCAGGAACTTTTATTAGATGTTGGAGAAAAATGGGCTTCTACAGCAGCTCTTCCATTTACCCAGCAGTGCTGAGATTTGTCATGTGAAGCACTAAAATAATGCTAATATTGTGTTAAGTGGAGCTGATCAGCACATAAATGTATTTAACTGCCATTCTCCTACAGACAGGGATTAGATTAAACCAAATTCTTTTTAAAGATAGAAATGTCATTGTTAAAATCAGTGTAAGAAACTGAAAATCAGCAGTTCCCACCTTTAGGAGAACAATGTGCAATGTTTCAGGCTGATGGTCACAACATCCTCTGTTAAATGAAACCTCTGCCTGAGGCTGAGTGGGGGACAGGTGACACAAGGGCAGCTGCTTGGGGGACCCATCCAGGCAAAAGTAAAAGCAATTTTGGGTGACTGGACACTGAGCACAGGAGCTGGAGTGTCACCAACAGAGTCACAGCCTGTCCCCACACCAGAGAGCTGGCAAGGCCCTGAGGAGCATCAGCCACCTGAGGGTGATGCTGGACTGCCAGGATCCCCAACAAAGTGCATTGCTGTACAGAACCTCCAGAGCCTGCAAGAGCAGCTGCCTTTGCCATGAAATGAGATTTAGGTAAAAGCAAAACCAGAGAATGTTTTCTGTTCCTTTGCAGCACTGAATTTCCCCAGACAAGTTACACCAATGCTGAGAATTCCTTTCCAAAGGGCTCAGCCCCTGCCCAAAGCAGCAGGGCCAGTGCTGAGCTGCACACTGGGGTGGTGAGAGGGGGCAGGACCAGAACAGTCTTCTTGAATTCATGGAAAGATACCAGGGACCTAAAGTGACCAAATTCCCTCTCGTTTTCCTGCCACTCACAGCTCTGTGTGGAGATTTACCTGTGAAGGCTCTCTCAGTCCTGTGGAGCTCGTGAACAGCAAAGCCAAGGCTGCAGAAGCAGCACCTTCCTCTGGGAACCTCCTCTGGAGCAGCCAGGGACAGCCCAGAGATCTGCTCACTCCACACCCTGCTTCTCCCTGGAGCTCCCTCCTGTGCCTGGGGCTGCTGTGGGCAGCCTGGAATTCACTCCTGGGACCCAGGAGCTCAGTCCCAGACACCCCCATACCCAATCACCAGCTTTGGCTCAGGGATTTGCAAGACAGACAGACTTCAGGGAGCAGAGATGACATTGCACAGCAATGATTTACTGCTCCAGCAATAAATCACCTGCTGGTGATTTATGGTACTGGGGTAGGGGTCAATCTGAGCAAAGAAAAGCTCCATCTTAATTTGAAATATGAAGAGTTTGGCTGTGGGAAGCCCTCAGGAGCCATTGTCACACACCCCAAGTGCACCTTCAGTGGTATTGTCCCCAAACACCTGCAGCTGTCACACACACAGGGAAGGCAGAAGAGGCAACCAAGTGCTGTAGGTAAAAAGTGTGTCCCAAAAACGCCAGGAAGAAAAGGTCCCTGTGGCATCCCAGGGCTGCAGTGAGGTACCACAGTGACCCCTTTGGGAGGGCAACCCCAGCCCCAGCCCCAGCCCAGCACTGACCTCTTGAAGTGACTGGCCAGGACTCCCACGAGCTCCCCGATCCTGCTGTCGCTGGAGGGGTCATTGCTGAAGAGACAAACGATGAGATCCTTGTTGTCCTTGGTGTGGAACACCACCAGCTGGTCCTTGCCATTGGAGACACTCAGCCCCACCAGCTGAGGAGAGGAAGGGAGATCAGTGTTGGCAGTGCTGATATAAAAATGTTGATTCCCCATCCCTGGAAATGTCCCAGGCCAGGCTGGACGGGGCTTGGAGCAGCCTGGGACAGTGGAATGTCACTGTCATACTTTCTGGAAAAATCCCCTTGCCCAGGATTCTTCTCCTGGGAAGTTGAGAGGCCTCAGAGAAAAAGGAAAACAATATTATCTCATTTGCTTCTCCTGTGTTTGCTGCTCTGGAACGTGGTTTGGACATTGTTTACCAACAGGTGGTTGTTCATTGGTTTCATGTGAATTGTTTTTATTTAATGACCAATCACCATCAGCTGTGTGGAGGCTCTGGGGAGAGTCACAAGTTTTTCATTATTATCTTGTTAAGCCTTCTGTCTGTATCCTCTCTCTATTCTTTAGTATAGTTTAGTACAGTATTCTTTATTATAATATAATAAAATAATAAATTAGCCTTCTAAGAGCATGGAGTCAGATTCATCATTTCCTCCCTTCACTGAGGGACCCTGAAAATACCACAGTGGGAGGTGTCCCTGCCCAAGGCAGGGGTGGCCCTGGATGGCCTTTAAGGTGCTTCCAAGCCAAGCCATTCCCTGATTCCCTGTGCCTTTCCCTGGGCCAGGCTGGTTCTCTCCTCTCCAGGATGCTCCCAACCTCCACCATGGAGCTGAGGGGTGGCAGTGGGTGCCTGTCCCCCCAGGAGTGGGCAAGCAGAAACAACCAGCAGCTGTGTGGAGTTCAGCAGCCTGGGAGGTGTGAGGGAGAGTCCTCACCCAGCCTGGATGGCTGCCAGCAGCTCCTGTGTCACTGCTGTGTCCCTGTGCCACTGCTGTGCCCCTCTGTCACTACTGTGCCCCTCTGTCACTGCTGTGCCCCTCTCCAGCAGCTCCTCTGTCACTGCTGTGTCCCTGTGTCACTGCTGTGCCCCTCTCCAGCAGCTCCTGTGTCACTGCTATGTCCTTGTGTCATTGCTGTGCCCCTGCTGTGTCCCACTCCAGCAGCTCCTGTGTCACTGCTGTGTCCTTGTGTCACTGCTGTGTCCCTGTGTCACTGCTGTGCCCCTCCCCAGCAGCCCCTGTGTCACTGCTGTGTCCCTGCGTCACTGCTGTGTCCCTGTGTCACTGCTGTGTCCCTCTCCAGCAGCCCCTGCAGGATGTGTTTTGGTGGTGCTGCTGCTGCTGGACTCGATGATTTTAAAAGTCTTTTTCAACCTGAACAACTCTGTGCCACTGTGATTTGCAGGTAACAAGAATTTAGGAAGAATTTGAGTCACAAACCCTGCAAAGCCACAATGATTGCCATGTTCAGGCATGGATTAAGGTCTGCCTCTTCTGACAAAATAAAAAGCTGCAAGGATTTCGTTTGGGTATTTTATTTTCTGGCATTTTCTTTTTGCACTTGGCTCATCAAGAGCTTTGTCATCATCTCACAAAGGAAAAAAGGGGAATTTTTAGGAGGGGCAATCTGGGAGCACAGGTTACTCAGATGAATATTAGAGAAAGTAAGAAAAGGATCTGTGCTGGGAAAACAAAGTGTAAAGAGAACAAAAAAAGCCTCAAAAGGCAAGTACAGCAAAGGAGAGAAAGGAAAATTGAATAAAATAAATAGAATATAATAATTGGGATAAAATACATAGAATATAATACATGGGACAAAAGAAATAGAATAAAATAAATAAAATAAAATAAAATAAGTGAAAGGATGATTACAGAGAGAACACAGAGGACTTACTCTGTCCATTAAAGGGCTCCTTTGAGCCATCCAGGAATTTGCAGAGGGAAGCCCCATTCCCCTGCAAGTGAGAGGCACCCATAAAGCATTTGGTTGAAATGACAGTCTCATTATTCCCCTGTTTAGGGGAAAAGGCTCCTCTGCCCCCCAGTGCAGCTGGAGATTCCCAACTCTGCCAGCCCAGGGATCCCAGGGGGGCTCAGGCTGCTCCCTGGGCTTGCTCACAAGGTGTTCTTTCCAAAGGAAGCTGCTCCAGCAGCTCTGGATGCCTCAGGCACCCCAGCAAAGCCCAGCCCAGCACAGCAGCGTGGGCTGTGCCCTATTTTTGGGATCAGACTCCACACAAGGTCCAGCCCCTGGGGTTTTGTTGGTTTTTACCCCAGGAATGGAGGACAGCAGCTGCTGATCCTGCAGCCCCAGGCAGGGCCCTCCTGTTACCAGTTGCCCCAGCACAGGTGGAGTTTATTCCCTGTTCAGGCTATTTTGGGGTTATGAAATGCTTTCCCAACAAGCTCCACCTCATGCACAGGCACTGACAGCTGCCTGGCTTTATAGTGTCCCTTAAAATTAATTTGCATGCTTAAATACCCTCCTGTGAGCACAATAGCACCACAGGGACTGCTGCCATCAAGGTTTTAAATGTGCAGCGAGTGTGAAAGATGAACAAGTCGCAGTGTTGGATTTGAAAAGGCAATTTAAACATTAATTATTCAACAGAACCCTGTTAGGAGGCCAAGAGCCCTTCAAAATCTTCCCATTTCACCCCTCCCTACGAGACTCTGAGTGAATAAATGCCACACAAAAGAAATCATTTCGGAGAAGGTGCTTATCTCAGTATTTACCAACACTAATATTGGCCCTGCTTGAAGAGCAGGAAAAAATCCTCAGCTTCTGCAGAACATCCTTTATGATGTTCACCAGTGCAGGGGAGATGTGGCTGCAAGAGCCTTTCTGCTGCTTGGGTGCCTTTTCACCCCCCTCAGCCAGTACCTGCTTGGTTTTAATTCAGGTAAAAGCACGAAGGGCACTGTGTGCTGGGACTCTGAGTGCTGGCAGATGAGAAATCCACAGAGAATCCCCCAAAGCAGCATCTCCACGTGGAGAGAGCAGCAGGGCTGCCAGGGAAGCTGTTGTTTGTCAGGTTGGGTAGAGAATGGCACATTCCTCACCCAGAGCCATGGGGTGGTTTGGGTGGAAGGGACCTTCAGGATCACCCAGTGCCACCCCTGCCATGGCAGGGACACCTCCCACTGTCCCAGGCTGCTCCAAGCCCATCCAGCCTGGCCTTGGGCACTGCCAGGGATCCAGGGGCAGCCCCAGCTTCTCTGGGCACCCTGTGCCAGGGCCTCTCACCCTCACTGGAAAAAAATCCCTTCCTTCCATCTAAGGAAAATCCCACCTGGTTCAGTTCCCAGCCCCTTCCCCTGTCCCAGGGCAGAGCCTGGCACTGAGCAGGGACAGGAGGGACTCCTCCCATGGCCCTGGGAGATGGGGAGAGATTTCCTCAGCTGCAAACAAGTTTGTGTGTGTAGCAGCCATCAGCTGACTGCCTCCAGTGAGATCTCCATGGAAACACCACCCCTGAGGATGCTGCTGTGTTGGCAGGGCACTCCTGAAAGGCTGGCAGGGAGCAGCAGAGGATTCCAGCCCTGGGCATGGGAAGGAGCATCCCTGTTCCCAGAGAACACTCACCAAAGGTGGGACAGGGCTGCTCCATGGATACACATCACTACTGCTGTCATTATTGCTCCTCAAAAAACCTTCAGAGCATTTCAAACCATGGCTCTCATCCCAAAAATGAAGGAATTTCTGTAGCACTGATCAGCTCCTTCCACATGGTGGAAAGGCTTCCATGAAAGGAGGGATCAGGCACAGAAAAATGGGGAGAGTGTGCAAGGCAACTCAGGGGTGGAAAAACAACACAACTACAAACATTAGGTAAGAAATATAAACCATAACTGCAACAAGGAACAAACAACTGCTCAATAGGACTGACTGTCTGCCAGAGTGTTAAATCTGAGAAATCCTGAGAGAAATACAGATGGAGTGGCTTTGAACTGGAAGGGAGTAGGTTTAGATTGGATATTTGGAAAAAAATCTTCCCTGTGAGGGTGGGCAGGCCCTGGCACAGGGTGCCCAGAGCAACTGGGGCTGCCCCTGGATCTCTGGAAATTTCCATGGCCAGGTTGGACACTGGGGCTTGGAGCAGCCTGGGACAGTGGGAGGTGTCCCTGCCATGGCTGGGGTTGCACTGGATGGGCTTTAAGATCCCTTCCAATCCAAATTCAAGTCCATTATTCTATGAAATATTTTGTGTCCTGTGTATAAATCAAAGGCACCCCAAATTCTCCTCCTCTGCCCTTCCTGCAGCTCAGGGGGCTCTGGATCCACCAGCAGGATCAGTGCCCAGCCCAGTCCCAGGGCAGCCCAGGCAGGGTGGGGGCCCTTCCCCAGGATACAGGGCAGGAGGGGCTGTGGCCAACAGAGCTGGAATTTTACACCACAGAATCTACCAAAGCTGGGTTTAATCCCATTTCCATCCTGGAATGTTACCTTGACAACCTGTATGGGTCAGCAGAGGATCTCCTGGACCCATCCCTCCTGTGCCAAGCACTCCAGGACCCCTGGAATCTCAAGGACTCCTGCTCAGGTCAAAGAAACTGTCTGGCCAAGATTCCCTAAGGTAGGTTACTGAAGGGAATAACTGCAGATCTACCAATAAAACTGATTTATAGCTGCAGAAATGTGAGAATTCTCAGAGCAAGAGACCTATCTGCACAGACCATTAACTGCTCTTGTCCTGAGGAACTGCAAATCAGCCACATGACCAACACAGAGCCAAAATACAGCCCAAAATACAACATAGAGCCAAAAATACAACCAACACTGAGCCAAAATACAGCCAAAAATACAACACAGAGCCAAAAATACAACCAACACTGAGCCAAAAATACAACCAAAACAGCCAACACAGGATCACCACACAGCCTGCCCTAGGGCTCTCTGTAGGAATGGATATTCTATTTTAAACACAGCTTTTATTGGTGAAAAAGCAAGAATTACTGACATTTCTTAGTAACAGATATTCTATGAGTAACCTGAAATTGTACCTGAGTAGCTTAGATCTAATGTTTAAGGCATTAAGGATTTCAGAGGGAAATGTTCAGGTGACCAACAAATGATCTGGGTTTGTGCTGCTGTAAATGCACAATTTGCACCTTTACCCCATCAGGCACACAGGTAAAACAGACATTGTCCTAAACCTGTGATAAACACATATTTATCTCTTATTAGTCCTGCACTCAGTGAATTTCAGTGACCTGGACACTCTGGTTAAGGTAAGGGTGGAGAAACCAAGAGTGAGAAATCCTGATGGACAAAATCCTGCCTTGTCCACATCACCCAAAAACACCTGTGTGGGATCACCTGGAAAATCAGGTGTGGCAATCCTTCTGCTAAAAGGCTGTGAGTGTGGGGGTGTCTGAGCTCTGCTGGGAGGCTGGGGGTGTCTGCAGCCTGGTTTTCAGCAGGCTGGGGGTGTTGCACCCTGGTTTTCAGCAGGCTGGGGGTGTCTGCAGCCTGGTTTTCAGCAGGCTGGGGGTGTTGCACCCTGGTTTACACACAGCCCCTGGCACACAGCAGGATGTGCTGCCAGCCCCTCAGAGCACAGAGACACCAGGGCTGGGACAGAACAGCAGCCAGGAAAACAGCTGCTCAGGGCAGCTTCCTTTCAAAACAAGAGGCACTGCCATGGAGACACTGCCTGCTGCAGCCAGGATTCCTACTGGGAGTAGCTACTCCATGGATACTCTGTGCTGGGTGCCCTGCAAGGAGGGCAGGAGGAGACTCTGAACCCAGCATTATGGATGCAGCCAGAGCTAATCATCCCCTCCACATCTTCAGATGAGATTTCACCCTCACCCTAATCCCATCCCCGCCCTCCCAGCGATACAGAAATGGCAGGTCTGTCATTTCTCCAAATGCAAACATCCCAGAAAATCTGTGCAGGGCATTTCCCAGCAGCCAGGCAGGCTCTGCAGGTTGGAGATAACCAGAGCACCTCGGGCTGAGGGAGACTCAGCTGAATCCCTGCTCCAGGATGCTGGGGAGCAAAGCTGAGGTGCTGCCCCCCCCTTCCATCCCTGCTAATCCCCTGCCTGGCAGCTCCACCCTGCTACCCCCAAGGCCAGACCCCACTGTAATTCCGAGTTTAGCTTTGGTAAGATTTACATTAAATATGAACAAATAGAAAAAAATAAATAAATTCAAGCACAACCTGAAGGATCAGACAAACCCTCAGAGACACAGGAAGAGTGCCATGAGCTGCTGGGAAATGCCACCCCCTGCCAGGGCCAGGATCCTGCACACAGCAAAGCAAACTGAAACAGGGAGCAGAGAAGGGTAAGAGGCAGTTTGGGGTTTAGCTTTTATTTTATGCACCAAAATGAAAAGCTAATATGATCACAGAATCATGGAACCATGGAATGTCCTGAGTTGGAAGGGACCCACCAGGACCATCCAATCCAAGCCCTGGTCCTGCCCAGGACACCCCAACAATCCCACCCTGATGTTTTGGTGTTGCAATAACTGCACTCTGACTGTTATAAAGACATTAAACATATCAGAAACTGCAACCCAAGGACTTTTTCCATTTTATGGATATGAAAATGGAGCTACAGAGTGAAGACACTGCCCTGAAAGAGCCCCAGAAGAGGATCCTCAGCGCTGTACTCACGTTGTAGAGGGGGATGGTCTTCATCACCTTGTACTGCTTCATGGGGTCCATCTTGTACAGGTGTCTGTCAGTGATGAAAATGGCCCTGTCCTCCACCTTGTTAAAGCGATTCACCTGCACAGAAACACCTTGTGAGTCCCACTGATCACTGCAGGAACACAGGAAAGGAAACTGGGCACTGCTAAGTGCCACACTCACACAGAAATGCCCCAAACTTACACAACAGTACCCCAAACGTGTACAAAAACACCCCAAAATCACACAACAAACACCCTAAACTCACAAACAGCCAAAAGTCACACCAAAATACTCCAAACTCGCACAAAAATACCCCAGACCCACACAGCTCCTAACAGGTTTTCTCCGTGGAGCACTGAAAAGGGAACATGGTCCCTGGAATCCCATTATACAAACAGAGACAGAGGAGCAACATTCCCAGTCACCCAGCAGAGCTGTGGCACCCTGGGAAATTCCAGTTTTCACTCAAACCAAGGCCAGATGCTTCCCCCAGGCACATTCAAGCCCTGTCTAAGTGAGTCCAATCCCAGGCTGCTGTTCCCACATTATCCTGGAGCCTTGGGCACCCCAAAGGTCCCATGGAGAGCCCCTGCCCTGCAGAGCCAGGCTGCACCAGGGGCTTTGGGCCATCCTTGGTCTGTGTCCTGTCCCTCCATCCCTTGTCCCCAGTCCCTCTGCAGCTCTCCTGCAGCCCCTTTGGGCTTGGGAGGGGCTCTGAGCTCTCTCTGGAGCCTCTCCTCTGCAGGTGAGCACCCCCAGCAGCTCCACCTCACCTGTTGGATGCCCCTCAGCACTAAACACCCACCAGGCAGGATGCAAAGTTTTGTTGGAAGTGCCAAAGAAAGGAGGACACAAAGTAGAAATTGTTTTTCACTGAGGCAAAACCAGAGTCATGGTTGTACCACAGTCCCTGAGATATTTATTAATCAACTGAGAAGAGGAGACAAGGGTAAGACGTGAGGAGGATGAACATAAATAGGATTTTGCAGGGTGAAATCAGGAGACAACAGGAGAACTTAAATATCCTCAGTCAAGAGGCAGCGGAGTGACAAAGTTCAGAGCAGATAAAGGCAAAAAATGCAAATTGGGGAGCTCTGTGACAGCTTTACATTAACGGCACTGACTCAGAAAAAGCAACCGAGGATGATTTCAGACAGCTCTGGAGAGATCTTGGCACAAAGACATGAGGCAGCTCAGAAAAAGCAGAATGTTGGCACAGGCAAGGAATAATATGGGAATAACGTCCTGGGAGCCATGGGCTCACCTGAGCAGCCTGTGAAGGACCAGGGTGCTGAATGTGAAGGAGAATCTGGTGGTTCAGAGAAGGTGAAGAACATGACTGAGGGCCTGGGAAGTCTCACAGGAAGAGATGCTGAGTAACCAGGATTATTTTAGGAAGCAGATGAATGGGAGAAAAAAGCCCAAAGGCTATGAAACACTGAATGGCCCTGAGAAAGTAGGTTAGGAGTGCCTGGTGCCACATGTTGGGTGCTGGAGCAGAGCAGCACCAGTTCCTGAACCAGGATCTGGGGAAGCTCTGGGCTCTCCATGCTCCAGGTGCTGGGAGCTGAACCAAAGTCCAGTCCCTGGGGCTGGATCTGCCCCTCAGAGAGATAATTGTTCAGATCAATCAAGTAATTGATTCAGTGTGATTTGTTTGCAGAGTGACACAGTCAACACTCCCTGGGCACTGCCATGACCCTGCCTGGCTGCTGTGCCACCCCCAGCCCGTGGTGACAAGGGGAGCAGATTTCTGGTGCTGTGATACCAGAGCCACCCCAGGGCAGGAGGTCCTGTGGCTGCTGCCTGGGAAGCAGAGATGGGAAGCACACTCAGCTTTCACAGCCAGAAAGGCTGGAAAAGCCCTCTGAGATCACAAAGCCCAATTGCTCCTCCAGCACTGCCAAGGCTGCCACTGACCCCTGTCCCCAAGTGCCACATGCCCCCAGGGATGGGGACTTCACCATTGCCCTGGGCAGCTGTGCCAATGCCTGACCACTCATTCTGTGACAAAATTTTCCCTGATATCCAACCCAAACCTCCCTGGCCCAGCCTGGGGCCGTTCCCTCTGCTCCTGTCCCTGTTCCCTGGAGCACAGCCCGACCCCCCGGCTGTCCCCTCCTGGCAGGAGCTGTGCAGAGCCACAAGGGCCCCCTGAGCCTCCTCTGCTCCAGGCTGAGCCCCTGCCCAGCTCCCTCAGCCCCTCCTGGGGCTCCAGCCCCTTCCCAGCTCATTCCCTGCCCTGGACACCCCCAGCCCCTCCAGGTCCTTCTCACCATGAGGTGCCCAGAGCTGAGCCCAGGACTGGATGTGTCCCAGCAGTGCCAGCCCAGGGGACAGGCACTGCCCTGCTCCTCCTGATCCAAGCCAGGTGTCCTTGGCCCCTGGCACACCTGGACTCACCTCAGCCCCTGCTGACCAGCCCCCCACAGGTGTGTTCCAAGCCAATGGAATATTGTGGGAGCTCTACAGGCATGTTTTGAATTCCATTACTTTCTCATGGCTCCCCGCTGAAAATTCAGCTAAAGAAATGTACCAAAGGAGAGGCCCAGCAGCTCATCTCACCTGGGGAGCAAATTCTCATGTCCTTCCAGCTTTTTCCAAGCAAAAGAGGCTCCAGGTGCCTTGTGCACCTACAGTGCATTTGTGTAAATAATACCTGCTGTGGGTTAAAGTAAAAACTGTCCCACTGGGGAGCAGGCACAGAAGGGACCCACACAGATTTGCACTCAAAATTGCACTCACAGTGCAAATACCACAGCTGGGCTTGTAGGAGTAAGGACAGACCTTCTGTTCTCAGCTCCAGCTCATTCCCTCCTGGGGAGCAGCCCTTCCCAGCATTGTGTTCTCTGCACCTTCTGGGCATTCTGTATTTATATCTTGTTGATCCAAATGTGAATCAGTCCTAATTTAGCTTCCTGACAAGCTCGTGGAGGAAATGAAGATCTGGCCTAGAGCTGAAAAATCTTCAGGGAAGTTTTTCAGGTCTCTGTCAGTGGCCTCTGGACACTGCAGGGCAGAGGCCTTTGAAAGAGATGATCCTGTCAATGGAACTTGCTGCCACAAGTGACAAGGGAAAAATGGGAAGAAAAGCCTTATTCTAAAGAAAATAAAGAGAGAGAGTTGTTTCCTAGGTGATCCAACAAAATCTGGAGGTTTGCATGAAATATGCATTTGGTTTCTCCTAAGGCAAAAATCTAGAAAATTTCCTTTGAAAAAGTGAAGAGCACCACAATGCTCAGAAAAGATGGATTTTTCCACAGGCAGGAATGACCTGCTTCTACCTGTACCTACTGCAGGGAAGCAACACAGCTCATTCCCCTCCCCTCAGCAAGGCTTCAAAGCCTTTCACAGCCCTCCTGTAAAAACTGCTCCAAACAGAACCTCCCCATTATTATTCAGCTCAAGCTGCTGAAATCAGGCCCCCACACAGGCAAAGAAAACTTTGCCAGCAGCTCAAAACTTGGAGAGCAGTTACTGGAATAAATTCACTTCTTACACTCAAAACCACTAAATTATTGAGGTTGGAAAAGCCCTCTCAGCCCATCAAGTCCAACCTGTGCCCAGTCCCCACCTTGTCACCAGCACTGAGTGCCACGTCCTGGTGCTCCTTGGGCACCTGCAGGGGTGGGGACTCCAAATCTCCCTGGGCAGCCCCTGCCAAGGCCTGACCACCCTTTCCAGGAAGAAGTTCTTCCTGATCTAGAATCTTCTAGATTCTTCCTGAAGAATTCATTAGATCAATGTCAGTCAGCAGCTAAAAACATTCTGTGTCAATGAATTTAATGAGCCAATATCTGACAGGTCACAGGGTGTGCTCTACTCATAACTGTGTTTAAATGGGTGAGCTCTGGCCTCCACCTGTGTCTGCTCAAGTTGCCCAGTATTTTTGCTTTTAATGTGTTTTCTGTGCAAAGAAAGAAGTGCATGAGACTGAACATTTCCAAGAGCTGACACCTGACATTGCTGTTGACAGCTAACAACTATTTCACATGTGGTTTGGTGACTCAGTAGCTGAAGGAAGCCACAGAGGAAGGCTGATGCTGCTTCAGAAATAAGACATTCAGCCCAGCTCACCAAAGTGCCCTTTAACACCTTCCCACCAACACCTTCTTGCCTCAGGGAAGAGCAGGAGCAGCAGAACCTTCTTTTTGTTCAAGAATCCTCAAATAAGCTGAATCATGAAACCACAGCACGGATGAACTTGAGCAGCTTTTTTTTGTCAATTGCTGCTTTGTTCAGGAGAATTATTTAAGGGAAGCAATGAAATCACCTGATAATTATAATTTCATTTCTATAATTCACTCTGCAGGCCCCTGTTAAAGCTTCATGGGAGTCAATTTTCAGCAGAGATCAAACACAAGCTGCAAACCCACAGGAACCAGGTTTAACCTGAGAGATGTGACAAATCTGCCCTGAGCACTGGGCCAGGCTGCACGTGCCAGCACCAAGTGCCACCCTGGGCCAGTAAGGTTTGGTTTTGTGGGAAATGGATTTATAGGGAATATTTGGTTTTTTTTATATATATATATATATATATATATATATATATATATATATAAAAAATAGAATATATAGAAAATATATATACCATATAATATATATATTTATATATATTATATATATTAGATATAATATATATTATATATGTATATATATTTTATATATTATATACTATATATAATTTATATAATATAAAACAATATATATAATATATATTAAAAAATATATTTATATGAAGGTATAAGTGTGTATATGTAGATATAGATATACACCTTCATAAAACTAAAAATAAAATTTTTAAAACACCTCTCAGTTACTCCATCTCTAAATCAAAAAAAACCCCATAATCCAACAGGTTGGACATGGGGAAGTCAAGGTTAAAGAGAAGAAACCTGATGATTTATTTAAAAATTCATTTGTTCAAAGTTCAAAGGGAAGAATGCAGCAATGAGGAGAGATTCCCCCTGCCCCAGCACTGAGGGTCACACAGGGACTGCCCTTACTCTGGGGTAAGAGGCAGGATGCCAAAACTTGTATTTCTGACAAGAGAAATGCCTTCATTTTACACAGCTTAGGATGGAAATCGTTTCCTGGGAAGGGCAAAGGCTGTTCCCAGCTGTGCTCCTGCACTCAGAGCACAGAGTCCTGTCCAACAGCTCTCACTGTGCTCAGTCTGCAGATCCAGAAACATGACCTGAGGAAGTGCCTTGCTTGGAAAGGGAAATGCTAAATTCTCAAATGTCAAATCCTTGTCCTGTTAACCTTCCCATTTCAGCCCTGCTTGTGTTCCCTGCTCTGCTCCCTCAGACATTTCCTGTCTGTACAAGCAGAACACAAACGGTCCCCGAGGGAGGAGCCACACCCCAGCGTGGGTCTGGATGGGATGGTTTGCAGTTGTGATGTGGAGATGCTCTGCAATCCCCAGGCTTACCCATCCATGAGCTGGCACAGCAGTGCTGAGATCATGGAATCATGGAGAGGTTTGTGCTTAGAGACCACCCAGTGCCACCCCTGCCATGGCAGGGACACTTTCCACTGTCCCAGGGGGCTCCAAGCCCTGTCCAGCCTGGCCTTGGGCACTGCCAGGGATGGGAAGAGCTGATGGCTCCAAAGCCATGGCAGGAATCCCTAACTCAGCAGGGCATCAAGTCTGTGGCATTCACATTCTCTGAACAGAGACATAATTCTCTCTCTCAGGGCTTTTTCCTGGAGAAGCACAGAAAGAAGAAGAGAAAAACAATTCTCATCTCTACCTGCTGCTCCTGTTGTTTTTGCACATGTGGAATGTGTTAGGAAGATTGTTTACCTGGAGTGATTTGTCAGTTGGATTCTGCTGAGGGTTGTTTTGTTTCCTTGGCCAATTGGGGAAAAAGCCATGACCTGGCTGTCTGGAGACAGTCATGAGATTTCTTTAGTACTCTTTATAGTAGAGCATCTCTTTAATATAGTGTAGTATAATGTAATATAATATAGTTTATTAAACCAATTGTTCAGCCTTCTGAATCAATGGAGTCAGCTGCCAATCACTCCCAGATGCTGGGGGCACCCTGATTTTACAATACAAATCCTACCTCCCTGTGAAAAGAAAGCAACAACAATTTAATCTTTCAAAAGTTAAAAAAAGTTACAAGGTAATTCAAAACCCACACAGCTGCAAGTCTGCACAGCTGCAATATTTGTGATTTCAGCTGAGCTGCCCTTTTAATGCACCCTCAGCTTTAAAGCTTTGCCTCTGAGTGCACTGAAAGCCTTTCAGGCTCAGGAGAAATCCACTTTATGGTGGTAACACCTATTCCATCCTCATTCTGCTTCTACTATTGAAGTGCTGGCATCTCAATGCATCAAACTCACAAAAACTGGATTTTACTAGCACAGTCAGGGTATAGAAACACGGAATGCTGAGAGATTCCTCCATACACCTAAACCAACAAATGCTGCTCCTGACACTTGTCTGAAGGCAGGAGCTCTGTCCTGGCAGTTAGGGAACAGGATGAAATGTGGATCTGTGCTTCAGGAGTCTGCTTTGCCCTGTGCTTGCACAGGAGATTGTTCTTGAGAGCTGACCAGGAGCAAGAGAAACAAGGATTTAAAGGCTGGAGAGCTGCATAACAGTGAACAAGATAAAAATCCCACACTGTGTGCAGCACACACAGACCCCCAGTGATTCCCTCACCATCATTCCATTCCCATCATCACATCTCTAACAACTGAATATTGTCCTTTCTTCAGTTATCCCCGTTTAGCCAGAAGCTGCAACAGCAATCAGTTCATTAAATGAGTTAGAAGAGGAATTATTTTGTTTTCAGCCCAACCTGAAAAAAGCCAGGGGGATTCCATTTCTCTGTCCCTGAGGGAGGTTCAGCCCAAGAGGTGTGAGGCTGTAAAGAGGGAGTTTGGATTCAGACTGGCCTGCTCCTTCCTTAATCCTGTGAACCCCCTCCTCACAGAGAACGTGGTCACAGCAACACCAAGCTCCACTGAGATATTTTTGCTTGGAAAGCAATAAGAGATTTCTATTTTTATGAACACAAATCACTGTTGAATAAACAATACAACACACTACCAGTTGCAAAGTTTTATTATAAAGTGAGATTTTGTGCTGCAGAATGAATTGTCTAGATCTGCAGGATCATAAGGAATAACTGTGCACGTGGGACCAACTGCAGTATTTACAAACAAAAAGAATAAACAGCTTCTTAAAAACACCTGAACACCCACAGCACTGACCTACCACTAAAATTGAGTTTGTTTGCTTTGTAAAATTAAAAATATCCTTCCCTGACAGGTATTTCAAACCAGCATCATTAGGAGCTATCCACAACAATTAACCAAGTCTGGTTTTTTAACTGGTTGTTTAAACCTTCCAACCAAGTTAACAAAAAACCCAATTCTGCTACAAAAAATGTCAGATCCAAACCAGTCATGCAGAAGGAACTGATTTTATAATGAAACCATGGAATGGTTTGGGTTGAAGGGTTCCTAAAGACCATTCAGTTCCAACACTCTGCATGGGACTCAACAATTGATTTGTGCCTCTGACAGGATGAGGCCCCAGCAGCCACCCAACCTTGCTCCACCCAAAAATCCCTGCTGCAGCTCCTTGGAACTGCTCTGAAGGGCTGTCCCAGCTTCCCCAGGGGCAGCTCCTGGCCACCCCAGCCCCGTTACCTTGCGCACGTGGCAGGAGAAGAGGATGTTCATGTACTTGTCCTTGCGCTTCAGCTCGTTGGCCACGGGCGTGAAGGAGCCTGAGCTCTGGGGGCTGTCTGGTTTCTGGAAGAGCAGAGACAGGCTCAGGACACGGCTCCCTCCACCCTTCTGTGCTTTGGGAAACCAAACCTTGACACATCAAAATGCTCCAGGGGAGGATGGAGTAAAGGGAAGCAATCGAATCTGCACACAGAGAATTTCTTTCAGTCCCTGTGTTTTCCATTCTATCCAACATTTCAGCCTCTCAGTGAAGTCTGGCTCTGCCCATTTGCAGAGACAACTGATGGCACTGCTTTAGTGCAGCTCAGGACTCACAAAAATCACTCCTAGTGCAGTGGAAGTCAAGGTTTTAAACCCACATGAACAGAGGAAACTTTTGAGTACTTCCCCTCCCAATAAACCAACGCTCACTTTCCTGAATTTTCCCCTTCCAGCCCCCTGAGCCCAGGTCCCTTCACTCACCAGTGCGATGTAGTTGCCCTGCCAGGCTCTCTGGAGGCCAATGTCAGCCCTGTGGCCCTTCAGCAGCTCCATGGCAGCCACCTTGGCCCTCAGCTGAGGCAGCACCTCCGGGGGCACGCTCCGGATCAGCTCGGCCGCTCTCCACCTGCCACAAAGCAAGGTCAGCCTCAGCCCCCAGCCCAGGGAGGGCTCCTGCTGCCAGAGCAGCAGCACAAGGACACCCTCAGAGTCCTGCCCAGGCATTCCCAAAGCTGCAAAGGCCACTTGATGCTTTAAAGTCATGTCTCATCTCCCACCCTGCCACACTCCCCATCCCACACCCTCAAGTCAACCCCTGGTGTTTGCAATCGAGTGTTTGCCAGCCCATTTTTGGGCTCATTTACAGCACCATTCTCCTCTAACAGCTGAATTTGGCCCCTCAGTTCCAACTGCACCATGGAACAGGGCAGGGCAGCCCATGTATTGCCCCACACCCCAGCCCAGCCTTCAGCAGCATCAGCAGAACTCTAGGGTTAATGCTATAAAAGGGCTTTTTAGCAGCTAAAATTCTGTAGTTCTGATAACTGAGCTAATTCTGAAAGCAGGACTCTCTCCCCAGACAGGCTGTGGGTGGATGGATGTCTCTCCTGAAAGAGACAGCTGGAGAAAATAACAAAGCTGACTTGATCAGGAACTGCCCTGCAAGCTGATGGCTGGACAGGAGGTCTCTAAAAGCTCCTCCAGCCAACATTTCTCTTATTCAGCCACTTTCAGAAGTCATCATTTCTCAAACTGGAACTGCAACTACTTTGCCTACAGCTTCCCAGAGAAAAAAATCACCAGCCTTTAGATACTGGCAGGT
This sequence comes from Fringilla coelebs, assembly GCF_963513975.1. NCBI lineage: Eukaryota > Metazoa > Chordata > Aves > Passeriformes > Fringillidae > Fringilla > Fringilla coelebs. The sequence goes on along the minus strand of NC_140053.1, from coordinate 5,156,944 downwards.
TTAATGAAGGTACAAACTCCTGTTCTGCACACAGAACATGGGTGACAAGGGGAACATCACTCATCTCACTGCAGAAAAACACCAGGTTACTACAAAAAATCTTAAGGAAATCCAGAAGATTCTTTTTCTCCTCCCCCTCATCCAAGAGCAGCTGCTCTTTCTTTTCAAAACCAACCAGAAAGGCCAGGAAGGGGCCAAGGAAGGAAACAAAATGTTTATCACCATGGAACAACCTGGTCTGGTGGACAGTGTCCTTGCCCATGGCATGGGGTAGAACTGGATGGGCTTTAAGATCTAAACCACCCTGGGGTTCTGTGATTCAACAATAAATCTTTGGATCAGAATTATCTGCCTGGTCAAGGGCATGAAGGCAGTGACACCCAAATCATGTCCTTCAGCCAGATGTCCCTGGGACTGATGCTGACCTAGAACAGAGCTAAAGAATAAAGCAGGGATTTATTGGGAGGCCTCAATGGATCCACTTTGGGCAGCACAAGAGCCCAGTCAGGGCTACACCCCAGGAGAACCAAAATGGTCACAAAATGCCCCACTGGTCACAGGGTCTCTCACTTTTATAAGTTTTGGTCTATTAGCATATTGGAGTTAATTGTCCAATTACAATTCCAGCCCATGAAGTCCTATCCTTCTTGTTTTTCTCTCTTCCACCCACATTGTTTGTGCTCCTGGGCCTGAGATTTGGATAATTTGTCCTTTGTGAAAAATGTGTATTTTATGATTGGCTTTTTGCAAATATTAAAATGAATATTATATGTGTTATGTTAGAAAGTGATGCTGTATTAATTTTTTTAGTAGTGTGTTAATTACAGTTTTAGGTTATAACATAAGGTTAAAATAGAAACTATGCTATGTAAGATACTTTTTTTCAAGAAAGGATTTGCAGCGAGGTAGCAGCCACAGGACACCTAAATCTTTCAGAGAAGGAGAATTTATTGCTCTCTTATCAAGTTCCTCCTGCCTTGCTCATCCCTGAAGAGGCTGTTAGGATTCAGAGGAAGAAGCTGACTCTTCCCAGACAGAATCCTGTGTTTGAATGGAATTGATGCATCATGGATGAAGTGTACGAATATGCAACAGGCTGTTGCTTTTAAGGGTTAATCCTCTGTTAACGTGGGTCCTTTTTCAGGCTTATTTTGCCCAGAAAAGGTACCTGGACTGTCCATAACTCTTTGTTCTTATTGTCTCATATTGTCCTAATCCAAATTGTCCAAATTATTATTACTCTAATTATATTACTATTTTTATAACCATTTTATTACTATTAAACTTTTAAAATTCTAAAAACAAGTGATTGGCGTTTTTGACAGAGGGAAGGGACTTCCTATAGTATTTGCATGGGCCCCCGACAAAGGAGAGGAATGATGAGGAGGACTCCATCTTATCAGAAGGCTAATTAATTACTTTATTACACTATATGATTCTATACTATATTACACTTGGGAGGAATAGTGGATTTGTCTTTCCAAACCAGCTGTGTGTATGCTAGTAGATAAAACCAGCACTGGGAGATAAAAGAAACAATACGAAAGATTTTACTGATTGATGAATGGAAAAATATATTTACTTTTACAAATAAACTTTAGGTTTGCTGATAAATGAAATTAGACACTGAACTGTGTAATGCCACTGGGCTGTTTCTAGCTGGATAGGGAGATCTCTGCAGGACCAGGGTTCCTCAGGCGAGCAGCCTCGGGCCGGGCAGCTCAGCCTTCTGCAGGCCGAGTGTCCAAACCCTAAATGCCCTATAGCCTGGCACCTTGGCAAGCTCAGTGATTATCAGCTCTTAGTGATTTTCAGCTCTTTTATAATTTCAGCTCTTTGCTCACTAAGATGCTCAGCCGGCAGTGGCTTCCACAAAGCAGATGGAGAGAGAGGAGAAGGCAGCCTCGGAGATTCTACGAGGGTTTATTTGCAGGGGGTTCACAAAGGGTTCTGATGGCAGCTCTTCTACCCAGAATGGGCCAGGGTGGCTGCTTATATAGGGTTAGGGGGGATTAGGAACTGACCAATTGTAAGGGTTAGGGAAAACTAGCCTATAGGGTCACAGAGAGATAAGCTAGGCTGGGAGGACCTAAGTGAAGACTCCAGGCTTAGCTATACTGACTCAGCATTTCCTTATCTCTAAGCCTCCATCCCCCACGGGGCCCTAGCCATCTCAGTGTCTGCTACACTGAAAGGTGAAAGAAACAATGGGGAAGAAAAATTCCTAAATTCCATAAGAATTCAAAATTAAAAGGGAGGGTTATACATTAGAGGGAAGTCTGTACCTCTCAAGTACCTCAGCCAATGGGGAAAGATATGAAGCCCAGACCCACCCGCTAAAGCAGCACAGAACCTAAACCCCACAAGAACGACAACCCGCAGCAGCAGGCGCGCCCTGGGAGGCCGTACCTGTGGTAGATGTCCTGCAGAGCCTCCTGGAAGCGGAGCAGCACCTTGGGCGGGGCGGGCCAGGGGATGGAGCGGCCGCGGTCGGGCAGGTGGCGCACGCCGCGGAAGCGCCGCAGGAGCTCGCGCAGGTGGGCGCGCACCTTGTGGCGCCGGTAGCAGCGCGCGATGGTCAGCGCCGCCCGCGCCCGCCGGTAGCGCAGCCGGGCCAGCGTGCCCCGCCACACCTGCGGGCACACAACACACACACACGGGGGTCAGCGGGCACCGCGCAGGACTGCTGCCTTCCCACACCCTTCCTGGGCTGCACGGATTCATAACTGTATTTCGAGGCAAGCGACTTCCTCTGCCATCCTGTAAGCAGAGGAGCTGGCATTCCCCAGGGATCCATCCCCACCTGCACTCACCTGTCCGGGCTGGCTGTTATTTGTCTCTGCCCAGACAAGGGTGAGATGGGTTCGCTTCCTGGGCTCCAAAAGACAAGGCTGGACTCTCAGGTTCGGTCTTCAAGGTTGTTTATTATTTCTTATCTACAAAAATTTTCTTTCCACTCAGCTGGGGTCTGACCAGCAAGGCAGCCAAAGGCACTCTGACTGCCCACAGGGCAGTCGCATCTTTTTATAACAAAGACTACGTAAACTATATTTATCTTTTGTCCCCAATACTTATAATTTTTATTACTAAGTGTACCTTTACTATGAACCTATCAAAAATACCTACGTCACACAGAAAATGGAAGACAAGAAGAAGGAGGAAGAACCATGTGGCAGGCCCCAACTCCCTCCATCTTGTTTTTCCAACCCCCCGTACCAAAATCTTAAAATCTGTACTTTGACCTGTAAATGTTCTATTTCTATATCCTTTAAACACCAGTGATTCTTATATCCCCACATATAGGTGGTACATCTCTTGTAGGGTCAAAGTTGAGCCACCAGGTACTTTCAGCAACATCCCAAGGCTCCCGAGCTCCCCAAGGGTTCTCTCGGTAGCTCTGGGCATCAGGAGAGGTGCGCCGAGTTCCCACACTCACCCTCCAACACAACCCACCAAGCAGAAGACTGTATTTCTTTTCCTTCCTTACTGGAAGGATAAAGAGCCTTCCTGTGAGACAGAGTAGAAATTTTCCAGAGTAGAAATCTATTTTGACTTAGGTGAAATGTACATCTTTGAGCTAAGTCTGTAGTTTGAAACCATATTAGTCTGACTGCCTGTTCTCATAAAAAGCCTGTGCTCAGAGAAACTACTGCAGCCAAAAGTCTAGAGATAAGGGGGGCAGACAGAGACAGAGACTGCTAGGAGAGCAGGTCAGGCTGACTCAGGAATTCTTTCTAATAAAGAAGAGTTAGCGGCAAATGTCATGTGAAATCGGTAAAAATGAATATGTACGAACCTATTGTGAAATTGCATGCATAAGTATTTGAGAGAAAGATAAAAAAGCATCTAGAGTTCCCAGAGGTACCCGTGTCTTTTAAGGAAAGTAATCTCCACATGCATCCAATGCTGTAATAAACATACCAGCGTTACAACTTTCACAAAGCTGTTGAGTTTGTTTGCTTCTACAAATCACCTGCTCACCATGGGCCTCCAACAATGATGCATCTGACTCCATCTCATCAGAAGGCTAATTAATTACTTTATTATACTATATTATTCTCTACTATATTACACTATATTACATGTGAAAAATGCATACTTTATGATTGGCTTTTCGCAAATATTAAAATGAATATTATATGTGTTATGTTAGACAGTGATGCTGTATTAATTTTCTTAAGTAGTGTGTTAAAGATAGTTTTAGGTTATAACATAAGGTTAAAATAGAAACCATGCTATGTAGGATACTTTTTTCCTAAAGAAAGGACTCACAGTGAGATAGCAGCCACAGGACACCTAAATCTTTCAGAGAAAGAGAATTTATTGCTCCATTATCAGAAGAAATGAACTTCTTCCTGCCTCGCTCATCCCTGAAGATGTCATTAGGATTCAGAGGAAGAAGCTGGCACTGCCCAGACAGAATCCTGTGTTCGAATGGAATTGATGCATCATGTGTGAGGCTGTTGCTTTTAAGGGTTAATCCTCTGTTAACGTGGGGCCTCTTTTGGGCTTATTTTGCCCAGAAAAGGTACCTGGACTGTCCATAACTCTTTGTTCTTATTGTCTCGTATTGTCCTAATCCAAATTGTCCAAATTTTTATTACTCTAATTATATTACTATTTTATAACCATTTTATTACCATTAACTTTTAAAATTTTAAAAACAAGTGACTGGCATTTTTGACAGAGGGAAGGGATTTCCTATAGTATTTGCATGGGCCCCTGACAAAGGAGAGGAACGATGAGCAGGACTCCATCCTATCAGAAGGCTAATTAATTACTTTATTACACTATATGATTCTATACTATATTACACTTGGGAGGAATAGTGGATTTGTCTTTCCAAACAAGCTGTGGGGCTGCTAGTAGATAAAACCAGCACTGGGAGATAAAAGAAGCAATACGGAAGATTTTACTGATTGATGAATGGAAAAATATATTTGCTTTTACAAATAAACTTGAGTTTTGCTGATAATTGAAATTAGACACTGAAAGGTGAAAGAAACAATAGGGAAGAAAAACTCCTAAATTCCATAAGAAGTAAAAATGAAAAGGGAGGGTTATACATTAGAGGGGTATCTGGTATCAGGTGTTCTGGGGAGTCTGTACCTCTCAAGTACCTCAGCCAATGGGAAAGAGAAAAGGGAAATGTGGGAAATTGGGATAAAAAGGGAGGCTGTGTCATCCAAAAATTGGAGAGATCCCAGGGCAATGCCCCATGGCCTCTCCCTTTCTTCAAATAAAGTCAAAGGACTCCTCTGTCTCCTTTTCAGACATAAACCTCTGATGTTTATAAATTAATTTTCCTGACACACTATATTACATTACATCTAAACTGAGCCTGCCCAGCACTCAACTCTGCTCACACTGCACAGAATCTCGTCACTGTCAGTGACAGTCCTGACACACACACACACACACACACACACACACACACACACACACACACACACACCTGGCCCTGGCAGGGCAGGGAAACAAAACACCATCCCTGTGGGTAAACAATCTCCACTTGCATTCTGCTGGGGCACAAACACAGGCACAGCAAATGAGATAAGAATTGTGTTTTCCTTTCTCTGAGGTTCAGAGAATGTGAAACCCAGAAACATTCTTGGGAAGAACTGTGCCTTGCTTTCCTCTGTGAAGAGAAATGTGGCTCCAGACTTCCCAGTGCTGACCAAATTCAGGTAGAATGTGACTGAAAAACATTGTGTTTACAACTGAGATCTTCACATGAGAAAGGCACAGAGCAGAGGAGGCCACAGAAATGATCAAACTGCTGCTCTGGCCCCCCTCTGCTCTGGAGCCAGGCTGGGAGAGCTGGGGGTGCTCAGCTGGACAGGAGCAGCTCCAGGGAGAGCTCAGAGCCCTGCCAGGGCCTGAAGGGGCTCCAGGAGAGCTGGAGAGGGACTGGGGACAAGGATGGAGGGACAGGAGCCAGGGAATGGCTCCCACTGCCAGAGGGCAGGGATGGATGGGAGATTGGGAATGAGGAATTGTTCCCTGGCAGGGTGGGCAGGCCCTGGCACAGGGTGCCCAGAGCAGCTGGGGCTGCCCCTGGATCCCTGGCAGTGCCCAAGGCCAGGCTGGACACTGGGGCTGGAGCACCTGGGACAGTGGGAGGTGTCCCTGGGACAGTGGGAGGGGTCCCTGGGACAGTGGGAGGTGTCCCTGCCTGTGACAGAGGGTGGCACTGGATGAGCTTTAAAGTCCCTTCCAACTCAAACCATTGCATGATTCTGTGCTAATTGAGAACAATTATTGAGAAACAATTTTAACTCTGATTAAAGAAAAGATTGCTCTGAAAATAGCCTGGGGAATATCTATTCTGGTACTGTGTGAAAAAACAAACAAATATAAAACCAAAGGATATTCCCCAAACTTCTGGGATGGGGCCCAGTTTCTCCAGTGTCACTGTGAGTTGTGTTTTGCCTGGAGAGCACCACAAGCAGAACACAGCAGCTCCTGGGCTGCTCCTGGCACCCCCTGCTGCAGTGCATGTGGCTGTGACAGTGACAGTGCATGGCCCCAGCCCCAGGCAGGGCAAGGAGGCAGTGCTGCTGCCATCCTGTAAGCAGAGGAACTGGCATTCCCTGGCATTCCCTGGCATTCCCCAGGGATCCTTCCCCACCTGCACTCACCCTCCAACACAACCCACCAAGCAGAAGACTGTAATTGTTTTCCTCGCAGGATTGAGCTGGAAGGATAACGAGCCTCCCTGCTCAGCACAGTCCTGTCACAGACTGTTTCCCTCTGAGAAAGATCCCACAGCACTGCTGGTGCACATCCAGCCTTCTCTCTACAGAAGGATTCATTAACTACCCAAGGCTGCTTTCAACACCACAGTTGCTTTGTGAAGCTGATGTCAGAGGCTCTCCTGACAGCTTCACTGACAGTTCTGCCATGCAGCCCAGAAAACTCATGCAGCAATCAGTGCAGAGCTGTGAGGGGCTGTTGCTCTCTAGACATGCTCAGTTTAAAGAGAAACACAGAGATTTTGGGTCCCAAACCCTTAAAAAAAAAGAGAACTCTCTTCTTTCAACCTCTGTCAGAGTTCTCTCTCCTCGCTGCCCCTGTGGGGGATGTCTCCCTTTTCCTACAGACACAACCCACGGAGCCTGGGCAGTTCTTCAGCACCCAGCACTTCATGGAGCATCAAACTCATCAGAGGAGCTCATTTCTGCTCTCACACAGCAGAACAGCCCAGACCCTGTGCAATCCTGCCCACACAGAATCACTACTACAGAATGATTTGGGTTGGGAAAGACCTGAAAGATCCTCCAGTGCCATGGCAGGGACACCTCCCACTGTCCCAGGGACACCTCCCACTGTCCCAGGCTGCTCCAGCCCCAGTGTCCAGCCTGGCCTTGGGCACTGCCAGGGATCCAGGGGCAGCCCCAGCTGCTCTGGGCACCCTGTGCCAGGGCCTGCCCACCCTGCCAGGGAACAATTCCTCATTCCCAATCTCCCATCCAGCCCTGCCCTCTGGCAGTGGGAGCCATTCCCTGGCTCCTGTCCCTCCATCCTTGTCCCCAGTCCCTCTCCAGCTCTCCTGGAGCCCCTTCAGGCCCTGGCAGGGCTCTGAGCTCTCCCTGGAACCCCCCCTTCTCCAGGCTGACCATCCCTTCTGGTGGAAGGTGTCCCTGCCCATGGCAAGGGGTGGGACTGGATGGTTTCACTGTCCCCTCCAACCCCAACCACTCTGGGACTCTGAGAACAACCCAAGGGACTGAAGGCAAGGAGCTCCATGGCAGCCTCAGCCCCTGCCAGGGCTGCTCTCAGGGAGGGTGTGGGAATAAAGAGCATTTCAGTGGCTGAGGGAAGAGCTGGGGAAGCAAGGCAGGACATGGGACAGTGAAGGGAATGGCAAGAGCAGGAAGCACAAAAGCCACAGCAGAAACTGAGCACACCAACCAAACCCAGGGAGCTGGGACTGAGAATCTCATCCCTGTGTGCAGATAAAATAATAAACAACATGTTCTTTATTTATTCCTTGAGGCCATTAGACAGAGAGGAGGCAGCACCCCCTGCACACGGGCTGTGCTCAGCAGTCACTAACCACACTCAGTTACCACTGTGGTTTTAGCTCAGATCTGGTGCAGCTTCAGCCATGCAAAGGCCTCAGAGCTGCTGGGGAGCTCAAGGCTCAAAGCTTCCTGCCTAAACCAGACTTGCACAAGGCCTGGATTTCACCCAAAATGTGTAAGGCTGGATTAAAGCTGGCATTTCCCTGTCTGAGGGCAGAGCAGGCTCTAAAACTCTGAATTTGACGGAATCACCAGCTAGGATCCAAAAACTGAGCATCCAAAGAGTACTGGGGAAATTTTTTAAAAGAAAAGCAAAGAAGATTTTTATTGCTTGAGATAGGCAAGCATAGACTGAAAAGGCATAAAATATACCTGTAAGGGATGTATGGACCACAAACAAAATCAACTGGGCAAAACCCTACTGCCAATTTCTCATTTTTGAATTTAGTAAGAACAGAAATGAGGAACAAAGGGCTCCAGGCCTCAGTGAACAATCCTTGGGTGTTACAGAGGGTCTCAGGAAAAGAACACACCCAGGCAATCCCTGTAAGCTGCTGAAGACTTTGCAGAGCCTCACTGCTGTCAGCTGTTCCCTGGACCATTTGAAACACAGAACAAAGTCTTGGTTTTGCTTCCTTGGGCTGGAAGCAGCCGTGCTGTTCAGGGAAGTCTCTTGCTGGGGTTACTTCTCCCACCAGTCAGACACCCCTGGAACAAAGGCTGGAACAGATTGCCCCCATGTTGTATCAGCTGCATCGCTGCAGAAATTGCCTTCACAGCAAGAGGTGTCACAATTGTACAAACACTGGCCTCCCAAATCCAATTATCCAGCTCAGACATGCCCCTGGCTACACACACAGCAAACATTAATGAAAAGCATGTTCTCAAATCAAGTTGTCATAACTGGAGAACCCCCTGCCAGTGAGGACCTTCCACGGCACCATGGCAGTGCCTCAAAGGTGAGGAAACAGTCAAAGGGAAGGACAAACTTCTCCCAGGGAATGGGGGAGAAATATTTTCTAAATTATTGTTTTTCTGGCTTGGTGGTTTTCTTTTCCACTGCAGGGCTCATTGCAGCTCAAAGAAGCCCCTCAGTAATGCTGAGCTGCCATGATGACCTGGCTGCTCCATGGAGCCTTCCAGAGGCATGGAATGGTCAATCCTGGGGACAAGAGGAGGTGTCAGGGCAGAGAACTCCCTGCTGGGCAGGTACTTTGTGTAGCTGTGAGCAGCAGGACATAGATGAAACAAACAAGGATCACAGAAACTTGGAATTACAGGATGGTTTGGGTTGGAGAGACGTTAAAAATCATCCAGCTTGGGCAACCTCCAACTATCCCGGGTGGCTCCAAGCCCCATCCAGCCAGGCCTTGGACATTTCCAGGGATCCAAGGGTAGCCATAGCTTCTCTGGGCAGCCTGTGCCAATGCATTTCCAGAACAAGCAGCTCCAGGAGGCTGAAGTGTTCCTGCCAACCCACACCTTCCTTGGGTTTGAATATTGGGAGAGCTCTACCCAATGCACCTTTTCAGTTCTCCCCCACCTCCAGTTCATAACTCAAGAACATTGAGCCCTGTAAAATGAAATTCAACACATCAAATTTCCAGAGGGAAGTTTACACAGCCTGTAACAGATCCTCCTGTTGCAAAGGTACTGCTCTGTTGTGTGTTGGGGGCCGAGGAGGGGCAAACCCCAACAGGAGGATTTGTGCATGCAGCGTTCTGCTTCTCCCCTTTATGCCTTTGCACCCAATAAGATCCAAGGGATTTTCATGCCCAGGTCCAAATGACCCAGTAGATCATCCCTCTGAGACCTGGCAGCCACAGGCACCTCAGAACTCCCACTTCAATCCAGCCACATCCCAGCCAGCTGGGGGCATCACAACATGCACCCTTACGGGCAGAGTAAAGCAGCCTGGGATGGCAGAGCCCTGTGCCATCCCTCCCAAGGGCAAGAATAAATCCAAACTTCCCTTACCCCCTCCTGTGGCTTTCCCTGCTGGTTAACCTGATTTCCCATGGGAATGAGACTGAAGATCACCCTGTCCCTGCCTGACCTCCTGAGATTGCCCTGGCAGCTCCTGAATCCTGAGCCAGCTCCCAGCCAAGCTGACAGAGGAGCAGCAGCCTCCACGAGGCAAAGTCTCTTCATCTTTCAGGAAAAATCAGCCACAGGGCAGAAGGAGCCTGAAATCAGAGTGACATTGCTGGAACAGCTTCAGCTCCAGTTCAGAGCCATCTGCCTCCCCAGATCCCAATCCCAACCAGCAGCCACAGAGCCACTGACTGCCAGCCAAGCACCACAGGCAGAGGAGCCCAGGAGGCTCTGGCAGCATCCCAGAGGGATGAGGAGGTGGAAATGTGTGGGGGGCACGAGGGAGGGGGTGGAGGATGCCACGGCTCCCAAAAAACCAGCTGGATGGCAGTTTTCCAAGTGACCCCTCTGGAGCAGCCTCCAGGGCAGTGCCATGGATCAGAGCCCAGCCCAGGGACTGAGCAGGAGCAGAGGGACAGTGTGGCATTTTCAGGGTCCCCAGGACAACATGAGAATCTGACTCCATGTTCTTAGAAGGCTAATTTATTATTTTATGGTATTATATTATATTAAAGAATGCTATACTAAAACTGCACTAAAGAATAGAGAAAGGATCTCACAGAAGGCTTAACAAGATACTAATTAAAAACTTGTGACTGCTTCAGAGTCCTGACACAGCTGGACCACGATTGGTCATTAAGTCAAAACAATTCACATGTTGGATAAACAACCTCCAAACCTCATTCCAAAGCAGCAAAACACAGGGGAAGCAATTCAGATAATTATTGTTTCCCTTTTTCTCTGAGGCTTCTCAGCTTCTCAGGAGAAATAATCTTGGCAAAGGAATTTTTCCAGAAAATATGACAGTGACAGGACATGGAGTGGATTGTCCCCAGGAGGAAAGGCCAAGGAGACAGGCAGGGGAGGGGAACAACCAGCAGCACGTGCTGATTCCTCAGTGTGAGCAGGCAGGGAAGGGCCCACGAGCAAACCATGGACACAAGAGTAGAGGCAATGATGATTATGTTGAAAATTGAAAGAAAAGGAATTTTTGGGCTTAAAAAACCCCAAAGAGCACCATAAACCAAACAACAAATCAAACAACATTCCCCCATCCAGCTCTCACCCATGGTCTCTCCTCACCTCTTTCAATACCTTTGCCTTCTCTATGCTTTGTCCTCCTAAAATTCAGGGGAGGAAAAATGAAGAGGGCAATGGAAATCAGGACTGAAGGGCTAAAGGAGGGATAGAGAGAAAGGAAAAGGTTGGAAAAACAAAGTTTGAACACAGCTCAACCTCCTGACCATTACAAAGAGTATTTATTTCTATACAGCTGCTCCCAGTGAGGAAGTTCCTTGCTGTTCTTTCTTCACTCTCCAGAGATCTCTGCCAATTCCACAGTGTTTTAAATAGGATGTTTCATAGAAACATCAACCATGGGATCCCAAACCCCAGCTGGAAGGGACCTTAAAGCCCATCCAGTCCCACCCCTGCCACTGTCCCAGGCTGTTCCAAGCCCCATCCAGGCCAGCCTTGGGCACTCCCAGGGATGGGGCAGCCACAGCTTTCCTCCAGTCCCTTTTACTCCCTCAGTTAAGGCCAGCCCAAGGTGGAAGTGACCCCTGGGGACACGAAAAGCTCCAGACCAAGGGATCTCCTCCTGCACAGCCCTGGCTTCAGTGATCCCAGCAGTGTTCCAAGGGATGATCCCACTACTCCCAGTGCAGCAGCTGCTTTGGCAGCTTCTAAATCAGGGACTTGCACAAACAGCATTCAGACAAAGCAAAAGACACATCCCAGCTTAAGAGAAGCACTGGAGTTTTTTCTCCTAAAGAATATTTAATTCACTTGTTTTTTGATTAAAATTTAATAAAATAAAATTCAGATGAATGGCAGGGGTGAGATCTGAACATACCTTTAGAATCACTTTAAAAACCTCACTGAGCTTCCAACAGAGTTTCTAAGATTAAAGAAACCTCACATCCAAGATCACATCCATCACCTCAGCAGAACATAAATCCTCCACACCCATCTATGCATTACAGCCTTGTCTGCAGGCTGCAGGCTGTTCCATGCTCTGAATGTGCCATCAAAAACAAGAAAGAGAAAAAATGGAAGAAAGAAAGGAAAACAATTAAATGGGCCCTGCAGAGCACAAGGAAAGCCAGCAGAGCAGCCAGGGTGGGCCCAGGATGCAGCCTTGCCTGTACATCTCCCATGGAAAAAGGGATAATCTAGATTTGACCTAAATGCTGCAATCCCTGTGAGTGCAGAGCAAAACCCACACAGCTCCCAATCCAAACACGTGAGTGAGCAAACAAATGCCCAGGATTCAGCAGACAAACCCAGCTTGGCTAAATTAAACCCCAGAGTGGTATTTTGGAGCAGTTCTGCAAGAACCAAACCTTGGGAAACTCCTCCATTCCTGCTGCACCACAAACACCTTCTCCCACCACCCTCCTTCGGCCCAGCCCAGACTGCTCCATGATCAATATTCCATCTGTCCCAGCCCATGGTTTGCCCTCCAGGCAGCCCAACTGGTGAGAATCACAGAATTCAGGCAGGCATGAAGCTCCCTGCTCAGCTCTGAAGGCTCTCACACGGGCAGGTTATTAAACATTAAATGTTAAATATTTCCATGGCAGCGCAGAGGAGCCGCACGTGCGGCGGCCACGGGGCCCCGGAGGAACTCTGCCATCCCCAGTGCCCCCAGCCCTGACTGCTCCAGAGGGACACCTCCCCACAGAGCAGGGCTGGGATGGAGTGCCTCAGAGCTCACTCACAGCCCCAGGTTGTGATCTGCCTTTTCCTGCTTTGAGTAAATGTGGATCCCGTGAATGTTTGAGGCAGAGGGTTTAAATCAAAGGCTCCCCGTTCTCCCAGATCACCTCAGAGAGCAGCGAGGGGGAAGAGCTGCTGCAACTGCTGAGAGCTGTTTTCTCTTTCCACATAAGTCAGCTGAACAACGTTCATTCTATTGCTTTGCTTAATAGCAACAATATTCCACAGGCTGGAAAGAGAGAAGGGTCCCACTCTGAGATTAATTAGCTGGCACTAACAAGAGCGTGTTCAATAATGAACATGAAAATCACCAAAGGAGCCACGCTCCAGCAGCTCCCAGGTGTGGGATGCAGCCACATCTCAGCTCCAGGTTCCTCCTGCAGCTCCTCCTGCAGCTCAGCCATGGCTGCAGCAAACACCCCCCGTGCTCTGGGACAGGGATGAGATTCCCAACCCTGGGAAAGCTCCCAACCACCCCCCTACATGGAGCTGCTGGTCCTTGGGTGCCCTTTGTGGTGTCCCATGGGCCTGACAGGGCACCTTGTTACTCCTGGCTGCACCCTGCAGGGATTCCTGCCTCTGGCAACACCAGGAACCACAGAATCTCCTGAAGGAATTGTGCTTTTTGCCCTTTTTTACACCACACTGGCAGCCCTGTCACAGCTCAAAGCAGGCTTAAAGACACCTTGAGGTGCAGCAGATCAGAACCCTTGAAAAGGTGGAAAGCTCAGGCACAACAAAAGCTCATTCCCTCCCATGATAACAGTGTGGAAGCATCAGCAGCAAGGGCTCAATCTGCTTTTCCCAATTTGCCTGTGGTACACGTGGATGAGCATGGGAAAAAATCCTCAACAGCTGTGAAAGGCAGAGATAGAACCTGGAATGATTTCCAAGATCAGAGGCACCAAAGGTTGGTTCAACCAACTCATCACAGCACAAATGTTCACTCTGATGCTGGCAAAAGGTTCAGGGAAGAGTCTGGGCTTTTCTTTGTGTTTTGTTTTTCCCCACCTGTGTTGGAAATGGTAAGCCAAGCTTTAAGGTGGCTCCAACAGCCATGAAGCTCCAGGTGACCCAGCTGGGACACCAGGCTCTGGAACAGGCTGTTTCTTTGCTCTCCATACTCTGCTGGACTGTATTTTACACAGTGGTGCACACTCACAGCACCCCCTCTCCTCCTCTCTTGCTCAGCAATAATGGATATTTATGCTTATTTAGGTTACAGAGTGTTACCACAGAATTTCCTGGAGCAGAAGGACATCAAGAAGGTATCCAGGTGTCTCCAGGTATCTGCTACTGAAAGGGCAGGATCCAGCTCTCCTGCTTTTCCCCCACAGGCAGGTCCCCAGTTCTTGCCAGCATGACCATTCCTCTGAAGGCAGCTGAGCCATTGTGGGGCTAAACTGGCAGAACATTCCCTCTTTTCTTCTGGTTTTTTGGTAAGAGGTAAAGCATTTTTTAAATGCTTTGGCATTTTCTAGGGTGGGCAGGGTGGATTTTTTTGCCTCAATGCCTTCCCTGGAAGCAGGCAGGGATGCTCCCAGTCCAGGGAAGGGGAGCAGCATGGGAGGAGCTGTGGCATCAGTCAGTGTTAGTGCAGGGGACAGAGCCAGCTCTTCCTCCTTCCCTGCACCTGGTCCTGGCAGCTCCCAGCCCCTGCTCCTCAGGAAGGAGTCACAGCATCTCCTGTCACAGCTCCTCCCTGCCAGAGCCTCTCCAGATCAAAGCCTGGGTCCTGGATCCAAATCCATCTGGCATTCTAGACCTGCTCCTGCAGACAGCCAGCACACACAAACACTGCCCTGGGATGGAATCAGCCCGGAGTCCAGAGGCAAACCCACTCCCTCCCTTCCAGCTGGGTCATGGCCCAAGCCCCCACTGGCTGCTTCTGTCCCTCCCTCACCTGTCAGGAAACACCTCCTGTGTCCATGGAGGAGTTTCCCCGTGTGGCTGAGGCTCCCCTGTGTCCTGAGCTCCCTGGGCTGGTGGGGCTGGAGTGGGGAGGTGAGACGAGGAATGATGACACGGAATGATGGCAGGGAACGATGACACCTCAGCCACGGCTCTGTGCTGCTCTCCCCGCGGGCTGGGGAGTGTTACCATGGTGATGGCAGCTCCCGAGCCTCTGCAGAGCCCATCTGGCTCCACGGACACGCTGGGATGCCCAAGGACACCTCGGGATGCCCAGGGCACGTCCCAGGGCCGGCCCTGTCCCCGTGGCTGGGCTGTGTCCCAGCAGGGGCCGGGCTGCACTCAAGGACATTCCTGCTGCTTCCGTGCCAGGCAGGAAGATTTCGGGAGCGATTTGCATGCGCAGCTGTGCCGGCCTGATAAAATGCCACCGAAATGTGGCAGTAAATTATAGTGACAGGAGCCATCATCTGCACAGCCCGCACGTGCCGCCTGCCCGGGCTTCCTTCCCCGAACAAAGCTCTGCTCTGCACAGCTAATGAGCCTGTGGGAGCCTTTCCAAGGGCAGGGAAAGCAGCACAGCTTCATGGCAGCTTTTTTTTTTATTATTTTTATTTGCATGATTAACATTAGAGCTGCTCCATTTGCATTCAGGGTGACAATCACAGAGCTGGCAGGAGAACAGGTACAGCAAATAAACCCTAAAGCACCACATGAAGCAACCTCAGCTGGGGCTCCTGGAGTGACCCTTTGGTGTGATGTCCCTGCTGCCATATGGGCTTTGTGACACTGGACACAGCTCTCACTTGCTGAATTCTCCTGGAGCCAGCAAGTTGCCACGGTTAAATCACATCACATCTGCTCACTGACTGCGTTGGGGCAGAAGGAAAATTACAGCCTGGAGTCTCACTGACATTTTACCATGGAAAAAAAGGAGTGTGAAAGATAAATCTAAAGGTGAAGACATCCCAGAGATGTGGAACAAAAGAAAGTAAAATTATCTATTTAAACCAGAAGACAGAGAAGTCAGTTTTAATTCAATTGAACCAAACTGGCAAGCACCATTACACAAAGGCAGCAGCACCGTTTGGAGGGTTAAGGGTCACTGGATGATGAAGCTCTCCAGATAATTACTGAGTCCCTTCTGGAAAGCCTCTGTGATTTGCAGGACAGCCATAAGCCACAGAATACACATCATTAGAAAAAGAGCTGCTAAATGTGGATTCTTTCACTTACGCTCATTCCTGTGCAGAGGAAAACACCCCTGGGCCCCAGGCTGGGATCAGCTGCTCTAAGGCTGCTCTCACATCTGCCTCAGCTTGTGTCACACAAGTGCCCATTGCCACAACACCACATTTCATCTTCTCTTGTCTTTCCCTTTTCCTAAATTACAATTTGAGGAACTCCAAAACCAAATCCTTCTGGATGTGCTCACAGTTTGTCTCCCTCAGCCTTTGATGCTCACAGGCAAAACAACAGAAGGAAAAAAGAGCAAGAATTAAATTTCCCTCTGAGTTGTTAATGAACAATTGAAAGCAAGTTGAGAACAGAAATGACAGGCAAAATTGCCTTGATGCTTTCAGAGCTCAGAGAAGGCCTCATCAGATCCCTCCTCTTTGATTTTTGGCTGTTCCTTTTACAGCACTGCCCGACTCCAGCGGCCCCATCTGCCAGCAGCAGAGCCAGGGAGGGATCCCAGCCAGGGCTGGGAGCAGAGTTAGCAGGAAACAAGAGAAACACTGAAAATGGAGACCAAGTCAAGCTTCTGTCAGGTAGATTTAACACTGTACAAGGGCTCTAATCCATACCTATAGATACCAGCTCTTCAGCTGATGGGCTGTTTAATAAGCATTTAATGATTCATTGAGTGCTTCTTGGTTTAGCTGCAAGTTCCAGGACTCTGAAAAGCTCCTCTGCACCCCCTTGCCAGCCCCATTTGAGAGCCTGGTTGAAGAACCTCCAGTGAGTGAAAGCAGAGAGGGTTCAGCTACAGGGAAGGAGCTCCAGGAGGGCATCCAGATTCCTCCAGAGTCCTCAATACCTTGAACACTGGAGAAGGCGTTTGTCTTTTATGATCCTTTATGAGGTAAGTTAGAACTCCCTGAAGATTTCTCACAGAAAAATAACAAAAAGATGCCTCCATGTCCTGCTTCAGTCCTCAGGTAGACTCATGTTGGTCCCTCCCCACTCCAGGGACAACAAGACACAGGGCAGGAAGGTTTGTGAAGCCACAGGACAATGTGCACCAGCATTTTAATTTCTATCACTTTTGCTCACTGTGGCAACAAGGAAACCCCCAGAAACACCACAGTTATTCTACACCTGATGCCATACAAACCCTTTGTGGAGCAAAGGAGTCGATCCATTACACCTAAGCAGGTTATTTACCTTCCAGGGGCAAAAAAATCCTTTGCCCAGCTGTCTTTGATGCTGAGCCCACTCCAGATCCCAGCCCAGACAATGTAATTCTGGAGCTGGCAGCAAACTCACAAAACTGACAAGCTGCTGTTAAAATTGTGCCTCTCACTGGATTTATCTGAAAGAGGAGCTTGGAGCTCACTGAGCCATGATCTGCTCCCACAGCAACACAGCCTGGGGCTCTGAAATTATTCTCCAGTAGCTGCACCTTGCAATTTCCAAAAAGGTCACCCCTCAATTGCTCCCTGGTTTCATATGAAAGCTGGAGTCACCTGGGAGCAAGCAGTCCCCCCTGCAGCTTTATTCCACAAGGAGCTCATTAGCTCACCCCAGTCCTGGGGAGAAAGAGACTCTGGGTTAGAGCTGTGGCCCTGGGACCTCCCTGAAAGCATCCAAGTGGCTCCAGGCAGGAAATTCCTCCCTAGAACCCCTGGTGAGCACGGGGAAGCACAGTTAAGGATCCAGGAACACCTCCCAGGGGGCTTGGGAGCCCTAGAAATCAGCCCAAGAGAACAAACCAGATGGAAAAGTGCTCCCCTTTCCAGGGAAGGAAGGTAGGAGAAGATGCTGAGAGTCCAAGGAAGCTCAGCAGCAGTACAGATGCTCAGAACAGAGAACAAAACTCTGAACCACAAAGCTCAGAGAAAGGCAGGGCCTGCATCCTCCACAGCCTGAGCTTGGCCTTTCCAGAAAAGCTCACTGCACACAAAAGGTGCAGAATTCCCTACTAAAGACAAACCATTCAGCACAACAAATACCAAGAGACCAGCCCTAGGCCTGATCCTTCTGCTCCCATCCTGGTCAGACTGGTTGGGTTTCCAGGAAGGGAATCACATCCAATGCACCACAGACAGCACAAATATGAGTGATCCACAGAACTCAGAGCTTCCAGGGGGGAATTTCTCCTTCAGGCTCTTCCCCATTCTGTCCAGCAGGTTTGGAGAGTTTGTGCAAACCTGTGTTCCCTGCAGAGCTTTTGTTCTGTCAAGTCTTTACACCCATCTCTCAGCAGTTTCTGTTTGTGAGGGACAGGAATGGGTCCAGAGGTTCTGTTCTTTCCCAGGTTCCAAGAATTTCACACAAGACACACATTTTAAGAAATTAGTTTCTAAAAGTCTTGAACTAATCCACTTTGCCTGGCAGGGCAAGGTCAGCCCCACTATTTCTGCTCTTTGCCAGACAGATCTTGCTTGTACAGACAGAGTTTTCAGCAAGTGCTAACACCAGAGAACCATGGGATGGTTTGTGTTAAAAGGAGCCTGAGAGCTCCCTCAGTCCCCTCCCCTGCCATGGGCAGGGACATCTTCCATTCAACCTCTCCACTTGACCCCATCCAGCCTGGCCTTCCAGGGACAGGGCAGCCACAGCTGCTCTGGCACCTGTGCCAGGCTGTGCTGGGACTGGGCTTTAAGGCCCCTCCTGATCCAAACCAGCCTGGAATTCTGTGATTCCACATTTCAGCCATAAAAGTTCCTCAAGCTCCCAGGCGTGCTCCTTCCACTGAGAAAAGAGCAAGTTTTTAAACAGTGATGAACTGTGGTATTTGCAGGGGTCCCCAGGATGAGGTGAGAGATGAGTGAATCTGACTCCATGTTCTTAGAAGGCTTATGTTACATTATGTTACATTATATTACATTATGCTAAAACTATACTAAAAATAAAGAAAGGATGCAGCCAGAAGGCTTAACAAGAATGATAATGAAAAACTCATGACTGACTCCTCAGAGTCTGACACAGCTGATGGTAATTGGTCATTAAGTAAAAACAATTCACATGAAACCAATCAAACATGCTCCTGTTAGTAAACAATGTCCAGCCACATTCCAAAGCAGCAAAACAGGGAGAAGCAAATGAGATGATATTGCTTTTTCTCTGAGGCTTTCCATCTTCCCAGGAGAAGAGATCCTGGCAAAGGGATGTTGCAAGCCCAGACATCCCTCGGGCTGTCCTGGATGGCTCCAGCCCCTGCCAGGGGGCTCAGAGACCTTGGCACAGAGCCCAAGACACCTGTGACTTTGATTTTGACCCATGGAGCAAATCACCACCTTTATATGAAGAATTACAAGTCAAGAGAGTTTAAGTAGAATAACAGTTAGTTTGTCATGGGGTGAAAAGTAGATTTTGGGGTTTTTTTGAATGGGGGTTTGGGGTCCCAAGATGGAGGAACTTGGTTGTGCCTTGTCCTTCTTCTTTCTTCTTCCTAGCCTCCATCTTCTGGGTGATGTTGGCATTTTTGGATTGGTTTAAGTTAGGAACTCACTGTCTAACATAGGTGACAGGTATTGGGAAGTTATGGTAAATAATGTACACACAGTTTTTAGTACAAAAGATAACACCAGTGTGCCTCAATCCAACCTGCCAGACAGACCTCGCTGGGCCAGAGAAAGAATTTTATAGATAAGAAATTATAAACAACCTTGAGAATGAGAACAGAAGAATCCTGACCTTTTCTTCCCTGCTGGGCTGGGAAAAAAGAGACTTGTACGTATCTCAGAGTCACTCTGACCAGCAGAGATTCTCAGAAAGGATTTTTCAGAAAATATGACAGTGCCAATGAACAACCTTTTAGGTGCTACAGCTCCCACCACACCAAGGCTCCAGAGAGCACCATGGAAAGCGCCCTAAAAATATCCAGCAGCGACCAAAGTCTGGAATCTGTGCAGCAACAGAGCCAGAAAGGAGAGCAAGGGTGGTTCAAGGAACTGGAGCTGAGTTGCTGAGGCAGGGGGAGCTTTACCTTCTGCAGGAAGAGGACGATCCTGACGAGCATCTTGGCGTGCAGCTCCTCCAGGGTGAAGAGCGTGCGCGGCGTGCGGATGAAGAGCTTGGTCCTGCCGTAGGCCACGTCGTGCTGGAAGCCGTGGCACTCGATGAGCTTCCTCACTGCCTCCTTGTCTGAGGGCAGCTCGTGGTTGGGCCAAGTGAATTCAGAGATCATCTTGTACCTGGAATTAAAAGGTACCATTTGCAAATGCGAGCTTGCCACCAAGGTGCTAGAGAAGGGCAACCTTCAACTGGTTTTAGAAAAAATGATCAATTAAATTGTAATAAAACTGAGTATAGATGGAAGAGTCTGAAGACATCCTCTGTAGGAATCATGAAGCTCAAAATACAAGGAAAATTACTACAGAAGATGCATGATTTTGTGAGATGCTGCAAATTAATATTGGGAGGAGCTCAATCCATCAGCACTGAACTGATACAAGGGAACAAACTCAGCCTTGGTCTCCTGCAGATTTGTCCCATTTTTCACACCTTCACTACCCAATTTTAATTATTATTTGTTTGTTTAGGTTTTGCTTGGTTTGGTTTTTTTTTCTGTAAGGAAGGAAAGCTTTGTTTTGTTCACATTCTGCATGAGAAGCCACCTGCAACCAATTGCTTTGTCAGAAAACCTGGATTTAAAAATTCTGCAAATAATTTTTTCTCGTGCATCACTCTGGGAGTAATTTCTAACAAACTTCCCATCCCCCCAGCAGAGCTTTGGCTGCCCCAGTCTGTGCAAACACTGCCTGTAACTGTGGGTCAGCCATCCCTCCCATCCTCACTCTCCAAACTGCATTTTCCAGTACAGAGAAATGCAGACTGGAACTAAGACATCTACAAATCAAACCCCAAGCACCAAGATCAGCCCAAGCTCTGTAAGATTTACCAGCCCAGGAAATGCTGATTAGGGGAACAAGCGTTTGCAAAAAGCAACAGTGAATTTGCTGCATTAGATTTATGGACATAACAAGAGCTGGAATAGTTTTCCCTGGAATGGATCTCGAAGCCCTGTTCTAAATAAAACAGGAACTAAGGGAGCTCAGCCACTTGGCACTTCAAAGCACGCAGCCAAGGCAGGCATCAATCTCAAAGCTTCAGAGCTCTCAGCTCTCAGTTACACTTGATGGGCCTCACAATCCCCCTTTTCCTGGGAGCGGCACGGCAGGAGGCTCAAAGAACACGGAACAGCCCCGGAGCCTGAATGGAAACACATCCCAGCGCCCATTCATTCATCACATCAGCCTTTGGAAGGGGGGGAATGGAGGTGCACAGTGGCTTAAGCAGGGAACACCATCCCCAGGGGTTACAGGGATCTCACTGATAAATAAACAGGATTAAAAACCTCCCTTCAGACTCCCAGAAGATTTAGCACGTGCTGGCAAAAGCATTCCTGCTCTCACACACACAGACACCAGTGCTGCACACTGGATTCTCTGCCCTGTTCTCATCAGGAAAATGTTCCTGCAATAATTCACCCACTGGGAAACATCTCTCACCTCGAGACAGTTACGTTAGGAAAAAGAAAAAATAAAAGAGCAAAAAGCACTGGCAGTGCAACCCCCACCCCCTGAGCTGGGAACAAGGCTGGGATCCAGGCTATGGATCAGGCTGGGATCCAGGCTGTGGATCAAGTTTGGATCCAGGCTGTGGATCAGGTTTGGATCCAGGCTGTGGATCAGTTTTGGATCCAGGCTATGGATCAGGCTGGGACCCAGGCTATGGATCAGGTTCAGACCCAGGCTGTGGATCAGGTTCAGACCCAGGCTATGGATCAGGTTCAGACCCAGGCTATGGATCAGGTTCAGACCCAGGCTGTGGATCAGGTTCAGACCCAGGCTATGGATCAGGTTCAGATCCAGGCTATGGATCAGGTTCAGACCCAGGCTATGGATCAGGTTCAGACCCAGGCTATGGATCAGGCTGGGATCCAGGCTATGGATCAGGCTGGGGACCCAGGCTATGAGCCAGGCCTGCCCCATCAAGGAGCTCAGGAGAGAAGGAATGTCACAGCACTGAAAACCTGGCCCAGGTGTTAAACCCTCCTGCTCCTTCCCATTAAAGACACCCCAGTGCTGATGGCTGCCCTCCCTCCCAGCCACAGCAGGTGGAACATCCCAGCTGTCCCTCTGTTCCCATTGTCCCCATGAGTGTCACACAATGCCACCAACTCATTCCCTGCAGCACAGGGCATGGCCTGGATGCCACAGCCACTCACAATCCTGGCCTGGTGCTAATTATAGCCAGGCAGAGTCTGGAATAAATCTGCTCTCTGACACCACAGCCCTGCCCCTCTCCTGCCTGCAGATCCCCACAGCTTCCAAGGTCACTCAGACATGGAACCCCCCCTTCCAAACACCTTTGTTTCTCCTTCCCCTCTGTACCTCCCTATGGAAACACCCAACAGGGATGAGCCTGCTCCTGGAGTTAACATTTCCCAGTCCAGCACTCCTAAGAGCCAAGATTTCTGGAAGCCACTAAATGGTGAAGCTTTAATGAACACTGCTGGGTGTGCAGCTGCAGCTGGGCCTCCCTGTCCCTTCCCAGCCTGCTGTTCCCAGCTCTCAGTGTTGATTCCAAGCTATGTTTGACACGGCATGGGGTAGGCATATGGATGCCTCTGTGTGGAAAGGGTTGGATTACACTCCCAAACCCCTTCCTGAAACCCAATCAGCTTTTTTTAATGGTCATTTATAGATTAAACCAAGAGAATGCTCCCCATCTGTGTAAGTGCCACCCAACTGGATGATGCCATGATCACAGGAAGGGACAGCCTGTCCTGGTCCAACAGAAAATACTTGAAATTAGAAAGGGCAGCCTGGCTTGCACAGAGCTCAAAGAAAGGTTTTCTTTATCCAAAGAAAGCTTGAGAAGGACATTTATAATGGCCTTAACTGTGCTTCACTTCATTCCCTTCTGAGAGAAGAGATATCACCTACCTTACAGGATTTAGGGCTAAATATTGACAAACTCTTCTCCTACAGAAAGAGAAGCTATTTTTCTGGTTTTATTTTTCTCCTTTTTTTAATTTAGAAAAGCCACTGCAGACCAGGCTTGGAGCAGCACCACACACACAGCATCTGATCCCTCACTCTGAATGTCAAATCCCACTCCAGGGCTGGGCAGGACTCCTGTTCCAGCAGCCCAAAAGCTGAAGCAGTGGCCATGTGCTGGTTTGGTTTCCTGGCTGCAAACACTGCAGGGCTGGAGCTCACAGGAGCTCATCAAACATTCATTAAAAACAAAGCAGCTGTTTATATTAATAGCAAATACACAAATCTTAAGAGTAAACTGTAATGGATTCCACATGTGAGGTGAAAGTACACTCTATCCACTGCAGAATGGTTCAGGAAACTGAACTCCAGTGCTGCAGACTGGATTTAGAAAGCCAGAGCCTTTCATTCCATCTTGGGTATTATGATATATCCAGGCAAATCTCCACCGTGAACAGCAAAGATCTTTCACCAGCACTTTGTTTCTAACTCATGAAACACCACCTGCTTGGATAGTTTAATTTTTTTTATTCTCATAGCTCTTTTCTCACCTGATTCAATAACAGAACAAAAATTCCATTCACTGTTCCATCAGAGCAGGCTGAACATTCAGGGGCCACATTAATTTAGTGCAGCCTTAA
The DNA here is from genome assembly GCF_963513975.1 of Fringilla coelebs. Lineage (NCBI taxonomy): Eukaryota > Metazoa > Chordata > Aves > Passeriformes > Fringillidae > Fringilla > Fringilla coelebs. Next base: position 5,133,376 of record NC_140053.1, on the reverse strand, counting down.
GACAAATTTCAATCTAAAACATGTCATTTGTCACACGTCTGATAGGAATTAAGAGGGCAAGAAGAATCAAAACTACATTTAATGGGGTCACGATACCATCCCCCTTTTCAGACTTCCCATTTTAAAATCCAGGGGTTTTCCCACATAATGTCAGCATGCACCATCACATGCTCCCCCAGACACACCACCTCTTGCAACAACAATTAGCCAATTCAGACAGAAAACACCAGTTAATTAGCTCAGGTTTTAGGGTGATACTCAGGGGAAGCTCCTCATTACACATTCCCAGTGCAGATTAAAACAGACAGTGAGTTTCAGCAAAGTTGAGCCTGAGCAGCACAAACACCCCAGCACAGCAGAACCAGAGCAGCCACCTGGGCACAGCTGAATCAGAGTGGCCCCTTAGGCACAGCAGAAACGGGGCATCCACACTCCTGTGGGATCTGTTCCAGCCTACCCAGGAGCTGATTTAAACCAAGCACAGCTCCAGGAGCTGGGCAGTGCTGGCAGCCTGTGGCATTCACATTCTCTGAACAGGGAGAGAGATAATTCGCTCTCACAGGAGTCTTCCTGGAGAAGCACAGAGAGAAGAAGAGAAAATTCTTATCTCTACTTGCTGCTCCTGTTGGTTTTGCACATGTGGAATGTGTTGTTTACCTGAAGTGATTTGTCAGTTGGATTCTGCTGAGGATTGTTTGGTTTCCTTGTCCAGTTGGGGAAAAAGCTGTGTCCTGGCTGTCTGGAGACAGTCACGACTGTACTTTTCTTTAGTATGTAGTGTAGTATAGTATAGTAATAGTATAGTAATAGTATAGTAATAGTATAGTATAGTATAGTATAGTATAGTATAGTATAGTATAGTATTTCTTTATTATGCTATAGTATAATGTAATATAATATGTTGCCAAATTTCTCTTCACAGAGGAAAGCAAGGCACAATTCTTCCCAAGAATATTTCTGGGTTTCACATTCTCTGAACCTCAGAGAAAGGAAAAACAATTCTTATCTTATTTGCTGTGCCTGTGTTTGTGCCCCAGCAGAATGCAATATGGAGATTGTTTACCCAAAGTGATGGTGTTTTGTTTCCCTGGCCCATCAGGACCAGGTGTGTGTGTGTGTGTGTGTGTGTGTGTGTGTAGGGACTGTGGGCTGACAATCGTGAGATTCTATGCAGTGTGTGCAGTTGTGTGCTTGGCAGGTTCAGTTTAGATGTAATGTAATTTAGTATAGAATAATATAGTATAATAAAATAATTCATTAGCCTTCTGATAAGATGAAGTCCTCCTCATCATTTCTCCCTGCCACAGGGCTCGTCCTGTTTCAATAATAATAATACAGTTCCAATAAAGCCACTGTTCAGCCTTCTGAATCAATGGAGCCAGCTGCAGTCACTCCCTAGGTCAGGGCTGCCTGTTTCTCCCTGGGCAGCCGTGTCTCACCTGTGCAGGAACTTCTCGTAGCTCTGGCGGTAGGCGAAGCCGGCGCGGCGCACGCGCACGTTCTCCAGCAGCCCCAGGTACTCCACCTGGTGCCGGCAGCGCTCCTCGTCAAAGAGCTGAGGGGACTTCTTGTCGTTGGGCTTGATGCAGCGCACGTAGTAGGGCTCCTGGGGACAGAGGACAGCGGTGTCACCCTGGCAGAGCCCCCTGTGTGCAGACACAGCCCCTCCTGCAGCAGCTGGGAGCGCAGCCCGCGAGGTCTGGCTGCTCAGCACAATCAGAAGGTTCAAACAGAGGTGACAGTAACAGTGTTTAAGGAAAGCCTGGCACTCAGTGCCATGGGCTGGGTGACAAGGTGCTGTTGGGTCATAGGAAGGACTCAATGGTCTCAAAGGTCTTTTCCACCCTGGCTGATTCTGTGATTCAACGTTCCCCTCCTTCACACCCTGCCATGACCCCTTACAGGAGCCAAGTGTTCCCCACTGCAGCTCCACCGGCCTTTGCTGTGCACCTGCCCAGCACCACATCCCCCTCCTCCTCTGCTGTGAGGATAACAACATCAGTCCTCAGAAAAGATATCAAACCCGTGGAATTCATGGAATTCACTGCCCTGTTGGATATGGCTTTGCCTGCATCACCTCCAAAAGCAGCCTGGTCACTCCATCACTTTTATCTGTGCTGAGCCAAGCCAAACACCCCCAGCTCCAACACAGCTGAACAAGGGAAATGATGGAGCCCCAAACCCAGCTGCCTCCAGCCCACCCCTTCCTCAGCACAAACAGCCCACCAGCACATGAGTTCCCCCTTCTGCACCATCTGGGACGTGCAGGGGGCAGGGAAGATGGGATGGGGAGGGGTGGCTTTATTCCACCCTGCAGAAGTCCTGCCCTGTGCTGCTGGGGCTGGCCCTGGATGTCCAGGTGAGTCCCACGGGGTCACACTCCTTTCCCTGCCAGCCCTCCTGCACCCTGAGGTAAGTCACACACAGCTCTTTGGAGCATTCTGATGTTTGCTATCATTTTTATGAGATTAAAAGTGATTTTTGTTTAGGCCAATATGACCTGTAACCAGCAGCAGCCTTGAGGGGTGGCTACAAAGCCTTTAAACTTCTGACTTTCATCACACTGGCTTTTGGAGTTCATTAATTTCTTCCTCTTCATGGCTGGCCTTTTCTATCCCACTCCTAACTTTGTTGGTGTGTGGAAAAGCAATTAATAATCAGAGAATCACAAAACATTCTTAGATAGACCTCAAGGATCATCCAGTCCAACTCCTGCACAGACACCTCAACAATCCCACCCTGGGCATCCCTGAGAGCTCCTGGAGCTCTGGCAGCCTCCAGACCATTCCCTGGGCAGCCTGGGCAGTGCCCAGCACCCTCTGGGGGCAGAACCTTTCCCTGAGATCCAGCCTGACCCTCCCGTGGCACAACATCATCTAAAGCCACCGTGGCTTTTCAACTTGGATTCTTCTAACATTAACAGATAAAACTCTTTAAGTGGCCCTTGCAAAAGGAGTGGCAGAGCCCACCCAGCCTCAGCCTCAGAGAGAGCTCCAAGAGGATCCCAGTAGGGCCCAGTATGGCCAGAGACTGTCAGAGAGCATCACAGATGCACAGCAACTGCAGCATTCCAAAGGCAGCTCTGACATGGGGATTAAGGGAGAAAACCAGCCTGGGTGACATCTGAACGTGACAAAATGTCACCTTTGATAACCACAGCTGATAACAGCAATGACCTTTCAGCAATCTGGACCAGATGAAGCAAATGGCTGTGAAACCACCTCTAACACTGCCCTGAGGATCCTGAGGGATCCCAAAAGGGAAGGCCCAGGAATTCTCCAGAGGAGCCTGCTCTGTTCCAGCACTCCTGATGGCCTCAAGAACTCAGGGGTAACAAAGGGGAGGAAAGGTCTGGGGGGGAGGAAAAAGGGATTGAGTTAGTGAGAACAAATGCAAAGTTCCACATTTAGCAGAAATAGTTAGTAAATAAAGAATGAAAAACTGATTTGAGTCTGGTGCTAAAGAGATCCAGAAGCTCCAGCTGATGTGAGGCAAATCCACGTTTCCATGTTTTTCTAGGAAAGGGCTCAGGAACAGGAAAATTGCAATACAAAAACCACAACACATTTCTAGTTCTCTGAGCATCTCATGCAGCCAGAGCACTGCAGTTCAACTGGGAATGTGAGTCAGGGCAAGAAAGAACAAGAAAAATCAAAAATCCAGCAAATGTGACTCAGAGGAATTGTGGGTTTAGCCTAGAAGGACCAGGCACAGAACCCCCCTGGTGGGAGATTTTGTGTATTTAAAGGATAGATATGAGGAAATGCAAACATTCAGCTTTAGGACAAAGAAGTAATGGTTTTAAGGACAGTATAAAAATTCAGATTAAGCTTCAGGAAAACAAGGAGTGGGAACAGAATGCCTGTGGGAAGGAGGGAACATCCATCAGTGGGGAGAAGAGCCTGCAAAAGGAAGATACAGGCAGAGGTGTCCTCAAACAGGAGGTGAATTAGGTGCACTCCCAAGGTGCCCCTCAGGCCTATTTTCTATGATTTGTCTATTCAGCCTTATTTCCATGATTTGAGGTCACTTACCCAATCTCAGCATAATAGGGAAGGCCCCAAATTGTCATTTCCCTTCAGTAATGCTGAGGGAACAGGATCACCCATGGCTGTCCTGGCTAGTCCTGACACAACCTGAAGCTTTGCAGCCCCTGGACCAGCCCAGGGATGAGTGTGAGCCATGAATGGGCCAAGAGAGGCAGACCTTGGAAAGCAGAGCCTCCTATCCTGAAAGCTGCCACAAGCCACTGCATCTTCCATGTGGGATTAAGCCCTTTTCTGACCCAGAGATGGGGTCAGACCTGCCCTGTGCTGCATCTGGTGGCAGGATGAATATAAATCATCTAAATCCCTAGAGGGGGTTGATATCACAAATATCCACAGAACTGCAAAGCCTTGGGAACAGAGCATCCAAACTAAAGCACCATGGGATGGTTTGGGTTGGAAGGGACTGTGAAGATCACCCAGAGCCACCCCCTGCCATGGGCAGGGACACCTTCCACAATCCCAGGTGGCTCCAGCCTGGCCCTGGACACTTGCAGGGATGGGGCAGCCACAGCTTCTCTGGACATATCATTAGGAGCAGGAATTCCAGGAGTGTCACTTGTTCACTGCTGACACAGCAGAACTGAGGAACAATTCTCAGCTGTTCCTCATGATGCCACAGAATCCCCCAGCACAGGCTGGGCTGTCAGGCACAGCTCTGCCACTCACAAATGCAAAACCCCTCAAAACCCCTGAAAACCCCTCAAATCTGTGACTTCAGGTCCAGCACAAAGGGCAGCAACTGTGCCTGATTTGATATAAAAAGGCTGAAATCCTTTGGAAAGCAGGAATGGGAAGTGCCTGCACAGACAGGAGATCATCTATCAGTGCAATTACAGTGTAATTAAAGCCTCTCAGAAATGACAGCTCCTGGAGTAAATTCTAAAGTAGATTATTCCATGCTTCCAAATCCCCAAGCCCCAGCTCTTCAGGGGGATAATTATGCAGCTCCCATTCTTGCTGTCAGAGAACTGCAGTTTGTAAAGGGAAGAACTGAAATGCAGAGACACAAAGGCCCCAGCTTTGAAAGCTCTTTAGATGTCTAATTGCAGCTGATTTTATTTTTTTTCCATCAAGCTGAGCAGCTTTTAGATTTTTAAGTGTTAAAAAGAAACCAAACCAGTTTTAAGCCATTGCACCCTAAACAAACTCTTTCTTGAGGGGTTTCTTTTCTGTACTTTATAGCTCCTTACAAGAAAGAAGGGATGGGACAGGACAGACAAATTTGTGCTGGATGTGTCCAGTCAGTCACAATGATGACATTATAACTTAGCAGAGGTGAAGCCTGTCAGCCTGGATAGAAGAGGGGAGAGATGGAAGGAAGAGTCAGACAAAAGGAGTTACAGAGGAGGAAAAAAAGAAAAGAAATAAGGAGGAGATGCACATCCAGAGAGTCCCCAGAGAAGATTGTCAGTCACAGCTGGGGCAGCCACAGGGCTTTGTGTGTCAGGATTTACAAAACAGCCACCCAAAATAATCCACCACAGAGAAAAGGGCTTGGGCAGTAAAACACGTTCTTGAGAAATGGCACATGGCAACTAGAAAAGCCAGTTTTTGTTTTGAGTGGTGTGGTTTTGGAAAAACCATAGTACTTTTTCCTACCTACAGGAAGCTTTTCCCTAAAAGACTCTGGAAATCTGGAGGATTTCAGCAGCATTGAGATACCAGTGCTCATAAGCATAATTTAAACTCAGTGTGCTCCAAAACCAGATTTCATGGAGTCACAGAATTGCTCAGGCTGGAAAAGCCCTCTGAGGTCATCAAACCCAGCTGATCCCAGCACTGCCGAGGCCACCACTGCCCCCAAGTGCCACACCCACATGGCTTTTATATCCCTCAGGGATGGGCACTCCACCACTGCCCTGGGCAGCTGTGCCAATGCCTGACCACCTTCTCCAGCAGTAAATTTTCCCATTTATTATCCAGCCTCAACCCCCCTGGCCCAGCCTGAGGCCGTTCCCTCTGCTCCTGTCCCTGTTCCCTGGAGCACAGCCCGACCCCCTGGCTGTCCCCTCCTGGCAGGAGCTGTGCAGAGCCACAAGGGCCCCCTGAGCCTCCTTTGCTCCAGGCTGAGCCCCTGCCCAGCTCCCTCAGCCCCTCCTGGGGCTCCAGACCCTCCCCAGCTCTGCTCCCTGCTCTGGACACCCCAAGCCCCTCAGTGTCCTTCTTGTTATGGGAGCCCCAAAACTGCCCCAGGATTGGAGGTGGGGCATTTCCAGCCACATTTCCAGTGTCTCCATATGGACTTGTGTTTGCAGAAGCTGAAATTAAAACCAGCTTTGAGAACAGCCCCTGCACTGTTAACACCACCAGTGCCATGGCACTGACCCTAGGGAAGCTCCTGAGACATCCCAGTGACCTCAACACCTGCCCTCCTCCCAGAGACTGCAGAGCTCTGCTTCACCACCAAAATTCAGGTTAAAACCAGAATAGCAACAAAAGAGAATTTTAAAAGTTTTTATTTTAAGTAGCAGAAAAGTTAAATAACTTTAATGCTGCAGCTACTGCAGGCACAGACTTTGATATTCTGGTGGTGCTGAGCTGATGGTTGAACTCAATGATCTTAATTAAATGTCTATTCCAGCCTTAACAATTCTAAAATTCCAAGATTATTGTTATTCAGATTGGCACTTTTGGAGACTATTCCTCCAAAGGAGGGTTTAAAGACACTCTTGCTACAGCCAAAAGCCCTGCAGCTTTCCAGGGAGGCCAAACATGAATATCAATCAAGAGGAACTCCTGGGCTGCCATCCTGTTGAGGACTACAGAATCTGAGCATATAAATGTGGTCTGAAGGAGTTTTCAGAGAAGCACTGAGGCAGAGCAGCCCAGGTGAGACAAGGAGCACTGAATGCACCGGGCACACCGGGAAATGTCAATAAACCATCAGCTCAAGCTGCACAAACCCCAAGCCTATCTGCAACTTGTTTTTTTGAGAAACAGCTGAGAATAACATGAACTGGTGTTACCTCCCCTAAGGAACTTTATTCCTCTGCCATCTCTAGACCTCAGCAGTTTGTGCAACCCTGTGTTCAGAGCTGTTTCCATCAGCTGTGACCACAGGCTTCCCAAAAAAGTCCTGCAGGGTCCAAGCCACAGTCAAGACACACAGAGAGTGTCACTATTGACTCCCCACTAGTGCAGCTTCATTCTCAAATTCAGCACAGGAAAAATGAGTAACAGCCCCAGGAAAGGAAGAGAGCACCTGGAACTGCAGGGGTGGTGTACCCAAAACAGAGAGTGCCTTCACCAGCAGGGCTTCCAGCCCAGCAGAGGGAAGAGCCAAGTGTCCAGACTGGCAGTGACTGAGGCAGAGATCCAGTTCTTTGTGCATAACCAGCATCTTGCTGGCCTGGCCTGAATACCCAATTATTGGCTTGCTAATGACATGTACATATCATTAACTGTCCCAAAAGTCACCTCACAGAGATGCTCGGGGCAGAGCAGCCAGACACAAGCTGTCTGCACTCTGAATTACTGCCTGAAGTACACAAAGATTGTGTGCAGGGGTCTTGTCTAAGGAACCTCCCCGAAATTCAGATCCTTTCAAGTGACACCAGCCTGGCTGCAGGATGGGTCTCACCAACCCTCTGACAGGAGGGGACAGCCAGGGGGGGTCGGGCTCTGCTCCCAGGGAACAGGGACAGGAGGAGAGGGAACGGCCTCGGGCTGGGCCAGGGGAGGCTCAGTTTGGACATTGGGAAAATTTCTTCATGGAAGACGTCTTCAAGCCCTGGAAGAGCTGCCCAGGGCAGTGGTGGAGTCCCCATCCCTGCAAGTGTTCAGAAAAGGTCTGGATGTGGCACTTGAGGGGTCAGTGGTGGCCTTGGCCATGCTGGGGATAAGCTGGATTCAGTCTCAGAGGGCTTTTCCAGCCTGAACAATTCTGTGACTCCATGAAATCTGGTCTTGGAGCACGCTGAGTTTAAATTATGCTTATCAGCACTGGTATCTCAACACTAATTAAATCTTCTTTTCTTCATTGCTATTCAACAGAAAATCACAAAACCACCAACAAGCTTCAATACAAGTTTCTCAATGAAAGTTTAGGACAGGTAAAGAAAGGGAAAGGACTACACTGAGACTCACTCAGGAATCTCCCAGTGAATTTGACTTGGAAACAGCCCCTGCTTGTGCCTACCCCTGGAAAGGCTGGTAATTATGGTGGAGATACTGATGATAAATGGATTGAAGTAAATTAATTCCACCCAAGCCAGGCAGCCTTCAGTGAGCAATGCTGGTACCCACTGATTCAAGATGGATAAGGTGGGATTTAAACTCTCCATGCCCTGCTGGGAGCTGCAGGGATTGTTCAAACCACCACAGTGCACAGCATTTTCTGAACTATTCTATTTTTATACCTACCAGGTGGCCTGGAATAATGTTTCCAATAAACAAGGAAAGGAAGTTTTTCCATGGATGCCTGCTGAACTTGCCTGCTCCCAGCTCCCTGCTGTGCCCTGATCACAGCCCTCCCCACCACATCCCCAGTGATTCCTGCTGTCCTGAACCCCTCCTGGGCTGCCTCAGGCTCCCCACACTGGGCTGGGCACAAGTGACCATGACCACTCTGTAGGACCAGACCTGCAATAACAGCCAGCAGCACCAAGGAGAAACTTTTCTTTCCACAAATGCTCTTCTCCCTGGGTTCCTGGCAGCCCCTGACACCGGTACCAGATTCAGGTCAGGGCCAGCCAGCAGATTATTTGGAAGATCAGATGAGTCTTGACTCCTTGGGAGACAGACTGAAGTCTGTCCCCGTGCCCAGCAGGGTCACAGCCACCTTGCCAGCTCTGGCAGCTCAGGATTTGCCATCCAGGAAAGCTCCTCTCTGCCTACACAGGCACTCTCTCAATTTTGACTGCTGGTGCCTATTTTAGCAAGGCCTGGCCTTGGGCTGGGCTCACAGGGGCATCTTCTCAGGAGCCCTGAGGCAAAACATTCTGGGGGAGCCACGGGGCTGCACTCCCCACTGGGGCCCAGCTGGCACCTCCAGGCAGCTTTGGTGGGTCCCAGACCCTCCAGCAGAGCTCAGATCAAACCCACTCCAGCAGAGGAACACAAAAATACAGAATCATGGAATCACAGAATGTCCTTTGTTGGGAGGACCCCCAGAGATCATCCAGTCAAACTCCTGGCTCTGCACAATCCCACCCCTGGGAGCATTGTCCAGCTGCTCCTGGGCTGGGACCATTCCCTGGGGAGCCTGGACAGTGCCCAGCACCCTCTGGGGAGACCCTATAAATCAGGTGTGATTTCATGTCCTAACTCTGGACACAAGAAGTGAGGGCAGCTCTCTCTTCCTGTGCACAGCCAGCACTGGGTGGTCACGCTCTGACCCATCTCCTTTGCTCCCACAGCTCCCACAAGACACTCAGAGCACTCATTGCCTTATTATTCTGAATGTGGACACACCCCAGCACCCTGGGCTCTCTGTTCATCTCTCGTGGGCTCTACCCCAGTGCCAGGAGTCCAGCAAGGCCACCCAGCTCCAGCAACACCCCAGCACTGCTCAGGGATCTCAGCTCAGCTGCCAAGGCTTGCTCAGCTGTGCTACTCCAACAGCTCTTCCCAGATTATCCCCTTCCCCACCTTCCATCACTCAATGTGGTGCTTGCCCAAGCAATGCCTTCTAACATCAGACTGAAATATGGGCTGAAATAAAAGCTTTCCCTCCTCAGCTTTCCCTCCTCACCCTCTGGCATGGCAAAGAGGAGGAAAGAAGGAACTCACACAGGTCTGTATTGCATTGCCACTGGCATGGGAAGCCAGAGAGAATCTCTCCACCATGAACAGCATCCTCTGTGCCCTCTGCCCAAAGAGCTTTGCTAAACATGATATATTAATAATAATAATAACAATAATATCAATGAAAGTTTAGGACCGGTAAAGAAAGGGAAAGGACTACACTGAAACACAGGAACCTCCCAGTGAATGTGACTTGGAACCACAACCACAACCCTAACACTGACTGGCTTTCCTACAAGTGAAAGATGCACTGGTTATGGAGGAGCCAAAAATCCACCTTCTTCATGGGGGATGGATGTGACCCTCCCTCCAGCCCTGCCCAGCCAAAGCCTGCTTGGCACAGACAAGGCCACTCTGCCTTTGATCAGCTTAGCTCCTGAGGGATGGTGGCAATGGGAAGGTGGGAAGCTCTCCAGGGAGAAGCCACACTCTTCTCATCAGGAGTCAGAGTCAATGTTGAGACAGGAATCTTTACCTTCAGTGTCAGGTTGTCCACCAGGGCAATCATGGAGTTCTTGAACAGAGTAGCTGCTGTCAGAGGTCTCTTGGTGACCTCAGTGATGCTCAGTTTCCCCTCAGGCCACATCATCTTCAACACAGGGTTGGAGCTACAAGAGAATCTCTTTAATTGCAGTCTCCCAGCACTTCCACTGCACTGACAATCCAACAGTTGGTCTCTACCCAGACCCACTGCTGCTTCCAGCTCACAGGGTGAGACCCCTGGGCACAGCATGTCATGCTCTTAAGAGCAAGTTTAAGCTTACAACTGAATATTCTAGAAAAACAACCAGCACATTCTCCCTTCAGATCAGGATGTGCAGGAATAGGACAGAGAAAATCCCAGAGTGATCCATCAAAGGCAGGGGCTGCCTCACTGGCACAACAGAGATAATTTCATCAACACAAAGGAGAGGGAGACCCACACCACCCTCCCTTAGAACCTGTCACCTGTGTTCAAGCTGCATTTTTGCACCTCTCTTGATATATAAAATAATTTATACACTTTAGCCTGCATATTTGAAGGGTTCAGGGTGAGGTAAACGGGCCCTGATGGATGGCAAGAGTTCAGGAACAAACAGAAACTGAGCACATTTACAGCAATCTAATGGCCAATCTGTCCCAGGCTTTAATGTGCTGGAAGTGCTGTTTGGGAACAGGATTTTCCAGAGACTTCACAGAAAACAGGCTAAATTTGATAAAACCACACAGCAAATATTTTGCAAGTTTTCTGGTCAATGGGAAGCATTGAAAACAGGAACAGTGGGAGTGCTCAGGGGAGCACAGCCAGTCAGCCCAAAGGGCTGCAGACCAATTTAACATCTGCACAGGTAAACAGAGCCCACCACTGCAGGGTGTTTGTGCCCACTGTCCTCTGAGCAGAGCCCCTGAAAGCTGCAATTACAAAATGAGGATGTTTAGTGTCAGGTGAAGAAAAACAGCTCCATGGGGACTTCCACCCACATTCTGACAGGATTTCAAATCTGCTTCTGAAGGCAACTTTTGCTTACCCCACACATGACCTCATAGTTTGCACTTCTCACATCACTGCAGACATGAAAGGATTCACACCTATCCCCCCATTTTCTTTCAAAACAGGGTGTTTTAGGTGGGGCTGAGGATTTCTGTTGTTAACCAAAGCCCCCCAGTGTCTTCAGCACTGATTACAGACAGAGCAGTGATGGTAAATCTGCAATGGGTTAATGACAAATCAGGCAGCATAAGCAAGCTCTGCACAATCTTGATTGCACAATCAGTTGGTTTCAAAAAAAACCACTTTAAATTCTGTTCAATTAAAGGCTGCATCAGAACAGAAACATGTACAGAATAAGGACTTTACCCAGAAAAATCCAACTAACAGCCTCTGGGTCATGGGAGATGTACAAAGATCAAATCCCAAAGCAATGTGTTTATTCACACACACTGAAGACAGAATCACTGAAAACCTGAGTCTCTGATAGCATCACTCCACAAAGAAGGATTCTGAAAAATCAGATTAAAATTCACCTCATTAATATTCTTACCTGTTGTACATGAGGCGTTTGAAGTCTTGAAATAAAGTGTCCTTGTTTTTATCAATGAATCCAGTGACAGAGTAACTAAAAAATAAAGGAAAAACAGAGTTAATTGCAAAGTAGCAAAGTCCTTCTGTGAGCTGCTGGTAGCTAAAGAATCAGCATCCCTGCACTCCTACAGACACAGCAGATGCTAATCCAGCCCTGCTCCCAGCTATCACTAATGGCTGCAGGAGCAGAGTGTGAGACTGGGCTCCCTGGCCCAGCTCCCACCTCCAGCCCAGGAACAGCACCCCTGGCTTCAGAGAGCTCCTGAAACAGGAACAGCACCCCTGGCTTCAGAGAGCTCCTGAAACAGGAACAGCACACCTGGCTTCAGAGAGCTCCTGGAGCAGGAACAGCACACCTGACTGCAGAGAGCTCCTGAAACACGAACAGCACACCTGGCTGTAGAGAACTCCTGGAGCAGGAACAGCACACCTGGCTGTAGAGAACTCCTGGAGCAGGAACAGCACACCTGGCTTCAGAGAGCTCCTGAAACAGGAACAGCACACCTGGCTCCAGAGAGCTCCAGCACAGGAACAGCACCCCTGGCTTCAGAGAGCTCCTGAAACAGGAACAGCACCCCTGGCTTCAGAGAGCTCCTGAAACAGGAACAGCACCCCTGGCTTCAGAGAGCTCCAGCACAGGAACAGCACACCTGGCTTCAGAGAGCTCCTGAAACAGGAACAGCACACCTGGCTGCAGAGAGCTCCTGGAGCAGGAACAGCACACCTGGCTTCAGAGAGCTCCAGCACAGGAACAGCACACCTGGCTTCAGAGAGCTCCTGGAGCAGGAACAGCACACCTGGCTTCAGAGAGCTCCTGAAACAGGAACAGCACACCTGGCTTCAGAGAGCTCCTGGAGCAGGAACAGCACACCTGGCTTCAGAGAGCTCCAGCACAGGAACAGCACACCTGGCTGCAGAGAGCTCCTGGAGCAGGAACAGCACCCCTGGCTTCAGAGAGCTCCTGTGACAGGATCAGCACACCTGGCTCCAGAGAGCTCCAGCACAGGAACAGCACCCCTGGCTTCAGAGAGCTCCTGAAACATGAACAGCACACCTGGCTGCAGAGAGCTCCAGCACAGGAACAGCACACCTGGCTCCAGAGAGCTCCAGCACAGGAACAGCACACCTGGCTCCAGAGAGCTCCAGCACAGGAACAGCACACCTGGCTCCAGAGAGCTCCAGCACAGGAACAGCACACCTGGCTTCAGAGAGCTCCTGGGACAGGAACAGCACACCTGGCTTCAGAGAGCTCCTGGGACAGGAACAGCACACCTGGCTGCAGAGAGCTCCAGCACATGAACAGCACCCCTGGATTCAGAGAGCTCCTGGGACAGGAACAGCACACCTGGCTTCAGAGAGCTCCAGCACAGGAACAGCACACCTGGCTTCAGAGAGCTCCAGCACAGGAACAGCACACCTGGCTCCAGAGAGCTCCTGAAACAGGAACAGCACACCTGGCTTCAGAGAGCTCCTGGAGCTGTGCAGGTGCTGGCTGAGACACCTCCCAGCACCTGGGCAGGGGGTGGATGGCCTAATTCAGGAGTTACACCCAGGATTCTGTCTCCAAACTGAGTGTGTGTGTGTTTGTGTTCAATCCTAGAGAAATTCAGGTTTGTTTTTCAATCTGTGCAGTCTGCCCCTCTCTCAGTGGAGAGTCTGAGTTCCAGAGCAGCCTCTGAGTAGTGACTGGGAGCTGCCCTGGAAATCAGCACACACAGAAACACACACACTTTAGATTCCTTCCTTCCTCTATTCCCACAGGAACCACTGGAGGAGGTCACTGTTCCAGGGTTTCATCTCTCCAGGTCTCAAGGCAGGCAGTGCCCTCTCCTCACAGAAAAGGTCCAAAGTCTGCCCATTCAGTGACTCCCATGCAGATGTTTCCTGAGCTCCAGATCCCAGCCTACAGACTCTGGGATCAACCCACAGCCTGCAAATCCCTGTATGGAGCCATGCTCAAATCACAGAGTCATGGAAGAGGACCTTTTAAATGGCACCCAGTGCCACCCCTGCCATGGCAGGGACACCTCCCACTGTCCCAGGCTGCTCCAGCCCCAGTGTCCAGCCTGGCCTTGGGCACTGCCAGGGATCCAGGGGCAGCCCCAGCTGCTCTGGGCACCCTGTGCCAGGGCCTGCCCACATTAAGTCTTAGGGCTCCATGTAAGATCTGGGCCTGAGCTATCTGTGATTCCTTCCACATTTCAGTTTTCTTTTACACTATTTGTCCACTGCCACTGGCAGCTCAGAAGGTTCAGCCACTAAGAAGGTTCAGCACCTTGTATTTTCTCCTCCAAAACCCCCTAAAGTCAGGGATGTCTGTCAGGAACTGCTCAGCAAAGACTCCAGAAGATAACCTGCTTGTGCTATATGGGCTGCAGTCTGATCACACTGGTTGTCCTTGGAAATTAAAGGTAAAATTAATACCAAGGCAAAAGAAGTCATTAATTCTTCCTTCAGTAACTTCCTTTCTTCTGACATGGGAAGTTACAAAAATCCTAAACCATTAAATTACTCCAGTGTTATTCCACACAACAGCTTTCCCAGCAAATGGTTTCTAGCATGTGCATGCTTCACTTCCACTCACTCTCCATTCCCAGGGCTGTCACCTCCTGCACTTGTTCCTGCAGGCTCCAGGCAAGCACTTCCCAACCCTCCTGCCCTGGTCCCTCCTGCAGGTTATCTCTCCCCTGGGCTTCCAGCCTGCTCCAACTGATTGGAGAATTTAAAGCCAGAGTTATATAATCACACCAAACAGATGTCTAAACCAGACTTTATTAGCTCAGTGTAGCTTTCTTGCATAAACACTGCTGCCTTTTTTCCCTTTTTCTTCCCTGGAGCACTGCTCTCCCCTCACCCCCACCCCTCGCTCTCCTTTTGTTTCACTCCAAGTACAAATTCCCTTTCTGTCGAGCAAGGCACCAGCAGAAGATTTAATTGATAAGCAAGTGCTGCACTCTGTAATTGTGTGTGACAGCTATTCTGGCTTGCACCAGAAGCAGCAGTAAATCAGAATATTGTACCACTTCAGAGCTGCTGGGAAGACAAAAATAAAATGTGCAGCTTTATTTCAGAAGGAAACTCACATCACATCCCCAGCGTAGTGCTTGATCCGGAAGTCTCTGTCGAACTCCAGCGTTTTGTCTGTGGCACAAAGCTGAAACAAATTCACTTACATTAAAATACCACCCATGGATTGATATTAAAACACCAGCCCTGGATTTATAAGCTCCATAGAATGTCTTCAAAATAGCACTGGGAACTACAGGAATTCCACTTTCTATGGGAATGTGCAGATGTGAAAGCCACTGCTGGAAAATGTTTTCATGGATGCACTGTAAGAACATGTGCTTGTAGAAATGGAGTTGCAAGAGCCTATAATTTTATGAAAAAATTGATACTATCTCAGAAACACCATTATGCAAAAAGAACACTCGTGCCTGCAGAGAAACATTGCACCCACGAGTTAATTTATTACTTTTTAAAGTCTTTCTTTATGTGTTTTTGCAATTGCAGTGTAACTCCTCTGCAGAGAAATGGGCCAACTGCTGTGACAACAGCAAGGCTTGTTCAGTCCCAGATCCCTCCTGGTCATCTGACACCCCTCAAACAGGGAACCCCCTGCAGACCCACTGCTCCAGGCTCAAATTCCCATCCCATCCCATCCCATTCCTTCTGTACAACACAAGATGTCCAGTGCCCACGTGGCAGCTGTTCAGCAGCAGTGCCTGTAACACACTCATCCCTTCAGTAATAGCAGGAGCCAAAAAATCCATCAGGGTTGGCTTAATTCAAAAGGGAGTATGAGATAAGAATGAGGATTTTGTTATAGGCAAAAGGAGCAGGAGATGAATTAAATCTTTGCAGGCAGAATGTAACAACACCAAGGGCTATGAGCAGATATCTGCTATCCACAAAAAGTCTTGGAGAAATAAAAGAGGAAATTATCACAGTTGAAATAAAGGGCAGGAAGGATGATTAGGAGCAGGGAGATACACTCCAAAAATTCACCTGTGTCCAAGAACACAAAATAGATTGGCTCAAACTGTAAGAACAGATGAACAAACCAGAATATATTTTACACAAAATTAATCAGAAGGAGGAGCTCAAGGAGTGTGAGTACCAAGGTCCCCAGGAGGTCCCAGAGGTGTGGGAAGCCCAGCATGGCAGGAGCAGGGAGCACCAGGAGCTAGAGCTGATGGATAACCAAGGTGCAGCAGAACACAGGGAAAATGAAGAAATGAGGCAATGCCAGGGAAACAAAGCCATTTTTCTTGCTGCAGCTTTGTTCCCAGCAGGGGCTGGGGAGTCCCTTTTTCAGCTACCCAAACACACAGCTCAAACCAACAAGTCAATAAAAGGGGTAAATACCAAATGGCAACAGAAATGTGTCTGTGCTACCAGACAGGGCACAGCTGGCAGCACAAGCTCCTCTGAAAGCTCATCCAGCTCTGGAGAGGCTGGAAGGAGCCATAACAGCAATCAGGGATTTTGTTGTTTGCTGGTTTGGCTTTTTCCAAAGGAGTGATTCTGTCCCAGCTTTGTGTTTCCTGGACAAAACAGTTGAAATTAGTGAAAAAACCCCAGCAAGTCCATTGATACAGTGGATCACCTGGCTCCTCACTGACAGCTCACAGCATTCAAGGGTGAGTAAAGACAGGAGAAAGGTGTTGGAAAAAATGGGAATCCTGTGGGAGCCTGCCATGAGTCTGTGCTTTCACAGCATCTGAAATGAGCCATAATCTGAGGGCAAGGGGAAGGTCGTAGGGCTGGGTGGGGGCACTCAGTCACTGAGGGCTGCCTGGGAAGAGCTAAATGAGGGCAGAGCAGAGCAAATGGAACTCCCCAGCAGGGCAGGGATTCCCACTGAGAAAGGGCAAAGTTCACAGGAACTGATGGGCCCCAAACCATCCCTTCCTGACTCAACAGTGATCTTAAATATCCTCGTTCATCTCAAAAAGGACGTGGAGAACTGGGAGAGGCTTAAAGGGCAAAACTCATCCCCTCCTGACTGACTGCCCTGGGAGGATGGGCCAACAAACTCAGCTTCCCCAGGTTAGGAAAGAAATGCCAGAGATGATGGCAAAAAACATGCAGATGATGTAGTGGAAGACAAAGAGAACTGTGTTTTGCCATTTACATCTAGGAGGTGAGAGGTGTGATCTAAAATGGAAAAGGGGGGAGGGAGGGAAACAGGGAAGAAGGAGCTCTTCACTTGAGTTTCTGAGCTGTGGAATTCTTTGTTGATTTAAAAACCAAGAAGACCACACAAAAACCCTATTAGGAAGACCAGGAGGTTCCTGGGCTGCTCCTGAAGAATGGGAGCACGTCAAGTTATCAGTACACATTTGTCCTATATTGGGCTCTCACTCGGGCATTCATCACTGTCCAGTGTCTAAGAAGACACAACACCAGGTGGACTGGAATGGATCTTCTGATACTCTTCTCTTCACAACCAGTTTGTTGAGATTGATACTCTCCACAATTTGAAGATTGAGGCATTCATGGACTGTCTGTCACTGCACTTGATCCTTCCAAAGTATAATATCAACAGAAAATAAATGGAACTTGGAGAGGTTGAGGATAAAAATGGTGATACTGGGAAGGGCCACTAGAACAGCTGGCACATCTGCACATCCAGATTAGCATTAGATAAATGTGAGGAGGACACCCCATGCTCCAGGAACACAAAATTCTGCCACAAATTCTGCTGGTGGAAGTGTTAAGCAGCGTTGTCCTGGCTCGCTTGGCCTTCCCCAGGACAAGGGCGCCGGCAGCGCGGAGCAGCCGGGTACACAAAGTAGGACACGACTATTTAGGGCACCACAGCCCCCCAGAGCTTCTCCACATGGAGCCTGTGTGCAGCATGCTCTGCAGGGAGCAGTGGAGCATGAACTGGGCTGAGGGATGGGAGCTGTTCCCAACACATGCACTTTAACTCTTAGGGAACAGCTCCCATCTGTGGGGAACTTTACAGGATCTGCATGGAACCACTGCAGTCTGCAAAGGCAGGGCATGAGATGGAATCAAGCCCTTTTTCTTAATCCAAGTTAGAAAAGCCTGGCTCAGAAGGCTCAGTCTTCCCACAGCAGTTCTGGGTGGGACTGAAGAAGAGCTCTGAGGTGCTGGGATGTCTGCAGAGATGTGATGGGGAGAAAAGATAATAATTATGCTGAGAGGTTTATGGGTCAATGTTTTCAAGGCTCTATTGATTTAACTAGAAATTAGCAAGCCAGGCAGATCCATCAGCCCCTCCATAAACATTATTTATAGCAGGATTCCTTGCCTCCCTCTCAGCCTGTGCAGGCAGTTTCTGACAACGCCACCTCCTGCTGAGGAGCGCTGCAGCTGGCAATGCTGCCCTTTAATGTCTCCTTGCTGGGAGGGGACTCCCAAAGGCAAGGACTTGAGCAGATTTTATTTTTAAATGTTCATTTTATAGCCTCCCATAGCACCTCCTGAAATTCCATCCCCTTCTGCCACTGCACTAAAGGACCACCTGCTCCCTCTGTGGCAGAGGCCCTTCCCCTGGGCAGATGTGGGGGCAAGGACAGAACAGAAACCAAACTCCTCTCTGACATCCACTGACCAGACAGCTCCAGAAACTGGACCACTCTCCAGCACCCTATTGCAGAGGATCCCAGACTTCATCCCAGCAGTACTACCACTGAAGGAAGCAGTTTGTATTCAACCAGTGACCCAGGCCAGGCCTCACACTTGTTTTCAGGTGGGTTTTCTCAGCATGTTCCATGTCACTGTTCAGACATGTGAAATCTGGGTCAAAACTGGAATCAAGCTCCCTGTCTCCCTCCCTGAGAGGGAGGGAGCTCAGGTGCACCTGGCAGGTGTGCATCAGGTGTGCTGCAGCAAAAGGGCATTTGAGGAAAATTATAATCTGGGAGGAAAACGTGGGTTTGGTTTACTTTCATCCTGGCCTCTCCTCAGACAGCCCCAGCCAGATCCATTGTTTATCCCGGGCCTCCCAGAGGCAGCCTTTAGCACATATCTTACACAACCAGGCTAATTTGGTACTTCTGACCTACATAAAATATTGTGCTGGGGTGGGAGGGAGCAGGGGGGACCAACACTCTGAGCCATACATTTTAGACAATGTCTCTGAGTAGAGACACATCAAACTAAAAGCCCTTATTTGATTACTGTGTGTGAAAGATTCTCAAATTAATCAGGCTGGTGACCATTTTGCAATCTGCTGCCAAGTGAGGAATAAATGAAGCCTTTTAATTCGCCCATTGTAGCCCAGACAAAGGCAGGCGAGGGGCCTGGGTGCTCTGAGGTGCAGTGGGAGACGAGCACGTTCTGCAGCCAATGAGGATGAAAAAAGCCCAAATCACAGCGCTGTAATAATGCAGGAGTGTGAATAATTTCACTGTCACTATGTATTAGAGCAGCCTGGGAAGAACAACACGTGGGCCGAGCCGGCGTATCGATTGGTTCCAGATGACATCATGATATGTCAAGGCACGAGCTCAGGCTCCTTTTATCCCGGAATAAAAGGGATGAGCCACTGGATGTGCTGGAGCTCCCTCTGCCGGGATCCTCTGCGACTGGAGCTGCTCCGGGCTCCTCATCTCACACTCAGTCGCAGCGATTCCTACCCAGCCCACCCATAAACCCCTCTTCCTCATTTCCATTCCACATCAGAACATGGGGAAGGGACAGCAGAGGACAGCAGGGTCTGTGGGGTACCTTCCTGCTGGAGAAGTGTGCGTGCTTCCCCAGTTTGTTGTTGAGGGCCTCGAGGAACATCTCATCCGTGACTTTCCCCACGTTCATGCAGGCATCGTCCAGAATGGCAATGATCCCTTTGTGCTGCTGCTCCACCAGGTCCACGATAACCTGGTTGTTGAAGTAATCAATCTGCAGGAAACAAAGGACAGGGGTGTTGGTGACCTTGGCTGCAGAAATGGGAGGGTACCAGGGCTGGCCATAGCAGCCAGGGTGACAGCAAGGAGCAATCAGCTCTGAATGTGCAGATCTCAGATTCCAGACAAAGCAGGCTGCTCTCCTACACTGAACAGCACTTAAAGTAATTTTTCAAACCCCTCAGATACATCTCAAGATCTCTGCTGCAAAATGCTCTTTAAAATGTCTTTTACAATTCAGCTGTGTGCAGTCACCACAGTGATGCTGCACACCCCGTCCTTGGCATTCTGAAGCTAGTATGAACAGGAAAAGTCAAGATTTTTACGTATTACCATCAACAACTAGAAAAATGTATAAGCACTCAGCACAGAAACCCACAGTTACGTGTGTGGCATCACAGAGGTGCCACATTAGGTTTCATCTGAGACCTGGTGTCCCATATTTTCCCAAGGAGACACGTGGTGAGGTGACTGGGGAGCTCCTGCCCCAGCCTGATCCCAGCCTGGCAGGACAGCTGGCAGGGACACAGATGTCCCATCAACTGGAGCCTGCAAGTGGAACAGCTTCAGGTCCAGCACTTGTGCTGGTACACTGACCTCACACCAACCTCTCCCTCCCGTGCCAAAGCACTCACATGCTTCCAGGGAATTCCCTCTCGCTGGTACTCCTCCTGCTCCTGCTTTAGAACCAGCTGAATGAAGAGCTGCTGCAGCTTTTCATTGCAGTAATTAATGCAGAATTGTTCAAAGCTGCAAAAACATGAGAAGAAAAGACGATGAGTGTTCTGGGAAAGGCAAAGGCACAACACTGGGCTTTAAAAGGTGGCTCACCTGTTGTTGTCAAATATCTCAAAGCCATAGATATCCAGGACCCCAATGACTGTGTTCTTGCCGTGCACTGTGGTGTCGTAGTTCTTCACCTCGATGACATCGTTGATGTGTGTCACAATCCAGCAGAAGAGACGCTCGTAAATGGCCTGCAGGAAACACAGACTGAGGGCTCCTGCCTGCACCTGCCTCAGCTCTTCCCAGGAAATTCCACACAGCTCATTCCAGGCCTCCATCAAAGCTCCAGGTCATGTTCTGCTGAAAGTGAGCAGCTACTGACTGAAGAAAATATTCTATGGAAGCATTTATTTTCTTTCTTCTAAAACTCATTTATACCAAGTTGAAATCCCAGTGAGGTCACTGGGTGCAGCAGTTCCCTAATTTGATTCCAGTCAGCTTTTCAGCTGTCTAATAAGTACCATTCCTGAGGATTATTTAACAACAGTGAAGAGCAAGAGAGAGGTCAGTCACAGAAACTCAACAACTGAACACAATGACAGGAAAATAATCCTGTTCACCTTTCACAAAGATAATGTTCTGCAGGCAGAGGTGTCTTCAAAGTCTTCATGTTCAAAATGTGCTGTAAAGCTGGGTAAACACATTATCTCAGGAAAAGAAGTCAAGTTAATTATCAATGACCTTCACAACTTCACCCATTCCTCCCTTATAATTTGATTTCTTAGCAGAGGAGGAACAATTGTCACTCCTGCCATCAGTACTCACTTTTCCTGTGGAAGGTGTCCCTGCCCATGGCAGGGGGTTGGAACAAGATGGTCTTTAAGGTCCCTTCAACCCAAACCATTCTACAATTCTTCATCAAAAATATTTAAGAATACCACTTTGTGTTTCCAACATGAATTCTAGATGTTACTGTTCCAATCTCTACTCTTTGAATTTAACTGCAACATGAAGTTGAGGATCCCATTTCACAGCAAATTCCTCCCTGTAGGACACATTTGCAGCCCAGCCTGCAGCCCATCGGTGTGCCTGGCACTGCTGGCTGTGGGAACTGGATCTCTGCTGGAAGGGCAGGGATGGGGAGGTGCCACAGACCCCCCCAGAACTCAAGAGCACCAAGGTTCAGAGAGAAATCTGCAGGATGTACAGCAAGCCCTGTGCTTATTGACCCACCCAGGAATCCTCCTGGGACTGAGCACTGAAAAATGTTCTGACAGCAACGCCCCCCTTGGCACTGCCAGTCTTTGCTGCACGCCTCAACCCAGGGGCAAAGGCAGCAGAGATGTGTCTGTGAGTGTCACCCAGCCGTGCGCAGGGAGGGGACAGCGCTCACCTTTGCAAAGGCGTCCCTGCCGTAGGTGGCCTCCTGCTCCGTGTGCTGTTTGTCGATGACGTCCCTGCCCGTGGCCACCGTGCGGAACAGCAGCGCCTTCTCCACCAGCTCGGCCTTGGTGGACAGGAGCTCCGCGATGACCGACACCAGCCTGCTGTTCTCGATGATGGGAGTGTCTCCATCCACACAGAATTTCAGGTTTCCCTGCAATCGGCAGCATTTCTCCATCTGCCCTTTACTAGCAGAGATCAGCTCACCCCAATTCCATTCGTTTTCCAGCTGCTACTCCAGGCTGGAAATCTCCTGCCACACTGGCAGGTGGGTCCTGCACATCCACACCCTCAAACCTCCAACATCAGAGGGAGCAGCAAGGGCATTCCCGAAGCAAAGCATTCCTGCTCAGTGTTCAGCTCAGCTTTTGGGACAAACAACATCAAACACTTCCCAAGATTTGATCAAACACCATCCCAAGATTCAGAGTCCAGGGATAGGGACTTGCACCATGTGTGCAAATGCTGGATGTAGCATTTGTCTTCACTGCAGCTCGCCAGGAAACCACTGGCTGTAATTCCCCTGGCGGTGCTACTGCCACAGAGGGAATGGGAATGGTGTGGGGAAGCTGAGAGGTCAGTGCCAGTGGGACTGGACTGGCAGCACCCCACCACCACAGCTCTGCTCCTGGGTACCTTCTGTGCCAGCATTAAGCAGTGACAGCCCTTGGTGATTCACAGCAGAGGATTGTCTCCCAGCCTGCCTGCATGGCCCCGCTCTGCTCTGCCTCCATTCCTTCCCAGCACTGTCATCGCAAGGAGGAGAAGGAACTGGAATAAAGTTACTCTTTGCCAACCTCCTCCTGCCCACCTCTTTCCTCAGGAAACATGAGAGCTGAGCTACAGGGACTCCCTGCTACTGTGCAGGGGAGGAAGTTCTGTGGCTCCCAGAAGGATCCACGAGAAGGAAGGATCTCCTCAATCTCAGAACACAAAGAATTAAGAGGACTCCTGTGTTTCCTGCACTCAACCTTCACCATGAAGTGAAGCAGGATCACTGTGGTGAAGGTGAGTGTGAGGGCACAAAGGGACAGAAGCTCCCTAACCCCTCACTGCCAAACCCCAGTTCCTTTTTGAGAACATACAACAGCTCCCAGTACTTAGTGGTATGCCTGGTTTGGGATCTGGAACATACAGGAATACATGTGATCATCATTGCAGTGCCCTGTTCCAGCAAGGACTTTCTGTCACCACTGGAGCTGTGAGCTGGACACCTTCCCAGCCACCAGAGCTTCCAATGGCTTCTGCAGCAGGAAACTCAGAGCTGCTGGCAGTACAAGCCCTCCTGAGGAACGGCCCAGGGATGGGTTCAGGGATGGATACCCACGGGCAGGAAGCTTACCAGGTGCAGAATGGCTGCCACGATTTTGTAGACAGTTTGAATCTCCTCCTGCTTGAAGCCAATCACCTTCATGGCATCAGCAACTGCCTTGAACTCAGCCCCGTCGTTGATGGAACACTGAGAGGAGAGAGAAGTTTGGGATGGGGGATTTAATGGAAGTCAGCTGTGAGGAAGCAAGGATTTCACAAGCCCATGGGAAACAAGATGCACTTTGATGTTTCTCAGAGGCAAGACACTGTCATGAGGTTTCCCAGTTTATTCCAATGCCATCGTGCGTGCTTGGACACTGAACCCTGCATTGCACACACGGATTCTGGCAGCAGGAGACACAGAAATCCACCACAGCACAATAAATTTCCCAGTGGAATTTGCTGAGAAAGAGTTCATAAAAAATCCCAGAAGAACAGGGACAATTTGCGCACTCACAGACCCTCTGAGCAGAGGCTGCAGAGCACCAGCAGGAAATCTCTGTTCTCCACCTCTCTCAAGATTAGCATACACATTTTTAAAGAGAATCATCTGGCATGGGAGGTCTCTGAGTTTCTGATCCAAAGTGCATCTCACAAACGCACCTAGGAAATCAGGGGACCTTTGGTCTGGACTCTGCTTCAAAGGGACAACACTAGGGACAGCTCCAGCTGTATCTGAAGTGTTCAGGACCTTGTTGTCTAAAAACTTTATGGGTTTGTTCCCTTCTTTCCTGCTCAGAGTTCCCCCTTGAGGACAAATCAGACATGAAGACACAGTCCTTCAGTAACTCAAAGATCCTGTTGCAACAAAATGAGTCCTTCTGTTTTTTTGCTCCAGAAGGCAGTTTAAGGTACCCATTATGGAGTATGGAATGTCTGCCACTGGTAATGGGCCAAATATCCACACCTGCATTTATTAATCATTTTATTGCTGTTTAGAAGCAGATGCAGCATGCACAGGTATATTTGTATATTTTAAGCAGAACAGAGGTAAATCTTTTCTGTGATTCTAAGTACACTTGTGCTTTATCTTGTAGCACCAGAAACCTCATTACAAACAGCACACCAGTGTCACCTTTCCCTACTCATCCCCACTGATCTCAACTTCTGCTAGCTCAGCAGTGCTTTGAGCATTTCCAGCAACACTTCCAATGTTAAGCTGTCCCTGGGTCCCCCAGAGCCCTCACCTTGAGCTGTGCCCCAGGGCAGATGTAGCTGTAGGCTGATGCATCCTTCTGGAGGTGCAGAGAACGCAGGAGCTGCTCAGAACCTCCCTGCAGGAGCTGCATGAAGAGAATTTTAAGAAATGGTGAATGAGAAATATAAAATTCTTCTTTTCTCTGTCTCTTATTCATCTGCTTGACAAGCAAAATCATGAAAATATTAATTACTGCTGCAGTATCTGGAGCACAATGTGCAAGATACAGGGCCTGCACTGGGGCAGGGCTCTGCCACCACAAATCACTGTCCTTTAGAGTCACAACTGTATAAAAACCAGCCTGAACCCCTCCCAGACCTGTTCACAGCTGTGCCAGGCCACAGCTGTGCCTTGGCAAGCACATTGCCCACACAGAGACTTTTCCTCCTGGAAATGACACATCCATGAGGAAAGTGCTAACATGCCATCATGGAGTACTGAAAAAGTGAAAAAAAAAATAAACAAACCTCCCCTTCCCTCAGTGCAGAATCAAGGTTATACTAATAGGCTGACCATATCCCCCAAAGGACACACAGGGAACCAACACACAATGTGGAAGACATTAAAGAACATCCAAAAAACCAAATTACTTCCATATGGACCAAAGGCTTCAAGACAAAATAGAGGGATTAGGCTTACTACACATAAAACAGTGAGTCAAAGTCCAATGTCCTACCATATTTGTTTAGTCAGCCTCCTTTTAAGTTTAGCAATGTGTTAATATGGGACTGGGGGATAGAAAACAATCCATCTTCCCAGGCTCCCTCCCAGCCCAGGCCCCTGCAGAGTACTGAAGAACCCAAGATCACCCAAGATGCTGCAAAAGGGAACCCTCTGCAAAACACATGAGAGGGTGAAAGCCCTGAGTGCTCTGCCCGAGGGAAGCTGGGGACAAGCCACTGCTCCAGCAAAGGAACACAAACCTGGTAGAAGGAGTGGAAGCTTCGCTCCCCAGGCTGCTGCACGATCACACGGGACTGGGGGAACAAAGCACAGGGTGGCTGTTAGTGTCCCCTCAGAGCCACATCACCAGGACACCCCAAATCCATCCCAGCTCACCCTCAGGCTCTTGGGAACACCATCACACATGTGTGACCCTGAAGCCTGAGGTCTGCAGTCAAAAGCTCCAGCTTGTGTAACAGCTGCAATGTCCTACTTCCATCCAGGAGTCCCATGTGGGAACCACAGGGTTGCTTTCATGGAAGAGTCAAATAAAAGCCATCATTTTAGTTTTAGAATGATTTAATCACTGGAAATGAAAACCAGGACTCTGTGACTACAGAGAAATGCTCAGGGCCTGGTGATCACCACTCCTACACCCCCAGGACAGACTGCCCATAGCACCCACAGTACAAGGGAGTGCTCTGCTTCGACACAAGGGCCTTGTTTTAGGGAACTGTAGCTCCATTCCAGAACCCCCATTCCAGACCAGAGTAAAACACCACAAAAAAGGGTTAAATCAGCAGACATTCAGTCAAACAACAATGTTCCTTATTTCATGCTACAAGTTTGAACTATGAAGAGTGATGGGGAACAGAGCTGTGTTGGGGAGGTTTCGGTTGGAGATCAGGGAAAGGTTTTTCCCCCAGACGGTGCTGGGCACTGCCCAGGCTCCCCAGAAAATGGGGCACAGCCCCGAGGCTGCCAGAGCTCCAGGAGTGTTTGGACAATGCTCCCAGGGATGCCCAGGGTGGGATTGTTGGGGTGTCTGGGCAGGGCCAGGGGTTGGACTGGATCATCCTGATGAGTCCCTTCCAACCCAGGATATTCCATGATTTGATGTGTTCCTGCTGCAAAGCCACTGTCTGTTACTGCTTGCATTTGGGCCAGAGCCTCCACTGCTTTCAAATGGAAACAAATTTAACTTGGGAGAAGTCAAGGATATGAAATAAACAATCAGGATAAATAAATCATCAGGATTTAAGTCACTGCAGCTGTAGTCCCAGCCCTCTTTTTACATCAAAGTAACCCAAGTTAAATGTTTGGGTTTGTTGTTTTGTTTTTCAAAATAAAGTGTTTATTCTGAAAATAGACTTCAGGGAAATAAGGGGAGAAGTAAAAAAGAAACACAAACAAAAAAGGGTGTTGGCAGATGTGGTCAAACACATAATCAAAGTCAGACGTGTCTCACACAGCAAGAACTGTTAATGGCTCACGCCTGAGCTCTCCAGTTTTGCATATTCCAATGTTTTCAGACACCACTTAATGACACGAGGAAAATAATTATGCTTGTGATCACTTTGAATATATAAAAACAACACTACCAACAGCTCACACAAGGCTGTGGCATTATTCCAAAATAACACTTCTCAAGCACACTTGCTCCCTACAGCCCTGGAAATCTCCTTCTCCAGGGAGAGATCAGTGCAAGAATTACAAAGCAGGAGCTGTGCAGAGAGTAAATTTTATCCAAAATAAAATCTGAGATGAAACTTCACACACCCACACACACAGCCCCATTGCTGCTGAGCTCTGGAAGTCATGGTGCTCCAGGAACAGGGCACTGCCAGCACTGCAGTGGCTTCCCTGACTCCTGAGGAAAACTTAAGCCCTGGATTTATTTTCTGTGTCCTCATTCCTCACCTGCTGTACATGTCTGAACGGAAAACTTTCTACTGACAAAGCCCAGATTGCAAAAGTAACTCCAGCAAAGGCTGCAACCCTGGAAGGGAGAGTGCCTTACCTTTTCTAGCAGGTAATTATTGATGTGCCCCCCTATGGGGTCTCCCTTGAAATCAAAGTTGATGTCCATGTACTTTCCAAAGCGGCTGGAATTGTCGTTGCGGTTTGTTTTGGCGTTGCCAAAGGCCTCCAACACACAGTTGGATTTCAGCAGGATGTTCTTCACTCTGCAGCAGGGATGGGAAAGGGTAAGACTTCAACACTCACAGCACGGGATTTTTTTTCACAGCCACTTCTCCAGAAGAATTCAATGACAGCAGTGATGCTCTTTGATGGCGGATTTGGGCAGGTGTGGATGGCATCAGCAATCCCATGGGAAATCAGCTGGGAGCTGTCAGAAAGCTCCTCAGAGGAAGCAAATGCTCTTGGATTCAAAGAGCAGACCCCCACCTTGAAATCAGCACCAGAAATTCAGCTTCTATACACATTTGAATTAGGAAACCAATTTTCTGAACTCTTTTTCAAATAATTTTCAAAAGTTCATTCGGGGTAGGCTTAAGTCTGTTCTGCAGAAAGCCACATTCTTTGCTCCAAAACTTTAACTCCAGGACAGAGAGAAACATTTTGCAATTCAGAATCATGTGAGCCTGGAAGGTCACAGAATGCACTCCTCACACTCCACATGGTGTTCTAGCCCACCCAAATTTCAGGCAATTTGTCCCAGGAAAAGCGATTTAGAATCATTTAGGTTGGCAAAGACCTCTAAGATCATTGAGTCCTGCCATTAAATGGTTGATATTGGCTGGATGGTATTTCTAGATGCTCTTTTGATTTTGAAAGTTAGAACTTTCAAAATAAACTTTTCAATGGAATTTCAGCAATTAATACTGCAAAATTCCCAGAGTAAATGCAGTACCTGAAAAAGTTAAGTATAAATCAGCATGTACAAGAGACCATCTGATAATGTGGTGCTACACAGCCCACAGAAAGAGATCTACGAGCAGGAGAATTCCCCTTGTTTTCCAGCCCAGGCCTTACCTCTCCACCTCAGCCCTCTGCCCGGGGTTGGTGATGGCTGCTATGTACTGCATTATGTATTTACTGGCCTCAGTTTTCCCAGCCCCGCTTTCACCTGGGGGCAGAAACACCACGGTGACCAAACAGATGAAAAAAAGCAAAGCAAATCATTGGACAGAAGACCTCAATTCTACCCCAACAGTGCCTGGGTGGTTGGTTTGGTTTTTTCTTTTTAAAGCAATCTTTGTGTGCACTTGGGACGTTTTCTAAACACAGCCATAACCCTGCCTGGCTGCTGCTGCTGGGCTGACTTTGAGCAATTGTGCTGAGAGATTCCACAGGTCGGGAAACGGGCTGGCACACAGAGGATCAAAGGAATATTGTTAGAGGAGAAAGCCTGGCCTGCAGCAGCACAAGGGGCCACTGTTCAGCACCCCAGCCCGGGGCTCTCTCCTTTCAGAGCTGCCTGAGCACGGGGACATCAAGGAAGCGAAGTGCCAGGATCCAGCCAGGGATCACTCTGGTACCAGCCCTGCTCCCACTGCTGGAGCCACGGCCTTTCCAATGGAGAAGGGAACAAACAGGGGCCAGTCAGGGCATCGACAAAAATCAGCAGCTCCTGAGGAGAGACAAGCCCAGTTCTGCTGACCCCAGCCCTGCTGATCCCAGCCCCGCTGATCCCAGGTCACTCCTGATCCCAGGTCACTCTCTGGAGCAGACACAGGGCTCCTGCTCACATTATCCTTCTGCAGGCACAGATCCAGCTCCTGGCTGGCACCAGCTCTTGAATGAGATAAGAAATAATTGTGCCGATCTCCACACACGGATTCAAATGCAAATGAGCAGCTTTAAGCTTAATGAAGTTTCTTTTATAAAACGCTGTCATTAGCCAAACCATTATTCTCCTTCCGCCTGGAATTTCACACAGATCAGATGCTCATCACCATGCAGAGCCCTCCCAGCCTACCTGAGATGACAATGCAGGTGTCTTTGGATCGTCTCTTCATGGCTTTGTAAGCAGCATCAGCGATGGCAAACAGGTGGGGAGGCCTCTCGTAGAGCTCCCTGCCCTTGTACTGCTCGATCGTGTCCCGCCCGTAGATGTTCAGGTTCTTGTAAGGATTCATGGAAACAACCACTTCCCCGATAAAGGTGTAAATCCGGCCCTTCTCGAAGCTGCCCAGAGCAGACAAAAGGCAGGAATCAGACAAAGGCAGAGGTTCAGGACAGGCGGCTGCCCGGGCCATGGGGTGAACTCTTCCATCCATCACCCAATGGAAACGGGACAGGGAAACGCCGGCTCTGGTAACTGGCAGAGCAGCAGAGACCCGAGGGTACAGGGACAACAACCCAGGGCTGGCTTGGAGTTCCACCACCTACAAAGGAGATTTCTGCCTCTGCTTCGCTTCCAGGTCTAATCACACTTGAAAGTAAACCAAGACAGAAGCCCGGGAAGCACTGCAGCCTCTCAGCTCTAGCAATGAGTGTTTTTTGCTGGAAGGCACCTTGGTATCATCACTGCTGCTACACCAAAGAGGAAAAATTGCTAATAATGTGTGCAAACAACCCTAAACTACACCATTCCTATCCCTATGTGGCTCTTTGATTCTTTCTGCAAACAAGACAGAAAATAGCTTGATGTTAGTTTAAAAATGTTTAAGTTAGAAAATGTTTCCAAACAAACTCCCCATTTTATTGAAAGTTACCTATGAGAACTCAGAATAATTCCAGATTAACAGCTGAGGAATTTACACAGCATTTGTTTCTCGGGAGGAGAAAGGACAACAGGTTTAGGGATCAACACACAAACCCTGGATTTCCAGCGCCAATCCCCGTCTGTAGCTGTACTTAAACCTCAGGACATTAGATGGCACCAGCACCCCTCCACAGAGCCTCGAATCCTGACCGACTCCGGCACAAATTCCAGCGTTACTTTATTGAATTTATTACCACCCCCATGTGGTGACAGCCCTGACATTTTCTATTGTTCATTTGAGAATTTTCTGCAGCATCTTGGCAGCGTCAGTTTTTAGCAGGTGTAATAAACTCAAGAAAAATCATCCAGCAAACAGCTTTCCACTTTCTAGAAGTGTTGGTGCCTCCCACTCCAGCTTCTTCCTGAAACACTGCACTGGGAGGACCCGAGAATTGCAAAAACATCCTCTTGTTCCTACATCACTTTTAACTTAAGGTGTTTTGATATGTATTTCCCAAAACAATAATGAGCTGAAAATGCAAAGATATTTTACATTTTTGAGATATAAGCTGTTTGAAAGGTACCAGTAATGTTTTAGAAAATATAAGGTCAACATAATTATCAATGCCAATACTTCTAATTTTAACTTTTTGGAAGATCCTGAACAGGTAGAAGTGCAAAGGGATCAGATACCAGGCTGGGAGCCCATGAGGGACTCTGCATACACAGAGGAGAGCTTGAAAAACCAAACCCACACAACACTGCTGGTATTAAAGAGATCAAGTCACACTGGGACATCAATATGTAATGGAAACCACGAGGACATCACAATGAGCAGAATCACTCCACCTCCTGGAGGTGGACACCAAAAGAGGTGAGTGACCCAATGGAGAACACCGAGCCTGCTCTCCCTAGTCCCTGCCCAGCAGCACAAAACTGTGCTCAAGGCACTGCTGAGGCTGAAAATAAAGATCCAGCAGATTGAGGATGAGCTTTAAAGCCCCAGGAGCAGCTGGAGGGTTCATGGCCGCAGAGAGGGTGAGGGGGCTTGTTTTAGCTGAGGAGAAATAAAGAAATAAAGGCCATTCCTGCTGCAGTGTTGTGCCAAGCCACCATCACAGCACCCAATACTCTGACCTCTTCCTTAAGTAATGAATTATGTAAACTGGCATTGCCAGAGCCCAGTTTAAGTTTCCTCCCGTGACAGTTCAGCATCCCTGAGTGAATCAGAGAATCAGGGAAAGTCCTGAGTGGGAAGAGACCCCCAAGGATCGTCCAGTCCCATCCCTGGCCTGCCCAGACATCCCAGCAATCCCAGCCTGTGCATCCCTGGCAGCGCTGTCCTAAGGCTCCTGGAGCTCTGGCACCATTCCCTGGGGAGCCTGGGCAGTGCCAGCACCCTCTGCCTCTATGCAGAACCTCCAGATCTGGCCCTGCAGCCTGGCCCTGCAGAGCCCCTGCTCCAGAGGGGTTCCAGCTGGGATGCTGGCACAGCCTCACATCCTGCCTGCCACTTCCCCACAGCTCAGCTCAGACAGCAGATCTCACACTGGGCCTCCAAGCCAAGTTCTAAAAGGTTTTGCTGGGCCCTGATGAGCTGTGTCTTCAGCTCTGTGGCAAAAGGCAGATGGAGATGAGGGGGAAGAAGGATCTGTCTCCAGGCTTGACAAACAGGCACCTCTCCAGCCTGGCTTTGGGGATACAGAATTTATGAACGAGTGACGCCCCCATTTACATCTCAGTTCATTTTTCTTTCTTTCCTAGCACCAGAGTTAAAATTGCAGAGCTGTGCTCAGATGTACCCACCAGGAGCTCCAGCTCCTCAGCCCTCGTTGCCGATAAAGCTCCTTTTCATCCCCGAGCGTGGCTCAGCACAGCAGCAGGCCAAGAACAGCAGGGCCTCTTTTCCTGGCTGCAGGGCTCCGGTGGGAGAGCTGGGTTTGCCCTGCCCATGGAGAGCTCAGAAAAGCTTAAGAAAACAACCCACGAGGGCAGTGCAGATGGGGAGCTTTGAGCTGCGTTAAACCTATGATTCCTCTGCAGGGTAAGGTCACAAAACAAGACCACGAACGCATTTGGTGCTTTTCACAGCCAGCACAGGCATTTTAGTGCTGAGGTAACATGTAGCACTGTGGTTTTGTTACTCAAAGCAACACCAGTGCAGTTCCTTGATTAAAAAAAGTTCCTTAATAAAAGGAACCCCAGGATCCACCCCTGGGGCAACACCCCCGGGGTCAAACCTTATTTTCTATCTCAGGGAAGTCACATCAGCTTGTGCTGCAACAAAACATTTCCCTGCAATAGTTCCATTTGAATTACCTCTGTATCAATGTCATGGAATCATGGGATATCCTGAGTGGGAAAGCCTCCCCAAGGCTCACCCAGTCCCACCCCTGGCCCTGCCCAGACCCCCCAGCAATCCCACTCTGGGCATCCCTGGCTGTGCTGTCCAAACCCTCCTGAGGTCTGGCAGCCTCAGGGCTGGGACCATTCCCTGAGCAGTGCCAGATCCTTTCCCTGATCTCCATCCCAACTCCCCTGGCCCAGCTCCAGCCCTTCCCTGGATCCTGTCCCTGTCACGGGGAGCAGAGATCAGAGCTGTCCCCTGGGGAGGAGCTGCAGCCCCAGCAAGTCTCCCCTCAGTCCCCTCTCTCAAGGAGCTCAGCAGCCAAAAAGCAATTCACAGTACTTAATCCTTGTGGGTTATTTTGAGGAGGAACATCAGCTCTTTCATGAGAAGTTTTTATTACCTCATTAAAACATCAATTGATAATGAGAAAATAAAAACCAGTGAGTCACAGAATATAAATCATTTTAAGGGAGAGAAATTCTTCTCTGGATAGAAGTCCACTAAGGCAAGAAATACACTTTTACTTTGTTTTGTAGTTTTTATTTTTAGGGAAAGGAGTTGAAAAAAAAAAGGATCTTTAAGTCCAGACAAAGTATTTTCACATGCAGTTGCTCCTGGAAAATACACTGCAGAAATGGGAACACTGAAGCAGAAATCTCCACCACCAGAGAGCACTCACATTTAGGATTTCCTCCACCTGACAAACACTCCAGTCAAAAATAAAACTGTTCTTACCGAGGAAATGATGCAACTTCAAATGCACTCAGTACAAATAAAGAAAAGTTAGTTGGCAAGACTTGGAACCCACACTCCCAAACAACATCTGCAGGACGGGACCGTTGCACAAAGACGCCTCACCGAGCTCAGCACTCCCATCAGACAGGGAATTCCTAATTAATCACTGACATGTAACTCCTCTGCTCCAGAAGCCAGAGAGTCCTTGGGGCAGCACTGCCAGCCCTGAGCACTGGCAAAGGGCTCCTCACTAACCCACTCTGCCACTCCATGCCCATCTGTCCAATGACAGAGCATCTGCTGGAGAAACACAGCAGCTCACTGGTTGCTGTTCCTTTAGGAGAGCTGAAGTGCAGGTATTGGTATTCTGGGTAATATTCTACTGGAAAAAGCCCTTCTCTGGTCCTGAGCTGCTCCATTCTCAGCACTGCTCACAGACTGGCAGCACATTCTGCTTTACAGGCACACCAAGGCTTTACCCCTTAGCAGGTGCTCCCTGAAGCTCCTTGGGCTCAGCCCTTCCTGATGCTCCACAGGTCCCCCGGGACAGACCCTGCTCAGTCAGGCACAGCACAGACACCCACTGAGATGGGCTCTCAGTCTGGCTGTGCAGCAGTGTCTTAAAGGAAAGGAAACGTTAAGGAGAAGCAAATAATTCATGACAGAATCCAGAGTGCTACAGCTCCCTCAGCTGTGCTAGTCAACAGCAAACCTAGTCCCACTGAAGATTAAGAGAATCAAAACTGATGGTTTCAAACTATTCTCTGTTTCCAGCTTATTTGTGAACTCCAAAGCACAAAGTGAAATTCTGAGTATGGGCACACATCTTTTTCTTCCTCCTCTGTGCATGGAAAGAATGATCCAGGAGCTGCATATCTCTACTATGTGGAGCGGGGGCAATTCCTTTTCCTGTTGTAAACATCCCACGTGGTTTGGGTCACTCTCCCAAATGAGGTAACAAGCCTCAGTTATTTTTTTTCATTAAATATACACATCAAAAGTCCATGACTGCAGGCTTTGAGTGCATTCTCTTTGCAAACCCGTGTTGGAGACATTTAATTAAAACTCATGTTCATAGACAGCCAAGGATGGGCCTTTAGGATGTGTCCAGAGGGAAGGGAATTTAAGCAGGCTTCTGGCAGTGAAACCATATTTACCTGGTTTGTAAGTGCAAGAATTAGTAGCCTGCAGTCACTCAAGGGAACAACCCCATTGTCCTTGTGCTTTGGGAAGTGACTTTCCTAAAGCTAAGTCCACTCTGTGCCTCAGGTATTTGGGCCTTTTCTATGTGATACCAGGTCTCTACTGAGAGTTCAGTGCTGCTTAAAGACTTTATTTTATGTAAATCTCAAAACAAACTCAGCTGTCAAGCAGGATTTCGAGCCTTTCAGTAAATTGTTCATAAACTGTCTCACAGAGAATCAGCCTCCCACAAGAGCACTCAGATAAACAGGATTTGCGTTGGCAGAACTATGGCTAAAATATTCCTGCTGCTCTTGGAAAAACAGACCAAAAAACTGTCCAGTCAGTATAACCTCCCTGCACCAAGAAAACAATCCAAGTCTGTCCTGATCATGAATATGCATGTCTACAATATTCAAAATACGCATGTCTACATGGTTCTGATCCACCCTGAGGGCCAGGAAAACTTCAATTAAATTCATGTTGGGTGCAGGTGAGATTTTGCCTGCAGCTGGCCTGCATGGACTCGGTGCTCAGATGCTGCCAGTTGAACAAAATAGGAAATGCCATTTGGAGCACGTTCTGCACCACTCCTTTCCTGTATGGAGGGAGCAGACAGGGCAGGGTGAGGAATACTCCATTCATCTGCAGCCTCCAGCCAGCTTGGAAATTAGGTTAAAAGAGTTCTTTGTAGTTATGTCACTTTTTTCTAAATAAAATTAGCAAACTACAAGTGACCACTGCCACATCCTCCTCAACAAACCAAGGTTTAAGGGAATTGTCTGTAATTTGATGGGGCTGATTCAGCTCCAACCCAGCTGACCCTTGAGTCATCCACAAGCTCTGCAAACCCACTGGGTAAGGTCAGGGGAAGGAAAATGGGAATGGATGCTAAGCCAACTATAATGAACACTGAATAAAGTCTAAAACTGGGAGATGGAGGAACAGGAATAATATTAAAATCCCTCTCCTTAAATGTAAAGCTCTAACCTTGCACTGAAAAAATGCCAAACCACTAAACACAGGAGTCACTGAACTCTCATTTCTATTTGCGTCAGACCGGCCGAGCTCTCCCTGCAGCAGGGGAGCCCTGCACGCTCCTTCTCCAGCTCTGGAGCACAGCAGAAGACACAAGCAGAAGGCACAAGCAGACTTGAGACAGATAAGCAGTTAAAGGGAAGTTCTTTGAAAAGCCTCCACACAATGCTTTGTAGTTTATTCCAACAGGCACAGGAGGAAGTCGCTGCCAGCACAGGTAGAGGGAAGTAGTTTGCTCTGTGTGTGTGTGGCAGTAAAACACTCCCAGTTTCCATGTGAAAATCAGCCTGGGACATGGTAAAATTTGAGTGCAGCAACCACACTGTGCTCTGGGCAGGATGGTGCCCTGAGTGCTGTCCTGAGGGAGCATTATCCTGGGATCCCAGATCTAACCAGGAAACAGCAGAACAAGCTTGGGATAGCAGCAAACAAGAGGCTGCCCTCTGCCCACAATCTCTAACTTTTAATCTGCCAAATAAAAGCACATAAACTTTAAAGGGACAGTAAATAGCAAAAGAAAGCTCAGCAGTCAGGTAGGTTCTCCTCTCTGCTCCCATCAGACCCCGAGCCAGCTGCAGCACTGAGCCTGCCATGCAGAAGAACTCATTTAAATGCATGACACTCACAGAACTACAGAGGAGGAGGAAAAGGTGGAAGTGCTCACCTATAAATGCCTGGGAAGATAAGAAACATCCTGCCAGGCAGCCAGAAGAAAATATTAAACAGTACACCACACAGGCCCATACAAAGGGAAAATGGGAATGGAGGACCCTGGACACAGGAAAGCTGCAGAGCAGTTCAGTGGCAGCTGCAAGGACCAAGGAGCCCTGCTGGATATGGCTGAGTTTGTTTTATGTATATATTTAGAAGACTTGGCTTCCTGCACTGACCAACAACTGACTTCATGATCCATTATGTTCCTTCCACTCAGATGTCACAGCACTCAGGTACTTAAAAAGGACATTTCACCTCCATTCACCTCCTCTTTCCAAACCCTGGGTTCATATTAACTGTAAGCTGCCACATCACCATTATCCCAGCCTTCAGTTCTGGGAATTCAGCTTTCCACATTGGATCATACACCCTTGTGTTCAAGGATTTGCCACCTTCAGGCATTTCAGGGGACAAAACTGCAAAAACACCAGCCCAAAAGGCAAACACCAGGGCATTGCCTGTGGATGGACAGATTTGCACCCTGAGGAAGATCCTGCCTCATTTCCTCACCTTGGTTCAGTGGGGTGTAAATTCTGCAGCTGTGGCTTTGTCCCTGTGGTGTCCAGGCAAGCTAATGCTTCTAAATAACCTTGTGAAGGGCTATAAAATCCTTCAACCCAGCAGAAAGATCAGAAACATGCAGAAAAACAAAGTCCATGACTGAGCCCCTGTTCCTTGCTCCCAGCTCTCCAGTAACTCAGGAAACAACAACCACTCACAAATAACATCACCTGAAACTGCATCAGCCCCTGCACTGATCATTTGTAATCTTATTTTCTAGGCCATGTTCAAGCACACACCCAGTGTGACACTTTCCCAACTCTGTCCACACTCTGGCTAGACTGGGGGAGTGTTTGCTTTTAAACTATCTGGTTTAGAGGGGACGAAGGGGATACCCTGACAGGTATTCAGGTGTGGGAAGGACCAAGCTGTGGAGAAAGGGAGGGACAAGCTGTGGTGGACAGGAGAAGGAGGAATGGATTTGGGTGGTGGGGAGGGCCCTGCATAAAGCCCTGGACAAATTCAGCCCCCTCTCCTCCTGTTGTCCCTTGAGCCTTTGGAATGTTGTTCAATTATGATAGCTACACCTCCTCTCACTCTACAAGCCCATGTGCCAAGGTACAGTGCCAGGATTCCACAGGTTTTCATTGGAAATGCCTGGAGACTCCTTTAGCAGTCAGCTGGCTGGGAGCTGCTGATGTTCAGCTGCTTCATTGTTCTGCTGGGAAGGAATATTCTGATTTGTTAAGCTCGTGGCCACTGCTGATCTGTGGATACTGCTGGAGCCCCTGAATGCAGCATTGTTTGGGACAGGGCTCAGAAAACCCAAGAATCATCTTGCAGCATGAAGATACAGAACCCCATCTGCCAGCACTCCAAAAGAATGGCTCTGTGCTCTGGTAATGTTACATATAAAATAAAATCAGGTGCCTTATTTATACAAACACAGGCCACACAAACCAGGCAAAAATAACAACGCAAAACATGCAAATAACGACTCATGTTTCTGCATCATTAGGGCTTCCATGGGAGTTGTTGCAGTGATCTGCACCATGGCAGCCCAAACCAAATAGTGACAGTTCTTACACATGCCTGTGTGTCACCTGGCTGTGACGCTGGGCTGTGACATTGGGCTGAGTGACACTGGGCTGTGAGTGACACTGGGCTGTGACACTGACTGTGACACTGGGCTGTGAGTGACACTGGGCTGTGACACTGACTCTGACACTGGGCTGTGAGTGACACTGGGCTGTGACACTGACTGTGACACTGGGCTTCTCCAGGCACCCAGGCTTTCACAGCACGTGCTGGTGACTCAGCCCCATGGTCTGCCCACAGGCTGTCCCAGCCCTTCCAGTGCCAGCCAAGGGCTCTGGCAGACAAACCACTGAGTCTCCAAGCAGCAGATGAGGACATTCCACCTCCAGCTGCCCGTTCTGCCCCTCAGTCAAACATTGCCTTCTGCCACATCTGCTGCAGGGACAATGAGGGACAGCTGCGACCTCGGCCACCCCCAGATTGCCACCAACTCCTTTCAGACACCAACGGCCTCAGCCAGAGCACGTGGACAAAGAGCCACAAGCAGTGGAGGGGAAAATTAAGTTCGCAAATCACAAAGCAAATCCGTTTCAGCAATATGTCCGTGGACTGCTCAGGCTGAAAGGACTTTTCCTCATGCTCCCTTGAAAGCATGGCTAGTCAGGAAAAGCTTCCCAGTTTGGATATAGATTTGGCTCAGGTTTGTTCCTGAGGCTTCCTTTCAAATATTTGCTGTTTTGTACTGGAAAAGTTTCATGTCCCTAATGGAGATCTGAACAGAACTGCACCAAAACCCCTCTTCTCCATCTCCCAGTCTCTCCCATCACCAAGAATGGAGCAGGAGGTGCCCTGGAAGACTAAACCTCAGGCTCTTTAGGGGACCAGATCATGCCAGTGTAAAAAGGCCCAGTAAATACACAAGGCTTGTTCTTCCAATTAAAGAGCAACTAATATTCCACAGAAAGTTTGGGTGGGGTCTTTACCTACAACCAAGTGCAGTGGGTTCACTTAAATTCATGAGTGTGACTGAACTGGCAGATTCAGTATCAGGTTCTTTCTCCCTCTCACTGAAAGTCAACTTCAAAAAGGGAAAAGGAGAAGGAACAAAACAGGGAATGGTTCAAACACCCTTGTGGGTATGGAAGTGCAGGGCAGAACTGGAAAGATAAGCAAATGAATTTGCACAGTGGCCTGAAGTACCTCACTTTACATCCTTTAAATGGAAAAGCAGCTGAGCAGCAGCAGAACTGCTATTTATGCATTCATCATCCACTGCAAAAGGAGTGAATTCCTAAATGGCAACTGTACACAGATAACCCAGGGGAACATTAGCAAGATGGAAAAGGACTTAAAAGGTTTGATTAGTAAAACAGATTACTTGATTTACATGCTGCTTGCTTTATCGGTTTAAATTATCACCGGAAAGATTGGGTTCATTTACTTCCCTTACATTTGACATATTTTTTTCTGTCAAAGACAGCTCCTACTCAGAAGCTGAAAGACTATTCAAGTAATAATAATGTGAGACAGCACAAATACCACACAAATCAGAATTAACATGCAGATAACCTGAAAGCATCTTCAATTTATCTGTCACAAGCCAAGCTGGCTTTGACCACACCAACAAATTGTTAATCCTAGCCAGTGGAATTCAAAGCCCTGTGAAATTATTTAAAACAGGATCTTCTGAAGGACAAATCAGCTTGAGGATTCAGGCAGGCTTCTACTTCTGTGACATATCAATTGCCAGATGATAATCATTACTTAATGACAATCTCCAAAAGTCAGATCAGTTTTTATCAAAAGTTTAATACAGATGTTTTCAGCCACTAAGTATTTAGTGAAAGCACTGATTTAGCCTGGGGTGGTGGTGAGATGACCCTCAGCTTTGGCAGAGCCAATTACACACTGAGAGCAGCACGGAGTGAAGCTGTTGCTCCTGGGCAGGGTGGCCCCAGCCCTGTTCACAGCCCCGGAGCCCCGGCCCCGCTCAGGGCAGGGGCCCTGGACCCTCCCCAGGGGCTCTCAAACAGCCCCAGCCAAGCTCTGACACACACGGGCAGCTCCAGGTGACAGCTGAACACAACTGTCATCTCCAGGAAGAGCAGCACAGGTTTTCTAACTAATTTTGCTATCAGCTTTATTTATATATTGATTTTTTTTTTTTAAGTAACAGTTCAGAGCTGGCACATCCTCCTCCAAACACAGCTACCTCCCTCTCTCTTTCCCTCCCCTGAGCAATCAGCTGCTGAGCCCTCAAAGAACAGCATGAAACACAAAAAAACACTTGGTATCAACAAATCTGGCAGTCACAAACTGTTAATCTCTTTACACCTTTTACAAACAGAGAAAATAATCTATTAGATGGGAAACATATTTTCTATGCTATTTTCTATGGGTTTTTTTAAGTTAAGTGGTTAGTATTACCCTTCTCACACTCATCCCTGCTGCACAAAAGATGAATAGATATCTCAGCCATACTCGGGTGGTTGGAATAATCAAGATATTCTTCAATTACCAAGAAGTATAACCATGGGAATGGTCACTATCAGCTCCTCACACACTCAGTGGTCAGTTTGCAGCAGGCAAGAGCAAATGAGGGGAATGGCTCTATTTCCAGTTTTCCAAAGACTTCTGGAAACAATAGAGTGCTTCAGGTTTCTCAGAATATTTTGCTGTGTCAGTGGGAAAGCACTGACAATCCATACATTTAGGTGGCAATCCACAGTGGAATGCAACTGCCAATCATTAAATATCAGCACACACACTATTAACATCAGCTAATCCATGATTATCCATGAGCAGCAAAGCTGCCACCCTGACCCCAAAAGAGCCTTTGGTGAACTTAAGAAATTCTGCTTTGAATGCAAGAATTTGAACCCACAATATACACAACTCTTATTACCTGCATTTTAGACATTGTATAAAAGGTAATGCAACAGTCACTAATACACAGTTCTGTCACATATCCCAATCCTCAAGGATTGTAGTATTTTCATGGATTTTTTATTTAATGTACCCATGGCTATAAGGTAAAGAAGGGCAGGGTTAGATGGGATATCAGGAGGAAATTCCTCCCTGTGAGGGTGGGCAGGCCCTGGCACAGGATGCCCAGAGCAGCTGGGGCTGCCCCTGGATCCCTGGCAGTGCCCAAGGCCAGGCTGGACACTGGGGCTGGAGCAGCCTGGGACAGTGGGAGGTGTCCCTGGGACAGTGGGAGGTGTCCCTGCCATGACACAGGTGGTACTGGATGGGCTTTAAGGTCCCTTCCAGCCCAAACCATCTTGTGATTCCATGATTCTTTATTTTTGATATATGTATGTAAAATTAACTTTAAAGGTTTACATTTACACAAGGCTCCTGCTAAATCTATTGCCCACAGTCTTCTGACTGAATCTGAGGAACAAAATGGTCACTTAGACAATCCAGTCAGCAAATGCATCTATAACTTTGGATCCAATGGCATGGCCTGATGGACTTGCAGATAAAGACAAGGTTCAAGTGTTTCAGTCACGGCACTTTCATGCAGTGCCAATAAAATGACTACAAATCCTGGTTTTGTCAAAAGGAGAGTGGAATGTACTTATGAAATTACTCTTTTCCTCCTAAATATATTCAAGAGAGGCTTACAGGAAAAGAAATAAAGCCCAGTTATTTCCTGTTCACATCTCTATCCTTTGAGCAGGAGAACAAAGGAATTTGACACTTCGTATCTACACTCATCTTAAACACCATTCTTTGGCCTTTAGCTGGGTACAGAGTGGCACTGACAGTTAAGGAAATGCTCCTACATTTAGAAAATCAGCAGCTTTGATAAGCTGCACAGGTCATTATGCTGATAAGGACAGTGACTATCACCTTATCTACACTTCTTTCAAAGTCCAGGTCAGAGGAGGTAAAACGCAGCTAATTGTCCCTCCTCCTTCTCTCTCATGCAAGCAGGAGTCTCTTTTGAAGGTATTTGCTTGAGCAGTGAAAAGTCTGTCTCAGTCCTAAAATAATCACAGTTCAGCAGTGGAAATGCCAGCAGTTCCAGGAAATGGGCCATGCAAAAACCCTCCAAAACTGTCCAGTAACCTGAGACAAGAAAAATCCTTCCCTTAGTCCAGATCTGTTGATGTAACCTCAAGCAAGACAGACCAGGGATCCAAAACAGCTCAACACCACTTGCAGAGGACTCTGGAAATATCTCATCTGGGCTGTGGCTCATCCGGTTCTGGAGAAGAACAGATCCTCCCTAGCCAAGGATGAAGGAATCCTGCATGGCCTCTGCAAGCACTGAGGGGAAGCACCAGGACCCAGGGTCAGCAGGACCACATAAAGAACCCACCTGTGCACCCAGCCAGCAAGGAGAGATCACCATTTCCCCTCTCCCACCCAGTGCTGCTTCACCAGTTTTAAATTTTTTCTCCTTCCCCTTTTTGGTGGGGATATGGGGAGGGAACAGAAGTAGGGAGAAAAGGAAGGCTGGGGAAGAGGAGATAACAGACCCAGTGAAATTCCATTAGCTCAGGTTTGGGGGGGTTTGCTTCAACTTTTAGTTTATTAGTTCAGACTTGATTTACTGTCCTCCATTTGTAACTGTACCCCCCATTAACCATCTCCATTTCTTCTCATTTATCCT
Organism: Fringilla coelebs; assembly: GCF_963513975.1. NCBI lineage: Eukaryota > Metazoa > Chordata > Aves > Passeriformes > Fringillidae > Fringilla > Fringilla coelebs. The sequence goes on along the minus strand of NC_140053.1, from coordinate 5,091,445 downwards.
GTATTAAATACAGAGACACAAACCTGTTCATAGTCATTATAACAAAACCTGCATTTATCTTATGAAGTCATGCCATCATTTCCTTTACTTTTTTCACTGCATCTCCTCCTACAGCATCCAGGCACCTCATGCAGCTCCCTGAGCTGGTGCCTGGTGTCAGAGTTCCTGCGGTGTCCTCTCATCACCCTCTGCGCTGATCCGTGACCCTGCCATTCACAGCCCATTACTCGGCTGGAAATGAATGGCTCAGCGTTCTGGATAATTGGGTTGCATCCACTGGGATCCAGCATCTTCGGCAGGGGCACCACCTCCCCCGCCGGGCACCGCTGATGTTGTGAACCTTGTTTTTACAAAAGCTGCCTCAGCTTCGTGATCGCTGCGGGAGGTTCCTGCTCCCCCCACAAGCCCAGTGTCCTCAGCAGCCCCTGCCCAGCAGAGGTTTCAGCAACCACTGCCCAGCACCTGCAGCAGTCCTGGACAGGGATCTGCTGGAGAGCTCTGTTCACAGTCCCAGAGCTCTCCAACCCCCACACTCTGCTCCCCCAGGGTACCTGTGCCAGCCAGGTTACATCTCCTCCATGAGCAGCCCTGCAGGCCAAAGCTGGTTTGCCAAACCACTGTCAGGACCCTGCACTCCCAGCTGCCAGCCCTGCCCCTGGCTCACCAGCCACAGCCCTTCCGTGGGAAACCTGCATTCGGGCAGCTGAAGTTTTGGGGCTGATCTATCAACTGCACCGACCAGGTTTCCACTGACTGGATAAAGAGATTTTGACACCACAAGTCCTGTACAGTGCCCACACTGAAGTGGGGATCACCTCCTGACACATCCCTGCTGCTTCTTCCCCAGGGTTCCCACTCAGGGAATATGGTGGCAAAAGGCCAAACCTCCCTGCACAGAGCCCCCTCAGCTCTGCAGCCTCAGACTGGAGCTCCACAGGCTGAGGAAGCAGCTCCACACCAGGAAGCAGCACAGGCACATTCTCCACCCCTGGGCTGCTGTGCCCTGCCAGGACCCAGCTGCCTCTGAATGGAGCTCATGTGTACCTTTATCAGTGCTGTGGTTAATCTGCAACCAGATCACCCCCTCCGGGGCAGCTGAGGATTACATTTACAGGAAATAAACCAGATATTACTACAACTAAACATTAACTCACTGCTGCTGGACTATCTTGTTTTAAGCCCCTCATCTTCCTCAGTAAGTCAGACAAGAAGAGGATGCTGACACGCAGGTGTCACTGAGAATGTAAAGCACCATTTCAGTTTCAAACAGAGTAATGTTCAAACACACAACATAAACCATCACCTCCATGAACCAGGGGGGCCTGCAGAAATCTGGGATCCTTTTTGATCAGTTATTGCCTCCTCACATTCTGATCACTGCTTCCAAACCAGGGCAGGACTCGTACCCCTGGTTTAACTGGGTGGGTTCAGATTTGCTCCTGATCACCTGTCTGAAGCCTGTTTCCAGAGAGACCTGGAAGAACAGGTACCTAGATGCTCTGGTATGAGCAGCAAGGTGACAGTGCCCCGGCTGTGCAACATTTGTGTCTCCAAAGGTATCAGTCTTTCCTTCTGATAGCCTCTGTAGGGAAAACCCCCCCAGTGCTGGGACAGCTCTCCATAAACCACTGACCAGCTGCTGAGACACAAGCCAGCACACAGCATATGGCACGTGCAGAAACTGCACCGAGTGCAGGACACAGCCTTATTTAAACACAGCCTCCTGCTGCACTTCCCCCACGGCATCGATTGTTTGGAAATGTGTAATTACAAGGCAAAGGGCACGTGGGAGGTTTTCAGCGCAGGCTGATCAGATATAAGCAGCATCTAACAAAACAAAGGGATCAAGATTTTAAAAGCTTCCAAACTACAGCACCACATTGGCCAAGCAGTGGGGCCCATTTTCAAATTACAGCTTGTTGGGTGATAATTACATCAACACCACTGCAATTACTGAGGCTGTGATCGTCCCAATTTGGTCAGAACAGCAGTGTGCTCTGCACCTCGGTGTTATTACACAGGTTCTGCAACTGGAAAAGTGACCTCAAGAAATAATCCAAAATTCACAAGGGACCAACGCCTGACAGTCAAGCTGAAAGGACTGTCAAAACATCTAACCAGACTAAAGAACCGTTATTAAAGCAATGGTATCAACCCAGTAACCTACATTAGCAGATTGGAGCCCTTTACAAGCCATTGCTCACTCATAATAGCACTTTTATTGCTGCTTCCTGAACCCTGAATTGGTTTGTGGCCCCCTCATGTTTCTGCCTCTCCCTCACATTGTGCCCAAACTCAATTAAAAGGAAAAGAAAAAAAAAAAAAAAAAAAAAGAGGGAAAATGGTTGGAGACAACTGTCTTCACACCACAGCTGACAGCAATGAAGAGAGAAGTCCAGCTAGGCCAGGATTTTAGCCCCAGTCAGGCAGAATTTGGGCAGCTGTCTGTGCTGGTGCTCCCATCCTGAAGCCGTGGTTTGTAGCCACCCCCAGCAGAGGAAGCCAGCAGCCCTCTGCAGGCACGGGAAGGGCACTTTGGGAGCACCAGGACAGTTTATTTATCAGCTGTGACACAGGGCCGGCCAGGCCAGCAAGAGGCATTTCTGGCAGCACCACTCGCTCTGGGATCAAGGTATTATTTCAGCTATTGACAGATCATTCAGAGGCATCCAAACAAGGGCCAGTTCCAAACAGAGAGGTCTGACCAGCAGCAGGACACAAGGTGCTGGCACTCCCAGGCAGAGCTGCAATTACAGCAGTGCCTCCCTCACAGCTGGCACTCACAGAATCACAGCAAAAACTAGGACGTTAAGAGCACAAGCATCCTGTATAGGTCTGAAAGAAATGAAGACAATAAAAATAGCTATAAACCAGATTCAGTGACTTGTGACCACAAAACTCTACAGCAGAAAGACCTGCACCTTCCTCCACTGCAAAACAAGTATCAGGCTGGTACCTTCAGTAAACAGATGTGACTGAAAATTCACCCCTCAGCCACTTTGGCCAAGGTGGTCTGTCAGCAGTCACTGGCTTGGTTCATCCCTTCAGTACCTGATAAATCAGCAGTAAATACATGACAAGTATTTAGACCACATAATACTAATCTGAGCTTCCCCAAGATGAGAGCTGATGCCACATCCCAGAGTCATAAAAGCTTTAGACAGGAAAAACACTTTAAAGCAAGTTAATTCCTGCACTGCTGGTAACATTCCCTGCTTTGTCTTAGGACTGAGAGGCTTCAAACATTCCCACAGGTATTGAACTGGAATGCAGGACTGTTCTTAGCTGTTAGGACAGAGGGATCTTTGTGCCAGAGCATCCCCCAGGACTGGTCCTGCCAGGAGAGCCAGGGAGGAAGGAGCAGGAGGGGTTGTCTGAGAGGAGCTGCAGGGAGGGCAGCACTGAGCCCCAGGACCATCCCTGCTCACTGCTATGGATGTGAACGCTGGAGAACTCAGAGGAAACCACAGTTTATGCTCAACACAGTAGTGAAACATCATGAGAACAGTGCATCTAAATCATAAAATGGCACAAGAGGAGGAAAAGGAAGTGAGTTTCCAAAACAGGATTAGACTCCAAAGTGAAACTCGGAGTTGCACTGACAAGCATAGGCCAAAGCTCCTGATAAAATCAAGCCCCTGCCAAGCTTTGCCGTCCCAGAATTCCATGTTTGAGGGAGAGGGACAGAATGACCCAACAGGGACCCGCCTCCTTCAGAGCCTGAGCAGGGTGTGAGCAGGGCACCCTTCCTGTGTCCCTGTCACTGTGCTCAGGGTGTCCCTGCTCTGCCCCACACAGCTCCTCAGCCCAAGAGCTGCTACTGCTGCTGCTGCTGCCACATCTGACAGCAGCCCAGTTTGGAGTACTGGTTGTGTGAACTCTTGGATGACATGCAAGAAGGCAATTTACTATCAGAAAACAAACACTGAAAATTCTGATTCTATCTCAGCCTTCCCCCCCCACAATAATATCCAATAGCTCAAGGATTCCCTAAATGGAAATGCAACTAATACAAGGCTTAAAGGTCATCTCAAAGGAAAGCTGTGTGTGACAGAACATGGCCTGTCGATTCCACACACATTATTCCAGACTGCCTCAACTGACTCCATCTAGGGCAAAGGAAAAAAAAAAAAAAAAAAACCAAGGAAAATGAAGTAGCTGGTTAAAGGGAATTTAAGGAGGTTCCTAACAATTCTTTTCAATATCAGGAAAACAGATTTTAAAACACCTTAGCTGTGGCTACCTACTGTGCCAGCAGAACCAGAGTGCTTGATTCTCTGACACAGCTCTGGTCAGATCCAGACAAAAAGGGTGGCAAAGCCACCCAAGACATTCCCCAGCGGCTCCTCTGGAGTCAGCCCTGGCTGTGGCACCTCTTGGAGCATGTCCAGAGAAGAAGGGTTGCGTGGGAGGTACCAGCTGCAGCCACAAAGCCCTTCAGAAAACAGAAAAGAGAAGGTGTTCCTGGTTGTTGTCTGATTTCCCTGTTTGCACTGAGGACAATCACAGGCACCTGGAGGGGAGTAGGATACAGGCACCAAGGAGCCACAGCCTTTATGGCCACACCTCACCTGTGTCACTTGGAATGGTGCAGCCACAACACAGCCCACAGCCAGCTTTACACTGTTCCCTTGCTGAAATCACTACTTTGAGGCCAAATAATTATATCTTACATAATGTGGCCGCCAGCCAAACTAACAAAAGCTTTCTGAGGAAATCAACATGCCTGAAATTAGATTTGCCTTAAGATTTTAGGTAAACTGAATGAACTCTTAAGCCATGGCAGTCTCTGGGCTGTGTCAGACGTGTGTTGTGCCTTCAGACCCCATTAAAAAGCAAGGAACAGTGTCTGCCAGCTGGTTCTCTGCACCAGGAGCTGCAGCCACCATGTGCAGCCATAAAATGTGACTTGGAAAATTATGTACAGATGGGCTTAGAAGTTTAGCATTTACAAGTTCTCTTGATAGCCTGCATTTGCTATAGACAAAAGCAAATCACAATCTTTTCACAAATATCCTTGGCTTGAATTACTCTGAATAATACCTTAGAGTCAACATCAATTCAGCACAAGAGCAGTGACGAGCTGAAGCACAGACAGGCCAAAAGGAAATCAAACTACTCAGGAAAATGGAATTACATCCTGCCAGACTAACAGCTCATCTGTGTGCAGAGAGATTGACTGTCTCAAATCTGTGCTGTTGAGTTTTTTAAAGGCAAACACCAGCTCAGGGTTTTCAGTGGTGTGCAGTTCCTGCCTGCTGATGCCTTTGCTTTAGCACAGGGTTGGAGGCAAACAACATCCAGTACCATTCCTGCTGGTAAAGAGAGAATTAATTGAAGAATTAATAACCACATAACCACAGCCAGTGCAGGCCATAGACATCTCAAGCAATAGCAACATGATAGAAACAGCAATTTTTAGTCCTACCTAGCCATTGCAATCTGAAAGAGAGGCTGAAAGTTTTCTAGAGCATATAAAATTTGTGTTTGGGTATGTACTTTCTGCCCTGAACAGAGCCTCAGTAAAATAAACAAACTTCCATGAAATTTATGGGTACACCAACAAAACTCGTATTGGCCAGCAAGGAGATTAAAAAAGAAAAATTCCAGCAAACTATTCCTCAAGTCAAACTAAATTCCAATTCAAAATATACAGAAAAAAAGGCTGAGAATTTGGAGCTTTTAAACAAAAAACAATTCACATACTGAGTGTTATTAAAATTTTCAGAGTAATCACTGGCTTATCAAGGATCTTTTAATGGTGAGTTATTGTCTCACTAAATCTAAAACCCAATCTCAATCCAGGGCACTTCGTAAGAACTCTCTCAGGTGAACCCAGTTACCTATTCACCTTCAGAAAGACTATAAGCAGAATATTTGAAATATTCTGTCTGGCAGGCTGGTACATGACCTCATCCTGCCCCATCTCCCAGAGGAGATCTGGCATTATCTGCAGTGCCAGCTCATAAGGCTTGGAAAGACAAACCTGAGCACTCAGCTGTGGCTGTCCCCACGTCACTGCAGAGAGACACTTCACCCCTTACCCACAGGTACATTCTCTGGGGCAAGAAGCAAGGGCACCTCTGCTGTTCAGTGAACGTCTGTAAAAATGTCACCCATATTCTGACCTGGGTGGGAATCGCGGCACAAAGATGTGTAAAAAGGAGATTTCAGTGCAGTGGTAAAAGTTTGAGACTGGAGAAAGCGTTAGGGCAAACAAAATGTGATCTGAGCGCTCCAGAGCAACACTCCCTCCGTGGCAGCAGGGACTTTCTCGGTCTCCACCTGCCAAAATAAATGTGCTGCCATTTAAGGTTGTTAGATGCTTCCCCGATTAATCACTGCCGCGGAGCCGTGTCCCGGAGCCGGTTCTCCTGCAGGACGTTATACAACCCAGCCGGCCCTGCCCGCGCCAGGGAAGGGCAGCGGCAGCAGCCGCAGCTTCCAAGGGCGGAGTGAAGCTCGATCCCCGGGCAGCAGAGCTCCTCCCTCCCCGGGACACCGGCACCGCCGCCGGGCAGGTGAGAGAGACCCTGCTGGAAACGCTGCCCTGCCCAAGGAATTATTCCTGTTTCGACAGAAGGAATTTAAATTGGGAGGAATTAACCGAGTTAGGTCACCCTGTTGCTGCAACCCTGAGGGGGCACTAAAGCATTGATAACAATCTCCTTTTAGGAAGTAGTATCTGTAAATATTAGGAAGTAACTCTGTAAATTAGGGGTGGGGGGGTTTAAAGCAAAAGAAGCACTGTAACCAGGACAATTTCATCCTGGGAAATGCATAGCTCACACTTTTGTTTAGATCCAAGTGTTTAACTTCACCCACAGAATCCATAAGTGGAGACAACTATCTTCCATTTAACCTGTCATTCATTTCAAAAGGAATTCCATAAACACCCAAGATACAGACATAGCAAAGCACTGCTCCTGGCTCCTGTTTAAAAAGGACCAGAGGCCGGTGGACAAAGATGTCAGCAACAAAATTCTGGAGAATAGCAAAGAATTGGAAAGAACGTCTTGATTTGGGAAAAAAAAAAATGTGGCTACAAATCTTTTCAAGACTCCAGTTGTGTGAAATTCATCATGCCAGCATTTGACAGCTGCTACCCCAGGCCCAACTGCAGATGCTGCTCCCCATGATGAAGTTGCTACAAGAAGATCTTGCTTTGGATAAGGCATGAGGAACTTTGCCCCCCCTCTGTGTCTGGATGCTTCAGCAGATGTCGTTCTCAGAGGAGGTGACAGTGCTAATCAGCTGGGGACAGCTGTCCACCCTGATCAGACCAGTTCTGCTCTCTGGGGAATCCACACCGCACACATTCCACACTGGGAGCGTTTTCCCCAGTTCTTCTCTCAGACCCATCCCATCAGCTCCACAGCTCCTGTGAAACGCAGCTGCCATCAGCTCACCACCCACAACCAGCTCCGTGCCGCAGCTGAGGTTTTGCAAGGCGAAACTCTCACTGAAGTGGAGATAAGCCGGCACTATCTAGGAAATTAACACTCATTATCCACCGGGACTCTCACGGGCTGCTGCCAGCAGCAATCCGGGATCTACAGAAACCAGCCAGGAGCACAGGACTGCTTTCTCAAAGGTGACCTTGGGCAATTTCCACTCCCGGTTACAAAACCAAGGCAGACTGCAGGGCAGGGGAACAGCAAAACCATGAATGGAAGGTTTTGTTGCTCTTTGGTGGACAAATGGGGCAACAAACGCAAACTAAAAGCCACAGAGGCTACCAGAGAAAGTTCACTGACTGCTGGATACAATATTCAGTAGCCTAAATTAACACACCGGAATGGCCTGGCTGATTTTTGCTACAGGTGGATCTGGCAAACATGAGTCACCTTTGGAGGAAATGCCAGAGTGCTCCCCTACCACAGTCATATCTGTGCACAGAAAACAAGGAACTAAATCCATAACCAAAAAAGCCACCTTCACATTGCCACTGGTGTTGGCCAAATTTGCCAGGGAGTTAATTTCCAGCTGGGAAATGTTAAAGCAAATGTTGATTAAGATCACAGGATGGTTATATTTGGAATTAGAGGAACAAAGCACCTAAAGTATCTTCACAAGTGTGATCTAACAAATGAGTTTTCATGAGATCCCATGATATACTCAGGAAGAAAGCAAGTCAGAGCGAGACAAGATAATATCCACTTAATAGGAAGTGGCTTTTATTGCTATTTTAACTTCTCTGTGATGCAATTTAAGGCAAATCTAACAAGTAAGAGAGGCCAGTTACACTCTGCAAATGTGAAAACCACAAAGCAAATGAGTGGCAAACACTGTAGAGGCATCCAGAAGCACCAGAAAGTGATTAATCCTGAGCATAATTACAAATGGAACAGCACAGCAAGGACTGGCACTGGGGTAAGGCTGTTGGGTCTCTGTGGCTCCCAGAGGAGCTGGCTGAGAGCAGAGCTCTTCAGCCCTCCAAGGCTGAACCAAGAGAATCATGCTGGAAAGGAAACTCTAACACAATTAACATTAACATAGCCTGGGGAAGGGAAGGCTGTGGAGACCTCACAGCACCTTCCAGTGTCTGTAGGGGCTACTGGGAAGCTGGAGAAGGACTCTGTCATGAACAGCAGTCACAGGACAAGGCAGAATGGGTACAAATTGAAAAAAGAGAAGTTCAGATTAGATATTAGGAAGAAATTTTTTATTTGAGGATAATGAGACACTGGAACAGGTTGCCCAGGGAGACTGTGGATGCCCCAACTCTGGAAATACTCAAGGCCAGGCTGGTTGAGGCCTTGGGCAATCTGGTCTAATGTGAGGTGTTCCTGCCCATTGTGGGACTAAATGATCCCTTCCAACCCCTAAACATTCTATGATAAAACAGCTCAGAAGAGGTGTCCATTGAGACCTTCTGTAAGCTCTCTACTGGGACAGGTAGGAGAAGGGAGGGGATCAGTGGGAATGGAATGCTGAGGAAGGTCTGTCACCCCAGGCCACCAGGACACCCAGTGCCACCTTGTGCCACCAGTTCCCACCCTGGAAGGCACTTGTGGATCTTGAGCAGAGAAACAAAAGATCCTTTTCCCAGCCAAATCAGGTCCCAGGCAATAACACCAGCACCTGAAAGCACCTAGGGGCAGGGACATCCCTCCTGAAAGGCCTCCGTTCTTGTGTGACAATGCAGTTCCTCTGAAAGGCAATTCTGACGTTCCCCACTCCATAAAAATCCATCTGCTGCCATTACTTTCTCAGTGTTCATTCAAAATTTCCATGACACTGAAAACTATTCCACTTTCCCCCTCCGAGTGAAAGACGCAATTTCAAAGCCAAAATCCTTGGTGTGAAAACTCCATGGCAGAAGTTAATCCCAGACAACCCAAGGGGACAGTGGCAGCAGCAGCAACACTGAGAAGGGATAGAAAAACAAGTCTGAGAAATAAATTTCACCACTTGTGGTTTATTCCACGTGTATCATAATAACTGTTGTTTTTTCTTAAAATACACCCTGTTAGAGTAAAAAGAACACAACTATCCTCACCCTTATTATGGGGTTTTTAGCTTTCATCACTGTGAAGTTGGAAACAACCACAGAATATCTGAAAGGTTTAAACATCAGAGAGCAGAACAAAACCAGGGAATGCTTGCACTTGCCAGTGCTGCTCCCTCACACTGCTCCTCCCCTGTCCTCATGGATAAATGGATGGTTTGTAGCTGACATGGGATTGGATGTTTTTCCAAGTTGCTTTCTCCCTCGATGAAAAAAAGAAACGATTTGGCACTGACAGCAGAGGAGGGTACAAAGACTATCAAAACCCAGGTCAAAACACAAAGCAACCTCTGTCTTCAGTGACAGAAACTTTTAGTTTGCAAAATACCCATTGCACTGTTCCTCAGGGAATTAATCAAAGGCTCTCACTCTCCATGTGACACCCAGGGAGGACCAGATGCCACAACTGGGCAATTTTCCTACACAGCAAATTATTTGGGATCTGGCCATTAGTGCTATCAGTTTCCACATCAAGTACCTCATTAAGATAAACAGAGGCTGCTCCTTTGTCTTAAACAAGTCCAGCCAGTACATCTATATATGAAAGGTAGGAGGTGGGGATATTTTCCCCTGAAAGCTTTCCCAGATTGGTTCTGGGGCTTACCCTGCTCATCAAGACACAAGAGAATTTGGCACTTGAGGTGAAAGATCCTTTGTCACGGCACAAAGGATGGGAAGCTGCTGTGGGAATTACTGCCAGCACAAGATTTATGACACATAACCAGGGACAGGTAAAGAGAAGCCTTCAAACAAGGCAGCAAAGGTGTCTTGATAAAAAACCCCAAGAAATATCTGACTATGACTGCTTAACTGTTTGAGCTTTCCACACCCCTGTACAACATAAACCTGACACTGACCAAGCCAGTCTTTCTGTAGGAACCTGTTCACTCATCCCTCCTGTGATTTATTGTGGATTAAGTGCACATTAATATATGTAACCCTAGCAAATTATTCCTTTCATTTGATCAAGGTGCCACAGAATGTCTTCAAAATCCATCAAGTTTACTGCATTTAACTTCTGTTATACTTTCCTAGGTACAAGGACAATACGGGAAAGGCAGAAGGCTAAAATGTAATCAGATGGAGTTGAACATTTTGAAATATTATGTCCCAATTTTACAGTTTCCATGATTCAGCTACAAAGTTTGCAACACAACATTATTTGGTTTGCCCACTAGAACAAGTGATTTGTCCATCTGCACTGGATGTGCTCACTAATTTTGATTAACAGCCTCTAAGGAAAGCAGCTGAGCAGCCAATTACCAATCAGTTATTGATAGAACTCCTGGGAGAAGACCAAGATTGACACAAGTTTTCTCTCTAAATTCAGTAGCAACACATCTGAGCTAGCCCTGAAGCCAATCACAGCCGGTGGTGTGAGAGCAAAGCCCCAAACCCACATTAACCCTTCAGAGCAGCTCTGGGAACACTGAACATCTTCCTGCTCCAATGGCTCATCCAGCGAGCAGCAGGTGCCACCTTGGCTCCACCATGAGAGCATCCAAGATCCAGAAACCCAGAGGAAAAGTAGGACAGAAACAATCAGGCATTCTTCAGGTTGATGAAAGATTTGAGGTTGGACATGATACACGTGGTCTCTTTTAGGAGATGGGTGTCCCCCATCACTCTTTCCTGGCTGTCCCATTGCTGCCAGCCAGCTGGAGCCTGTCACTGCTCCTCAGGGCACAAGCACTCGGATCCAAACCCCACAGCACCCATTCCAGGGGACAGCCTGGTTCCAGCTCCCCCACGCTGCCTGCAGGGATGCAGGGACAGCACCAAAAGTCAAACCAGGCAGCCAAGATGTTTGGTGAAAAACAAGACTTGTTTTGACAATAAGCAGCCCCCCTTTAAGTCTCCAAAAATGTAAGTCCTTAATGGAAAACATGTTTTCTATCAACTGATTGCAAAAATGAAGCCAAATATTCCCAATCATTTCAAAATTGTTTAGGTTTCCTTCAGTTTCCTACCAAGCTCAGCTCTCAGGGTTTCATACCACGTTTAGAAGCTTTACACTTCACAGGGATCTGCTTTTCCCTGGCCTTTCCTCAGAGGGGTTTAAGTTCTGTAACCAACACGGAGTCAGAGAACCAGCAGCCAGACACTGGAGAGGTCTAGCTCAGGAATGTCTGCATCCTTGAAAGCCAGGATGCAGCATGGCCCAAAAAACAAGAACAAAGAGATTTCCATTGTTTGTTTTGCTGGAGACACAAATGCTACATTTATCAGGACCAGAAGGGAAAGGGATAGTCCTGTTTCTATCTCAGCACTGCAGCACAGGTGTTGTTGGTGTTCTCCTCACCTGGAGCAGGTCAGAAACCACACAAAGCAAAGCTCCTTTCTGACTGCGACACAAGCAAACTCAAAAAAGGAAATGCTGATTATCAAGCAGCACTGTCCACAAAGTCAAACATCCAACCTCAGGCTTATTTTAGAAAGGCTCCCTGGTAATTTGCCTGTGCTTTTGAAAAGCAAGGAATATGTTTTGAATTATAAGAGGTTACAGGGACATTTTTGCGGTAAATTTGGACTTTCATTTGCAAAAAAAAACCCTCAGTGCTACAGAGATCCTTTTGGAAATAACATTTTTTTGTCATTGCTAAGCACTTTTCAACAAAGTTTAACAGCTACTGTTCCAAGGAGGTGTTTACATCCAGCTTTAAAAGAATCTGGGGGTTCTTCTGGAAGCACAAGGAAAAGCAGCACAGTGTCCTTCTGACAGTCTGAGAAGCAGACAAGGGAGGACATTCTCTGCAGGATGCAAGGGCAATAATTTCTCTAAGCAAGTTCACTTGAAGACTCCAGTGCTCCAGCTCTGGTCTTCTGGGACTCTTCTGGGGCCTAAAATGTATTTACAGCTCTTTGAGCCTGTTTTAATTTGCTCCCCTGTGTTTGACTCCCGGGATCAAGAAGCAACAACACACAAAGAAGCTGGTATTGAGGAGCAGTGGAAGGCATCATTTCCCACCTCAGAAGTTTATAAACTCCATATCCAGTTCCTTTATAAACACTGCAGGGCAGGGGAAGCCTTCAAGGAACCATAGCTGGAGTTTTCTTTTGAAGGTGAAATTTACTTTATCATTCATTCTTGTAAAATAATCTATTTAGCTGTAGTGTAGCAATCTGAATAACAGCAAAAGTTTTAGTGTAAACATCTCAGCGATGTGATGTGGAGAATGAAAGCTTCATTGTGCCCCTGATGGCCATGGTGTGAAGGCTTTCACAGCCACTGTGGTTTTTACCCCTCCAAATGCCACAGAGGAGCTCTCCCCAAAGAAAGCCGTGCTGTTCCTACAGTGGGAGAGGGGATTTTTTGTTTCAGTTTGGTTTTCTTTGCTATTCACGGTGAGACAGCCTTTGCTGTCATCCAGCAGCTGTCAACAAATGGGTTCTCATTCCTGCCCAGCTGTTGAGCTCCCTGGGCAGGATGCTGCAGGGAAGTGCTGGAGTTCCCTTTAGCTCCCCTGCTGGGAATTTGTCCTGGGCACCATAAACAACCCCAGGGCAATAATGAAGCCACTGATGCTGTGATGGGAGACAGAGACTGAAAGGGAACCTTTTCTGAAAGTTTCAGCTGGTGCCTCAAAGCATAATTCATCTAAGGAGTAACCATGCACACCTGCTCTCCATCAGAATGGGACAGAAAACTTTCTTGTTAGGGGCCCCAGAATAAAGGGATTTATTCCAAGGCTGTCAGGACTTCCAGTGAAACATGGCTTGAGTTGACTTGATGTGAATAAAGATGCAGAGGCAAGGGCAAAAATCCTTTGTGTCTGGAGATGGAGCTAAGCCCACTACCCCAAACAGCACATCCAGCCCCAGCAGCACATCCCACCTCACATATTGCAGAGTCCTGCCACAAATCTCCAGTTTCCGTTTCCTGGGAACATGCAATGAGCCTTCAAGCTTCCCAAGTTAATTTGCATCAACCTTAAACAGGAACATATCAACATATTCTGATCAGGTAATTTTCTACCTGAACAACCTCCAGCAGGACAACATAGGGGCAGGCTCTGTCCAGACCCAAGAGAAAAAGAACACCAGGCTGGGATCCAGCATGGGGCCAGGAAATGACTTGAGCAGATGAACACCACAATCAGTGACTGCAGCACTCCCAACCTCCTGCCATGGCACACTTTGTGTGGGCTCCATAAATTACACATGGAAGGAGGAAGCAGTGTCTTTGCTGGAAGTTGTTGGTGTTTCTTGCATGCCAAAAGGAGCAACTGTGGGAAAAGTACAGGAATGCTGGTCAGAAATTTCTCAGACAGACATGGCACACATCAGTCCTGCTGGAGAAACTGATAAACACAGGGAGGAGATTAGCTGTGTTCTGAGGTGGAACAGGAGGGAGGCAAGGAGATAGGTGAAGGAGATAGAACTGAGAGCAAAAGCAATCTTTGCAGATAACTCTGAACAAGCTCTGTGGGAAAGGGGGTTTCACAAGGCACAGGAGAAGAAATGAGCAGAAGAATCAGCGTGAGGTGACTCTGGGAAAGACTGGGCTCTGTGTTTGGCTCAGGGCCTGACACAACACAAGGGAATATCAACTCTGACTTGGGATGCAAAGGCCTAGAAAGGGCTGAGCCCAACAGTGCAGGTGGAACAAGGGAACTGCTCTCCAGGGGAGCTCACTCACTCCAGCCCCAGGGAATTCCAGCTGACAGCCAGGGCAAGGCTGGGAAGATCAGCCCAAGATCAGAGATGACACTGGGGAGCTGAAGGGACATCAACAGCAAGGGGGAAAGCTAGGCAGAGGTGCTCAGCAGCACACACAAGGTACTGAAAGAGGAGAGAGGAGTCACCCATGATGACCAGGAGGGTACTGCAGTTACAGAAACATGGGAAGTCAGCAGGAGAAAGGAAGGTCAGGTGGGACAACACTTCTTGGGAGGACAGTGGGAGTCAATGCCTGACATGCCAGACTAGAGCAAAAAACATCCAAGGTTGAGAAATGACACCGTGGCAGGTAAGTGGCTGCCCAGGAACACAGAACTGGTTTAATGCCATATTTTCACCCAATAGTACATTTTTCTGAAAATAAAGCTCTGGGTCAGAGCAGGCCAGCAGTCACACAGTGTTCTCTGAAGTGTCACTGGGCAAGTGGCAGCCATAGGGCAGGTCACTGCCAACTTTTAAACCCAGAAGGGAAGGTCAGGAGCAGCCCAGCAGCCAGGAAACGTGGGCTGCAAAATGCTCTAGCAGGACAGGACAGAGCTGATGAACAAATACTCCAGCACTGCTCAAGTAGAAATGTTGAAGTGTGCACAGAAAAATGCTCAGAAACTACTGGGGCCAGAATGGAAAATATCACCACCCCCTCCCCCCCCCCCCCAAGAACTAGAGCAAGAGCAGGCTTGTTATGCCCCCGTCAGTTCTGCTGCTGAGCCTGAGAAGTTGAGCCCTGCAAGATCATCAGTGATGATAGGGTTGGGTCCTCTGGCTTATCAGTAACAACTATTTTATTTAAGATATCCCCCTGCTCCTACCTCAGCTGGGCCCTGACAGGAGATTATCTGCTGTCCATCTAAACCACCACCCAAAGGAACTGCTCTGGGTGTTGCTGCCACACACAACAACTCAGAGACCAGAAAAACCTCATTCCTAGCCAAAGATAGAAGTTATCTCAGGAACAGTTTAAGATTTGAAGAAAAATGAAGTATTTTCAAAAAAGTTAAGTCTATCTAATGCCCCTTTTTCGCTCCCAAAGACAGAACAGCCTCACAGCCAGACTGTTCTTTCAGAACTTGAAAACACCACAACTGAACACTTTTATACCTGGTCTAATACAGGAACATCAGCATGTGACAGCAGCATTGGGAGCTGAGATCTCATTACATCTCACCAAAAAGCCCTTAAAGAAAGAAATCCTCTTTACAAATTGTAATTTTGTTTCAGAGAACTGGAAATGAGCAGTTGCCACCAGGGGACACACAGCTCCCCTATTTCACACTTACAGGCAAAACTGTGTGCACACATCTGTCTCCTTCTCCCCCTCTCAGAATTCCTTCATTCCATAAAAAGATGCAATCATGACCCAGGGATGCAGAGAGAGATGATGTAATTCCAAACACCTTGTGAGATTTGCATCTTTAAAGGAATTCAAGTAAATATCACTAAGTTCAAGTGGTGTCAAAGCCTGCTCAGCCAGAAGAAATGCAGAGTCAAAGAAATGCAAGGGCTCAGTGAGTGTTAGATCAGTAAAGCACCTGGAGAGGCAGATTTTTGAACAGAAGTCAATGCACAGGACTCTTGACTAAAGGAGACCATGAGACTTGTTGGAAGTATTAGCAAATATTTACTGAAACAGTTTAGCAGATCTTGGAATGAACCTTCAGCTGGTGAAACTCAGCAGGCGATGACAAATCACTTCAGTTAAGATGATGCAGGTTACACAAGCCACCTCAAACGTGGGGTAGTTAAAAACCAGATCAGGATTCCACTTGATAGCATCCCAAACAGATGCACTAAAACACTGAGCAGCTTCAGGACCCACAGCACTTGATCAGAATCTAGAAAAGCATTGCAGAATAAGGGTGAAAGCCAAAAGGCTGCTGAGGAATTCCTAAATAACCAGCTGATTTTGTAAATATACTTTGTGTAAACAGCAGGAAAAAAGACTTTTAAAAATGCAAGAAAGAGCATCTTCTATTGAGCTAATTTCCCCATTCTGGTTACTTCACTGATTCTGTCAGGTTTTTGTTTCACAGCTGATGCCATGTGCCATGGATGTCCCTCCCCAAGCTGCTGCCTCCTACCCACAACTGAATGTGGTTACCTGTGCTCTGGCAAGGACCAGAGGCAGCTGGAGGCAGGACCAGGAGCTCTGGGGCACAGCATCAGCAGCCTCAGAGTTTAGAAGTACAAGGCACCCTGAAAGACTGATCTCATTCATAAATCTGACCTCGTATATTATTCAACACCCAGGTGCTAAAATTATTAAACACTCCCCCACCCAGCTGCTATAAAAAGACTCCTGTAAAACTTCCCTCTAAGGAGGCTTTCATCAGGCAGGGAGGGCAGGTGTGCTAAGGAGGGCCCAGTGAAATCAGATAAACTCAGCACATATGGAGGTAAAACAAACCCCAGGCTGGACACCACCTCATTCAAAGCCTGGTTCATGGGAATTCCAGCCAGGAATCCCAGAGCACACCTGCAGCAGCTCCAGGTGTCCATGGGCTGAAGACTCCCTGTGGAGGCAGAAGCTGCCTGGAGTCTCCCTTTGCTGCTCATCTGGTTGGGATTTGCTTTTAAAGTGAGACTGACAGCCTCTTCCATCTCTGGGGATCAGGCTGGCCCCAGGCCAAGCTCATAAGTCAAATTTTGATGGACTAAGGGGAATTTTCATTCCATTCATTCCAAACTGTGACACGAGACAGCTTCTGCAGGTTGAGCAACTCTGAGGCAGCCAAGAAGGGCTGATGGGACTCTGCTGCTGGCCTGAGCAGAGGAAGGAGTGTCCTGCAGCACCCGGAGGCAGGTGCCCCTCTCCAGGGAGAAAGCAGCCTCTTCCCAGCAGCTCTTTAATCCAACACCACATGAACAATTCAAATATTCATAACTATTTAGAATGAGGAAATTAAAATGGCTTAAAGGCATGAAAAGCTTGTTTATGAAGCATGAATATTTCATTAGCAAAAACACAAATGAAACCAAGCATTCACATAATATTTCCTCTGCTGGGATTAAATATAGTTTATTACCTCATGGGAAACGAAACCTCTCCCACCACAATTTCAACCCCAAATATGAATGTTTAAGATGGTGCTCAAAAGATAAGGAAGTAAGTGTAAAAATAATAGCGTAATACAGACAGCACCTTTCACTCCAAAACTGCAACTGAGGTCCATCAAGGGGAGAACAGAAAGGGTGTGGCACTGAGCAAGAACAAATGGGACCCACAGCTGGGCTAAGAACTGTTCCTAATGGATCATAGGGACACCCATTTCCTGAAGATGGAGACAAAGCATTTGTTCAACCTCAGAACTTGTGCTTGCTTTTCCAGACCTGAAAAAGGAAAGGAAAGCAACCCAGTCTGCAGGTCTAGGGAACACTGAATGGCAGAACAGGAGTTTGGCCTTTCAGAACATAAAATACTTCCCTGGAAGTGCCCTAGGCCAGGGACTTGAGGAATCTGCTCCAGTGGAAGGGGCACGGGGTGGAACCAGATGAACTTAAGGGTCCCTTCCAACCCCAACTATTCTGTGATTTAAGGATCCTAAAAAATGGCCTCAACTCGCCACATCCAGAAAAATAACAGGGGTTTTCTGACAGAGGCCCAAAAGGTAAAACCTCCACACAACAACAACAAGAAAACTCCTTTGAGATACCCCTCTGCAGCACTTAAAGCCCAATTCCCCATTCAGTTTGCTCCAACCTTTTCCTAGGACTCCAGCCCACAACTCAGCCCTGCCTGCAAAGCAAACACTTCCCTCAGCACCAAATACTTTCAGCACATTCTCAGGAGAACCAGATTTTCAGTGTAGATTCTTGATGCCAAAACTATTAATAATCATAGCAAATATTATCTATGTTTCAAATGGCCCTGCAATAAATAGAGATCTAGACCTGTTGCCTTAATCTGAAAATGCTTGGGTTTGTGAGATAGTTGAGAAACATTAGAAAAACAACTTTGGTGTGTTTTTAAGTGAACACAGAACTGTGTTTTTATGAAATGCTGCTTTAAGAGGCCAGAAGTCACCACATGCACAGGGAGACAACTGCAAGGACTATTAACCCATAGATCTTTGTACCACTCCAGGCTCAGGTAGGCTGGGATAACCAGGAACTGAGTAGCAAGTACAGCCTTTCACAGCTGGTTTCATGCTGGAAATACTTAAAAGAAGAGGAAAACAACCCCAAATTAATTTTACAATCATTACACATCACCAGGTGCTCTCACTGTCTTCCTTTCACACATCCTTGAATTCTTTAATAGCAGTGACACAGATCTATTGTGTTCCAGGGGGCATTTGCACAATGCTTATCAAAAATGAGCAACTCACTAGAAATCAGTGGAGGATGAGTCAGGGAGCACCTGCTCACAATGCAGATGTGGGAACACAAACACCACAAGCACACAGCTCACATCAGACCACCCCAAACACTGCCCTGACACTGCCCTGTGTAATTGTCTGCTTTTCCCTGCATTTCCAGGGGCTTCCCACTCCCAGTGGTTCAGGGGTGCTGGGTTTGCCCCAGCTGGGCCCCCGCAGGATCCCATTGAGGGGATGACCCCACAGAGGGGGTGGGTCACACCTGACTGTCCTGGCACACACCTGAGACCCTGGGAGGAGGAACTGCTCTGCAGTGACTCCCAGAGGCATCGCCAAGGCTGCACAACAGATAATTCAAGAACTCCCTCTTGGCATTCCACAGATCCCATTTTTAATGCTCTGAGGTTCGATCTGTTTGTCAAGGCAAATGCAAGCTGGACAGAACAGTGAGTGGTCTTTGCATGGAAGAAAATCACAAGAAATAACCTGATAAACCAAAATATTTCATACTTCTGAAAAATAAGCTTCCTTACAAGGAAGAAAATTAAAAATGGTAACTTTCACTACTTGAAATTATGGCATGAAGAAAATGAGGTGGTGCTGTTTCCTGCTTCTCTTACTCAATAGTTTCATCTACACCACAATTTCTGCAAAAGCTGAGCAGCTCTGGCCAGACCAACACTCCCTTTCCACAAGCACCATCCCAGTCCACCTGCCATGGAATAGCCATGGTCATGTTAAGTCAAAAGCAGTGAAATAGAGAGTTTTACCAAGTCCAGAGCATTCTCCCACCACTTGCAGGTAACACTTGACTACAGATAAATACCTGCCTGCCAGTGGCAGGACCTGAGAGTTGCTAGACACAAAAAGATCCCCTATTGAAGGAGTGCTTCAATTAATCTGATGTCCTGGGATTGGAATTGCCAATTACTGCTGCAGCAGTGCAGAGATGAGCAGGCATTCACTGAAGGGATGATGGGCAATTGCTGACACACAAACCACTCAAATACAGCTGTTTTAATAATTCTGATTTATGAGTGTTCCAGAAACAATCGTCTGTTACCAATTTGGACATTATTATAAAGAAACAAAGCTACTGAGCTCACACAGACCATTCCCATAGTCCTGCTTTTCTTTTTTAAAAATTATTCTGATGACTAAGAATCACAACCAGACACTGGGATGCAGCACACTCAGGACTAAGGAATTCAAGGACAGGATGACTTTTATTTACAATAAAGTGTAACACGCAGTGACTGCTGGGCATCCAAAGAATCATTCATTAAGTAGCTGTAAGACATAGCCACAAAAAGGTACTGACACAGTGATATCCCTGCTGAATCACCACTCAAACCTACAAATAACTGGGCATGAGCGCTGGGGCTGGGAAATGAGGTAGCAAATTCACACTGCATCCACCCACCCACCCAGGCACACTCATCCAGCCCATGTCAACATCACTGAACTCAAATACTACACTAATGAAAAGTGCAGCTTCACCATTCCTCTTTTTCCCACTAGAGACATCCTTGGGGAAATATCCTTGCATGCACCGAAACTGGTATGATTTCAATTCCACCCACATCTGGGCTCACTTGGGAACTAAATCCAGCACAGCCCGTCTTGGGTCAGCCAGTGACCCTGAACAAAAATAGCTCTGGCAGAAAGCTGGATTTATGGAATAGGGTGGAGCCCATCCAAGAGTAAACTGCACAACCCCGCCACGGGCACTCAGTGACGGAGGAGCGGCAACTCCTTCCCCCTGCTCAGCACAAAGGGGACTCTGCCACGGCCACAGTGACACAACCAGCCCTTGGGCAGCTCCTGAGCTGGGTCTCACACAGCTTCCTACATGTCAGACCAAGAGCCAACTGCCCTCTCCAGAGCAGGAAAATGTGAGCAGCAGGTGTTGCCCGACTGGGTGGCAGCCCAGGGCCACCGCACAGCGCCCAACGCCCGGCAGAGCGCACAGCTTCCCTGGAAGGCCACACTGCTGGGAAATCCACAGCAGCTTCCCCGAATGTCCCAGTGCACACAGCCCTGCAGGCAGGGGATGACAGCACCAAGGCAAGAAAAATTAACAGAATCAATCAGCTTTTGACAAAAGCTTGTTCTGCCCACAGCAGAGACAGCAGATGACACTGAAGATCAGGCAGAGCTCGCGGCTGAGCGAGAAGAACTCAAGTCTGAAGTGTTGTCAGAGGATAAGCCTGGGTTTGGGCAGGTTTTACCAAGGCACTGCAGTGAAACAGAGCCTCCAGGGTATATCACACACAGCAGGGATGTCCTGGAAACACCCTCAGGCACCATCGGCAACAGCACAGAGAAAAAAAATAAACAAAGTTGCACATTTATTGTAAGGATCCAGGACTGCTGGATTATTCTTCTCCTCCCTTCATACAAAATTAGCAAAGTCTGTCCCTGCAAGGCACCTCTCAATGGACTCTTAAAGGCAACCAACATGCCACGTTGATTTTTAAGTTATAAATCCATTTCCAATACTTCATTTAGATTTCTAGTACACATTAACCAAAGAGTAAAACCCCAAGAACAAACCGTGACACACAAGTTTCCTGCTAATTACCAAGATATTGCATGCAAGCCCTTTCTAATACAATTAGAATGTTATGGAGTGTACAAATGAGAAACAAATTTAAACTTTTAGACACACTGCAAAATTAATTTAAATCTGAAATCATGTTCAAAGCTCAACCATTCTCATTATGATTTGCTTGTATTCAAATACAAACGCCCTCTCAGCCCAAACACAAATCCAAAATATAAAAGGAAAAAAAGCATAAGGTATGTTGGTTGTTATTACACCCCACAGGATCTGAGCCCTCACCCTGCAGCATCTCAGGGCACAGGGATAGCTGTGTAGCACAGAAATTCCCAAGCACTCAGTGGCTGAAGCAGCCAGATCTCAAAATCTCCACATTTCATCCAGAGGATGCAACAATTGTGTGAAAAAGCTTAATATTCTCCTTCCTCAATAGTTTGAAGCCTGCTGAGGGAGCTTAGCCCACCTCCCATCTATAGCCAGAGCCACTCTCAGGTGCATCCAACAACACCAGGGGCCCGACAAGTGACTGATTCCAATACACAGCAGAACACAAGTGGCAGGAACAGGCAGGAAGACCTGAGCAGAACAGAGGAGAGACACAAGCCAGCAAGTCACATCTTTATCCCAAAGGCTTCTCCTTGGCAATTATCAAATCCTTGCACAAGCAGGGGTGTAAGAGTTTATCAGGAAGAGCTCCCATTAATGTTTTATAACGGAAAGTGAAAAGCAGCCGCAGACTTAGGGTCCCCTGGCTGTCCTCTATCAGTGCTGCTCAGGATTTAGTTGTGCTTGAGAGGGAACAGGCAGGAAAACGTGGATCTTCCCAGCACCCACCACGTCTACAAGGAAAATAAAACCATAAAGATCACGAAATGTTAGCACAGCGAATCTACACCAGCGAGCAGCTGCAATGCCCCCATGGGATGGAGCAACCTTGGACTTGGTGACTTTTATTGCTCTTTTTCTTTCTCTCCAAAGCAACTTTGCAGAATGTCAGCATAGGCGAGAAACCCGGCAGAGGAAAGTGAGACAGGGTGTCCAGAGCAGCTGGGGCTGCCCGTGGATCCCTGGCAGTGCCCAAGGCCAGGGTGGACAGGGCTTGGAGCCACCTGGGACAGTGGGAGGTGTCCCTGCCATGGCAGGGGTGGCACTGGATGGGCTTTGAGGTCCCTTCCCAACCCAACCCACCCTGTGTTTCTGTGATATAGGGGAAGACCAAGAACAGACTGTTTAAAAGTGAAGTCCTTAAGGTCCCTTCGCTCCTAAAGCATCCCATGGTCCCATGAGGGAGGTGGGCACTGGGGCAGGTGACTCCGGAGGAAGATCTTGCAGAGGGGGGACTGAGAGCCCCCGCAGTCCCCAGGGCTTGGTGCACTCTGAGCACCCTCATCTTTACCCGGCTCTTCCATTTCATAGGAAAATCCACACTTTCGTGCGGGTTTGCTCAGTTAGGGAGGAGCAGCAGGCGGAGGAGGCTCCGGGAGGGTTTCGGTTCCCTCGCCCCCCTCACACTCCATCCCAAGCGGGCCGTGTGTGACGGGAAGCCCCGCCGAGCCCCGGGGCGGTGGGGCCGCGCCGCCCGCCCCTCACTCACCGCAGCCGGAGGTTCGCCATGAACTCGGGCATGGTGACGGCGTCCATCAGCACGAAGTCGGCTTTGCCGAACTCCAAACTCTCCTGCTCTGCCATGGCGGCCACTGGGACGGCCGGGACCGGGATGGGGGCCGAGCTAGGAGCGGGACCGGGACGGGACAGGACTCGGGACCGGGCTCGGGATCGCTCCCGCCGCTCCCCGGCCGGGGGTGTGGGGGTGTCACCTGCGGCGGGGCGGGGCCGGGGCCGTGAGGCGGCTCCGCGCGGCGCCCCCTGGCGGCAGCAGCGGGCACGGCACCGCCGGGGCGGGGCGGGGCGCGAGCGCCCCCTGGCGGCGGCAGCCGCGCGCTGCGGGCGGGGATCGCGGCACGGCCGGGACCGGGAGCCCCGGCGGCGGGCACCGCGGGAGCCCCGGCGGCGGGCACCGCGGGAGCCCCGGCGGCGGGCACCGCGGGAGCCCCGGCGGCGGGCACCGCGGGAGCCCCGGCGGCGGGCACCGCGGGAGCCCCGGCGGCGGGCACCGCGGGAGCCCCGGCGGCGGGCACCGCGGGAGCCCCGGCGGCGGGCACCGCGGGAGCCCCGGCGGCGGGCACCGCGGGAGCCCCGGCGGCGGGCACCGCGGGAGCCCCGGCGGCGGGCACCGCGGGAGCCCCGGCGGCGGGCACCGCGGGAGCCCCGGCGGCGGGCAGCCCGGCAGCCCCGGCGGCGGGCACCGCGGGAGCCCCGGCGGCGGGCACCGCGGGAGCCCCGGCGGCGGGCACCCCGGGAGCCCCGGGATGGGTGATGTGTGCCCTGGAGCAGGGGCTGTTGCTGCCTGGGGTGTCCTACACCCACAGGAGCTCCTCTCACAGCCCAAATATTGGGTTATTTCTACCCCCTGCCAGGCACAGGAGAAGAAAGCAGATCCTGCACCCAACGGAAACTCCCCCAAGGACCCCACTCGGCAGGGTCAGTCCTGCTCCCACCCCCCTGGGTGCACCCCCAGACCCTGCTCACCCCAGTGTTTACTGAAACCCCAGAACCCTCCCAAATGCTGCAGAATATACCACACACTAAATCCCTTTGGAACACCCAGGCACCCCAGAAGCATCCTTGTGCTGCTTCCTTTGCTCCACACATGGGAGACCCCCAGCGTGGGGGGCTACAGCATGCTCTGGGGCAGGGAGGATGTGATTGAGAGGGGAGTAATTCCTTCTCTGGGTGTATTTAGAGGGGAGCAATTCCTTCCCGGGGTGTATCCTGGACCCAGGAGAGTCCCCTCTCCAACACAGCATGCAAAAGCATCCCCCTCACCCTGCATCTGAGAGACCCCCTCACCACAGCCCAGGGTGCTAAGGGGCTGCATTCTGCACCTGAAAAGACCCCCAGGATGAGGGGCTGCAGGGTGCTGTCCCCCCCAGAGGAATCTTCCTTCCTGGGGTGTACCCTGCACGCAGAGGAGCCCCCCACACCCTCCACACAGGCTGCTAAGGGGTCACATTCTTCATCTGGAGAGACTCCCCGTCCCACCTCAGAGGCAGGCCCTGCACTGGGATGTGCTACAGGGCCTCACCCTGCACCCTGGGGAATCTCCATCCCAGAGCAGGGCTGGATCTTGCACTCAGGGGACACCTTTTCCTTCTCTGGGACAGATCCTGCGCCCCAGGACCCCCCACCCCTCTCCACAGGGTCCTGCAGGGACACCCAGCCCCTCCCCATATCCTGCACCCAGGGACCCTCCACAAACACCCTGCGGGGTGGGGGCTGCACCCGAGGGACACCCCCCCTCAAAAACTCATCCCCCTGAGGATGGAGCCACATCCAGAGCACAGTGACCCCCTTCTGCTGCACCCCAGTGCCACAAAGAACACAGAGCAGGGTTCTGCACTGAGACCCCCCCAGGACAGGGGGGAGAAGGCAGATCCTGCACCCAGGTAACCCGACCCCAGGGCCCCACTCTGCAGGGTCAGGATCTGCCCCCAGCACCCCCAAGTGCCCCCCGGATCCTGCTCACCCTGGTGCTTGATGAAACCCTGGATCTCCCTCAAATTAATGCAGAATAAACCATTAAAATTGTCCCCCTAGATCCATCACGGAGGGCTAATTACATTAATTATACTAATTAGGGCAATGGGAATGGGGGGGGGGGGGGGGGGGCGCAGGGATCTGGGAGCAAATACAGCCTCACCTAAAAGAATTTTGGGCAAGAATAGCTGGTTTGAGTGTAGGAGCCAGGGTGCAGGTGTGAGATGTGAGGCCATCCCTGGCCTTGTCTCCATCCCTGCCTCCATCTCCGTCCCCACCCTGGAGCTGCGTGGGCCCCCTCCCCTCCCAGCTGCAGGCAATGATCCCCCCTGGTTAAAGGCAGCAGATCCCAGCTCCCTCTCTGCTCCTGGGGGAGGACGAGACTGGAGGAGTTCTCAGAGGTGAGCTGGCAAGAAAAGTCTCCTAAAATGCTTTATTTGGGCTTTGCTTTTCTGGTGGGTTTGGCTTTGCAGAGGGGGTGGCTTCTGACCTTGTTTATTCAATGTGCTGAATGGCTTTGGTGTTGTTGTAAGTGCCTAATTTGCCTGATGCTAATTAGTGCCCTGGCGAGGACAGGGTGGGGGCAGCAGCGTGTTCAGCCCCTGCTTGGCTCTCTCAGCAGAGGTTTTGCAGCCCCAGGAGGCGTGTGTGACCCCAGAACCGAGCGATGGAGCCAGCACCCCCTGCCCTCCACAACCCCTCGGGTCCCGGCGCCCTCCCTGAGCCCCCGAGGGCAGCAGAGGGATGTGCCTGGCAGAGCCTGCGCTGCCTCCGCCTCCACAGGCAGAAGAAGAAAGTGGCTTATGCAGCCCGTATCTGCAAGCTCCTGAACCGGGTGAGTCCCCGCTGGGCTGGGGTGCAGCTCCTACCCCCCCCCGAGTTCCACCTGCTCATCCCTGGGTCCCGGGCTGGGTGGTGGCTGAGCAGGGCTCAGGGATGGTGTTCCCATCCCTGGTGCTGGGGGAATGTTTGGATTTGATCTTTGTGTTTTCCAACCTGAATGATTCCACGATCCCAAAAGCTGAGGCTGGGCTGTGCCAGCTGTGCTGATGCTGTTGGTTGCTCTCCCCACAGACGTGTTCCACGGGGGACTCCTGCCTGCTGGCTTCCCTGCTGCCCTGGCTGGGCAGTCCCCAGCTCCTCGGGGAGGTGGCTCTGGAGGCCTCCCGGCTGTCCCGCTATGGCAGGAGGAGTCACCTCGGCCACCGTGAGGTCCTGCTGGCCACGAAGCTGGTGCTGCTGCGTGAGCTCTACAAACCTCCCCCAGGATCCTGAGCCATGAGCTGAGGCAGGATGGGACAGTCTTTGTAGTATTTTAATGTGGTTTTGATAAATAAAGTGGTTTTTGGCATTGTTTATTGGAGAGAGCAGCAGGTGTTGGCCTGGGTACCTGTGTGCCCCAGGAAGGGTGCAGGACAGGGTGGTCACACACCTGCCTCAAGAAACAGTCACAGGGCAGCCTCTTGGCTCTGCCCCAGGGAGGCTGTTGGGCAGCTGGGTGCATCTTTGCACCCTATTTGGCCAAGAAAAGCAGAAGGAGGAAAGGGGGTTGTTATTCCAAGCCTGGGGGACTGCCAGCCTTGGAGGCAGCAGCATTCCTGGTGATGCTGTGCCAGCTCCTGGCACTGAATGACCTGTTTTGTTCCAGGCTCTCCATGGAGCCCCTGCACATCCCAGCCCTAGGGCTGTCTCTGGGTTCTCCAGCTTCAGCCTTCAGCTCCAAATCCTGCCATGGGCAGGGTACATGGCACTGCCCAGCCACCTGCCTCCCCCCTGAGGGCTCTCAGTGCCAGTGGAGTGCCAACAGCTCCTGGCAGCACTGGGACACCCTCCCCTGGGGCAGCCTTTGCAGCTGCTGAGTGTTCCCTCCCAGGAGTACGGCAGGAGGCTGGGAAAGGATGGATCCTTCCACAGGGATGGGGCCTTGTAACCCTGGCATCAGCTGACGGTCCCTTTGGGGGGGTGGTGCCAGCTCTGCCCAGCCTGCCTCCCTTGGTGGGCACCACGGGGCTCTGGGGGGACTGGCTGGACTCTGTGGTGGCACAGAGGTGCTCCAGTGCCACCCACACAGGTACTGGCTGTCACTGGTGGGAAGCAGCTCCTGGTGCAGCTGTTGGCAGCTCTGGCTGTGTCCCCAGCTGCTCCTGTTTGCTCTCTCCACTGTCCTGGCTGCACCCAGGACCTGTGCAGTGCTTGGACTGTCACTTACCAGTTTGGCTTTTTCCCTGGTCAATATCAGGACAACAGCTGCCCTCAAGGAACAAGTCCTGCCCAAGGACTGAGGGTTGAGTTTTGATGTCCCTGCTGCCTGCACTGCCCTGTTGTCACACCCCTGCTGAGGAGCTTCAGCTCAGTTCCTCTTCTGGCAGCCCTGACTCTTTAGGTTGATTAGGATTGGCTCCAATCTATGGATTTGAGGCCAAATCCTATAGGAAAGTCCTAGCCTTTGTAGAAATAAGAGCTGCAGCTGAACTTGAGGACACACCCAGGCTCCTGCCAAGGCTGTTTTTACCTCCAGCATTCCTTGCTGGGGACTGCTTGACCTGCCCAAAAGCTCAGGGAGGGGAAGGGGAGGGTTCCATGCCCTCTGATACATCTGCTTGGGAGCTTCATCATCCTGTTAGTGTTTTCTCTAGTGCTGCAGCCAGGAAAAACCAAGATCGTTCATTCAGTGCTTCTTGTCCCTGCAGACAGCCTGGAGCTGTTGTCCTCTTCCTTCTCTCTTTATTTCTGTATTTGGAGCCCCAGCTGCTGCTAGGAGGGTGACATGTGGAGCTGCTCTGGTGGCTGTCTGGCTTCTTAACCCCTGCAGTAATTGTGTGTGGGATCACTGCCTGAAAGGGAAACTGAGCCTGGAGCCATCACCAGCTCCCAGGGGAAGCAGCTGGAGCAGAGGAGATGCTGGGAGAGATCACCAGGGGAGGTTCCTGCCCAGGGTAGGGGATTTGGGGTTATCAATGGACCTTTTCCTACCCAAAAACTTGTAGCTCAACTGGGCTCTAGAGCTGCCCCAGCCCTGGCAGTGCCCAAGGCCAGGCTGGACAGGGTTTGGAGCACCCTGGGACGGTGGAAGATGTCCCTGCCCATGGCAGGGGGTGGGACTGGGTGGGCTTTAAAGGCCCTTCCACCCCAAACCCTGCTGGGGTTCTGTGGTGTCTCAGGTGCATCTCACCACTGACTCAGTGGACCCTCATCTCTCTGGAATCTATTCTTCAGCATCTTGATTTGGTCTTTTTTCCAGTTTATTTTGTCTCTCCTTCCCCACACAACCCCTACATCTCCCCTTTATTTTGTCCTGATAGTCCTGCTGATTTTGAAATTGAGAGTCCTTGTGTAAGACACATCCTGTGCCCAGGGCAGTGGGGGAGTCCCCATCCTTGGGAGGATTTAAAAGTCCCGTGGATGTGGCTCTTGGGGACATGGGTCATTGGCAGTGCCATGCAGAAGGGTTGGACCTGATGATCTCAGAGGGCTTTTGCAATCTAAATGTTACCAAATAGGGATCTGAAGCACAAGATTAATCAAGTGACCTCTCAAAAGATTTTTCTGGAGTCCCATTTGGGGGAAGAGGGGAAATCTGCTGCCATGGGGTTGGTGGAGCACAAATTCCTTATGAGTGGGCAGCCCCTGGCACACTCAGGGACAGGCAGGGGCCCCTGTGCCAGACCCCCACAAAAATCTGTATTTCTTGTTTCTTTAGCACTTGCACTTTCTGTTCACAATTTCAGCTTCTTCCTCCAACCTATGGGAAACACCTGGATGCAAATCCTGGGCTAAAAAACGGAAAGTGATGATTTATTCCCAGAGGGGAAGTGCATGTTGAGGCTGCACACACCATGTGGATATCCTTCAAAAAACTGCTTTCATCTGTCACCCCAAAAGGCAGCTTTGGCAGAAGCAGGAAGATGAAGCCACAAGCAGCTGGGCCTGAAAGGACTTTTCTGGATGACTTTTTTGTTGTTGTTGTTAATTTCTTCTATTACCTTTTTTAGCTCTGTTGGTAGTAGACGACAGAGGCCCAGACAGGCTGAGGAAGTGGAAGGGTTAAACACAAACATGGTGCTTTTATCAGTCTGTGGATCCAGAATCAACCAACGAAGACTTCTGTTCTTTGGGAGCCCTGGAGGAGGACCAGGGCTCTCACAGTTTGCTGTCCTCAAGGGTGGACTTGTGCCATTCCTGTTGCCTGTGCTCAGGATGGTGTTGGCCTTTCCAAAACTCAGATCTGAACCCAAGCCTTCATCTGCAGGATACAGCTGTGGGATTTACAGCTCTGGCTGGAGACTTTGCAGTACACGATCCTAAAAGCTTTGGGAAAGCAAGGAGTGGAGCTGCTTTGTGCAAAATGGAGGAAAAGCCCAGCAAAACCTGCTGCTTCTTGTCCCAGGGGCGAGGAGGGATGAGCAGCTGTCCTCTCTCTGGTGTGCTGCCAGTGATGAACTGAAAATGGGCTCTGGAGAACATCCCTGTGCCAGGGCAGGATGCCAGCCAGGTCTCCAAATCCTCAGAGGGTTTGCTGGTAGGTACTGGACTGAGTTTCAGCTGATCCCAAAAGCAGGGGGCAGGGTTGGGGCAGTGTGGGAGGTGTGTGCTGGCCATGTGCCAGCTCCAGGTGTGGCACAGAGCCATGGCATGGCCAAAAGGCCGCTGAGGACAGCAAAGGGACATGGCTGACATCCAGGCAAAAGAAATCAGAGCCTGCCTCGGCCAGGACACCCCATCCCCATTGCTGTGGTGCCCAAAGGAGGGGCTGTGGGGGCCCAGCATCCCCCCAACTTCTGAAGGCTGAAATCCCCCCAGACCAGGTTCAGGTGCCAGTGGGGTGAGTGTGGTCCTGCAGCTGTGCCCAACACAGGGCTGGGCACACGATGGCAGCTCTGTGCCTGGCTGTGCCTGAGTGCAGGCAGGACAGCAGCCACTAGGGCCACCCTGCTGGCTCTGGGCACCTCAAATCACAGCTCTGGGTCACAGCCAAGGCTTGCACAGGCACCTCTGGGATGTAGCTTCTGCCTGGCATAGAAGGATGGAAATGAAGACAAAACAGATAAAACACAGAGATTTCTCTGGAAAAACAGCTCTGAGGACTGGACCTCCTCTGCTCTGGAGACAAGCTGGGAGAGATGAGGGTGTTGAGCCTGCCCAGAGCAGCTGTGGCTGCCCCAGCCCTGGCAGTGTCCAAGGCCAGGCTGGACAGGGCTTGGGGCAACCTGGGATAGTGGAAGGTGGGAAGGCCCCCCGGATGGGCTTTAGGGTTCCCTCCCAAACCATTCTGGGATTTTATTGGGTTGTTCTCTGATGCTTTAGCTGCTCATCTGCCAGGTCTCCCTTTAAAAACATGAATTTTGCTTTTGGTAATTTTAATTCATTCTTCATTTCTTCTTACTCAGCTTCCTTTGGCATTTTTTCTATTTCATGAGGCAGGGCCTCTTCCTCCTTTCTACAATTCCCCTGCTGGTAAATGGTGGGCTGCCCCAGCAGTAACCGTTTGCGAGGGGTAACTGTGCCCTTTCCTCTTCTCTATTTTTTAAAAAAAGGGAAGTAATAAAGAAAATTAGACAACACATCAAAATTTCCAGCCCAACACGCACACATTGCTGTTATGGTCTCGAGCCAAGGTGGAGGATGTCAAACTGTAAGCAAATGAAATATTCGCTTCCCAGGCTTTTTGTAATTAAAGTGGACATGGTGTTTTCTTTTATGGAGTTTTCCAGGAAGTTTTATTAAGACCACTATGAGGATTCCTAAGACTGCAATGTGACTGTTGTACAAATACATGAACATTTATAGTGGGAAAATATTAACATCCCCTCGAAGGTCAGTGTGTGCAGAGCCAGCCACACCGTAAAAGAACCCAGATGAAGCAGAGTCCTCAAGGCCTTTGCTTCTCATAAGGGGAAATCTTTCCCAAAGCTGTTCCTGAGAATCCTCTTGAGGATGTTTGTGTTCCTGGGAGAGGAGGGTGGAGGAGCCTGAGGCAGCATGAGAGGCTGTGGGGCTGCCCTGTCCCTCAGCAGCATCCATCAGCTCCGTTTCCTCTCCAGGAAGGAATTGCCCCACGGCAAAGCTTCACTATGAGCCACTTCTATTTGCATCCAGATTTGTGATTCCCCAGGCTGAAGAGGGCTGGGAATCCAGCCAAAACCACCAGACACAGCTGAACAGAAGGGAAACATCTTGAGATGTTCACCAGGTCTGACTGCAGCTGATTTTGCAGCTTCCTGGATAAAAACCCATCCCTGCTCTCCTGGAGAAGTGGCACTGAGCCATGGCCAGCCCAAAACAGCAAGCTCGGGAGAAAAAGCTCCAGGCAGACCTTAGAAACTCCTTCCAGTGCCTAAGGAGGCTCCAAGAAAACTGGAGAGGGACCTTGGACAAGGGCTGGAGGAACAGGACTAGGGCTTCCCACTGCCAGAGGGCCGGGCCAGGTGGGATATTGGGAATGGGAATTGTTCCCTGGCAGGGTGGGCAGGCCCTGGCACAGGGTGCCCAGAGCAGCTGTGGCTGCCCCTGGATCCCTGGCAGTGCCCAAGGCCAGGTTGGACACTAGGGCTTGGAGCAGCCTGGGACAGTGGGAGGTGTCCCTGCCATGGCAGGGCTGGCACTGGATCATTTTTCAGGTCCCTTCCACCCCACACCATTCTGAGATTCTATGACAAGGGATGGAAGCCCAGGCTGACCACTGAAATGCTTCACAGCACAGTGTTGAGAAGATGTTACCCTGTTACCCCAGTGCATAACACCCATTAAAATTCCTTAAATAAACAAAAAGAAAGTTTTTATAGTGTGAAGATCTTTGACAACACTCACCCAGCTCCATGGTCCCTCCTCACTGTCCCCAGCAAGGTTCTTCATCCCTCCCCACCTGCTGTGGGCCTGAGGCAGCCCAGCAGTGCTGCTCCTGCATCCAGGCAGCTGGAAAGTCGCTGGGATGGGAGCAAATCCCTTCTGCAAACATCCACTCCAGAGAGCAGGATCCGCTTCCAGGCCCAGGGCAGTTTTCACCTGCCTGGAGCCACGAGACTGTTGGGAACAGCAGCAGAGAAGCAGAGCTGGAGGGGTGCCTGGAGCAATTGCTGCTCTCCCTGATCCAGTGCAGGGTGAGTGCAGCTGAAACCCCTCATGATGGATGTTTGTTTCATTTGTGCTCTTCCCTCCTAAAGCTGCCGCTGCCGGAGCCCTGGCACGGCGGCTCTGTCCTGGCCCAGGGCTGTGTTTACACCCAGCCAGCCCCCAAAGTCTGATTAAAGCTCTCACTGCAGCCCCACTCTGTGATTCCTCATCCTCTCCAGGCAGACACAGAGCAGTTTATTCCCTTCTTTTCCATGGCAGCCTTTTATTTATTGGAGGAGGGTTATCCCAGCAGGGCAGGAAGTGCAGCTGCAAAGGGGAGGCTGGAGGTCAGCTCATCCCCAGCTGTCCCTGCTCTGCTCTGCTACAAACAACCCAATCCTTTCACTCTTCCCTCAGAGATCACATTTTCTGGATTCCCTTTAATCCTCACTGCTAGAAAACAAGGGAGGTTTTTCAGGATGTGTTGTAAGAAAGGAGGAGCAAGTTCCCATCCCAGTCCTTGGAGGTGGGATCTGCTGTGTGATCTACTGAGGAATTCCAAACTCACCTGGCATTGCAAAAGCACAGGATGGGAAGCAAAGGCAGCAAAGCAGCTCTGGAAGGACCAACCACCTTTGTCCAAGCTTCACAAACCAAGAATATTGCATCATATAAATATCCAGCTCTGTCAGAATTCCTCATCCCTACCGATGTCACCTAAAGGATCCTGAACTTGAAATAGGTTTTCATGAAATGGGTGATTCATTGGGTCTTCCTTGTCCATCAGCTCTCTTGCTTCTGCAGATGCCTCAAGCAATGACACAGAGCACCTTCACCTGCAGCAGCCTCCCCCATTTCCTGCCCTGCCCTGGGCCAAGGGAGGAGGTTCCAGACCACACCATGGCCCCTGGATATGATGCTGCTTATCCTGACCATTAAAAAAAAAGCTCCTAATTTACTTGTGAGAAAAATGTCTTTGAAAAATAATTTCAGCCTCCTTGTATTGCTTTCCCCTCCCTGGAAGTTATTCTATTCTATTCTATTCTATTCTATTCTATTCTATTCTATTCTATTCTATTCTATTCTATTCTATTCTATTCTATTCTATTCCATTCCATTCCATTCCATTCCATTCCATTCCATTCCATTCCATTCCAATTTTACTCTTCTCTGTTTCTCTTCTATTTTATTCTGTTCTATTCCATCCCATCCCAGGTTAGGCCAGCTGCAGTGATGTGGCATTCCAAGTGGGAATGCTAATTTAAGGGGCAGGTTTCCAGCTATCTAAGATGCAATGAGATTCTTGGGAAGATCCCTCACAGACACCTGGGCTCTCAATGCCAAAAGGATGTCAAAAATCTACAAAGGCATTTTCTTTATCTCAAAATCTTCCAAATCCCTGGATCTAACACAAACTGGCACCTTGAGCTCAGCTGTGTTGTATCAGACAACTATCCATTCCCCATCCAACACTGTGTTATCCGAGCTAAAGGACTCCTGAGGGCCTGAACTTTCCCAATCAGTCATTAAAAAATTGTGTTGCAAATGTTAAAAAGCTTCTTCCCAACCACCTCAGTGCAGCAGCCAGAGCCTGGGGCTCTCCTGGCTGTGTGAGAATAGTCCCAGACAGGAGCTGAACATGGCCAAGTGCACCAGTGAGCAACAGCCTTCAGTTCCTCCATGCTCCAGTTCCTGGGAAAACTGTCAATGGCTGTGCAGAAGAGCTAAAAAAAGAAACCCTAAAATCAAGGGTGGGCAGGCCCTGGCACAGGGTGCCCAGAGCAGCTGTGGCTGCCCCTGGATCCCTGCAAGTGTCCAAGGCCAGGCTGGACAGGGCTTTGCCTGATCTGGTCCAGTGGAAGCTGTCCCTGCCCATGGCAGGGGTGGAACTGGTGATCCTTAAGGTCTCTTCCAGCTCAGACCATTTTGGGATTCTGTGGGCATAGCTCAGCAGAGATTCTAAAGAAACAGAACAGCCAAGGAGAGGACCTGGATGTCCACTTGAGTGGTTTCCAACCAGCTTGGCAGGAAAGAGTTTTGTCCTGGACCCTGGAGTCCAGGACTTGTCTGACTTTACTTCTGGCTACTAGAATTCATGAACAGCAAATATTTGATGGGCCCAGGCAGAGAAGAGTTTTGTGGATTTAAAGTGAAGTGATTGAGGGCAGCTGTTTGAGAGGGAGCTGGGCTCAGCCTCCCCAGGTCTCTGTGTGCTGAGGCAGCCAGAGCTTGCTGAAGTAAGGTAAAGCAAGGACGGCATGGCACAGAAAAGACACAAGGGCAGGGAGTCTGAGCTACCCAAGGGCCAGAGGAAAATAAGAGACCTTGAACTGCACGGAGTTGCTGCCAGCTCATTTCCTCGGGCCCCTCTGGATGGCAGCACAACCCTCTGCTCCATCCGCGGCTCAGCCGGGCTCGTGTCGGCGGCAAAGGCTGTGTCCCACCTCCACATCATTAATCTAAGAAATTAGAAATTCCCAGCAGGAAGCACAGCAGGTAAATGTTTAAGGTGGAAGGAGTCAAGAAGCAGGCACTGACTTGCTGGGCTCCAAACAGAGCCAGACCCAAGTGTTTGGTGGGTGACTCCTCCACGGCTCAGCCAGCAGCTCCTGCAGCCTCCCAGAGACTCCCGGGGGTGTTTGGGGTTACAGGGCTGGGATCCGCCGAGCTGAGATGGCAGCACAGACAGGATGGACAGCTGACACTGCAGTGCCCTGCCACCAGTGACTTCCTCCTGGTGTGGAGTCCCATCCCTGCTCACTGCCCTTGTCTTGCAGGCTTGCTCTGATCAGCTCAAGGTACCCAAACAGCTCAGCAGTCATTAACTCCCTATACAAACACACAGGAAGTTTCTCCTCAGGTTATTTCCTCCTCCTGTCTCCTGGTGCCACCAGGCAGCAATGACTGGAAAAGGTTCAGATCCCCACTGCTCCACAGCACTCTGATCTCCCCTCCCTACATTCTTCCATGCTCAGGGAGCCCAGGGAGCATCCTGCATGGCTGGTGGCCTTCATCCTCACTAAAAGAGTCAGGAGAGGTTTGTGTAGCCTCTTCCTTGGCCCCAGCTCTCTCTGACACCTCTGATGCCTGCAGGGATAGAAATCATGGATAGTGGGACCCTCTGAGGGGATGAGCTGCTGGATGTGCCCTGGTCTGACCCAGGCCCTCAGCCTGGCCACCCCACCCTGCACCAGGCAGGGCTGGGTTCATGCTGTGCCCCCTGGCTAAGGATGGCACAGGATGGAGCTGCTCCATCAGGGAATGGGGCTGGGGTCCTGCCCTGGGATCCCCCCAGGGAAGGGGCTGCAGGCCAGGGCAGGATGGGGCAGTGGGGATGGGGATGCCTGGGGCTGTGTTTGGATCGATGCTAGGAGGAGCCAGAGGCTGTACATGAGACCAGTGCCACCACTGCCACTTTGGGAGCTGGATGTGAATGGAGAGAGTGTTGGAGAGGGTGACACAAATGTTTATGTAGCTCAGACAAGGAGGAGAGGAGAGGAGAGGAGAGGAGAGGAGAGGAGAGGAGAGGAGAGGAGAGGAGAGGAGAGGAGAGGAGAGGAGAGGAGAGGAGAGGAGAGGAGAGGAGAGGAGAGGAGAGGAGAGGAGAGGAGAGGAGAGGAGAGGAGAGGAGAGGAGAGGAGAGGAGAGGAGAGGAGAGGAGAAGGAGAGGAGAGGAGAAGGAGAGGAGAGGAGAGGAGAAGGAGAGGAGAGGAGAGGAGAAGGAGAGGAGAGGAGAAGGAGAGGAGAGGAGAAGGAGAGGAGAGGAGAGGAGAAGGAGAGGAGAGGAGAAGGAGAGGAGAGGAGAAGGAGAGAAGGAGAGGAGAAGGAGAGGAGAAGAGAAGAGAAGGAGAAGAGAAGGAGAGGAGAGGAATCAACAATGACATCTACTGCAACTGCCTGACCCCTTCAGGGATGACCAGAAGTTACAGTACATTGTCAAGGGCACTGTCCAAACGCCTCTTCAATCAACACTGGCAGTTTTGGGGCATTGACCACCTCTCCAGGAAGCCCATCCCAGTGCCTGACCACCCTCTTGGTAAAGATGCTTCCCAGTGTCCAGTCTAACCCTCCTCCTGTGCAGCTTTGAGCCATTCCCAGGCATCCAGTGCCTGGATCCCAAGGAGAAGAGCTCACCACCTCTATCTCCACATCCTCTCCTTAGGAAGCTGCACAGAGCTGTGAGATCAACCCTCAGCCCCCTTCTCTCCGTGTCTTCCAGCCCATTGCCAGCTTCGTTCTCCTCCTCTGGCCACATTCCAGGATTTTCCCATCCTTCTCAAATGTTGGGACCCAGAACTGCACACAGTTCCTATGTATAGGATCAGAGACTGCATAAATTTGACTTAGGATGGGACAACCAGGATCTAGAAATGGGATGAGGGACCACAGCCAGCCTGGGAGCTCACATCAGCAGCTTGGGAAACCTGGAGCAAAACTGGGATCCCACAGCTGTGGTGCCACCCACAGCTCAGGAAAGACTGGAACCCTGGCAGCTCCCATGGGGGAGCAGAAGTTTGACACGGGAGGGTTCTTCCTTCTGGCAGGGAAGAGGAAGAACACACGCCAAAGCTGTTGGCCAACAGAGACGTGTGGGACTGGGAAACGGCACATTCTTTACAGGGAAGGTAATTAATTGTTGGAGCCACTCATCAAGGCATTGGCAGGCTCAGTACTGACAGTCAGGACTTGGGCTCCAGGCCTTTGCTATAGGAGGTTTTTCTTCAAATCTGTCATTTTGGTGCTGTCCTGTGATGTTTTCTGCACTGTCAGACCTGCATTGGAACACTGGGTTGGAGTGTGGCCTCAGGAACTGGGCAGTTGGAGCTGACCATGATGGTCCTGCAGGTCACACCTGGCAGGGCAGAGTCCTCCAGTGATGGCTTCTGGGCAAACAGGTCACACAGGTCTTCAGTCCATCTCCAAGTGAGGGAAGCCTCTGGAGTTCTCACTTTGTCTCTGTGTGGTTGCAACCAAACCCTCACCCCATAAGAGGCTGGGAGAGCTGGGGGTGTCCAGCCTGGAGAAGAGAACTATCCAGGAAGTACTTAGAGCCCCTTCCAATGCCTAAAGGGGCTCCAGGAGAGCTGGAGAGGGACTGGGGACAAGGGATGGAGGAAAAGGACACAGGGACCTGTGCCAGAGGGCAGGGCTGGATGGGATATTGGGAAGGAATTGTTCCCTGGGAGGGTGGGCAGGCCCTGGCACAGGGTGCCCAGAGCTGCTGTGGCTGCCCCTGGATCCCTGGCGGTGCCCAAGGCCAGGTTGGACAGGACTTGGAGGAACCTGGGACAGTGGAAGGTGTCCCTGCCCATGGCAGGGGTGGCACTGGATGTGCTTTAAGGCCCCTTCCCACCCAGACTGTTCTGGAATCCCATGACAGGTTAGGATTTTCTCACCTCCCTCTCCTGATCCCACACAGGGTGAGCAGTTCCCAGTGCCACAGCAGGAACTCTTGGCCACTCAGGCCTGCACTGATCATGGATCATACATCAGTTTCTGTAGTGGTCTTTCACATTTCTTACACCTGGCACCAGCAGACTGTCTTTACACCGCTGGCCATTCACAGGTATGGGAACAGCATCTCCCAGTTAACCACTTCACTACTCCTCTGTAAGAAAGGTGGGAAAACCAAAATATTGGTGCTGTTTCAGGGGTGCAAGTTAAGCTGAGTTGGCCCTCCATGGGCTGTTTGCAGTTACAGCTTCTGTGTGAGTGTGAACACCCAAGTGGCACTCGCGAGGTGACCCGCGCTCCCCCCACACCCAGCGGGTGCCAAGAGGCTGCACCTCGCCAAGTGTTTACAGTAATCCTTGGCAGGGACCCAGGGCTCCAACAAAGACATCTGCTAATCTGCAGAGAGGAGCTTTCAGGAAAGAGAAGCTTGAGGGTTTCAGGGAAACTCTGCTCCCAGCCAGGCTCTGCGAGTCACAAACTTGTCTGTCCCGGCTGCAGAAGCCCACCTGAGCCTCTCGAGACTGGGATTTGTCTCAGACAGCAGCTCCCAGTAGGTTCCCTCTCTTGGATTAATTATTCTGCAGCGCTCGTGGCCTCTGTCCTCATTCCTGGAGCCTCCTGGCTGTGCTGGGATCAAAGGGGATCCTTGTGAGACATCCACGTGGGACCTGAGCTGGGCCAGGAGCTCAATGACCGAGCTGCTCCCCCTTCCCTCCTCAAATCACGAGGCTGAGGGAAAGTGGGACAAGGAATGAGGTGCTGGCAAGAGCCTGGCAGCAGAACAAAGCCTGATCCTGCTGCCATGGAGCTCAGCCACACTGTCTGTCCCCAGCAGAGCCAGGTGCCAGGTGCTGTACGGAGTTTGGGGCTCACCAAGGGGAGATTTCCTCACATTCCCTCACCTCAATGTGCCAAACCAGGCAGGTGTAGCCCTTCTGCCCCAATTCAACCTCCCTCTTTGGAAATACCCATCCATATTTTTACAACTCTGAGAGAAATAAGCCCATTTGCCAGAAAATGAGCTCAAAATCCAGGCAGATCTGAAGTTTTAAGGTGCTCAAAATTCAGGCAGATTTGAAGCTTTTCTTCTCTGAAGGGTGCAGTCTGCTTCCTGCATGATGCCTTGGCAGTCCCATCTCCTGGGCAGAGTTCTGCTTGGACCCCATGTCCTTGGAGAGAGGATAAAGCCTTTCCTGCTGAATCCCAGCTGGCTGCTGCACAGCTCCTCTCCCTCTGGAGGAGGGAGGCTCTCAGTGCTGGGCTGGGAAATCACATGCTCGATGGCTTCAACATGAGGTCATTGTTTTTGGAGGAGACCTGGCTGCTGGTTGGGTTTGCTGGTTTGTTAGGCACACACAGATGTGGGCCAGGGGCACCAGTGAGTGACCAGGACCAGCCCAGCCTCTCCCAGGCACTGCTGGGTGCAAATATCCAAATTCTCATTTGCAGCATCAATCATTCCTGCAGAAATGGCTGAGAGGGGCTGGTGGGTGCAGTGCCACTGGGGATCCCCCCATGGGGGTCAGAGGGACCTTTGAGCCCCCCTGTGTATTTGTCCCCAAACCAGGGGGGCAGCAGCAGTCCAGGGCCAGCAGCCACAGGGCGTGGCTTCAGCTCCAGAACCTTCTGCTGGAGAGTCCTTGCTCTGATGCCAGCTGGTGCCAAAGTGCTTTGCCAGATGATCTTTGATCTACCCCATTAATGGGTCTGATTAAAGCTGCCTCGTTAATGAGCATTTCAGTGTCAAAGAACATGAAGTGGGGCACAGCCCCCCATGCTCTGCCCACAGCTCCCAGGGTATTGGATGGATTTGTCCTCACCTGCTTGAGATGTGACACAGGGAAGCACGTCCAGGACAGCCCCCTGCCATCCTTCACCTCTCTCTGGCTCAGAGCCAGAGCCATTGCAGTGCCCAGAAATTCAATATCCAGCTACCAAATGAACCTGCAGTGACTGAATTAGCCCTGCCAGCTCCAGCTGACCTGTGGTTGAGCTGGGGTGGACACAATCTCAGAAGCTCGGCAGATTTTCCAGCACCATCCTGCCCAAATCTTCCTTAAGGATCACAGAATCATAGAAATATTTCAGTTGGAAAAGCCCTCTGAGTCCAACTATTCCCCCAGCACTGCCAAGCCCACCACTAACCCATGCCCCCATATGCCACACTCACACACCTTTTAAGTCACTCCAGGCATGGTGGCTCTGCCCCTGCCCCGGGCAGGCTGCACCAAGGCTGGACAACTTTTCCAGGATTAAATTTTCCCCAACATCCAACCTGACCCTTCCCTGGCACAACTTGAGGCTGTTTCTTTTTGTCCTGTCCCTTTTTCCCTGGGAGCAGAACCTGACCCTCCCTGGCTGTCCCCTCCTGTCAGGAAGTTGTGCAGAGCCAGAAGGGCCCCCCTGAGCCTCCTTTTCTCCAGGTTGAGCCCCCCCAGCTCCTTCAGCTCCTCCTGGGGCTCCAGACCCTTCCCAGCTCTGTTCCTTTCTCTGGAATTCTTTCCCTGGAAAGTGAACCCTCTACAGTCTTTGAGGAAGACTCAAGGTATCCCTTGGACAAGTCCTTGTGCCACGTGCAGGTTGGAATGGTCACAGCACAGGTGATTCACTCTTAACTGGACAGATACAGAGCTGGTAAGAGAGATGCTGTTCCCAGTGCCCAGGAGCTGAGGGCACAGTCCTAAAAATGGGATCACTGGCAAAAGAGATCTTTGAATTTTTGAAAATCGCCTGTGCAGCTTTGGTGAGACAGGCAGTGAAATTTTGCATCCTGCTGAAGGAACATGGGACAATGCCTGTGGCTCCAGGTGACACAGCCCTATCCAGGCTCCTTATCCAGCTGTCTATGAATGCCTCTGGAAGGGGGGAAGAATGAGTGTCCTGTAAGCAGGAGGGGATGTAAGATTCTGCTGTTTTTCTTAAGAAAGACATTGATTTCTTATCTTTTTAGAAGTGAATTTTTAAAGTGTGCATTGACATTAAAAAAGAACCTTTTCCTTAACCTCACCAGGGTAGCAGCTGCTTCTATCTAGTACGAGTGCCTGCTCTTATCCATGACAATTCTTTGATCTGTTAAGACATGTCTGAGCCCGGTGCACAGAGAAGAGAATCAGGTCCCCGTCTAAACTTGGCAAAGCAGCAGCTTTTCCCCGTGATGTTGCAAGAGCATCTTGGGATCCCGTTGATGAATGAGCTCGTTTTGTGTCTGGTGTTACATGAGCCAAACCGGAGAGTTCGTCTCTCAGTCAAAGCAGCGACAGTGTAACATGACACGGGCAGGGAGGGGACACAACCCTGAGCTTATCCTGCGCTGCAATTCCCTGTTGTGGCAGGAGCCGTTTGTTTTAATGCAGAAATTACTGTGGGAGATGGTCAAGCTGAGACAGACACTTAATTTTGGTTCACTGATGGAGTTAAAGTGGATTCAATGAGTCTTTCCTGCTTTTTGTGCCAGCCTGGATTTGCCTCCTTCCTCCTCCTGGCTGTTGGCACTGGTGTTTCTGTTGTTAAAATCAACGTCCTCTAACATCAGAATCTCCACTGGAGAACATGATCATGTCACTGCTTAACCTTTTCTTAGCTAAGCCCAGTCTAGATTCATCGGATGGTTTGGCTGGAAGGGACCTTACAGACCACCTTGTTCCCACTCCCCACCATGGGCAGCGACACCTTCCACTCCTGCCTTGAGCACTTCCAGGGATGGGGCAGCCACAGCTGCTCTGGGCACCCTGTGCCAGGGCCTTCCCACTAATTTCATCCCAATATCCCAGATACCCTAACACAGGAAGCCATTCTCCCTCATCCTGTCAATCCAGGCCCTTGTCCAAAGTCCCTCTCCAACTCTTCTGGAGGGCTTTAAGCACTGGAAGGGGCTCTAAGGTTTCCCTGCAGCCTCCTCATCTCCAGGCTGAACACCCCCAGCTCTGCCAGCCTGGCTCTACACCTGAAGATTTCAGATTTGTAACAGTCTGAGTTACTGACTGACTCTTTCCTTTTATTTAGTTACCAACAATTCAGGCAATCTCCCAATGACAGATGGAAATATCCCCGGGGAGGGGAGGAGTGTCTGACCAGGACATGGGTTTAGGACAGCAGAAGCCCTGCAGGAATGGGTTGGTTTAGCCCTGGAGCCAATGCTGTGTCCTCTGCACAGTGTGAATTTGCTTGTCTGGAGACCCAGCAGATTCACCACGGGGGTCCTTGCTGTGTTTTTCCAGCCCATTACTGTTTTTTGTTGCTCTTGCTGCTGAGTTCCTTGGGTGAGCAGCACGGCCTGTGAACACAAACAGCTCAGCTTTGCAAAGCTGGGAACAGAGGGAAAGGTGTGACTTCACCTGAGTGTGCTGAGGGAAATTAACTACTGCACTCTGGGTAAAGCCCAGCTGGGCTGGAATTCTGCAGCTTTAACCCATTAGGGGCATGGAACTGGGTGACCTTTATGGTCCTTTCCAAGCCAAACCATTCTGTGATTCTGTGATTCTTCGCAGGCACACCCAGCTCAGCTTCCCCTGGAAGCAGGACAGGTCATGGAATCACCTCTCTGCTGCACACACTGCTCCCACCACCAGCTCTCATCTGTGCTACCAACATCAATGGCAGAATGTCACACATGAGCTCCAGAGACATCAAAAGGTTTGACATCAAGAGACATCAGAGTTTGACATCAAAAAAGTTCCAAAGGCTGAGACATCACGGCCACCTGGCAGGTCCTGGCTGTGCTGAAATGTGCCTGGGCTGTGCCATGGAATCATGGAAAGATTTGGGTTGGAAGAGACCTTTGCAGGTCATGGCATGGGCTTTGCATGGACAGATTTTGGTAGTGAGGGGTTACAGGGGTGGTGAGAAGCTGCTGGAAGCTTCTCCCATGTCCAGCAGAGCCAGTGCCTGAGGGCTCCTCGTGGCCAAGGCTGAGCCCAATAATGACGGTGGCAGCACCTCTGGGATAACAGAGTGAAGAAGCAGGGAAAAATATCCAAGTGCAGAACAGCAGCCAGACAGGAGTGGGAACATGTGAGAGGAAGAGCTCAGCAGACCCCCAGGGCAGAGGAGGAGGAGCAGGAGCTGCTCCAGGCTCTGGATCTGAGATTCCTCTTCAGCCCATGGTGAAGACTGTGGTGAGGCAGCTGTGCCGCTGCAGCCCATTGAGGGCATGGGGGTGCAGAGATGCCCCTGCAGCCCCTGGAGGAGCCCAGGCTGGAGCAGGGGGATGCCCAGGAGGGGTCCTGTGGGAAGCCCTTGCAGGAGCAGGGTCCTGGCAGGGACCTGTGGCCTGTGGAGAGCAGAGCCCACACTGGAACAGCTTTTACACATTTTTTACAGCCTAGTTTAATTTCATTAGAAATTCCAGTCTCTGATTTATCTTAAACTTCCAAAGCCAAGGCTGAGCCAGCTGCTGGAGAACTGCTACTTTAGGGATCTCTGTAAAACTGACTTTGTGCCATGCCCCTGCACCATTCTGGGCTCTGGCTGACCAAGCTTCTGCTGAATTGTTCTTACCAGGATTTACTGTCACATCAGCTGAAGGTGCCTCACAGGCCCTGCATTCCTCAGCCCAGATAATGCTCTCTGTGAGCTTTAGGCTGTTTGGTAAAGGGACTTTTTTGGTGTTAGAAAAGCAAAGATAGTCCAGGTGTTGGGTTTTGCAATCTAATATAAATTGTGGTTCTCCTGCCTTCAGCCCTGATGGATCTGTCTGTGGATATCCCCCCAGTGACCCCACATCTTGCTGTCAAACCTGGTGAAGGAAATTGTCCTCCTTTTTAGGCTCCAGGAGAAGGAATGGCTTCTTGTAGGCTCCTGCAGATGGGATTATGTTGGACATGCTGCCCGTGTTCCATGCCCAGCTCTGGGCCTCTGGATGTATTTCTCTCCATCTCTCTTCACACAACAGCAGGAATGAGGACCACAACAAGCTGGGCTCCCTCCGCCAAGATCATCCTTCTCCCGGGAAGTTAAAAATGAATCACAAAGAAGGAATTGAAGCTCTGAGATCTGCGAGGGATTTCTGTGGGCAGGGGAGTCACTGGGAAATAAAGGGAGGGAGGGACAGGTGGATGGATGGATGGATGGATGGATGGATGGATGGATGGATGGATGGATGGATGGATGGTGGATGGATGGATGGATGGATGGATGGATGGATGGATGGTGGATGGATGGATGGATGGATGATGGATGGATGGATGGATGATGGATGGATGGATGGATGGATGGATGGATGGATGGATGGTGGATGGATGGATGGATGGATGATGGATGGATGGATGGATGGATGGATGGATGGATGGATGGATGGATGGATGATGGATGATGGATGGATGGATGGATGGATGGATGGTGGATGGATGGATGGAGGGATGGTGGATGGATGGATGGATGGTGGATGGATGGATGGATGGATGGATGGATGGATGGATGGATGGATGGAGGGATGGTGGATGGATGGATGGATGGATGGATGGATGGATGGATGGTGGATGGATGGATGGAGGGATGGTGGATGGATGGATGGAGGGATGGTGGATGGATGGATGGATGGATGGATGATGGATGATGGATGGATGGATGGATGGATGGATGGATGGATGGATGGATGGATGATGGATGGATGGATGATGGATGGATGATGGATGATGGATGGATGGATGGATGGATGGATGGATGGATGGATGGATGGATGATGGATGGATGGATGGATGGATGGATGGATGGATGGATGATGGATGGATGGATGGATGGATGGATGGTGGATGGATGGATGGATGGATGGATGGATGGATGGATGATGGATGGATGGATGGATGGATGGATGGATGATGGATGGATGGATGGATGGATGGATGGATGGATGGATGGATGATGGATGGATGGATGGATGGATGGATGGATGGATGGATGATGGATGGATGGATGGATGATGGATGGATGGTGGATGGATGGATGGATGGATGGATGGATGGATGGATGGATGATGGATGGATGGATGGATGATGGATGGATGGTGGATGGATGGATGGATGGATGGATGGATGGATGGATGGATGGATGATGGATGGATGGATGGATGATGGATGGATGGTGGATGGATGGATGGATGGATGGATGATGGATGGATGGACATACAACTTAAACAGCAGGAGATCAAAGGAGTTATGAGAGAGAGCACCAAGGGAGGTGTCACTGGACTAAGGAGCTGTGTGGGAGGCTGGGGGATATCAAGAGAGGGATGCAGGATACCCAGAGTCAACACTGAGTAAAGCTCTGGAGCTGGAATGTCTCTAGCAGGACTGTGGTTGGGAGGAAGGGAAAAGCCTTTGCTTTTCTGTTTTTCTGTTTCTCATTAGCCCTTCCCACCACAGATGAGAAACAGGAGAAAACTTGTATTTCCAACATTATCTCACATTTCCAATCAGAGAAAATGAGTGGCTGGCATTAGAACTGTAAACAGTGCTGGTGAGGTGCCAGGTGGTGGTGGCAGAGGTGTTCAGGCAGGGTGACAGCCTGCAGTGGGGCAGGAACCTGGGAACGGGATGTAGCAGCCAGGTAAAGAAATCTGCTCGGAGGACACCGAGCATGGCAGCTCCACGTCCCTTCTGCAGCTCCGGCAGGAGGTGGGGACATGGGAACATGGAGCTGTGCCGAGCTCCTCGCACGGCAGGGGATGAGCACCGGGCAGAACCGGCGGAGAAGCGCCTCACGCAGGCAGCAGCTGCTGGGGTTCAGCTGAGACCATCTGAACGCCTGTGGGAGCAAAGAGCTGCTCGGGGT
Source organism: Fringilla coelebs (assembly GCF_963513975.1). Lineage (NCBI taxonomy): Eukaryota > Metazoa > Chordata > Aves > Passeriformes > Fringillidae > Fringilla > Fringilla coelebs. The sequence continues at coordinate 5,046,507 of NC_140053.1, read as the reverse complement.
TTCAGACGGTTCAGGTGGAGGCCAGAGGCTGGGATGAAAGGGGACATTCCACAAGGGAAAACTGCACAACAGCTGAGCCCCCCAGGGCTCCCTGTGCCGGAGCTCCCGGGATTTGCTCTCGTTCCTCTCCGCTGGGTCCGTGCCCGGCGCAGGGAGTGTGTCCTGCCGCCCGCCCTGAGGGAGGGCTCGGAGCATCCCAGCCTGCCGGGAGGCTGAGCAGGGATTCCAGGCAGCTGGGGCAGTTCTGCCGACACGGTGAGAGGCTGTGCACGGGCAGGGGATCCCGCACACCGGGCAGACTCGGAACTCAGGATGTTTCGCAACGAGACCCCACGTTCTGGCACTCCACAGCGACCGCAGAGCTGAAATGCCTGGAGCTGTGCGGGCTCCATCCCACGCTGTTTGTCCATCTGAGATTTGTTCCAAAGCCCACATCTGCAGTGCTGGGAGCAGAGGGGTTCCCAACGCCTTGTCCCGGAGCCAGCCCTGCTGCTTCACCACAGTGTGAGCAGGGGATGAGGGCTGAGCTCGGGCCGACCAGGAAGGGACCGGCACTGAGAGGGACGGTGGGCTCTGGTCACGGTGCCTAAAGCCCGACCCCAGGGCATCCCCTGCAGACACAGCCGGGTCTGACACCCAGGTCACCCCACACTGCCTCCCTCGGCCCCTGTGCTGCGGCTTTGCTCCAGGTAACACCAGCCATGCACACCTCTCTCTGCGATCCCATAAACCACGGAATGCCACAATGTTTGGGTGGGAAGGGACCTAAAACACCACCCAGTGCCACCTCCACCATGGCAGGGACACCCTCCACTATCTCAGGCTGCTCCAAGCCCCATCCAACCTGGACTGCCAGGGATCCAGGGGCAGCCACAGCAGCCCTGGGCACCCTGTGCCAGGGTCTCAGCACCTTCCCAGGGAACAATTCCTTCCCAATAACCCCTCCAGCCCTGCCCTCTGGCAGTGGGAGCCATTCCCTGGGTCCTGTCCCTCCATCCCTTGTCCCCAGTCGCTCTCCAACTCTCCTGGAGCCCCTTCAGGCACTGGAAGGGGCTCTGAGGTCTCCTCTGAGCCTTCTCCTCTTCAGGGTGAACCACAGCCCTCACAGCCTGTCCTAACAGGAGAGGTGTTCCAGCCCTGGGCTTCATTGCCCAGCAAGAATCGGTCCCAGTATGATGACAAAATGTTGTCTAAGATGCAGGAACACAGATGTGATATTGTTCACATTCCTGCCCTTCCTCTGGACTGAGGAAAGAGAGAAATGGACATGAAAATGGTAATTTATTAATATATTGTGTCATTATTGGTCATATGTATTTATAGAAATGGTCATATTTGGACATATATATGGTCATATTATTCATATGAACAACCATTTATTCATATATTTTAGTTCTCTGGAAGGTTGGATGGGGGGGCTTGGAGCAATCTGGGATAGTGGGAGGTGTCTCTGCCCATGGCAGGGGGGTGGAATGAGATGGTTTTTAAGGTCCCTTCCAACACAAACCATTCCATGGTTCTATGATTTACAGACTACTGCAATTTGGGGAAGAGGAGACTTTGAAACCCAAATAAGCCACTCAACTTGTGTCCTCATACCGTGGCCTTTAAAAATTGCTAACTGGATTAATTCTTGCAATCAAACCTGCCTGTAACCAGCCTGCCCAGTGAGTGCTGTGCTCTGCTGTGGAAGGAACAAAGCAGATGTAGGGAATAACCCCAGTGCTGTCCAACACAAGAGCCCTGCAAAGCTGGGAGGCTGCAGCCAGGTAAGGATCAGCCTCTTCCCCCAGGAAACAAGTGATGGGACAGGAGGAATGGCTCAGGTTGTGCCAGGGGAGGCTTAGGTTGGATATTAGGGAAAAGCTGTTCCCAGAAAGGGTTGTCTAGCCTTGGCACAGCCTGCCCAGGACAGTGGTGGAGCCACCATCCCTGGAGGGTTTGAAAAGTGTGTGGCTGTTGCACTTCATGCCATGGTTCAGTGGTGACCGTGGTTGATGGCTGGACTTGATGATCCTAAAGGTCTTTTCTGACATGAATGATTCTGTGATTTTGTGAAGTGCTGCCATAACCCTGCAGTGGAAGCTCAGCCACCAGTTTGCTCAGCTGAAACATAAAGCCAAATTATTTTTTCCAGGTGTCTTGCTTGCAACAAATCATGAGTTACTTTGAAATGACCTGCACACCTCAGCTTGGAACCCCAGCAAGCCAGGGTGGCTTTTGGACCCTGCCTGGCACTTCTCAGCTCGGCTGTGTGTGACATTAACAGCAAACTTTTTATCTGCTCATAGTGAAACCACAGTGGGATGTGACCAGAGCAGCTATCTAGGGACAAAGTCCTCTTTGTACACAGAGCAAAACCTGCAGGGAATGTCAGCACTGGCCCCTCCTGCTGCTGAAATACTCCATGGAGGATGAAAACTCCATAAATACTGTGCACAGGCATCTCCATTGACTTCCCATCCCTCATCTCTACACACCAGCAAAGTCCCTTGAGATGCTGGTCACAAAATCCAGCACACTTTTCCCTCCCTCCATCTACATAGATCAAAGTGCTAATGAGTAAAGGTTGTACTTGGGACATGTTTTTGACAAATGGGTACAAAAAGTTGAATTAGAACCAGCTCCCTGAGAGGAAAGTATTGCTCATTTTGGATTAAGAGTCATCAGTTTTAAAAAAGAGTATTCAATCAAATAGAAATATCAACTTCTCAACTTCTCACAATTCATGAACCTGACCTCTACAAACTATATATTAACAATTCCTTTTCAAAAAGCAGTATTTGAATTTTCCATTTACTGCTTAATTATCAGAACTGGGGCTTAAAAAGAAAATCACCACATGCCTTTTGTAATATTCTGACAAAGATTTGGGGCTTATTCTCTAATACACTCCTAAGTATCTGAGGTGAGTGACATCTGTTTCTGGTGAACCTGTGACTCCCAGAAAAGTGATTTTTAAGGAGCTGAGTTTGGAAAGCTGTTAAGGAATCATCACAACCAGAGAAACCCTGTAATCTACAAGAAAAAGAACACTCAAATTTCCTTAAACTGAGCACCCACGACCCAAAATCAGCAGCTACTTTTGATAATCTCATCTTTGTCTTCCCAGTGCTCATTTCCTCTTTGATAAAGGCAGTGCCACTGCCTCTGCAGCAGAATCTGATCAAAACTCAGCTCCACGTAAGTCGGTCAGAGGAGCACTGAAATCCCCAGCTGAGCTCGCAGCAGAGAGGGAAAATCAATGTTTACTTGATCCTGCTGCCCATAAATGAGCAGCCCGAGGAGCTCTGGCCCCGCTGCCCGTGCCCGCTGCTGCTCCCCGCAGGACGCGGCAGGAGAGCCCTGCCTGCCGTGTGTTTCCTGGCGATAGCCCCGCGCCGAGAGCCCGAAGCAGAACTCGCTCAGAAACACAAGAGCCTGCATCGTGTGTTGGCAAAGACAAGAGGAAGCTGCGCAGCAGAGTATTCCCTGCAGGGCCGGTCTCTGATTAATTGGAACTGCTTGGCATTCAGAAGAGATGATGAAAAACTTTGGGAAGCCATTGAGGCATTTTCACTGGCAGAAGCACTTGGGAGGGATCACATCTATGTCATGGAACTGAGATTAAAATCGGAATCAAACCCATTCTACAAAGGCCTGAATTTGTTTGTTTTCCTATGCCCCACCCCAGGGAGATGAAACCAGCCCATTTCCAGTGCTAGGATTCATTTCTCTTATAGAGCCATGAATATCCCAAGACATTCTCTCACAGAATCATAGAATATCCCAAGTTGGAAGGGACCCCCAAGGACATCCAGGCCAACCCCTGGCCCTGCAGAGACACTCCAGCAATTCCACCCTGGGCATCCCTGGGAGCATTGTCCAAACACTCCTGGAGCTCTGGCAGTCTCGGGGCTGTGCCCATTTTCTGGGGAGCCTGGGCAGTGCCCAGCACCCTCTGGGGGGAAGAGGTTTCTCCTGATCTCCAACCTAAACCTCCTGGACACAGCTTCACATTAATCCTCTCTGCAAAGTCTTTCAAGCAGCAAACGCTCACATGCCAACATCACACACGTTTAAAACCCTGGGCTCCAGTACCCACAGAGGAGCAGCAGCAGCACGGGGCTGCTCTGATAATTGTGCTCTTGACTTGCCCTGACACACACCTTGCTTGAGGTGAGGTTATGCAAGGGGATGAGATAAGATGACCCACTCATTTTAAAATCTACCCATCTAGGTGACTTCAGCTCTTTCTCAATAGGAAAGATACAAACATTACAAACCTACGCCCATTGAGACATATGTATACAGAGAGAGGATATTTATATATTTCTATAGTATATTTATGAAACATCAGCACCCCAGCACTTCAGCCAGTGCACCCAACAGAGCCCATTGGTTGAATTTCTAGTATTTCTTTATTCTACCTATCTATCTATCTATCTATCTATCTATCTATCTATCTATCTATCTATCTATCTAATCTATCCATCTATCTATCTATCTATCTCGTATATATATGATCTTTAAGGTCCCTTCCAAGCCAAACCATACTCTGATTCTATGGTAAGGAACAAATTGCTCCCTGTGCGAAGGCTCTGGCACAGGGTGCCCAGAGCAGCTGTGGCTGCCCCCAGATCCCTGGAAGCACCCTGGGACAGTGGAAGGTGTTCCTGCCCATGGCAGGGGGTGGCACTGGATGGGCTTTCGATCTCATTTTGGGTTTCCATCCCAGACCATTCCATGACTCTATGATACCTATACACAACATGTAAAGAACAAGAGAAAAGCAGTTACCATTTGTTTTATACAGAAATGAAACCAAGGAACCAAGAAATTTGTCAAGGATCATAAATCAGTTGCAGAATCGGAAATTAAAGCAAAGAAACTTAAGTACTTCTTTGGTTTGGACAGGAAAGTGCTCTGAGATCAGTTGATAAGAGTGGAATAAAGCACTAATATTCCTAAAGCAACATCTTCACTCTGTGGTGTCCAAACAGCTGGAAGAAGTGAGTTTTTCCAATCTAACTGCAGGAACTCTGTGTGCAATTCCCCTCCTGTTTCCTTTCCAGCAGCCCACAGCAGCTCACAGGCTGCAACATGAGTCTGTCCCACAGGCTCCTTACCTTGTGTTCACTCAAGGGTTAAGGAGTTTGCAAGTTACAAAGCCTGCTGTGTCTTGTGTGGGAGTAAATGTCATATCCCACTGCACAGGGTATTTATAGCACAGCACTATTTGGGAAGTGAAACTTTTGAATGGTGAAGTTTTCAAGCAGTTGCTTCAGGATGAATTTCTGAAGAAAGGAACAGCCGAGAGCCCGTTTGTCACTCTGGCTCAAGGTGGCTCCAAAAGTCACAGTGAGAGCAATGGGGTCTGAGTGGGACCACCTCAGGTCTGAGAGCTCCAGTGTCAACTCCCAGGGAGGGTTTGTGCAGCTGGCACATCAACCCCATGTCCCCATGGGAGATGGAGCACTGCTCTGTCATCATCCCCACAGTACCTGCTGGAGGAGCTCTTCTCATGGATAAGGCACCCAGTGTCCCTGTGAGGGTCACCCTCCACACAGATTCTCCAGTGTAGCTGTCGTGGCCAGACACCAAACTCCAACACAACCTGAAGGAAGGGACACCTTGACCCAAGAACAGACTCTGGGAATGCCAGCACATCAGGCATGGTGGCCCCCGCCCCTCCTGAGCCCCAAGCTCAGCAGCACCCTTGAGGGCTGGACCTCAGCTTCCAGGAGAGGGATTAGGACAAGACAACGTGGGCTGGAGTGGCAGGGGGGCAAAGTGGTCAGAATTCTCCTTTGTTAAAATGGTGACATGTCACTGGGATTGGTGGGATGATGCTGGAGATGAGCCAAGGTGGAATGAGCTGTCTCCATCTCTGGATCCAGACTGAAGCTGCCAAAGCCCTGCCTAGTTCGAGTCCTCTTATTGTAACTTGCTGCTCTTGGCTCACACACACCAAATGTGGAGTAACAGATCAGGAACTCCCAGCTAAGAGCTTTTCCTGACCAGGGCTCCCAGAGTAGATCACCATCATCAATCCAGGCAGGAACAAAAGATTTCTGTGAGGCTGCAGATGCTCTCTGAACTGTAACTGTAATCACAGAAGTAGGTCTTGACACTACTGGGGCACCCAAAAGGAGGACACTGCATATTTTGCAGCAATTATTAATGCAGCTATTTGTGCTAACTCTTCAAACCAAGTACAGATACGCCCTGTGCTATTTCCATAAACAGGAGCACAGCTGTATTTGCATTCTCTCCATGTGTGCTGGTGCTCAGAGCTACTTGTGGGTTTGATTGCCGCAACAGAAACCCGAGCCGGCCGTAGGAGCCCCTGGACCAGGACGGAGGGGCAGAGCAGAGCCGGGAGGGGCAGGGCAGAGCGGGCCAGCGCCGCCGCAGCTCCGGCGGGTGGGACAGGCGGGGCTCTCACCCTGCTCCAAGCACCGCCGGGGCTGCAGAGCTGTCGGGAGCTCGGGGTGACCAGGACGTGCCCCTGCTGCCCCCGCCCGAAGGGCTCTTCCCATCTCCGAGCCGTACCTGTGCCGCGACCGCGGCTCGCTGACTGCAGCCTTATTGCTACACCAGTCACACTCCATTCGTGCCTTCCAGACATTCTTTACAGCTCCGAGAGTGACAAACCTCTCTGCCAGTAACACTGAGACCACTGATTCATTTCACACAATTTAACCACAAGAGAAAAGCAGAGTGTTCTGGATTTCAGTGTTGAACCTGGGCTTGTGACAAGCTCCACGTGTGCTTTTCTCAATCCTGTCCCCCTCCTTTCCTCCCTCCTCCCCAACAACTACAGAACATGACTCCAGTGGAAAGTGTAGCTTGCTCAAACCCACAACATGGCTATTAAGGTCTTTTATATTTTGTCAAAAGCTTTGTTTGCTCTTCTTTGCACCATGATAAAAATATCAAGGTCATAAATACTCCTAAATGCAACACCACAATCACCTCAAGTACTCTGGCAAAAATAACCTCAGACTTTTAAAGGAAAATTATGTCAAATGCTGTGACCAGCAACTCCTGCCTCTCTTCAAAGTTTCTTTCTGGTTGAATTAGGAAGAAATGCTCCCCTGGGAGGGAGGTGGGGCCCTGGCACAGAGTGCCCAGAGCAGCTCTGTCTGCCCTGGATCTTTGGAAGTGTCCAAGGCCAGGTTGGACATTGGGGCTTGGAGCAGCCTGGGACAGTGGGAGGTGTCCCTGCCATGGCAGAGGAATTTTCAGGTCCCTTCCCACCCAAACCAGTCTCTGACTCTGTGAGGATGATTCTTTACTCAGGGATGTTAGAGGTTCTGTGGATCCCAGGCTCTGTGACTCTAACACATTCTGCCCAAACACAAGAGCACACAGAATGTGAACCCAAAACTCAACTCTCTCCATAGAGAGAGAGCTGCTCAATCCAACCCAGAGCTGCTCCAGGAAGGACTGAAAACCACCTTCATCTACCAGCTCTCTCCTTGGAGGGCTGAGCTGATGAGAGCAACCCCACTCCCCATATTTTCCATGCACACTTTAAGCAATTCCACAAGTTCTGGAGTGACCTGCAGAAAATCCTGTCGACTACAACACGTGAGGTATGACAGTGACCTACTGTGACGGGTTCTTTTGCTCAGGGCTCATACCCAGAGTTAAACGGGCAACAGGGGACTGTTCTGCAACACAGAACATACAACCATTCAGGTTGGAAACAACCTCTAAGATCACCGAGTGCAACCAACACTCAATCAACCGACACAGTAGAATCCTCCTATAAAGAAGGACTGGAAGTTACGATTTCTGTCCAAACTATGCAAGGAGTTTGAGCAAGAGGCCCCAGTGCAGAGGCAGCGTATGCTGAAGGTGAGGGATGTGGGATCTTGCTCCTGTCCATTCCAAGGCTGCTCCAAGCACCATCCCTGTGGTTCTCACACACAGACTCTGCCAGAGCTGTGAATCATTCCCTGCTCCTGTGTCACACGAGGAGTCCAAATCCAGAAGGAATAAGCACTGGATGAAATCCTTCCCTGGCAGGGTGGGCAGGCCCTGGCACAGAGTGCCCAGAGCAGCTGGGGCTGCCCCTGGATCCCTGGCAGTGCCCAAGGCCAGGCTGGACACTGGGGTTTGGAGCAGCCTGGGACAGTGGGAGGTGTCCCTGCCATGGCAGGGGTGGCACTGGATGGGCTTTAGGGTCCCTTCCAATCAAATCCAATCCATGTTTCTATGCTTCTCTAAATTCATCAGAATCCTTTCTTGAAAGCTCTGAAACCACCTCTGAAATTATCTATTTCCCATGGCTCCCCCATCTCACTGAGTCAAGGACCAAGTCATCCACACCCACCCCTTCCTTTAGTGTCAAAGCAAAACATAACCGTACTTGGGCAAAATATAAGCCGAATAATAAAGTGCAATTTACTGGGGAGATCAGAGTTAAGTTATCATAAACTTACAGCACTCAAAAATCTCCCCACAGCAGGACTGACAGCTCCCGCTCCTCACCGCCGGGAGGAGCGCCGCCATGGGGGGACACACTCCTGCGGCCCTTGCCTTGTCACTTCACCAGGAAAGGGCGACAGAGTCTTAGACAAGGAAAAAAAATCTGTAGAATGGCTCAGCTTCCGGAGGCAAGAGCAATGTAATGGGCGACTCTCTGGAGCAGCTGCTGACAGGGAAAACGCGCTACTGCGGCACCGAGGGGGCTCCGAGGGGGCTCCGAGGTGGTCTCAACACACCTGTCGCCCCCCGCCCGAAGGAACCGAGGGACACGGCGGGGCCCGGGACCAGCGAGAGCCACAGCCAACATGGCGGACAATCGTGAGGGGACCGGCGGCCGCTCCCGACCCCGCCCCCTTGGCCCAACGCGCGTGCGCAGTGCGACGGCGCCCGGAGAACCGTGGGGCGGGGCCTACTTGGCAGAAAACCCCGCCCACTTCTGGGAAACCCGGCCGGCTGGGGCCCGGAGAGCTGGGGCAAGGACCGCGCGGTGATTGGGCGCGGTGGGAGAAGGGGTGGGGTCATGCCGCGAGACGGGGCGATGATTGGCTGTGCGGAGACAGGGGGCGGGGCCATGGCTGGGTGCCGCTTGTCAGTGAGCGGGAGCTGCCGAAGAGGCCTGAGGGGCCGCGCCGGGCTGTGCCGGGCGGGCTGAGCAGAATCGCGCCGGGCTGGACCGGGCTGAGCCGAGCCGAGCCGGAGCGGTAGGTGCGGGCCCGGCCGCCGCCGCGGAGACGGGATCCGGGTCCGGGGTGCGGCGTTCGATCTGGGAGCCGCGGGGTGCATCTGCCCGGTAGGGCCTGGCGGAGCTTCCGCGGCTGCCGGCGGGAGCAGCGTGTGAGGAGCCCCGGCCCGGCCGGGGGCTCCGAGGGGGTGATGGGCTCTCCGGGCCCCGCCGCAGCCGTTCCCTTCGCAGCGCTGCGTGTGGGTGTTCGGAGCTGGATGTCACTGCTGCCCGGCACCTCCTCGAGTCTGCGGCTCCCGGTGCCCCGGGCAGCTCGGCTGTCTGAGCTCCCGGTGCCCCTCAGTGCCCTGAGCTCCCGGTTCCCGGGCTCCCGGTGCGGGGACTTCGCTGGTCCCTGGCCCTGGAGAGGGGAGGAGGAGGCAGGGAAGAGCTCAGCTCATCAGAACACGGCCGAGCCGGACCTTCATTCACCTGACCCACCGATCCTTTTCGCTCCCAGCGTCCCTTTGACACAACTAAATGCCTAGCTCCTTTTTTTTTTAATTTTTTTTTTCCTGGCGAAAGGTTAATATGTTTCTTTGCTGATTAATAAGTTGCTGCTGTGGTTGATCTCAGATGCTTCCTGTCAGCTTTAACTGGTTACATTAGAAACATGTGTTGAGTGCTCTGCACATGGAGGACACAGCAGTCTGAAACCAGCACCTATAAACAAAGTCTGAATTTCTTTTTCAACTGGCTTTCTAAATGCTTTTATGAGTAATAATTCACGCTTCTGTGCTGTGACATTAGTGATAAGAATAGCTGAACTGAGTGTGTCTGTAGTGAGCTGCTTTATTGCATTTTACCTCAGTTGATGTCTGTTATTGGCATGGCCACCGGATTCCTTGGGAATGAGTCACTTGCTATTAACTATTAAATTTTAACTGTATTAAGAGACTGAATCTTGTAGAGTGCTGTGAAGGAGCATAACAAACAAACATAACTGAAAACCTAAAGGGTTTGTGGGCCCTGATCCAACACCACTGGAGTTAATGAACTTGAAATTAATGTGTCTGTCCTGAGTTTTCTTTCTGTGGTAAATGGGAGAGGGTAGAACAGAACTGTTATAGTAGTGATGAGGTGCTGAATTATTATTATTATAATTGCCAAGAGGATGGAGGCAAAGTGACCATGAATCAGCTTTCCTTCTGTGACTTTTGACCTTTGCTGGCAAGTGTCAAATGTGTTGGTGGACACAGAGGGATCGAGGCCTGGAGGACAGAAAGATTTCCAGGTTCTGAGATGAGCAGCGGGCTGGAGTAAAAGAGCCCTGAGCCAGGACAGGGACTGGAGATGATGGGAGAGGGAGAAGAGGATGCATGGAGGGACAGACACGTGGGAATTGCATCTGTGGGAGAGTGGGCTTTGCTGATCATGATTTAGTGACATCAGGGCCCTGAAGAAAATGGACCTTGTCTTGCCTAAAGGCAGTTCTGTTCCACAGTTCGTGTGGGAGTTTGTCTCATGAGAGTCTGCTCAGGCTGGACACTTAGAAATCATCCCAATCAGTTCATATTTTGATTTTATAGTCACAACTGAATTGGCAGGACCAATCATAAATTAAGATAATGTAGAACTGCTTCTATCAATACTAAATGTAACTAAACTTTTGGATTGGTTTTGCCAGTAAGGCATCCCACCCTTACTGCTTCCCCATAGATTTACACGGATTTTATAAATATGATTGAAATGTAAGGCTGCAAAGCAGTGTAAAGTAACAACTGGTGACAGCCTGGCTCCACCTCCTTGGGCAGAATGGATTTTCAGGTGTGTCTGTGGTGGCTGCTGGAGGTTGTCCCTTTAGGTGCTTTATGATATAATTTTGTTGTAGTTTAGGAAATAACTTCATGAGTTGGTTGTCAAAGCCATGATGTTGTTAAGTGGCCTGAGAACTGTGTGAGAACAGCTGGGAAGCAAATCCTTATCAGGCTGAAGTTTGTTCTGATTATTTCTGCTCTCCTTGTTTACAAAGGGGTTGGGAAAAACTGGCCATTCTCTGAGTGAATGGGCTTGTGGCAGTGTTTGTAAACTCTGGGCAAGTGGTGGTGTTCATATCTTTGTTCAGCAGCACGAAAAGAATTGTTCAGGGGTGAGCTGTGCTCGGGCTGTCCTCGAGGAAATGAGGCTAAAGGTGTGTTTGGGTGCTTTTAGAAATCTGCTGATAATTAAACCCAGTCAAATATTTCCCTGCAGATTTTGTAACCAAACTATTGCAATATCTTAATGTCTGGTAACTAAAAAAAAAAATAACTGAGGCTCATTATCCTGGTGTTTACAGTAAGCAACACCAGTGGCTGAAAGAGGATTTGGGAGTATTTACTATCAAACCACTTTAAAGAACATGTTTACACACTGCCTATCGTTTGTAATGTGACGTGCTCCTACATGGGGCTGATAGTGCAGGGCTTCAAACAGGGAGCTTGTGGTGCTGTGGGGAGAAGGTTTGCAGCTTTTCCTGGTGCTTCTCAGGTGAATCTGTGGATCCACACCAGAGGGACCAGAGGGGATTGTGCAGGAGCCCCTGGAATGGCTGGATGGGTCACAGTGGTTATTGAAGGGGAGGTGAAGGCTGAGAGCTCCCTGGAATAGCAACTGCTGCTCTGACTCACCCGGATTTTAATCAGTCAGGCATTCTATTTATTTTCACTTTGGAGCTCTTAGATACACAAGGGAAGTCTTTCCCCCCCCTTCCCCCTTAGACATGTTCACTTAAGGCAGCATAAGTGTGGTTGAGGTCGGGGGGGCGGGGGGGGCTGTTGAGTGCTACAATTGGTTTTTTAAGTCCCTTCTGACACAAAGTGAAACTTGTCCTGCTGACAGCTCTGAGCAGTTTAAATCTCCACCCAGGCCTGGGCTACAGTAACAGGCCTTAAACAGCCTCAGCCAAAACCGGAACTGTCTGAATTTCAGTTCCATCTGAAACGTGTGCAGGCCAGGAGCCCACGGGTGCCATCCAGGCACAGAGGCGCCAGGGATGGAGGGGCAGTGGTGCCCAGGGTCTGAAGGGCTTGCACAAATAGTTATGGAATGATTTGGGTTGGAAGGGACCTTGGAGTTCGTCCTGTTTCACTCCCTGCCGTGGACACCTTCCACTATCCCAGGTTGCTCCAAGCCCTGTCCAACCTGGCCTTGAATGCTTTCATCTAAATCTATATATTTATATAACTAAAGTATATATGTATACATACATGCCTTTGGCCCCAAACTGGATTTTTAATGTGATCCATCTATGTTAGAAGTATAACAAGTATAATCTTTTTTTTTTTTCCTTTGAAAGAACCTGCTCCTTGACAAGGTTTGGTGGCTTTGCACAAGGATTTTGTAGCTAATACCCTGTGTAGGTTCTTTTGGCTACAGACTTGGCGCTTTCTGCCATACTCACTGACAGCTGTTAGAACTGGAAGGTCCCCAAAAGGTGTGTGGTGTTCTTCTCAGTTGCCATTCCCTGCTCTAGTGATGCAGAAATTCCTGGCTCTTCCCAGCTGTTGCTTTGTTGTGGTGGACAGCAAAGCAACGTGGCTAAAAATGCTCCTTGTGTTTGATCAAACCAGTAGCAGCTGCAAAGGCAACCTGAGTTAGTGCTCTGTGCATAGAACTCCTCTCCATAAGGAAGTGGGAAACCTCACTGAGACAACATAATTTTTTATCTTCTTCTTTGCTTTCAAACTAAATGTCAGTTTGAAACTGCTGCTGAATAGGTACACTCAGATTAAAAGAAATCTCCATTCTGTGAAGCTGACTTAGGAAACCTTACATATATTTTAAAGCTCTTTCCCAAGTCTTTTTTGACCACATGTGTGGGCTGATGCACAGAGCATTAACTGAAATTCTCCCAAAAGCCATTGTGCAGGGGGACTGGAGCCAGGCACACCAAGCAGGGTCCCATATTATGGTGTGCTGTGGAGTGGTGCAGTGCTGGAAGGTGTTTGCATGGCTCCTGTCCAGCTCTGAGTTTCTCTCACAATGACTTCATGACACACAGAATTGCTAATGCTTAAGATCCCTGCTCCAAAATCTTCAAGCTGAGATGGAAGAGCTGAAGAAGGACTTCAGAGAAGGAAGGAGGAGGTTTTAAAGGAGCAGAAAGCATGTGGTTGTCTTTTACATTAATAATGTTTGAGTATCTCATTAGTTCTGACTCCCATCAAGTCTCAGGTGACCTTCTCCAGTATTTTAGTTTCTCCCACACGTTGGCTGAGGGAGGAGCTGCCACCAGAGCGGTGCCTTCACAGCACAACTGAGACTGTTTGGCTTTCATTCTGTAAAAACACACTTTCTGTTTTACAGCAGTGGGAACTAACATTAGTTAACCCAAGGTGAGTAAACCCTTAGTGAAGATAAGGAGCAAACAGGCTTTAAGCTGGTATCAAAAGCCCATTGTGGGTTAGGAGTGCACTGTCCACTCTTATCTCCTGCATCATTACCTGACTTCCCCTTTCTGCCTTGAAAAAATGAGTCCATCACATGTCCACAGAAGGAAGAAAGTCCAGGATATGGAAATCAAGAATTACAGCTGTATCTAAGTGAGCTGGCTGAGGGAGAGGAGAAGCAGCTCAGGACCACGAAGCTCCCTGTGCTGTTTGTCTGTGCCCTGTGTCTGTACAGGAAGCTGTGCTCATCCTGGAGCTCGTAAACAGGCAGGGGAGCTGCAGCTCCAGAGTGTCTCACATGGGTAAATCCTGCTCTTAGTGGGCTTCCTGTGGATCCTCAGGTGCCATCTGCTGCTGCCCAGGCTCCCTTTTGTCTGGAGCTCCCTGAGAAGGGCTGTGAGGTGGATCTGTGCAGAGGCAGAGTGCCTGGGTCTGAATTCATGGGACTCAGGAGCTCTTTGCACCTCTCTTAGCCCCCTTCCACTTGCACAGAGATGAGTCAGGCCTGTTCAGTTCTGAATCACAGAATCACTGAGCTTGGAAAAGACCTCCAAGGTCATTCAGTCCAGCCTTCAACCAAATCCCACCGTGCCCACTAAGCCATATCATGAAATGCCATGTCTGCTTGGTTTTTGAGCACCTCCAGGTATGGGGACTTCACCAATGCCCTGGCAGCCCATTCCAATGCCTGACCAACCTTTCAGTGAAAAAACTTTCCCAATATCCAACTTGAACCTCTCCTGACACAACTTGAGGCCATTTCCTTGTGTCCTGTCTCTTGTTTTCTGGGAGCAGAGCCCAACACTTAATTGGCTTCAACCTCCTGTCAGGGAGCTGTAGAGGGCAATAAAAGTCTTCCCTGAGCCTCCTTTTCTCCTTTTAAAAACTATTTAAAAGTTCTGATTGATTATTTTTATTCACAGCTTCTGCCCACCATGCTTTGCTGTACACACCATAAAAGTACTTGGCATTTGACTTTTCCAAGGACTGAAAATTGCACAGCAACAGTTAAACCATGCTGGGCATGCAGGTTCTGGTCCTGCACAGCCCCACAGACCTGAGTCACACATTAAACTGCCTGAGCTCTGCCCGGGTTGAGGCAGTTGCTCACAATTGCTGCCTCGGTCTCTTTGAGTCTGCAAGTGAGGTAGAGCTTTGTTGACTTTAATCTCAGTTATGTTTCCTTGTTATTCTTTGCCGTTTTAGAGGGCAACAAGGACTTGGAGTTTTGTTTCTCCCCTCTCTCTGTTCTCCTTTGACTCAGCCAAGGAGGGACTTGTAGAATTATGTATTTTTTGGCCATGGGGATTGGTTTGCCCTGAAGAACCTTGAAGGTGAGGGGAGGGCAAGGAGAGACAGAGTTAATGCAAGTCAGGAGAGAGTGAGGATAAAAATAACCCTGAACTTGTCAGTTTGGTCACTGGTGGCTGGGTTAGTCATCTGGCAGGCTCTGCTCCTGCTGCTCCAAGGGATTATTTTACAGCACTGAGAATTGACATAATTTCTGTAGAGGAGAGGGAGCGGGACGGCCGTAATGAGTGGGATACTGTCATCAGCACTTCTTTTGCACAGCAGCTGTTCTCTGTTTGGCCACTGAATGTGGTCATTGTTGACTTTCCTTGTATACCTGCCAGGTTGTTAGGTGACTCACAGCACCAAGGTTCATGCACTTGGCTCCCAAATGCCTCCCCTTTTCTTTGGTGGTCCTTCAGGCATGGAGCACCCACTCATTTTTTCATTTTCCTGATTCATCTCTGTTGCCAGGAGCCTGTTGGAGTAAATGTCCTGTTGCCCCAGGCAGCTGCTCAAGGGGGGGAAAAAAGGAAAAGGAAAGGAAAAGAAAAAAAAAAAAGGAAGAAAGATTAGTGCAGATTGAAGCTGATGAGCCTCAAGGTGTGCTCCTGTAATGGTGCTGATATCTGATTTTCTGGCCTCTGTTAAAATGTCCCCCCTTGTCCTGTCCTGGGTTTGTGCTACTTAACTCCCCTATACATTGTCCAAAGTTTCTGAACTTCTCTGGGTTGTTTAAGGGTGGAAATATTAATTTTAAGGTTTTACATTGGCACTAGGAAGGGGTCTCTGCATTAAAGGGGCAACAGAGCACATTCTGGTTTGTAAGGAAACAGCTGGTTTAACTTCTCCAGAATCCAAGGTGAGGGGATATGGGGCTACACCAAAGCTGTATTCCCCAGGGGTTGTGCTGTAGGAAACTCCTCACTCTCCACATTGCAGATTTTCACCCCTGGGTATCCCCATCCTGTCCCTCAGTGCTTTGCTTCCATGCTGGTTTATGATTCCCCCTTTCCATCCCCAGCTCTCTTCCACCTTCCCCTGTGCTGGGACTTGTTTGGAGCTGCATTTGTGTTCCTGGTCAGCTCACAGTCTGTGCTGATCCCCTCCCCAGCTCTCAGAAAAAGGGGTCTGTTCCAGCATCATCACTGTCCTCTGTCCTACACCAACTTCCATGGATCCTGACTCTGTAAGAGCTCCCTTCTGATGGGCTTGAGCAGGGGTTGCAGAAGTTGTTGATGATGTAGAGGAAGGAGGGGAGTGAGGGAGGGTCTGTGGATGGGCAGGTTGGCTGTCGAGCCTGGCTTCATTGAGGGAGGATGAGGAATGGATTTGAGGATGACTGAGCACAGGGAAAAAAGGAATTAGCTGGGTTTATGGCCATTCATGTGGTGTGAGAGCACAGTGTCATTCCCCCCAGGTGCACTCTAGGAGAACTTTCATATCTTCCCTTTTTCTGGGGATGAATATTCTTCCTGTTTAGTGATGTGGGAGTTCCTTCTTTTCCTTGGTTTCACTGTTTATATTTAAGGGAATATACCAATAATTAAATTTCTCTGAAACCTGTGTGGTTGCATACTTTCAGTCATGAGAATGTTGAATATTCAGAACTTCAGTGGTCCAAGTCAGAAATGGAGAACTGGTACGCCAGGGGTCTTCTCCAGCACCTTGATTTGAATTATTTATTAATTATGATACCTTCAGGAGCCTCCTGTTTCTCATGAACTTGAAGCTGCTTCTGTCTGTGAAGGATTTTGACAAGTGTTTTGTTTTTCTGTTCTTGCTCAGTGTCTCCCTGAAGCTGGGAAATGGCCGTGATGGGAATTGCATGCCAAGGAGCTCCTGACCCAGCCGTCAAGCACAAAAAGGAGCTCACAGCTGCCGAGGGGCTGAAGGAGACAGTGAGTGAAAAGCAAAGCAGTGTTTGCAAAGTAGAAGATTCAAAGAAGGTAATCTTTCACAGTCAGTGGAAAATCCTGAATGATGTAATCACCAGAGGAACAGCAAAAGAAGAAACAGAAGGAGGCTGTGCATCAATTTCTATTATTGCCCAAGCAGAATGTGAGTAGCAGGGCGGGCTGCGCTTCATTGAGAAAAAGGAATGTGTAGAAAGGGATGAGATTTCACTCCCTCGGCGCTCCTGGAGAGCTGAGGCCACATCTATTTGTAATCCCAAGTGGGGTGGGGCTGATGACACATCCCAGACTCTATTTAGGAAGCTCATGAAATCTCCTAATAATGTGGCTGAATAAAGCATAAATAACAGACCAGCGTGAGGCCTGTGCACCTCAACCACATCTGTGTCCTGTGGGGCACCTGTTCTTAGCTGACTTCTGAAGGGGGTTTAAAAGAGGGAATAAAGAGGAGGAAACCAAAGTAAAGCTGTCATCTGGGAAAGAGCAGGAGATAGCTGGGAAGCCTCCTAATTGTGGGGGAGGAAGAATGCAGTGTGGGTGGTGTGACATGACTGTGCAGTGATTGTCTGGATCACTCATTTAGCACAGTGGTAGAGCTGTTTAAGTCCAGTTGTTACTAGGAGAGACTTTGCCTGGTTTAAGACAAGTGATGATCCTGAGTTTTTTTTTCCCACAGGTGAAAACAGCCAGGAGTTCAGCCCCACTTTATCAGAGAGATCCTTTATTGCCCACAGTAAACGTTACAGGTGAGAGACCTCTTAATGCAAACACCCCTCTTCACTGCTGCTTTTTGACTTTCCTTGTTCCAAATCACCCTGGCTCTCTGCACTTAAAATGTTTTTCCAAAAGCACTCCTGTTGGAATTAGCTCTTCAGTCTGAGGCCTGGTAAGAATGTGTCTTTCCCAAAACATCTTCCTATCAGGAAAAAATACAAGTTTAGGCACAAACCACTTGAAGCACCTTGTCTTATTGGCAATGCCTTCAGATTTACTGCCCTTGTAGCCTTCTGGCTGTTTCTGGATGGTCAAATTTGTTTTGAAATGGCTGATTTTTTTTTTAAGGTTCATAGGCTTGATGTAGAAGGATCCAGGGAGAAATTTTCTGTCTTCTTTAACTGAACTGTTTTGATGCTTTTGAAAATGTTACACCATCTGCTGAAAAGTGAAACCTGGGTTGCTGCTAGAAGGAATCCTCAGAAAAGGGAACAGCTTAATTTCTTGGGAGGATAAAAGGGGATGAGAGAGCCTTTGCTTAATGACAGCATCAACAACAGAAGTTGTGAGCACAGAGAAGCTGGAAGTGGTAAAAAGGACAGTGACACTTGTGATGGACAAGTGGAGGCCTGGGAATTGCTTTTCTGGAGTCAGCTGGGACTGAGTGAGCTGCTTGTTCTTCATGAAGAATTTCTTCCTGTTGGGGCTCATCCTGGAGCTTTCTTACACACTGGAGCCCTGGCAGGCAGCCCCAGCACCCTGAATGTTCCATTCTGAGGAACAGAATGAGGTGCTGCCTGTTTCCTGGTGGCTTCAGACACCTTGTGGGGTGTGTGGTTTGACACTGCCCAGTGGCTTTAGGATGTGGTCCCATGAACCATCAGAAGAAGTGCAAAGTGACCCATTTCTGAGGGGTTTTATGTGGGATCTGGGGTTTTCTGGGATGCACACCAGCTGTGTATTCAGGCTCAAGGCACTGTGCTGATGCCATCAGCCAGAACTGTACTTTTGGCATCTTTTAGCACTAAAACACCAGGAAAAAAAGGAGAGAGTGGCTGTGCCCTGCATCACTGATCAGGAAAGGCAGAGAAATGTATCAGAATAGTTCTGAGTCAATGGAACAATTACTTCATTTGAAGAACAAAAATCTTGTTTTCTCTTAGAGCTTAATTTTAAAAAATCTAACTGCTATGATTGATATTGAATCATAGAATCACAGAATGGTTTGAGTTGAAAAGAACCTTAGGGACTATTTCTTTCTGACCCTGAGTAACTGCAGGCAAATATTCCTCTTGAGAGTTCATCTCTATGTGCAGACCCCAGCTGGAGTGTTGTGTGTATCTGTACACATTCTTAGAAATCATGTTGCAGTATTGAGCTTTACAAGCCAGCACATTTTGGCTTTTTGAAGCTCTTTTATTTGAGTCCTCTTAGTCATCCCTCTTTTCTGTGCAAAGTTATTTTCCTTCAAATTAGAGCAGGCATTGATATTATGAAAACATTTATTAATTTTGATAATTTTTAAAATAGGCTGCATTTATCCATCATCTCTGTGTTCACTAGAAATCAACCACAAACTGTCTCAGAGCAGGCTGGAGACATGCAGTGCTTTCCTCTCTATTTGCTAAGTTCAAAAAAGAGACAAAAGACAGCTGGAGAGGGACTTGGACAAAGAGCTGGAGTGACAGGACAAGAGGAATGGCTTCCCCCTGCCAGAGGACAGGGTTAGGTGGGATATTGGGAAGGAATTGTTCCCTGGCAGGGTGGGCAGGCCCTGGCACAGGGTGCCCAGAGCAGCTGGGGCTGCCCCTGGATCCCTGGCAGTGCCCAAGGCCAGGCTGGACACTGGGGCTGGAGCAGCCTGGGACAGTGGGAGGTGTCCCTGCCATGGCAGGGGTGGCACTGGATGGGTTTTAAGGTCCCTTCCAACCCAAACCATTCTGTGACTGTACATTCCAGTCTTGTTCATCCAGAATTTGTAAACTCTGGGTCACTTTAATGTTTTGCCTTCCCCACACCCCAGAATTTCTTTTATACAATGCCAGAGGTGCTGCTGGGCCTGGACCTTCAATTTACCCCTACTAGAAGGCAAGAAATTGTGTTTTAGTTCTCTGAATTAGCAGAGTTGCTGCTTTTCCCTCTGTGAGCTGTGCCATCTCAGAGCCCTCTGTGCTCTGCTTTCCAGCAGCCGCTCGGACAGCCTCGATCACATCCCCAACAATGTGGCCCATGCCACGGAGGGCAGGATGGCACCCACCTGGAGAGGGAGGCACCGGGGCAGGGCCAGGAAGAAAAGGCACAAGAAAAGATCCAAGCTAAAAGGACAACCTGCGGCTGCTGGCAGGAGAAGTCCAAGAACTCCAGAACAGGAGAGCTGCACCCCAATTCCTGTCCAGGTGAGAGTCTTCCACCTTCCTTTTGTACTGTCCCTGCAAACTCTTAACAGCTCTTGAGTGAATTTTGGTGTATATACTGAGGTTCCTGCTCAGCTGTTTGGTTTTGTTTTCTAGGAGGATGAATCCCACCAAAGTGCTCTTTACAGGAACAGTTTTTGGGTTCCTGAATTTAACAAGGACTTGGGCTATGATCCACTGTCTTTTGAGAAGCCTGCCCATGCCCCTTTGTCCATGGGCAAACTCCATTCCCCAAGGAGCCAGTACAGAACTGAACTGCACAAGCTGATCAGCCCTATTCAGTGCCTTAATCATGTTTGGAAACAGAGGGACACTGTTCCCCAGCCTGAGACTCTCCATCCTTTTCCCTACAACATCCTTCCCCCCCATTTCCCACATGTGGACAACCCTCTCCATGCCATGAAGCAGAATGCTCTGGACACATATTTCCATGGGGACCTCAACTATCAAGACAGTCACTTATCTGGCCTAAACTTAGAATATAATTTCACCAAATGCATCAACCAGTCTGTGCAAACCAGTTCAGACAAGCTTTCTGTGGAAGAATATTTGGTAGATGCCTTGAAGGGGAGCGTGAGTTTTGGTGAACCACAAAATTTAGCCAGCCTGGCCAAGACATGGAGAGGAGGTGGGCTGGAGCTGAAGGAACAATTCCATGAAGCAAGTGAAAATGAAGGCGTGCTGCTGAACGAGGTGATCTGAGCCACTCTGGGGTGTGGGAGGCAGAGTTTCTCCTGGACTTTGGGAGAGGGATAGTCTGTATCCATGTGCTTGCTTCTAAAACTGTCATTTCTGAATGGTTCTGGATCTGGTTGGAGCTGCCAGATAACGATGCAGAGTTGTTTTCTGCAGGAATTAAAGCCCTGCCTGTCTCAGACTGCTGGCTCCATGCTGTGCTCAGTCACCAGACATGCAGGCCTGGCTCTGAGCAGTGGTTCTGTGCTTAGTCAGTCTTCAACCATGTCCTCTGTTTGCTGGGGAAGAGCCCAATCTGTTCAGCCAGGCTGCAATATTTATTGGCTCTGGATGAGCTGGAGTGTGACAGAAACCAGGGCTGGGTAGAAGGGGAGGTGCAGAAGGCCAGGCTGTGCCTCTGCTGGGACCAGCAGCTCCAGCAGCATCCCTTGCAGTGTCCCACAGGGCCTGGGCACAGAAATGCATTTGAATCCTAGGGACATGGTTCACTTCTGAATTCAGTTCTCTCTCAACACCTTAAAGTCCTCCTGGAGGACTTCCCTGGGGTCAGTGTGACCCTGTCAGTATGGTCTGTGGAGTTCAAGGTGTCCCTTACCTGCCTGAATGTGTTCACACTGACATCTAAGGCACAGTCTCCATCTACTGACTGCAGAAAAGCTTTCACAGTGTCTGCATTTAGTCACAGGAATCTGGGTTGTAGGATTCAGCTTTGTATTTATGTCCTGCATGAGAAGGAAGGAACACAGAGCTCCAAAGCCATCCCTGCCTTTCTTTACAGCAGTGGGGTGCACTCAGTTAGATCCAACAGAGCCCACAGAAATCAAGTATGTTCATCCTGTATGGTTTCATTTCAAGCCTGTGACAGAAATAATCTTGTACTGAGATTTCTGGAGAGGTGCTGTGGTATCTGTCCTTGTGCTGCTTTGGAGAATGCTGATCTCTGTCTGTGCAGTTTAAGTGTCTCTTTCCTTGCTTCATCTTGTTTTCTGTTTGCACTTCCAGAAGCTGAAGCCGGTGGATTACGAGTACAGAGAAGAGGTTCACTGGACCAAGTGCCATGGTTCCCTGGGCATTGGCTCTTTTGGGGAGGTGTACAAGATAGAGGACAAGCAGACAGGATTCCAGTGTGCTGCCAAGAAGGTAATTCTGTGTGAGAGGACACAAGACAGCACATGGAGAGAAATCTCTTCCCTCTTTAGGACCTTGTACAGTCACAGTGAAGTGCTGCTGTTGTGTCCAAGGAAAACCTTCAGGGGGGTGGCAGACAGAGAAGCAGGTGTAGGACCTGTCTGTGCACAGGGACCAAGATCAGCAGCCAGAAAAAAGCTCATTTGGCTTTAAAGTGTGCTGAGAAGGATCCTGGGTGCTGAGGCAAGAGCAGAGCTTTCTGAATGATTGGGAGTGACTGCAGGGGAGCAACAGCTGCATGGGTTATCTGTTACCTGACTGTTCTTATCTCAAACCATGTCTGGTGTAAGTGGTTACATGGCAGGTATTTATTTCCCTGTTGAAAAAGGAATAAAGTAGGAAAAACCCAAGGCAGTCAGTAGGATGTGAAAACAGAGCTTTCATCTCCTCAGTGTCAGCTGCAGTGCTGGCACATCGTTCTGAGGTGATCCTGCTCCAGATGCAGCAATGGATGTGTGTTTTTCCAGAAACTGGCACTATAATCTGTTGTACTCCAGGGTATGCCATTGTCCCATAATGCAGGAAGTGTGTGGAATATAACTTGGATCAGGGCATTGATTTGTGGGCTGCTGTGGGGGCCTCAGGGATGCAGACAGAGGGATAATGCAAGGAGAGGAGGAAAATGTAAACTATTTTATTTGAACTTACACTTGAATACTTTCATCACCCCTGTGAACTGATGTTTCTCACATTACTTCACTAGAAAACTTTGTGTGGGAAGTGTTTGCCTTGAGTACAAAAATATTATGTGCAAAAAGAACCGTAACTTTCATTTTCCAGTTTAAAATGTTCATTTTTCCCCCATTTACACTGGGCCCAGCTTGCTGTGCTCCCTGTGGAAAGATGTAAGAGTCAAGCCAGTGTGTGTATTTATTTAACCATTTGATAACCATTCATTTGTCAGCTATAAAAAAACAAACATCTCTCAAGCATATAGAAAATTAATTCCTGTTCTGCATCCTCACAGTTCAGGTGTGAAATCTTGTGGTGACACAACCAGCTTGTTTCCTGTCAGTGTGTAGCTATTTAAATGTGTTATCCATTTGGCAAATCCACAGTCTTGGGAGAAATAGCTGTTCCTTGTGGGGTGTATTTTCAGGAAGGAAGATGGTTATGCTGAAAAGGGAAACATCAAAGTAGGAGAAACTGAAGTCTTTCAAAATGTCATTTTCCCCCCCGTAATTACTGAAGGATAAAAGGATGCTTCCTTATATCAGAAATGCATTTTCTTAGATCACACTCTGAAAGCAGAGAGTTCTAACATGCAAATTGGACACTTCTCTATGCTCTATTTAATTTCCATGAATAACTGTCTCCAGTTCCTGCTGCCTCCCTGTGACAGGAGGCCACTACCTCACCTTCTTTCACCAGACTTGGTGCTGGAAGCACCTGCTCTCCAAATTCTTGAGATGAAAGGAAACCAGCTATAGCTGGATTGCTGACAGAGAAGAAACATGATGCATCTTTTTCCCACCAGAATCTTCATGACTCATGTTTTCCTTCTGGACTTCAGCAAATTCTTCTTTTATTTAGTTTGGCTGAACTTAGTGCATAAAGTTTTTCTTTAACCATTTGCAGGATGAGCACCACCTAGCAAGGTCATCATGCAGATCACTGCTTGTGGACATATTTTTTATTCCCTCCTGTTTTGGGGGAGTTGAATTTTTGCCAAGTTTTGCACCATCCCCAGAGGTTTTTTCCCCTCAGTTGTCAAAATGATCTTTTAACTGAGACAGAAATTTCCTTCCTCCTGAAGGGTGCCTGTCCTCAGCTGTAACCTGGAGTTATTGCAAGCTGGCATCTCTTGTGATGAATTTTCACTTCCCTTGAACACTGAGGGTTTATCATCCCAAGCCTTCCCACTTCTGGCTGCACTCCCCGAGTTCTATTTGGGAAGGTCACAGAATTCAATTTGGAGGAGACCTCCAAGACCATCAAGCCCAGTTAACCCATCTCTGCTGTCCCACAGCCACCAGAGAGGGACAGTTGTGTGAGGATCCCTCCCAGCAGCGGCTCAGTTCTCCCTGTTCCTGTAGGTGCAGGTGGAACACTTCCGTGCCGAGGAGCTGACGACGTGCGCGGCCGTGACCAGCCCCAGCGTGGTGCCCCTGTACGGCGCCGTCAAGGAGGGCCCCTGGGTCACCATCTTCATGAAGCTCATGGAGGGTGAGCAGGGCACTGTGGAAGCACCACTGGCAGTGTCCAGTGCACATTGACCTCCTTTTCCTCCTGCCCCAATATGGATCTGTTAGTTCCTCAGTGCATTCCTGGTGTGGATTCCCGAGTGGGTGGGGATGGGTGTGTGTAATCCCTGCAGTGGGTTGCTGTGGGGGGAATGATTCCCAGTCCTGCCTCACTCCGGTTCAAGGTGTGTCTTTTTCACAGTAGGACACAGTTGGGGCTGGTTTGTGCTTCCTGGTGGTTTGCAGGACACCAGTGGGGCTCATTGCCCTGGCTGTTTTAGCAAACCTCGATAATTCCATTGCCTGGTGTTCTTTTCCTGGCCAGAACCATGGAAAACAGGCTGTGAAGAATGAGTGGTGGTCAGTAACACCTAGAAATGCCTGTTCTGATCACAGAGCACTTGTTTTCCTCCAAAGCAACACTGTTAAACTGACACTAAGCAAAAAACCATATGAACAAGGCCTGTTTTTGTGAGCAGCAAAAACTCTGGAAATAAACAAAAGGACCAGAGCCATGTGTGGAAGATTAAGTTCTGTCAGACCTGGAAAATCTCATTTTTTCAATGGAAACCACCAGGAATGCTAATGATGCTGGGGAGAACTTAAACATAAGATAACATGGACTCCCTGGATTCCTTTCTAGGTGGCTCATTAGGGCAGCTCATTAAACAAAGTGGCTGCCTGCCGGAGGACAGAGCTCTCAGCTACCTGGGCCAGGTGTTGGAGGGTCTGGAGTATCTTCATGCTCAAAACATTCTCCATGGAGATGTCAAAGGTAGGAAAGTGTTTGAAGTGCCTTGTTCTTCCCTTTTCTTAGTAGAGGCAAACTGCTTGGAGATTAAATTTTGGGATTATTTACTTAAGTTATGGGATCTACTTACTAAATGTTCAGATCTATGTTTGAAATTAGAGTTTCCCTTGGTTCTAGACTGCTGGGAATATCATATTTGTCACCTCTTCTTGTCACCCAAGGGGCTGCCAAGCTGCTTGCCCAGGCTGGCCCACCACTGGGCTACAAGAATCTCCAGGGCAGGTAATTGGTAGTTTATAAGAGATAATTACAGCTCTGTACTTGCTTAAGCCAGTGACAGGAGAAATAAATCCTTTGGGCTTAGAAAACTGTAGTTGTGTGTGCTTTTGAGTGTTTTTCCCATCTCCTGATGCAGAAGAGACTAATGGAACCCTTCTCTTGGCAGCTGAGAACGTGCTGCTGTCAGCTGATGGGAGCAGGGCCCTCCTGTGTGACTTTGGCCACTCTGCTCACCTGCACCCAGATGGGCTGGGAAAGTGCTTGGTCACAGGTGAGGCTTTGCTGCTGCTCTTCTGAGGAATTGCCCTTCTGACTCATTCTCTCTCATGAACATTTACATGTGGCTGATTTGCAAGCAACTGCTCGGGGTGTCTCATTTATTGGTATTACTGTGAGGCATCCCACTGACAGCCAAAATGACCTGAAATTTGGGAGGTGATGGTTTTTATCTCCCAGGCTAGAAGATTGTCAGCATGCTGCATTCAGTGTTTTGTCCCTGCAAGAAGCCACACTGAAAATTTAAAATCCTACTTGGACTTTTGTAACCTCACTAAATAGTGGGGAAGAGTCCTGATCTCCACTAAAGTAAAATTCCTTTTTTGACAATTAAACTAACCATGCTTCTTCATGCAGCTGTTGAAAGAGAAGAGTAAGTTTTCTAAAGTCAAGCTCATGTTTTGCCTCCCAGATTTGCTTGAAAGGGAAGTTAAATCCCTATTCTGTGTATAAGGGATAGGTCTGAGAGAGAACAATTTCTGAGAACACAATGCTGCTTTTTGAGTTAAGGTGGAGCCCTTCCACTATGGAGAAAAGCTGGGAGAGCTCAGATTGTTCAGCCTGGAGAGGAGAAGGCTCAGAGGAGACCTCAGAGCCACTTCCAGTACCTAAAGGGGTTCCAAGAGAGCTGGAGAGGGACTTGGAACAATGGCCTGGAAGGACAGGGCAAGGGGGAATGGCTCCCACTGCCAGAGGGCTGGGTCAGATGGGGTATTGGGAATGGGAATTGTTCCCTGTGAGGGTGGGCAGGCCCTGGCACAGGGTGCCCAGAGCAGTCCTGGCTGCCCCTGGATCCCTGGCAGTGCCCAAGGCCAGGTTGGACACTGGGGCTTGGAGCCACCTGGGACAGTGGGAGGTGTCCCTGCCATGGCAGGGGTGGCACTGGGTGGGCTTTAAGGTCCCTTCCCACCCAAAGCACTCCATCCTAGAAAGCTGACATGTCTCACTTTAGCTGAAAAGAGAGGGGTTCTGCCTTAGCCTCCTGCCAGTGGCACTGGAGCAGCTCTCTTGCCTGCATGCAGTCAGTTTTCTCCTGGCTGGTTTTAGGGAACTACGTGCCTGGCACAGAGACCCACATGGCCCCCGAGGTGGTGATGGGGAAGCGCTGTGACTCCAAGGTGGACGTGTGGAGCAGCTGCTGCATGATGCTGCACATGCTCAATGGCTGCCACCCCTGGACCCAGTACTACAACCACCCTCTCTGCCTGAAGGTGAGTGATCCAGCCTCTCTGCAGGTGAGCTGCCAGAGCTTGTTCCTGCTGGCCAGGGAGCACTCACCTCGGGGTGCATGGCTGGGAGCCAGCTGGGCATCTGACAGGATACCAGCCTTGCTCTGGGAGCTGAGCACTCCCTGTGCTTGCTCTGCTTGGCCTTCCATGCCCTGCTCATGACTTGGGTGTGACTTTTGAGCCATTCAACTGTAATAAAATTACTGTTCAGGTCTCACTTAATGCTTTCATTTCAGTTGGAAATGCTGTCGGGGTGGGAAGAACCTTCCTGAAATCAAATTAAGCCTCTCTGGTCTAACCTCTTTCACTTCCTGTTTGTTACACAGATCGCTAAAGAGCCGCCTCCTCTGAGGGAAATTCCACCTTCCTGCAACCCTCTCACTGCTGAGATTATTAAGCTGGGGCTGGAGAAGGAGCCTCTGCACAGGGCATCTGCATCAGAGCTCAAAACTAAGACCAGCGTGGCCCTCGAGGAAGGTAGAAATGTCCTGATGTAACTGATGCAGCTGAACCTTTGTATTCCCACTGGGAGAGCTGCTGGTGCTGCTCCTTTTGGAAGGGCCAGTCTGTTTTATTGTCCACCATATCATTTTCACAGCTTTAATGCATATTTTGGGTTGATGGCTTCTGCCTGCAGCCAAGTGTTTGTCAACCAAATAAATGAGAATTTCCTGTGTGCTGTCACATGCTCTTCTTCCTTCTCTGCTGGAGGAGGTGAGCTCTCTGTGGGTTTGTTCAGGGGCTGTGCCTGGGCTCCTGTCAGCTGAAGCATCAGCTGCACCTGGAGAGCCTGGTGTGCAGCACAACTGCAGGCAGAGGTTTATTGCATCCTAAGCTGTAACTCATACTTGTGGTTCAGTCTTGCCCCTGACACATCAGTAATTTATTTCAGCTTAACCCTGCTGAGTGGTTCTGTAATACAGCAAGAATTTGTGGAGGTGATTAGGTTTTATCTTTTGAAGAAGCTGGGCATTTTGCAGCAAATACACTTCAAAAATTCTTACAGAAAAGGAAAACTTTTACCTCTTTTATTGCTTTATTTGATAATGTTTGTATCCTTTTTTTTTTTTTTTTTTTTGTAGTGGGAGGTGTGAGAAGCCCCTGGAAAGGTGAATACAGAGAGCCCAGACATTTATCTTTGAGCAAAGAAAACAGTGCCCAGACATCCCTGTCCCCCACAGTGAGCCCAGTTTCTGAGATTGGTTCTGACCCAAAACTGCCAGTCAAAGTTTCCTGTGGCAGCCCAGTCCTACCACCTCCATCTCTGGAGCAAACAGAGGAGGTTGAGGAACCCCACTGGAATGAGGGCAAGGAGTTACCTGAGACCTGTGATCCCCCACCTCTCTCCTCAACTCCTCTGCCCCTGAAGAGCTGCAGCCAAGTGGAAAGAGCCACAACCATTTCAGAGCAAGAACTTCAGCAGCTGGAAATTGGTGAGCACTGGGCTGGGGGAGGAATTCAACTCTTTTTGCTTGAGAGCAGGGTGAAAATACAGCTGCTTTCTCTTGGCTTGTTGACAGTTATTTTTGGGTTTTCGGCTTGGATGTCATCTTGCTCATAGTTCCTTTCTCGTTACACAAATTGCTCAACCTTCCTTCAAACTACTAAAACTAATAGTTCTTAACCAATTAAACATGCCACAAAGGGAGTGAACAGAATTTCCTTCCTCCTGAAGAGGGGGGAACCTTCTGAGAGAGGTGCAGGAACCTCTTGGAAAACAGCCTGTTTCAGACTTGTGCTTGTTTGCACTGTGTAAACAGTGTCAGAATTCCAACTTCATCTGCAATTTTAGGTTCAAATTTTATTTTTTTTTTAATTGAGGTAAGCCAGGATAAAAATTAAGGAATGGCAGATGTCAAGCAAAGCAGTGCAGTTAAAATCAGCCTGCAACTGTTTAGTTCTGGGCGTTGGAAAACCTACAGCCATCAGCCAAGGAATTTGGTTACAACAACAATCCAGAGTTTGAAAACCAGCAGTAAATTCAGTGTGGAAATCAGTGATTTGTCCAGTTCCATTGCCCCACTATAACTCTAGATTTCACTTTTTTTTTCTCCCATATTTTCTAGTCTTTTTGAGTGAATTGAAAGAAATTAGGAAGAGAGGGGTTTGAACTGCAACTGTGTCAGAAAACAGAGGAATTTTAGGGCTTGCT
Source organism: Fringilla coelebs (assembly GCF_963513975.1). NCBI lineage: Eukaryota > Metazoa > Chordata > Aves > Passeriformes > Fringillidae > Fringilla > Fringilla coelebs. The sequence goes on along the minus strand of NC_140053.1, from coordinate 5,017,850 downwards.
GATGGGCAGCTTCTTTCTCAAATGGCTTTGGGCCTCAGCAGCATTGTAAGAGCTGGTTATGTATGGGATATCTGGATATTATCAGGAATTTTTGCAGTGTTTGTAAGTACTTGTATCCAGATAAGGGAGTACAACTTGTGAGAGCTGAGTGCATGAGTTTGACCTTTCCCTGATAATATGGATGGATCTAAAGTGACATCTCACTGGAGAATAATGGGCAAGAACTGGTAAATTTGGGGTGCTATTTTGCATGTGTTTGCACAATCCATCCCCTCTTGGCTCAGTTTCCCTGTGTCACAGTGTCCTGTGGCCTCTGCAGAGTTGTGTGTTGGGCTCTTCTGGCACCAATATGAATGCTCATTAAATATTGCTGAAGAGGCTTTGGGTATAAATTGCAGAGCTGTGATTAGAGCAGGGAGGCATGGAGGGAAACACTGGAAATGTCTCCCTGAAACACTGGAAATGTCTCCTTTCTCTTCCTTTTCCTGCAGAACTGTTTCTGAACAGCCTTTCCCAGCCTTACTCTCTGGAAGAGCAAGAGCAAATGCTTTCATGCCTCAGCATTGACAGCCCCTTTGTGTCAGATGCCAGTGAGAAGGTGAGTGGGGATGGGTGGGGGGTGGCTGGCTGGCCCCCTTGGCACAACTGGGAGCTGTGACCAATTAAAATCTGGAATTTCTCACCTTTGCTGCTGCTTTCTGGCACCCAGTTTGCTGGGAAGAAAGCTTTGCTCATGGCCAGTGGGGTGTAGCTGTGCTTTGGTTCCCTGTCCAGCATGGATCCTGTCCTCCAGAGGCTCTCCTGTGCTGTATCCTCACCAGAAGCTTCAAGTGTGTGGATACAGAAAATCTCAGCAGCCTCAATCCTGCCTGTGCAGGAGAAGGGAGCTGGGGAAGCAGTGATGGAAACAGGAGCTGCACCAGGCAGCTGTTCAGGGTCTTCTTCCTCGCCATGGCCACCAGTGGGAGGTTTATGGAAAGACCAGGAGAATAGAACAGGAAAACAGAGACCCAAATCTTGGATGTTCATTCCCAGATCTATTCTCCATGAACTTCTTTTAACCCATTGATAGTAATGAATACATAGTCCTGGTTATTTGCCAATTTCAATTAGATTTAAATTAGTTCTCTGTGGTGTTCCTAAAGTGGGGAAAACCAGTGAGGAACGCTGAATAGGCCTTGTTGGAGCAGGGAAGGACAAAAGCCCTTCAACCACACTTTTCAAAGACTTTGAGTCCCCAATTTGTGCATCCTGGCATCTGCAGGAGTCAGTTCTGATTGGGAACAGCTTTGTGTCCTAGTTCTGTCTTTCAGTCTTCCAGTGCTTTTTGAGTAGGACTGAGGGAGTTCTGCACAGCTCAGCTGTTGACACACACAGTGTGCAGTGTGGGATCTGACTCTGCTTGGTTTTTCCCTCTAACACCTACACCATACCTTTAACTTGGTTTTGACTGGGTCAGACCTCTGTGCTGGTGTCAGATTGACTGGGACAATGCAGACCCTTCCCAACAGTGCAGCAGCACAGGGTCTGTGGTTGGTTTTGTACAGTTAATTGTTTTTCCTGGGTGTTTCTAATGTCAATAAGTGACAAATATTTTAACTGATTCTTAATTCTCCTGCCAGTCACTACAACCCCTCTTTTCTCACCCAGCTTTTCAGCTCACTATTGATTTAACTATTGAGAATATCTGATAATGTCTGCACACTGTTGCACTGCCATCCATTCCCTTTCCCAGATGGCACATAAATGTTGACTGAGGCCCAGCCTTAAATCCCTGTGGATTTCCACCCTTTTCCTCCTGACCTGATTTTAATGCTCATCTCCTGCCAGCTCATTTTCTTTCAGAACCTTAGACAAACTTGTGCTTATTCCTGCAGAACTCCATGAAGGCTTCTCACAGCTTGAGGGACACCATGAGCTCTGGGATCCATTCCTGGAACAGCCAGGCAGAGGGGCAGAGCTGCAGCTGGAACAACCTGCTGAGCCGCAGCCGGCACACGGACACCCCCAGCTGCTTCAACGGTGGGTCTGCCTTCCCACAGCAGGGAGAAATGGCCAGAAATCCTTTTCTCACTATCTAGACAAGCTGGATATGGAGTTTTTGAACTCCTTTTGTCCTTCAGTTGCTGTGCCAGCACAGACCCCCCTAAAGATGGGTTGTGAGGACGCCCAGTCTGCCCCAGTCACAGATGGGTCTGTGCAGTAAAACCCAGGGAAGTTACTGAACACACACAGAGCCTGTGCCCTGCTTCATGCAGCTTCCTTGTGCAAGGAATGTTTTATAACCACAAACATCTACCCAGAATTTTGAGGGCATATTGTGCAAATTAATACATCCCTTCAGCTGCTTTCTTGCTAAATGCAGCTCTGCTCTGTGAGTCATTGCTGTCTGCAGCAAGCTCCATGCTCAGTAAAAGACCTACATAAATTAGATCCTTAATGACAAAAATGAGCTTTTCCCCATGTGTGTGCCTTGTCAGTCAGTTTTGCTGTGGACTGTGAGGTCCTTGTGGCTCAGCAGAACTTAAAGAACCTCTTGTGCATTTCAGGAGTGAAAATCCAGATCCAGTTGCTAAGTGGAGAAAATTTGCACATCAGGGATTTCCACAGGACAAAGGTGGGAGACATTGCCACGGGGATAAGCAGCCAGGTGAGACACAGACTGGAGTTCAGTGCATCATTTGAGGAATGATTTCTTCCCTACTGCAGCCTCATAACCCCTGAATGCCAGAGAGAGCCAGGAGTGGTTCAGGGGTCCTTAGGACCCCTATAGAAGCAGAGCCTCAGTGCTGCTGTTGGTACCAGAGGATGTTTTCTGAATCACAGAATCATTAAGTTTGGAAAAGACCTCCAAGATCATCAAGTCCAACCTTTGACCAAATCCCACCAGGCCCACTGAACCATATTTCCAAGTGTCACATCTACTCATTTTCTGAACCTTTTCAGGGATGGTGATTCCAGCACTGCCCTGGGCAGCCTGTTCCAATGCTTATCCACTCTTGCAGTGAAGAAATTTTCCCTAATATCCAGCCTGAACCTAGTACCAAACCTGAATTGTAAGCCAGTGCCAAATTGTCAGAGTGACCACTGGGATCTATATCTTAGAATATAGATATTCTGTGCTGCAGCTTAAAAAATCCTTCTCCTCAATTATAAACTCTTTTCCCTTTCCTTGAAGAATCATATATAGCTTTTTCATCATGAGCAGTAGCATCAGCTCAGGGAGATGAGCTGGGGTGCTTCCAATTTGTTCTGTTGGAGATGTTGGCACACTCCTGTGAACCTCACTGTGGGCTGCTTTGGCTGTTCCTGAAAGAAACTCTGGAGTGTCTGTGGGACTGTGACTCATCTCAGTGTAAAATGGGATCTGAAAGATCTCACTGTAAAATGAGATTGTCTCTAAAAGATGTTGCACCAGTCCAGAAAATGTTCCAGTGGTGCTGGTTCTCTCTAGACTCTGTTCTTGTGCACATCACAAAGCAAAACAGCTGCAGAGGAGGTCAGGTGCTCAAACATGGGCAGCTCAGGACCCCCCAGCCATGGCCCAGAGCTCAGGGAGGCACTTTGGTGTGGGGGTACCAGTTGTTGGTTTTTCTGGGTCTGGATTGAGATGGTAGTTCATGTTTGGACTCAGGTGTTTATTATTCCTTATCAGTAAAACAGTCTCACTACTGTGAGTTCTGCAGCCTTTCATTAGAAGGCACAAAATGGCCAACAATCTCTTGGTACAAGGTCTTTTAAGACTAAACTGTCCAATTAAGAACTGACACCTGAATTATTTTCCTTTTTAACCCAATAACTGATCCCAAAGAGCCCCCAATGGGAACTTTTCTGCCCAATTACAAAGTGCCCCCCAAACCTAAGATGAAGGAAGAAGAAGCATGAAGAAGAAACCCAGGACAAACCCTGTGCCCTCCATCTTGCTTCCATCCACAACACACTAAAAATCCCAAAACCTCATTTTCTCACCCAGTGACACACCTACACTGCTCTCTATAATCTCTTTCACACTTTTGTGGATTCTGCTGGGAAAGTCTGGGAAACTTTCTCTATGAATGAGGGTCAGAGTCAGTGCTCCCCTGGGGATCAGGGCACCCCAGAGCAGACAGAGAAATATTCCCAGTGCCCTGGATTTGCACACTTTGGCAGCAGGGTGGGCACTGCCCAGTCCAGTCTGAGGTGTTTCCTTATGAGAGGAGCTCAGGATGTTCCTGCCAAGCACGAGCCCCTCCCTGGGAGCTGCTCCTGCCTTGGGAACTCTGATGGAGGGGGCTGGAAGTGCCACTGAGCTCTGTGTGTTCTGCTCCCCAGATCCCTGTGCCTGCCTTCAGCCTGGTGACCAAGGAGGGGCAGCCTGTGCACTACAACATGGAGGTGCCTGACTCTGGCATCGAGCTGCAGTGCACCCTGGCCCCCGACTGCAGCGTCAGCTGGGCCTGGCGCGTCAAGCACGGCCAGCTGGAGAACAGGCCCTGAGGCCCTGCCTGCTTTGGAGGTTTGCACCTTGTGAAAGGAGGAATTGCAAAGCTTCTGACCTCCCCTGCCGTGGAGCACCAAGTGCAGTGGCTGCTGTTTGTGCTGCAGCAGGATCACAGCTCACTGCCCTCGGGCCTCGCTTCTGTTGGCTGCTCTGATCCACTTCCAAGACGTGTCCTGAGCTTAGACATTCCCAGGACAGTGGGAATTCCTTGTTTTGGGTGTGTTAGAGCTTGAGAATGGTAGGTGGAAATTCCTCACTTCTCAGAGGAAGGAGGTCATGCTTTTCAGGAGAGCAGGGCCGTTGGGTGAGAGCTCTTGCTCCTGCTCCAAGGTGAGGTCGGTCGTGGCTGGGCTTGCCCAGAGGAGGAGCTTGGGTGCCCTCGGTGTGGCTGGGGTTGGTTGTGCCAAGGGGAGCTGGCTGACTTCTTTCCAGCTGGAGGAAAAAACATTTCTGCAGGCTCTGGGGAGCATCATCTCCACCTCAAGCCTTTAGCATGGGGAGGATCCACAGCAGTCACTGGCTGGCTCTTGGTGTCACCTCCCGCCCTTCCCCGCAGTTGCTTCATTCTTGAATGAGAAAAGAACTTGGTTCCCAGAAAGAGCTTTGCTTGCAGCTCCCAGCTGCAGGTCTCAGAGGAGCTGGTGCTCTCTCTGGTGTCCCTGGCAGGCAGGGCAGGAGAAGGGTACAGAATTCCATGGTGGGAGGCTGGAGGGGTTGTTCCTCCATCCTGTTCTCACCTCTGATGTGGGACTTCAGGTGTGCTGTCCCATCCTTGGAGGAATAAGGGACATCAGCTCTGTCAGCTGTGAGTGGGCTGAATTTTATTTCAGAGTTTCTAAAAATCTCCCTCCCAGCTCCCAGTCCAGCCCAGTGCCCCAGTTCTGTGAGCTCAGCCTGGCCTCACAAGGCTTCCCACTCCTCCCCTCACTTCAGACTGGGTTCACTGAGTGGGATGGGCAGCTGGGCCTAGAATGCCTTAAGCTTTAAACTGTTTTTTTACTGATTTGTGAATGTTTGGAACATACTGAAACCTCACAGGTCAAGTTCAGGTGGGCGGGTGCCGTTCACCCTTCTCCACCCCAGAAGAGATCCCGAGGGAGTTGTGAGCTCCTGTGTGCCTGTTCAGGGTTGTGCTTGTTCCAGGCCTGGCACAGCTGGGAATCCCAGTCCCTCCCTGTGGATGTGGCTCTCCCAGAGCTCTGAGGCTGCATCTGAGCTGGGGCTTGCATCCAGCCTGGGCAGAGCAGCAGCTCCCAAAAGCCAAGGTGGGCTCTGCCAGGTCCGTGCTGGTCTGGGAGACACAAAGGGGCAGCGATGCTGGCAGTGCTCCCAAGGGAAGTTCACTTAGAAAATAGCTGGGAAAAGCTGAACTCTGAGCCTCCCTTTTTGAGGAGCAGCACTCCTTAAACAATGGATGCTCTCTCCCTTTGGTCTCCCAGAACATGGGCTGGTTTTGCTCCAACAGACAGTGACATCCCTGATCAGAAAACTCAAGTTTGTAATAAGAATGATGTAATAAGAAAGTGGAACTCATGAAGAAAAATGAAACCTGTCACCACTTTGGGTATCATTTTTATAGCACTTTTTGTTCTAAAGCACTTAATACATTGTCCAAAATAGGCACCTAATTATATCTACTATGCCACATTCAGAGTCTTTTTAGTAAATAATTAACACATTATGCACACATCTTCCAGGAGGGAGTGGGGAAAGGGGGAGGTTGGCTCGATTTCTTTTTTCAGATGCCATAAACTATTAAGAGTTTAAGCTCTGGAGCAGGAAGGATCAAAATGCCTCTTCCAGGGCTCCCAGGAGCTCCCAAGCACAGATTCAGTGCATGCCTGACTCCATTCCTGAGCTTCCTCTCCGGGGACAGGAGGAAAACGTGGTTGTTTTTGTGAGTGCGTGGTGAAGTGTCAATCCCAAAGCATTGTGGGCTCCATCCCAAAGGCTGCACCCTGTGCCTCTGTCACCTGGGGGATGCTCCCATGTCCTGGTATCTAGTTCCATGCCTAGGCATTGGGATTGAGCCCTGGAGCAGCAGGGAGGGAGCAGCAGGACTGTCTGCAGGGCTCCTGGGCTCTGCATCTGCAGCATTAACCTGAACTCAGGCTACCTGCACAAGGGCAGGGAACCCTCATGGCCTGGGATGTCCTCCCAGGGCCCATGGAGCTGTCTGTGTTCCCAGACCCACGGAGAGCCCCAGGCCCATGGAGATGTCCATGTTCCCCAGTACCCTCATAGCAGCATTAGCCAGGATTCCCCCTCTTTGTGTTGCCCAAAGCCTTCAGTCCTGTTTTGCTGCCACCACAAGTGCCCCAGTGAGGCTGCAGGCTCCCAGCCCACGCTGCTTGGCCGTGTCACTGCTCTCAGGGTGGGATGTGGTGTCACAGCCCCTCCCTGGGGACAGACACCTCGCAGCCCCACAAACCACTGGTGCCTTCCCAGTCCCTGAGCTGGGGCTCTCCTCTGGGATGATCTCCAGGCTGTGATGCCAGCCAGCCTGAGCTCTCCTGGCTCTCTCCTGCTGCCAGGACAGTTTCCTCTTCCCTTGGCTTGTCACTTTGCTGTGACAGGCACAAACAACCCAGCTTCCAGATGAAGGCAATAATGACAGCAGAAGGTCGGGAAAGATTTGCATTATCCTTGTTCAAATTTGGCTGGAACTGTCAGGTTTCATAACAAGTGTTTAGGACAGAACCCCAGCTCAGGGTGGGGAGGACAAGTAGGAGTGATAAACACAGATGGCTCTTGTTGTGCAGCTCCTTCTGGAAGTCTGGAAAAATCGCTGTTGGTGAGGTGAGGTGGAGCTGAGGATCTCATTGGGATGGGCAGTGGGGGAAGGTGCTGGAACGAGGAGCTTGTATGGAATGAATGACACTTTATAAAACTGTGATTTCTTGAAGTTAATGTTTTTGACCTGCATTTTCACAGGGAAAAAAATTAAAGCTAAAAAAAAAAAAGAATATTTTGTTTGTTGTCGTTGCTGGTGGTTTGATGTGTTGTCCTAGAGAACAAGATGGTGATGCTGAATGAGACATTTTCCAGGAAGAGGAGCCTGGTCTGAATGAACTCTGCTGTATAACTTGGGTTTGGGGCATTCAGAAGAAATCAGGGAGGAGGCTTGGGCACTGCCCAGGCTCCCCAGGGAATGGTCCCAGCCCCGAGGCTGCCAGAGCTCCAGGAGCCTTCGGACACTGCTCCCTGGGATGTACAGGGTGGGATTGCTGTGCAGGGCAGGAGTTGGACTGGATGGGCCTTGGGGGTTCCTTCCAGCCCAGGATCTTCTAGGATTCTGTGATTTCTGGGGCTGAAGAGGCAGCACTGACGTGGATGGATCCCAGGCTTTGCTGAACAGCCTGGCATCTCTCTCCTTCCAAGCAGCCAGCCCCTTGTCCTCCCTCTGTCCCTCTGTAGGGGATTTGCTGCACTGGGAGCTGCTCAGGAGGGTGAGGCAGGCAGAGCTCTGGGGATCCCCCCACAGCTCCCAGTTCTGCAGCCCCTCTGCTGCTGCTCCTTCAGGAGCTGTTTGTCTGCACGGGGCTCAATCCTTCCGGTAATTGAGCCCAGAGGCTGGGGGGGGGGGGCTGTGGCCAGGCTGCTGAGTGAGGACACTTACCCTGACACACATTTTTGTGCTGTCATGCACCCACATGTCTGTGCTGTGAACAGACCTTAGAGCTGTTGTCCTCAAAAAAAAAAAGGAAAAAAAAAAAAAAAAAGAAAAAAAAATGGTGGGTGGTTTGCTGCTAGAATTCCAGACTGGATTGTGTTGGAAGGGACCCTAAAGATCCCCTCGTTCCATCCTCTCACCTCCCACTATCCCAGGGTGCTCCAAGGCCCGTCCAACCTGGGGAGGGGGCAGCCACAGCCACTCCCTCCATCTTTCCATCCCTCCCTTCATCTTCCCTCCCTTCCTCCCCCCATCCTTCCCTCACTCCATCTTTCCTTCCTTTTCTCCCTCCCTTCATGACAGCATTGCCCACCCATGCAAACCCTTCTCCCAGACAAGTCCTTTATCCTCTGAGACATTTTATTACCAGTTTTGCTTTAGATTAAACAGGCCTTCAGTATATAAAAATAATGTATACAAATGAGCAGTTAATGGTTTACATTTCTGGCTTAAAGGCATTTATAAGTTACACATTCATTTCCCATCCCTCCCCGGACACGGAGCCGTCGCTGAAGCAGCTTAAATACAGCAGGAAGCAGCGGCTGCTCTGGCTAAAGCTGGGACGAGCGAGAAAGGACGGGAGGAGGGACAGGAGGAGGGAGGAGCGGAGGCTGCTTGATGGACTAAATGCACCAGGAGAGGTTTAACTGCGGCACTGCGGGCTCAGGGTTACTCGGCAGCAGCGGGGCAGGGCAGGGAGCGACAGCCGGGTCCGGTCCGGTACCGAGAGGCTCGGGCGGCTCCGGGGCCGCTCCTGCCTTTGGGATCGCGGGGCTGGGGACTGCCGGCATCTCCTGCGTGTCCCACCCGAGAGAACGGGGAGCCCCGCGGGGCTGACGGTCCCGGTTCATCCCAGAGGCTCCAGCCCGAAGCTGCAGGTGGATGCCGGGGATGCAGGTGGGCGGAGGTGCCGCCACCTCGCAGAGAAACTTGTCCCTGATTGTCGCAGCTACGGAGCCTCCCCTGCGGCGAGGAACAGCCCAGCGCTGCTTGCCACAGCCTTGGGGACACCCTGTGTGGGGGTGTTCCCATCCCTGCTGCCGCAGCACAGAGAAATTTGAAGGAAGACTTACAAAATCATGTAAAATAGCACCGCTGCCAGCCCCTGGCTCCGGGAGGTGCCCGGGGTGGGAGCTTTGCAGCAGGAGAACGCGGCTCTCGGGGGGCTCTGCGGGCCGGGGGAGAGGGGCGGGGGGGATGTGCGGGGAGCGCTGCGTCCCTGGCTGACACCCCCTCCCCTCCCCTCCCCTCCCGCAGCGGGAATCGAAGGCACCAGCAAGCGGAGGGTGGGACAAGGACACAGAGCTGGCCCCGCGGCCGGCGTGCGAGGGATGGGACACCTCTCTTTTCCTTCCAGGACAAGCTGGAGCCCTTTCTGTGCTTCCCCCTCCCTGTCCGTAGCCAGGAGGATCCCCAGCCCTGCCAGCCTGGGGAGAGGAGCCCAGGGACACGGCCAAGCAAGCGCCGGGGTGCCCGGCCCAGGCAGGCAAGGCGGAGCTGGCGCGTTAAGCGGCTGGAGCAGCTCGGGGCGGGCTCTGTCCGTCCGCCCCGCCGAGCCCCGGGCCGAGGGACTGCCGTCCTGCGGTCCCATCTGCGTCGGGAGGACGGTCCTGCCCCGGTGCTGCAGCTGCAGGGACGGCGCCGGTCACAGCGCGATGTCCGGCGTCGCCTGCAGGCTCTGTCCCGCCGCCCGTTTCTTGGCGCTGCCGCGGGCCTTGTCCCCCCGCCGGTACGGGTTGTTCCGCAGATCTGCACCGGGGGAAGCACCGGGGCCGGATGAGCTGCACCGCCCACCGGGCATGGCCGGGGTCCCGCGCCCATGGTGTTACCATGGAATGGTTTGTGTGGGAGGGAGCTGAAAGCCCATCCTGTCCCACCCCTGCCATGGCAGGGACACCTCCCACTGTCCCAGGTGCTCCAAGCCCCGTCCAGCCTGGCCTTGGGCACTGCCAGGGATCCAGGGGCAGCCACAGCTGCTCTGGGCACCCTGTGCCAGGGTTCACCCTCACAGCAATGAAATTTTTTCCGAGCCTTCAACCTAAAACTTTCCTTTGTTCGTTTAACACCCCTGCCCCTTGTCCTGTCTCTGCCCGGATTCGCCCCTCAGGGTTTGAGGCCACCCAGGAGGAGCCAAGGGCCGCACGCAGGGACAGGGACGGGAGGAGCAGCAGCCGCCAACAATCCGCCCGTGGGACCCCGAGCGCCGGCTCCGGGAGCCCAGCACCGCCCCGGGGGCCGATCCCGGGTGTCCCGGGGCTGGGGCTCAGCGTGGCACAAATCCTGGAGGAATCCCGGCGGGGAGGGGGGGAAGCCCGGCAGCCCCCGCCCGCCTGCGCCGCCCCGCCGCCCCACGTTACCTACAGAGGACTCTCCTCGTTGAAGCTCACGTCGCAGAAGAGCCGGGACGAGCGTTTGCCCGTCCGGGCCGTGAAAGGAACAGTTTTGAGAGCTGAGCAGAGCGATCCAGAGACAGCGAGGAGGAGCAGGAGGAGGAGAGAGGAGGAGGAAGAAGCAGAAGAGGAGGAAGAGATATGAGACAGGGGAGGCAGCACTCGGCAGCTTTGCCATGTGGGATGTGAAGGTGCTTGCAGGTAGGTTTGGTCCCTGTGATGGGGCTTGGTGACTCCCCCAGCTCCTGCGACAGCCCCTGCAGCCCCCAGGACTGGGTCTGTGATGTGGGGACACCTGGCTGCTCACCTGAACTCATCTCTCACCTGAAATTATATCCTCAATGGCCCCATCTTTGCCTTCGTAGATGAGAGGCTCCTTCACCATCTGCCTCTTCTTCAGCTCAGCTATCATGTCCATCTGCTGCCTCCTGGCCTTCTGGACAGGCAGCTGGGTGGGGACAGGGTGCTTGAGTGCTGTGATCACACCCCAGAGGAGGTGGGGTAGCCTCCCCTCCACCTCCCACCCAGCTCTCCCTCCCCAGGACCTGTTTAGTCCTTCCCCACCCCTCCTCCCAGCCAGGGCTGGGGCTGGGACCCCAGCAGGACACAGACATGGGGGCACCTTCACCTCGGGCTGCTGCTCGCTGCCAGGGGAGCCGGATTCTGCCTCCTTGGCTGCGGCCTCTTGCTTCTTCCACAGCTCAATGTCCTGCTCTGCTTTCTTGGGAGAGGGGCAGGAAGGGAGTGCTGAGCCAGGGGAATCCAGGACTGCAGCCCCCTTCCTTCTTTGCCTCACAGCCCCCAGCTCACCCCAACCCAGTTCCAAAATCCCTGACCATCCCAAAGGCATTCCAGCCTGTGACTTCTGCTGATTGCTCCAAAGTGGAGTCAGGTGCCCCAAATCTCCTCCCAGCCCTCAGAAACAGAGAACCCCACGTCCCCTCCTACCTTGTAGGCTTTGATGAAGCGCATGAACATGGGGAAGAAGGTGGTGGGGGGACTGGTCTTGGGGTTCTCCCCAAAATACTCCACAGCTGACTCATACGCTTCCTGTGGGCAGAGACACCTGATCTGGGGGCTGGGCAGTGGTGTCCATCGCCCACCACCTCCTTCAGCCTCTCCCACCTCCCCATCCTGCTCCATTCCCTCCTGCCTGTCCCACTGGAGCCACATCCCGAGCAGGAGCCTCTCCCACGGGGCAGAGGTGTGAGCAGAGGGTGTCCCCACGCAGGGGACAGCCCCCACGGCCCCACCCCAGCACCCACCTTGGCGGTTTTGCTGTCAGCCTGCAGCTTCTCCATCACCTCGGAGTTGACCTTGAGGAAGTCCTTGAGCACGGGGCTGTCGTCCTGCCTCATGAACTCCCTGCGGGTCAGCTCCATGCCCTGCTGCAGGCTCCGCACGTCCTGCAGGACACCGTCCAGGGACACTGCGGGAGGCGAGCACGGCGGGGTCAGGGCAGGCTCCAAGTGCCAGGGGCTGCCCCGACCCCCAGCCCGGGGCCCGTGGGCGCTACCTGTGCCTGCCTTGTCAAGGAAGTGCAGCTCGGTGTGGAAGCCGGTGAGCTCCGGGTACTTCTCCATGATCACCCGCACCAGGTAGTGCAGCAGCGTCTGCTTGCGGTCTGTCGACTTCATCTCCAGGAGCTGGGGCGGGGCAGAGTCAGCCCCGAGCCGCGGCCACCCCCCCTCACCCTGCTCAGGGCTGCCCTTTGTCCGTGTGGCTGGGTCTGTGTCCATCCCTCCATCCCCCCCAGCCAGGTCTGGATCCCTCCACTCCCATGGCTGATTCCCATCTTTCTCCATCCCCATGGCTGGGTCTGCATCGCTCTGTCCCTGCAGCTGGATCTTCATCCCTGCATTCCCATGTGTGACTTTCCTCCCTCTATCCCTGCAGCTGGTCCCCATCTTCCTTCATCCCATCTTCCTTCATCAAGGTCCTCGAATCCTTTAACCTCTCCATATCAGGTCTCCATCCTTCCAACCCCCCTCCTGTGTATCTCCATCCCTTGCCTCTCCATCCCAACAGTCTCCTCATCCCTCTGTCTCCACAGCTAAACCTCACATCCCTCCATCCCTGCTGCTGGTCCTGGCATCCCTCTATTCCCACAGTCGGTTCCTGTGTCCTTCCATCTCTGCAGCTGGTCCTTGTGTCCCTCTGTCCCCATCCCCCCCACACCAGGGGACCCACCCCGGCCCTACCGCGTCAAGGCTCTGCAGACGGAAGCCATAGGCAGCCCCACGCTTGCTGCTGTTCATGTAGTTCCCGAAGGCCAGGACGATCTGCAGGGACACCGCGGCTTGGGGACACGGCGCCGGGAGGGCACAGTGCCCACGGACACTCTGTGTGCACCATCGGGGCCGCCTCCCCCCGAGCCCTCACCTCGAGGATGTGGCGCAGTTTGCTGGAGGACTTGAGGGACATGGAGGCAGCGATGATGGCGTTGAGTTGCTGTGGGAGGAAGGGAGGGAAGGAGGGAAGAAGGGAGGGAAGGGTGTGAGTGTGGCCGCAGGAGCCGCCCCCGCGCAGCCCCCGCCCCGCCCGGCTCCGGCGCACACCGGCATCAGCAGCTGGGCCGTGTCCCCGAAGCTGCCCAGGAAGATCATGACGTTCATGCGCTCGGCCAGGCGCGGGATCTTGCTGAAGCGGATCATGAACTGATCCTCGTCCGAGAGCTCCTCCGGCGGCTGCTGGTCCCGCTCGAACTTCCCGATCAGGGTCCGCTCGTACTCGGTGGGCAGGAAGCGCAGCAGCAGCTCCAGGAAGTCGAGGCTCAGGGCTTGCTGGTCGTACCTGCGGGGAGGGGACGCCCCTGGCACTGTCAGGCCCTGCCGCAGGTCCCGGAGCCCCCCTGTCACACTCGGCCAGTTCCATCACCCCTCTGTCCCCACAGCTGGCTCCTGCATCCCTGCATCTTTCTGTATCTGGACCCTGCATCTCTCTATCTCTCCATGTGGATCCCTCCATCTGTCTTTGGTCCCCACATCCCTTCTTTTCATGTCTGGTTCCTGCATCCCTCCATCCCCACAGCTGCTCTCTGCATCTGTCTGTCTGTCTGTGCCTGACCCTCGCAGCCCTTTCTCACATCTCATGCCTGCATCTCTCCATCCCCACAGCTGGTGCCTGCATTCTTCCACCTCTCCACATCTGATCCCTCCACCCTCCATTTCTCTGTATCTGATCCTTCCATCCCTCCATCTCTTTGTATCCGACCCCTCCATCTCTCCATCTCCGATCCTTCCATCCTTTCATCTCTCCGTCTCTGATCCCTCCACCCTCCATCTCTCCATCTCTGATCCCTCCACCATCCATCTCTCCACGTCTGATCCTTGTATCCCTCCATCTCTCTGTATCTGATCCCTCCATCTCTCCATCTCTGATCCCTCCACCCTCCATCTCTCTGTGTCTTGTCCCTGCATCCCCGTACCAATTCCTGCATCCCATCACACCCCAGCTCCTTGTTCCTGCTGGGCTGGCCCTGACCTTCCCCCGCCCTGCCCAGGCCGTGGGGTCACTCACGTCTCGATGGCCGTGCAGATGTCCTGGACGCTGCGGCCGCCCTTGCGCAGGGTGATGGCCAAGTTCTTGGCGCGGTTGGACTCCATGAGGGTCACCTTGCTGGGCGCCTTCTGCGTGGCCTTGGCCTTGAGCGCGCTGATGTCCAGGGCGGGGCCCTGCGCCTTGGTCTTGAACTGCTCCTCAAAGTCACTCATGTCCAGCTCCTGTGGGGACACAGGGCTGTGGACACGGCGGGGAGGTGGCACGGCACATCTGGGGTGAGGACGGGGCCAGAGGAGCAGGATAAGGGTGAGGAGTGAGGACCAAGATGAAGCAAGGGGATGAGGATGGAACAAGGGGACAAGTACAGGGACAGGCAAGGGGACAGGATGGGGTGGGGGACCAGAGGATGGAGATGAGGAAGAAGAAACAGGATGTGAAGGTGTGGATGGAGCAAAGGGACAAGGACAGGGTGAGAGGAGAAGACTTCCTGGTGCTAGGGACTTTTCCTGACCTCCAGCTCCTCCTGCAGCCCTGGACCCCGCAGATGGGTGCAAGGTGGGCACAAGGCAGGCTCAGCATGGCCGGGAGCACTGAGTCCCCCTGTGCCCGGCCCCTTGTGCCCTGGGCTCACCTGCAGCACCTTGCTGTGCCCATTCCTTTGTGCCCTGGGCTCACCTGCAGCACCTTGCTGTGCCCAGCCCCTTGTGCCCAGGGCTCACCTGCAGCACCTTGCTGTGCCCATTCCTTTGTGCCCAGGGCTCACCTGCAGCACCTTGCTGTGCCCATTCCTTTGTGCCCTGGGCTCACCTGCAGCACCTTGCTGTGCCCATTCCTTTGTGCCCAGGGCTCACCTGCAGCACCTTGCTGTGCCCATTCCTTTGTGCCCTGGGCTCACCTGCAGCACCTTGCTGTGCCCATTCCTTTGTGCTCTGGGCTCACCTGCAGCACCTTGCTGTGCCCATTCCTTTGTGCCCTGGGCTCACCTGCAGCACCTTGCTGTGCCCATTCCTTTGTGCCCTGGGCTCACCTGCAGCACCTTCTCATCGTTGAGCTCCGTGAAGACGGTGCCGTCGATCTGGCTCGGCTTTAGGGCCACCCAGTTGAAGACAGGCATGCGGAACTTGGTCTGGATCGGCTTCTTCACCTTCACTGAGGGTCACAGGTGGGGGGGGGCACGTCACACCCACCCCAGGGTGCCCCCAGACCCCTCCTGGGGAGCATCCCCACCATCCCTGGGTCACACTCACCTGAACCGTTGGCAGTGGAAGGGGCACCCGGCCCGGCTGGGGGCTCCCCACCGAGGGGTGGGGGTGGTGGAGGGGGAGGCACGGCCCCCTCTGGCCCCCCCGGGAGCGGTGGGGGGGGTGGTGGCACTGGGGCACCCGGGAGTGGGGGAGCTGGGGGAGGGGCGGTGCCGGCGGGCAGAGGGGGTGCGGGGGGTGGGGGAGGGATGGGCTGAGCCCCCGGCAGAGGTGGGGGGGGTGGAGGGGGTGGGGGTGGGGGGGCAGCAGGTGCTGGTGGGGGAGGTGGGGCCGGAGCCACAGCCGGAGCATCTGCAAGGGAAAGAAGAGGGGGGTGAGATGGTGACACAGCAGGGCACGGTTCCACCGCATTACCCTGAGTCCCCGGGCACACCCCCACAGCCCCGCCTCATTTTCTGTGCCCAGAGACTCGCTGCCACCCCTCCTTGGTGCCAGATGCCCCCGGCGGGAAGGGGACATCCCCTCGCACCCACGGTACCTGCGCAGGTGGCGGCGGTGTCAGTGGTAGCAGTGGCCTCTCCAGAACCCACGGGGGTTGCGGGGGTTTCTATGACAACGGGGACAATTTCGATGGCGACGTCTCCGTCGGGCCCACGCAGAATCTGCACCAGCCCCTTCTCCTCGAGCTCCGCCAGCCGCCGCTCCAGCGCCAGCCGGTAGCACTCCTGCGGCTGCGGGGACGGCGGGCTGGGCGGCCGCGGGGGGCTCAGCTGCTCCTGGACAGGCGACAACCCCCGGCAGGTCACCGGTGTCCCTCTGCACCCCTCAGAGCCCGGTCCCCGAGCCCCAGCCTCCCCTCAGCACCGCGGCACCCCCGGCTCACCCGCAGCGCCTCCAGCTCCCGCCGCGCCTGGCTCAGCTGCTTCTCCAGCTCCGCTATCTTGGCCATGGAGTCGTTCTCCGCATCCTGCAGCTTCTCTGTCAACTGTGGGGGACGAGGCGCCGCCGCTCAGCCCCGTCCTCATCCCTCCCTCGGAGCTTGCGTCAGCGGCTCTGCCCACGCGCCCACGGCCCACCTGGCTGACGTGCTCCTGCAGCTCCTCCATGTGCTCCAGCACCGCCGTCTTGGTCTCCGAGTCCTCCAGCATGGCCCCCACGTCGAAGACGTTGTCCAGGTAGGCTTGGATCTGCACCTGCAGCTTGTCGCTCTCAGTGAGGCGCAGAGTCTGCCGAGGGACAGCATCCCGGGGTCACCATCGGTGCCAGCGGCACCCCCGGCCTCGGGATCACCCACTCCCACCCTTGGGACCACCCGCTCCCACCCCTGGGATCACCCTGGGGTCACCCCTGCCAGCCCTGGGTCACCCACCTCCAGGTACTGGTCCAGCCCCAGGTGGGTGAACTCGTACTGCAGGAACACGCGGAAGTTCATGTTCTCCACCGAGTGCACCACGATGTTGATGAACTGCATGCAGGCCACCTGCGGGGACACGGCCCAGCACAGGGCCAGGGTGGCTCCTGGGGATGTTGCCCCAGGGGCTGCGTGGGGGGTTGGTGGCCCTCGGGGACATGGTGCCCCTGAGGAGTGCATGGGGGGTTACATGTCCTGGGGACATGGTGGCCTGGGCACTGCACGGTGGCCTTGGGGACATGATGGCCTTGGGAACAGTTTGGTGGCTCAGCATGCCTTGGGACTTCATGGCCTGGGGACAGTTTGGTGGCTTAGAAGCCCTTGGGGACAGCAGAACAGCCCTTGGGACACGGCTGTCTTTGGGACCCGCCATCCCCAGGACAGCACAGTGCCTCAGCAGCCCCTGGGGACATGGTGGCCTGGGGAGAGTTTTGGTCGTTCAGCATCCCTGGACAGGGACAGTGTGGTGGCTCAGGAGCTCTTGGGGCATAATGGCCTGGGGACAGTGCAGCAGCCTTGGTGACAGGATGCACTGGGGACAGCAGCCACTCACCATGAAGTCAATGTTGGTGTCCTCATTTCGGAAATACTCCATCAGCTTCTCGAAGCGGTTCTTCTCCCCGCAGACCTGGGGGGAGCCGGGGGCTGAAGGCAGGGAGGACAGGGCCAGGGGACACCCAGGAGGGTGACAGGACAGGAGGTGTCTACTGGTGACACCATCCCAACCCTGACTGGTGCTGCCAGGCACCCGGCCCAGCTGGGACATGGTCCTGGGGACACATGGGGGCATGGGGACATCAGACCCAGAGAGTGGAACATCCCTAAGTGAACCAGAGGTTTGAGGGTGGTGCAGGGCTCTGCCACACACAGGGAAACTGAGGCACAAACCCAGCAGGAGCACAGATGTTCATGTGAGACTGGGTGTCCCTGCTGGGGACTGGGTGTCCCTGCTGGGGACTCACCTCCTTGAAGTTGTCAAAGGCAGCCAGGATGATGTCGTGGCCACCTCGGACCAGGCACACAGCAGCCAGCAGCTCCAGCACCAGAGCCTTGGTCCTGCAGAGACAGGGGGTGTGAGGGGGCTGGGGCCGTGGGGTGGGCGAGGGGACAGAGGGGACAAGGGACAAGAGGGGGCAGGGCAGCTCCTACCTGGCGCTCTTGTTGTTGAGGCTCAGGGTGATCTCGTTGACACAGGCTGGGTGGTTCATCACCAGGCTGAAGCCGGACTGGGGAGGGGAAAGGAGCATTCATGGGGTCGTGTGTCCCCCTGGAGGCACTCACGGACCGCGGGACATGGTCCCCGCCAAGCAGGAGGTTGAGCGAGGACATCTCAGAGCCAGGGGATGCGGACCCGGTCCCACCCCGGAGCTGCCCCCGCAGGCTCGGGGGATGCCGGGGAGCCCCGGGCGGGTCCCGGCGGATGCCGCCCACTCCCACCTGGTAGTTCATGATGGCGCGGAGGCACATGATGCACACATGGACATCGTCCTTCTGGCTGACGAGCCGCGAGTTGCGCAGCGTCTTCCTGCTGTGCGAGGGGTTCAGCCTGGGCGGGGAGAGCGCGGCTGAGCGGGGCCCGGGGCAGCCGCGGGCGCAGCGCAAAGCGGGGACGGCGCAAGGGGGTGGCAGCGGGGGCGCGGGGACACCGGGACACCCGGGCGGCTGCACCCCACGGGAAAAACCCTCGTGAAGCCCTGGGACCGGGGGGAGGTGTGGGGTGGGTTTTGGGGCCCCCTCGTGCACACGGGCGGTCTCGGAGGCTCACCGGGGCGGGCAGGAGCTGCCGGGTGACCTGGGGGCACTGTCCCCATCGCTGCCCGGGGCACCGCAGGGGACGCTGGGGTGAACGTGGCGGAGGAGGGTGTGGATGTGCTGGTTCGAGAGGCAGCAGCTGGAGGCGCGTTAGAGCCTGCAGGACAGGAGGGAGAAACGGGGCTCCCGCGCCGCCCCGGGGACACCCGCGCTCGGGGACAAGGGATGGGACCCCTGCGGGTGCCACGTCCCTCCTGACCTGTCCCTGGGCTTGGGAGGGACACCCCGGCTCCTCCAAACCTGCTGGCAGGCGGCGAGGGACCCCCGCGGTCCCCGGGGTGCCGCGTTACAGCTCGTGGGGTGACCGCGGTGGGTGTCCCTGGGACCCCCCGCCCACCGGGGATGCCCCGCAGGCCCTGTCCCCAATGCCGGTGACCGGCAGCGGGGTCCCGTGGGGTGTCCCCGTCCCGCCGGTGCCCCGTCACCTACCGTCAGCGCGTCCCCGGCAGCGTGCAAGAGAAGAGCGGGGTTAGACGGGGCTGCGGGCGAGCGGCACCAAGCGAGAGCCACCGGCCACCAGGACCGGCTTGGGGGGACACAGGCCCGTCCCTCCGCCCCGGGTTTAAACCAGGGGGCTGCGATCTGATCCCCCAAAATCTCCAACACCCCCAATTTCTGTGTATTCTTGGAGATGTGTTTAAAAATAGACTGGACATGGCCCTTGGTGCTATAGTCCAGTTGAGATGTCGGGGCATAGGTTGGACTCGGTGATCTCAGAGGTCTCCTCCAGCCTCGTTATTCTGTGATTCTGCGATTCCGTTTAACCAGAGCGCCCCAGTCCCCGCAGGGCTCAGCCCCTGGTGGCGCCCAGGGGGATGTGATGTGGCTTTGTCCCCTCCCTCAGACCAGCAATGGGCGCCCATTTTTAGGGCCGGGCCTGCGTCTCCCTGCCAAGCCCCTCTCCAAGCGCGGTGCGGCCGGGGTGCAGCGAGGCGACAGCGGGGGACACGGCACGGGGACACGGGGACAGGTGGGGACGGCACCACACGTTACCTTACAGTGAGGGGCCGCGGCTTGGAGGAGCCCTGCGTGGGGGACGAGGAGGTGCTTTTGTTCAGGTCCTCCAGCGACCTCTCCTTGCCCTTGTCAGAGCCGGGGCTGTTCTCTGCGCTCTCCATGTCATACCTGGTGGCCCGTGGGGACATGGGGACAGGTGAGACGCGGCACCCCAACACGGGCAGATGCCCCCCAGAGATGTTGGGGATGTTCTGCTCTACCCCAGCCATGGAGCATCGCCCTGGTGACAAGGGAGGGCCCCCCCCAGGGACCACCCCAGCCCTGCTGAGCCCCAGGGGAGGCTGATGCCAGCCTTGGGGACAGGGGACCCGGTGGGGACATACGCGACGGAGCACTGGGCAAAGGCGAGGTACTCCAGCAGCACGTCCAGCCCCTTGTTCTCCTCGTTGAGGAACTCCTGGACCCAGCTGGAGGGTGCAGAGGGTTAGTGGGCTCTGCCAACCCCCACACCCTCTGTCCCCCTGTGCCCAGACACTCAGCAGAGCCACCCCCTGCTCAGAGGTCCCCAGCAAGGGTGGAACGCTGGGGACATGAGGTGGCACCATGAGCTGGCATTTCTCTGAGGTCAGGTGAGTGCCACGGTGAACCTCAAATATGGGGGACACAGCCCAAGGGCTCTCCTGCCACCACTGCCACTGTGCCACCGCTACCACAACAGGACAGCCTGGCCCTGGGCACCGTAGGCACCCACCAGGGCTCAGGACAGCCAGGGTGGGGGCACGGTCCCTCCTGGCACCGTGGGGGTACCAGAGAGCCATAAGGGAGTTCAGACCCCCTGCATCCCCAGCTGCCTCAGCACCCTCAGCCTCCCGTCAGAACCCTCCCAAGGGAGCAAGATGAGGCCACAGCCCCCACGTCCTGCTGTCCCCTCCAGCCAGAGCCAGCACACGCCCATCCCCATCCCAGAGGCAGTGGCAGCAGCTGGGTGACAATGCCACCCCAGCCTTACCCGATGTAGTTGGTCCTCAGGGAGATCTCCAGCTCCCGGAGCACCTGTGTCGACTCCTGCACTCGCCTCTTGAACTGTGGCACAGGGACAGCCATTGGCACCGTCCCTGTGCCAGCCTGGCACGGGCACCAGGGCACCGGGGTGCAACGGGGACCCCTCACCTTCCTGCTGACTCCACCCGTGTCCAAGTAGCTCTTCAGCTTCTGGATGTAGGCAGAGGGAGGGTTCTTCACCTGGAAACGCTCCTGCAGGCCCCAGAGAGAGGCTGAAACTGGGCCACCCGCTGTGGCACGGGGACGTGCCGCTGTCCCCACAGCAGCCACAGTGTCCCTGTCCCCACCCCAACGGCATCAGTGCTTAGTGAGGTTAATGAGGTGCTGTGTCAGTAACGAGATGGATGTCAGTGCTTGGTAGTGCCAGACTGATGCCCAAACCATGCCACGAGTGGCACCTGGGGACAGGGATGGCACTGGGGACGCTGTGAGCTTGGGGCTCACCTGGTCACAGATCAGCTCCCACTTCTTCTCGTTGTCATACTGGTTAAGCAGCTTCATCTTGTCCGGGGGCAGGTTCATGGAATTCTGTGGGTGAAGGGTGTCAGTGCTGGGGGTCACCCCAAAAACACCTCTGGGATGCAGCACCCCCTGCTCAGAGAGCACTGGGAGATGGGGATACCCACGGGAGGATGGGGAGGTCGGTGGATAGATGGGGACACTGGTGGGACATGAAGATTCCAGCGAGAAGATGGGGACACAGGGGACACTGATGGAACAATGGTGGGACAGTGGTGGAAGGGTGGGATCACAGTGGGAAAATGAAACCCTCAGGATGGGGACACTGGTGGGAGGATGGGGACAACCCTGGGAGGTTGGGAGCACCACTATTCCCAGGATGTGAGCATCCCATGGACTCATCAGTAATGTCCCCACCCGAGGGTCCCCAAGGGGAGGGGTGGGGACAGGAGGAAGAACTGGACACAGCCACCCATGTCATGAGTGCCCCATGTGCCCAGCCCAGTCCCAGCAGTGCCACACGGGCTGAGGGACAGGGACGTGACAGGTGACAACTGAGGGACCCAGGGGCCTGGGCTGCGCTTGGGGGTCACCCCTGAGTCCCCCCCACCGCAGCTGGTGACGAGCCCGTCTGGGGAAAGCAGAGTTTGTTGAGAGACGGTGATGTCAGGGCCTGGCTCGTCCCCACGTCCCTCCTTGCCCCCCCTGCCCAGCCCCAGCCCCCACAGGACGTGACGCGGTTTCCGCTCGGCGCCGGGCGCTGCCGAAACCGCCCCCGCCACCGGCGGGACCCGGCCCCTGTCCCTGCTCAGGGACACCACGGGGCACCTTCCTGGGACACCACTGTGGCCTGGGCCAGGCTGCAGCTCAGCTTGGCTCTCAGGTGATTCATTTCACTGAAAGACGCAGCTTTTGGTGCTCCAGCTCGGCTGGAGAGCGCCTGCAGGTGGCACGATGGCTCGTGGAGCATGCACAGCCCCAGCCTCCCCTAAATCCCAGTCCTGGGGTTCCCTGAGGAGGAGGATGGGGACATGGGGTGCATGCCATGCTGGAGCAACCACATCCTTGGAGGAAGGCATCTCCCAGAGCTTTGGTTGCCCACAGAAGAGCAGGTCCAAGGGGAGAGGTCCCGCTGTGGTGGGCAGGAACAGAAACCTCTCCACCTCCTCCAGGGAGGACCTGTCGAGCTGCTTTTACAAGAAGCCAAAACCAGGAGCTGTGGGTGGGGAGGAGCTGGGTTGGGCTGGGGCTGGCTGGCACGAAGAGCTGGGCAGGGGACAGTCAGGCTGCAGGGGCAGAAATGGCCTCACTGGGAAGCCACTGGAGCTGCTGGGTGGGGTCTGGAATGGGCAAAGGGACAGCAGCACCTGGCTGTCACCATCGCTGATCCCAAGCTGCCATCACCCCATGTCACCATTGCTGATCCCAAGCTGCCATCACCCCATGTCACCATTGCTGATCCCAAGCTGCCATCACCCCATGTCACCATTGCTGATCCCAAGCTGCCATCACCCCATGTCACCATTGCTGATCCCAAGCTGCCATCACCCCATGTCACCATTGCTGATCCCAAGCTGCCATCACCCCATGTCACCATTGCTGATCCCAAGCTGCCATCCTTGGGATGGATGAGGGTCAGACCAAGGGACAGAGCTGTGCCAAGAGGGACCACACACCCAGACACCCCAGCCAGGGCTCAGCCACACCCGTGGCACCTCTGTGGGACACTGTTGGGTGCCCTTGGCACTGAGGGCATGGTGGCACCTGCCACAAGGACCAGCTTTAGGCCATCACGCGTGGGACCTGGACCAAGCAGGACCCTGGGTGAGACAGGACCCAGCAGGAGGGTGGGGCAGGGCTGTGCCCGTGGAGGTGGCTCTGCCCCGAGCCCCGCCGTCCCTCGGTCCCTCCCTTGCGGGCAGGATGTGGCACAGGTCGGGTACAAACTGGGTGGCGGCTGCGTCCCGAGTGGGCTTGTGGTGCCGGGGAGGAAGCGGCTCCGCTGGGGAGCCTCAGCCGGCAGCACGAAGAAACCGGTTCTCATTTCCTGCCGGGGAGAGGGGACTGCTGGGCGGGAAGTGGAGCAGGACGGGAGGTGTGGGGCTGGGTGGGTGATGTGGGGTAGGGCAACAGCCAAGCACCCCACAGGTGTCAGAGGAAGGACTTGGTCCTCCTCCTCTTCCTCATTTGGGGACAAGGATGGAGGAGCCACAGCGACTTGTCTCCAGCAGCCACATCCCACCTGCCTTCATCCAGCACCCTCATCCCGCCCCTGCCCGGGGCTTCCCAGCAGCCTCACAGCCCAGCACGTCGCTGAGTGGGTGCCACCAAATGTCCCCCAAGAACCCTGCTGTGCCACAAAGCGCCACAGAGCCTGCAGGGCCATCCCAGCCATGGCCAGCACCAGGACGAGCCTGGCTGGGACCCAGCTCCAGCTGTGCGTTGAGCCAGGCTTTGTCCTCCCCTGAAACCAAGGCCAGGGGAGGTGAAGCAGCACCAACATCATCTTCTGGTACAAAAGAACCTTTTGCTATCGTGGCTGGCAGGGATGGAGCTATTTTGGGTGTCAGACACCTCGTTTTGTTCCACACGTGAGCGAGCAGCGCCGAGCGGAGCCGGGCTGAGCCGAGCTCTGCACCAAGGCTGGCACAGAATGTTCTGGCATCCCCGGGGAAGGGTTTGTGCTGCAAAGCCTGGCAGGCTGAGCCCTGGCAGCGCCGTTTCTGGGGCACGGGGATGTGTGTGCACAGAGAGGGCAGGGACAGCCTGGGCAGCACATGGGATGGGACAAGGTCCCAGCCAGCACCAGGCACAAAGCCCTGCCACAGGAGAGGGGACAGGGCGGGGAACTGTCCCAGAGGGCAGCCTGGGGGCCCTGCCCAGCTGCAGAAGGACCAACATCTCCACTGTGCCACTCCTGGGATGCTCCATCCCTCCTGGCCACAGAGCAGCCCTGAGGGGGTTTGGGACATGGCCAGTCCTGAAGTGCCAGCTGTCCCACAGTGTCCCCTCCAGTGCTCCCGCTGCCACTGGATTTGTTCTCCTGCCTCTTCCCAGGGCTCAGTGGAAGGCACAGAGCAGGACCAGGCCCACCCAGGGCTCCCTGACCTCCCTCGTGCCCAAACTGGGCTGGGGGACACTGCCAGGACCACTTCATCCCATCAGGGATCCAGCCAGAGCCAAACCCACCCAGCGTCAGGCAGGGACGGCTGGGGCAGGACGAAATGTGTCCCCAGGATGGCCGGAGGGGGTGGTGGCAGGAGGCTGGGCTGGGCTGGGCTGGGCTGGGCTGGACTGGGCTGGGCTGGACTAAGCTGGGCTGGGCTGGACTAAACTGGGCTGGGCTAGGCTGGACTAAACTGGGCTGGACTAAGCTGGGCTGGGCTGGACTAAACT
Organism: Fringilla coelebs; assembly: GCF_963513975.1. NCBI lineage: Eukaryota > Metazoa > Chordata > Aves > Passeriformes > Fringillidae > Fringilla > Fringilla coelebs. Next base: position 4,993,507 of record NC_140053.1, on the reverse strand, counting down.
GGGCTGCTGCTGCCACGTGCGGCCCCAGCTCTATTTTGAGAACAAGCAGAAGCTGCTGTAGCTCAAACCGGGGAGAGGAGCCGGATCCCACCAGCGTGCCCTCATCCCTGCTGGGCCTGCCTGCCCACCCTGCACGGGGGGGTCCTCCTGGTTCACCCAGGGCTGGATCCAGCAGCACAGGAGGGCTCCTGCACAAGACACTCTCCAGGTCCTGATCCAGCAGCTGGTGGCTCACAGGCAATGTCCCACCTAGGACACAGGTCCCCCTGTGGGGACAGCCTGGTGCAGCCCCACATCCCCCAGCCAGCCTTGGCCACCGTGCTGGAGCCAGGCTGGAGATGGATCCAGCAGGAAGCTGAGGACCAGCTTTGTTTCCTGCTTGAGCCGAGGCTGACACTGGGCCAGGGCTTGCTGGTGACCTGTCCTGCTGCTGGGGCCAACAGCACATCTGCAAACATCTGCAAGCATCTGCAAACATCTGCAATGGTGACGTTGGCCTTGCACTCTCCCAGTTCCTGGAGAAGAGGCAGCAAAGCCCCCACCAGGCAAAGCTCCCGGCTGGAGCAGCCCCTGTCCCAGCCAGCCACGGCTGGATTTTGACTTCACCACCCCTCAACTCACAACTCCATTTATATATTCCCAATTAATGCCCCTTGACATGAAAAGGGAGGGAAATCCTGCTTGCTTCAAGCAGCAGCATCTGGGCATCCCGATCCCAGCAGCAAAGATGCCCTTCCTCTGCTCCATCCCAAAAATCCACCTGGTCATATCTCAAACTACTTGGCACAGGACAACCCTCCCATCACCCTGCCAAAGCAGCATCTGCCACAGTGCCCCAGCTGGGAAGAAGCCAATTTTTGAGAATGAAGTTTTGGGAAACTAAATTCCCATTTCTTGGCACAGAATGGTTGTATCCCCTTCCTGGCAGCAATTTGGATCCCTTAGGCTCCTCCCTGGGCTTTTCTGGCGAGGCTTTGCACCACCAGCTCTCCCAGATTGGGATGTCCAGCCCAAAACTGATTTGCACTGAGCTCTCATGGTGGCATCACTGCAACCATGGCAACGTGTGAGGTCTGGATCGTGTCCCACCAGGAGATTCCCAGCTCATCACCACCTGCTCCACCACTGAGCTCAGGAGGTAGGAAATTTGAAGGCAGAGTCAGGGATTGTGTTTGTGGTGGGTGAGGGCAGAGGGACCCCCTGTCCCCATCCCCCCGGGGTTCTGCTGCCCCCAAAGCCACGAGAATGGGGAAGGGACTGTGAAAGGAGGAAGCAGGATTGGGACAGCCGCTTTCACAAGACGCCCGCTTCCCGTCGGGCCGTGTCCAGCCCCCTGGGTGCCCCTTCTCCTGGAAAAGGCCATTTCCTCGGGATGACGGCACAGAAGGTGGTGCTGAGGGCCTGGAGCAGAGCTTTCCCCTTCTCTGATCATTTTTTGGTTTAGGATTTTCAACCTGCCGGGCCCAGCCCGGCTGAAAGTGCTGCTTCCTGGGGCCTCACAGCGGAAACACCCCGAGGCTCTTCCTGCCACCGCTGCTGTGACAGCCGGAGCCATCAGAGGCACCGCCACCACACCCAGCCACCTGCCAGCCCGGGTGTCCCCCGGCAAAGCCCTCCCTGTGCATCCCGGAGGGTCCCGCCAAGCAGCGCCCTCACCTTCCTCACCTTCACCCCCTGCGGCCGCGGGGATCGCTCCCGCGGCGATGCTCACCCCCGGATAATCCCATAAACTCCGTCAGATAAAAAAGCTCCCAAGGAATTTGCGCTCGGGGCTGGGATGGGGGAGCCCACCCAGCAGATCCCGGCAGGTCCAACCGAGCGCATCCCGGCATTGTGGAAGCTGCGCCCGGCGCGGGATCGGCAAAACGGCTCCATCTCCCGCCAGGGGTTCGGGGGGATTAAAGCAGCGATTCCTTTTTCTCGGAGCACTTTTGGGGAGGGCACGGGCAGGGGCTGGAGCGGGTGGCGCGGTGGCCGGACCCGGCCCTCCCGGCGCGAAGGTCACGGCCAGCCCGCCCCGCTCAAGGACGGAGGAGCGGGCGGGAGCCGCTCTCCCGCAGTCCCGAGCGGCTCCCGGAGCTTCCTGCCATCCATCCATCCATCCATCCATCCATCCATCCATCCATCCATCCATCCATCCATCCATCCATCCATCCATCCATCCCGCAGCACCGCGCTCGGCATCGCCCGCTGCCCCCCGGCCGGGGCTTCCCCTGCTCCGGGAGGAGGAAGAGGAGGAAGAGGAGGTGAGCGAAGCATCGCCATCCGCAGCACCGGCGGCTTGCGGCGCGCTCCGGCCCTGCCGCCGATCCCGCCATGGCGGAGCCTGCCCGGGCTCCGGGACTCGGGGTCACCCCAAGAATTCGGGGGTCGAATCCCCTCAAGGTGAGAGCGAGGAGGGCGGGGAGCGGCTGGGGGTCATCCCGGGGCAGGGCTGAGCGTCCCCGGGGAAACGAGGTGAGAGCGGGGCAGTCATCGTTAGTAATAAGAACATCAATTAAATAACAAATCAAATCATTAATAGAACGACGGGATAGTAACGATACGATCACTATCACGATGATAACGCCGCTAACGATGCTGACACCGGTAGGGATGCTGAGAGACCCCCCACGCAGGGACCCCCACCCCGTTATGTCCCCCCTCCCCGCCGGACCCCCCCGTCCCGCCGGCTGCCGCCGCCGCTCACCAGGACGCGGCCGAAGCGCTCCTCCAGCTCGGCGGCCGCGGGCATGGGCTGCCGGGGGGGCGGCGGCGCGGCGGCGGCGGGCGGGGGCCCGGCCTGCGGGCGGTGGTCGCGGGGCTCCCGCGGGGCCGAGCCCCCCTCCAGCCCCCCGGCCGCGTTGCCCATGGCGGGGCGGCCCCGGCTCCGAGCCCGGCTTCGTCCTCGCCCGTCCCCGCCGCCGCTCGCCGGCGTTTGCAACTTCTGCGGGCGTTATCGCGCTATAAAGGCTCAGCCCGCCCCCGGCCCCCGCCCCGGCCGCGGCCAGAGGCGGCCCCGGCACCTGCTCGGCTGCAGCGAGGGAGCGGAGCGCCGCTGCCCCTCCAGGCTTACTGCAGCCCATTCGCTCTATTTACTGTATTTTATTTTATTTTATTTTATTTATTTTATTTTATTTTATTTTATTTTATTTTACTTTACTTTATTATTTTATTTTTTAATTTTTTTATTTTATTTTACTTTATTTTTTTTATTTTACTTTATTTTATTTATTTTATTTTATTTTATCATTTTATTTTATTATTTTCTTTTCTTTACTTTCTTTTAGACTTACTTTTATATAATCCTAAATAAAAATTAATATTAAATTTAATTAATAATTATTTATATTATATTAAATAAATTTATTTTATTTTATTTTTATATAATCCTAAATAGAAATTAATATTAAATTTAATTAGTAATTATTTATATTATATTAAATAAATTTATTTTATTTTATTTTATTTTATTTTTTTTTTATTTTATTTATTTTAAAATATTTTTCTTAACTTTTTTTTTATTTTACTTTATTTTATTTTTATTTTTATTCCTGCTTTCCCTTTATTTTATCATGTCTAATTTATTTCATTTAATTCTATTCTTATTTTTAAATTCACTTTCATTCTATTTATCTATTCAATTTTTGCTTTAATTTTTTTGTTCTATGTATGCATTATTTCATTGCATTTTATTTCATTCTGTTATTTATTTTATTTTAAATTTTCCATTTCCTTTATATTTTTTATTTTGCCATTCTGTTTGACTTTCCTTTTATCTTACAGTAATTTATCACTGTTTTATATAATTTATTTTTATTTCATTTTATATTTTTATTCTATTTAATAATAAATTTTAATTTATAATTAAATAATAATAAATACAGTGCACCCTGAGATTGGGATGTGGCACCAGATTCACCTCCTGGACATCCCAGGATCCTGCTGTGAGCCCTGCCAGGGCAGGTGTGCTGAGACCCAGCGAGGTTCAGGGACAGACACTGAGATTTGGGGAGATTTGGGGAGATTTTGTGAGATTTGGTGAGATTTGGTGAGATTCACCAAAATCTGGAGAGATCTGGTGAGACTTGATGAGGTCCACCAAAATTTGGTGAGATTTGGTCTCATTTCATGAGATTCAGCAAAATTTGGTGAGAATTGGTGAGGTTTGGTGAGATTCACCAAAATGTGGTGAGATTTGGTAAGACTTTATGAGATTCACCAAAATTTGGTGAGATTTGGTGATATTTGGCAAGATTTTGTGAGATTTCTCAAAATTCAGTGAGATTCAGTGAGATTTACCAAAACTTGGCGAGATTTGGGGAGATTTGGCGCTGTTCAGTGGGACTCCCCAGGGCTGGGTGGGGCTGGGTGGGGTTCCCCGAGTTCTGCTGAAATTTGCTGCCCCTGGGATGGGAGGGAGCCAGAGGGGATCTGGGGGAGATCTGGACGGAGCCCTGGGGGATCCCAACCCCCTGCCCAGCCCCTGCCGGCCCCAGCGCTGCCACATCCGCGCCTCGGGCCCGGCAGGACCTGCCAGCTGTCCCCAGGTGTCCCCAGCTGTCACCAGATGTCCCCAGCTGTCCCCAGGTGTCCCCAGGTGTCCCCAGGTGTCCCCGCGGCGCCGCCAGGACCGGGCAGACACGCCCAGCCTGTTCTGCCAGGCTCCCCCGCCCTCTGCAAACCCCAAATCCCGGGCAGGGCACACGCCAGGACAGCAGGCACCCCTTCCCGTGGTCCCTGGGGATTTGGGAGCTGGGAGAGGACCCCTGGAGAGCTCAGCAGCACCAGAACTGGGGTCACCCATGTTTGGGCTTCTTCTGATATCCCAAGGCTGAATTTTGCGGTCAAAATCTCTGCTGTTAAATATTTCAGCTTCTCCTTAGATATTTTACATTTCACCTCCCGATCCAGGTTTTTAAGGGAAGGCCTTGAGCCCTCTGAGGGCACAGGGACATCCTGATGGTCCCAGAGGTGTGTCCAGGGAGAATATTGTCCCCTGGACCGTGGGGCTTCCATCCCACCCTGGGGACAGGCTCTGCTGTGGGACTCCAGGGTCTGGCACCTCCAGGCTCATGGAACCATGGCATGGTTTGGTTTGGAATGGACCTGAAACAGCGCCCAGTGCCACCCCTGGCACGGGCAGGGACATCTGCCACCAGCCAGGCTGCTCCAAGCCCCGTCCTTGGACGCTTCCAGCGTGGGGCAGCCACGGCTGCTCCGACCATGAACCCCAGAGCCGTGGGACACCCGGGCAGCGCCCCCGGACCTCGGCTGGAAAAGGCTCCGGGGAGCCGAGGCTCCGGAGCCCCAGCAGCACCGGGCCAGGCCAACAGTTCCATCTCCTGGCCGCGGGGAGGGCTGCGAGGGCAGGGCTGGGAAAGCGCCTCTGACACCTCCTGGCCAGGGCTGGGCGTTCTGTGCGGGTCTGGATCCTGCTGGCTCCCACCAGCACGGAACCGAGCTGGGAACAGGGAACAGGCTGGAATTGGGGCTGCTGGAGGTGTTTGGTGCAGCTGGGGCAGGGCAGTCCTTGCATCAATGGCAGCAGGAGGATGAGCTGGGGGAGCATCCTGCCACCCCTCATCCCTGTCCTGGGCACTGGGATATCTCTGGATGAACATCCTGCCCACCCTCATCCCTGCCCCCGGCACTGGGATATCTCTGGATGAACATCCTGCCCACCCTCATCCCTGCCCCCGGCACTGGGATGTCTCTGGAGGAGCATCCTGCTGTCCTGCCCACCCTCATCCCTGCCCCGGGCACTGGGATGTCTCTGGATGAGCATCCTGCCACCCCTCATCCCTGCCCTGCCCACTGGGATGTCTCTGGAGGGACATCCTGCCCACCCTCATCCCTGTCCTGGCCACTGGGATGTCTCTGGATGAACATCCTGCCCACCCTCATCCCTGCCCCAGGCACTGGGATGTCTCTAGAGCAGCATGCTGCCATCCTGCCACCCCTCATCCCTGCCCTGGGCACTGGGATGTCTCTGGAGCAGCATCCTGCTGTCCTGCCACCCCTCATCCCTGCCCACTGGGATGTCTCTGGAGGTGGGAAACCACCCAGACTGCCCGTGGCTGCTGGGGGGAATCACTGCTGTTCTCCAGGGTGATGGTTCTTGAGCTCCTGTGACCTCCTGACCCCTC